>NC_138111.1:51442220-52642220 GCF_964146895.1 Miniopterus schreibersii | reverse complement strand
TTCATAAATATTATCCCTTGCCATATTTTATCCTTTGCCTGACCTGATTTTAACTGATCCACAGAGTAGGAATGACATCACTTTAAGAGAGCATGGTGGTAACCCAGATGTGGAATCAGAGAGGCCTCAGTTCAAATTCTGGCTTTGTCACATATTAGTCATTTGATTTGAAACTCTGGGCCTGCATTTTCTCATCTTTAAATTGGGGGAAATGATATTTGCCCTGATATTATAGGAATATATTATTATATGGAAATAATATTCTTCATAGAGCTGTTGGAAAAGAAATATGAAGAAATATTTGTAAGACACTTCTTTGTAAATTCTAAAATTCCTTACAAACCTAACGATATCAACAGTCAGATTACATAGTGGGGCTGTCACAGTTTATGAAAAGTAATGATTTGAGGAAAGGTCACATTTCCCAAAATATCCCCCCATTTATTGATCATAGATTGGTCCCTCTTGCTGTCTCATAATTCCTGAGATTATAGCTTGCACAGCAAAAGAGGTTGTTACCAAGTCATTGCATCCATGGCTGAGTAACAAATAAGCCAAAACTTAGGTGGCTTAAAACAGCAATCAACATGTATCATCTTACATAGTTTGTGAGGGTCAGAGATTTGCTCAAGGTTTCTTGTGATGTGTAAAGTTGAGATTTTGGCTGGGGCTGCAGTCATTTGAAGGCTATATTGGCACCAAAGGATTCACTTTTAAGATAGTTCACTCCCATGGTGCTGGTTGTTGGTAGGAGGCCTCAGTTCTTCCTTCTCGTATGAACTCCTCCATGGGAGACTTGAATGTCCTCACAGTATGGTTCCTGGCTTCCTCCACAGTGAGCAGTCCAAAAGAAAGAGAAAGGAGAGAGCCACAATGCTTTTTATGACCTAAGGGGCTTGGAGGTCCTACACCATCACTTCCATCACATTCTATTTTTTAGAAAAGAGGTGATCATTCTGACCCATGTGCAAGGGGAGAAGAATTAGGCCCCATCTTCTGAGAATTATCAAAGAATATTTGGATATATCACAAAATCACAGTCACCATGAAATTCACCTATTATCCTGGAGGCCTCTCCTGTTAGTGTTTAGCTGGATCAAGCTGAAGGAGGTGTTGAGATGGGGACAAGATTCAAGACCAGGAAAGTTCACAGGTCAGACACAGAGATGTGGGACTCTGGCTACCAGGTAATAAAGTGGTTTAGGGGGAGACATTCATGACTGTTGGACATTCCATGGAAGAGTAGTTGCCCTAGTCTTGCCTCAAGGCTGATCAAAGGTTTCCATCCCAGAGCAATTAGTCTTGCTCTCTCTTGTTGAATGGTGTACTCTCCCTGCTGCCATGGGAGCTTGTAGAGTCACTCCTGCAAGGTTTGACTGGTTTGAGGGATGGAGGTGAAATCTTCTTCGGAAGAGATTTATTCTCCTGCTATGAGTCAGTCCCATTTCCTCCTGGGCCTTGGCCCTGACAAGGGTTGAGCAAGGAGTTAAAGCAGAAGATCATGAACTCAAGAGCCAGCAGGTGATGGCTAAAGGGAGAATAACAGATCTAAGAAACAATTAGAAGTGGAAGCATTGTGGCAGACTGGAGAGCAAGTTACAGATAATTTCACACTTGGAAGAGAGAAGAATATGGATCTTCTAGGAATCAGTGGACATTGATTCTGATCTAATCATTAGGGTTCCAGAAAACCACCATGATCCATAGCTACAAGTGGGTGTTTATGAGAGTCCATTGATAAAGAGAACTGGGGGCTCTTCCAGTCTCTCAGTGAGCCCAGTACATCTGTGAACATATTTATTTATTTCCGAAAACTGGTAGAATCACCTCATTGACTCCTTGACTTGTAGAGTGAGGGCTTTTACGGTAGGACAGGCAAAGCAGAAGCACCTGCAGCACTCCCCACTGTACCAAAATAATAGAGAAAAATCACCTCCGTGAGGGACTAGCACGTTGGTCTACTACTTTTAAAGTTGTAAGCATGGTGGTCCCTGCCATATCTCATTTTAACTTCCTTGTTGGGCCTCTTTAAAAGACAGATAGAAATGATAGTGCATTATTTTAAGTGTTATTAGGTGATGACTGAAATTGAAGATGCTGTTCTAAGTGTTCTTTCCTCATCATGTAGGTCTGCTATAACACTACTGATCTGGTGAATACGATTTCTCTATTAGAAGAAGTTTGCTTTTAGCTGACAGGAATAACAGTACATATTCAGCATCCTGTTTTGGAGCTACATTAATTTTTTTGCTTTATACCATAATTTAGATCAGAGAGATTTTTGATCCTAGGAGTTTTTAACCAGTGAGGTGCTTTGTACCTTATCCTTTTTGCAATAAATGTGATTCAATAAAACACTTAAAATTTCCAAGAAAGTTGAGTTTACCATAAGGGAGGGAATTTTTTAGAGCCATCTGCATATTTAACTAGTTATAGCATTATGTTATATGAGTAGTCTAACACATTGCCTATTTTATTCAGTGGTGTAGACTATATTAATGATGAATGTATTAGGACGCATGTTGCCCTAGCAGATGAGCAGGGCTATGAGGGAGAAAGACACAGGATAGATGATAGATAGATAGATGATAGATAGATAGATAGATAGATAGATAGATAGATAGATAGATAGATAGATAGAGATAGATAGATTTCAGTAGACAGAGAGGTTTGGAAAAGTCTAGGGCATGGGGCACCACTGTATCTACAGGGTGAAAAGCCTGGTTGTGGGAAAGAAAAAAGAGCCAGGATATGCCATAGCATGGGCATGTAGGGGCTTGGAGAGGAGATTCTCAAAAGGAGGCATGAGGAGGTAAAATCAGACTTCACCTGCTCAAATACCTGGCCCCACCATTAAGGAGCAGTGTAATCTAATAGTAACACCACCGATACCTGAGTTAGAAAAGAAAGGCCTTGTCCAACCTCAGCTGGAGCTTCAAGGAGGGCTCACAGTGCCCCACTACCTTCAGCTAGTACCTGTTTTACTCTTCTGCAAAGTGGGGAAATTAAAAGCGAATGAGGGCACCTGTTCTGTTTCTTAGTCTCACAGTTTAATATACTCAATTGAGCCCTTTGATCATCCCAAATAATGATGTATAAAGTATTTAAATTTATGCAGGATCTTTCTTTTGAAGAATTGGAAACAAAACATATTCTCACCCATTCTTTTTAAATTTTGCAGTGAAGGCACTTAAAAAATATCTTACTGCCTAGAGTAGGAGCCAAACCTGAGTTTTAGTCTTAGCTCTGCCAGTAACTTGTCCTGTCATTCCATTCCCAGGGACTTTGTTTTGTCTACAGAATTACAGGATGAGATATCACTCCCCCTGTGCCCCTCGGGCTCAGGGTTCAGGGATGTGGGGCCTTTTGCCATAACTTCTTTTAGCTCTCACAGTGATTTGTCCCTGGGTTTCTGGTCTCAGAGTAAGGAAGACATGTTTAGCTTCCTTATATAAAGTAAATTAACCTGACATGTACATATTGTACATGCTTTATGCATCATTTGCATGTTTTGTGGGATGGGTACTGATAGAGATTCATGATGCCAAATTTCCAGAAGTCCTGGACTCTGATAGTACATCTGCTCATTCTAGAATCCATGAAAAATCTTTTCCCAACATACCCTGTGCCATCTTAACCTGTGACTTAGGAAGCAGCACAGGACACATGTGTGGATACTCATTTTACAGTCAAGAAAATCAAAGCAAATATGGGTTAAGTAGCTTATTTTTTTAAGCACATAGAAAATAGAAAGTAAAATTTGGGAGCCCCCAATATTTACTTGTCAACTGGAAAGTTTTCAATAAATATTTGTGAATGGATGCAAGAAGACAAGAAAAGGTTGCATTACTGGATATACTGCATCGCAAAGAGCAGCATAAATACTGAGACTGGAACAGCAGAAACAAAATTCAACTAACGTTGCTCTTGTTCTATGAAAGTGACATCAGGTAAGTAGTTTCTTGTTGTTATTTACCAGTTTTGAAGCAACTTCCAAAGTCTGTAAACTCTGCCCAGTTTCTCCCAGCTTCTGAACTGTAGAATACTTTGTGGTTGAAGTTTATACTGCAAACTCTGAGCTTTCCACTTGTTTATAAATGAAAATGTATTTTTGCATTGTTATGTTAACATATTTTATATTAAAATAAATTCTTATAATATGTATTATATAGAAATTATATAGAAATCCATGGCATATGCTATATTTTAATAAAATACTTTTTTATAATAGCTCCTTCTACACGGCAGACCCTACGCTATACGTCAGTACCCAAAGATGGTAAGACACAGGTTCCTCACTTGAGAAAGTTACGGCCATGTTGAAAACAGGGAAGTCTTTAAAATTTTTTCATTTGTTAAAATGCAAAGAAAAAGTCTTTGTTTATTTTTAAAAAATGGTTTCTAAAATATTTAGGGATAAAGAGGGGTTATATCTGCAACATATTCTCAAACAGTTCAAAAAATATATAGTGCATACATATTATAGACATGTATGAGCACATACACAAATATGTGTATATGTATGACTAAATATGTGTTTATGTGTGTATTAATAAATAATAATATGAAAATAAACTCTGTGTTTTACTTACAACCATAAACCTATTATAAACCTAAAAAGTAGGTTTATGGTTGTAAGTGAAACACAGAGTTTATTTTTGTATTATTATTTATTAATTATTATATTGTTTTCCATATGAAAAACTGTAAGCCTGCTTTTGCCCTGACCTGTATATATCACATATACATATATATCACATATACATATATGCACATTTAGGGAGAAAATAGTAAAGCAAATATGAAAAAATATTGCCATTTGGGGAAGCTGGGTAAAGGATATATAGCATGTGCTCTCCATGAGGCAATATTTCACTCAAAGGCATGGAAATTGTTCTTTTGGGCAAAAAAAACACAACAACCTTAAAGCTCAGATATACACAGAGTCCATAAGCAGATATACAGTGTATCTGTGATAGTATAATTTCACAGCAGAAGGCAAGTAGGGAAAAACAATGTCTAAAAAGGGCTTTTGGGGGGTAATAATGAGGAAAAGTTTGAGAAATACTGATATACAGGAATTCTTTAGCCTCTTTTTGCAACTTTTCTGTAAGTCTGAACAAAAAGTGTAAAACTGAGGACGTGCCAGCGATGGAAGAGTTATGGGAGCACGGATGGGGGCCCCTACTTCTACAGGGCAGCTGGGGCACTGCTGGGTCAAGTGGCATGGGAAGTCCCCACCAGCAGGGTGACATTTGGCCCACGTCTTGGAGAATCATGAGTGTGTTGGGTAGATAAGGGTACAGCCTAATCCCAAAAAGCCTCAGAGGAAGATTAAATTTTATATCATTTAGTTGTATTGTTCAGCATATTTTACCATATTCTAATGAGATACAAATTGATAAGCCACATATTTTCTAGAGGATGCCTTGAAATTAAATAATAATCCTTTGTTAGACAGAAGACCCAACTTCTAAACTTTCTAAAGAAATAGCAGTTTGAAGAAAAACAACTGTCTTTGCTCTAGGATTCACTGTGCATCCAAACTTTTTGTCCCTGAGGGAATGTTTCCAGAGTCACGATTTATGGCCTTGGGAAACCCTTTGGGATTTGGAGAGGGACAGTGCCATCCTGTGACATCTGCCTTTAGCTCCGGTGCTGCCCCGGGTCAGGAGGTCTGAGAGAGGCAGAGGTGGCCTTCACCTTCCTGATCAGCAAACTCTGGCTTTCTGTCCCTGGAAACCTGACCCCGAGCTATGGAAACGCAGTCAGGAAGCATGCTGTGAGAAGGGGTGCAGAAAGGGGCAAACCCTGGAAAATTTGTACTTTTCTCCCCATGACAGTTGCCTTTTGTTTGGACAAATAATTTGAGGAGGGAACAAAAAGCAATTGTTTGTTTAATGCCAAACCACAAAAACATGGAGCCTTCCTAGCCCCAGCTAGGAGAAAATTCCTTGTCCCAAACATTCCTGATGATTCACCTTCTGGTCCTGCAGATCAAGCTGACACAGAAAGCACCCACTGTCCCCGGAACCCCCTTTACCGGGCAGGACCACCTCACTCATTCATAACTCAGTGGGACAGAAGTCCAGGGAGTGCCAGGCTGGGCTTAGCCAGAGGGCGGCTGTGATGGGGGGCAGGGGGTGCTGAAAGCAGGTCATTAATGCACATAGGTGCCCTGCCTGCCAGGGGCCTCTTTTCTAGGCCAGAAGAGTCGGCAGAGAAAGGACAAAACCTTGTGTTCAAAAGTTTTGGAGTTTATAACATACACAGACTCATACTCACATGCACACATGCCCAGAAACACACAAATTGCTTGTGATACATACATTTGGTGCCAACATAAACAGGGCCCTGGCCAAAAACCGTGTCGGTTAGCAACCGGCCAGTGAAGTGTTTAAAGTTAGAGGCCAACAGAAAAACCCAAACAGTGGTGTTTTTCCTAAACTTGAAGTCACCAGTCAGTGTTGCTTTTCCTCTGCAGAATGGTTTTCTAATATCTTCACTCAGGAAAGATCCTGTCTGCAAAGAGCCCAGTGACAGGTCTGCTATTAGGTGAGTTCATTACCATAAATCCATCCAAGGTGGGGTGCAATAACAATTACAAGGCCATCAAGCCATGAAACCCAATGACCGCTTTGAATTTGTGACCAGCGCCATGAAAGGGAGGAGGGAGGTGCTGGGCTTCTAGAAATGCCTGGTCTCCAAAGTTTATGGTAGCACCTAGGCCCCAAAAGAGGAAGCAGCAGCTTATCTGGCCAGCCAACCAACACCTGGAAGAGCAGGCTGAGGAGGAAGGATGTGCTGTTCCCCAGGCCCTCAGAGTCCACCCCTGCACCATGTGAAGTGAGCACATCATCCTAGGGACACATCCTCATAGTAGGAATGACCTTCCCAAAATCTCCCTCCCCTTCTACCCCCTAATAAAGAATTGATGTCCATTATTTTTGAGTCTGAGTATATTTAAGTCACTGTTACCAGGTCATAGCATGTGTTGCACTTGAACTCTGACCTAACAGCCTTGACATCTGCTAGAAGAACTAGAGTCCTTGGCCAGCAAATGGGAGAAGATTTGACAGGGATCAGGAGCAGCCGGCTTTCTCAAAGGCTGTGCTCACTGCCTGCATGCTCTTCCCTCTCAGCCTTCAGATCTCAGCCGAATTCTCTATTCCTAAATAGGTCAAATCCCAATGAGATGGTATCTTGGTACCATATACCTCTCCATAGTCCTTACGGAAGTCAAGACCCATGTCTATACTTGACCACTATTCTCTCTCAAGTGCCTATTCCAGTGCCTGGCATATAGCACATTTCAATGACTGTTCGTTGAATGGATAAATCAATAAATGGTTAAATGAAGGCCTGGATGGATGGATGGATGGATGGATGGATGGATGGATGGATGGATGGATGGATGATGGAATTCCAATCAAGTCCATGTGGGCCCTGTCCATCCTCCTATGGTCCTGCCTTCCTGAGAACTCCGCTGTTTTAGTGCCAAACTTAAAGAAGCCCAGTCAATAGGTGATGGTGTCACTGGATGTTCATGATGAATTACTGCAGTAGCAACTGAGAAAGGCCAAGAGAGCAATCAAAGAGAAGGCTAGGAAAATAAAAGGCAGAGAGGGAGAAATAGGTTGAGAGGTGTGTAGGAAAACAGACCAGGGGCAGCTGGAGGAGAAGAGCAGAAGCTTTGGAGACCGAAAGGAAAAACAGAGGGAAGAAGGGTGCTGAGACGAGCAGCGAGGACGGGGCGGCAGCTGAGAGCAGGAGTCACGAAAAAAGAATTTGCATCATCAGGAAAACAAAAATGATAAGAGCTTCTCTACTAGGACTGAGGGGAGGTGACGGTTGAAAGTGGGAGGCTTGTAAGAGGAAGGGAGAGGAGGTGAAGAATCTTAACCAGAAAAACATTAAATAGCAGAGAAAGAGAGAAACAAGATGAGAGAAAAATGCTGGCCCTGAAAGCTACAGAAGGGGTGCCCGGTGTGAGAGAGCCAAAGCCACAGCCGCCCTGCCAAGGGAGGAAACCTTAGGAGACCCTCCCAGCCAGAATCTTGAAGTCTCAGACTTTTTCCACCTTATGAGCTGTAAACTGATCTATTCAGTTAGAGAAACCTGGTTTTTATTGAGTAATTTTCCTCTGAACGACCTCCAGTTTTGAAAATGTCCCCAAAGTTCTCTGACTCTCCCCTCCCCCTCCAGGTTCCTGTGTCAATGCCCGTAAATCACGGGGAGGCAGACCCCCCTCCCCCACTGCCCCTCAGGTCCCTTGGCTAATCCTGATGTGGCATTGGGTCCTGCTTGGTGCAGAGACCTCGGGCCTGTTTGTTCTGCCAGCCAGCTCCCAGCATGCCCCTCGCTGAGCTCCCATCCCCACAGCAGCTCGGGCGCCCCCAGCCACAGCAGGGATTTCTAACTGGTCCCAAGCCACGTTCTCCGCCTGGCCTCGATATCAAGGAAATTTCTCAATTTTCCTTCTTAGCCCTCAAATAGGGCCTCTTGCAGATGCAAACAAGGGACTCTTTATGGGGAACATTGTCCATCACTTGCTTTTACATTGCATCTTTTATGCCTGCCTTCCTCAAAGCATTTTCACAGACAAGTGTCATTGTCTCCCTTTACAGATGGCACCAAGAGGGAAGCACAGAAAGTTAGGCGGTTCACCGAAGGTCGCTCAAAAAGTCAGAGCAGAGGTGGGAACAGAACTCAGAGCTCCCTGCTCCCAGGCCTATCACCTGCCCCCTCCCAGGCCCAGCTGGAAACAAGTCAGCCTCTGTGAGTGCCCTCCCCACACTCCAGCAGCGTGACAGCCCCCCTCATCTCTGCTACTTAAAGTTCAGAACTCAAACCTCATCTTCCTAACCAGTATTGCACAGATCTTTGGATGGAAGGGGCCATCTCATAAAATCAATTGAAGGCCGATGGACTTGCCAAGACCCAGTAGGGTGGGAGGGAGCCCTGAGGGCCCCCTCAGGAGGTGAGATGCAGGCGTCAGGCTCAAAAAGCAATTACATTACCTGTGTGGCTGAGGTTTTACTGCCTGCTCAATCTGAAAGTTAGCAAAGTAGTAATCAATGAAAAGGAAATATAATTGAGAAGATTAAAAGCTGAGGGTGGGTATGGACTGGGGAGGGAAGTGATTGCTAAAGAGGTCCATTTGTATAATTCAAAGGTCGATGCCTCTCATTAAACTCGCATCTCCAGACACTCAGGGGATGAAAGAGAATCTCTCCAAGCTGACTGGCTGACACCTAAGAGTTTCCTCCGGCCACTTTCAAGGGCAGCATGAGGCCAGAGGGACAGAAGAAGCTGTTGGAAAGAGAATTTAAGGGAATCCATAAGCAAAAGAACATTTGAAGAATTGAAATGCAAAACCAGGTCTTCTGACCCTTCTAAAAAGTATCAAGTTTCTTGTAGACTCTGAGGGCTTTATCACATGATCTAAATGCAAGCTGAACTGACACCCAAGGAAGTTCTAGACTGGCACAGCCTCATCTTCTCTGTTATATTCATACCCACCAAAACACACACACACCACATTTTTCTTCACATGGAACGCGTGTGTTTCTTCAGCTGTGAATCAGTGCCGGGCTCTGGCTGACACCGCATGCTTACTTGCAGAACTACCAACTGCCTGTCTCTGAGACAAGTGAAAAGCTTGTCTCCTATGCTCCTCTCTGGGGAAGAAGTTGTGGAGAATGTGTGTGTGTGCGTGTGCGTGTGTGTGTGTGTCTGTGTGTCTGTGTGTCTGTGTGTGTACAGGTGAAAACTGAAATGGTGGGACCTAGGATCTAGGAGTTAGGTCTCCCTTGCCTTCCAGGACACAAGCACCGGAGCAGACAATGTATGGTTTGCCTTCCTGCCCTTGCTCTTTTTCTGTGTGCTTGCTAACAAGACGTCCAGTGTATCCGGGTCTCCCTTGCCCTTCATTTCCTCTTCTGTCTTTGTTGTCTACACCAGAGACCCCTACAAGTGTGTCTTGGACACCACAGGATACAGACAGGGCTGCCTGATTTAGTAAATGTATTAGTTCACTATTGTTGCCTAATATATACACAAACTTAGCCACTTAAAGCACATAAATTTTCTCTCCCTGTTTGCAGGGGTCAGGAGTCTGGCATGGATTGGATGAGTTCTCTTCTCAGGGTCTCACGCAGCTAAAGTCAGGGTGCCAGCCATGCTGCCGTGTCTCCTGAGGCTCAGGGTCCTTCTCCAAGCCTTTTCAGGGTATTGAAAGAATCTACTTTATTGCAGTGTAGGACCAACGTCCCTATTTTCTTGCTGGCTATTAACTGGGGCTGTTCTCTGTCCCTAGACACCAACTGTTGTTCCCTGCCACATGGCTTTCTCTGCAACACAGCAGTTTTCACTTTCAAAGCCAACAGAAGAATTCTCTGTGGCTTCAAATCTGACTTGTGTTTCTGGCCTCTAGACCCAAACTTAAAAGGGCTCATGTGGTTAGTTCAACCCACCTAGATAATCTCCATTTTGATTAACTCAGAGTATACTGATTAGTAACCTTAATTACATTTATGAAAAGCCTTTTGCCATGAAATGTAACAGGACTGATGTCCTATCATAGTCACAGGTTTCACCCACACTCCAAGAGCGGAGGTTATACAAAAAATGAGGGTTATTGGCAAGTGTCTAAGAATTCTGCCTAAAGCAAGAAACAAAAAAACAGAGGCCCAGTTAAATTTGAATTTCAGATAAACAAGGAACAATTCCTTTCATACGATTATGTCCCATACAATACATGGAGCATACCTATACTTAAATATCATTCATTGTTTATCTGAAATTCTTATTTAACTGGGCATTCTGTATTTTATCTGACAAACCTGAGATGCAGAGCCTCAGAGTCTCTGCTCCACAAAAGTCCAGGATCGGCCTGCAGCAGGAGAAGGCATTTCCTTTGTGAAACAAGAGGCAGTAGAACTTTCTTCAGCTGGGGGCCCTTTTGTGATAAGAGAAGGCCTCTGTGGCCTTATTTCTGCAGCATTGTTTGCTCCACTTCTCTCCCCCAGCTCCCTCAGCCCATGGCTGTCAGCACCCTGCAGGCACAGGGAGAGCAACTGCTGTTCCCAGGCTGTGTGCAGAAGTGGGCCCCCAAGGTCAGCCACAGCCTCACTGGCCTAGATTCACAGCCTGGTGGGTGGGGTAGAGAATTGGGAGGGGGGAAAGGGAGAGGCAGAAACAACCTCAGGCTCTCTCTGCTCTACCCTGTGTGGAAGATTCCTGCCCCAGAGGTTCTCTTGCCCTCGAGGTGAGTCATACAGGCTCTCTGGGCCGTGGAAAGCTCCTCTCTTCGGCAGAAGAGTTTTCCTTGTGAGCGATGCTTGGCTCTCCTCACGACTGCTCCAAATCCTTGCCAGCAACACTTCAAACTCTGGCCAGCCCAGTGTTACATTTTAACAGGCCAGGCCCTATTAGCCTGATCCGAGGATAGGGTTATTCTTTCCAGTTTTCACTAACAAAAATCCCCTTTTATTTGGACACTCAAGTGGCCTCTAGGAATGAGGCTTTCATCAGTTGCCAAAAATGTTCGGATGCGGCAACATTTGTGTGTGTGGCCAATTACATCGGTACCTCTGGGGCTGATCCCACAAGCCTTTCTCAGGCAAAATTCCTAAGAACTTCCAGCAGACCCCCACCCTTTTTCCTGAGCTCTATTTGCAAGAGGAGGTCCTGGGCAGCTGTAGATGGGCTTATGCATGGAGTTCTTACCCTTATGAAATCAATCTGAGTGGGGAGAGTGATTTACATGAGCACTAGCCAGTGCCTTATTAGAATTAATATCATTATTTTGCTGCTTCCCTTTTTAGGTTTTCCTCTCATAAATCAATTTAGTTCGATAAGATTGGGCTGAGTTTTGGCTGCACACAGACTAGAGTGTTCTGCATTGTGGGAGCAAAGGACCACTTGGCAAGTTCAGACAATGCCTCCATTGTTTCTGATTTATTGAAAGCTCAGGTTTTGCAAATGTTACATGTACTCGTTGATGTTGTGCAAAGCAGGGATTAGGGAGATTGTTTTGACCTGAAATCTATCTCCACACAGCATTGGTTTCTGAGACTCTCTAGTTGGTTGTGAGTTGTCTTTTCCACAGCCAAGTAATGGCCAGTGAAAGGGTGGGTAGGTGTTTTCATAATCATTCTTTCTTTCCATCTTCATCTCGGGCCAACACACACTAACATGTCTCATATCTGCTCTGAGTTTCCTATTTGCAGAAGAGAATCTATTTGAGTCCTTTCCTTCACCATCAGGCTTATTAAATATGCCACTAGTGCGCTCTGTCTTTATTGTTGACGCTATCCCATTGCAACACCAGCGCAGGCTCTACCTTCCCATAAGAAGCCCATGAATATGGGCATCTGAGGTGTGTCATGGGGGTTTGGATGCCTTCTTCCATTGGCCTCTGTGTGGGCCTCACGTAAAGCTTACCTCCACTACCTGCTTCCCAAAAACTTGTTGCAGAAGACATCACTGGGGAAGCGTGAGGTTTTTTGTCATGAACAGGAAAACATCAGACATGCTTAGACATCAGTCTGCTGTAGGCAATCAGAAAAGGCTGATCTGCCTTCAAGCCCAGCCAGGCTCGTTTGCCCTTCACCCCTTTCACCCACCCCATCTTCACTCTTGCATTTGCTGCCCCCCACTCAGTTCTGTGCAATGCCTCTGGCTGTCTATACTTCTTGCCTGAGGATTCCTCCGCCCGTTCTCCTCTATGTTCTGAAAATGAAACCCAGGAGAATAAAACTTAGATGAACAGGGTACATTCCCACTGGTACCTGCACCTGCTCCTAAGAGGAATTCGAATGTTAACCCCTCTAAGGGTGGCCGAACACCTGGTGGCGCTTTGTTTTATTAAATCTACCAAGAATCTAGCAAGAAATTAACGTTTGAATAAACCTGAAAGAGATGGGGCTCCCAAACCCAGGGTCTTATAACAGTCACTCACTAAACAGTTGTTGAATCAACTGGATTTGATATAGATGGGTTTTTCTGTTTTAAGAGAAATTACTAAAATAAAAACCTTTCCCAAATGAAAGCTTTCCCAAAATAAGGGTTTATTGCTATATCCTTAGTGGCAATCCCATGTCAGAGCTACATAATCAGCCCTTCCCGCCCCAGTACTTGGAGCTGGGAATTCTCAGAGCAGCCTCAATTTTACTGGAAACATAACATGCCTACATGTGCACACAGCACATTGTGCCTTATTGCTCCCCCAATCCCAATTCACACACCTTCTCTGGCTAACACAGGCAAGTCTATTTCTTCCAAGGGGGGACATTACAAAGGAAAATGAATCAAGAAATTGCTTTTGGAAACTGAAAGGGATCTTTAAAATGTTGGTTCTGGAATGCACACCGTTGAGACCGCAATCAGAGGTGACAAAAACTTGGCTAGTGATGTTACAAGGTAGGAGCACTCTTACTACCTTGCAGTTCTGCCTTCTAAGTCACTAGGCTTCATTTCAGCTACGTCATTAACACAGTGTTCTTGGAAGCTGACACACTATTAGGCCCATTTCACATATGCCAAAATTGAGGCTCTGGGAAATTAGGTGTTTGGCCCTAACACGCAAGGGTGTGGACTAAAGCCAGCTTGTTTGTTCCCCTTTTGAGAAATGCTGTTCTGAATGAACACATTTTTCTATATAGCAGCTCTTATTAACATAGCCTTCCAACCAGGCTGTGAAGTCCTTGATGACAATGACAAAGGCAATGATGATGGTGACAATGACAATGGTGACCATTTAGCTTGACCCACTACCTCTCAAGCAGTGTATTATGCTTGTGTTTAATTTAACCTTCAAAATGATCCTGTCAGTTCAGATAATAATATTAGCCCCATTTTATTCATTAGGGGAAAAAGGCGCAGAGATGTTGATTGACTAGTCCAAAGTCACACAGCTAAAAGATAGACAAGCTCTGACGTGGACTGTGCTGCGTATGCTCTCAGTAACTGTTGGATTGCACTGAACCAAACACCTGGTTAGAAAGGCTTTAGGCTGACTGTTTTTGTGTCTCTTTCCCTTTAAAGCTCAGACTCGCTCCTCATTCCTCACAGAAGGCATTTCCAACTGCTAACCCCACTTAACATTTCATAGTGTGCAACTGACTGATACCAACACAGGGCTGACCATCTGGAGCACAATGCATGGGGTGCAAAGGAGGGCAAAACGTAAGGTTTTCCCTCTCAATAGCTACATTTGAGGCTCAGTATTGTCCTACTTCTGGTTTCTCACCAATAACATAGGTCAGAGCCACTCAGACAGATGCACTTGTGTACTTCAATGAATCTCATTGTAAAAAATGCACATTATATACAATGCAGTCTTAGCAAGGCTTGCCCTAGAAACACTAGCAGATTGTAGAAATGTGTAGTCATGCCTCAACTACTGGACATGTTCATGGAACATTCGGGATAATGATTCACCCTTTTTTGAGATAGTGTGGTTGCTCACGGAAGTCAGAAAAGCTGTGTTCAGCTCTTACCTCTGAAACACACTAGCTTTTAAGTAACTTTCTTTATGTAACTTCAGACAAGTTTCTTAATTTCCCTGAATATACTTCCTCACCTATAAAATGGGAATAATGCTATTCTACTTTCAGCTGCTATGAGGATTAAAATACACCTGTTCTGGCAAAGAGTAGGCCCTCAACAAATATTGCTTTCCCTTTTGGAATATATGCAATATAATTTAGCTTTATTCTCTAAAGCTAGTTTATATAAACTGTAACCATCAACTTGTAGACTGTGTCTTAGCGTAGTGAAGCCCTGAGGTTTATTGACTTAAGTGGCCTCAGTTTACCCTTGCACTAAGCACTCCGACCCACTTGTATGGACCAGCTTGTGTGGCTTTACTTTGACACTCAGGATGTTCTCAAGGGCTGGGGAGTCTAAACGTTTTGGATGGCCCCAGACTCCTAGATTAGTTTTCATATCCTTGCTCCATGCATCACATATCTGCTCTGTCGGTGTTACCCCCATTTGTAGCTTGCCATCTCTGTTCTTCTGTCCTCCACCAATACTCTCCAGTGCCCTCATACCCCTCTTCTTCTTTCTGATTTCTCCT
The DNA here is from genome assembly GCF_964146895.1 of Miniopterus schreibersii. Taxonomy (NCBI): domain Eukaryota; kingdom Metazoa; phylum Chordata; class Mammalia; order Chiroptera; family Miniopteridae; genus Miniopterus; species Miniopterus schreibersii. Next base: position 52,627,135 of record NC_138111.1, on the reverse strand, counting down.
TTTGCCTCCTTTCCTCCAGATTTGTCAGCCTTTAGTACCAGTGAAACTTGGCTTGTATCACTGCCAACCATTCCAGTCAAAAGCCCAGCAAAAAATAGATGGCACACTCAAATTCAAAGAACTTTAGAAAAGTATGATTCAAAAACTATTTACAAAGTGTGGGCAGAATGTACCACACAAGGGATGGTGCAATACCCTCAGTCTAAAAACAAGGGCGCTGTTACCACTTCCAGGCCCAAAGGGGTGAGGAAAGGGAACCTGGCACTTAACTTCTAGAACCTGGAAGGAGTGTCACAGAGAGAGACCCCATTGGAAAGGCGGATAAATACCTCAAACTTTCTCTCCTCCCTCTCTTTGATATCCTGCAAGGGTTCCCCATTGGACAAACCCAACGAGAAGCCAAAGATCAAGACTTCCAGGGATGGGAGTAGGTGAAATAGGGTAGAGGTTCTGGAGGGGCACAGGCAACAAGAGAGATTGCTTTCTTCTGATCATGAACCCAGCAGTCACACACCTTCAACCTTTTGCAGCAGCGTTTAATTCTCTTTTCGGCCTGGATTCCCCACCTTGCTAGACTGCCAGAAGTCCTGTGCTTGGGGGCTGGGGGATAATTAGGGTGTGGCTGTCATTTTATGCAGACTTAACAGGCTAAACTGTGTTTTCAATCTTCGTTTCGTTTTCCTTCCTTTCTTTAATTTACTATCGCCTGCTCTACATTTTATGGAGCTATTTTAAGCATACACAGGAGATCTTCTTGCCATACACAGGGAACAATCAATGTTCTCACTTAATAATTCATTCTTTCATTAAATGCCCCAAGTAATTAAATAAAACATGAATAGATTCCACACTGATATTTGCTAAAGTTTTGTTTCTAGAGATTTTACCTGTTGGAAGGTATGCTGGAGCTGTTATTCACTGGGATGAGCAGTGAAACAAGGAAACCTTTAGGGTATATAGTCGCACAGTACTAATTTCATTCTGGTATTTATCAAATGCCTACAAAGCACTAGATACTTTAGAAACATCACCTCCCATATTGAATTAGCCCTAGGAAGTTTTAAAAACTGAGCTCAGAGAAGTTCAGTGTCTTACCAAGGATCACATCAGGCAGAATTCGGCGCTGGTTTTGCCTGGTGCCAAAGCCCTGCTTTTTCTACAATCCCCACCACTCCATCTCTCTAACATTTCTATGGGGAAGTAGACGATGCAGAAAAGTATCCCAGTAACTCACAGAACTGTCCATATTTCAATGCATGCATATGATGGGGAAAACGTGAGAACCAACTGTGAATTTCAGAAGCTTGGGAGACCACCTCTGAGGAATGTTCTAAAAGAATGGGAATGAAGGAGGGGAGAAAACTGGCAGAAAATAGGATCTTCTCTTACCTCGTTCCCCTGAGCATCCTTCCCCAAAAGAAGGTCAGCCAGCATTTTTCCATGGGCCCAAATGTTTATCTAAGTTTTCCAAAGAAGCCACCCTCACAGAGTGAAGTCATGTCCAGGCTCTTCCAGGAATCGTTAGGAGGCACAACCACTCCTGGAAGGGCTTTCACATCAGCACTGGGGTCACACTCCTTTCTCACAGTTTGTTCCTCTGATGGCCTCCCTGTTAGCACGTACTGATTGTTTCATCATTAACTTCACCGACATTAGTCTCGTAGAAGGTGTGGATTGATGTTAAGTCTCCTGAAAGTCCTCTGAATGTTAGGCCAGTCCCATCCCTTAGAGAGGAAGCTCATTTCCATGTGCATTCCCACCACTCCCCCACCCTACCCCGAAAAGCTCCTCTTCTTACTTGTCCCCTTTAGAATAACAGCCCTCTCATTCCCTTTGTGGTCTCAGTTACCCAGAACCTGGCCCCTCCCTCATATCCACATCAAATCAGTCAGCAATTCCTGCTACGAATCTCTTCCTCCGTCTTTCTCACAACCACTCTCTCCTCTGACACACACTGAGCACTGCATAGAGGTTTCTCAACGACTAAAAAAATGAACCATTTTGATAGTCTCCTAATCACTCCTCCACTCCCTATCCATGTTCCACTGAGCCACTAGAGTTAACTTTGTAGTATTTAGATTGGATCATTTTACTTCCTTATTTAAGGCACCTCCTAGTGTCTTCCAATCACCTAAGAGAATATTCCAGATACTCTAACCTCATAGAGGCCCCACCCTCCTTGCTAGGTGCTCCCTCCAGCCTCACATGCACTCTTTTTTCATTGGTGCCTCCCTACCTGTGCTCATAGTGTCCTCTCTACCCACAATGCCCATCACTTACCTCTTATCACACCTCCTGCATTACCACCAATCCATGCTCTTAACCACCACACTAGAAGAGAAAGAATCCACTGGCCCAGATTGGCTCAGTTAGGACAACAAACCCACTTCCCATACACACTTACTGTGCACATGTGTATGCTTATTAGACGTGGCCAGTGGGGAGCACTCATTTGTGGTAGGTGGGCATGGAAGGGTGAACCATTAGTAACCAGGCAGCCACCCCAAGTTATCTGTTGTATTTCTTGTGTTGCTGTAGGAACATAGAGAGAACAGGCTCTATATCCATGAGCTAATGTGTTACATAGGACCCAAGCATCCCAGGGATCTATCTGCCAACTGGGAGAGGCTCATGCGGGGGGCTCGCGTATTACATTGGTTCGCTAACATGCTTTTCTTGTCATTCACAATACAGGGTGGGGCAAAAGTAGGTTTACAGTTGTGAGTAAGTGAAGCCAAGAGTGTATTCTTGTATTATTATTTATTAATTATTGTATTATTTTCCATACGAACAGTTGTAAACCTACTTTTGCTTCACCCTGTAAATGGAGACAAAATTCTTTGCTAGTTCCTTCTGGCTCTTGGTAATTCAGCCTTAAGTTAACATACATCCAGTAAAGGGAGCAGAGGATTGAAGAGGGAACTAGTGGGCAACATCAGAGAGAGGAGGGCACAGAAATCAATGCACTACTTGTAATTCTTTTTCTTCCTTTCTTGCTGCAACCACTGGTTGGGCTGCATGTGAGGTCAGAGTACCCTAGAATATTTCTAGTGTCCTTTATCTGCAGGACCCTTTCTTCAAAAGAGACTTAGTGGCACAATATTAATGAATCAGATAGGAATGGAGTTATTGGGTTCAGGGGAACTGAGAGCATTGCATGGCCTACCCAAATCTCTCCTTCCCAGTGGCTGGGGAGGCACCAGGGCTGGAGTGTAACTGGAAAGGTCCTGGAAAAGACCAATATCAGGTAGGTCTGCCCACCGGAGAGGACTAAATCTCAACCAGGGCCCAGGAGGTTTCATTACAAGCTCTGGTTGAGTTTTCTGTATTAGCTTTTCATCAAAGAATTCTAACAAAGCTGTTTTTCTTTTACCTTTGCAGGTCCCTTATTTGAGAGAGAAAATGGCTATATCATTTGTGGCCTGCGTGTGTTGTGTCTGGTTCCCGTGGTTTGTTTTCCTGCTTTGAAAACGAAACCGTTCATGGCTCCGAGATGGAAAGCAGACCACGTTTTGTCAGCGAGGCCATTCGTCATGTCCCCCAGAGGGGGCTGTGAACTCCCGCAGCCTCGAGCTCTGCCAGCACGGAGACCACCCACGTTGCGGAGCTCAGAAGGCCACCAGGCAGCGCTGGGCACGAGGCTCTGCTACCCAGCTGGCCTGAGGCCTCAGCCAGCTCCCGCCTACCCCTGGGGATGCAGGTCTGAAATAAAGCAGTGTGATGGTTCTGGGAGGGCAAATTCTACCTGGTGATCAAGGTCTCTTGCAGGGTGAATCTGAGGTGGACCCAGGGTAAACTTGCAAAAATGTCCAGAGTGAACAGAGCTTCTCAGATCCCATCAGAGCAGAGCCTGGTGAGGACATCACCTGACCGCTCTGTGAAAAGTTGTCTGGCTTTGTATAAGTTGAACTCTCGTTTTTTACTGTTCTGCAGAAAGCTAGTTGTAAAACGCTCTGACATACAGCAAAGAACTTCTGTTAGCAAATGTCTACACCTGCTGGGTGGGGGAACCAAAGGAGGCATGCGGAGGCATCGCTGCAAAAAGAACTTCCCGATGCAGCTCTCCCAGGCAGGCTGGCATTTCTCAGCAACTCTGTCAGGCTCACCTGGAAACTCGCTGAAGATGCAGCAGTCTGCACTGGCCCACCCAGACCTTTGGGGCCAGCAGCCTGGAATCTGCATTTATAACAAGTTTCTGGGGTGATTGTTAATGTGAACTCATTTGAGAGCCAGGGCACAAAGGCAGTGTTGATTACAGGACTCCACGTCTCGGGAATGTCTCTCCATGTGAGCCCGGAATAGTGCTCTGGTCTCTAGGGCTGATTAGCGGGCCCAAAGAGGAGAATCCTGATTGCTTTGCCAAGTTGTATCAAGACCAGGGGAAATGAGCACAGAGCTCAAGCCTTCTGAATCCATAAAAGGCTGGTGTAAATATGCCACCTGGACCAGGAACAGCAGCATAGGACAGAGCGGGAACTAATTGTAACTGGGCTCAGTGAGGAACAAGTTGAGCCTAGAGTCTACATGAAAAACCTTGTTTCATTCTTATGTCCATGTTCATTTTTATAGAAAGTAATAACTGACTCACATTGTAATTTTAATAAAGTTATAACGGAAAAAGCACAGAAGTAGGTGCTTTCTCACTGTCTCTCATTTAAGCTTATTGGACATCCTGTCTTATTGTCTTAGGCATGCACAGCCAAGGCCCTGTTCACCCAGGGTGGACTCCAGGAGTCCGGATGAGTGAAGAACTTGAATGGGATTCCCCTCGCAACTGCAGGGATGCACAGCCCGCAGTGTATCCTGACCCTAGAACTGATCTGACCACTTAGGATTTCCTAGAACGTGCTGAAGTGGCCCCAACCTTTCAGTCTCTCTCCAGCTGACCCCTGCCCAAGAGCGTCCTCGGACCAGGCCTGTGCTCCAGGGATCACCTGGGTTACCAGTTATCCCAGACCATTTGGTGCTTCGTCAGCTCCCGCACTGAATGGCGACTCCTGAGTCAGATTTCCTGACTTCATGACTTCAGCATGTGTGGCCAAAGGGACTGAGCGGTCATGCTCTCCACAACATCTGGCAGGCTCCGCCTCTTGGGCTTCATCTTGCAAATTTTCTAAGGAGAAAAAAAAAATCCTAATTATCTCATTACTTTCCCATTGGGTACAACGGTGAGTTTTGGTGAGAGGAGATGTTGAACAAAAAAGGCCCTTCTTCCAGTGCATTGTCTGTCTTCGAAACCCAGCGATGAAGACATCTGTGGGACGAAAGAGGAACTCTGGGAAGAGGGTGCATTATCCATCACACATTATCCACAAATTATTTACATGAATACCAACAGGATTCCTGGGGTGAGGGATGACCATTGCTGGCTCCGGCCAAGCCTCCTTGGAAAAAACAAAGAAAAGGGAGAGCAAATGGCACCGGCGGTGTGAGGAGAGAAAGCAGACAAGTAAACGATGAAATGGGGATTAAAAAGGGACGCCAGAGGGAAGAACCAGGAGACAATTCTCTACTAGAATTATATTTTCTATTTCTCTGACCATCCCACTTTTACTATTAAAAGGAAATGTATTTTTCTTTATTGTATTAATACCCTAGAAGTACTTCACTGCGTCAGACATTTGGGGAACTGTTGATTTAGGGGTCTCTCCCTTTATGTTGGAATATACAACACTTAGCCATGATTTGAAACTCATCTAGACTTGGTAAAGACTCATGGAGTAACCAAAATGACTCTTAAGAATTTTTTAAAAATTATCTTCACTGATGAATGAAGTTGTTTGCTTTGGGGATAGAAAAGTAGGTTAAAGTAAGGCCATCGTTGGTTTCCCTCTCCATTTGTATTTTTCTACTTTTTTGCTAAAAGATAAGCTTTTTTTAATGTTTTTAAATTTATCTTTATTGTTGAAAGTATTACAGATATCCTCCCCTTTTCCCCCCATTGACTCCCTCCACCCTGCTCCCGCCCCTACCCCCCAAGGCCTTCTCTACACTATTGTCTGTGTCCATGGGTTATGCATATATGCATGTAAGTTCTTGGGAAAGACTACCAAATTCCAATGAGCATCCGCATTCATATTTGTAATCATCGTCTTATTTGTGACCATCACGCAGCGTTGATCTCATGCATTCTTGCACAGTAGCAGTGTTTTGCATGTAGTGAAAACTAAAAAAATGTCTTTAAAATGGATATAGGCAATGTCCTTGGCAGTCAGCTGAGAACTCAGCATTGCCACCCACTCCTGCTACATTCTCCTCTGCATCACAGGTGAGGAGCCCGAAAGAACATCTCTCAGAAATCTTCCCTTGTATGGTTGTGGGTTAGAGTCCGCCTCTCAGAGGCCCTTGCATGAAGTTCAGAAGCCAGAGTTCTCCTGCACCAGTTCCAAGCAGACATGTGGTCAGTCAGCAGATGTGGGGGTTTCCAGGCAAGCCCTGGAGAATCACTTGCTCTGGAGCTGTAGGCCAGTGGCGTGGGCTTCCTAGAGACTGGCAACTAACAGTGACTTCCAGGGAAGCTTTAGAAAATTACTCACTCCAGCGCTTCTGGACACTGAGATGAGCAGTGGGAGTTTCCCTGACCTTAGATCCCCAGTCCTTCCAACAGTTTTGGAAGCTTCTAATTTTCTGAATTAAAGACAGTACTGCTTGCCCTGGCCAGGTGCTCAGTTGATTGGAGCATTGTCCAGTATACCAAAAGGCCCTGAGTTCGATCCCCTTCAGGGCACATACCTAGGTTTGGGGTTAGATCCCCATTTGGGGCATGTCAAGGAGGCAACCGATCGATGTTTCTCTCTCTCTCTTTCTCTCTTCCTCTCTCTCTAAAAATCAATAAGAATATATCATCAGGTGAGAATTTTAAAAAATAAAATAATAAAGACATTACTGCTTTATAATACCTAGCGTGGCTTGTTTCCCTGACTAAGCTCTGAAAGATGCAGCAAGCCATTGGAATGGGAGTATAGACAGAGAAGAGGACAGGAAGCATGGAAGCTACGTCCTTCCCTCCCTTGGAGAGGCCTGGCACGGTCTGCTATGCTGCCCTCCAGTTCGGTGGGGCCATGGCCCATATCCAAGCCAGGGGTCTGGTAACCTGCCTCTGATGCTCCTCAGAGTTCAACAAAAATAGAGCCCAAGCCCCAAAGATACTCTTTCCTCAGTTTAAAGAAACATCCTCTACTTTAAGCATCCTGCTTTACAGATTTCAAACGTTAATAGCACAACTTCTGGAACATATTGATTCAGGTTTAAAAGGAACCACCTGTGTCCAGCATTCGCTCAATGAAATATTCTGTAAGAGCAGAGTATCTCAAGTAGAAAAACAGTGTTTGGGTCTCTTTAGTCTATCACTAATCTCGGCAAAATCGACTGTGCTCCTGAATACAGCTTCTGTAAACAAGAAAACATAATAAGATCACTAAAAGGAGGGGCTGAGCACTGCCAGCATATAGAGACACTCAAGATTGTTAACTGAGTTTTTGAAATCACAGAGAGGATTCCAGGAGATACGGCTAAGAGGAAAAAATAATCTGTCTTTTACATGCAGAAAGAGCATTGAAACCTTTTAACTCTTCCATGGGGAAGCTAACAGCATCAAAAGATCCTCTCACCACCTGAACCCAAAGAGTCTCCAGCTCCATAAAGTCTGAATCTCTGGGTCTCTAAGAAAGAAAGGACCGTGAAGTTATGTCCCTCTAGAACCACCCCCGCCCTTGCCCTAAGAAGTGTTTAACAACACAGAAATGATTTCACAGGCATGCCAGCCAGGGAACACATAAAGAGTTCATTTTCCAGCAAAGGGAGTTATTGAAAATCTCCATGGAATATCATTTTAAAAAATCAATGTCAAGAACAAGGCAGGCAATATCTGGGGCCTGATCTCAGAGTACTGTTTCAAACTTCTTTTCTTCCTGTGGTGAAAAGACGGTAAGATTCAGAAGCATGGAGTTTAATCCCCAGGACTGGCCACTTTTTCACTGCATGGCCTTGGGGGAAAAAATCACTTTGCTTCCTTGAGATAAGTTTCTTCAGCCATAAAGCAAGGATAGTGGCAAGTGGCCACCTAACCCCTTGGATTATTGTGAGGGCAAAGTGACGAGGGTGAGTTGTCTTAGAAAATAGAAATGTTCTCAGCACATAACCCATTAATAAATTTTGTATTCCTGATTATGGTGACTTTATCTAATTACTCAGATTTAAAGTTATCGCTCTTTTCAAAACCAAAACCCTGGTTAACCAATTTCTATGGCATGGGAGTGGATAGTGATTTTACTCTACTGACCTGTAAACAGAAAATCTGTAACCACACAACATTGTTGTTACACACACACTTACAAATAGAAAAGTTCGCAGCAAAGTTGGTATGGCAACAGCTGGGCTGTCAGTATGAGACTGGAGTGGACCGTGTTCTCACTAATAAATGTCAGCTTGATTTGAATTACTCGCTAAAGTACAGCTTAGACAAAGCCAAAAAGGAAAACCAAAGCTTTCTCGATAAAATGGAATCCCAAAGCATAAATAAAAGATTCCACCTGAGAAGAATGATTTATTATCTCTCACTCAAGAGGAGGATGCACAGTGAATTCTATGTGACCACATCTCTTAAGTTGTTTGCTCCTGGTTTATAAAAAGCTCACGTATGTGTGTACATGAGCTCCCGTGCAAGCAAGAGCACACGCATACACACACACACAGATTCATTAGTTCACCTAAGAGGAAAACGAGGCTGCGTGTTGATTACTTGAAATAAAACTAGGAAAATTTATTCTTTTCAAGAATTGACACTTCTTTGTTCCTAAAAAAAAAAAAAAAAAAAAAGCAAATTAGCCCACATCCAGTTCACAGCTCATTCAGAAACACTGATGAAAGTTTACTTTGGCCAGAGAGAATTTGGGATTCAGGGAACCAAGGTTATCAGTCCATGGGCATCAGAGTGGGGCTGTCACAAAAGAAGAGAGACCGAAATGTCTAAAACTTAAAAACCCATCATAACTAGCATGCATGTGTGAATGAATTTGTTCTGCCTCAAGTAAGTTTGAACCATATCTAACTCACCTCCTTATAAGTTATTTGATCAGAAATAATGGAAATAATCATTTCACAGAATAAATCTCTTCATTCTTCAAGTTCTTCAAGCCACCAGGATATGATTTTATAAAATATATTTACATTTTTGTGAGGAAGAGGCCAAGTACTTTTACCATCTAGAGGTGAAAGGCCATAATATATTTTTCTTTTTAAAAATCATACATGAACTAAATGCCTCCCCTTTTAAACATAATGTAGACAGCTTTACAAAATCAATATCAGATTTTTGAGGGATTTTTAAGGTTCTTATATTTATGTGTCACTTATAAGTTGTGCCCGTTCACTATGTGATCAAGCCTACTCTGTAGTTAAGATAGGCGGGGTAACTGGGACAAACTATTGGCTCAGTGGAGAAGTCATTTGAGGGCTCAGTGAGCATCTCTTGTCTTGAGTTTTAAAAAGCTAATCAATAAGAACAAATATTTCAAATATTTTTGCATTAAACAAATATAGCATACAGTTCGGCATTTAAAACCAGGGTTTTCCCCATGCAAACCCACCTGAGGAGCTCTAGCATACCCATCAAGAACACAAGATTCCTGTTTTCTTAAGGCTCCTGAAGAAAGTTTGATGCTAATAGGTGGAGACAATGAAGACATGGCATTACCTCACGTATCAGGAAGGCTGGGCACATCATGACCCAGGTTCTGTTGCTTGGAAACTCTCTCAGTTTGGCCCATCTACACATGTTGATGTTTAATTTCTCACAAGCATGATGAAATCTTGCAAGGCCCACTCTGCCCCACCAGGGATAGAAATCATCCCTTTGCCCAACATCTCCACCTGTATAGGCTTCCATCCATCAGTCACTTAGTAGCTGCTTCTTTAGTTATCAGATCAACTGTCGAGGTATCATGGTGCTTGTGTTCAAGTAACCCTTATGTTATTTCATAATAGTCCCAAATAGTTAGTGATGCTGGCAATTAGGATTGCCAAAGAGAAGCCATAAAATGCTTCCTTGAAGGCACCCACCGGGGTTCTTGGATCATACCCCCCTGGATAAGGGGGGACTACTGTATTTTCCCTTTTTATAAGGACACCAGTCATGTTGGATTAGAGGTCACACTAATAACCTCATGTTAACTTGTTTATCTCTCTAAAGACCCCATTTCCAAATAAGGTCACATTGTGAAGTCCTGGGGTTAAGATTCAACACATGATTGGGTGGGACATGTTTCAAGCCATAACAGCATGTCACTGGGGAGCTTTAAAAAGAGGACAGGTGGCCTATTATCAGAAACATTGCTGGTTTAATTCTGCAACACAGCCAATTGAGGACATGCTTTTACAAAACAATTTCAGGTCAAATCAGGACTTCAAGCATGCAGTGTAAGGTACAATAAAAAGCTTGATTTCTTAACCCAGAGACCTGACTTGGCCTAACAAATTACAGTGGTAAAAGGACAGAACAAAATTTGTTACCTCCTTGGTCCATTTTCCTGTAGAGACCACAGGGGAAAATATCGCACAAGGACCCCTCCAGGCTGCCTTCTTTCTTCAGCATTTTTTTTGTTTCACAAGTACCAAGAAAGCAGTGTCTATGGGGGAATAATACTCTGTGACCTCTGGAGCACTGAAGAATTGTTTCCATCTTTATCTCACCATAGTTTCGTGCTCATTTCCACATGAGGGAACTGCAAGGTTCAGCTTTTAGTTTAGGGCCATGTCATTAATTAATGGCATTGCTGTGATTAGATTTAAGTTTCCTGATAATCTATCAATTACAAGTCGATGTATTGAGCATCTCCTATTTGTTTAGCTTTGAGCTAAGTACTGAAGATTGAGACCCGGTGTCAGTCAAATCCAATTGCTGAAACTTCTGGTTTTGAATTAGAAGCCACATCAGTCAAGACAAGTGGATTCCGGTTCACTCTTTTTTTAAATTTATGTTTACTGTTGAAAGAATTACAGATGTCCCCTTTTTTCCCCACGTTGACCCCCTCCACCCTGCTCCCAAGGCCTTCACCACACTATTGTCTGTGTCCATGGTTTATGCATATATGCATATAAATTCTTTGGTTAATCTATTCCCCTGCCCCTCCCCCCCCCCCGGACATCCTGTTCACTCTTAACTAAGCCATGACCATAAAAGTTCTCAAGACATTTATCTTTACCGTGGCACAATTACATGCAGATCACCCAAATGCCTTCACTGCAACCTCCCATAGAAAACAACATTTTGAAATGTTGTATCCATGCTATTTGCTAGAACTGATTCTCAATTCTCCTTGCTGTACTTCAGCAAGTGCTGGAGACTGTCTCTTCTCTCTCCTCCATACCTTTGAGATGATGGCACTGCCACTTGGATTGGTCATCTTGACACAGAGAGCAATGTTTTAGAGTTTTCCTGGGCTCTGAAATCACCTTTCCTTATGTAACTCAGAAATCAACTTAAAAAAGAGGGGATATGCCTCCCTGATTTGTCCAAGGGCAACCCTGTTAAGTGAGTTCAATGGTCAGGTTTGCTGCATAACCAACCCCAGAAAAACTCAGGGTAAATCGACAAAAAGCTTTCTTTTTTTCTCAAACATCTGTGAGTTGGCAGGGGTTTAGCTACTGATGTAGGCTGAGCTTGACTGAACTTAGGTTGGGTTTAGAGCTCCTCCAGACATCTCTCATTTTTCCTAGACCAGCACTTACCTGAGGCATGTTCTTTCCATGGCAAAAAGTAGGAGCACAAGAGGGAAAGCCCAGTTTCACAAGTCTGTTTCAAGCCTATGCTCACATCACATCCACTGCTTCCCATGTGCCAAGCCTAAAGTCAAGTAGTTTATACCTGTACACCCACCAAAAGGCCATGGCAAGGTGTGCGGTAATGACACTCCTGCAAGGGAGTGATGAATAGACCCATTATTTTATCTACTGTGGTAAAACAAAGGCCCAATTCTTCAGGTGGCCCAAGATGGCTCATCCACTAGGTACCTGCCCTTCCAGCTGCACAGCTTTGTCTTTGACCATTGAGCTATTCTACCTTTTCCTTTCCTCCCCAGATTCCATGGCACCACCTTTTCAAAAGCTGATCCTCCCTCCTCCTGCTGCTTTATTAAAAGCTTTCTGCCAGGCTGGGAAGTTGAGGAATCCCACCTGCATCTAATCTACAATAATTTACTAGTAACCCAGCACAATTTGCTTTTTTTGTCAGTCTATTGCTTGCCTGTTGCATTGTTGTTGGCCAAGTTCCAAAAATCATAATAGAAAAGGGAAAGAAGAAACTATTTAGAAGGCCATTATCCAAATATCCAAGCCATTCTCCAGGTAATGAATCCATATTGAGTGAGACTAGCATTTGGAACAGTAACGTAAGAGGGAAAGAAAATGAAAAATTCCCATCAAAGTAAATAGGTCCTACAAGGCTATCTTTGCAGGCTCATAATATGGAGCTTCATAGATTTCCTTGTTCACACCTCTCCCATATTTTCAGAGCCACTAACCAGAGTGGACTTGTCAGGGTTTCAAAAATGTAATTGTCTAGCTATAAATTTCCCTGCTGGCTGGGGCCTGAGGTTTCCAATAATCACAGGCAAAGCCAAAGTCAAAAGAGATAGTTCATGGGAGAAGAAAGAAAACACAGCATGAAGATTTACTGAGGAGGGAGGGCCTGGGGTGGCACAGAGAGAGGGTGAAGGCTGCCAGAGGCTTAGGATGCTGCGGAGCAGGGCACAGGACCATGGAGGCTCTGGGTTAGACTTCAGGTAAGGTTTCTGATTCCCAACAGGATGAAAACAAGACTGAGCTGCTGGATCCCTCCCACATCGCCAATTTGGAAGAACCACCGAAATAAGAAGCAAGACTGGATTTGGGGAACTACCATAAAAACTGTGGGGAACCCCTAGGTAGCCTAGTGGTGAGGACCAACCTGGGACAGGAGGTATCAGTGAAGTGATGGAGAATAGGTTGAGAGAAAGCTCTCAAGTTCTGCTCTTATCCACATTGCCTCTGGAAGGTAGTCGCCTGCCTCGCTATGGAAGAGAAGCCAGCAGCGTCAGCCAGGTGGCGGGTGGGAGGTGGGTAAACCAGGGCCGTGGCGACACCCTATGGGGTGAGGAATTGATGAAAAATTAGACAGACCAGCATTCACTCCTGTCTCCTCCATGGCCCCTCACCTCAGGATTGGTGGATCACAATCAAAAGCTGTGTTCTGCACGTTGATTTTGACTGCCACTCACAATGAGAAAACACATTTACATGTGTTTTACATGTACCTATACAACCCTGTACAAATGAAAGATGTTCACAATACATTGTGCCCACTGTTGGAATGCCCTTATATTTTTCAACCTATTATTCTATTCTATTCTATTCTATTCTATTCTATTCTATTCTATTCTATTCTATTCTATTCTATTCTATTCTATTCTATTCTTTCTACTCCATTCCATTCCATGTTATTTCTCCTCCCCTCCTCCCCCCTCCTCCTCTCCTCCTCCCTCCTCCCCCTGCCCCTCTCTCTCCTCTCCCACCCCCACACTGGTTGACTCACTACATTGATTTCATGACCCCTTAAGGGGCTGCCACCAAGAGTTTGGAAAACTTAGTCATAAAGATTATTTCCTTCCTAGATTGCCTTTTCAGAGCATTTAAGGGAGGATCCTAACCGATGTTGTGGCCTAATGAGGAGGTAGAATATTGGGGTGGTGGGCTACAGCTCTGTGGGCTCCTGGAGCACTCTGCCTTGGAGCTCACCCCTGCCCCTCTTCTAGGAGCTGAGTTTGAGCCCCTCCATCAATAGAGATAATGAGACATGGTAACTCTTACCCTGAAAGGAAAAAACAATTTTAATATAAAATTCTGTAGTCACCCAGATTATGACTTAAATCTGGCAGCTCAGCAGATATGTTCTCAAGCAGAGACGGCTTTGGCAGGTTTGCCGCACAAAGAACCACTTAGAAAACTCAGGTAAGAAGTAAATCCAGGAGGTTTCTAGAAGAAATATGGGAAATAAAGGAATTCAAATAATTTAGTAGAATTTACTGTTGTCTAAAAAAATAAAAAACAAACAAGTAAGTTTATCCATAATAACCCAGAACAAATGTGTTAAAGAATTTCAAGAAGGGTATGAGGAACAGGAATGACTATCAAAGAGATATGGAATATGTTAACATGTCCAACTTGTTCAGGGTAAGATTATAGACGGATGATAGATGATACATAACAGAGCAATGATAGGTGGATGGAATAGCAATAGATCTGAGATAGCTACAGGGATAAATAAATATAAGTACAAGAAAGACAGGGACCCTCAGATTAGCTAAAAATTGTTTTTGCATCTGTATCAACACTATGTAGTCTCTGAGAGAAATTCAAAGAAATAAAAAGATGAAAGTATGAATATTTTATTCAGGACAAATATGAATCAAAGAAGGTCAGAGTATCAATTTCAATATCTGACAATAAAATTTGACAGAAAAATACCAAGGACAATAAAGTAAGCACCATATAACCATCAATGGACTATATGAACCTCACAATACATATATAAACAATGATAAAACTGAGAGAAATAAGAAACAAGGCAACACCCACCCCCACCCCAAAAACCAAAAATGATGTAGTCACATTTGTACTTATAGCATTTGGTGGAATGTAAGGCTGAACGTAGGGAGATTGAAAGTCCTTATGGAAAATACAGAACCCCTCCAAAATTGTCTCTCTGCTAATCTTTGCCCAGAGCTCCTAAACCAGACCTGAGTATGTGGATGTTCTGTGTGTGAGGGGTGCCATCGTGAAGAGGAGGCAGCCTGGTCCTGCTCCCCCACCAACCCCAGTTCCTCCTGTGTGGTCTTAGTCCCAGGCCCAGTGTTCAGCTCCAATCTGTTGATACTATTGATACTCCCAGGAACCCTCAGGCAAATAGAGATCAACATGAATGGACCTAGTGGGTATTAAGCTGAGTGAAATAAGTCAGACAGATCAAGACAAATATCATATAATTTCACGTATATGTGGAATCTAAAAAGCAAAATCAATGAACAAACAAAACAGAAACAAACTCATAGGTACAGAGAACAAATACATGGTTTCCAGATGTAAGAGGGGTGGGGAGATGGGTGAAAAAGGTAAAAGGGATTAAGATGTACATATTGGCAGTTATAAAAATAGTCACGAGGATGTAAAGTGCAGAATAGGGAATATAGTCAATAATATTGTAATAACTATATATGGAGTCAGATGGGTACTAGATTTATCAGGGTGATCACTTCATTAGTTATATAAATATCAAATCACTATGTTGTATACCTGAAACAAGTACAATATTGTATGTCAGCTGTAACTGAAAAATAAAATAACTCTTTATCAAAAAATAAAACACAGGCTTAGAAAGGTAAAGTGATTTGCCCAAGATCACATAGATAAAGGGACAGAGACACTAAATTCTGAGTTTCCTGACACCTCTAATTTGTTCATTAATTCATCCACTTAAGGAACATGATAGCAGGGATAAAAAGAGGGTTAGTTCCTGCACTTAAGGAACTCATGATCTGGAGAGCAGAGGCGGAGGGAAGCCAGACTTGATGCTAAAATAGAGCTCTGCTCAGGGGGCTCTGATAGCCCAGGAGGAATGGTCACAAAGGGTATTACACCTGAGCTGAGTCGTAACGGATAAAGACAAGAGAAGGAGAAAGAAATGGAGAGGACCAAGACAGAGGTGAGAGTGACCACTATGCTTTGGGGACACTACAGTGGTTCTTGAAGCCTGGACAGCAAAGATAAAAAAGGTCACAAGGAGAGTTGAGACCAAAGCATCAGGCCGGAACCAGATCAGCCAAAAGCCGGTGCGCCACACTAAGGAGCCTGGACTTCATTCCACAGCCAGACAAGAGGGAGGCTTTCAAGGGTTTTGAGCAGGTGAGTGACTTGTCCAGTATATAATCAGTTCAGTGATATAGGTTCCAAAGGCTACACAGATAAGAGAAAGAAGAGACCATTGTGAGCTGGTGATTATGCCTAAAAGAGGCAGATGATTCATGCTAATGAAATAGAGAGAGTGATCATTTGGAAAAGGAGACTGTGACCTAAGACAAGTCTGAGAATGAGAGTGTTGAGTTCAAACAGCCAGAAGAGCCCTCTACCTCCAGGAAATTATGAGAGACCAGGAGAACAGTAGGGAAAAAGAGCCAGTTGAGGTAGACACCAAATTGAGGAGGTTAGACATGGCTCTACATGTTGGTACTTCTCCAGACTTTCCTCCCAATGGCAGAGGAAAAAGGAAGCCCAGAACTCAGGTGGTGGCTGGAAGTGGACTTCTACAATCTCAGAACTTCTTTGAAATTTATGTTTCATCTTTAAAATTCATATGAATTTTGCACTCTTCTTTACATAGAATCAATCTGTCTTAATTAGTATTTCAGAAACATGCTCCTGTGGTTTCTCTGGTCATGAAGGCCAACATGTGAGGGGCATGGTAATGAGCAACAGTAAGAAATCTGTTTTTTGTTTTTTTTTTCAGATGAGCTGTGAGGTGAAAGAGGCACAGGGGAAGTTAAATAAACAGAAGGGGTGCCGGATGAGTGGGACCGTTTGAAATGGGTGTTAGAAAGCCAGGTAAGAGGATTTTGAGATAATTGTGATAGATCTTAAACCAGAGGATGGTGGTGGTTGAAGGAAAAATGACATACACAGGAGAAATTTTTGAAGACCTGATGGATGGTTCAATATGGGGCAGGAAGGAGAAGAAGGAATCAAAGATAATTCTGACTTTGAACTAGGGGGACCAGATGCCAGGGCTGAAAAGGAGGAAGTGGAGTAACATATTGACTTCAGCCAGCTGTGCATGTCCATGTGCATGATGCACATGTGGAAATGTGTTATAGATGGCCAGGCATGGGGAACGAGATCTGATTTAGAACCACAAATGTGGGTTCGTTCTCACAGAGGTTGACTCCACAAGAGTAGAGCGAGTAAGGGAAAGAAGAAACCACAGAGAGTTGAGTACTTAACTTTGGGAGATATGCATAGATGGGTAGTGGAAACAGAGAGGGACCTCCGTGCAGTAGAGACAAAGTGGTATATTGACCTAACATATAGACGTGACACTTTCAGTTACAAATAGCGGGGGGGGGGGGGGGGGGGGGGAATCACACCAGATTAAAAAAAAGGAGGAGTGAGAAATTTCGTGGTTAGTATAACTGAAGAGTCCAGGAATGGATCCTGACCTCAGGTATAATGAGATCCCACTGCTCAAATTTTGCCATCAAAATCCTTCTCTATCTACCTCTTCCCTCTTCTTCCCTTCCCAGGGGCTTCACTTTCAGACTTTCTCATCATGGTGGCCCCTGAAAGCTCCAGGCTTCTATTCTCTCATCTCATCAACCCACATGACAGAGAGCTTCTCTGTCCCAAAAGTTCCAGCCAAAGTTTCCAACAGAAGTTCCAGGTTTGGCTCTGATTGCACCCTCTTGGCTCAGAGGCCCATCCTTAAACCAAATGCAATGGCCAGACGTGGGTCACATGCCCCAAAATCTCTACACCCAAACCTACATGGACAAGCATTGGGGAAGGTGCTTATGTGACTTCCTTAAGAAGAGTATGAATGCTCTCAGAGAAGCAGAGAGGGTTCATTGAGACAGAGGAAGGTTTTAAGAAGCTGGAGGGTGGAGACAGGATGACTAAGCATGGGAAATGTCATACGAAGGCCAACTCGGGGGCAATAGGGACCCCACTGCCCTTGGCTAGACAGAAAATGGAGCAGCTCTTCTCTCCTCTACATCTCTCTCCTGCCTTAGGAGTGTGAGCCTGAGGACAGTGACACCCAATCTCCAGCTTTCCTTCCTCCAGTGCCCTGGTGCACAGCTCCCATCACTGCACCCTGCCAGAGCCATGCCACAGCCACCCTGGCTGGGGCCCGCAGACCTCTCAGGCAATAAAAAGTCCCTCTTGCTTCGGCAAGTGGCCTTGTAATATGAGAGCCAGGTCCTTCCTGGCTGGACCTCTCTGCCACACACATCATGGGATTCCTTCTTTCCCAGGAGGTAATTTTTCCAGTGAACAAATCACCCCTCCCCTGTCCTTTACCTCTGACCCACCCATTGTTTGCGGAGGCAGGACTAGGAACGTTCCTTGGCTGGACTTCAGAGTTCCAGTTCAGCTGGAGGAGCTAGGCTGAGATTTAACCGAGGACCCCAAGGGGCTCATGCTACGTGAATCATCTCCCCAGTGTGCCCAGGCTTCGAACCACACTTCACCCCTAGCTCTTTCCCAGCCGCTTCAGCTCATTGGCGTTTAAAGCAACATGGCTGGTAGCAGCTCATCTGGAACATCCTGGCGCGCTCCCTTTTTCATGAGAGTGAGCACCCTTTACCCCAGAGAGCAAGGAAGAGAGAGTCAGACAGACAGACAGACAGATGGACAGGGAGGGGGGTGTCTGGCAAACAGATGAATACGGATTGCGAGCTACTTGGTGGGAGGGGAGCCACAGCAATCACATCCAATGTTGCACTCCCGCTCGGGATGGACCGGCAACAACTCCCCTTAGGAATCCAAGTGAGTTCTTACTCGTGTGATGTTTTGAAGTGTGTCAGCATTCCTGGGCACTGTCAGCCTCCGCCAAATGACCTGAGCAGGGGTGTGAATAGCAAGCTCTCACCGCCTTGGGCTGTGCAGACGGGAAGGCTGGAAATACTGTTCCAGAGGTTTCCTTTCACTGTGAAAATCAAGGCAGAAATGCCTCATCCTCAGCTCCTCAAATACTCTTGAAGATCAAGGGGCAGATAAGATATCTATTATAAATTCTAATGCAGCACAGTTCCCTGACCAGAGCTTCATCTCCTCAGTGCCCCGAGCGTTAGCCAATATTTCATCAAAACCAGCTCCCTTCCACAGGCTCGTATCTGCTCCGTCCGCTCACACCAAGAGGCTCCCACTCTGGTGCCTTCTCCATGCATGTGCTACACACACACATGTACACACATGTGCATATACACGTACAAACTTGCACATGCATGCACACATGTACATACACACAAAGCCAGACCCTGGCCTTCCTTTCTGATTTATGACCTTATCTTGCCCAGTCTGGCTTAAAAGTATTATTTTCACTCTCAGAATGTTTGAATCCCACAAAAGGATGCTTAACACCAAAATGGTAATAAACACACACACACGTGCACACACAGAAACACACATCAAGGAAACTCTCAGAGCTTTCCCAGAGATGCTTGCCTCTGAGGGCTTGTTTTCTCCTGAGTTAAGCCTCGCTCCTTGTCTGTGGAGACCTGACTCCCCAGTGTGATAAAGCCGATCCCAAGCTCAGGAGCAGCCCAGTCACCTCTATGGCTGTGCATTCACTGTTCATTTCTCAGCAGCCTAGACATCCACCTCATCCGCTTGGAGACCTCATACCCCCACTCAATACCTGCTGAGTCTTGATTCTCCCTCCTGTAAAATAGGCCTACTAAACCCCAACAGGAGTCAGGCTGTGGGAATTCCCGTATTAATACTGCCAGGTCCTTTGAAGATGAACACATGGTTATCACCATCAGCCCTGGTACGCTGATCCAGGAGGAGGGCAGGGCTCCCCCTGACCTTGAGACCCTGTCTGGGCGAGCAGCTTAAAAAAGCATTAGAGTTTAGCAGCCGGGTGGGAGCAAAGACGAAATGGGCCCCATAAAAACTGCCCTTCCAGCAGAATATACCACATGCGCCCAGGTTTCTCTTGTGCATAATAACAATCCTGAAGGGAAACCCCTTACAGTATTTACTGGGCGCCAGGCTCTATGTTTTACTTGGATCAGCTCACTTGCTTCTCTTAACCACCCTCTGAGGAAGGCATTATCTGAAGCCCTAGCTTATAGATGAGGAAGCAACAGTAAAAAAGCTAAATAACTTGCCTAAGCGGTAGAATCAGACTGTGATTTTAGCCACTCCAACATCCTGCAGCAAGCAAGGGCGCAAATAAGCAAGCATGTGTGTGCCCAGAAAAGAGCCTCGGAGAAAACAGCACAGTAGCTTAAAGTTACGGGTGCTGGGATTACAGGTGATTTTTTTCATTCACTATAATATCTGCATTTTATCTAGATTTTTTTCATTTCTACAGGAAACCTATATTGCTTTTATGAGAATAATTTTAAGTGTTCTTTTAAGAAAGCATCTCCATTTCTGTTTCTCAGACACCATGCTTTCAGCAGAAGCAAGCAGGGCCAGTGCTCACACTGGTGGGCAGGCTCGAGCCATTCTTTAGATACAGCCACCTAGACAAGGCAGGGGGACCGAGGAGAGGTTAGTCTTCTGTTAAGAAATGTCATTAACTAGGAGGCAGAAAGTGGCCTTGTGCACCCCAAATCCAGCCAAGCTCCCTATGTCTATGGACATAATTGGGGAGATAGTAGGAAAGATGGAAAGAGGTCTAGGTGGGGGGGAGGAGACCAGATTTCTAGACAGACCTCCTTCTCTTTCTCATCTTGTGGTATCCAGATAATTTCTTAACTCTCTGAACAAGCTTTCTCCCCTTGTGACCTCTGAGGGACCTGGGCGCTAAGGTAACCATAAAAGATGCTATGTATCGGTCACTTTCCATGTTCTTTCCATGTGTTGTCTCACTCAATCACCGCAAAGAAGCCCCTGAAGTAGATGTTGCTATTCCCATTTCACAGATGGGAACACCGAACCTCCAAGACCAAAGAACTCGATCAAGATCGCAAAGCAGGTGAGTCACTGTGTTTGCACGAAAACTCAGGTACATCCAACCCTAGATTTCCGAGTTGTCTTTGAGGTAGTGATGTTACCAGATTTCTAATGCTAATATTTCAAAGACAGCTAGCTGGCCTAGTCCTCCAGCTCAAGCTATGTGTCAGAATGGTGTTGACATTATCAGCACTGCTTTGGGGATTGAGTTTAAGTAAAGTGCTTTGTAACTCTTGCTCTACTTCAGCCCGCCCCTCACTTCACTCAGGCTCCACAAAGTCCTTTAGAGCCTCTTAAGCTTTCCGAGTGAAGGGGAGCCAGTTCATCAAGAAGAGAGCTCAGTCCTCTGGCACCCACAGGGAGACAATCGCACATTAGCCCCTAGGTGCTGGGCCATAAGCTTTTCCCAGAATGGACCAGAAGTGGGAGTGAGGGAGGGAGTTTGCACTACACCCGGTCGGTTAGCTCTTCAGGGCAGCCAGCAATAATGGAGAACGTGATAAGCTGTCACTAGAAGCCAGTTCAGTTCTCTGAGACTTAATGGTAGAATAACACAATAGGGTCAGACTAAAAAGGTTCCCTTATGAAAATTTTATCAGCAACTTTGGTAAATGGCTATGGGAAAGGTGCTTTGCTCCCAGGCAGACCTGGGACCCGATTTTACAAGGTACCGGCGGCCTGAATTGCATCACCCCCACAAGATATTAAGGGCACTCAAATTGAATTAACACCAAATCAAGCCGGTGCACTTAACAATACAAATGCACTTAAGGGATGCCTCAGGATGATTTGTGACTAAAGAAAGCAAAGAAGAAAACGGCCTGCAAGCCACAAGGGTGGTGTTGTGTGTCATATACAGGAAAGGCCATAAGTAGAACTTAGAATACCGGAAAACCATGAACTTCAGGGGCTCTCAAATACCTTAAACCCAGCCGTAAAGTAGAAGGTCGCTTTTGTGGTATGCAGAAACAATGGATAAATAAATTACAGCCAATTTTCTTAGTGGCATGGTCTCCATTACCTCTGACAGCAGCGTAACTACTCTGCTAAGATAAGAGGCAAATAATGCTGTATCAGGTAGCGCCCCAGGAAATTCTCTGCCAGTTGCCAGGTCTCTTCATGTCGGTGATGACACAAAGATCCTCGGTGAGAGCCAAGTGATGAGAAGTGACAGCTCGCCAGGCAGACCGTGACAGGTCCTAAAAAGAATCAGCTGAAATGTCCCTGGCAGATGGGACCCCGGAGTCAGGGCTGGTCCTTCGGTGTTTGCCGGCACACATTTTCCCTCGTTCATCTTCATCCTTTGCGCTGAGTCTCCCTCGCCCTCTTCCCACACCCCTGTTCTCACCCCCTCACCTTCTGTCCCAAACACACCCTGTCTACTGAGCTGGAAGACAAGTGCATCATCTTCATAGATGAATGGCTCCTCCGAGATTATCTGGGAAACTTGGATACATTCTGGGCTGGGGAGAATTCAGGGGGAAGAAATGGCCCCACTGGGGATTCCTTTCCATCAAGTGAAATACACACAAAAGCATGCCTTTGGTATCCTTTCAGGAAAGAGCTGTCTCCAGCAGGCTCTGACTCTGCAAACGAGCTCCATTTAGGTTGGAGGTGGCCTGGTTTTGTCAGAGGTAAAGCGATTGCTCGCCCAGTCCTAAGGTGGCTGGGAAACTGGGGCAGGCAGGTTCAGTTTTTCACGACAGAGAAAGAAGTTCTCAGACAGAAAGAAGGACCGTTTCGAGCCGCTCTTGAGTCTCAGCCAGCACTCGCTGGATCGGAAGGTGGGTAATATCATAGGGGAAACCAGAAGGGAAGGTCTCTGTGCCTCAAACGAACGAGTGTGGGCCTTGCTCTGCTAGAATTCAGCCATGTGGCCTCATAGGATTGTTTTGAGGACTCAGCGAAAGTAATTATGGGAAAGATCTTTGGAAACTAGGAACCATCTACAAATAGAAGGCTTTGTTATAAGGAAAATAATCTACAAAATACACGTGCAGACCTACTTCTTATTAAAAGAGTTGTAGGTCTCAAGAAAGAGTATTCAGACTACCCTGCTTTTTATAACAGCAGCCTCCTTTCGGGTAATCAGAGAGACAGAGGGGCTAACAAATGTGAGTAAAATTCACAGAAATCACCAAATTTCACCGTACCAATTACTTTTTAGCTTCTCCCATACGGAACTTTGAAGCCAAAACAATGAATGGTATATAATCCCTGGTATTTCCAAATTCACCAAAAACACATCTGCAGGCTTGTGAGGGACCTCTTGCTTCACAGAGTGGGAGCCAGAGACTCGCCCACCGTCAGATCATCCCCAGGGAGACCATCCGCCAGCACGCCAGGGGCCGGGATTCCAGAGGGCACACTGGTCTACGTGCTTTACCCCCACTCTGGGCATCTAGGGTCCCTGCCCGTGTTCTGCCCTCTGCTCACTCTTTACTGCTACATGATTCCTTATATGCTTAAGCATCACTACTTACACTGCTTATTTTCTTATCAATCACTGCTCCCCTTTTTTCAAACAACCTCCTTTGAAGCTATGTGCCCAGCATGGTGCTAGGTAGGGGTAAATCAGACAACACCCCCAACTTCAAGGAGCTTCCTTTTGTTACCATTGTCCCTTCCTGGACCCCATCTTTGGTTTTTCTCTTTGTTCTGAAATGCAGGGAGCTAGGCTAATCACACCTTTTTTGTGAGGGAAGCCCCTCCAGAAATTGAAGAGGAAACAAAACTTGTGTAACCTGGAAGCCTCCATGTATATGTAGTAACGCCATTCTTCAGGCCCACTGGGCAGAATTCACTTCTTTCTCACCTGGACTCCCGTAGGCTCGTGCATATCTCTATTACATAAAGTGTTCAGCTATTTATTTGCACGTCTCTCTCACCCCAACACAGTCTGGGCCCCTTAAGCTCAGGCACCCTGCCCATCTCACTCATGTCTATGTCCCAAGCACGTATCCCAAGGCTTGCTACTTAGCTGGTACTCAGTGAGCCTTTGTGGAAGGACTGAATGAATAAATGAATGTGTCATCTCTTTACTTTCTCTGTCCATGACCATCTCCCCTTTCTCATTTCTTTTCTATTTTTTCCAGCCCCAGCCTGTGATCCAGAGAGGCAGTGAAGGTCGGTGGTAACCAACATAGGCTCTCTCTGGACTGTTTTGGGTTTGGCTCCTAACAGCTTACAAGAGCAGATTGTTAAATATTCAGAAATGTTTTGAGCTGGTTTTAAACTGTTAGTAAATCAGCCATGGTGGGAGTATTTGCACCATGGACATCAGTTAAAGCTACAAATCAGGAATTTAGAGTTTTGTTCTTGATTTTGTCTCCTGAGAACCTGTTTTTCCGTACATCACAGCTCTAATTTAGCCAGACCTGGGTTTGTGGCTTAGCTCTACCACTCACTAATTGTGTGATGTTGGACAAGTTGCTTGATATCTCTAAGACTCAGTTTTCTCACCCATAAAGAGGGGATGATGCTTGTGGCTTTGCAGGGTTACTGTGAGAATTAAATGACCTAATGTTTATAAAGCGCTTAGCACAGTTCCTCACATGTAGTAAGTGTCCAATAAAAGCAATATATTAGCATTAGTATTATTCCCTGGCTTTCAGGTAATGCATTCTTTTACCCAGTTAGTTATACTTTCTTTATTCCCCAAAGGGTTTGGGGCAACTTAAAAAACCAAAGCCATAAAAGTAGAAAATGTAAATAAAAAATCAGGATAAGGGAAAATAAAAATCATAATACAAAGTCAGAATGACAACACTATCGTGATTGAATAGAATCTATAGACTAAACCTCGCTGGAGTGTTAGTTGGAAATGTATTAAGGTGTTGCCAACAGAGTCACAAAGTGTTAGAGCAGAAGGGGCCTTGGAGATCTTCTGGTTCAGTCTCTCACTTTGCAGATGGGAACTGAGGCAGGAATCATTTCTCGAGTACTTACAAGCATGACTGGAGATGCCTCCACGTGCATCATCCCCGTATCATTTCATTTTACAGATGAAGTCACTGAGGCAAGGGAGATGACAGGCCTTTCCTAAAGCCATTGGGGTACAAGTAGTAGAACTGAAATTAGGACCCAGCTTCCCATTTCCATTCTACTCCTTTCCTCGCTCAGGGAACCACACTGTCTCCTCACTCCAGGAAGATCCATTTTATGATAACAGCTTCCTAAGGATCAAAAAATCTTTCAAGATCCAACAGAATCATACTCAAATGGAGAAACCCCGTGACAGAGGGGACTTCTAGGGAATTTCCTAGGTCAGACTGTGACACATGAAAGAATAACAGCATAAGCCCAATGGCAAGAACAGCTGCTCTTGCATAAAACATCCTCATTTTGTGTTGGCTTTTGAAAAGAGAGCTGTGTTCTTAATTTACATTCATTTGTGGTCCACTCTGAAGTTCAGATCTTTTTCTGCTGTTCTTATAACTGGATTTTTTTTTTTCTATCTTCTACCAATAGCTTCAACTTCATTCTTCACAAAACCTTCTGTTGGAGTGTCAACAGGCACAGAAATCACATCTCTTTTCCCTTCTTTCTTCATCTGAAAATAAGCAGCACAAAGAAAGAGAGGGGTTAAAAAGCAATCGAGGGGACAACGAGAGGGTAGGAAAGAGCTGAATGATCCACGAAGTGAATGAATCCAGCATTTATGGAGAGCTGACAGCAATGTCTCATTTATTAGACCACCACCCCTGTTTGGCAGCAAGCAGGCCAGTGGCCCAGCCTGGGGGGTCTATTTTATGGGGATGGTGTTATTGCCCTCGGAGCTATAGCTGACCTCACACCAAATAAACACGTCAGTCACTTCCCAAGTCATTGTTCCAGGTGTGGCAGGAAGGTACCATGCAAGGACCCTCCAGGCCATCACTCCCCTTTCCCTCACCTCCACTCAGAAATGGCTCCCCAAGCCCCAGTGTCCATGCTAAACACCCTCCCCTCGATCTCCTTCCCCAAATCATCTGTCCCATCTGTCTAAAACTCATGAATTGGACCTGCAATGCCACCCAAGTACAGAGTGAGCCACTAACCTTCAGAGAAACATCTGTTTATTAAATAAGGCCCTAAATGGAGAAAAGCCAACACACAATTAACTACAAATTCTATTTTATCCATTATATTTTATCTATATCTATACATACATGTCTATACCTATATCTATCTGTATATCTCCCTCAAAAGTTAGATTGGACACTTGTTGTTTTTTTATCATTTCTTTTTCCAGTTTTTAAAAAAAAGTTTTTTATTATTTGTTTTTCACACCGCAGAATTAACTGCTCCAGACTTAATCCCAGGACCGCTTAACCACAAACAGTTCCAGGCCCCATTACTTGCCACCTGTTTGGGTGAGCTTGAGGAGCACGGATTCACTCTTAAGTTTTTAAATGCGGCAAGCACGGTACACACACAAAATTCTGCTATATCAAGCAAAAGCCCCACAATCGGCTGAAGAGCCAACTCTGAGGGCTACTCGCCTCGCCCGCAGCTTGGAAGCCCTCTCTGGACTGTTCCTCCACAGACGGTGCTGCGCATCTGGGGATGTCTGCAGCTGGGCCACGGTTCCCTTAGACTCACGTGGATTCCGACTCCACCACTCACCACCTCTGTGACCTTAGGCAAGTACCATCGGCCTTAGTCCTTTAAATGCAAAACGAGAACATTAATACCTGCCTTACATACATCACATAGCAAATAGAAATATGCTTTGCAAACAATAATGTGGTTGAAAAATGGCAGCTGTTGTTCTTGTGATAAGATCAAAAGCGAGACAGGCGTGTGTTTCATCAGATAACATCTGGGGACCTGGTTCTGGAAGCGTTTGTCCTGGAGCTAGTGGTGAGGCCACTGTGGAGACAGGAGCAGGCAGACCCGCTTCCACGTCCGTGGACAAGGCTCCAGGGCGGGCTGGAGGAGGGTGGTGCTCGCCCGCCCTTCAGAAGGCCCACTGGAAACCACGCTCTTCAGAAAGCGCGGATGTTCACCCCGAACAAAAAGAACCCGGACACCTGGGCCTACCCTGGGACTGTCCTCCCAGGGCCAGCCCTGCCTTGGAGCTTGGCTGGGGAATTCATTTTCTCGGTACTTGGGGAGCTAGGAGCGCAGGGAGAGCTGAAGGGGAAAGGACAGCTCGGCTCTGGCCCGTGTCTCAGGCCCACCTTCCTTCAGGCTTTCCCAGGAGTCTCCCAGGGGAACAGGGCCCGAGTTTGGTGTCTTGGCGGGTCTATTACAAGGTCCCTCTGTGTCCTGTGCCTCAAGTTTCTGAGTCTGCAGCTTGTGAAATACAACATGCAGAGCGCCCCTTAGGCAGAAGGACCACAGACATTCCTCCTTTGAGAACCAGGGGGCCGGGCAGGCACCCGTGTGGAGAAGGCCTCACGCTCACAGGTGAGGGTGACTCAGGCAGGCCAGCAAGGAGCCCCGACATGCCCGGCTGTCACTGCGGGGTAACAGGCAAGGGGCTGAAAAATGGAAGGAGGAAAGAGGCAGGCGAGTGTTCTCACGGTGGATGGTGAGGGGAGAGTGGAAGGATGTGGTCATGGGGAGAGAGGAAAGAAAGATGAATGGGGCCTGAGTCAGTCATAGGCTAAAGCAAACAGGAAGGTTTTAAAGTGAGATTTGAGGAGAGGAAGTGGTTCTGAGCAAGGGAGGGAGAGAGTTCCAGGGAGCTGTCTTGGAAAAGAGCTGCTCTTCATTTTTTTGGATAGTTCTCCTCGTGTGAATATTTCTTGGCGGTACTGACAGACGGGCGAACCAATTTTTTATTTTATTTTTTTTTAAATCACAACTGGCTCCAACTTTTCCCTAGAACTTGAACCAAAAAGGATTGAGACTTTAGGTCTGAAAACATTCAGTGGATTCATTTGTGTTAAATCGCAATGCTGCCTGCTGCTCTTAGCAAACACTCGGGCCACCCAGATGAAGAGAGCACAGGGAGGGGAGGCCTGTTCAACTGAGGTCATCTCGCTAACACCGTGTCCACTGCGCCCCGTGTCCAGGGAACACGATCCCAGGAGAGCTCAGTGTCTTTCTGAGTCTTCCTAAATTGCCAGATGTGGAATTAGGATGGCTAACTCCCCAGGGGGCAAGAGGAGCTGTGTGTGGTGGGGGAGGGAGCAGGGACGGGGCTGTGGGCTGCGGGGCTGGAGTAAGCACACGGGAAAAGACAAGGATTTGTTGCTTGGCATTTCTATGGAAATCATCGAGACACAGATCTAACCAAATAAAGGGCAACCTGCCTCTGAGAACTAATCTTAGGACAGTTCTAGAAGCCAAAGAACAAAAACAAGCTTCATTTAAAGGACTTAAAAACAGCAACTCTTTCCAATTCCTTGGGGAAGTCCCCTTCCCAAGAGAGTTTAGCAGAAAATGGTCTGTCCATACTGCAAATGATAATAAAATCCTCTGAGCTTCAAAAACTGAGAGACTTTGCTTCTGCTTTCTGTTTCATGACCCAGAGAACTGAACCTTCATGAGTCACAATGTCCTCATCTATAAAATGGGATAACAAGCTTTGTTCCTGCCTCAAAGGATGTTACTCAGATGGTTTGAACTTGCACAAAGGTCTAGACATGTATACAAAAGAATACTATTCACCACAGCAAAAATTGTTGCAGAATAACAACTAATAACATTAGGGTTTTGTTTATTTCATTGTGGTCTAAAACTGAACTTGGGCATGAACAAGCTTAATGCTGGGTCACTTTTTATTGAGCTAAAAAATAAGCTATTTAAATAAAACCCTCAATATGTTCCTGTGCTGTGTCCACATTCTCTACTATGATGTCTAAACTCACTTCCACACTGCAATAAAATTTCAAACCTTGATATAGTGAACACATTTTAAATGTTTATTTTCTTTTTAACAGTTTTGTTGAGGTATAATATGTTTCCTTATATTAATTTTTGTACTTTAAAACTGCACTGTCAAATACAGTAGTCACTAGCCTCATATGGCGGCTAAAATTTAACCTCAACTTAGTTAATAACTTAGTACAATTAAAAATTGTACTCAGTCACACTTCAAGTGCTCAGTAGCCACATGTGGCTGGTGGCTATGGATTAGACAGTACAAATATAGACAATTCCATCATTGTATAAAGTTCTATTAGGCAACACTGTTCTGAAACAACATGTGCTCATTACAAAATTTGGAAAATACATAAAATCAGGAAGAAGATAAATATATTTCTTATTTTCCTACCACCAGTGTATATCACTATTAATATTAAGATTCTTTACAGGGTTTTTTTCTGTGCACATCTGTTTTGTTTGGTTTTGTTTACATAGCATGGTTGTGATCTATTCAGTATGCAATGTGATAGTCTGCCTTTTTAACTTTAAAATAAAAGCATTCTCCCATGTTATTATCTACTTCTCAGAAACATTTTCAATGGCTGTGAACTATTTCCCCAAATAGAGATGCCATTACCCTGTTGTTAGGCATAGAAAGGGCACATGTTTGAGTTTTTTAATAAACTAAAGGTTAAATTTAAAACTTGACAGCATTTGATAGTTTTAAAAGGGGCCAGAGAAATTGCTTCATTCTATGATAGTTTCCAATTGATTGCATTTTTCTAGGAACATGGACAAAATCCAGGAATAGGTGACTGATACCCAGGAATAGTCCACCTGAACCAGCGGCAGCTTCCTCTCCCTTCTCGAGCTCCTAAGAGTGGTGGAGGCCACACGAGTGTCATTACGCATCGGAACACCCAGCTCCCACTACGTTAGGGCTGTTCTCAGCAGATGCTAAGTAAGGGCAACATGCTGCAGAATGAGGGTAATCATCATGAAATTACATGTTTCATTTGCCAAAAGCTAAAGCAGAAGGATTATGCTCTAACACAGCGCTCTCTGCAATCTACCGCGCCGGCAGGGCTGCCGGAGGAGCTGAGGAGGTGATTTACCTGAAAGGCCCCACACAGCACCTGGCACACTCTCTCCCGCTTCTAGGGCTTCACTCTCCTGGCTCCCTCCTTCCACGCTGGCTGCTCCCTCTCTGTCCCCTCTGCTGGATCCTCTCCAGGTTCCAAACTCTGAGTGGCCAGGGCCCCAGGCTCTGCCTTTGGACATCACTCGACTTACATCGTTTTCCCAGGTGATCTCAGCCAGTCTTGGTCTTAGATAACCACGAGGACCCCCAAAGTTCCTTCTGCCCCCTGATGCCAGTCTCATATGCCCACCTGAGTACTCCTTTAGGCATCTCAAAATTAAAATGTAATTTTCCCACTTTCTCCCCATCAAACATACAAATGAAAACAATAAAAATCTCTGCCCTTCCTACTGTTTTCCCCATCTCCACACCTCCATTTTTTTAAATGCTCAGGTCAAAAATCTGGGGGTCCCCTTTGCCCTCATCTCCCTTTAACACTTAGTTGATCATTAAATCCCATAAATTCTACCTTCCCCACCTCCGCCACCCCGGCCGAGCCACCATCATTGTAACTGACTCTTCCGCTTCCACACATACCCCTCAGGGCCTTGCCACCAAGGTGGTTCCACCTGCCCCACCCTCCCTGGGGTGTTTGGAAATACGTGGGGGACTTGGGAGTTATCATAACACTGCTCATAGCCTTTCGTACCTGGGAACCAGTACCCTAAACCAAGACAGTCCCTCACAGCTAAGTATTATCCCACTCAAAATGCCAATAGCCCCACCAACAAGCTCTGAACTGGAGTGATCCTTTTAGAACTAAAACCAGATATATTTTTTACCCTGTTCAGAACCCTCTGTGGCTCCCCCTCTCACTCAGAATAAAATCCCAATTTCTTACCATGACCCAGGAGGCCCCCTGATCTGCCCTCACCTCCCAGCCCCACTCACGCACATGGGCCCCTGCTGTCCCTGATCTGGGCCTCCGCACTGGCTGCCCATCTACCTGGGACCTTCACCTGGTCCATCCCTCTTGCACTCAGGCTTTCCTGCCACCACCACCTACAGAAGACCTCAGCTCCAGCAGCCCGTTGCTGTTGGTCCCCTCTGTTTTCTGCCTCTTCATTAACATTTATTAACCTCTTTATTTGTAATCTGTCCCCTCCGTATGAGTGGAAACACCATGATGTCAGGAACTTTGTACGGGTGTGTGTGTGTTTTCACTGCCACCTCCTCACAGTCTAACCGAGAACCTGGTGGAGAGAAATCATGACGATAATAAGCAACCTTAGGGACTACTTCCCACCTTCCAGGCTCTGTCCTGAGCGCTCTGCATGCATTAACCATACTAGCTTCCTATTCCTGCTGTAACACATTACTACAAACTCAGTGGCTAAAATAACACAAATTTATTGTCATACAGTTTTGATGGTCAGAAGTTCAGAATGGGCCTCACTGAACTAAAATCCAGGTGTCAGCAGGGCTGCGTTCCTGCTGGAGGCTCTATGAGCAAATCTTCTTGTCTTCTCCAGCTTCTAGAAGCTGCCTACATCCTGGACTATGTCCCCTTTCTCCATCCACTGGCTCTCCTGCCTCCCTCTTACATAGAAGGACCCTTGTGATTACATTGGGCCCACTGGGATAAGTCAGGACAGCCTCCCCAGCCCAACGTCTTTAACTTAACCACACCGACAGTCTTTAGCCACGTAGGGTTCCAGAGATTAGGCTGAGGGCATCATGTGGGGCCATTATTCTGTCCATCACATTAACCTACTCTGGACTGTTTGTACTCACACACTTCTAGGTTTGTTCCACACCAACAACCAGTTCTCTAATTCTCTGGACACCAACTGTGTGTCCTACAATTCAATCAGTCCTGACAATATCTGTGATAGTATCAAATCCCTCAGGTTAAGGGCTGAGTCCTACGAGACTGCCACCATTTCAGTTGTCAGTTGCAAGTTTCAGGGTGTCAGTGGTCCTTCTGACTAACCAACTATATATTCAGGGGTTCCCACAATCCTCTCCTCAGTCTTGATAAGTCACTAGAACAACCCAAAGAACTCAGGAAAGCACTTTACTTACTATTACCAGTTTTTTTCTAAAAGATACAACTCAGGACCAGCCAAACAGAGGAGCATCGGGCAGGGTATGGGGGAATGGGCACAGAGCTTCTGTGCCCTCTGTAGGTGTGCCACCCTTCCAACAACTTGATGTCTTCACCAATGCGGAAGCTCTCCAAATCCCATAATTTAGGGGCTTTTGTGGCCATTTCATTATGTGGATTTAATTGATTGAATCATTGGCCTTTGGTGATTCACTCAACCTCCATCCCCTCTCCCTTCCTGGAGGTCAGAGAGTAGGGCTGAAAGTTCCAGCCTTCTGATCTAGGCTTTGGCTTTCTGGTGACCAGCCCCCATCCTGAAGCTGTCTAGAGACCCACCAAGAGTCACCTCATTAGAACAAAAGTTGCTCCTATCATTCAGGAAATTCCAAGGGACTTAGGAGCTCTGTGTCAGGAACCCGGACAAAGACAAAACATATCACGCTACACCTCCCAGCAACTTTA
The DNA here is from genome assembly GCF_964146895.1 of Miniopterus schreibersii. Lineage (NCBI taxonomy): Eukaryota > Metazoa > Chordata > Mammalia > Chiroptera > Miniopteridae > Miniopterus > Miniopterus schreibersii. The sequence goes on along the minus strand of NC_138111.1, from coordinate 52,594,979 downwards.
TGAGATAAGAAGGTATACTGTCCCTATTTTTCAGATGAGAAAACTGAGGCAGAGAGGGCTACATCACTGTTTAATGTCACAGAACTAGTAGGTGGCACTGCCTGCCTTCCTAACCACCAGGCTATAGGGCCAGCACAGTATTGAACTGATCATTCTTCATTTCTTGTCCTTTTGCTGCTATGAATGAGTCTCATCCCCACACCCAGCTCAGAAGGACTCTCCACCATTAGGCAACAACCTTAAATAGCTAGATTGAATGGGGTTTTTTTGGAACCTTGAAGCCAGCTGTTTCCATATTTAGCCTCCCCCATTCATTCCCACCCCCACCAGTGCTCTCTGGGACCCTAAGCGGCCTGTCAGTCCACCACCACTAATCAAGGAATCACCAGGCTGGGTGAGCGGGAAGGAGAGGAGACGCTTTCTGGAGAACATAAAAGGTGTTTCTAGGAATTCACTGTGCTGGGCTGTCCCTCCCCATCTAGCTGGGGCACTCCTAATCCGTGAGAATTCCCTCTAAACGTCAGCTCCTCTGGGAGCCCTTTTGCCCTCTGCACACAGGCTGAGGCTCCTTCCTCCTCTGTGCCAGCACTGGCTTCATGCACACCTGCAGGACAGCATCCATCACAGTGTGGCAATTACTTATTACCCATCTTTCCTTACTCGCCAGAGAGTTCCTTGAGGACAGGGACAGTCTCAGGAGGGCAGGACAAAGTGTTACCAGGGTGGGGTTCAAGGATCCCTGAACAGGCATCTCCCTTCCCCCTTCTGGCCACACAGCACCAGGCTCAGCTATCCAAGCTCAACCTTGGGCTTCGGGTGTGGGCCCAGGGAAGACAAAAAGGCCTCATAAGCACACTTTAAAAAACAGTACTGAGCCCTGAAGGAAAAGGAGAGCATGTTGCAAAGGCAGGAGAGGGCACCAGCAGGCCGGCTACAGGTGCTGGAACCAACGCGAAGCCTTTCCCCCTTGACAGAGGCTGGCTCGGCCCTGGAACTGAATGAGAGTGCTAACAGGGGCAAAAAATTGAATGCATCAATTCCATGCGAGGCAGTATGCCCCCGGGAAGGGATGGCCAGATTTACACTCATCTGTGAACCCAAAAATCTTCTGGTGGAATAATTTTGAAACCGTGCCTTAAAATTCATCGCTCTAAAAAGCTCCTGAAATGAAGAAATGCAGCCACGGTGAGGCAGCCAGCATCTCGAGGGCTCAGCCGGTGCCAGATCAGGAGCTCTCTCTGGCCCAACACCACAGCAATTGTGGATTCCGCCTTCATGACAAATAGCAGCTGCTGTTGCCGTTGAAGGTGAGGGACCACACTCCGGAGGCAGGCTGACCAGCAGGTTGCTTTCTGGAGACGCAGAGGAGTGTGAGGGAGAAGAGAGGCAATCACTGTGTGATTGCCTGTATCTGTGCAGGCACCCTGCTGTTATTTACACCCTCACACCCTCACAAGGAGCCTACAACAAGGACAGGAAACTGAGGCTCCGATGGGTACAGGAACTGGCCCAATAGCAAAGAGTAAGTGGCAAAGCTGAGGTGGGAGCCCTTCTGTCCCAGTTCCCCAAACCCATGTCTGTTTATTACACTTTCCCACCCTACAGGCTCTCAGACAGCACTATCATGAGGTGGGAGGTGGAACAAGATTGAAGGTGGTGGGGAAGGTGCTGGGCGCCCCCAAGGCTGGCTCAGCTGGCCTGGGCTCTGGTCCAGGCTTGGCTGGTGGTGACTTTCGGCAGCTTCCCTGAGCTCTACGAATTCAGGCTCCTCCTCTGTCTAGAGTGGAGCTGCCTGCAGATGTCCACGAGGCCTCCCAGCTCTAACATTCTGTGATCTTCAGAACTTACACCCATCAGTGAGCATTTGTCCAGCTACAACTCTGAGAAGAATTATTCCTGAGGATATGAAACTCAGACTGTTAAGACTTTGCAAATGTTACCATTCCAGCAACAATGTGCGCATAGACTACTCTTGGCCGGGGAGGGTGATATTCTGGAAGGGCAGAAGTCCATCTGTCAGCAGCGGCTTAAATGCGGCTGAATGGCGAGAGCAGGGTGGTGGGAGGAGGGAATCTGGACAGGCTCACGGTCTGTTTGAAAAGAAAAAGGGTCTTAATGGGACGTGCTCACTCAATCTGGATTTTAACAACCTCTCAAAATGACACTCGGGGAGAAGGAGAGTAAGGAAGAGGATTTGTGGGGTGAACAGAGAAGAAGAACGAGAGAGTGATCAGAACAGGAGGAATTCAGCACCAGGGGTCATTGTGCACAGCAGCTAGCGGACGGGACCAAAACCGGCCCTGGCCCCTGGGTAGGGAGAGCCCCCAGGGGACTCTCAAGAGCATGTTAACCCCAGAAATTAGGCCTGAAAAGCAAACATTTCGTTTTAGAAATTGGGAAGCTCTAATATGTTTAAAGCAGGTCAGTTAGTGAACCAGGCCTCAGTTCCTTCATTCTGGTGCGAAGAGAAGTTTGTGCCTCATGAGGATTTTGTGAGAATAGTGTGGGACAGCACCAGCGCACCTGGCAGTGCCTTTTCCCCCGAAAGTGCTGCCACACATTCTGAGGCGGGAAACAGCCCCAAGGAGCAGCAGGAGGCAAGGGTGGCCAGACCACACAAGGCCAGCTTTCTCCAGTGACAGCCCATGGTGATAGGCTAGAGGAACTGCAGCAGGAGCTGGGGACCAGGACTGGGGATGTCTCCTCAGAGACTCTCTTCCTCCCCCTGCCCCTACTGGCCCCTTTGGGAAATTCAAAGGGGTGGGGAGGCTTCAACAGAAGACCGGCTTCATCCCAAGACGGAAGGGGCTCAAGTAGAAAATGAGAGATGGAACACTTGTTGTATAATGTAATGGTTGAGAACCCTAGATTCGAATTGCTGGGGTTGTATTTCAGATCCTTCATGGAAGACTTAAACTGGGTAACAAGGAGAGTTAAATAAAGAGATTTTTTTGAACCATAGTGTAGACTGGGTTTAAGGAAAAACAACAAAGGAGGGGGGGTGCTTGAGAGTTGGTCACAACAGAGAGCTGTTACCACCACAGGGCCTGAAGGGTCAAAGAGAGGCTGGCAAATAGAACCCCAAGAGACAGCACCCTAGAGAAGGGGAAGCCAGAGCAAGCCCACCCAGGCCTTTGGGAACAGAGGATGAATGTGGGTGGCAGGAAGAGAGAGGATAGCCTGGAACCCTTCTGGGACAGGGTACAAACCCAGGCCTGAGGACCATGAGCCATGAACATGCATGAGCCCTAAACTATTTGTAGATAGGGAAACTGAGGTCAGAAGGGCTAGGTGACAGGTGACATGGATGATCAGAGACACAGGTGAGACCAGAATCCAACACTTCTGTCCCTCAGTCTAGGGTTGTGGCCTAAATGCCTCCTTGAAATCATTGCTAATCCTCCCGTCCACAGCACTTACCACGTGTCAGGCACAGTTCTAAGTACCTTGCATGTAATAATTCCTTTAAATCCTCACAGCTCTGTTAGGTGAGTACTGTTATTATCCCCACTTCACAGATGAGGAAACTGAGCCATTTGCCTAAGGGCATACTGGCTAGTAAGTGACAGAACTGAAGTTTGAACCTGGAGAATTTCAACCCAAATCCGTGGTCTGAACCTCTAAATGGATAACTGTCAGAGGGGGACTCCTGAAGAAAGTGAGGTAGTTTTCACTGTTACTGAGGTAGGTGGACTCAAGGTGACTATTCATTTCTTGAAATGTGACATTGGCTTCCCACACCTTCCCCAGCGCCTCCAGCTCACTCTCCAAGATAGGCTCTCCAAGGGGACCTCCTGTCCTCCCTCCCAGCCAACTGTCTCCTAGAAAGGTCTTGTAGGGGGCCTGGGGCAGCACATCAGGGCTCATGGGGGAACCACACCAGCCTGCCAGCAGGCCGCACCTTTTCTGACCAGTCCAGCTGCCATCTGTACGGGACAAGGGGTCTTCACGTTCTTCACCAGTTCAGTCAGGCAGGCAGACACTCTAGACACTTTAACTTTGCTCCCAAGTAGGCTCCCAGGACAGCATGGTGAATTCTTGGACAGGAGGCATCTCGAGCTTGGCAACAAATGTCAAAATTTTATGAGTCAATTGGTGTTTTGCCTGACTCCTAAGAGCTTATCACTGGACACAGCACAGACTCAAAACTCTGTTAGCCACCCAGGCACCCTCCAGGTGTCTTTTTCCACTGGGAGCCTTGCCTCTAGGTTGGCACGCGAGTGCTGGCAATGTGCTAATCCTCCCTTTATCCCCATGCATGACCCAGCCAAAGTCAAATGTTCTGCGTCACAGGTAAGGAACAGGATGCAGTAATAGAAGATGTGTGGCAGGCACAGCTCTTCCACAAGTGTCACCTGGCTTCACACTCATGACAACCTTGGAAGGCAGGCAATCACAGTGATAGAGAATGTTTATTGATCTTGTAATATGGGCCAGGTTCTATTAAAAGTGCTTTCTATAGGTTACTGACACAGGTTACCATTGATCCCTATTTTACATTTGAGGAAACTAAGGCTGAGAGAGGACTGGGGTGCCAGGATTTGAATCCAGGGAGTATTGACTCTAAATTACACTGTATTCTCCCTCCTTGGGGAACAAAGGACTTGATATGCTTAGACAAACTACTTGGAGTTCATTTGGAAAGTGGTGAGAATTACTTTTTAAATTTCAAATAGAATATAGTGATGATCATATATGACTTTTAGAAAGAATGACCATTGGGGACTTGAAGACTGGGAGGTCAGTGTGGAGGCTGTCATGATGTTGGAGAGATAAATAACAAAGTCCACCTGCATTAAAACATTATCTTGAAAACCTTCATATAAAAGTGAGTCACCAACTAGAAAGAGATCACAGGAAGGGGCAAATGTAAGAGCAATTGGAGGGAGATTAGTAGGTTCTATTTGGGACAGGATAGGTTCAAATTTCTCCCTGGATATTCATATGGAAATGTCCCCTGTTATGAACTGAATGTTGTATCCCACCCAAAATTCGTATGATGAAATCCTACCCCCCAATGCGATGGTATTAGGAGGTGAGGCCTTTGGTAGGTAATCATGATCAATGAGGTTATGAGGGTAGGGCCCTCATGAATAGAATTAGTACCCTAAAAGAGACGTGAGAGAGCTTGCTCCCTCTCTCTGCTTTTTGCCAAGTAAGGGTGAAACAAGAAGTTGGCAATCTTCAGCCTGGAATAAAACCCTCACCAACCCTTACCACACTGGCACCCTGATCTTAGACTTCCATCATCCAGAACAGTGAGAAATAAATTTCTGATGTTTGAACCACCTAGTTTGTGGTATTTTTGTTATAGCAGCTCAAGCTAAGATACCCTGCCCCTCCCCAAGCATGGTCTGAGCTGGAGATCATAAACTTGCTGGTCGCCAATCTTAAAATCAGGAACTAGATATATTGAAGTTGACAAGCTCATCCAGGGAAACTTAATAATAAATAATAGTGATAAAGCCAAGGATGTGGTCTTTAGAGCCCGTGCTTATGAGTAACTGTAGGAGAGCAAGCCAAGGAGACTGAGAAGGAATGATGAGAGCAATGGAGAAGCGGGTAAGATGCTCAGGAAACAATTGAAGGAGATGATTTCCAGAAGGGGTGGTTTACTGTGTCAAATGTCAAAGCCAAGTGGAGGAAGACCTCGGAGTTGGCCATTTTGAGGATCTTTGCCAGATCTTTGCCAGAATAGCATCAGTGGAACAGTGAAGGAGAAGGGTCCTCCTCCAGACAGCGCCTGGAGTCTAAAGTAATTGGGGCTTTGGGGACAATTCTACTTGGCTGTGTCTTGGTAGAAGAGAAAGCAGCCACTATTCTAACACACCACACTCCTTTAAAACTCTCAGTTCCCCACGCTCGGACCTCATTTCATTCCTCAGCTGGGTTTTTTCAGCATTCATCCATGTGTTGGAGCCTCCTAAAAATGTTCCTCTTCCTAAAATATTCTGTTCCCACCCCCAACCCATCAGGAAAATAGGAAAATCCATACGCTTTACATGTGGGGAAAGCTGAGGTCAAACCTGGCTTTTGCTCCTCAATACCTGTGTGTCTGCGGGTGGTGACCTAACCCGTGTGTGACACAGGTTAATAAGACCTTTGTTGCAGGGCTGATCTGAGGAAGCAATAAGATAGCCTTAATGCCCAACAGGCTCAGGAAATGGTCTTCCTTTAGCTCAGGTCTCTTCAGGCCATGAGAGCACCTGCAGCCTGGGGAAGGGTTTATCTGATCTTTCCTCAGAGCAGATATTATGAGAGTGACGGATGAGAGGACATCAGGTTGATGGGAGCTTACAGAGTTAGGAAGAAGCCATTGAAAACAAGCGTTTCCGCCAGCTTTATCTCAGGCCTGCCTCCTCCCTGCAGCTGCCTGCAGTTAGCCAACGACACCGAGTCACAGCAGTTCCGCTCACTCCTCCGCCTCTAGAAGAAGGTGCGGCTGGCACTTCAGTGCCCACGTGGCAAGTCACCTCGGCCTTACCATCGCAGTGCCCAGCAGCCAGACTTCCCTCGGCCAGAGTCTGTACCAAACCCAGGATTCCCTGTGGTTCCTACAGTTCTAAACCATGGCATTTTGCCCCTCCAAAGTACCTAGTGTCAAGGGGTACTTGACACTGTCTGGGGACATTTTTTATTATCACACCTGGTGGGGTGGGGACTGCTCTCCTGGGACCTTCTGGGATCATTTTCCAATGAGCCATTTGCCCTCAAATCAGAGTCTCAGTGTGTGTTTCTGGGGGCCCCTGGACCACAAACAGTGACCTCTTAGGACAGACTAGACAGCAGAGACTGCATTTGGGCAGAGTCCACCAGGCAGATGTCCTTGAGGACATGAGCTTGAATGAGTGGGGCAGGGGAGCCTCAAGGAGGAAGGGCTTTCTAGGAAGAGCAGGCCCTCCTGTGGGTGCTCCCCAGATTCCAACCCCAGCTCCCAGCTTCCTAGGGTCCTTCCCCTTCCCAGGCCAGGCTCTCGGGGCACCCTGGGAATTGCTCACACAATGTGTGACACAACAGATTGTGCACAGGGCCCACCACCTTTGCGGAAGGGAACAAAATGGCTGCGAGTGTCTCCATTGCGAGGGGAACTCTTCGCTGGCGTCATGGCCAGGGGATTACATCTGCCTGCAGTTACAGGATGTATCACTTGCAGAGAATTCCTTCCACAACATACTCAAAGAACCAGAAGGAAAAAAAAGTATTAAATAACTGGCTAAATTTGATCTATATTTTTCATTCTGCTTTTTTTTTCCTGTGGTTTTTCACAAAAGTCCAGTTTGACATGCCATTAAAAGAAAACCCGATGTATGTGAGCAATAGATTTAAAAAGAAAGAAAAAAAACAAAACACTAATATATTGAACAACCCAACATGTACAACTTGGAAGAGGTAACCGGATCCCGCGCTCCGCAGGCTGTAAACTGGGCTAGGGAGGGACATTGCTTTTCTCTTGGTCGTTCTGCCAAGTTAAAAAGGAAGTTGGAGATTAGAACAAAATATTTAAATCAAAAATGAATCCTTCAATGAAAGTTGCTTGATCCCCTTTGCTACCATCCCCTGCCTCCCTTCCCCCTTATTGGAAGCATATTTCTCTTTGAAAAGAAGTAGTGCATTGTTGCTGAATAGAAGGGGGACAGCCCACTAGGGAGACACATCGATCTCATCATTTTAAAAGTGGGAGATAAATGACCTAAGGCCTCTTCCCAATCAAATGCTGTTTCTGCACATTCTCAGGATAAATGGCACAGTTTTCCCTGGTGAGCAGGGAGGGCTCTCCCCCTAGCTGGGCTTACCTCGGCTAGCCATGCATCCCAGATCCAGGAAGAAGGGTAAGTGCAACTAAAATGAACACATGCCAGCGATGCCAGATCGCCTAATTGTTCTTTGAAACTCAAGCAAGGCCTCCACTCTGCTTGATGGAGAACTTGTAGGATGCATACTAAGGTGCAGAGTTCTGCTTTGTTGAAATCTCCCTCAAATTCCCTACAAGAAATGGAGAGGTAGCTTAGGTTCTGCAAGTAATATTGTAGAGAAAGGTCCGAGAAAGGAGATGTAAGGAACAGAGCTACATCAGCTATCCCAGGACGCCTCTTCCACTGTGCCTGCCAGTCACTCCTCAAAAGGGTTCCATTTTTGAAGAGGCCACTACATACACGTTGAAAATAACAATGAAAAGCATAATGTGGTGGGGCTTTCTGAAACCAGGTCCTGCTCATTAGAAACATGGTCCAAAAATTTATGGAAAGAAAATCATCAAGAATGTGATTCTGGAGGAATCACAAGTGAAGGGGGCATTCAAGAACAATATTATTAAATTGGCTGCCATCCTCATGTCTGGCTGGGTTCTTTCTACACTCATCAGTACTCATCGCCATGACTCTGAGGCCTCGCTAAACCAATGTGTTCATTGCTCTTCAACACTGCTAATGTAGCCCACCCATATGATCATACAGTCATAATAAATAAACAACAGAATCATCCAAAATATAAAAATATAAGAGAACGTTGATAGCATTAATAACAGCATGGTTATTATTAGGCATTATAATTAGTTGTATTACACGATGAATTTTACAATAAACATTTGCAGATAATATGTATTTTGATGGTGAACAGTTATATAGAACCCATATACATCCTGATATTTCTCTCCAACCTCGGGTGACCTCGTATATTTCTTGTGTCCGAGATGACTTGGGCTCATCCCACCTTCCTGGTTGAACATCCACCCAGTACCTATGCAAGTAAACAGGAAGTCTGTCATTCCCCCTGGCATGCACTAAATATTTTAGGAGGTTTTAAAGCCGGAATACAGCATCATCATCAAATGATCCTTGATAGGCCCACAGATGGGCATCTCCAGTGGGGCTTTTTCCATGGTCCACTTTGCTCACTTACAATGTGACCTCAGCAGGAGGCAGCCACTCATTTTCACCCAGTTTGGGTGTATGTGGGTGTGTTTCTTCAACCTGATCTTTCTTTGTGATCTATTAGAAATTATAACACAAGGGAAGCTCCTGTCCCTTCGAGCCTCTCTTTTGTTCTGAGATGTAAACCCCAAAACCCTTCTCTTCCCCAGACAAACTGCAGGTCTCCATATCATTTCTAACTCACCTGCTTGATAGTTCTTGATAGTCATTCAAAACACCTGTACTGAACATGGCCATGTCTGAGGAACTGAGCCAGACGCTTTGCTCCATTGAATCATCTAATTCTCATAACACCTCACCCTCAGAGGTTCCAATTCATTTCATTTTGCACAGGAGGAAGCTGAGGCTCAGAAAAATCAAGTGACTTGCCCAGGGTCACTGGGGAGTCAAGTGCCGTCAACCCTTCAGCATCTTGCTAGGACTGGCCTTACCTGAGAGCACTGGCCGGGGGAGGGGGGGGACCTGTCCTTTGGGTTGTTGGTGCCACACTTCCCTCAGGCCAGAATGTTCATGACCCTCTTCACAAGGGCTGTCTCTTTCTTGCCTCATCCCAGTCACCCTGCCATCACCTCCCACCCGCCTGGCTGGGCAGCCTCTCTGTCCAATCTGGACCCCTCCTCCACTGTACATCCGCGCCTCCGATCCACTGAGCGCACGCACTGCCCAGTTGCTCTTCCAAGGACACTGCCTGAACTTCTCCAGGCTCCTGAGAACCTTGTTCCACCATGAACCAGCTGTGTGAGTCTGGGAAAGTCATTAAAGCTCTTTGACAGTTTCTTCACATTTACAATAGACATCATAATTCCAGTTCTATCTCTGCAAGAAAACTGAAGTGAAGATCTAATGAGACTCAGAAAGTGGGCTTCAGGGGACATAATTCCCATGCCAGGTTTTATCTCCAAAATGGCCCTGAAATGCAATTTTTCATCCAAATTTGCTCAAAATATTATGTCTCTCAGCCTGAATCCAATGCTGATTTTTTCCTCCGTAATTTCCCCCTCTGTCCACAAAGAATGAAAGTTGGTCGATCATCTTTTCCCTGGGAAGCCTGAATTCAGAGTTTGTGTTCCAGAAGGTGTGGCCAAGAACTATGCTCAATAAGAAACGCTGCCTTTCTCATCTGTGAAAACACCAATAAGGAAATCTCCATAGGAGTCTTATTTTTAATACCTGAATATTGTGTTTAGTTAGTCCAATCCTAACTTTCTAGGTTAAGTCATATTCACTGAGGCAGCCAAAAGTAAAAAGTTTTGGAAACATAAATTATTGAGAATACCGGTGCTTGGACTGGTCCAGATCCAAATAAGTACCCAGAGCCTTCCATGGCTCCCCAGTACCATGCAACAGGAATCCCAAACTCCCTTCCACTCCCAGCCTCCATCTACCTTTCCCACCTGAAGTTCCTTTTCTCCTACATGAACCATTTGCTCTAGCCATTGTAGATTATTTGTTCTCTTCTTTTAAAAGCCCCTTCATTTTCTTTCCTCTGCACTTTCCCTCAGGCCTCCCCTACCCAGAATGCCTCCCCCGCTCCCCTCAACCTAGCTAGATCCCCCTAGCTCCAACCCGGACTTCCTCCATGAAACCTGCCCTAACCACACCAGTCTGAGCAGATCTCTTCTTCCCCTGAGAACCTGCGGCAAGCTCACACTGTTACCATGTGCTGTCTGCTCATGCTTCTACTAGAATCATCTGGAACTATCATTAAACATCTTTCCTTTTCATATTTTAACATTTGGTGCCCCATTCTGCCTGTGTACCCCAGGACTAGCTAATGCAACACTTCACATACAGTAGCCACTCGTTAAAAAACATGTTACCTGAATTTGACCCACATGTTTGCAAACTACTCTATCAAAAGAAATATTTCTCATGCATAAAGCAAGGAAATCGGAGAAATCCACCCCATCAAATATTTTTGGCTAAAAAGGAAGGAGTATCTTTCCACAGTCTCAACGGAAACCTTGCAGGCGGATGTGTGTTTGGGGTACAGAAGTAGAGAGAGGCTTGTTAATTTTAAAGCCACATAGCATGTTTGGCTAAGACTATGACTCCATTTGTGTATTTCAACCACGTAAAATACACCCTGGGATTCTGGACTGAGAAAAATAGCCATATAAGGAGAAAACAAGACATTCCCTATAGCTGCCCTTGTAAAACACTCCATGATTTAACCCTCTGCTCGGACAGATCCAAACTCCTGTACTTTGCGACTGCAAACAATCAGATTCCTGGGAGGAGCTCAGCGTGTGACCTGCACCATTGGGCACAAACGGATCACAAACAAAACCGGCCAGGTCACACACAGGGCAGCATGACCAAAGCTTTGCAGCCGCCCGCCTGTCTCCTCGCGGTGGGCCATCGCCGGCCGGAGCAGGCACCGAGATGAGCTCCAACCCAGAGCCAGCTCTGAGGGGCTCATTAACCCTTCCTTCCTTCAAGCACACGGGGGTCTGGGGCCTGCCTCCACCTTCCAGGTGACAGTCCATCAATCCGCAGAATCCTTTCTTTAGGGAGGTGGGTGGGAGAAGGGGAGTCAGGAGGAGGAAAGGGGCTCCGGTCATGGCAGCCGAGGTAGGAGCGGGTCAGCTGTTGCCCCCACACCCCCTGCAGGGTGTCTGCCAGGCCTCTGCTCTGCGCGGGGAGAGGCTACGGGGCGGGGCCCAGACAGAGCCTGAGGCCTTGCTTTACTCTCCTCCTGATAGCTGTTAATGACAGCTCGGTGAGATAAGGTTTTCCAGGTGGCAAAGCTGAGGTTCTGAGAGTTTCAGCTTCCTTTGGGTGTAATGGGTGGGGCTATGGTTAGAAATAAAGTTTTATGCTGTGGCCGACACTGCTTTTCTTCTGTTGTCCAGTGTAATCTCCTTCTTTGTGGCAATAGAATGGCCCCCAAACAGACAGACAGACAGACAGACACACACACACACACACACAAGCTAAGGAGCAAGGGAGCCCGCTGCCCAGCTGGAGACAATACTTCCCAGGCTCCCAGGCAGCTCGGGGCGGCCACGTGACTCAGTTCCAGAGAGAGGGGGAATCAGTGGAAATGCCGTGTGCAAATTCCGAGTCCGAGCTTTGAAAGGCTGCTGCTTGCCCTTCCCCTGGGCTGAAACGCAGATGTGGGATGAAGGTGACGGCCGAGCAGAAGGCAGCTGGATGACTTTATGAAGCAGCGCCACCTACCTGCCCGGCACTGCCGCCTACGTGGGGACCGGTCCTTGCCAGAGGCACGATCTCGTCGGAGCCGCTGTATTTTTCGCGTCTTTGTGACAGCAGTTCAGCCTGTGACAGCACCTTGACTAAGCATGGGACTTGCTGCTGTCTCAGCTGTGTGCAAAGAACCCTGAAGCCGTACTACCTTGCACTAATTTAGAAAGAAGGAAAAATATCATAGCCAAGTTTTTGTGCCAAAATCACCTGCTCCCTGAGGTGAAGCTGGAACAAGCCTCATCCACACGAGGGAGTCCCGCCCCGCACAGGTCAGAGCAAAGGTCATGGAACCTGGCTCCAGCTTTCCATAAAAGAGCGTCCTGTGCAGGTACAAGCAAAAAAAATAAACTAGGCTACCAACTTACACCATACACAAGAATAAACTCAAAATGGATAAAAGACTTAAATGTAAGTCATGAAACCATAAAAATCCTAGAAGAAAACATAGGCAACAAAGTATCAGCCATCTCACGGAGCAAAATTTTCAGATACATTGCCTAGGGCAAGAGAAACAATACTTTCAATAATAAAGATGAAAATTTAAAAAAGAAAAAATGGGACTACATCAAACTAAAAAGCTTCTGCACAGCAAAGAAAGCCAGAATCAAAATGAAAAGGGAACCCCCGTATACGAGAACATATTTGCCAACGATACACCTGATAAGGAGTTAATTTCCAAAATATATAAAGAACTCATACAACTCAACAAAAGGAAAACAAACCATCCAATTAAAAAATGGGTAGAAGACTTGAATAGACACTTCTCCAAAGAAGACATACAAATGGCCAAGAGACACATGAAAAAAAATGCTCAAAGTCACTAACCATCAGAGAGATGCAAATTAAAATGATAATCAGGTACCAACTCACACCTACCAGAACGGCTGCCATCAATAAATAACAAACGAGTGCTGGCGAGGGTGTGGAGGAAAGGGCATCCTAGTGCACTGCTGGTGGGAATGCAGACTGGGGCAGCCACTATGGAAAACAGTGTGGAGTTTCCTCAAAAAATTAAAAATGGAGCTGCCATTTGACCCAGTGATCCCACTTCTAGGAATATATCCTAGGAATCCTGAAACACTAATCAGAAAGAACTTATGCAGCCCTATGTTCACAGCAGCACAATTTACAATACCTAAGACCTGGAAACAGCCCAAGTGCCCATCAGTAGATGAGTGGATAAAAAACTGTGAAACATTTACACCGTGGAATACTATGCGGCTGTAAAAAAGAAGGATCTCTTACCCTTTGGCACAGCATGGAGGGACCTGGAGAGTATTATGCTAAGCGAAATAAGCCAGTTAGAGAAAGACAAACATCACATGATCTTACTCATATGTGGAATATAATGAACAAAATAAACTAATGAACAAAATAGACCCAGAGACATTGAAGCATGCAACAGACTGACCTATTTCAGAGGAAAGCGGGGAAGAGCTTAACCAAAAAGCCTATATGCATATGTGCATAAACAATGGACACAGACACAGCGTGGTGAAGGCCTGGGGAGGGAGCGGGAGTGGGGTGAAAGGAGGTCAATGAGGGGAAAAGGGGGACACCTGTCATACTTTCAATAATAAAGATTAAAAAATTTTAAAAAAGAATGTCCTACAGAAAGTTTGCCTTCCCAAATCAATTTCAGAGAGAAGGACCCTGCACCTCTTTGAGCTGGAACCAGAAGGGCTATTTGCACAACTGTCGTTATCATTCTAAGAATGACTTACTCAAATCTTTTTCCTTACTCGTTTTTAAAATCTGCTGTACCACCCGGCCGGGCCTGGCTCAGCGATTGAGCGTCAACCTAGGATCCAGGCGATCAGGGTTTGATTCCCGGTCAGGGCACATGCCCGGGTTGCAGGCTGCAGCCGATCAATGACTCTCTCATCATTGATGTTTCTCTCTCCCTCTCCTTTCCTCTCTCTGAAATCAATAAAGATATATTTAGAACCTGCTGTACCTATTTGAGGAGAGGTGTTTAAACATCTCCTACTATGAAGACAATATTTGACAATTTCTCCTAGGAATTCTATTTTTGCTTTTTATTTGAGGCTATGTTATTAGGTACGTATTACTTATTAAAATTGCTATATTTGTATAACAATCTTTATCCCTAATAATAAATTTTGCCCTAAAATCCAGTATAAATGTAACTCTATTAAATCCCCCCCCCTTTTTTTATGCCTTTGTTCTTTTCTATGCCCTTATATTTTAGATGAGTCTCTTATAAAGCACAAAGATCTTTTTCATTCCAGTTAAGAATCTCTGTGTTTTAACTGGCACATTTAGCCCCTTTATATTTATTTAGGACTTATTTCTGCCATCTTATTTTTGCCTTTGTATTTACTTTGTTATAGATTATCTTAGCCTTCTTTTTCCTGCTTTTTAATGGATTGATCAAGTTTTCTTTATTCCCTTTTCCTCCTCTACTGATTTAGTAATTCTACATCTCATTTGTATGTTTGTATATACATACAACCTTTTTAGATGTCACCCTTCCATTTTTATCACACATACTTGATTTTAGAAAGTATAACATTAAGTCAGGATCTCTACCCACCTATCAGTCTTCATAGCTCCAGTTACCTTCCGCTCTTCCTACATATTATTGTTGTCCACTATTTCAGGTCCACATTGTTTTATTCCCTTAACACTTGTAGGTATTATCATAGACAATGTGTATTTAAATTTAATTTCCCTTCTTGGATCTCACTCCTTCCTTAGTGCTTTGGGTATATCATCTCTTTGGCTTTGGGTCTGTGTTGTTCCTGTTGAGAAGTCTGCCGCCTGACTAATCCTATTACCTTTGTAGGAAATGTGTTTCTTCTCTGTGGGTGCTGTAAGGACTCTCTGGCTTTGTTGTCCTGCAGTTCCATTATAGTGGACTTGAGGTCTGAATCTGCACTTACTCATTCAGCTCATGGCGTGGGCATCCTTAATCTTATTATCTTTTAACTATTGTAAAAAATCCTAAGCCTTTTTCTCTTTGAATAGTTCTCTATTATGTATTTTCTTTTTCTGAAACTTATTCTTTCTCATTCTATTTTCCATGTCTTTTATTACTATCTCATATGTTGATGTCTTTGTGACACACTCTGAATTAGAATCAGATCTCTCTTCCAGTGCACTGTTTCTTTAGCTGTATGTAATCCATAAAAATTAATAACTACAGTTATTAATTCTCAAAGTTTACTTGTTTCTTTTTCAAATCCGTATTTTCTTTTTTCATGGTACTTTGTCCGTTTATTATGTTTTCAATTACTTGTTTCACATCTCTACACATTTTAAACCTACTTATAGTCCCCGTACAATAGATCCATTACCTGAAGTTATTGGTAATCTAATCCTGATGCATGTTCTATCTGTTGATTCACTCTCATTGGTAGTTGTTTCCTAATAAGTTTTGTGATTTTGGAGGGTAAATTTATCTCCATATGGCTTTTTTTATAGGGATCGTGTGTGACCTGGGCTGAAGGTGTGACTCAACAGAGAGTTTTGTGTTTGGTTCCCGATTGTGTGGCAGCATGGCTTAGAATCACATTTTTATGTTAATATCTTATCTCAAATAGTCTTAGACCACATATATAGCATAAAATCAAACTTCAAACACAAGTAAGGCATTAGGCTCTTGGTTTAGAGTTCTTAATTCACTATTGAGAGACATTTCTTTGTACTCAGCTTTCTGGTTAGGACAGACAGATTTCTTTGTTGCGTCAATGGCTTTCTTGGCAATGCCTGCATTTGGCTCAGAGAGGCCACAAAACTGAGGTCTCTGGGCATCCACAATTACTTCCCTTTCCAATTCTATTTCCCAGGACAACTAATGTAGTCTCTGTCTTTAAACTACACGTGCTGGTTTATCTTGGGTCAGGAACCGATATCCAATGCCATCAACTGTAGACAGGATCATGGTCTCCTACCATTTAAGAAACTCCCTTTTGGGATGCTATTGGAGAGAAACCTTCTCTAGCAAGAAGAAATGGTCATGGGAAGAAATAGTTATCATTTTGTAACCAATAGGTTTTCCCCAACACTTCTCTTGTGTAAGCTCTGCCCTCAGTGACTGTGTAGCCTCCACAGGGGCATAAAATTGTTCAGGGTAAGAGTCTGAGCTGATGTAACCAGGGAGGGTATTGACAGTGTCTCCCAGGAAAGATCAAGGTGAGCATGTGTCTGCAGGACAGTGGAATTTGTTTCCAAGTTAGGTTAAATCTGGAAGTTACTCTTCCACACAGCACCTAGCCCAGTGCCTGACATAGCAGTTATTCAATAAATATTTGTTGGAACAAAATATCAATCACTTCCTCCACCCTCCAGTAAGGAGATAATACAGTGCACAAGGCAGCAGGCAGAAAGTATTCAAAGAGAGACAGAAAGCTGCAAGGCCATGCCAAGAGAAAGATAAATCGTTCCCAGAGAAACAAGTTAACTTGAGGCAGGCAGTTAGCAAAGAATGGGGGAGGAAAGTAACCTCTTTAGAGGCTCAGAACTTCGAGTGGACTTTGAGTTAGCACGTATACGAGATGGAGAGTGTTCTGCAGTTCGTAAATAAGAGTTCTGTCACGTGGTGACATCCCACACAAACCCTCGCAGCAGGGGATCATCTGTGAACTTGGGTAGTACATTAAGATAAAGCACACCCCTCAAAAACAAAGACCGTTCTCAGGCACACCAGCATGAGAGATTTAAGGGAACTGGAAAAAAATTTAAAGGGACTCACTGTATTAGTTTTTGTATATAACAATATCCCTGTTAATTATATATTAAAAATAAATAGTTCCAATTGTCCTTCTTACTATGTTCTTTCTGGTTTTGTTTTTAACACTGAAGTTAAAGGATTTCTCCAAATGCTATTATGAACAGATATTTGGATTAGCTGAGAGCTGCAAAGTTTTGGAGCTAATAAAGCAGTTCCCCTTACAGAATGCTGCCTTATCCAGTATTTATTTTTAATAAGTATACCACATATTAGATTCAGTCTACCAATAGAGTCTCCAAAATTTCTTTAGAAAAAGGTCTTAGGAGTAGCCATCTGGTTGAAAGATGGAGGCTAGCAGACTGCATCTGAGACTGTTTGCATATCAAATATGCTATGCTTCTACTCAAGTTGTGAATATTTTAAGGTTGGTTTGGGGACGAGGGAGATTACACTCCATCCCCTAAGCTCACCTTTGGTCCCACAGAATGAGGGATTCCACATGTAAAAACTCTGGGGAATAAAACATATGGCATGAGAAAGATGATTGTCATGCCAACCCGGAGTCCAGGGAAGCTTTGTGAGGTAAACTTGAGGCTGTTCGGGCTTTTCAAAACACTCAAACCACCTGTTTCCCAGGACGGGGGTAATCTCCATCGGAACTCACCCCGGGAGGCTTCCTTGATGAATGCAGCAGAACTCGGCTCTGTCCGGACCTGGAGCATCTAATGCCCATAAAGACCTCAACAGCGAACCTTGAGTTGCGTTCCCAACAGTAGCTCCTGCAGTTGTTCTCTGATGAAATTAAATTACTGTGGAAAAAATGTGTGAGGCCACCCTTCCCACAATGGGGTGAAAAGGGCAGCCTCCTGGGTTACCACCCGTTGAAAACACCATCTCACCAGCTTACAGGTGGTGTTATTCAAGCACAAGAATGTGTGGAACGTGCCAAATCCGTGTGTCCAATGTGTGTCAAATTAGGTAGCCTCCCTCTTGAAACCGCTAAATCTTTGCCTCTCATAGAAGGGGGGTGGGGGCTCATAGACAGGCTCTTGATGGGAAGCCAGCCCCTAACAACTGGAACCAAGCATCTCGCTGCAGAAACAGGGAGGCCCTCTTCAGTGGCCAAGGGGGTGACTGAGCCTCGCACATTTCACCTTCCTTTCCCAGGTAATTCTTCCCAGAAATGCTAGCAGGAGGCAGTCCCCCCTCTCCCAGCATTCCTGAAAATATTTAAGATATGGGCTAAGCACTCAGACTTCAATTTTATATTAAGAAGCGTAGGTGAAAAGACTCTATTGTGCGTATAGCGAGCGCTCAGAGCCCTGGAGCAGCTTCGGGCTGGGAAATACCACTCCACTCCCCTCCCCTTTGGAGTTCCCTGTGTGGGCACCACAGAGACTAGAAGACACCCTGGCTCTGGGGCCCCGCAACTGGATGTCAGCCACAAGGGAAATGTGAGTGTGGGACATTTCCTGAGTCCTTACTTGGTTTCCTCTCTCAGGGCACTCGTGAGAAATAAATGAGGTAACAATGTCACAGGAACATTGACCCCCTCCATTCCATGATCCCACAATACCCAAGACATCCAGTGGTGTCTTTGTCCTAACCCTGTGCAGTGGGCACTTGTGTTCTTGCTTGCCCAGCCCTGAATTCCTCTTTCCCTGATAAAAAACCCCTCGATTTTCTCCTGAAGAACCTCTGTGCATTGCTCATGGTTTGGTGCTCTCCTCTGACCAAGGGCTAAGAACGTGACCCTGGGCAGACCCACTGGAGTTGCCCTTCTAGCAGTGTGGGTCTGGGGCAGTACTGGCATCAGGAAAGAAAACTTCTGGGGCTAGTTAAAGCCGGGACCCAGGCCCTAAAGAGCCTGTCCTTCTGTGCCTCACCCCTGCAGCGGCCCTGAGCTGCACCCCTTGCCCAGGTCCTGGGCACTACGCCCTATCAATCGCCCGTCTGCTTCTTGGAGCTGGAATGGACTTCTGTGCCTTGCCACAGTGGGTCTCGGCACCCCTTTCCTGCAAAGAAGAGATCAATTCCCAGGTCACGGGAACTAGTGTGGAAGCGGAACGAGAAGCCGGCCTCCTGTTGGCACCCTGTGCCCTCCCACGGCGCCCTCCCAGGGGCTCTCCTGGCCTCCCTGCCACTCACTCTCCCGCGCTCCACATCATCCCAGCTCCCAAACTACCATCTACTTCACCTCAAGTATCTTTTTCTCCTTATACCAGGTTATTTTCATGAATCTTTCATTTTAAAATAAATCCCAGTGTCTCGTTCACCGCAACATTTCTAAGACTCATTCCTCTGCTCCAGGCCTCTGCCAGCGTGCTCATTCCAGAGGGGGGCCCTTCCCACTTGAATGTTGGCAACGTCCTGGCCTCTTGGCCTCCTCTCCTGCCACCTTCCCCTCTCCCAGAGAGAAAATGAGGTTTGGACTTGGGTGGGTTGCAAACCCATCCATGCATATGCCATGCATAACATTGCCTTCCTCGGCACCGATGCATTCTGAGACAAAAAGGCCTTTGATAATGTTTCTCCGGGGGCCCATTTGATGCCATTTTGGCCAAGTTTCCCTGCTGAAGAGTGAGCAGCAGTAACTGACAAGGGAAAGGTCGGTCCCTGCCCAGGTCCATGGCTGCCCATGCAGCCCAGCACTGTGGGTTGCCGCATCCTCACCTGCCCCGGGGGTGGAGGGCTTGATCATGGCACATGGCATCTCTTCCACCTAAACATGTTTCACCTAATTGAGCCCCTACAAAAATGGCCCTGTTTGGCAGCCAGGGATCATACCCGCCCCTCAGGAAGTGGTTACATATTAGAATTCAGGGTACCTCTTGCAGCTGGGAAACACATTCTATGGCCGTCCTCTGGGGGCCTATAAGGAATTCACACCTGTGATTTCCCTAAATCCCTCTATAGATCCAGTTGAGAAAGCAGCTCTCTGGTAATGAACAACTTGAGTTTTTGAGAAAGAAATCAAGATATAACGGACTCAGGTAATTTAGCATATCACAGTAAACACGATGACTGACGCTGGTTGGATTACGGCCGGCATATACGGGAAAGGGTGGGCATGCTGGTCAGATATGTATAGCCTAACGCTTATTATTAGATCTGTACTGAACGTTTTAAAATGTTTTCCTGGTATGGAATATTGAATTTGCTATTTGCTAGCAATTTCCCATTCTACTTAAAGTGAGATTAGTCGTTTACTTT
Organism: Miniopterus schreibersii; assembly: GCF_964146895.1. NCBI lineage: Eukaryota > Metazoa > Chordata > Mammalia > Chiroptera > Miniopteridae > Miniopterus > Miniopterus schreibersii. The sequence continues at coordinate 52,574,930 of NC_138111.1, read as the reverse complement.
TGTGTGGTATGCAGAAGTGGCATGTTGCACAACAGAATGACCACATATGTGGAACACGTGTTTGTGTTCCAGTCGGGAGAAATTACTTTTATGAATGCGAGCTGAAGAACTTATTTTCAAATGAATTCTCTTAAAATTTTAAATTCATTTTAAAGCTAAGCCCTCACTACCAGAGAGAGAGAGAGAGGGAGAGAGAGAATGAATGAATGAATGTGGGCAGAATTCAACGATTACTTTCACGGCTGTGTTGCATTGAGTTCTCTAAATGGTCTCTCAAACTCAGGCTTTGGCCCCTAATCTAGATTTGGTTCTCCTTGTCTCCAATATACTCTGTGCCCCTGAAAATTGAATCATGGGCAGAAGTTTCCAGTATTTTCGTTCCTTCCCTGCTTTGAGTCCATTAATCTTCTTGTTGATTTTCCCTCCACCCTCTTGAAAAAAATGTATGTGTCCCTAAGATGGAAAGCCAGGAGCTGGCACCTTGAGACAAGATCACATGGAACAGGAATGGCAAGAGCCTCGCCAGTGTGGTCAGCCACCACCACAAACCATGGTCGGCATCCCGGGAAGGGAAGTGAGTCAGTCCTCTGAATTCTGTGGTGACGAACCCCAGAGCCTCTGTCACCCTCTTCCCTCCCTGTGGGTGCCTGCCTAACCAAGCATGGGGCCTCCTGGTGTGAGGCAGGGCCAGACAGATGTTCTTTTGTCCTTAATACAACTATGCAAACTGCTGCCTTGAATATCAAGTGTTATTCATATTCTTAATCTAAACCCACTTTAAATTAATACATTCTATCGCCAGTAAAGAGGGATTGAAGAATACGTGTCCACAGTGGACTATCTGCTCAGGTTTTTTTGAAGTGATTTAAGAACAGATGAAATCACGGTGTACATATGTACATATAAAGAACAAACCTGAAAATAACTAAATATGAATCTGTGCATTTAAATGATTGCAATTGGCCCGGGCAGTGTGGCTCAGTGGTTGAGCATGGCCCCATGCACCAGGAGGTCCCCGGTTCGATTCCCAGTCAGGGTACAAGCCCAGGTTGTGGGCTCAATTCCCACCAGGGGCCATGCAGGAGGCAGCCAAGCGGTGTTAATGTTTCTCTCTCATCGATGTTTCTATCTCTCTCTCCCTCTCCCTTCCTCTCTCTAAAATCAATAAAAACATATTTTTTAAAAGTGATTGCAATTAAATGAATCTATTCATCCAAACTTTCCATTCATATAACACGCGTGCGCACACACACACACACACACACACACACAAACACCAGTCACTGAAACCTCAGAATTTTATCGGATTCTTCCCTCTCCTTTACTTTTGGACCAATTTGGTTCCCAAATCTTGCTCGTTCTGTAATCCTCATATTTACCTCACTATCTTTCCCTCTCCAACACTGGCTACTGGAGGCCCTCTCACTTCCTTCCCAGACTACAGCAATAGCTTCCTCCCAGGCACAGAATGTTGCCTTTATAATTCCACCACTGTGGGCAGCGCTGACAGGCACAGCACTCGTCCGGCCACCACCCCTTCTCTCAACCATACAGACCATGTCGATCAATCCCAGTGCCCTCCCACCTGTCCACACAACCCTTCACAGCACAACCTTCCAAAGTCACAACCAATTTCTCAGAGTTCTAGAAGCGGAATCTATTTACTATCCCAATGATCCTTTAAAACGTTCTTCCACCAGGACTGAGCATCAGCATCACAGATGCCTGAACAACACCTCAGATGTAAATCAAGCATGAAACATGGACATTGTTTAATGGACCAAGAATGATTTTTGATGTGAACTCCTCATTGGGGACTAAGTAAAACTAACCCAAACCACAAAAATTTGTCCCCTTCAAATCCTCTCTCTCCTCTCTTTGCCACCTGCTGCCTTATAACCCTCACTGGTCCCTGGTCTGTCTTGAACTTTCCCTAGCCAGCTCCCAAAAACTTCCATTTGCACACCAGTACACTAGTCCAAGACTGGTACCAAGATAGGTGTATCCTCCAAGAAGCGGATGTCAAGATGGGATTAGATATGCAAAACTTGACCGGGACAAAGGCCTGTGAGAGAATATGTGGAAGGAGCCTAGAGAGGCTGGGAGAGCTGCCAGACAGAAGTGCCGGTCTAACCCCATGAAAAAGAGAAAGAGTAGGAAGGAAGGTCGGGTGCAAGCATCTTGGATAACAGTGCAGTACTAAGGCAAGTTCAGCCAGGCGTCTGGGAAATCCTAGAGCCAAAGTCCCCCATCCGAGGAGCCTGGTGTGTTAGCACCCCTCCTGCGCTCATTCAGTGACTGAGAGCAAGCCCTGGGAGGCTTGAACTCAGGTCAAGTGCAGCAACTTCAGGTTGCAGCAGCTGAGGCCTCAGCCAATGGTTGACTCTCCCTGCGGTTGGAGATCTGAGAGGGACATTATCAGAGCTGCCACACCAGGTGACTGACTGCAGCTAGAGCTGCCAGATTAACAAGTAAAAATACCAAATTCCAAGTTAAATATGGATTTCAGATAAACAACAAATAAATTTTAGTTGAAATATATCCCAAATATGAATGTCCTGTTTTTTATGGAACAACCCTAACGGTAGCTCTTCTGGGTTAAGTTTTATCTGTGATGATCCTTTATCTTTTGAACTTGACCTCTAAGTCAGCACAGTCTTAACAGGTCCTTCCCATCGGGCTCTTTCCTATGCAGTCATCCATCCTCCCCACTAGTCTAGATTGTCTTCTGGAAACACTATTCTGGTCATGTCACCCCCCTCCTCCACCCAAGAAACTTCCAATAGCTCCCAGAATGAACTTCAAACTCCTCAGGCTGGCTTTCAGCCTACTTTGCCGCACTGACTCCCACTGAACTCCAATCAGATCAGACCTTGTGGTTATCAAGAGCCACCCAATAGTTCTAGACAGCCTGCCTTTGCTCATGCTAGTCCCCCTCCCTGGATCGCCTTTCAGGAAAAGCCTCCCCCAGATCTCCACATATCCAAATTTGACTTGTGCTTCAAAGATAGCTCGAATGCTGCTTTCTCCTGGAAGCTCTTCAATGCACACCATTAGCTGGACCACAATCCCTGGCACCTAGTGACACAAGAAGAAGCCGAAATAATATAGAAAGACATAACCTGATACGCCCTGAGTGCCGAGATTTCCATACAGAGTAGATTTCAGTAAACAACCGTTCCCAATTCCACGTGCGGCATTAATATCATAGCTCTTGTGCATCCAAGAGGGTAAGTCTTGCTTTTAGCCCCGGTGCCGATGTTTAATTAATCAGGACCGCCGTCCTTGTTCGCCCTTGACTGGGTTTCCCTGATGATTACCCACCGGAAAACTCAGCCCTTTAATGCAAACAATGTCCTGATGAATGTTTTGTGCCACGCACCAGGTTAGAGGAGCAGGTACTTCATTAGCAAGCCGGCCTGAACGGCAACATTCAGTCCTGAAGACCCAACCTAATTTCACACACAACTGTCTTTCCATTTTCTTGTGTGTCAGAGCTTTCCTTAGCTCCCTTTCCTTCCTCCCAACTTTGATTTGGGGGAAGGAAGTTTGCAGAAAGTGAATATAAAATATTGAATTATTCTGACCTCAGCGTGGTTGTGAGGCTGACTTGAGTGTGAGCACGCCCTCCCCCAGCCTCAGAGCTGCCTCTCCGGGCACGGGCGTGGCCCTGCCTTCCTCTGTCGGTGGGACAGGTATTCACTCAGGCAGGCAGTCTCTCCCCCTCACTGGAAAAGGGAGGAAATCAGATGATGAAATGAAAACCTTTAAATAAAATATCATTCACACAAAGGACAAGGCTTTTCCTCTGGGTCATTATCAGTGGAAACCCAGCGAAAAGATAATAAGCACAGGATTCCTGATTAATTAAACATTTGTGCTCATTGTATGCAATTATTCTGGGGAAAACCAACTCCGGGACGTCTGGTTACTCAACCTTGGGCTGAGAAACCACCGAACTACCTCTGCCCTGCATCTCCAGGCTCAGAGTCGAGGCATCGGCCCCAGGCACGTGCCCAGTAACTTCCGAGGGTGGAAAGAACGCCACGCTCCAAGAGCAATAAAAAATGAGGCCGAGTCAACTCACAGAGGGCTAATTGGGGGAATCCAAAGTGACAACACATTAACATAATACATATATACCAATATCCATAGTTGTTTTATGCTACAGAGCAGTTAGATGGAATTGATAAATATTTTCATGACTGCTTCATGAGCATTGCCTTTTACCCAGTGAAACCACATTTCCAGTTCTTTCCTTTTCACCCTGTGTTTCAGACCGCGCGGGTTGCTGTAACAAAATACCGGGTAGCTTTTCAACAACAGAAATTTATTTCTCAGTTTTTGAGACTATAAGTCTGGGATCAGGCTGCCAGCATGGTCGGGCGAGGGCCATCTTCTGGGTGGCAGGCTGCTGACTTCTTGCCGGGTCCTCACACAACAGAAGGGGCAAGGGCTCTCTCTGGAGCCTCTTTCAGAAGGGTACTAGTCCCAGTCATTAGGGTTCTGCCTTCAGGACCTAAGTACCTCCCAAAGGTACCATCTTCTAATACCATCATCTCAGGGGTTAGGATTTCAACACATGAGTTAGAGGGGACCCACAAACGTTCAGACCATAGCACCCAGTTAGGTCTTCTGTTTCAATAGTTTTCCTAATACCAGTAACCCCCTAACGGTCATCCCCGTCTTATCTTCCTCCCTCAGCAGTTGGGACTGGGGAATATCCTTGCCCAGTTTTGTGGGAGCCCAGGAACTGGCAGAAGTGGAGTCTTTTCCCCTTGTCAGTTGAAGAGCAAACGCCACATTTGTGAATTTGAAGAAGACCAAGATTCAAGAGTCAGTTAAACAAAATGGGAAACTGAGGCTTGGGAGGTCAAATAGGAGGAGACCCAGGGCAGTGAAGGAGTAAGAGCTGCAATCCAGGTGCCTGGAGCAATTTCCTGTGACTCTCCTGTCGCATCCAAGACCCCAGGAAGGGGGAGTTTGTATTCACAGCCATAGAACATTTATCCGACGTGATTAAATGAGCATAAGTGTTTTGGGAACTGCTGATGACCGGTTGATTCGTGTCCATCCAAAACCTCATGAATCTGTTGAGACTCCGGCTCTGGTGGACCAGGGTTTGGGTGTCCTCTAATCTACCAAGCAGAAGACTCTACAACCATTCGGTTTCCTTGTGAAGGGAGAGATGGGTTACCACACCCAGCCCTCTGACCTTGGTCCTCTATAGTGAAATGGGTGAATTTATCACACTTTCTTGGGAGGCAAGGCAGCAAAGATGTGACCCCAGAGCAGCAAAGATGTAATCTCCATCTGGCCATAATCTGTGGTAACAAAAGGGTGGCAGCAAGCATGATGAAAGGCTTTGAAACCATCTCCGAAAACCAGGATGCCCACCAAGGGATGCGATAAAAAAGCAAGTAATGCCCCTCACCCCTCCCACCCCAAACAAACAAACCAACAAAAAGAAAGAAAACAATACTTGGGGATCCGTGGAGACAGAGATCTTTTTAAAAGACTATAGCTGATGCAGCTGGAGAGTCTGTGAGGGGGTTAGAAACAATCGTTTTCATGCAGTTTATAGAGTACCAGATGCTAAAGGGCAAGACGTGCCAACATGCTGGGCCTGCCAGGGCTGCCTCTGAGTGGTCCTAAGTCTCAGGTGCCATATGTGTACATATACCTTCTCCATTTATGCTCCTGCCACATTGCTTCTGTTTGTTGTGTCCAAAATGCATGGCCACAACTTCCTTCGGTCACATGACTTCCTGGAATGGGGCCACCTCTTGATATGCGCTCTAGGTTCCAGGACAGGGGAGTCGCTCAGAGTACTGACTGCCTGGTATGCAGCAGAAGATAGAATCAAACCCACCAAGAAATGGGCCCACAGTGCCTGTTCCTATCGGTGCGCCTATGTCTGTCTCAACTGCTCTTGCTTCTGGCGGTCTGAGCATACCCTGTGAGGCTGTCCCTCGATGCCTCACGGCAGCAATGATAACACTTACCCTCATATGGGGTTATGGCCTCATAGGGAACCCAGCTTCCTGGAGGAAGACACAAAGTACGAGATGTTAGGAGCTGGCTCCTCCCAGTTCAGAATAATCTCCTTTTAGAGAGGATGCTCTAGGTTTGATTATGTGGGTCGCGGCCAGTTTGAGAGAGGACAGGATTAAGGCCTTGAATTACTTTCCTATTGCTGTAACAAATTACCACAATCTTAGTAGCTTAAAATAGCACATATTTATTACTTCCGTTCTGGAGGTCAAAAGTACAAACTAAGTCTTACCAGACTAAAATCAAGGTACAGGCAGGGTGCGTTCTTTCCAGAGGCTCTGAGGGTGAGGGCATTTCCTTGCCTTTTAAAGTTTCTAGAGGCAGCCTGCATTCCTTGGCTTGTGGCCCTTCCTCCACCTTCAAAGTGTATCACTCCAATCTCTCCTTTTCATCTTCTTTTTCTATCTTTGACCCTCTTGTCTCCCTCTTATGAGGACCCTTGTGATTATATTGCCCCCACACAAGTAATACAAACAATCTCCCCATCTCAAGGTCCTTAGCTATGTCAGTATGTCCCTTTGCCGTGTAAGATAACATATTCACAGGTCCTAAGGATTAGAATGTGAACATCAGGGGGGCAGGGAGGGCATTATTCTGTCCAGCACAGATGTTGTCTGAACACCAGAAGGCCTCCATTGTGACTGACCAGGTGAATTCCTTCCTGAAATGAACAGCTACTGGAACATGCAGAGTAAAAAACAAATATATGTTGAATAAGCAGTTGGTAAAGGCCAATGAATCCAAGAAACTCTGGAAAAGGGCTGACTCCTTGTGGGGCTTCATGCTAACATCTTGGCTGGACTGAACATGGCCCATGAATTTCATTTCCAGCCTTACAAATTTATTCCTTTGGACAAGGCCAGGGGTTGTCCTGCCCGAGTCATGAGAAATAAATTAGGGTAGCAACTCTTAAGTCAGTATGTCAAGGTTCATTGTTTCTCAAGATGTTAATCATTTTGCTGTACTAAAAATGGCTCATCGTCAAATTTAAACTAATTTGAGAAAAACACAGTTAAAGTCCCACCTAATTAAATGTACTTGAGTCAAAGAGATTTTTTAATTTGAGGACCTGTCAGAGCCTCAAGCAGTTTGTCAGTGTTGTTAGAGTTGAACAAGCAGTTCAAATAGGAATGTAGAGTACAGCATACCCCCAAATGCTTTGACCTCCGAACCCCTTAGTAGCAGAGCTCCCATTTACATCTTCTAGAATGTGGGTTCTATGGAACAGAGCTTGGGAAACACTCAGGATATTAACCATTTAGGTGATGATGCTCTTTCCAGAGTTGGATCAGGGTACTCACAATTCAACATATGAAAAGTTGTTTTCTACTCACCAACCTCTTGGATGTGGGTGAAATGCCAGCACCCCAAAGCTTCATTCTACAAAGGCCTACGCTGCAGGGTAGGCAACTGACTCCGCCGCTGGGGTTGAGGAAGACACCACACTCTATCAGAAGCAGAGCACCCCCTCTTTATTCTTTACAGAGACCAAAGGCGACCAGAAACAGAGATCAAGGGCCCCAAGCAGCTTTACCATAAGTTTTAATTTGCAGAAGATCTCAATTTCAGGTTCAGCGCTGAGGTACACACACCTGGCGGCAATACGGAGCAAATACCTTGTTTGCGTCTGAAAAACCTCCTGGTCGACAGCATACTTTTCCAGCGACTCAGACACAGGACTGTAGCCCCCCTTTGGGGGATCCCTAGCTGATTCTGGAGAACAGTATGGTAAAGGTAGGAGGCCATTACCCCCAGTCACGTGCCTCTCCATAGACCTCGCAGGCAAGGGAGTGCATCCCACTGCTGGGCATCTCACAGCAGGAACAGTCACCCAAGCTGTGGTCCCCCTCCTGCAGACATCGTCGTGACATTTCCACCCTCTCATTTGGACAGGTGAAAGAGGTGGCAGCTATAAGAACACGTGATAGGTCTCCAGACCCCTTAAACTTCCCTTGAGACTTTCCTGGAACTGATCCAATAAATTCCATACCATTCCAGATGAATAATATTTCCCTTGTTTTAACATCTGTTAGGATATGAGTTTCCATGCACCCTCTATTGCTCACTGCAGGAGTGCCCTCCAGTCATGACCGTTCTGTCCCTGGCCCATGTGTCTGCCCCTGGTCCAGTGCACTGTCCTAATGATCTCTCTCCCCCAGGGTCCTACACATGCTGGCACTGGAAGCCCCTGGCTTCCCTCCTGCATCAGTCAGGGGAGGCTTCTTAGGCTGCAGTAACAAACCCCACATTTCAGTGGCTTCAAAAAAGCAAAAGTGTGGAATGCTACACAGCTGTAAAGAAAAAGGTTCTTGTACCATTTGGGACAGTATGGATGGACCTGGAGAATATTATGCTAAGTGAAATAAGCCAGGCAGAGAAAGATAAACATCGCATGATCTCGCTTATATGTGGAATCTAAAGAACTTAATAAATGGATGAACAGAACAGATTCAATGACATGGAAGCATAGATCAGACTGACAAATGTCAGAGGGATGGAGGAGGGCGGGTGGGTGGAGGGGGAGAGAGTAACCAAAGTATGTATATGCATATATGCACAACCCAAGGACATGGACAATGGTGGGGAAGGGGACTGGGGAGGGGGGTGGGAAGGGGTGGAATGGGTCATTGGGGAGAAAAAGGGACATTTGTAATATTTTAAACAAAAATTTAAAAAATAAAAATTAAAATAAAATAAAGCAAAAGTGTATCTCTTGCTCATGCCACATGCTCATCTCTCAGCAGGGGGGCTCTGTGCCACATGGCCTCGCTCAGGGGCTCAGGCTAACAGTTCCTGCACCATTGAGAGCACAGCTAGTCACATAGGGCAGCGATTTTCAACCTTTTTCGTCTCGTGGTGCACATAAACTAATTACTAAAATTCTGCGGCACACTGGTTGAAAATCACTGACTTGGAGAAAGGGAGGAAAAGGGCAGATTTTGTACTAACTCTCAAAGACTTTTGTAGCATTTTTCACAGCAGTTATCATTTATTGACTACCTACGCTGGCTCAAACATTTTACAGTCACTTAACCCCCACCACAACAAACTTATGAGATAGTTATTTCGCCCATTTTTCAAATGAGGCACCTGAGTCTTAGTGAGATTGATGAACTAACTGCGAATCTAGCAAGTGGCAGAAACTGGCTTTGATTTCTAGTCCAGCCAGTTCCCAAATCCCTGCTGTGAACTAATTTGGCTTCCTCACTAGAGAACTTTCAGATTTCTGAGCTTATTCATGTGAAAAGCTTACAAAAATATAAAAATTAAATCAGCTATATATTTTAAAAATTGTCTCATTGAAAGGGGAAAATTTGAATAAAAAATGTAAAAGTAGCAAAAAGCACATAACAATTAGCAATGCTCACATTCATCTTTGTTATTCATCGGCTGTGAAATTGCTGCATAGTTTCCTACTCACACTTGAGGAAAGAACTTCATTTATTCAGTAATTGTTTATTTTCCTGTTTTCCCACCAAACATTTCTTGACAAGTCTCTGAAAATTAATTTACATTTTTAAGGGGCTTTGCAGTGCCAGAGCCCATTGATGACTTCTCTGCTGCCCAGGAGCCACCATCAGTGACATCAGCTTTCCATTTGAGGTCCCTGAATTCATACTCGACTGAGTAAATTCACACATGTGTAATGCTTAATGACTTCATTCATTCAGTTAACCACTTGTCGAAATAGTTGCATGTCCAGAGTATTTTGATGTTTTATAGGGTTAAGGAAAGGGAATGTTTAAAATCCAGACTGCTCTGGAAAATTAAGGATATATGGTAACTGTAAATTGTAGTTGTTCTTAAAACCACCAGTAGAGCTTTAAAAAAAAAGGAGGAACTCCCTCCTCCTGGTATTTATATTTTCTTGGTATAAATCAACTAATCAACTGACTTAGCATTGCCCTGGGTAGAAAAGAGGTTTATTCCGCTTCCCATAAATGAAATTTCTCTAATCTCTCCCTCTCTCTCTCTCTCCCTCTCTGTCTCTCCTACCACCATTTACCTAAAAGCAGATTGTCATTGCTGCTCAACTCCTGCCCTTGCCTATTAAAAAAAATGGGTACCTTCTATCTTCCTAACAGAGTGTGAAGTCCCTTGCATAAGGAATTGGCTCTATCTGAAGTGGCCCCTCGTTCGTTCCACCAACTCAGCTGGACTGGCTCCACCGCTCATGCACCGGGAGGAGGTCCACTCCAGAGACGCCTCCGGTCCTTAGACAAGAGCAGCTGGAGAGAAGAGGCCAGCGCTCCGAATCCTTCCTCTACATATGCAGGGACACCACAGCGCAATTCCACAAAAGTCATGGGTTGGGAGTCAAGTCCCAAATCAAAGGCTTTGGAGAGGGGCATTGAGAGGAAACTGTTAATGTTTTGCCTGTGCAACAACTTTGTGCCCACTTTCTTAAATTAACCCACTGCTTCTTTAGATTTACTCTCTTCCAAACAGCCCTCAAAGTAAGAGCCTATTATCCGTAGGCCAAATCATCAATTTTCGCTGCTAACTCAAATGACAGAAAGGCATGGCTAGAACAGGGTTTCTCTGGAGAGGAATATTAGTGAGGCGGGGTGACAGCCTCTGAGTGCACACCATCTCTGAAACAGGGTTGTCTGTTGCAGCCTTTCTAAAAGCCCCGTTCTCCATAACCCTCTGAGACTCCCTGGGCGTGAACATCTTTCTGAATGGCACTGTAAGGAGCAAACGTAGAGCCAGTTCTCCAATGAACTGAGGGAGTAGAAAGGCCACTGCATTGGAGTCCAACTCCATGTGGTGCCATTCATGTGGCATTCCGAATGAACAGGTGCCCGGGGTCATGCAGCCCCAGGAGGTGAGTGAGGGGGCTATGAAGGAGTCTGATTTATTACTGATCATGCTAAGGGTAAGGCTACAAGATTCTCAGAAATAATGACTTGTTGTTCTCATCACTAGCAGCTTCTTTTACAAGATAGCCTAAAAGGGGTTAGAAAATGACAATTCATTGAAGAGGCAACACGAGAGGTTAGCAAACATCCCAGACACACTGAACAACGTCTTGGTGGATGTGGGAGATTAGTGCCTAACATCCATCCCGCCCTCCTTCTCATGGCTCTTCCTCAACTGCAAAAGCGGGACATCTCAAAACTGCACCTAGAGGACTCCCTCTCCCAGGGCTCCGAATGCTGTTCACACTGGAAAGAGCAAGTGAGGTAGGGCCTGTGCTGTGCTCCTGCCGCTTCCACCGGCAACCACGGCAGTGGGCTCTCTGGCTTTCCTGCAGAGACTCCCCAACTCTGGTGGTGTCACGCGGCAGGAGCAGTTCTTTCTGCGCCCCAGTTCTGTGGTGCAGCTCCCAGGGCCCTAGCTCGGCGCTCCACCCAGGCCTCGTCTGTGAGCATAGAATGCAATAAACCTCCGTAAACCAGATCAGCGAAGTCCAGCCCCCGCTGCTGAAGCTGACCGATTCCACCTTCACCCAAACGCAGTTACAATCAAACAGATGAAAATTGCCTCTTAAAGTAGCCAAGTGCTTTAAGGGTACTATTTTTCTTTTTAATTTTTTTAAATACATTTTTATTGGTTTTAGAGAGAGGGGAAGGAAGAGGGAGAGAGAGAGATAGAAACATCAATGATGAGAGAGAATCATCGATTGGCTGCCTCCTGCACGCCCCCGACTGGGGACAGCCCTCAACCGGGGCGTGTGCCCTGACCAGGCATCTAACCAGTGACCTCTCGGTTCATAGGTGGATGCTCAGCCACTGAGCCACACCGGCCCAGCTAAGGGGGACTATACAACACTGGTGTTGGTGCAATGGAACAGGTATTCTCAACACTGCAGGCTGAAAAACAACTAAGTATAGCTCTTAAGAAAGCAATTAGGTAATAAGAATCGAGAATCTTAAAAAGTCTATTTCCTTTGACCCAGGAATTCTTTTTCTTAGAATCCTAATTTTAAAATATGGAAAAAAGCTGTATGTACTATGAGGTCCACTGAGGTGTCATTTGCAATAATTTAAAAGTAGAAACCAGCTAAAACTATGATCGTAGGGAATAAAAAATAATCACATGTTGTCCATAGTAACATGAGGGTATGTTTACATGATTCTATTAAACTTCTTAATCAAAATAATACATTTTTGTGCAATGCGATAAACTATAACAAATAAAACATGCAAACATGCACAGAAAACATAAAGTCAATATTCCAAACTGAAAAAGCAGTATTCTCTGGGTGAAGAGTCTAGGCAGCATTTTTTTTTAAGTCTTTTTCATTTTTATGGGTTTTTTTCTCTTAATTTGTTAAATTTAAATGTACAGTTTTAAAGCAGAAAAATAAACTTTAAAAAAGTTATCTCTAATGCACCAGCATAAAACCTTTTGTGGTTACGTTTCTACTGCTCCAATTCATCACTCCCCCTGCCCCCTTCATCCAATATTTATTAAGCAGGCCCTTTAATGTCACAGGACTCCACTGCCATGCATTGATTTTGATTTTTATGATCTTCCTGGAAAACTGCTAGGTGCGTAGAAAGGTATCTGCGCTTGGTGTCTGCGTGCACCACCATACATCACTTTGGACTGCCAGGCAGCAAAGGAAAAACACCATAAACACTCATTTTTACCCCTAGATGGTTTAGTAATTTGCTAAATTTCCTTGTAATTGCTTCTAATTATTCATTACATTAGAGTAGAAGGTGGTGGCTATAAATTTTCAATGAAAACAAAATTTAAATACAATGCATCCAAACTGTCTCCGCAGACCCAAGCGGCAGCCCGACCTCCTTATTAGGGAGATCCGACAGCCACTGCAACGCACGCTGCTTCCCAGCGCGAGGGAGGCGAGGCCGAGCCGGACGCCGCGCTGCGAGCATGCCGGCCTGTGGGGAGCTGCCCGGCGGCGTCCACCCTCACCTGGCTGCCAAGGCACTGGGGGCGCCCCTTCTGGGTGGGGGCGTTCACCAGTCCCCTGCACCGTCCCACAAGGTGCCAGCATCTCCGGGTAATTCAGAGCCGCTCTGGTCCTCACCCCTTCCTTCTCCCTCCCCTCCCTCCCTCAGCTCCTTCCTTTCTTCTCTTTCACAAAATGTGTATCCATCTAGAAGGGCATCTGGAAAGCTTCATGGAGAAAGTGGCAACGGAACTGGACCTCAATGGACATTTAAAACTTGACAGTTGACAGTGTATGTAGCTGTTGTGGAAACGAGCATAGCAGTTCATCAAAATGTTAAACACCGAGTTACCATAGTATCCATCAGTTCCACTGCTAGGTATATACCCAAAAGAAGTGAAAGCAAGAGCACATACAGATATTTGCACACAGACACAGACACACACACACACACCGTTTAGAGCAGCGTTACTCGCAATAGCCAAAAGGTAGAAGCAACCGTGTCCAGCGATGGGTGAATGAGATGGTGATGGCAAGAGGCTTGACTTGGGTGATGAACACACAATACAGTGTACAGATGATGTGTTGTAGAACTGTTCACCTGAAACCTGTAGAATGTTGTCAACCAGTGTCACCCCAATAATGAAAAAAAAGAATGTGGTAGAGCCATATGATGGAGTATTATTCAGCCTTAAAAAGAAGTGAAATTCCGATGCATGCGACATCATGGATGAACCTTGAAGACGTCATAGTAACTGAAATAAACCAGATACAAGAGGATAAATGTTGTATGGTTCCACGTATTTGAGGGACGTAGAATAGTAAAATTCAGAGACCGAAAGTAGAATGGTGATGGCAGGAGCTGGGAGAGGGGGAGATGGGGAATTGCCGTTTCAGTTGGGGAAGTTCTGGAGATGGACGGTGGTGACGTTTGCACAGCCATGAGAATGCACTTAATGCCCCTGAACTGTACATTTTTAAATGGTAAAAATGGTTCATTTTATGTTGTGTATATTTTACCACATTAGGAAAAAGTATTAAAGAAATTTCACAGTGCAGAGAGGTGGAAGGACACCTGAGGCAGAAAAACAGCATGAGTCAAAGCCTGGAGGGGGAAGGTCGGGCTCCAGTAGGAGCAGGAAGGAGACCGATTTGGCTGGAAGATCTTGGGTGCAAACAATGAACAATCACAAGATCACAGGAGTGGTGACCATAAATCTACCCTTTGAAGAATGATTGTTATGTTCCAGGTTCCGTGCTACTGCTTTTGCTAGTATTAGCTCATTAAGTCTTCTCATGAACCCGTAAAGTCGGTACTTTTATTATCCCAAATTTAGAGATGAGAAATCTATGGCTCAGAAAGGGCAAATAATTTGCCCTGTAAGAGTCAGAGCCGGGACCTGACTGAGTCTGTCTGTCCCGAGAGCCCGAGCTGCCTGCTTCTGCCTCCCATAGGGAGTGTGGGAGGAGAAATGGGTTGGACCTTTGAGGCCAGAGTAAGGATCTGGGCCTCAATGAGTAAACAGAAAGGATGGGGAACAAATTCTGAGCAGCAGAATGGTGTAAAGAGAACTACGTCTGGGGGATGTTAATCTGGCGGGGAGAGAGGGGAGGCTGGAGGGAAGCTTGGAATTTGTCCAAGGAATAAATACTGATGACCTGACTGCAGAGGCTGCCACGGGAAGAGGGAAGAGGGACAGAGCCAGGAGGTATCTTCAAGGGCTCAGGAACACACTAAATATGGAGAATAGGGTCATTCCAATATTGTTTTGTGGTTTTTAACACGGGGAAGATACTGTAGCTATCAGAAAGAGGAAGCCCAGGGAGGGAAACAGGACTGTGAAGGAAAAGAGTAAATTGGGGGCATTTGGAGTTGAAAATGTTAGCAGATCTGACTGTGACGATGTTCCTCAGAGGCTGGGACTTCAAGCACTCAGGCAGGAAAACCATGGCAGCCGGTGTGAGCGCTGGGGCCCGGGGGCTAACTACATATTCAAGCACTTAGGAGCTCCCAAGATGTCCACTCACCCAGCCGGTCTACACCCTCGGTCCACGCACACCCACACTATTCATCACCCACGAACAGATACAATGGAACATCAGGCCTTGAGGAGATCTCAAACATACGACCGCCGAGGAGCTGTAGGTAATTCAGTGAAACAAAATTGTTCTCATTTGTATTCTGCAAGAAATTTGAGACAAAATTGTGTCCACAAAATGAGAAATGCTGCTATAATAAAAGAACAGCCATCCAGCAATCTATAAAGAAGTTTTGGGGGGAAAAACTATCAGTGTCATAGTGACAAAATTTCAAGAGAAGTTTTGGAGGTAAAGTCAAGGGCATATCTTAGAAAGCAGATCAAGTAGTTCACAACACCTGAGACACAACAAGAGAAAGAGACCCGATGACCAATCCAGGAGGGCGCACCTCTGACCAATCAAATAAATAACACAAAAATGAAGGCTCAAACCCACCTGTCAAAGGGATCCACTGAGTTCCCAGCATGAGGAGTAAAAGAGCCACACCCAGGTACATGCCTGTGAGACCTCCACACCAAGAATAAGCAGATCCTGAAGTCTCCCCGAGCTAAAAGGCCACCTTCGTGGATGCTGTGGGCCTGGAGGCAACGTGAACGGTATGCGCCACATGTGAGACATTCTCCACGTGCGTCTGATACTATCAGCAGGTCAGAGTGATCAGGGAGTGAAAGAAAGGAAAGTGTCCTCCCTTCTCGTCATTTCCTCAGGCTCCATTGGGGACAATAATCCGCGTCACCAGGGTGTCTCGGTGTCTGCCTTAAGTCCAGCAACCCCTGAGAAGATAAGGGACTGAGAAAACCTTCTACTTGATGGGTGGGAGGCAAGAATCCCCTTTGAGAAGGGACACACTTGAGTTTCGGCTGAGCCTCCCCCACTCATGATTTCCCGTTTATCGGTCCCTTCAATTAACTGTAAGCTTTGGGAGAGCGAGGCCTGGGTCCTACTTAGCATTTTTTCCCTGCACTTGCCCAGTTCTGGCGCACAGTTCCACAGACGCTAAAGGACTGTAAGGACAGATGGAGGGATGGGTGAATTTCTCCTTCTGTTACACAGTGAAGGTGACAGTGGCTGCCTCTGAAAAGCAAGCACATTCTGCTCCATTATTAAAAGAAACTGCATAATTGGGCTCCGTTGTCACTCCTAACAACAGAGAAGGCCATTTTGCCTGTCATTCTTCAGAAAGATTATGAATAACAAGCTCATATGGATTATTAAAACGTCACCTCTAAGAGAATTACACTGCAAAAAAACCTTAAAACATCATTTTCACCCCGCGACTATTCCTCAGATTGCATCTTTCATTCCTGCTCCCAGGACTGTCCCCCCGGTGGCTGCTCCTCGATGTCTTTGCTGAAACTGACTTCTTCGCCTGTGGCTTTAAAAATACATTGACTTTCACCGTTAGGGCTTCCGCTCAGAGGCAGGATCTATATCCCTGCTTTGACGGCCCTGTGGGGCCACCTCTGACTAACTCACTTCTCCCATTGTCCCCCAGGGGTCCTACAGTGCTACTCCTCATACTGATTTAAAGCCCAAATGCTGTCTGTGAGAACCTTCCCCCAAAGAGCATCATATACATGAAAGGCCAGTGCCCTTCAGCCCACAGGCAAATATTTATTTCACATGATTCAAGTTACTGGCCTCTGGCAAGAGCTTAGTTTCCAGTCCTGTTCTCTTTTCTACACACGGGTCCAGACTGAGGCAATTCAGACCACAGTTGCTGTTCCTCATTTGTACCCGCAACCCCCATGCTCCCTGGAGTGTTGCTCAAGGTCAGTGATATTATTTGGTCTGAGATATTAAGGACCGTGTGGACTCTTCCTTTGAACTCCCACCTGTAGGGAGTTTCCTTTTGGGCCCTAGACCCTGCAGTAATTAGATGGTGCAAATAAATGAAGCCAGTTCCACTCTCAGGGGAGAAATCCCCCTCTTTCGCTCTTCCTCTTGTCATTAGCTTGGGCAAAGGGAATCCTCCATGTGGTTCACTGTGACTCCCTAGATATAGATCAGGCTTTGACACCAAAGTCACAGTCAATAGTAACTCTTATTTGTATTGATTTAGGCTCTTTGCTTGTATTCCCTTCAGGGACCTTAAAGGGAGGGACGGCTGAAGGTCTAGGCAAAATTTGAGTTTGAGCCTCCCATGTCTTGCCCATCTATGTATGTCTTTTTTATAGGTATCTTTTGACTCTCTATTTTACTGTAACTTACCAAACCACTCTGGAAATGTCACTTCCTCAGTATCAAAGAGAGGCGAGCCCTTGCTTCATGTACTATGTGCAAGAACCTGCCGTAACTAGCTCATGGTCACACTAAATATTATCTTCTGTTTTTCTTCCCTGCTAAAACCCACTTATTCTTATGCCTGATTATACAGTATATGAGATAAGGAGGCCGTCCAGCTGGGCCTTACAGAGTTACAGCATTTGGTGAGGGAGAAAGGAGAGGAAGAGGGTCATGGTCCTATCTCTGGTCCTTAGTTTTGCATAGTCTGAAGATAATGACTGGCTTGTCCAAAACGGAGTGGCTGGTTCAGAGTAACCAAACTTGTAAGAGATGTATGTATAAACTAGAAAGCCAGTGCATTAATTTACAATGGTAGATAGAACCTCCTAGTGACTCAAAGTCATGTCTACTCTTGAGGGATCCACCTTTCCAGGACCCAATTGCTTAGAGGACCAAGGTAAGGTTCAGATAGTTGACAGGAGAGAATGTAATCAGAGTGAAAGTAGTTAAACAATCTTATGGGAAACTTCACTCAATTTCCGAAAGGCCTGATGGATTATCCCTGGCTTCTGAGAAAGTTTATCTTATCAGTGGCCAGATTATGTGAGTCCATTAAATACAGAGCCTTCCTCCCTTGAAGAAAACTAGATAGCATCCTCAAACTCAAGCTGCCCAGCTCAGTTTTCCCTGTACTCTGTCCATATCGCCACCATCCTGATTAACTTAGCAAATGAATCCTTAGAGGGCTTTTTTTCTCATAGATTGGGGCTGGGAAACATCCAGCCTGAGGGCTGTATATGGCCTGCAAAGTCATTTGGTCTGGCCCTGCCAAGGCAATGGCAGGCAAGACTCGAAATTCAATAAATCCAGAAGCTTTTTTCAAAGCTAATTTTTAAGTTGATAATTTTGTATGGCCCTCGAATGATGTTATAAATATCCAAATGGCCCTTGACAGAAAAAAGGTTCCCCATTCCTGTCATAGATAAATAGATGATGATGATGATAGATAAATCAAATGGTCATATAACACAAAGGCTCCCTCATATTTCCTAGGCACACAGCATATGGAAATTTGCACTAAAATTGATTGGAAATTTTTTTTAAAAATCAGAAAGTGCATACGTGTCAAGAACCATTTGGGAAGACAAGTTCCTGGGTTCAGCTGCATGTCTCACTTAGGTTCCAAGCTGATCATATTTACCAACCTGGTAAGCTGTTGGGGGTGGAGGGTAGAGGGGTAAAACTTATTACTATCAAAAAGGCTTTGAAACACTTGGGATGAAATGTACTACATAAGGACTAAATAACTTAATTGGGCCTTTTCTGTTTTATTATTTGCCAGTGAAACTAATCCTGCTGATCTCTAGATAATAGGGGAATTTAGAATAGAATTCCACACTCGGATAAAATCCAAGTATTCACCCCTGACCATTAATAAATGGTATATGTATGAGAATTGGGGTATCCTATTTTTCCTTAACCACAAAGTCTCCCTTTAGAGCTCATTTTTCACGCACACCCCCATATGCACTTTCCTAAAATGTTTACTGTAGAGCAGGGTCCTAGTGAAGGGGGCCGAGAGGTGAGGGCTGTGTGCAAACAAGTGGTGGGGAGTCTGGGTAGGTTTACAGTAAGCACAAGCTCCCCACTGGGACTGCAGCCTTTGACCGCTCCCAGGAGAGAGGCAGGGAGGGGGTCTGCCACTGACCTGGTGCCGCAGCCCCAGAAATCAATTCAACACCAATAAGGGCTGCAGCTGGAACAGAGAGGAGCGAGTGGGAGTTCGCAGATGATGTAGCCGGGCTCTCTGAAGATACACAAGACACGGCAACTTCCACGCCTGTCCGCCTCACCTTTGAACACTGCAACTCAGAGCTGGGTGATGGGCGCCAGTGGTAAAGGCCCAAAGCAGAGGTTTAGATACAGGAGGCTTTCCTGGCTACAATAAAGGTTTTAACTAATTCGTCAGCCCAAGGCACAACCAGCACCAGAGACAACAAACAAGCAAAAGAAGAAGATTTTTTTAAGATTACATGCCCTTGAAAATGTTGAAAAATTCATCCAGGGAAAGGAAAAGTAACATACATACAGCTATCGCTCATCCCTTATAGACTAAAGATCAAGAACTGATCACCCATGGGAGAAATTTTGCCCAGCGGTACGCTTTCCTTGCTTGATGTAGTATTGGCTTAGTGTTGTGTTTCCTTCTGTTTTAATTTTGAAAGTCTTAGGTGAGTTATCAGGGCTGCACATTGTGCAACTCTAGGTGCATGTTCCCAATGTAGTATTTCCCAGCTACTCCCCCGGTCACCAAATGCCACATGGCTCACAGCCACACATTTCTGCTACCTGGCTTGTTCTTACAGATGTCTAATTTGACTCCAAGATATAGAACATCAAGATTTCTTAGTAAAGCTAGACAAGGGTCTATGCCCTTGTGTGTCATTTGAAGCCAGGAGTTATGGGAGATGGTAGATCTTTCGGGAAAATCTGGCCTTGGAAGTATGATTTGTCAAATTGCATCTAAAATGGGAAGCAAACTAGGTGTATTCATATATGTATCTTTATTAAGATATCATTCACATACACAATTTACCCATCTAGAGTATATAATCAGTGGTTTTAGTATATACACAGGTATGTGCAACTATCGCCACAGTCAATTCTAGAACTTTCTTATCAACTCAAACGTCTCTCCTCCTCCCCCCAAAAAAACCCGGTATCTTTAGTAGTCATTCTCCCTCTGCCCACCCTAGGCAACAATTAATGTATACCTTGCCTCTGTAGACTTGCCTATTCTGGACATTTGATATTTCTGGACATTTACTATAAATGTACTAATAATATGTGGTCTTCTGTGGCTGGCTTCTTTCACTTATCATAAGGTTTTCAAGGTTCTTCTATGTTGTAGCATAGGTCCGTATTTCATTCCTTTTTATGGCCAAATAATATTCCATTTTATAGATATACTAAATTTGATTTACCCATTCATCAAATAATGAACATTTGGGTTGTTCCTAATTTTTGCAATTATGAATAATGTTGCTGTAAACATTGATGTATAAGTTTTGGATGGACATACATTGTCATTCCTTTTCGTATGTATATACTGGGTCACACGGTGACTCTGTGTTCAACCGTATGAGAAATTGCCAGACTGTTTTCAAAAGTGGCTGTAGGATTTTGCATTCCCTCTAGCAATGTGTGAGGGTTCTGATGTCCTCACACCCTCACCAACACTTGTCATTATCTGACTTTTTTATTATACCCGTCACAGTGACTATGAAGTGGTATCTCCTTGTGGTTTTGATTTGCAAGAAGTTGAGCATATTTTCATGTTTATTGGCTCTTTGCATATCTTTTTTAGAAAAATGTCTATGCATATCCTTTGTCCATTTTTAATTGGGTTACGTGCTTTCTTATTGAGTTGTAAGAATTCTTATATAGTTCTATAGAGAGAATAGATATAGACATCCTTATTGGATACATAATTTGCAAGTAGCATGTTTTTCTATTCTATGGATTATCTTTTCACATCTCTGATGGTTTCCTTTGACACATAAGAATTTTTAATTTTAAGAGCTTATCTATTTTTCTTTTGTTGCCCATGTCTTGGTGTCATGTTTAATATTCCATTGCCAAATCTGAGGTCACAAAGATTTACCCCTATGTTTTCTAAGAGCTCTATAGTTTATAGCTCTGTAACTTAGGTCTTTGATCTACTGAGTTAATTTTTAGGTATGATGTGAGATAAGGAACCAACATCGCTCTTTTGCATGTGGCAATCCAGTTTTTCCAGGACCAACTGTTGAAAAGTTGGTCTCTCTCCATTAAATGGTCTAGTTGCCCTTCTAGGTTTCTTCTTAAGATCTTTTCTAAGTCTATGAAATAGATGTCTCCCCACATTCTTAACTTTCAGAGGTCATCCCTCCCTTTATTCTCACCCGATATAGCCAGAGTTCCTACCTTTCACGAATGCAGAAATGTCACTTTTTAATCAAGTTTCCCCCCAACTCTTCCTGAGAGCCCCCAGGAAATGCTTAGGTGTCCCATGGGTCTGTTCCAGTGGTCGCTTGTCTTGAAATGCAGCCACCTCTCTCTCTCTCTGACCCCCAGTTCTTAGATTTCTGGGCCCCAAGCATGACCACAGGCCTCACTCCTAATTTCCAGAGCACAGCTAAGACTATGCAGTAACATCTAACCCAATTTTACTGCGCGGGGTAAGCAGAAGGAAATTGCAGCCCAGGAGACAATAGCATACAGTTGGATATGGGTATTGCTGCCCTAGGTCCCACTCACCCTGTCCATTCCCACAGCATCCCTTGGATATTGCCAACCCTAGTCCTCTGGTCATCACCCTAGTGTCAGTATCAATAGACATCCCCCAGATCAGTATGTCCTTCCCCAGTCTCCCTCCTTTCCCTTTGCCTGAAGGAGAAGATAACCTTTTCTTCCTCCAAGTCACCATCATTATAATCTTGCAATGATGTAACTCTGCTCATAGCAAGAATTTTTTAAATATTATTATGGAGAGCAGTTTAGGTCCTCTTTATCTTAAACCCTCTGTCCCAGAAAAAGATCTGGCTTTAACTTTACAGAAGAAAAAAGCTCACAAAAATGCCATTCTTAAATCAAAAGGCTGTCTGCCTGGGAAGTCAGTGTCTACGTCTAGCTAAAAAGGACACATCTGGCCACTTTGAAATTGCAAATACTCACCCTCCTAACCCTAGTACGGCCATCAAACAGGACATCAGATATTGGGGTAACTGTGGTGTACCACAATTACCTTTCCTCATCTCTGTCACTAATTATCCAGTACTCTTAATTTTTAAAAAACGTTGTGTCTTATTTCCAACTTGGGCTTCAAGAAAATATATTCTTATCTTGAACATGCTATCTTTAAGCTTTCTCATCATTTCCCCTTATGGTTCTTTCTGGTAAGTAAATGAGAATCACTTAGTAGTCTAATATTGTCCTAACAAAGCAGAAAGGCCACCATGTTTATCAACAGTCAAACTCATAGAAAACTGAGAACACCCAAATGCCTTTAACAAGAATGATGTGAATATAAGTGACGTGCATTTGTGGTTTGTTTTTTTAAACCGCAGATAAATTCTGAGTTATTAAGCCCAATATTATTTGAAAGGGAAATGAAAACTAATTTTTAACAAAACATATTTTACTTGGGCGACGATAAAAATAAATTTGAGGAAAAAAATAAATCCTGAAAGGAGACAGTTAATAGTAATAATCTCCTAGATCCAAAAAATGTATTACAGGCAAATTGAATGCTGGTAACTCTGTTAAAAGTAAATAATGTTCTTTTTGTTCCAAAACAGGAATTGGTCCTCCTCAATTCTTCATTATTAAAATTCAGAGAAAAATAGAACTATTTCCTGTTCTGAGTAATTTATATCCTTGCATCCCAAGTGCCTTAACAGAGTGCCCAGCATAGGGTAGAAACCTAAACAAGAAATCGCTGAATTGCACACAGTGGAAATGCAGATGTTCTCGGGTTGGAGTGTGTGGGCTTTGTGAGATGAGGGGTGTCCAGCCCAGCTCTTCTACCTACTTCCTATTGATTTCACGTGACTGGTTCTCATCACCCAAACTTTATAATATGATTCTATAATAATCGATAAAATAAAATATTTTATTTTATTGGACTGAATATTTTTAACACCCAGATTGCTTGCAAGATACTCCAGGCTGGCCCGATTTTGCAGGAATGCACACGCAGACGTGTCACCGGGGAGTGAGCGGGCAGGCAGAAGGCCTGCGGAGGCAGCGCTGAGTCTCTCCCTGGCGCCAGTGAAGCGGATGGAAGTGGGAGCTCAGCCCTCTCCTCCCTCCCTCTCGCTGCTCCCAGAGACCAGCAGCACAGAAGCTGCATCATAAAGAAATGACACCCTGAGACCCTTCCCTCTCCAGGATTCTTCAGTTTCCCCACTCCTGGCATTATATTCATGAAAACGATATTTCCTGCCCCGCCCGGCGTGGCTCAGCGGTTGAGCATCGACCTAGGATCCAGGCGATCGGGGTTCGATTCCCGGTCAGGGCACATGCCCGGGTTGCGGGCTCGATCCCCAGTAGGGGGCGTGCAGGAGGCAGCCGATCAATGACTCATCATTGATGTTTCTATCTCTCTCTCTCTCCCCTTTCCTCTCTCTGAAATCAATAAAGATATATTTTGAAAACAAACAAAAACAATATTTCCTGAACCTGAACGCTAACAAGCTCCCCAGTACCCATCCTCTCTTCTTCTTCAGTAGCTTGAATAACTCGCAGTTAAGAGACACTCTTTCCCTGCATCTGTTAGAGCTGAGAGGTCCATACGGTGTAAACCAGAGGGTTCTGCGGGGCTTACAAGAAGCCTCTTTGATGACTCATCTAGAAGGTGCAACATTTCGCCTTTTCTCCTTTTCTTGTTTTTTTTTGATGCCTTCTGCCTGTGGGTGTGGTGGCCGCCACCTTGGAGCATGAGGTGACCTTGAGGATGCTAGGATGCTGAAACGGAAAGGAAGATACTGGATCCCTACATGGCCGACCTCCGAGTTTCCTTCGTTCATGAGAGAACTGCTCTCATATCTTTTTAAAGCTACTGTTGCTTTTTGTTTTCTGTTAAGTGCATCCAAACTCAATCCCAACTGAAAAGGGCAGAAAAGGATGAGTCAGGAATGAAGGAAAGGAAGGAGGGCTTGTTGAGGTAGAAAGGGAGGCTATGAGAATGACACAGAAAAAAGGGGAAAAAAGTATTCCATTAATCACTGAGGGACAGATCAAAATTGCTGATTCCTTCTGAGAGATCAAGTAGGGCAACATTAAAAGGCGTCCCTACATGTACACCGGACTTAGTGGTCTATAAGTCATGGGTGATTTTATGAGGACTTACGGGTTTGTGGCTGAGGCCGAATCCATTTGCAGTGGGCTGAGTGATAAGTGGTGGAAGGATGGAGATCACAGGTATAGACAAACCTTTGGAGAAATTTGAAGAGAGACAAGCGATAGAGTGGAAGTTGGAAGGGGAGTGAGTGGGGCCAAGAAAGGTATTTCTAAGACTGGAGTGACGTGAGCCAGTCTTAAGAAGAAACAGATGACAGAGAAATGCTAAATTATAAAGGTGGGGAGGGGTCGATCCTTGTGCACACCAGGTGCTATGGCCCTCATTATAAATACCTCCTCACGAGTACCTTCAGCTCCCTTTCCTGCCTCCCCTTGTGTCTGGGACAAACACCATTCCAGGGTAAGCCCAACAATATCCATGCCTTCACCTGAGCCACTGCTGGAGAAAATCACAGCTGAGCTGACAGGCCCCACCTAAAAAAGCGTCTTCCCCACTCCCTGAGATGAGTATTTCAGATCTCGTTTCCTCTCCCCTAATCGCCACAATTTCTTCCCCACTCTCAGTCTGCTGATGACCCAGCCTCAACTTGATTAGAGGAAGGAAAACATTAAAGATTTTTTTTAAAAAAAATGTTTCCACAGCAAACCTTTTGAAGTATTAAACCGTTTGTTTTTCACCCAGAACTCCTTGTCAGAGACTCATCTCATTTAGGCAATTCAGGAGAAGCACATTGCCTGAGGAGGATGGCTGCAAACAGAAAAGTCAATTCTTTGTTTTTGAAACTTATTTTGTAGGCAGGAATCTGGAGAGAAAATTATTTGGGTTGGTAAGTTTACAAACTTTTTTAGCTTTATTGATCTTAGCCAGAAGACATATGGAAATGTGTGTGCATGTTTTGGATTTCACGATGATGGGGGCTGTGAGGAGAGAAAAGGCAGAACAGTGTGCAATGTGACTCCCACACAATGCAGAATTAACCTCCCCAGTTTGGATAGTGAGTAGGCAGGGACCTGAGAAAGGTATGGTTATCAGAGACTCAAATCCATCAAGACCACTGAGGTGAGAGCTGATAACTGAGACCAGCAAAAGTAACAGCTGAGGGCCAGGGGAACTGCGAACAGATAGTAGTGGGGGGAGAGAATGAGTATTATCAGCAGCCCTCAGACCAAATGCAGAAACAGGGGCTGTACTTTGTCCCACTAACCTCCCTCTTCCAAATTCCCTCTCTGAAAGTGATACCCACAGCACCCTGGAAGACCTACACCCTGAACCTATATGGTAAAATGGATCTGGACTCCAGCAGCCAAGGAGGTGGCCCATTCCAATCTCTCTTTAAGAAAAAACTTGCTACTCTACTGCAAGGAAAATCTCCAGTCACCCCACCTTGGGGATCCACAATAGTGCAGGGGCCGAGGCCATGTTCCTCTGGGTAGTCCCCAGCCAACTGTTGAGCATGGATCTGGCCACTTCTTCCTAAAACAAGTCCTCTAACAGGCATCTTGGCTCTGGAGCTCCACGGGGGATTGGCTTAGTCTGATCTGCATCAGGGTTTGAGCCTCTCCCTGTCTGATATTTCTTCCGTTCTTTGTCTCTTACAGGATTGAGATCAGCACCACAGTCTGAAGGCTTTTCCTTCCAGTCCTGCTTCTCACCCTCTCTCTCTCATAGGCATTATTCAATAGACATCTTGCACTCCTGTCTCAGTGTCTGCTTCCCAAATGACCCAAATGGGCACAGGTGGTTAAAGAGTAGGTGATCTGGGACACAGGTGAACAATCCCCTCGCCCTATACCAATTCATGGCTAAACCTTGGTGATAATTGTTTTTCACACTTGATGTATCTGTTCATGTTCCATTTCCATTACCTGGTTTGAGCCTTTACTACAATGTGCCTTCATATTTATTTACTTAAGCCATGTTTTAAATTATTATCAAGATAATACAATGTAGAATTGAATAATACAGAACTAAAATTATCCTTTTATATTCATCCCAGTCCTCAGTTAACCATTAATTTGTATATCCTTCCAGATTGACATATATTTCTATATACAAATCGGATTATAGTAAACATTGATCTGCCACCTGCTGGGTATTTTTAACTTAAAAGGATTATTTTAGATATCTGAACATCTTTCCATATCAATATGTGTAACTCTACTTTATTCTTTTTAACAGCTGTTGTCATAATTTAGTCAATAAGCCATATCATTTAAAATATTTAATTATTTTAAATAAGGCTGCAGTGGATCTCCTTGTATTTATTTTCCCAGAAACTGAGGTTCCATGTCTTTGTCCATTTTTTATTGGAGTGTTTATCTTTTTAAGACTAATTTTTAAGAGTTCTTTAAATGTTAAAGGAATTAGCTCATCTTCTGATATGTTTCAAATATTTTCCTCTAGTGAGTTGTCTATCTTTTGACATTGTTTGTGGTATGTTTTTCTCTATAGAATTTTAAATTTGCACATAGTCAAAGATTAAATGTTTTCTGTTATGGACTTTAGGTTTCAAGCTGTGCCTAGAAAGACCTTCTCTACACCAATGTTATGAAAAACAAGTCACCTATATATACTTCTAGTATACTCATAGTTTCTCATAGTTTTCACTTTTAGCATTTAATTTTTTACTTCTTGTAGTTTATTTCAGCACAAGCAATCTAGTTTTATTTTTTTCCAAATGGCTGCCAGTAATTCTAATGCCATGCATTAAATGATCCATCTCCCCCCACTGATTTGAAACACCACCTTTACCACACTCTAAATTCCCACAGTATTTCTTAATTACTATGCTCCTCAGTCCCTAGAATCCTTGCAGAGCCTGTGTTAATCGGCAATGTGTGAAAAAACAAATGAGATAAACAGCAGAATGGAAGCATTCACCCCAATGTAAATCAACAGGAAAGCTCTCCAAGATCCTCATCACTTTTACAAAATGTTGTGTCTAAAGTTGAAAAACATGGTCGCATCTTCAGGGGCGACAGGCAAGCAAGCAAGAGGGCATGGACTGGTCAATCTGGGTTCTTGTCGCCCTCTTCATGTGAAATCCTTCCCATTAGAGTTCTTGAATTTTACGAAAGCATTTGGTAGTTTTTAATGAGTGCATAACTCCAGGAAAGCTTTAAACTTCAAAGCCTGTTGCTAGTACTGCGGCTGCATTAACAAAGTAAGTAAGGGGATCAGCTGCACGTGAGAACTTGGAGTGTCTTTGGCATCCCTCTGCAGCAAGACAGCCTTCTGAAGGTGACTGCAGACGGACATGGCCCTGCACCTTTGAAGTACACTCAATGCAGAATCGATGCAGGAACTCACAGATACTAGTTATCAGCTTGTGTTCATTCACATCTCAGAGAAGGGTTTAATTAATTTAATACATATTGGTCAATTCTTTGCTTTTAAACTTTACCTTTGGCCCATCAGCGGATCAATATGTATTTTAATCTTCTTCTGTTTTAGAACTGGTTTTAAGACTCACAGCAGAGGCCCAGATTTCACAATCATTAATTGCTATTATCAGCCCCTTTCATTTCCCAAACATCAGCAGTTTCTTAAAATTCTGCTTTCATTCCTCTACTAAGTTATCCCTTCTTGTTTATCACTTGGTTCTGTAGTGTCTTTCAACCAAGCCCAGAGTTTACAAGTAGCCAATACTGGGAAGAAAAAGAATGCCCTGAAATTCTCCATTGATTAACCAGCTACCTGACTTCATTAGCAGCTGCACACAGAATTCAAGAAGTAGTCTGGCCCCTTCCTGATGGATGCTATCAAGAACTTCCAAGGCCCAGGCAGGTCTGCCAAAGAGTAGAGGGCTCATATTCTTTGTCTCTCTTTTAAGTCCTGAACTATCAACTTTGGACACCAGTTATTCTGCATGGCACTTATTTACACACTACCCACGGTGGCACTAATACTGACATAGTGCTATCATTATTTCAAAAATCCTGTCCAGTGAGATCGGTATGAAGCCAGATTCAACCCTGCCCATTGTGCTGTGCTTTCTAAACCCTGCGTGTCTGTATATTCTGTGACCATAATAGGCCTCAGGCCTCCAAACTATCCATACTACCTCATATTTGTCCCAGGGCCCATGGCTTCACTGGCATTGCCTTCTTTCTTGTCTTATTGCCCACCTGGGCTCTACTATCTCAAAGTCATAGTGACTCGTTTTGCTTGATGTGAGATTATACTGTGGTCTCTTCCGGCACCGGGGACTACAGACTCCCCTGGTCTCTGCTCTGCAGCAAACTGGAAGGGGCAATTATGCTGCCTCAGTGGTTCAGGATGGGAAGATGGTTCCTGAGCACAGTGTCCATCTCCCTACTTCAAATGTTCTCCTTATCTTGCAGTTGGAGGTAAAGTTGACACAGTGGTGCTTAGTTTCCAAAGGCCAACACACACACACACACACACACACACACACGCGCACACACATTTTAATTCTTGTCTCCTTACCTTGGGGTGAATGAACATAAATGAAGTGATTGTTATAGACTGTTCTCATCTCAGGCAATCACATCCATCTCAATGAGCAGATTATTATAAGTCCTTCCTTACACAATTATCTGCATCAGTCAAAGAGATTTCCCAAACAGTATTCAACACAACTGTTTATCCAGGAACAATTGCCTGTGGGACTTTGGGAGCAGAACTGAGGCTCTCTTAAAAAGGTGCTAAGTACCTACTAGCTGTTTTCCTAGGGATTCTGTATACTTCAGAAATTCTTTCTCTCTCTCCTTCCCTCTTTCTTTCTCTCTCTGTCTCACACACACACATATGAACACACACACACACACACCACTCACACATGCAAACTTATCACAAAATCTGTAACACAAACTACATAAAATATAGAAAATACTGAGTATTGCCAGGTCGCAAAACATTAAGAGTCTGGGAAATTAACTATAAATAATAATGATTGCATTTTTAAGAAAGCAAAGCCAGCTATTTTTTGGAATTTAAAGATATAAGAAGAAAGAGAAATGGAAAGGATTCCCATTTCCTTGGCAAGTGTGTGTTCCAAGTTCTCCATGGTTGTGTTGACCAAGAGACAGAGAGCTGGGGAAAAGAGACAGACACAACAATAGTGTTCATTATTTAAGGGGAAAGAAAAAGGAGTTAAAAAAGAGGAATCTATCAAAGAAGCATGAGGATTTGCCTGGCCAGTGTGGCTCAGCAGTTGAGCATTTACCTAGGATCCAGGAGATCACAGTTCAATTCCAGGTCAGGGCACATGCCTGGGTTGTGGGTTTGATCCCCAGTCGGGGGCGTGCAGGAGGCAGCCGATCAATGATTCTCTCTGTCCCTCTCCCTGCCTCTCTCTGAAATCAATAAACACATATTAAAAAAAAAAAAAAAAAAAAGACGCAGCATGAGGATAGCCGGGATCGTGTATTTATGTGGAAGCTGGAATAGGAGCTTCAAGAAGCAGGAATGAGTTCACAGTTCAGCGCTGCACAAGAAGTCAAGGAAAAACTGACATGATTAGATGGGATTCATGGGTAGGAGGTGGCCTTCAAGAGAGAATGGAAGTTAGCGTTTCTTGAGTGACTTTCTGGAGATGCCGCCATTTCCTCCTCACCCCACACCTCTGTCCTACAGAGCCTGCCCTGTCGCCCTGGGTCTCTCCCCTGGCCTCTGCGGAGCCTGTAACAGCCCACTGGGCCAGCCTCCCTGGACCCGGATGGCTGCAGGCAGGCGGATCACAAGAGTTTCACTGAAAAGTTACGTGAACCAGGGCTCCGGTGGCCTTGCCCGGGCCACACAGAAATGGAGCCGAGAGCCCCGGTGAGCAGAGGGTGAGGAGAGAAGGCACCGAGGCAGCAACGACGAGAAACAGGAATCTCAGGGCAGGAGAAAGGGGCCTTTGCTGTGGCCAGAGCCGGGGCTGCACTACTCCCCCGGGGGCTCCATGAGTGCTCTCGCCCTCTTCCCAATAATTCTGAGTGGGATTTGGTGGGAGACAGTGACGATTCTGTGCCATGTAGCCGTGTGCTAAAATTCTCTCACATATACTCACAAGAGCTCAGCAAGAAAAGGGTGCCATCCTCTCCCTTTTCCCCGAGGGGAGCCTGAAGCTCATGAGGTTCAACACGGCGCCGAAGGCCACACAGCTGCGGAGTGAGCTGGGTTCTGAATTCTCACGCCGCTGCTCTGGGCCATCAGCATGATTCCAGCTCCCTGGCTGCTGATCGACAAGGAGTCCTCAGAAGTGCACGACTCGAGCTAGGCCTGTGCTGTAATCTCTTCCTCTAGAGTAAACGACGGTCGTAACACCTGAACTCGCACTCACGCATCAGCATCTGGTCCGCTCCAAAGAGAGGAAGTGTGTCCGAGGGCCGGAGCTCTGCAAAAGAAGTTTGCATTCTCCCAGCTCGTGAAATAAACTACAACTACGATATGAACTTTATCAGAAGTTCTTAGAGACTCTAACAGAAGCATAAGATTTTTCAGTTATTAAAAGAATTGAAAGCTTTTTATTGTGCATGAAAAAGACAAAACTCCTCCCTTTCAAATTATTCTGCTTTATAGTACAATTCCTTTGGCTGGAAGGACGACTTCAGACACTTTTTCAAATAACCCCAACCATTTAATCTGTACCTTTCGGAAGTCATGCTGAGAGTATATGGGAAAGAGACAGAGCCAGAAAACGGGGGTCGGCAAGGGGGGAGAGGGGAGGAGAAAAGGTAAGACATGGTTTCTGAAGTGGTAAGAATCTCCCGGCTCTCCTGGCCTACTTTAAAACGAGCTGGGTATTTCTATCCACAAAGAGCACCTAGCATCGCTTAGGGTAGCTACATCGTTAACACTTTCTACCTGTCTACTCCAGACGGATCTTTCCACCTATTTGTCACCTACATCACACATAATCAGGACTGCTTTCATTAATTAGACACGCCCACTGGAAGTTAGGACGCTGTCTTAGTCAGCTCAGGATGCTATAACGAAATACTGCAGACTGCGTGGCTCACAGCAGTATGTTTCTTGCAGTTCTGGAGGCTGGGAAGACCAAGATCAAGGTGCCAGTCAACTCATTTCTCACGGAGGCCCTTCCTCCTGGCTTGTAAAAAACCACCTTCTCGCTCTGTCCTTACAAGGTGGAGAGAGAACACTTCTTCTTCCCCTCCTAAAGCCACTCATCCCATCAAGAGGGCTTCGCCAACGTGACAGCGTCTAATCCTAATTCCTCCCAAAAGCCCAATGTCCAAACATCATCACACTGCGGGCTAGAGCTTTAACGTATGGATTTTGAAGGTTCACAAGTCAACCTGTATCAGATGCTTTGAATCAATTATGACAACTTTCAAAACCCTATGTGAGCAACACTGCAGAGTACCAGCCATGATATGATAACAGAATACAAATGTCTGCCCGAGGAGGAGAGTAAAGCTTGGACAGATGCCAAGGATCTTCTGTAATTTGGGATGGTTGGAGTAAAGATCTTCAAAGAAGATTTTAGGCCATGAGAAATGGCCTTTAAGATAATAGTTTTAGTAGGTCTCTTCTGAGAGAATCCAGATTGGAAAACATGGGCATGGGGGGGACAGGGGCCTTTGATGTAGGCTACTGTCTCAGGGACAGAATCAGATGATGAAGCTGAGGGAGAGGGAAGGTCAGCTGCTGCATCCCCCATCTGAGCCACGTGCCAAGGACACCACTGGGAGTAGGGGAAGCTCAACAACTTTGACTTGAGTTTAGCTTAAGAATTGGTTCTGGAGCCTTTGAAAGTTTGAAAATCACATGTAGTTTCAGAAAAAGTTGCTTGAGTCAACTTTTGAGGGCTGATTATTCTTGTTTTTGGAAAACCACTTCAATAGACCTTTTGGTTCTTCAAAGCTAAAGCCAAGATTCTAGTTTGAAATGCAAAATGTACAGAAAACATTAACTGCTTTGCATAATTGTATCTAAAACTCTTATTGGTGCAGTTGTCAGTAGACTGTGGCTAGGAAGTAGGTTGGAAGGAAAGCTGAGATTACTTTCCCCACTTACTAGCACTCACTGTATGGGGAAAGGAGACACACTCCAGACCACACCCACTGTGGGAAAGTAAGTTGGCCTGTAAAACATGGCAGCAGACCAAGGAGAGTCACTGTGTGGAAGGGCTTCTCCTAAGGGCATGGGAGTCTTTCAATCTATTTCCAGCATTATGATTTTTCTTTTCTATGACAAGATTCCCTTCAGTTATTCTCAAGTCTTTATTAAAGTTGTGCTAAATATTACAGCCTTGTCTTAGCAAAGATATTGAATTAATAATCAAGAAATCATAGTAATAATAAATTTTATATTATGTATATTTTACTACAATTTCTTTTTAAAAACTCTTTAATAGTTTAAAAAACCTTCCCACAAAAAAGCCCAGGCCCAGATTGCTTCACTGGTGAATTCTATCAAATGTATGTTTTTAAAATTAAGATCAATCCTTCCCAAACTGTTCCAAAAAACAGAAGAGGAAGGAGAATTTCCCAATTCATTCTATAAGACCAGTGTTACCCTGATAGCAGACACACACACCATAAGAAAACTTCAGACCAGTATCTTATATGAATAGAGACGAAAAATATTCAACAGATCTTGGCAAGTGGAATCTAGCAGCATGGGGGGTGGAGGAGGAAGGAGTCATATACCCCTCCGTGACAAAGTAGGATTTATCCCAGGAATGCAACATTGGTTTAACATGTGAAAATCAATCAATGGAACATATCATATTAATAAAGTACCACATGATCATCTTGATAGATGCATAAAAATCATTTGGCAAAAAAAACCTGATCCTAAAATTCAGATGGAAATGCATGAGGTACAGAATTGCCAAAACAATCTTGAAAAGAGAAAATAAAGTTGGAAGACTCACAGCTCTCAATTTCACAACTTAACTTCAGAGCTATAGTAATCAAGATAGTGTGGTACTGGCTAAGAATAGGAATATATAGATCAACGGAATAGAAATGAGAGTCCAGAAATAAAGCCCTTATATAGTCCGATAATTTTTTTAAAGAGTGCCAAGACAACTCAACTGAGAAAGAATGCAGTCTATTAACAAATGGTCCTGGAAAACCTAGATGTCAATATGAAAAAGAATACGTTGAACCTCTCTACTCACACTACATACAGAAATTAACTCAAAATGGATCATTGGCCTAAATGTAAGAGCTAAAACTATAAAACTCTTAGAAGAAAACATAGAGTAAATTTTTGCGAACTTGGGTAAGCAAGTTTCTTAGATATAACACCAAAAGTGTAAGTGACAAAAGAAGAAAATACATAAATTGGACTTAACCAAAATGATAGATTTTTGTGCTTCAAAGGACACTATTAAATAAGTGAAAAGACAATTCACAGAATGGGAGAAACACATATATATATACACATGATTTATATCCAGAACATATAAAGAACTCTCAAAACTCAAGAATAAAAATACAAATAGACCAATTTAAAAACAGGCAATTGAATAGACATTTCTCCAAAAAAGATATACACATTTCCAAAAAAGATATGCAAAGATACCCAACACCATTAGTCATAAATAAAATGAAAATCGAAACCACAATGAGATACCACTTCACACTGGCTAGAAAGGCTATTATCAAAAAGACGAGCAACAACAAGTGCCAACAAGGAGGTGGAGAAATTGCAAGTTCCTGCATCGCTGGTGGAAATGTAAAATGGAATAGAACAGCCACTTTGGAAAACAGTTTGAAAATTCCTCAGTAACTTAAACTTGGAGCTACCATATGACCAAGCAGCAGCTGCACTTCTAGGTATTTACACTAGAAATGAAAACATAATATGCTCACACAAAAACTTGACGAAGAATGTTCGTAGCAGTATTCTTCATAATAAACTCAAAGTAGAAACAAACCAAATGTCAGCCAGCTGATGAATGGTGAGGAAAATGTGACATATTCATACAATGGAACCTCATTTCAGATATAAAGGAATAAAGTACTGATACATGCTACAATGTGAATAAAACTTGAAAAGATCATGCTAAATGAAAGAAGTCAGGTTTTAAAAAAAGAGTAAAAATGCATGGTCCTATTTGCATGAAATAATCCGGAACAGGTAAGTCCACAGAGACAGGAAGTAGATTCTGGTTGCCAGGCTGGGGGATTGGGGAAGGGAGAGTGACTGCCAGTGGGAATGGAGTTTCCATGCAGTAATGAAAATGTTTTGGATTTAGAAAGTGGTGATGGTTGCACACCCTTGGAATATACTAAAAACTATGAATGAAATTGGATGATACGTGAATTATATCTCAATAAATTTATAATTTAGAAAAAAGATATGCACATGCTCCCATCTGTTTGAGCACACTTGAATTGTTAGAAAGTAGATAAATCTAGTCAATGAGTAACTGTCAACTGTAAAAGTTATTTAGCTATAAAGCGACACAGGGTTTCTACTCTGATTAACGTGGTATTCAGGGAACCCCGTGTGGGGCTTCCTCAGGAGTTTCTCTTACGGAGAAAGGGATTCGGCCTCCCTACAGAGGAAAGAGACTAAGAAGCCCTACGGATTGAGTGGCCCTGAAGCTGACAATGGCGTCCATGCGCCGGGATTTCTGTGCAGCCCTGCAGGCTGTGCAGAGTGGCAGCCTGCGGAGTAGATGGTGTCCTCTGAAGCTGGGGTGGCTGGCAGCCCTGCCCCGTCCTTCGTGGAGTCCTGGACCCAGCACACTTCAGTATCACCACTGTTATCTGAAAGCACAGTTTTAATTGTGACTGTGAAGGTGAACTCCCTTCACAGGAATCTTTCTATAGTCTTCACAGCACATGATTAGAAAACTTTTCCGCAGCCCAGAGGAGAACTTAAGTGTATAACTATAAAAGCACTTACAGTGAGTTCAACAGTCAGTTATCCATCAAGGTCACTAAAATAAACCGTTGCCTTTAAACCTCAGGTCCTCAAATGAATTGCAGGGAGTGTCCAAGCTCCAGGGTTTTCCATGCAGTTTTACTGCAGAAGCCTCTTGCTTTCAGACCAGAAGTGAGCTTAGAAAAAGTATAGAGAAATAAATTTTGCTATTGTTGGAAGAAAAAGGGCAAACATTAGATGCCCTAGTGTACACGCTATGCTTATTGCTTGTGTGGTGCTTTTTACTAGGCATCCAATACAACTCCATTCATCCGGACTGTGTTTAGGATCTTCCCCTTACACAGATCCCTTACAACATAGAAGGGATCTATTGAGTGTAGATGAGTCCCCTTTTATTCTGGTCCTCAGTGTATATTTATGAATAACTGATGGCTCTTAAACTGTCAGCTGCGTCTTCTTCAGATCTAAGTAGGACTTTATTTTATGTAGTTTCCTCCAGCAGCACAACATTTCTGGAGCCGCTTCGCTGGGAGGAGTCTGTCAACAATCAGCATCTCACTGGCATTAACATGCAATGAAAGACAATGAAGCATGACTCAATTAAACCACAAAAACTGTCTTCAGATAACATCAACCGAGTGGTTTCCAGACCTGTGTGGGGCTTCTGCTGCACGGCCAGCATTAAGGCCACTGCTTTGAAAACACACGTCCAAGCACCTCACACGCACCCCATGAGATTTGGAGGAAAGAGCAAAACTCAGTTTCGATTTCTCTCCTTCTCATACTGTGTCCAGATATTTCACAGCTTCCAGTACACAGCATCACCGAGGTCTCGCTACTGCAACGATTAAGAACAAACTTTCCCTCTGAGATATCAATGGAAACTTAATTTGCACAGAAGATACAATTTGGGAGACCTTTAGAGTCAGACCCGTTGAGAGCTAAGAAACAAGAAAAGACTATGGAAGGAGTGGTTCAGGGAAAATTTGTAAGCACCCTCAGTGTGAACTCCCAGGACATCTGATATCTGGGTATGCCATTGACCCATCTGACAGCCAGGGGAGAATCTTCATTGCCAAGGTCCAAAAGAGAAGACAGAGCTCCTCTAACAATACGAAAATGTACACATTTATGATTCACTTAACCAAGAAGGCTGAATATTTTCCTTACAGAACCAGGGGCTTTTGTTTGTTTTGTTTTTGCTGCATTTGAAATATTTAACACTATAGGTTTAAATCTTCAGTATTTTAGGTTTCATTGTATTGAGCACAATCATTTCAGTTAAACATTGCTCTCACTGAACTAAGCCATTAGGAAAAAAAACTATATGCTTTTGCTGAAGGAAAGATAAAACAGATTCAAATATTATACAATAAAATTTTTCAAAGATTTCATTGTTTGAGAAATTATCAAAATTCTTTCACTTCAATTGTAATAAATGGCATGGATAAATGACCAGAGACATATGTTGAACTCATGGGCAAATAGTTAAGGAAAATGCTTCGGTACATTTAAGATAAGACTTATAAATCCCAAATCATTATTTTAAGCTATGATTAATATAAATTCTTTCCAGATTAAATTTCTTTTGTAAAGAAAGCTATAAAACTATGCCAACAAAAGCGGAATCAAATGAAAACAATCCTTTAAAGTTGACCTTAAAGATAAATTTAATACATTTAAAGCATGATACCTTTTGAAAAATGATAGAAATAAAAATACATATTGAAATCACAGGTTAATTTTAAAATTATCAAAAATGATGGCGAGAGAGACTAAATGTCCCAATATAGCCATTCTACTGTTTCCTATATTCAGAAGCCAGGAATATAAAATGAAAACCTAAAAAATGTTTGGAAATTTAAGTGATGAAGGCAACTGATCAGGATAATTTAAAAGAAGGAATGATTATTCCATTTGAAAATATTGAAAGATGAACATATTAATCTTAAAAAGAATAACGCCACTAAAAGTTTACTGGTTGTATTAGTTTCCTATGGCTGCTGTAACAAATTACTGCAATCCTGTGGCTGAAGACAAATGTATCCTCTTACCGTTCTGGGGCCTTCCAAGGGGAGGCTGCCTCCTGGCCTTTGGCTTCCAGCAGGGCCTGCATTCCTCAGCTCACCGCCCAGCGCCATGGCTCCACCTCTGCTGCCATCATCACATCGCTTTCTGCGCCGTAGTCAAATCACCCTCTGCCTCCCTCTTGTAAGGACACTTGCGATTGCATTTGGGGCCCACTCAGATGATTAAGTTCCCCATCTAAAGATCCTTAACGTAATCACATCTGTAACGTCCCTTCTGCCATATAAGGTAACATTGACAGGTTCCAGGGATTAGGACATGGAAGTCTTTCGGGTCATTACTCCAGCCTACCACATAGTCCAAAAAATATATTTTATTTAAAAATCCCCCTTTCCAACCTAGTGTTATCGGAGAATTGCGCGGGTAGAATTTCTCCATTGCTCGTGGAAGTGGGGTTCTTACGGTATCTTGAGAAAAGGAATTTTCTAAGACTTGCACAGAAGGATGAGAATGATTTTTATCTGTGTGAAGTTATAACCCTCAGTTTTAAAACTCCCATTTCCCTTAAACCAGTCCTGGAAGAGGGGCAGCTGGGGCTTCAGCAGAGCTGGAAGCAGGGCCAGTGTCCAGAGCTCCCATTCCATGGTGGAGTTGCATCCCGCACAGCATCGGGCTAGGTCCAGTCTGTCAGTCCATTGTGTGGGGTCCACATGGCTGGGGACACGTGGGTGAGTGCAGAGCGTGAGAGCCCCGCAAGCCAGGAGTCAGGGGCCAGCAGCAAGAGAGAGGGGCAAGAGGGCCCAGAGAGAAAACTCCCGTTTTTCAGGACTTATGTATCGTATTTTGCACCCTTGCAGTGGCCAATGACCTGCTCCCAGGTGTGACTGACAGGCAATCACTTTTGTCACCTAGACTTTCCTGGGAATGCGTCTATTCTTTCTTTGTCCAGTCCCTTCCCCCAGGATCTGCGGGGAACAGATCAGGAGAGCGTTAAACTGCAACCTTCTGGCAAAGCTGTACAAATGGCATGCCTCTGTTGTCTGGCCTTGCCTTTTTAAGGAATTACTAACTGGGTTCATTGCAATGGTATCACTAGGAGTTATGCAAGGTAATGCTTCCTTGATCGGCTCTACTCAGCATATGCCCTTATTTTCTATCGGGAAGGTATAGCTTGTTCGGGCTGGCTTACCATCAGTATCTTTCAACTGAGGGTCTGAGAGTATATACAGTCCCGCAGCCCACGCTAGAGACCCCGGGCAACCTAATGAAGGGTGTTGGCCCCTTTGAGAGATAGGCACATACTTCACTATCCTTCCCATTACTAGCCATACGGATGAATGAATGTTTTGTTTTATTTTGTCTAATTAATGGATAAGTGATCTAAATTTCAAACCAAAACATACTTCTCAAAATAACTGCTAACCGGTCAGGACAATGTTAAAGGTTTTTCTCCTCTTTAATGTGTGCTAATTGTTACTGGAAAATGGGCCTGGCAAAGTGGAAAGTGTGTGGGCTTTGAAGTTAAAGCTCTGGGCTTGCTTATTACTAGGTTCTGTGTGATCTTAGGTAGCCAAGTGCTTAACATTTCAGGGGCTCAGTTATTTATCTATAAAATGGTGATGCAAATCCTACTCCAGCGGTGGACTGTGAGAATATTCGAGTTTTGTTACAGTGGCTGGCAGAGAATAGACGCTCAATAAATACGGCTTACTTTCCACCTTTTATATTAGAAAGCTTGTCTAGAAAAAAGTGCAAAGTAAAACAGGTCTATAGAGCTGACCTATTGTTGAGTATGGTCTATAGAATGAATTCAGGTATAACTGGAAACACAGTAACATGAAAACAGTAGTGGTCTCCTTAAGCACTCAGCAACAGCACTTATTATAAACGTCAAAAACACAGTTGCTAAGCATAGTAAGAGTCAGACATCTGGCAAGTTCAAGTTTCATTCTCCTACTATTTAAAGGGCTATTTGTGTCATTAAATTACTGAATTGGCAATACTTGCAATTTCCTACACCTCTTTGTATTTATTATGTCACTGCAAAATGTTTATATTAAAAATACTGGCAAGCCCGGCCAGGCGTGGCGCAGCGGTTGAGTGTTGACCTAGGGTCCAGGAGAGGGCTGTTCCATTCCCGGTCCAGGCACAGGCCCAGGTTTCGGGCTCGATCCCCAGCAGGGGGCGTGCAGGAGGCAGCCGATCAATGACTCATCATTGATGTTTCTCTCTCTCTTCCTCTCCCTTCCTCTCTCTGAAATCAATAAAGACATATTTTTTTAAAAATGCAGGCAAAACCTCAATCAATAAGTGTGACTTAGGTATCAAAATAGAAACTTTAAGAATCCCTCTGACAGACTGGGGAGGGGGATGGAATGGGGTGGAACGGGTCATTGGGGAGGAAAAGGGACATCTGTAATATTTTAAACAAAAATAAAATCTTTAAATTTAAAAAAAAAAAAAGAATCCCTCTGACAGTGATGGATGATGCAGGAATTTTTCTAGATCACAGAATGTTAGTAGGAAAATCCAGATACTAAAGTGTAAAGTAAAACTTCCCTCCCCCTAAAGAAGTATTTGAAGTCATTCTCCTGAGAAATGTCTAGTTTTTACATCATTCTTAAGGAGGCAAAGACGCTCATAGAGCAACTGTCCTTGCCGATGCAACACATCTCAAATATGCAGCAATGGGTCACTAAGGTGCTCAGGAGCAGTCTAGAGTTTCTCAGATCTCCATAGGATATGTTATTAAATCTTCTCCTCCTGCTGGGTCTGACTTCTTGGGGGGCGGGGGAGGAGCATATGGTATAAAAATTACATATTTGGTAATGAATACTAATGATCACTCAGAAGGCTCATCCTTCTGTCTCTATGGCCTTTAGCATGTAGTTGGTTATAAATGTGACAGGCTTTGATTTGATTTGATTTAATAATCTTTTTGAATTTACAGTTCAGAATTTACTGCATAAAATGTAACTGGAAAATCGGATACTCACACATATGAAGAGACATATACATTTATTTTTGGTGTTATCCCATTAACAGATTATAAAATTAAGGCAAGAAGACCAAAGTCTGTCCAAGGTCAAGTTTACAAAAGTTCTCATTGCTCTTATACTTGTAGGATCTGGAAATAGATACAACACAAACATATGCACACACACAAACAGAGACATATAAGTGATATGGGGTAACACTTTATCCTGTGAGAATTGAAAGCTAAATGATGTTACATGAACTAAAAAGCTGCATATCAATTTCTATATAGACAGTATCTTAATCATTGTATGAACTGACAGGAAAAAAAAGTGTCTTTAAATGTGCAGAAAGTATCCTATAATCTATATAAAAACAATCAACAGCATTTTCTGTTACAATAAACTTGCAAGTTGAATTTCATGCATGTTACATTACACAGGGCGTATTCTGTGATACTCAAAATCCAGAATGAGTAATAAAAAGAATTCCAAGGAAAGAATTCAGAGAAATTTGGTAAAAGATGTAATTTCACTCCACATAAACAGCTTTCTAAGGATTTATATAACACTAATCATACTGGCTCAGCACTATAAGAAACAGTACTGTGCCACAGTGTGACAGCAATAGTGCTGTGTTACCTCAGAGGGCGTAAATCACTTGGCTAATCTGGCTGACAACAGAAAAGGTAAGTGTACACATTTTATTTACCAAGGCAAATTTTTTAAATTCTCAGAAGTTGGGTATATTGAATCAAATGTCACTGTAAACTCAAGACAATATAGATTTCATAATACATAGTTATTTTCTAATGTATCTGTAATAACAAACTCCATAATAAAAATAATATAAAATATGGATTTTGTACCAAAACTCTTCATCAAAAACTACAGTTCACGTCAGAAGTTAATATCCCTGGGAGTTAAATGATTAATACAAAAACAAATACATATTACAAATATTCTTTTGTTCTTCACTTACCATGATGCAAACTGCTAGGATTTAACCTTTAAGGGTTAAAGAGTTTAATCAATGTCAATGTCTGATCTTCTGAAGGCGATAAAGAACAGTCTGTCTAGTGATGCCCCACAAAACATCACTTTGTCAAGCCACAAAGCGCCCAAAAGCTTGTCAAGTAAGTTACCAGAAACCTCTTTGTGGTTAGAACTCAGCTCCTTCCTGCTTGACCTATTATTTGATATTTGACCACTTGGTTGCAAGACACTTGCTCTTTCTAGCTGAAATGTCACTGGGGCATCTTGTCAGCTCCCCGACATCTCGGCCTGACATACAATTTTACTTTTGTGTGCTACAAGGCAGAAAATGCAGGGCAGTGGCCTTGCTTTAAATTCTGTCCGCATCCAAGATGGGCGTCACTCTTGGGTCCTACCAACAACAAAAACAAAAAAGGAGTCTATTGTGAAGGTCAAAACAGCCATTACCTTGAAGTTTTTCCGCGTATACTAAATATATTACCTGCTATACTGGTGTGGGAACTGTCCTTAAAAAGTGCCTAAACATACACAGAAATCTTCCAGCACAATTGTTCCACTTTCTTATCAAATGCAGAGCTGATAAAAGGGTGAGTTTTCACTGCCTGCAGGGACCAGATTCAGCAGTTAACTGAACTCGTTCAGATGGGCAACTGGTATCATGTAGCTTTACAAGGAGCAACCTGACCTTCTCACATTGACCAGGAGTGACATTACTGTGCAGGAGGAAAAGCAGTCACATCATTTCTGTTTTGCACAACCTGCTTAAAGTTTGCAACTAAATGCTTGTCTTCAGTTGAGCTGACAAGAGAGAAGAGGGGGTTCAGTGAACCATGGCAGGGCTGCCATGAAATGACAGGAATCATTGGCATACATTTCAAATAGCTCTCTCAATCCTATTAAAGTATTG
Source organism: Miniopterus schreibersii (assembly GCF_964146895.1). NCBI lineage: Eukaryota > Metazoa > Chordata > Mammalia > Chiroptera > Miniopteridae > Miniopterus > Miniopterus schreibersii. The sequence continues at coordinate 52,533,180 of NC_138111.1, read as the reverse complement.
CAGCCCTGCTTTAAAACAGACAAGTATGAAACAACTTTGATAGATAGAGACTAAAATGGCTTATTGATTTTTTTAAGTCTGAAGGAAATTACCCAAAATGTGTCATTCCTTAACATTTAAAAATATGTTACATAAAAATGAGCAACTGTGATAATAAATAAAACTTAGAGGGGGAAAAAGTTGGTTACTTCATTATTCAGGGAGACATAGATACCTGCACACATCGAGATACGACACAATTTTTAAAAACCCACTGCCACTTGTGTTGAAACAAAATTCAACTGATAAGAAAATCTCCCTCCAAAACAATTTTAATTGTACTGTTAACTCTTCCTGCATTTTTTTTTTTTATTTCATAAAGTCATAATCCAATCTGAGTTGGTCTTTTGGCATTAGCAGACACAGTCACTGGAGAGGAGTGAGATGATGTCAGGGGCGCAGAATTTATGAATGTCTCCTTTAGGAAAGTGTAAGTTGTATCAAGTTCAGCTTTCAACGGCAAAAACTCTGCAACACCAATTGTGTCAGCGGGAAGAGCAGCTCTTGAAGGAATTGAGAGATTTGAATGGTCTCGTGATCCTGTCTGTGATATGAAAAAAGAAAAAAATAATAAACATAGAATTGAAAACTCTTAAGAGTCTAAAACCATAAACGAAGTGTACTAATAATCACTGTAATATGAAATGCCATTTATATAGTCCAGTGATTTTCAACTCTTTTCATCTCATGGCACACATAAACTAATTACTAAAATTCTGTGACACACCAAAAAATATATTATACTTTTTGTCAATTTGACAAAAATAACGTGTGTGTGTGTGTGTGTGTGTGAGAGAGAGAGAGAGACTTGGATTCATTCACACCAGACAGCTATTGTTGTGTTGGCTGTTGTCATTTTTTCATTTGACAATCTAAGGGAAAAGAGGTCTGTTGTCTCTGACTAAATAGTCAGGTATTGCATGTTTTAAAAATTCTCACAGTACACCGGTTGAAGATCTCTGATATAACCTACATAATATACATATATTAAATTATTTTCTAACTGTGATTGCATCTCTTATTCATTCTATGTCATAAACACTAAAACTTTGTATAAAACATTTATAAAGTTATTGGATCAAAGAATGAGCATAATCAGGCCCTTTCACCTCTGCTTCCACGCGCAGGCAGTGCACAGAAACACTGTTAATAGTGTTTATTTCCTTATGCCATGTAATACATGCTCTATAACATGGAGGATTGCACTGCTTAGAAAATGAACCATGGCTATTTACCTTTTTCCAGTCCATCAGCCTCACTTATTTAACTGACAAACAGAGCACAAAGGAAAAAAACATCAATCCTGGTGACTTCTGAAAAATAGTGCACTAGGACATAAAATGCTAGCGAGATAAACTTTTTGCCTTTAACTTTTACTAATAATAATGCCACCATCCTGTTTTAATAAATACTGTTTTATTATAAGCATTTGGAAATCATGTATCAAAATATGGGATTGCGACATGAAAACAATTTGTCTCAGATTTTAAAACATCACTGGTATCCAGAAACTATTGGAAATCAAACTTAGGAAATCCACATGCTTGTGAAGTACTTGAAAACAGAATTAATATTTTGAGAAACTATACATTTAAGCCTTAAGTAATATCAGTACTCAGTAGTTAATATTTAACTTGAACGAAGTCTTACCAGTAAAACGAAGAGGTATTGTTTTACAACACTTACAGATAGAGGGGAAAATCGTGGTCAACTCTATGTCAGAATTCTCCAGATTCTCAGCAAATAAATGTTGCCTCGGTAAGTCTAGCCTCCAAACCCATTCTACACTGCGGAACTTTTCAAATAAAAAACATCTCTTTCGGTACATTCTCTTACAGTTTTGGTAACAAAATAGTGTGAACTCTATGGACCTGCTTTATTGTGATGTTATACAGAACCGTTTCTACATGTGAAAACAAGAAGGAAGCTATCGCTGACCTTAGGAAAGGATTAGAAATTCAACTGTTGTATGTGTTACCGTTTTTGTGGATTTTTTTTAAAAACTACAACCGGAGAAAAATCAATGGCTGCATCTAACACCTAGTTCAGCAATTTTCTTTGATCTCTGTTCTTTTGATTTCTTGATGCTCCACTGCAAGCCCACAGCTGGCGGAGATCATCTCTCTTTATGCTTGAAGTTAAAAACCGGTTGAAATGGCCACTTGGATGGCTTTATGAAGGAGAGGGGTTAGCGTGTGCCCCACGAAAGGACAGAACTCCCGGGATCATGTCAACCCTGCCGGGCCGCGCCCATGAGGTTTCACCGGGGCAGCCTCCATACCGCGCTGAGCGCAGCAGCTTCGGGCCGGAGCAGACATCTCATTACACCGGAGGCTGGAGGTCCTTCTTTGCACCTTTGCTGCCATGCTGCCACAAGAACCACCTTTTCTGATTTGGGGGTTTTTTTAGCTGTGCGTCTGCATACGCAGCCTTGTTGCCTGATGTCGCTGCTGTACAGACGACAAGGCCCTTCACTGACTTATTCCGCCGGGCCTGGGGGAAGGGCTGCTGGCAGAGGAGCCGGCGGGCCCGGCTCCCCGCTTAATACAGCTTAGCTACAGCAGCAGTACTCTTTATTACGAGGAAAGAATATTGTCAGGCAAGGCTTCAAAAGTTTGTTGTTACATCTTTATACTTCAAATAGGGGTCTAAGAAAACGACCTATGAAAAGAGAGAATCGGATGAAGGAAGGTCAGGTATTCTCTGAGGGTGTTTTCTTGATGCCTCACACCCGAGAACAAGAACTGTGCCAAACTGACCAATCGCTCCTGCTCTGCAATGTTAAAGACATGTGACATATATAAAATTTACTCAAATCTATATTCTGTGCTTGAAGCTTCCTTTTTTGTTCTCGTGACTCCATCAACCTGACACATTACACATTAGGAAGGCGGTTCTTCAGGGAAGGTCTCTTGCTGCTCCTTTCTCCTTAATATTCTGCAGATCTTGGCACTTTACAAAGGGTCCCTCTTTTGTCTTTTTTCATCTTACTTTTTAATATGTCTATTTTCCACTATGTTATCTGAAATCTTTTCATCTAATGTAACATTTTTTTTACTAAATAACCTTGAAATGGGGTGTTGAGTATTTCTCCAGTCCTTCAAATCAGAGACTCACTTTTTGCTTATTATCTTCTGCCTATGTCCTAAACATAAAAAATAAAATAAAAAAGAGGTTTCCTTAAAGATATATACCCCCCAAAAGTATGTCTTCCGCCAAGTAAACAGATTCACTTTTGGGTAAATGAAAACAATTGTTTTGTTACTAGGGTCATTTGCTATACTCCAGTCTGATTTTAAGTCCCTTGATAGCTTAAAAACAAGCCAGCAAAAATTCTGGCGAAATTTTCATTTCAAAATGAGATGTTAAAGAAACAAGTAAATATGAGCTATTTTTCTTGTTACAAATAATACCCAGAAATACATCATAATATGTTTAATATAACACAGAGAATAAAAGACAGTTAAATAACTTTTTATCAAAGACCATTAAAAGTTAATATTCACCACCTGATTTTATATTTTAAATCTGTAAAGCCTATGGTCGTTTAAACTACTTTTTAAACTGCTGAGGTGTTCTGGTAGTCTCTCCTGTAAATCCAAATTTAAGCAATTTTTCAAAAAGAAATTAGTTACCTGAAAAAAAGCTGGGTGTCATATGAATCTTTATGGAAGTGCTTTTATTTGCTCAATAAGCTGTAAATGATTCTATTTGAAGTGTTACAGTCCATCAGCTAAATATATATTCACAATACAAAATGTGTCTACTATATTTCTGCATTTTAAGAATTTTATGAAATATAGTAATTGAACATGTCCCATAGCCTTTTTTTAGGGCTTTAATATCTTAGTTTTCTAAGGCTGTTTTCCCAATAAAAAAGTAAATAAAGCATTAGTCTAATAATAAGATAATCACTCAATAAATTATCTATAAATCAAAGCAATTTGCAAACCAAAGCCTCTGAAACAATGACACTAAGCTATTTGTCTCCTACGTAGTTTATGACCAAGTTAGTCTTCTGGAATCTGGCATTATAAAAAGTGAGGGCGATACGAGTTAGTAAGATGGAAGAGTATTGTGTGGAGATTACGCAAGGCACACAGTGTGGTGCAGAGTGCTAGACTGGAGGTCAGAAGACCAGAGTTTTCCCTCCCCATTTTGCACAATCTAACTGGGTCATTTTGGGCAGGCCAATCAATCCTTCTAGGTCTTGCTTCCCTTACTTATAAAATAAGGAGCTAGACTATTTCCAACTCTGAAGTTCTACAGGTCCATCACCATTCCATGTGATGGCATATAATGTAATGTTAATACCCAATTTTTGAGGCTGACATTAACTCAGAAGTCAGAGTTTCTCAAATATAATATTTAAGATTTTGATGCACTATAGACAGGCCATTCTCAAAGGGAAGGGATACATATTGCACAGAGTTCTAAAAAAAGCCAAATAAGATTAGCCACAGTTTACATGATGTGGCTTCATTCAACTGAGTTCTGTAGTGCATTTTTTATTACTTCCACCTTCATGATGATGTTTTTAAGCTTTGTAAGTTATTGACTAGTTTTAAGTAGAGTGCTCAGCTCCACATAGACTGATAAAGAAATCAAAGTGCTCACAAGAGGGCCTTACAATGAGGCTCCCTCGCCATTTCTACTCTAGCTCCTAACGTGTTCTCGCCACTTGTCTCAGTACTCAGAATCACAGTTTTCTTCTTTCCATCCATACACTTCAAGTTAGTTAACCAAATTATAGCTGCCTATTTTCTAGTTCTGCCATGCTGGCATCATAGGACACTGCAGTTAACACGAATAATCAGAGTTGGCAATAGTCACATATATAGATTTCCCTTGTGGAATGCTCAGTTATATACTATATATATATACATGTACCTGATACACACACACACACACACACACACACACACACACACATACTTGCTATCACGCATTCACATATAGACATTATATATGTGTGTATATAAACATATATATTCATATATATATACATTTGCTATCACAAATATCATGAAATACTCCTTGTAGTTACCAGTTCTTTCTTTTGGTTACCAATTCCAAACCTACAGGAACATTTTCTGCATTCCTCTTCCCAGGGGTCATTACAGACAAGTTAGGCTCTTTAGCTCACTGATATCAAGGTATGCAAGCCAATGGAGCATTATAAAGGAGTTTCTAGATAAACAGAAAACAACCTAAGAGGACAAGTAACCTAGAGATTAAGAAGGGCAATCATAAAGGTAGAAGAAAATTGGAAAAGAGAGGTAGAAGATGATAATAACAAACTTGATTCACATCACAATAGTTTTGTCTTAAGGCAACATTCAGCATGGGTTTAAAAGCCAGAGTTCTGCCCGGCCGCACGTGGCTCAGCGGTTGAGTGACCTAGGATCCAGGCTATCGGGGTTCGATTCCCGGTCAGGGCACATGCCTGGGTTACGGCCTTGATCCCCAGTAGGGGGCATGCAGGAGGCAGCCAATCAATGACCCTCTCATCACTGATGTTTCTATCTCTCTCTCCCCCTTTCCTTTCCTCACTCTAAAATCAATAAAGATATATTATAAATAAATAAATAAATAAATAAATAAATAAATGCCAGAGTTCTAAAGCCAATCTACCGGGTTCACCTTCAGCCTGGACTACGTGGTTAACGTGACAGATTAACTGGATTACAGCCTCAATTCCTCATGCTTCCTGACAGGCATGCCCTTTGCCACGCGACGTTCCAGCCTCTGTAGCCTGGCTCACAAGCTCTTTGCTTCCAGGTCCAGCCTCATCTACCATTTCCTCACTCGCACCCTGCAATCCAGGTACATGGAACTTGTGAGTCCGTAAATGTGATGTTCCATGGTTCACATCTGCCTCCTGTCTGTCCGCTGTCTGAAACACCCTCTGTCCTTTTGGGAGTGAATGTCTTTTCCACCTTTCACACTCTGCTCAAGGTACACCCTGTGTAAGGCCTTTCCTGATCTTTGCCCCATCATTCCCCAACTACAATTAGCTGCAACATCCAAACACACTTTTGTATTTCTTCACGAGCATTTGCTTTTCTATTTTTACTTATCCATGTGCACCTACACCTTCCCTATAAAACCAAGAGCACCTAGCATGGTTGGCGCTTCACTTCGTGTTCTTAGCACTTATCAGAGTACCTGGGCCTGAATGAGATTCTAACTGATGAACGACTGAATGACAAACCGCTCACGTTACCACTTCATGGTTTTGGTCTTATATTATATTACTATTTGGTTATTTTACATATATACAGTTATGTCTCAATTAACAGTAGCACAGTATAATGGAAAGAATATGGACTTTGAAGTTGAAGAGACCTCGGGTTCCAAAATTGAGTATTAAGTATGTGATCTTTGACAAGCTACTTAACCCGCATGAGCCTGCACCCTTATCTGTAAAGCAGGAAGACTAACCCCTCACAGGGTGGTTAAAGGATTAAATGGAATTAGATACACAAAAAATGCATAGCACGCAGCAGCTCCCCTTCTTAGCCTCTCTTTATACTCTTCTCAAGTGATAATAAATTCCAAACTTATAATCACAGCTAACATGCATTGAGCACATGTCAGACACTGGGCTAGGTTTAGCTTTATACGGCAATATCTCAATTCTAACAACCGGTGAGAACATACTCCTGCTGCCCTCACTTTACAGTTGAAGAAACTGGGGCTCAGAAGGGGGGATAACCTGCTCCATTCTGCGCAGCTTGGTAAACGGTAGAAAAGAATGTGAGTCTTGAGCCCTCTGATGTTCCCCCCCAAATGCTGGACCGCTACTGTATCATGGTGCCCGGAGAAGACACAGCCTCAGCTTATTTTACATCCAGAGCTGTTCCATAAACACAGCTAGGGCTCAACAAATGTCTGTGAAACTGAAAAATAAAAGTATAAGCATAGTGGACTAGAGGCTAAAAATCAATTCATATTTTCGATAACATATTTTACTGCTGTCCAACATCTGAATATCCATGGTACTGGAATAAATAGCTTTTACAGCATTTACATAAAATACAAGTTCTAGCCCTTTCACCAAAGGAGCTTATATGTTGTGATAGTCAGAGGTAAAATCCAGCACTGAAGTTTTAAATTACAATACAACATTTAAACTTTAATTTTAAATTACTTTTAAAGATGTCTCATGCCTGACAAGATAACAATTCCCATTTTCTTCTTTTGGATGTTTAGATTTCCTGACATGCCTGAGGTTGGGAAAAGAGTCAAAGACTTTTCCCAGATGGTTTTATTCTTTCTTTTCCTGCTTTCCCTCATAAGTTTGTGCTCCCAGCTGCTCCTGTCTTGGCAACTTTGACGCACTTAATGGTACAGAGAGCCAGGAATGCCAGAAAACACAAAGGAGGCCATTTTTCACCTGTCTTAGAAATATCTATTCCCAAACAACTCAGGGAATTTGAAATGTAAATATATCCATACACTCAACTATACAAAAAGGTACAAAAACTGAATAAAAACTATATTTTTAGGATATGTATACTTTATATACACGCTGGGGCAAAAGCAGGTTTACAGTTGTTCCTATGAAAAATAATACAATAATTAATAAATAATAATACAAGAATAAATCTGTGCTTCGCATACTCATAATTGTAAACCTACTTCTGCCCCACCCTGTAACAATGCCATTGAAAAACTGGAGACAAAAAAACAAAAAACCATGTGCAACACACGATAGCCATAGGATGACTTTCTTAGTTTACAAAAGGCTCAGGCAAATCAAGAAAATGAAGAACCTAACTAGAAAACAGGCTAAGGATAGTGTGTTTACTTAGACTGGGTTCAGCTATAACAGAAAACTCAAAATGCCAGGAATAAATATTTATTCCTCCCTGACATGGCCATAGGAAGCTATCAGGAATCTGGGCTGCTTCTATCTAGGGCTTCACAGCCTAAGTATGTGGCTTCCATCTCAGGGTCCAAAATGGTTTCTCAAGTTCCATTACATCTGCACTCTGACCAGAAGAATATAATGACCAATAAACACATGAAAAAGTGCTGAGCCTCATTCATGGAGCAAAGGAGGAAGCACCACTTACACTTAAAGGCACATTCTACAATCGCAATGTGTGTGCTTACATCCCACCGGCCAGAACTTATTCACATGGCTGACTTAGCTTCAGAGGAGTCTGAAAAATGTAGCTATTTTATTTTATTTTATTATTTTATTATTTTATTATTTTATTTTATTATTTTATTTTATTTATTCTGAGTGGCCCAGGTAATACTCAGTTTCTATTACTAAGAAAGAAAAAACAGACATCAGGAAACCACTGGCATCCTCTCCCTCAGCTACAAATTGGCTGTTTTGCAGGGGAGGGAGTAACAGAATAACCAATAAATACATGAAAAAGTGATAAACCTCATTCAGACCTAAACATGAGCATGAAAGAGTACTTTTCACCTAAACGACAGGCAAAAACTTAGATGTCTGATGAAACCCATTGCTGAGAAGGCAGGGAAACAGGCCAGCTCAGCCCATGCAGGCAGGGATGTGAGCTGGCACCACCTTTCTGGGCGACAGACTTTACACTGGACCTGACCTTTGATCTAGCAGTTCCACTGCTAGGCATTTCTTCCATGGCTAAATTCACAAACGTTCACCAGATGATCATACGGATGTGTTTACTGAAGCATTATTTTATAGAAAGTATTTTTTAAATGAAATTAAAGGGTCCATCAACAGAGTGCTACTGAAGTGAAGTATGACACAACCACAAAATACAACAAATTCTTAAAATTGAGATAAGTATGTTCGTACTGGTACAGAAATATGTCCAAGTGAAAAAAACAGGGTATCTAAAGAGAAAACAGTGCGCATAAAGAGAGAAAACTCATTTGTACTTAAAAATAAGCATAAACACACATACATTCATGCATATGCCCATTTTTCTTACTGAAAAAGAAATCACAAGAAACTGCATTATCCTTAGGAAAAGGGAATAAACTGAAGTGAGGGTTAGGAGGAAGAAGCCTTGAAAGTTCAAATTTTTCTCCCCATGGTTTTTTATCTTTAAAACTATTTGAATATAACAAAGGCTATGAAAGGGCAGTTCACAAAATTAAAAATATAGCGGATTAAAAAATAAATGGAGCCCTAGCCAGCTAGCTCAGTTGGCTAGAGCATCATCACAATATGCCAAGGTTGTGGGTTCAATCCCCGGTCAGGGCACGTACAAGAAGCACCCAATGAGTGCACAAATAAGTGGGTCAACAGATTGCTGTTTCTCTCTTGCTCCCTTTCTCTCGCTCTCAAAAATCAATAAATAAAAAATCTAAATAAATAGGAAAAATGATAGCCCCAAATAATAACAAAAGATGGAAAGTAAAATGAAGTGTTTATTGCCAATTAAAATTGAATTTAAAAAATTATGATATAAATGTTACTGAAGGCATTCTAAAACATTCATTCACAAATGGCTAGTGACTGCACAAATTGATAGAACCACTTGGTCTATAATTTGGCAGTTGTCTTAAATGGTTAATAGCACTGATCCAACAATTACATTTATGATTAGGTTCCTTATATTAATAATAACAGATAAAAATTGGAAATAATCCCATATTCAACAACAGAAGTATGGTTAAGTAAGCTACAGCCACTCGGTGGAATATTACGTGGCTGTAAAATTTATGATTATAAACATTTGAATAACATGGACAAATGCTTAGGCTTGACCAGGGATCAACAACCTTTTTCTGCAAAGGGTCAGATAATGAATATTTTATGCTTTAAGGGCTATACGCTCTCTGTTGCAACTATTAAAGTCTGCTGTTGTAGTCCCGAGCAGCCACAGACAATATGTAAATGAATTAGGATGGCGTGTTCTAATAAAACGGTATTTATGAACACTGAAATTTTAATTTCACATAGTTGTCACATCATGAAATATTCTTTTTTCAAACATTTAAAAATATAAAAACCATGCTTAGCTCTCAGGCTATACACAAACAGGTGGCAAGTAGATGTGACCCACACGCTGTACTTTGCCCACCCCAGAGCTAGACAGACCGTGTGAGTGAGAAGGCAATACGCAAAATTACATACGACACTTTGAGATATTGGAATTGGTGGTTTTTTCCCCTAAACTTCTTTATTTTCCAATTATCTATAATAACATGCCTTGCTTTTAAAACTAAAAACCCTTTATTAAAAAACCTAATTTTATATATACTGAAACCTGTATTTTAGTGTAGTTATGACTGAACTGTGTGGTCAAAATGAAAATGTAATTGGCTTGTTAAAGGTTTTGGAGGGTAGTCTTTAACCAAGTGTTTTTCAGGTTTTGAAAAGATTTTGATTTAGCTAACAACATGCTCCTTTTTCAACGTTTTCAGTTATCCATCTCATATCTACAACCTGACAGCAAGTAAGCACATACACAAGTAATTGTATGGAGTGACTCGTACCTCTGCTCTGCACAGATGCAACTCCGTACGCAGAGCGGCTGCTTGCAGTGTGCGCGCCTCCAATTCACTCCAAACAGCACTTCCAGCTGCCAAATTACAGCTTCCGTGGTCAAGACGTACACATGCCACACTCTCTCTGGGAACTATTAGGTAAAAGTTTTCTGACCACTTTTTCATTACTGAAGAATTTCTTCTTAAAGTTATAAACTTTTTAATTCAATGTCAAAAATTTAGGAATAATCTGGAGGCTATAAACTTAGACCTTGAAGCAGTTGTGTTTTTCCCTGAGTGGAATAACTGACCTACACTCAGGTGAACAGAGCAGAAGGAGGAAAGAACCATCTAAAATTTGAAGTTATTTAAAAGAGACCACTTTCCTCAATCTTACTAACATTGTAAGCACCTGTCAGTCACATATCTCAACAAAATTAGCAACAAAAAGAATCACATCTTAAAATGTGAAACCGTTGCTTCCCTGCCCTTCCTTTCCACTTTGGTTTTACACCACGCTGCCTCGCTGTTCCCAGCCTAACACCGAGAATCTCTAGCCATTCTTCAGAAGGTGCCGCCAACAGTCTCCATTCCCCACTGACGGTCCAAGACGAAAGTCCCATATTGCCCCAGGCTGCTGACCCCCTGACCAGCCACAGCTGGGCCTATCTGGAGGGAAGGGTTGTCTTCAGCTAAAAGAATGAGGTCTCTCTACCTCTTAGTGAGCGAGGGGCACTTCAGGTGCGAGTCAGCTCACGTGATCGGGGTTCACACCAGTGGAATGCCTTCAAATCACAGCCAGCCCTTGGGAGCAGGCTCCAAAACAAATCGCTCAGCGGGCAATGACACTTCCTTTACCCAACAGGGATGCTACTTCTGATAGAACCGGGCCATTTCCAGCAGTCTCAAACCAAGCCCATCTCTAGGGAGAACATCCTATAGAACTGTGAGGATAACGTAGCAACCACAAAACTCCAAAATAACATACACCCACAGATTACATTTCAGGGATCTATTCCTTAAATCAGCGATTTTCAAGCAGCGTGTCACAACAATTGTTAAAACAAGCAATACCTGACTATTTAGTCAGGGGCACTGACCTCTTTTCCCTTAGATTGTCAAATAAAAAAATGACAACAGCCAACACAACAATAGCTATTCGGTGTGAATGCCGTCCTGAACCATAAATATAAAGGTCATATAGTAGAGTTGCCTCTTATTGGTCATATCGCATAATAAGGCTGCCGCTAATTGGTTAATTCTTGGTACCAGAAATCCTTTTGCCACTTTGGAGCAAAAAGGGAAGGTAACTGCTATTATCTTTTTGTGCATCAATCAAAATTATACCTATTTTTTTGTTAGATCGGCAAAATATGTATTTTTGGTGTGCCGCAGGATTTTAGTCATTACTTTATGTGTGCCATGAGATGAAAAGGGTTGGAAATCACCGCCTTACATGATCAATTCCATATGATAGATTTTTCCTGCGGTTGCATATGCATAAAGCATATCTAAACCCACATCCACCATTAGTATCCTAAATTAGCCCCGTTCATTAATGCTTTCAATAGATATCTATCAAGTGCCTACGATGTGCCAGGTACTGTTCCTGGGCTACAGCAGTGAATCGCACACACACAATCCTCTGCCCCTGGGGAGCTCACACTGTCCTCAACCATCTGCACCGAGTCAGTTCTCCTTAAACTATAATTTGCTGAAATATTATGTAACTACAGAAGGGCTGTTTTCACAGGGCTGTTTTCCCAGGGCTGAACTCAATGGCACTGAGTTCGCCACCTTCATTGTTCTGTGGGTACAGATAAGGTCCCAGTAATGAGTCCCATTTCCCTGATCCTTCCCTGACCTGTGCACACAAGACCTCAAATGCCCTTGTACAGTCCCCGACAAGAGCTGCCGGGTGGCTGCGATCCCTCCACCAGGTCCGGCCTCTGGTATAATAGAGGGCTCACTGTGCCATAGGAGAAAATGCTCTACACAGAACTGGCCATACGCCCACCCTTCCCTCCCCGTCACCTGAAAACTGACTGAAACCCAGGGTCTCACGGTGTCTGTAATAAAATGTTTCTTTCCATTTACACCTGTAGGTTTCTCTTTTCTAAGAGTCCAGGTGCCAGTCCCTAGGCCTGCTTGGAGGACAAGCACCAGGCCGTTCTCTCCGTTTCCCATCTCTCCACTGGGCACCTGCCCACAAAACCTCCACCAATCCTTGAACAATTGCCAAAACCCTCATTCAAATTAACTCAAAAGCTGCACACCAGCTTTTCAAAAAGGCCTAGGCTTGTTTAAAATGCGTTTCAGACTTGGGGTAGGGTATCCACAGGTCATGACTAAGTAAAGCTCTTTACTTAGTTTTTCATCAGTTATGTAAGTGTCTCTTCACCTGTGCTGGCCTAAATACACTTTTAACCTGTGTAAACAACCATCCCTTCAGACTTACATCTCTATTTCTTACACCATCTCTTCTTTATTGCGTATTTGCTTATTATTTGAGAATGTTCAAATTTGCAATATAAGACGGAAAAAACATAGAACAGATGAAACACATGATATGTGCTAAACATAGAAAATGAATGAGCCAGTAGTCTACGAGGCATGGGCAGAATCCACATGTTAAGAATAGATAGTACATTCGTGCCCTGTGAGACAGGTTACTTACAGATAGAGATAGAAAGAGCATATCATAACATAGAGAAAAGCCTCCTCTAGGCTAATGTCGTCCTTAAATTGGCTGCAGAACTGTGGATAAAACCCAAAGCTGTTCAGCAGCCTAAGTGGCGAGCTATAGCTATTGGCCATGACTATTTGTCCATCTCTCCTGGGAGGCAAATGTGGGCCAGTGGCCCCAGGAACCTTCTGTCTCCCAAGCCTCTTTATCAAATCCCCACCCTGGTCCTCATAACGTCACAGAGTGTAGAAGGCTGACGCAGCCAACAGACAGGCCACACGAACACTGTATAGCCAAGGAGCCTTGTCGTATGGGCCCCCCTGCTGGCTCTCTACCACATCCCTCTGCTTCCTGCTGTGTGTTTTAAATAGATTTGATAAACCATATAATTAGGGTACTATCTTAATTTGGTCTGTGAGACCTCTGGGATAACTTGCCTCATGGTGTACCTGGAGGCTGCCATTGCATCAGGTAATTTCCCCTAAACGCCTCTGCTCCCTGTACTAATGAAAAGGCTGACCCTGAAGCCCACCCCGCTTTCTCCTGTCTCAGAGTCTCTTTTTCATGCTGCTCTTTCTATTTAAAAGGAGGCTTCTTCGTCAGGTTTTTACAGTTTTTCAAGACTCACCTCAGGCATCAACTTTTCCCCAAACTTGCCCTGCCATCTGTCACCTCACCTTTGGGTTACAGGCCCCTTCTCTGTGTTATCGTAACACCCCACACATATGTTTATAATAGCACAATATCACAATCTGCTGTTTGCTTAAACCCGTGCTGATCATTATCATAGCAACCAGCCCCATGTCATCATTTAATTATAAATTAGTTAAAATTTAACCTAATGTTAAATTGAATTGAAACTTAAAATTCAGGTCCTCGGTTGCACCAGCCACACTCCAAGCACTCACCAGCCACACTGGCATCACTACAGCAAGTTCTATTAGACAGAGCTGGCTCTCAGTTTTTGTTTCAACTTTCTCCAATCCTTCCTTTCTAAAGTGCCTCAAGTTTCAGAAAGAACCTCACTGTCCCTTTCTATGCTTCTCTTTCTTGACCTCTGGTGAGTGGCATTATGGCATTTTACCTTAGACCACTCTGAAGGAGGAAAGAAACTGTGACACAAGAGGAGGAAAGTTATCTTGGCAAGTGTCCCTTCTCAAGGAATCCTAGCTCCCTTAAGCTGGGTTTTCTTTATCAGAGGAAAATACATTGCTTATTCTACTACTTTAATTTTCAATTTTTATAATCTCTTGACAAAAAGATTCTGTTATAAGCTAAATCTGGAGATGATCTAATTGTTTGATGTAAACCTTCGAAGCTGCCTTGGAGCTCAATGTCTATCTGCTTGGGGAGAAAAGGGGGAAAGAGGGAATTTACATTCACTTTGCTCAACATTAGCATCTTTTGTTCAATCATTTGAATGCAGGACAGTTAGGGGGAAACAGGTTAGAGAACAAGAGTTGACACATCCAGTGTAAAATCTTTTAAGGTGCTTGGATGCAACGAGGGAGAAAGTGAGACGGAGCCACACTTCAGCTTCCTATCCGTGCTCCGGTCTGCGGGAACTTTGTGACAGGTCTCTGTCTCTCAGCTACACTTGACTGGCTTTTGCTGACATTCGGCTGTCAGACAGCAACCCTTTACCAGGCCCCTAACATGCTCCACAGCTTCACCCAATTAACTCGCTTTCACTTGACAAGGCAGCAAAAAGCTTCATAATAGGTGGTCAAGGTGCACGGTGTCCGCCTGCCCTCGAACTGCGCGCACACAGCAAGATGCTTAACTACTTTCTTCTTGCCTGTGTGCTCACAGCTAGTATTACTACAATTTAGTCATTCCGTATATAGAATTGGACAGGACTCTAGGAAATATAGTGATGCATTAAGCTGCTCAGAAAACAGACCTCTAGTTAAATTTTCAAGTAAGATCTTTAAGCCCTTTTGAGTGGTAGAGTTGATTTTTAGACTACCAACATTTAATACCAACTAGCAAACAATTCAGTTAGCTCTTCCACTATATCTTTCATAGCAGCACTGTATAAAGATGACTGGGTATAGAAAAAGAGCATTTGACAATAAGGGTAGAAAGGTCTAGGCACAATTCAAGACTATGGAACTCAGCCTTTGCTCATAAAAATGGACTTTTTTTTACAAACTCGCCAACAATTTTACTTTAAACTTTTGTCATGCTACTCAGCTTTCAGATGAAATACACTGTACTTGAAAATATGTGTGGCTAAGAAATAAAAATTTTTATGCTTACTTTGAAAATGACCTGAGTAATTTACACATTTTCTCTCATCTCTCACTATGTTCAAACCTAAGCATATAATGAGTTTTCATTGATTTACACTCTGAAAATCATGAAAAAAAATACACGTTACATAAACAAAAAGTAATATAATCTGCACTACCTTTGGAAACCGGCATTTGTAAAGAGGCCACCAAAAATGTTCCTTTATGCAGGACTCTTTGTTATTGGCATCTAACTGCAGATCCTTATAGCTACTGTTAATACAGAGGTATTTCAACCTCAAGAATCCTATCAGTAATCAAAGCTGAAAATCTAATCTCAGAAATGGGACATTCTAGCCTCGGCCATCATGAACAAATCCTAGCAGGGATTTAGCGCTCTTTCCACCAGACAAGGGACCCTGCCATTCTGCCTGAGGTTGAGAGGACTCACTCTCTAGGCCTCTGGAGTCAGGTCTTCAAGCAGCAGTGCTTTTGTAACGTGCCTTCAAACTGAAGGAAATCTTTCTCTAAAAAAAAGCTACTTTGTTGTTTTGACCACCACTCACTTCTTACCAGAAACTCAACGCAGGGGTAAATCTTGATTGAATTCCTAAGCAGTTAGGAAACCATCCTGCATCCATTATCTTTAAGTCCTGCCAGTTTTTCCATCTATATCTGTCTAGAATCTAACCCTTCTCCATCTCCACTCTTACGACCCTCACACGGACAATTCTCACTTCGCATTTGGACTTCTTTAACACGATTTACCACAGTTCATTACAAGTATTTACATATATGCTTGTCCTCTCACTAAAAACTGCCACTTCCCTGGGAGAAGCCCCTTAGCTTGATCCTATTAAGGATGTAACAAAATGTAACGCCTAAGTGAGGACTTCGGGTTCACACTGCCTGGGTTCAAACCTTGGACTCTCCACTTGACAGCGTCTTCATCTGAAAGGAGATAATAATCTACTTTGGGTAGGATAATGTGGATTAAATTAGTTAATATACACAAAGTGCTCAGCACAGTATGGCTGAGCACATAGTAAGCACTCAATAAATATTGATTACTGTTTTTATTCTTACTATCATATCCTTAGTCCTTGGTAAAGAACACAACACATAGTAGAGGAATAATTAGGTACTCCTTTGATGACTGCTTCATTTCAGATAATATAAAGAATAAAAATTGTCCATGAATAGTATCAGTGGTGGATTTAAAGCTTTGAGATCTGATGGTATAACTGTTATAGACCTAAATAAAAATTGAAAATACCTAAATTTTTTAAAATCAGTAAGAATTTGGGAAGTTTCTTAGGTATGTATTTGTCTTTATGAACCAGCATAAAGACAAAAAAAGGTCTTTATTGTTCCATAGATATTTTTTATTTACCCTCCTATTTTAAGGATTCAATGGCTTGCTTAATCTAATTTGAGCAAGAATTTACAGAATATTTAAGGAATGTGAATAAGTGTTTTATTTGAAATGAAGGTTCTACTTGGATACCACTGTTAAATGTTTTTAATTCCTTTTTTTCCCTCTGAAAATATCTTTACACTTTTCTATCCCAAAGCAACTGAAGATCTTCACCAGACTAGGAATTTGGATTGATAAACAGCACTTCTTGGGCTGAAATACACCCAAAAGGACAGGCCAGGTTTTGTTAATATGTTGTATGTCCTTTAAGTAAAGACAGATCCGAAAATATTTATTCTTTGCAATTAAAAATAATTACTAGTATTTGGTATATAAACAAAAATTTGACAAACTTTCAAATTTAATTTCAGTTTATAGCTACCCTGCATAATGCCTTTTGTAAAACTAAACCCCACATAAAACTCACCAACTGTGTTAGTTTCCTAGGGCTGTTGTAACAAACTACCACAGGCTGGTGGCTGAAATCAGTTTCCTTTCTAGCAGGTCTAGCGGTTAGAAGTCTGAAATCAAGGTGTCAGCAGGGCCACGCGTCCTCCAGAGACTCGGGAAGAACCCGTCCTGCCTCTTCCAGCTCCTGGCGGCCGCAGGCCTTTCTCGGGTTGCAGCTGCACCACCTCTGTCTTCCCACGGCCGCCTCCTGCTCGGCTACCTGTGTGTCTCTCCTAGTAAGGCTATGGGTCACTGGACTTAGCGCCCACCCTAATCCAGTATGAAATCATCTTAACTTAACTGATTATATCTCCAAAGACTATTTCCAAATAAGGTCACATTCTGAGGTTCTCGGTAAACATCAATTTTCCAAAGGATTCTATTCAACCTACTACAGCAACTATGAGCAACTTAAAAAGAAATGAGTTAGGGTTATTATTCTCATAATTTGCTCAGGGCACCTACATAGTTCTACTTCCGACTGTTTTAAATAATAGCTTAAATATTAATTCAGCAAAACCCTTTGGACTTCCTAGGCCCAATCAACTTTTAAAGATCATTGTTCACAAACATGATTTCTGGTGAAGCTATATGTTTAGTTTTCAAATGTTACTAAGCAAATGGAGCACATATTTTATGAGGCCAGGTTATATCTTAAAGTGAACTGACCTTTCTTCTCTCATTTCTAATTGCTGAATATTTTACTTTCATTATAAACCAAGTATTTTCAGAAAGCAGTAGGGTGTTTTTAAAGTGTATTAAATGACGCCATGATAAGCATAAGCTTTTATCCAAAAATTTCACAAACACCCTATGATAAAAATTTTGATGTCTGTGTTAAGGTCTCAGAATTTCTATAATATATGTGCAACTATAATTTTCTAACAAACGCATGCAGAAATGTTGTAACAATGGTGATACACATCACTTGTTGTTCCATCATTCGAATTCACGCTATAGCAATGTGTTGTCTCTCCCACATCCCAAAGTAGCTTGATTTGTTAGTATCATGTTTTTCACTTTCTAATTCAACATAATTTTATTATAATAGGATATTACTTATGTAAAAATTAGGCAGATTAAAATGTTAACTGTACAACCTAAGAAATAAAACCCCTGTATTCAGAGGGGGAAAGTATTAAACTATAAAAGTACTATCTCCCCTGCCACAATAAGCCAGGCATTTAACAACAAATCTCAAAACCTAACTAATATAATGTTTTTCAGCAAAAACACCAAAATGCCAATCAGAAGGCATTCTAAGGCTAACATGACGCTCTACCTAGGATAGGGGAGTTATTATGAGGCCTTAGTAGTTCCTTCCTATTTTGAGAACAAGTAAAAATTATAATCTATGCTCAACTGATTAGAACATAATAGAAATGGTATTAGTCATAAGAACAGGGACTTTACAGGTATCCTTGGCTTTAATCTTCATACAAGCCTAGAGAGAGGAGCTGTTATTATCTTCACGGTCACACGTGAGGAAGCTGGAGCGTTCCTGAAGAGGCTGCTGACTGAACCCGGATCGCACTGTTCTCAGGAGGCGAGGCCAGGATTTGAATGATCCCACTCCAGAGCCCACCCACCTGCCGCTGTAAAGGGCTCTTGAGTCGGACTGCCTGTGTCTAAATCTCTGCTTCGGCCCCTAGTAAGCCACACAATATGGAGATATAATAATAGTGTGAAAAAATAATATATACCCATAGGGGTGCTGTAAGTATTAAATAAGTTAGCACATATTGGGTTCTGAGCGTGCCGTCTTGTACATGCTAAATACTGGGTAAGGGGTAGTTACTCTCCCCCCGCCCTTCCTGCTCTGTACTGACCCTCAGCTCAAAAACCAGATGTATAAATAAGCCCCGTTCCGTCTCATGTTCACAGACTGTGACTCCACCTGGAAGATACTTTCACTTGGTCACAAAGGGGCTTCAATAAGAAAATATAGACGACTTAGGCCCAAAAGGAAAGTGGTGGCCACGGAGGTTTACGAAGAGTCGGCAGCAGTCTCAGCTCTTTGGGTCACTAGCTGGGTGGTGCTGCACAAATGGCCCAGCCTTTAGGAATCTCATAAATAATACCTTTTGCACACATACAAGTTATAAGGTTGTGTACATGGGTGAATTTTAAAAACTGTAAAGAATTACATTAACAAAGAAAATTATCATTAAAGAAAAAACAAACCTCCCAGCTTGACTTTCTCTCTCATAGTTCTCCCTGTCCAGAATTGCTTACTCAAATCCTATCATTCCTTCAAAATCAAGCTCAAATACAAATCCTCAGAATACTCCCCAACCACGCCAAGTGCAAACAAATCTATCTTTTCAAACTCCGTGAGCATTTGTCATCCTATCGCTTTATGTGAATCTGTCCTAATTCACCAACTAGATTATAAATTCCATGCTTTTTTGTATTCAATCCATGTGCAGATACAACTATCTTTCTCACGCAAAATATGGGACGTGAAAGAGCTCGAGAAGATTTTAAAACTCTTGAAAAGGGAACAAAATTCATTGACTCAACCAACTTTTGTTGGGCACGTAGTAATGGATCGGGCATAATGTGGGTAGTAGGGCCATAAGGGTGAGTAAACACAATCCCTGACTTCCAGACCCCAAGCTTAGCAAAGTCAGAAGCAGGCCTTGTTGTTGATCTAGTCCTAGACATACAGGCAGGTCTGAATGAGGAGCAGCCATCTGGCACACTCCCTGAGATATTAGTTGATTCTTGGGACCTGACCCTTTTTATCTCTTTTCCTAAACTGTTAAGAATCAATCACAAGGGACAGAGTTTACCAATGCTCCCAAGATCTCTACAAAACCAAGGACATCCCTGGACCAAACTGGCACCTTGGAAGGAGTTAGAGTGGGAATGGAATGGTATGGTAACTCGAAAATAAATTTATAACCTCAAATGCATAATAAATTCCATCATAAATAGTTTGGGAATGTATTTCAATTCTACTGTATGATCCCCAAATAAATATATGACTTTTTAAGCTAGGTTTTATTCATTTATTAAATATTAACTCCTTGTTAACACATGCTTAAATTACTGTATCATTTCATATCAATGAGCCTGTTTTTTTTAAAATATATAGTGCTCTCAGCATTTACAGAAATAAAAACAAGCACAATTTCTTATCAGCCTCTATACTAGTGATTTTCAAACTTGTTTGTCTCATGGAACACATAAAATAATTACTAAAATTCTGTGGCACGCCAAGAAATTTTTGCAGATCTGACCCAAAAAAAATGTATAATTTTGATTGATTTATTAAAAACACACACAATAATAATAAGTACCTACCCTTTTTGCTCCTAAGTGACTTTTAAAATAATCAGGTGCCTATATCTGTATGTGAGGATTCCTGTACCAAGAATTAACCCATCAGAGGCAAACTTACTATGCAACATGACCAATAAGATGCAACTCTATTATATGACCTCTATATTTACGGTTCAAGACAGGACATTCACACCAAATAGCTATTGCTGTGTTGGCTGTTGTCATTTTTTTATTTGACAATCTAAGGGAAAAGAGGTCAGTATCCCTGACTAGTTAGGTATTGCATGTTTTAAAAATTCTTGCAGCACACCGGTTGAAAACCGCTGCTCTATGTGCTGTACTTCATATGTATCTCAGAAATCCTGAATGCATAAATAATTGTTTGTTTCTGGCACTGATCTAAAAAGGTCTTTTAGTCCTCTTAAAGATTTCTACTCTTCTTGTCTGTCCTCAAACTGATGAAACTGCCATCATGCCAATCACTTCTTGGGTCACTGAATTAAATGCATCAATGACAATAGTGACAAAGCTGTTAACAATGCTGAGAAACACGCATGTAGCATAGAATCATTACTATGCTGCCACGAACTTGATAGGAAACAGGAATCTTCAAAGGGAAAACTAACATCAAATAGAGCTGACAAGACAGCCTGCAGTTTAACTCGGGGTCCGTCTGCTTACTCAGTTCGGTTTGGGTTCAGCAGCTAAAGTTCAGGGTTGGGGCTATTCTCAGGGGGCTGACATTCCTACCACCAGATTCCTAAATTGCTCTGTTTCTTTTTTGTTACTATTATTTGCTGTTGTACATTGCTATTAGTGTTGTACGAGCTCTTGACCATAGTTTAAAATTTATACAATGCCCTATATCTTTCTTTATATTTCCTATGGTAAAGAAAAACAAATCAGTATTTTTTTCTTAAGGATACAAAATGTCAACACGTAAGGATTATTTGTTGCAGAAATTACGATTTCTATGAATCTCAAAAATGTATCCTATAGCATTCTCTTAACTTAGAACTTGAAAGGACAGTGCTTTTATTTTTTGTATTATTTTTAAAGACTACAGATGGTCTAACAGTATGTTCCTCAGTATCACCATTATTACTTATTGGTTGTGCTCTGAGAGCATGCTAGGTTCTGAATAAGCTGTAAACAAGGACACAGTCCCTGATCTCAGGTGAACGATTCTAACACGACCACACATCAGAAGGCCCTTCCCTTCCCTTCCCTTCCCTTCCCTTCCCTTCCCTTCCCTTCCCTTCCCTTCCCTTCCCTTCCCTTCCCTTCCCTTCCCTTCCCTTCCCTTCCCTTCCCTTCCCTTCCCCTCCCCTCCCCTCCCCTCCCCTCCCCTCCCCTCCCCTCCCCTCCCCTCCCCTCCCCTCCCTTCCCTTCCCTTCCCTTCTTTCCACGAGGGAGACCATAGAAAGGACGTCTTCAATAATAATCTGATGTAACAGATGATCTTAATAATAAAGAAATTCTGAACCCACAGAGAGACAGAGAAACAAGTACAGCCACAAGCTTGGCTTTCTGATAACTGAACTTCCAAACAGGCTGATGAACTTTAGGCTGGGCTACATAATTTGGAATTTGGAGTAGGACTTTCAGCAAACTATTCCTTAGGTCTTGGGTATCATACTAACACCTAGGAGGAGAATGGTCTCCTATCACGTGGCGCTTCTAACAGGGCTAGTCAATTAACAATCAAGTGCAATAAGGTATAATAAGTGTATAATAATATATAAGGGTGTTTGAGAGAGATCTGGGATTTAAAACTTGGAAGGAAAATCAATTATGCAAAGGGTAAAAAACAGTATTCCAAGCAAAGGAATCAGCATATATAAAGGCTCGTCAGAGAAAGAGCCTGGTACTAATTTTTACCAATTTAAATTTTTAAAAAATGATCAAACTAACAGATTGGTAACCTTAGAAATATTATAACCGGTAGCCTTATAAGGTCTTTGCATTTTGTGCTTAAAAACCAATTGGCTTATTTTGTATAACATTTGTGTATTTTTTTTCTGAATAACTAGTAAAAGAGAGGGTTTCAGGCTATTTCTTATCTAGGACGTCTTGCAAACTACACATTGTAGGTCTTGTTTTCAATAAATGAACAGTCACTTTGAATAAAATTTTACAATTTTATCTTTTAATACTAGATTTGAAACACTAAAGCTATCAAAGTGTTGAAAACAAAAACAAGTTTTAGTTTTAGGCTTTCAAGCAGCCATGAAGCAAATAAAACTGACTTACTAAGTGCAGAAGTTGTCATGGCACTGTCCATTCTTATGCCGTCAGAGTGCTGGTATAGGATTCTGATCAGACGAAGGGAATTTATCTGCTGGTGATCATCTAAAATAAAGTTTCATAGTTATTCTCTTCTGGGGGGCCTTCGCTGACATAGTATTTCAGCATCAGCGTTCACACTGCTTCCTGTCTGTCCGAGGACACGGCGGGTGCAGACTCAGCATGGATACGGCTAAAAGCAGGTAAACCGAGCGAGCTGTGACAGTCACAGTGCACGGGCCCAGCGCAGGATCAGGAGCACTGCCTGCGCACTCCGCTAGCCAACGTACTAACTTCCTCGCGTTGGAGGACCACAAAATCAAAGGTGCAAATACTTAAATACTCATTTTATCTAATAATCTGAACACAGAAACTGAAACAGATGCCATTAATATCATTAATGACCTGACTCCTCTGAAACAAGCTGCCAGATGGTGAGGTAACACCGAAGCCACACAAACCCTGGGGAGGACAGCCTCTAATTTGTACCTACACACTTCCAAAGGTTGCTGAGGAGAAGACTGTGACAGAAAAAAAGTGGAAGAGAAGACCTTCGTTTAGCCCTAAAAGACACCCTGGAGATCATCTGGTCCGATGTCCTCCTTTCAAAGCTGTGGAAACTCCCAGGTTGGTCAGTGACCCGGCCGCATGCCCTGGAGCGGCAGGGCCAGGAACGCGCGCTGAGCTCTGGGCTCCCCAGCCCAGTTCGCTTTCTCTTACACTGAATTAGGGGAATATCCTCTCTACTCCTCTGTACCTGAAAAGTAATAGGTAGAAATGTCTGAGATAAAGCTATAGTAGCAGTGAGTACGTGTGAGTTGGGATCACGAAGACAGAAAGGGAGTATTAGTGAATGTTCAATGGACTGGTCCATTTTTATATCCTTGTTGATTCCCAAATGCAGTTTGAAAGTTTGGCTTCATGCAAAGGGCCCTACCCTGTACCGTCGATAGGAATTTCTGTGAATGTCCTTTGCGAGGGGAGAGCTGAACAAAGCTGGAGGTATTGCTCTCCCTGATTGCAGACTACATTATGCACCCTATTTGTTCATTATAGGATTGTTTTCAAAAGCCAAGATGTGAAAACAACCTAAATGTCCATCAATGGATGAATAGATTAAAAAGATGTGGTATATGTATACAATGAAATACTATTCAGCCATGAAGAGGAACGAAATCTTGCCATATGCGACAACACAGCTGGACCTTGAAGGTATTACGCTAAGTGAAATAAGTCAGGGAAAGACAAATACTGTGTGATTTCACTTATATGTGGAATATTTAAGTAAATAAATAAACGAACAAATAAACAAGACTTATAGATACAGAGAACAGATTGGTGGTTGCCAGTGGGGAGGGGTGTTGGGGGTATGCATCAAATGAGTGAAGGGGACCAAGAGGCAAAAAATTCCAGATATAAAGTAAATAATTCTTGGGGATGTAATGTACAGCATGCTGATTATATTTAATAATACTAGGTTGTAAATTTGAAAGTTGCTAAGACGGTAAGTCTTAAAAGTTCTCATCTCTTTTTCTAAATTTGTATAGTGCCAGATGGTGGCTGGACTTGTGGTGATCCCCTTGCAGTGTATACAAATGTCAAATCACTATGTTGTACATCTGAAACTAATATAATGTTGTATTTCAGTTATATTTCAATGGGAAAAAGTTTATGCATAGAGTAAAGCAAAAATATTTTTTGGAAAACACAAAAACAAGTTTTAGTTTTAGGCTTTAAAGCAGCCATGAAGCAAATAAAACTGATTTACTAAGTGCAGAAGTTGTCATGGCACTGTCCATTCCTTCACTCTATGTTTGTCCTTGAGTACAAGGTTAAATGGCTACTTATCTAACAGGTGTCTTCTTGAAATAACGGACTTTCGAACTGTTTAACGCCAGAATTCTTTTATTAAATGAAATCTTACTCAGAAATTTAATTTTTACATAAGGTAAAAGTAAAGTTACCCTGCTTAGAGTGAGGGAGAGGAGTAAAAAAAAAGATGTTCTTTAGGCTTCCCCCACTCCCACTGTGAGGTATTCATGAGAGACAGGGATAAATAAGGCTATGACATTTACTAAACAGCTGTTTCTAGTAAATGATAACCCCCCATACTTTCCTGCTTGCTTAGAATTGAAATAGTAACCAATTTAAACTCTTAAATATTGCCTTTTGTTATCTGTGCCATTAAAAGGAGGAATAATGTGATTATAAAAGCTGAGTTATTTTAATAACCATACTTAGCATTTCTTATTATTTTTTACCTGCTTTAGGAAAAGCTAAGCACATTTTAAAGAATTGGAGAAATTCATATTCAAATAAATGTGGATCAGGAAATATAAGTACATAAAACAAGGTATTTAAAAAATATTACTCTATAGGCAAAACATAGTAATGCCCCACAATAATGAATGCCTATACCTATATAGGATAAGAGAGATACAGGAGATCTATATAGATATACACATATATCTAAGTTCATAACTCCTTCCTAAACCTTTTCTTCTCTCCAAAAAATGTTATGTTATCAAGAAAAGGGAAAAACAGTTAGGGTATAGTTAATTATAACCCTAAGAATCTATAATATACACTATGTTACTTAATTTTTAAATTTTTAATTAAGTCATAAACTACCAGAAGGGATTAAGAAAATGATGTATCAAAACAATCACTCTATCATGATAAAATCAGATATAATCTACACTGTGTACAATCCACATGGCACATTTTTTCAACAAAATGCATATTTTCAGTTAGAAGTCGTCAGAAATAAGATGGAGGAGACTAGAAACATGAAGCTATAACCTTAGTTGACCCCTCACATTCTGGAAGGGTATCTTTCCAATTGGTGTCAGGCAAACATTGAGAACAAAAGGATATCCAAAAGAATAAGCTGAATTCAGATGCTATCAAAGTATGCCCTAAGCCAAAGTTCTGGGGAGCCAAGACAGCTATTTCTTCCCAATTCTAAGCTAACATAGAATCTTAAGAACAAACGCAATATACCTCGACTTCAAACCCGTATAACATGGAAGGATGTACACTTTCAATTCTCTGTGCATAAAGCAACTTCAGAAGGAAAAAGGAAGGTCCTTTTGTTCTAGGTAAAAGGCCTTAACCAGAGACCTAGTGAATTTGTCAGTCTTCATACACAGTCATTTTTTACTGAAAGAAAAAAAAAGGGGGGGGCTTTTTTTGCACAGAAAACTGTAAAACTTTTATTCAAGTTTAAATGCTCTCTTCTCTTAACAGCCTAAAGGTAAGTCAACATAAACTTTATCATTCCTAATGTTTCCCTTCTATTTCATAACCTGGAATCTGTTTTCCCAAGAAAAGTATCTATTGCCACCTTTGCCTTAAAGCATGGGCTTTGGACTCACAGACAAGGGTTCCAACCTAGTTCCCAAACAGCATGACCTTGGGACTGAGTTACCTCATGTGCAATATGGGCAAATAGTATTTCTCTCAGTCTTGATACGTAGATTAAATTAAATAACAGATGGAATAAATACAGATGTAATGTGTCTCTACAGTGGCTGTTACTGATATTATTTAGATTATGGGATTACTAATTTAAACTATGCTGAATCAGTCGCCCAGCTTTCTCCTCAATACACACATCCCATATCATCAACATGACTATTCACACATCCCTTGCTCACCATTAATTACCTATGCATTAACTCTTAATTCAACTGGAACAAAAGTCTCCTTGTCCTCGCATGGTTCGGACTGAGTCCGTTAATTGTTCAATGAGTCTGACTGGTAGAAAACGATGTGCCGTGACCACCCACTTTGTTGGATTTAATGTCTTGGGTGTGGGAGATTTCATTTTAAAGAAATCATTTAGCTCTCTCTTGGGTATTCGGTTTGGCATAAATCACGAATTTTCAAGCAAAAGTTTCTTCCAAAATTATTATGAGAATTATGACTCTATGTTTATTGCTCAGCTGCCCACCTCTTTCAGTATTGCTTTCTATTTAAAATCCACTTTTTAAAATATTGACAAATAAAAAGCCATTCACAGCATATAAGAGGAGTTTCAGACATCTAAAATACAATAGAATTGGAACTACTTTAAATATGTAATTATAATATTTATGATATCGGTGACAATTGTATTGAAAATTCCAAAGTATTGAAACCATATAATTATTAAGACTTTTACTTCCCCTGCAGGTATAAATACATGAGTCTAATAAACTTTCTCACTATGAAAAAAACACACTTATATTATATTAAAATATTTCAAACTATTTAATGAGGTTCGTTTCCTTCCAAAAGTAAACTGAGGTTGTGTCTGAACCAGCTTGAGGCAAGGGAAGTTTCAAACATAATGTTTTTAAAACTAGCCATTATTTCCCATGTTGAAAAAAAAATTGCAATTTTATTTCCTAACAGCAAATGAAACTGTCAGGAAAATTTAGGTGTAATAAAATTGGGTGGTTAAACCAACATGCTAGACTTGAAATAAAACTGAATTAAAGGAATTAAAATTAATTCGTATGTCAGTCAACTCTTTAAAAATACTATTCAAAACTTACTATTTTTACAAACAGAACTTCCTTGTTCTTGATAAAGTGTAAAGTTAACTATCTCTTTAATGGCCATTAATGCTGCTGTAGCTGAAACTGTGCATCGAACAATATTTTGCATAAAAATGTGTTGCTTCTGGCAAATTTTCTGCCTATATAAAAAGTTGTCAAGCTGGGTGACTTTAGTGGTACAGAGTTTTAAAATGGTGGATTCGGTCCAAGGTTAGCTAATAACGGCTGACATGCCCTGGAATCTTGAGGCCTAAATCAACATTGTTTTCACAGCTGTAATTAAGCCACCTAATCAGAAGCACATTTTGACGGGACAGTTTCTGGAAGCCAGACATTACAATTCCTTATGCCTGGAGCGCAGTGGCTCATGAGAGGTCCTCGTTTAATTTCAGGTTAAAAGGGGGGGCGGGGGGCCAGTAAAATAAAAAGACGACTTTTTTAAGCAACATGCAACTGTTGAAATGAAGCAGGCCTATGTGTTCATGACTTGACCAGCCTTCCATCCCACCCTCCTCTGGCTCTCTGCTGAGTCCCCCAACTCTCAAGTGGCAGCTGCACACAGTGAGATGA
Source organism: Miniopterus schreibersii (assembly GCF_964146895.1). Lineage (NCBI taxonomy): Eukaryota > Metazoa > Chordata > Mammalia > Chiroptera > Miniopteridae > Miniopterus > Miniopterus schreibersii. The sequence goes on along the minus strand of NC_138111.1, from coordinate 52,505,223 downwards.
AGGGTCTCTGCCAAGATCAACAGATGAGCTGGTCGAAACTGGCTCTCTGTGTGTTCTGATTGTAAATTGTGCTGGTGATGATTAGAGAACTCTAACACAGGATGTCGACTCTTAAAACTGTCCAGAGAAAATAATTTTTTTTTAAGTTCAGGAAAAAATTTTTTAACTTTTTTTGTGGCTTGGTGCATAGTGTTGTGTCTATAACTTTCATACGATTCAAATGAATTCACCCAAATTAAGCAACTCTGTTATTAAAAAAGGAAAAAAGAAGGCCACGGCTTGGCTGCTAGCAGGGACCTTCATCTCTGGTTGTTTATGTAACACTGCGGGACACTGTGGTTCTCCACCAGCCCGCCAGTCATGTGCTTCAACCACCTGCCAAGAGGAGATCATCCTAAAATGATGAAAATCTAGGCTGTGATAGTCACATTTTATCAAGCAACTGTGTTGATGTCTTGAAAACAGCTAAACTGCCAGGTGAAGCTGTTTTCTGCAGTGTTGTTGCATTTTGTAACATTTAAACTTTCAACCCCAGAGGCCATTGTAAAACTATCAATATGAAGGCACTAGTCACTGGAGTCTGATTACATTTAGTTCTGCATTTTAATTACATATGGATTCTATTAACTAAACCTTTTGCCTTATAGGCAGCATTTTAATCAAATTACTATAATTTTCAAATATGTTACAATAGTTTCACGAGTTAAAAGTTCACATTCCTAACATATTAAATATCAAAAAAACTTTGCATAAAAAAGGAAATACTCCTTACAAATACGCTAATACATTTTCAGATTACTTTGGGGACTTTTGACTGACTAGTTACAAGTTATTGTGAAATTTATTTAACTTCTATACATTTGTAAATGGATTATTGGTGTTGAATATTACCAAATTCAAAATATAATTATGTTATTATAAACTTAGAAACACATACTCAATTTTATTGTTGCAAAGTGAAGCGAGAACAAAACAAAGCACAGTTAGAAATTAAGCATTCAGTATCAGTATTTGTAAGTTCAATCAAAGAAGTTCAGAGCTGAGAGGGAATTTCGATTCCATCTAGTTTAAACCCTTCATTTTACAGCCAGAAAAAAACAAGTCCAAGGAGACTGTGTGATTTATTTCCTAAAGCTTTGTGGTGAGTTGATAACAAAGGTTGTTCTAGAATCCAAGTTTTCTCTGATTCTCTGTCATGCTACTTTCCAGTATAACATACTGCCATTCTGTGTAAGCAACAATATAGCTGCCAATCCCTACCACCCAAGAACTAAGAGATGCTTTTTTAAGGTGGTGAAAAACACACAACATAAAATTTACCATTTTAACTTTAAAGTGTACAATTCAGTGGCATCAGCTATATTCACGATGTTCTGCAACCATCACAACTATCTTAGCTCTAGAACTTTTCCACCACCCCAAAAGGAAATCCCATACCCATTAAACAGTCATTCTCCATTCCCTCCTCCCTCCCACCCCACCAATAACAAATCTGCTTTCTGACTCTATGGAGAAAGAATATGCCTATTCTGCATATTTCACATAAATAGAATCATGCAATATGTGGCCTTTTGAGTCTGGCTTCTTTCATTTAGTATAATGTTCTCCAAGTACCTCCATGTGGTAACATGTATCAGCGCCTCCTTCCTTCCGTGGCTGAGTAATACTGCATCCTCTGGATACACCACATTTGTTTACCCACCAGCAGACGGACATTTGGGTTGTTTCGCTCTTTTGGCTGTTGTGAATAGTGGCGTTATAAGCATTCGCTATTTCCTCTCTCTTTTTTGTATGGCATTCCTAGTAGGTGTGAAGTGATATCTTATTGGGGTTTTGACTTGCATTTCCATACTGACCAGTGATGCTGAGCACCTTTGCATGTGTTTGTAGGTCATTTGTATATCTTATTTTGAAAGGTATCTATTCAAGTTCTTTGCTCATTTTAAAAATTAGGTTGTCTTTTTGTTGTTGAGATATGTGTCTTTTACATATTAGATCCTAGTCAGATATATGATTATAAATATTTCCTCTCATTTTTTGTAGGGTGTTTTTAAATGCACAAAAGTTTTTAATTTTGATAAAGTCCAATCTATCTATTTTTCCTTTTGTCACTTGTGCTTTTGGTGTCATGTCTAAGAGTCCACTTTGCCAAAGCCAAACTCATGAAGATTTATTTCTAAGTTTTTTATTAAGAATTTTAGGTCTTTGATCCATTTTGAGTTAATTTTTGTATATGGTGTGAGGTTAGGGTTCAAGGAAAAACATTTTTGAAAATAAGCTTTCTACTGATTTATGTAAATTAGAATTCGATTTCTGAAATAAACCTCACATAACTCTTATATTTTGCAAGGCCTAGGCATAGCTAATTTTAATTTGGTACACACCATTGTTATCAACAAGCATTTACTAGGTGCCCACCATGTGAGTAAAAGTTATTACGCTGGTCATTTTATGTCTATGTGAGTAAACACACAGAGGCAGGGGCCCCCAAAAATCTGACAAAGTTTAAAATTATTTAAATGGAATGCTGAAAAGAATATTCTTATCATAAATAATTTTTCATCTGGGGTTTTTTGTTTTTGTTTTGTTTTAGGAAGAGTAGTGAAGAAAAATATCTAATTTATATTATTTTAAAGTTTTACTTAAAATTTTATATTGGTATAATAATATATAAGTTATTATGTTCATTCTCATTAAGTGTTTGCTAGAGAAATATATGAAATATCATTTGATCAGAATTAATTTAAGAAAATTCTGTGTGGGAAAAAGTTGGGGGAGGAACTATGATTTGTGCAACATATATGTTCCATAATAAGTATGTTTGAACAAATATTATTAAAGGAATGTTCTTCCAATTAATTTTAATTCTAATCAACCAGCATTTATTGAAGTCAGATCACTATAATGGATTTTTTTAATGAATCATAACATGGTAATACATACACAACTAATTGATTATATAAGTCAGTCTACTACATAGTGCTTAGACAGGTAAGTACAGTGATAAGTGAACATAACAAAGGGAACCCTTACTTCTGGCAACTGGGAGATGAACTTAAAAAATCAGATGGAGCCAGGACATGCCTGAGTGTCAATGATAGAGAATTTGTGCTTTTCCAGGAAAAAAGTGTAGAGCCAAAATGTTTTGAGTCAAGCTGTGGCCTGACCATATCTGTATGTTGGAAAGATAACTCTGGCGTTAAAGTGGCAAACAGGGTGAAAGGGGACAATGTAGGTATGGGAAACTCATTGAAAAACCAAGGAAACACTTATAGCCCAAGGAAAGCTTAATGTGACCACAAGGATAGAAAGGAGAGAATGAATCTGAGAGATCTGTGGTGGTAGAAACAATAAGATTTAGCAGTTGATTAAATATTGATGGTAGAGGGAAAGTGGAACAAATGTTAAGGGGTATTCCTGGGCTGCAAGAGGGATAGTTATGTCAGAGAGAGGGAATGTAGAGAAAGGAGAATTTGGAAAAATGAGGAGTGGCAACATTGGATAACGTTTCAGTCTGGGACCTCGGTGAGTTTCAGGTGTCTGTAAAAGACTGAAGTAGAGACTTCTGAAAATCCAGCAGGCAACTAAAGCACTCAAAACAACGGGAGAGATACTCAGAAGCATAAGTAGTTGCTGCCACTCCTGGAACAACTGATAAAAATAATTAAAGCATTTGACTGCTGAGTTACCATCTATATTTTCTACAACTTAATAACTTACTACAATGATCAGAGTTTGAAATTTTCATACTTACCTCTCCTTGCTTTGCAATATTTTATCACTGAAGAATTGAATTATATAAATACAGGGTGAGGCAAAAGTAGGTTTCCAGTTGTTCATATGGAAAATAATACAATAATTAATAAATAAGAATATAAGAATAAACTGTTTCATGTACTCACAACTGTAAACCTACCCTTGTATATTATATTTATATTATTTATATTTATATTTATATTTATATTTAAAATGTACATATCTAATATAAAATGTTTATGTATTATATAAATAATATAATTATATTACATTTATATTTCTATAAATATAAAATTTATAATATCATGCCCCTATAGTCACTATCCAGACATCACTCATTCATCCTCTTAAATGGCATCACACAAAAATTAAAAGGCTACAAGGGAGGTGTGAGGCCAATAGAATATACATTATCATCTCCAAGCCTCTGTTTATTATGCAAAAAAGCTTGAGTTTCTGGACAATGAGAAACTTTTAAAAGTTCGGATATGTATGTTGGGGATCAAGGAAAACTGTGCATGTTGACTCGGCATTTGGAAGTTTATGAAAGCAATTTACCTTAAATTCTATAAATTTATTTATCCATACAAAACTAATACTGACAGACAATCCTTCCTCTCTTGAGAAAATGTAATAAAAATAAATATGATAAAATATTATTTGAGAACTTAAGAGAAAGGGGAACCTTACTTTTCTTTCATTTTTATTTATTGATTTGTGTAAAGAGAGAGAGACATCAATTTGTTGTTCCACTTATTTATGCATTCATTAGTTGATTTTTTTTAATATATCTTTATTGATTTCAGAGAGAGGAAAGGAGAGGGAGACAGAGATAGGAACATCAATGATAAGATTGGCTGCCTCCTGCACACCCCCTACTGGGGACTGAGCCTGCAACCCTGGTTGATTCTTATATGTGCCCTTACCGGGGATCAAACCAAACCCACAACCCTGGTGTAGAGGTGCAATGCTCTAACCAACTAAGCTACCTGGCTAGGGCAGGGAATCTTACTTTTTTGTTTTTATCTAAATTGAACCAAAATATCTAACCTTTTCACCTTAATTAACAATCTAATACCACTGACAACTATCAAACCTGCATAATGATACAAAGACATCTCCCTTGCCAAGATACTAGCCAAAATGCTCCCCTGATTTGTAATTTATTACTTTCTCATAAAGAAAGTACTATAGAACTTAAAACATACTGCTTAAACATACAGCGGTAATGAGGCAAAGCAATACTGCAGCGTGCAGCATCGTAACTCACTGCAAAGCATTTGGGTTTGGCATTCTGAGTTTCACAGATTGCAATATCATATGTTTCTCCACAGCTGTGGGTTTGCCAGCATCCAAACACCCACAAGTAATTGGTTCTGACTGCTGTACTGTTCTCTACTGGGCTGTAGAGGACTCAAAAGCCCTTTCTGGTTACTATTACTCAAGATAAAAGCTCTAGAGCAGCCCTCAGTTAATGGGTCAAAGACCAACATACTGAAAATGTTAAAGTACTGGCAAGTGTACAACTGACAGGAACTCTTAGATGAACTCCAGCATTATTATTATATGTTGTTGAACAAAAAAGTGAAAATGTCACCTAAAGAGGGATACAGTCTTTAAAGATGACTAGTTATGTCTACAATATTATCAATCTCTCTTTCATTGCAACACCATGATATATTAAGTTTTTGATTAACAACGAATATTTTTTATTTTTATCCAGTGAAATGGCTGGAAAAGATAGTAATGAGCATATACTGACTGTTCTCAGTTTGTTAAATCAGTGATAACAACAAATAACATTAATGCTGTATTTAGTATGTGCTAAAAGCACTGAGTTAAGGGTTGTTTTAGCTTTCGCCTACTCACAAAAAGATTTCCTCATAGTTACATATATTTCTTACTATAGATTAGCTGTAGTAAATACATGTAACTATCAGAAAATTTTTATGTGTAGGGAAGAGAAATATTTATTGAGCTCCTCCTACTACTAATATAGACACTGTGTCTTTGTTTAGTCCTCAGAACAACCCACAGTGCAGGCAACTTCAACCACGTGTTACCAATACAGACACTGATGCTTAGAGTGTTGTACGGATGATAAATAACTGCCAGAAAGCACACCCAGGCCTGCCCGAGTCCCAAGCCTTGCTGAGAGCAGATGGCAATGATCGGTGGGGTGGGTACTGGATGGAGCTGGTTCATCTGAGGACCCAGCAAAAGAGTTTGAGAATGACCAAAAATAACAATACTAGAGAGACCAAACAAAAACACCAAGAGCAAAACGGCCAGAGGCAGAATCAAATCAGATTGTAGAGCAGGAAGCAGGACTGGATGGTGGGAGAACAGAGCAGGAAAGCGCGCAGGGAAGGGTCTGGGGCTCCAGTGGGTACAGGCTGCTTCAGTGGGTTGGACGCCTTTAACTGAGAGGGGGAATGGAACTAAAGTAGCAATACGTTTTTCTACTATACAAAAAACTCATTACATAATTTAATTAATTAAACATATGTACTATTCATAAGGCTTATTTCTCAAAATAAAACATGTTTTGATTATTCTTCTCCCTTCAAAAAAATGCCAAACTGCTATACATTTTTCAAAAACTCCCACAAACATTTCATATTCTCAGTATTTTTTTCTGACAGTGTTACGCAGAATGAACTCCTCCCTCATCTATGCTCCCAAAGGCTTCATGCATGCCTATTTTTATGACTGCTTATGTGACTGTTTCCCTTGCTACAAGAGGAATCCATAAGGGCAGAGATTGTCTTAACACCTTCAAACCCATAGAACAAGTAAAATGTAAACAAAATTATAAAATGTCAATAATTATATTAAGTGTAAATGGTCTAATAACCCAATTAAAATTGACTGTCAAATAGATAAATAAGACAAAACAAAACTATACCTTTCTATAAGAGATTCACTGTAAATATCAAACATAGGTTAAAGAAAATAATGGAAAAAGATAAAATATACAAACACTAGTGAAAAGAAAGCTGGAGTGTAAAAAGGTAATAACTAAAATTATTAAAATGGACAATATGGTGATGAGGGCCAAAACCATATTTCTGGAGGCCTAATTTTAAGTCACTGAAACATGTAAAGTCACTACCATCTTCAAACAGAGCTCCCTGAGTCCTCCAAACACTCCACTCCTATGCCTCACAGTTAACAGCTAAATCCTTGAAACAGTTGATTAAATTGAGTGGGGGTTTTTTGGTCAACTTCTACTTATTTATCCACCTCTTACTGAAAGAGTCTTTGCTAAGGTTACTAAGGGCTTCCATGTATTAAATTCAAAGGCCATTTCAATCCTCATTTCACTTGATCTTCAGCAGCATATTATACTATTGACAACTTACTCTTCTTAAAATACTCCAATCTCATGGCATCATACTTTCTGGGTTTTCCTCGTACCTCTTTGCCTGTTCCTTCCCAGCCTCCTTGCAGCCTTACCTCTTCTACTCAAGCATTATATGTTTTTCAAGTTTCATTTCTAAGCCCTTTCCCCTTACTTTATAAACTATCCCTTTATAGTCTCATTCTTGCTAACAGCGGCAAGTCCCATCCATACAGATGATACTGACTTAAAATTTACACATCCATGTGGCATCTTGCTTAAATTCCATATCAAGCAGCCTTCTTGACATCTCCAGTTTGATGTCTCAAAAGTTCCTCAAACTCAACATACTCAAAACTAAATTCACAATATTCCCTCCTGTTGTATTGCTTTTCTCTTAGTAAATGAGATCATTGATCTATTTCCAAAAGCAAAAATTCTAAAATTGTCTGACACACACCCTGCTCTTCTTCTTCCCATCCAATTGTTTCTTCACGCCACGGCCAAAGTGATCTTTTTAAAAAAGCAAATCTGAGCATGTCACCCCTTCTTCAAAGTTTTACAATGACTTTTCCCTTGCTCTGAAAACAAAGACAACAAAGTCTGACCTTTCCGTTCTCCAGACCATCCTTGTCTCAGACACTCTTGCCTTTGTTCTCTGTATTCCAGCCACACTGGTCTTTCTCAGTGTCTTCTTCCCATCACAGGGTCCTTGTAGATGCTCCCACTCCCCTCCTCCTGATCTGGAACGGTACCTCTTCCACCCCGCGATAACTCCTATCAGTCTCCAAATATTAGCTCAAACATCACTGACCTTCAAAAGGCTTTACTGATACCAACAAAGCTGACATAACCTAACAGTATAATATAATATTAACCAATGGGGTCAGAGACTTAGCCAGAAAAAAAAAATGTATGTTTCAGAGAAAGGCTAGAATAAATTCCAACTATTTACTCAAAAAAATTTTTTAAGTTTCCTCTTCATTTTAATTTATCTTAGTGGGTGTCAAATTTACTACTGTCTCATTAAGAAATTACTGAAGTCATTTTAAAAGTTGAATTCAGCTGAACTCATATCTCAGGTCCTAAAGAGCAGATTTGTTTATTTATTGAATACATCACCAGTATTTTTCATTCAAAAAAACATTTGTTGATCACCTACTGTGGGCCAGACTGTTCTTGGCACTAGAGTGCCTTCACAGCAGTGAGGAAAACACCCCAATTGCTTATCTTTATGGAACTTTTGTTCTACCGAGGGTAGGAAGAAGACAGATAATAAATAAATAAATAAATAAATAAATAAATAAATAAATAAATAAATAAATAAATAAATAAAATACACTGCATGTCAGCTGTAATAAGTGCTACAGAGCAAAATGTAAGTTGAGGAAGATGAGAGGTAGACAGGCAGGCTCGGGCAAGGGGGAGGGGGAGCCGGGGGAGGGAGGGTTGGGGTTACAACTATAAATACCACGATCTTTAAGGCTTTACTGGGATGCTGACACTTAAGCTAAGACCCCCAAGGAGCTGAAGAACCCAAGCATCGCTGTGCACCCATATGTTTTAATGCCAGCTCTTTTTCTGCCAATATGTCGTTTGAAATGGGTCAATAGCTGATTGGCAGAATGATACTGTTTTTACTTACAAGTTACCCTTATCTATTGTAATCAAACCAAAAAAGGCAAAAAGACATTCCAGTTATTGATAACCCTCTATCACTGTTGACATATCTGCCTTTTGAGAAAAAAAATTTAATGTTTATTTTATTCCCTTATGTCATAAATGCATTCACTTTTTTTATACTCCCCAAACACATATCTTAATATTTAAATGTAGAAAATTTTGTTTAGTCTTAAATGAGCCCAAATTTCATCATGGGCTAAAATTTTAAGACATAAAATGACTGCTGAAACTGAATTTTAATCATATAGATGAATCACAACATGAATTTTAGCTAGGCATGTATTATGGATAAGTCTAGTTTTCTACAGAGAATAATCACATGTTCTAATTACCATTTTGGTTATACGCATAATTAATAATATTCTGTCTTAATGGGACACACTGAATCTTCAGACAGTTGTAAGCTTTAACTATGCACACTGCCAAATCCAACTGTCAGCTGCACTGCCAAACACAAAGGAATCTTGATGTAGTGTGTTAGCATTGATAACAATACGCATATCTTTACACATGATACAATGGAAAATTAATTGCTTTTCTTCCTTCAAAATTGTCTCCACACTAATAATTTTATATTGCTTGATCGATCATCTACCCTAAATTATATGTATTGGCAAGTTATCTTATGAGCAATAAGTACATGAATGTAAATGTGACCCAAGATTCAAAGAAGAAAAAAAATTTGTAGGACTTACCGATTGTAAACTTTCATTTTCACGTAAACAAGCGGTGTGAAGTTCTGATTTCAAGGTTGCGATGTGACTTCGATGAGACGTCATTTCCTTCTCTAAGGTAGCAATTCTGGTGCTCGCAAGCTGGTAGACATCTATGAAACTTTTAATCATAGCCTAAAGAAATAAAAATAGTGTAATTTTGAAAGCAAAAATCATTAAAATTTTTACACAAACTACTTTTCATCTTTCTTTAAAATAATAAAGCTAAACCACATTTCATATTGAGAACAGTGACTATTTTAAGAGAGTTTGGAAGAAAATAATTGAGACTACTATTTATTTAATAAGATATACTTTGATCTATTGTGCTTAAAATTTAGAATGCAGTTTTTAAAGATGGCACACTTATTTTCTTTGTAAAGCTAAAATCAAGTCATAATTTGACCCACATTTCAATCTTAAGGCACACAACAGATGGATATATAAGCAAAATATTTCTAAATGAGCTGAATTAGTAAAATTTTCAATCCACCTTAAAAACAAATGTTTTTAAACACAAGGAACTGAAATAATCCTGTGATTTTTTCCTAAGAATAAATAATGTCATTCCTATATTGTAAGAAAAGCATAATTATATTCATTCATATAATAAAGAAGTATCCTTGCATTATACTATATATAAAAAATAAATAATACAAGCAAGCGCTGGTAACTTTCTCTCTCCCCTAAATAGTATAATATTTGGGGGATTGTTGGACCTCTGTATCACAGATTAAACATATTTTATAGACCTTTTCTTCTAAAGCAACCTGTAGTGAGTTTTAAGTCCAAGAATACTATTACACCTTTTAAAAAAGTCTTTCAAAATACTTCAAACACAGCAAAATAAAATCAAACATTTCTGATGCATTCAAATATAATGTTACATTATTTACAAGAAACAAATATCCCAGCCACAGTCACAACTTAGTTCAATGCTAAACAGTCTGAGAATTTCCAAATTATATTTAATCTGAAGAGTCTAATTCACATGAGCACTAAGAAAGTAGATATTTGAGCAGTTCTGAATGCATGTGAAGGAATAATTTGGTGAACAAGGCAAGTATCAAGAAACACAATGTCTGAGAAACAGAAGTAGGTTAGGATTTGTAGGTAAGAGTAAAAAACTTCACATCTTTTTGCCAAATAAATTCCTATTTTCCCCTCAAAAATCCAGCTCAGACACCACCTCTTTGAAGAAGCCTCTTCTGAACCCAAAGGCGGTATTAACTTCTACTCTGGTTCTCTGTGAGCCCTTTGTGCCTGAGGCTACTAGTACATGTATTGCTTTAGCAGAAATGTATTAGTTTACATGTGTATCTTACTAGATTAAGAAGCTCCTGGAGCCAGATATTGTGCTTAATCATCTCCGTGGCCCATGGTGAGCACTTGTTTGAATGAATGAATGAATGAATGAATGAGATGTAAAACCACAAGTTGAAGCCATAGGTTGGCATAAAATACCTGATAGGAAAAAATTAAGATATTTGGGAAAATATAATCTTAAGACTCTAATGAATAAAGTATTAATCACACTTTTTTCAAGTAAAAAAAAGAAACAGAAGCGTAGCTGTACGCATAAAAGGATAGAGTACACAAAAGTGAATTCCATCACTCAACACGAGCTAAACGTGGTATGTATGACCTCATGTCTGGAGGTATCTCACATGTCCTCACCTACCTTACCTGGAGTAATTTCAAGTAAGCTTATAACTAATACTAACACAAAACTATTTCCCAGGGTTTCAAAATAAGTAAAAATCAGAAAATATAAAATCACATCTGTTTCTTCCTATGCCAAGTCTCTCTCCTTTCTACAAATTCACTCATATTCTCCACTGAGACAATGGACCAGGAATCAGCAGTCCTGTATTTTTTTGCCCTCACTCTGCCACCTACTTGGCGTGATGTTGTTGGGCAATGCCAACGCCATCTCTCTGAGCCTCCATCTCCTCCCTACATGAAATGGGAAGAAGAGTCATTTTCTTGCCTGTTTCCAGAACTATTGTAAGGCTCAGATCATTAAAAATCAAATGCAAAGCCATTCTCTTAACTCTAATATGAGAAAGCCCTCTAAAAATGGAACCTACTGAATTTCATTGGAGTAGAGTATTATTATTGTTTGATATTTGTGATGTAGCAATCTGCACATCTAATTCTGAACAGCCACCTTCACCACTCACACAACACATGGCTGAATATGTAAGATACAAATGGCAGAAGTGTACCACTGGCTGTGTTTATTAAATCATGACACTCATGTTTTAATCCTATCTATCAATTATACAAAAACTTTAATTGAAATTTTGGCTACAAAATATCCAATTGATTTAATCAATCAATTTCTCTTGAAACTAATATTTGCTGCCCTAGCCGGTTTTGCTCAGTGGTTAGAGCATTGGCTAGTGGACTGAAGGGTCCTGGGTTCGATTCCAACCAAGGGCAGGTACCTAGGTTGCAGGCTCCGGCCCTGGTGAGGGAGGTAACCAATCAATGTGTCTCTCTCACATCTATGTTTCTTTCTCTCTCTCTCGCTCTCTCCCTTCCACTCTCTCTGAAAAAGCAATGGAAAAGATATCCTCAGGTAAGGATTAAAAAAATACATTAAAAAATAATAAACTAGTATTTGCTGTGGGTTTTTAAAATATTTTAACAAATACATTTCATACTACATATATTTTATACTTTTAGCAAAGATTCAAGGACACTATTAAGTTAGGAAATTTACTTTTAAACTTTCTGTGTGTACATATATAAACTGTTATAGCAATAGATCATTTTTAGAAAAAAGTTTATAATTTTGGAAATATTTCCAAACAACTATTTCATAATGCTTTCTCCATAAAACTCCTTCAATAAAGCAATGAGGCTTTTTTCTACAGATGTCATTTTATTTGATGTAGCAGAGTGTGTTTTACTTGGGGAGGGTTTTTTAAATATTTTCTAGATCTAATGCTTTTGGTAGCCACTTGCCATCAAAAAAAGTTCTACAGATACGGAACCTTTCTCTTTTTGCTCAAGGTAATCCCAGAGTTGGCATTCAAGTTCAGGAGTGCTTTGCAGCACTTTTCCACAAGAAAAGCAGACAACCTTATATAGAGGATTTTAAAAACTACTTACCTCATTGTAAATAATTGTAAAGATTACACTATATAAAGTAATTTAATCCATAAATTCATTTAATCATACATGACACATAACAGTTCATGCTGAAATACAAAGGAAGTAAATAAATGAGTAAAGATGCCACTCTCAGTCCCTCTGCATCGTGAAGTCCGTCCACCTTTCCCTTAACATACCTGCAGAAAACATTGTCTAAAAAATGGACCAGGTGAAGACCCAGTGCCAACCCATACCACAGAATAAAACTTTTATTTCTTACTTATTTAAAAAAGGAGCATTTATTGTCTTGCATACTCACTGGGATATATTCAGTCTCCAGAGTGAGTTAAAAATGGAGAAAAACAAGAGAATTTTCATATAGATTTTATTTTACATTATATTTCATTCTTTTAAGTCTTTACCTTTAGAGCAGTTTTAGGTACACAGAAAAATTGAGCAGAAAGTTCCACATATCCCTTGCCCCCTAAACACCCAAAGTCTCTTCCACTATCAACATCCTGCACCAATTTGTTACAAGTGATGAACCTGTGTCGACACAGTACCCAAAACGCACAGATTAGGGTTGACTCTTCGTGTTGTACATTCTATGGGTTTTGACAAATATATAATTACTTGCACTCACCATTACAGTATCACACAGAATAGTTTCACTGCCCTAAAAATCCTCTATTCATCCCTCCTCCTATTCATCCCTCCTCCGCCCCACCAACCCCTTGCAATCACTGATCTTATTACTGTCTCCATAGTTTTTATATTAACTTTTAATCTTTCTCTCCAAAATCTTTTAAAACTTTCTTTTTTTTCTATGTTTTATGTTACAGAGCTTGTTGAACAATAACACATGTATATGTTTTAAAGGAATAAATGTACATATATTTAGCCCAGAAATAAGAGTGGCCAATCAGCAAGTTTGGAGAGGACTCCTCTGTATCACTTGGTGAGTAACTGGAGGATCCAACGGAGCTGGCTGGCTCTTCCCCTACTGGTGCTGAGGAAGGAAGGCGCAGCTGGACTTGTCCCCAGAGACAAAAACAGTAAGAACGAACCTAGGATCAGAAAAGCAGGGCAGGGCCTCAGGAGCAGCCGCATCCAGAAGACTATCTATAGCCCACCACACCTGGTAGGAGTGTGTCCCACGTTACCTCACACCCAGATGTAAACCCCAATAATCAGAAACCTCATCTACATAAGCACAGAAGCATTGCCGAACTCTAGGGTACAACACAAATTTAGTATTTCATAGTTTCTATGGGCCTGGCATGGGTCAGCTGGGTCCTCGGCTCAGGGTCTCACCTGGCTGAAATCAAGGTGTCAACCGGAGCTGTGATCTCATCGGAGACGCCGAGTCATCTTCCAAGTTGTTGACTGAATTTAGTTTCTTAGGTTCCAGAAGGAAGGTCTCCATTTTCTTGATGGCTGTGAGCCAGGGTCACTCTCGGCTCCTAAAGACTGCCCTGCCCCCAGGTCCTTGCCAAGTGGACCCCTCCCTTCTCAACACGGCTGCTTGCTTTTATTCAGGCCAGCAGAAGAGCATCTCACCAACACTTCACCGCCCTTTAAAAGGCTCGTCTGAGCGGGTCAGGCCCATCCAGGATAATCTCATATTTACTGGTCTTGCCCACCCTCAAGAGGAGGAAATTAATTGCACAGTGCAATTGCACAGCACACCAGAGAAAGGGTCTTGTGGGCCACGTTAGAATTCTGATTACCGCAACCCAAACCACATGCCTTGACAAAAATTAACTCAAAATTGACCACAGATTTAAATGTAAAACATAAAACCAGAAAAGTTTTAGAAGAAAATGTGGAGAAAATCTCTGACCTCTAGGGCTTGATGAAGAGTTCTAAGACATGATACCAAAAGCATAATCCATAAAAGAAGAAAAGACAATTAAAAGAACTTCATCAAAATTTAGAACTTCTACTCTACAAAACATCTTGTTACGAAGATTAAAAGACAGGCTACAGAGAGGGGGAAATATCTGCAATATAGACACCTGACAGGGGAAAGTATTTACAATATAGACGCCTGCCTATATTTGCTCACTGACTGTCACAGCAACACCGGGTAATCTGGGGCTATAGTACAGCCTGGAGCCTCAAAGGAGTCACTGAAATCTGATGGGCATGTGCACTCTGCTCAGCTTTCCACTCAAAGTCAATCCCACATCTGCCTGAAAGGACACAAAGGAAGGTGAACCCCGCACTCTATGACCAGGAATCATCAAATGAGTTGGAAAGTGTGAGAGTAAATAAAACCTAGGCTTGATCACCTTTGCCCAAAGGTTTTCTCACTTCCTCTCTAGTTCCCATCCTCTGAGGCTTGCCTGGACCCCAGGTCTAACAACGGTTACTATGTGCCAGGCACCACATTATGAGCTTTGCATATTCTTCTGGCAATAATCCTGTAAGACTCATATTATTTCTACTTTACAGAACACGAAACTGAGGCTCAGTGATGCTACTAAGTACCTTACCTACCCAAGGTCACCGAGCTAATAAAGAATGGAACTGGGATTCAAGTCCATGTCTGTCCAGTTCCAAAGCTCATTCTCATTCTATGTATGGCAAGTTTATTTGTTTGTTTTTAGCTCTCATACAAAGTTTCTCAATGAAGTAAACAGAATTAACCTAGACTTCCCAAGTTTCATAAATTGCACAGCAAGTCTAACACAATATTCATCTGTGTCCATTTCATCCATGCTCTCTCCTTTGTTGACTAAAAAAGGTAGTTTTGTTGTGAAATCAGGTTTTCAAAGATCTCAAACTCAATTAAACAACACTGACTCTGAGCTACCAATTTTCACTTATGTAATATAAATGAATATTTATTTCAAGTAAAAGAACTTCACATATTTTCTTAGGGATTTCATTCATTCTGTAGAATGGGTTAAATAAACATTTGTAACAAATTAATGAAACTCTATCCAAATATGTCACGTATTTCTACATTTACCTCAAAATATATTTTGATTCTAGAAAAATATAATTTGAAAGAAGGCTGTAAGATTATTTTAATGAGAAAAAATTAAATTAAGCTTACAATTATAGCAAATCTACTATCCATGCAATAGATTTTGAAAAAGGAGAAAACTTGGAAAACAATTTCTAGTGTATTTAATTGACTTATACGTGTGAAATGACAACGTGTTGTGCATCTCCCAGCAGCCTGGCTTAAGGATCTGATATCATCAGTGAAGGCTGAAGAAGCAAGGCACCACAACAGCGGCATCCCAAATCCTGCCACACAGGCCTAGCTCACCTGACACGTAAATTCTGAATGAGGCCCGTGTACACTGTATATATTTATAGAGGGAATGAGATTCTAAGAAGTTACATTTCATTTCCATTTTAAGATTGGGGAAGACTTTTCTCTTGCCACATCTGGAAAATTTTCTGGCAGAAAAATGACCTTTCCTTTATGAAAAAACCAGGATCTTGGTGAACCATCTCTCACATGAGATGTTTTCGCATTCCTAGACAGCCCATTTTTGCCCCTGGGTATCCTAAGGGTTTGTGTGCAGTACCAGGGTTGCTGTTTTCTTTAGAGACTGGCCCAGCCCACTGCGGTCCACTTAAAACTATGCACTCCTACTTACTTGGTAAAGGGCATGGTTAAAAACATGTGTAACTAGATATTTAATGCAATGTGCACACACATACTGGACTGCTTTATAGTGTTGATGGTGACAATGATAAGGATAGTAAATTGTCAGGTTATTAGGAGAAAAAATTTAGTTGCAAATGAACAACCTCCTTGGTCAAGCACAACTGAAGACAAAATAGAAGCAGTGTTGTACATAGTTCAGGTATGTTTCTCGTTGGTGTTATTTTATGTAAGAAAAACAAGAATCAAAGTTCATTTTTGCTTTTTGCCATTTGAGATGGCCCTGGACTTGACTTATCCCATCACTCAAAATTTTTACTGGCACCACTTTGAAGGATGTAAATATAGTAGCTTCTCAGGTATGAGGAACCTCATGGGGAACCATACTCGGCAGAGTTGCAGAATACTTCTGCAGCAGGTTTTTGAAAATGATGTTTTCTTTATATCATGTTTAGACTCTAAACTTTCTTCTGGCCTCCATTCAACCATGGCATATACAACTTAAATGTGCCAAAAACAAGACCAATTCTTTTTCTAATATGTTATTTCCAATCAGAATTGAATCAAGGCCAATCCTGAGGCTAAATGCAGCTTCTAGATTGATGGTGATTACTGCTCTTATTATGCAAAAGTTACTATAAAGAAAGACCAAAGGGATAAAAAAATGACATGTTGGTTTCCTACAAGAGTATGAAAAAGGGATCATCAAAATAAACAGAGACTGAAAAAAAGAGTTCCTCTTGGAAACTACTGCATAAGGACATGAAGCCATATAAAGGAACAGTGATCTTAGAAAATTCTAAGAGGAATGAGTTTTTCAGAAGATATTATTAAATCAATAATAATAGCCCGGCCAGGTGTGGCTCAGCGGTTGAGCGTTGACCTAGGATCCAGGCGATCGGGGTTCAATTCCCGGTCAGGGCACATGCCCGGGTTGCGGGCTCGATCCCCAGTCGGGGGCGTGCAGGAGGCAGCTGATCAATGACTCTCTCATCACTGATGTTTCTCTCTCTCTCTCTCTCCCTCTCCTTTCCTCTCTCTGAAATCAATAAAGATTTTTTTTTAATTTTTTAAAATAAATCAATAATAATAATAGTAATGAGAAAAAGGGAGAGGAGGTAAAACTACCTTGCTTTAGGAAATTGAAAGTTTAAGCAATATACAAAATGTTCATCATATGGTGAATTATACAACTGGCACTGGATTTATTAATATGTTCCAAAATATATCCTGATAAAGGAAGAGATTAATGAGAATAGTTACCATTTCTTGAGCACCTATTATGTCTTGACATGACTGGCAATTTTATGATGGAAATTATTAGACTGCTTTGGATTCTATTGACATAGAGATAAGATTTAATATGATATGAGGGTACAGTTGAGTTTTTTTATTCAATTGTGATGGTGTGAGCTGGAATTCAGGCAATCTAGCTTTGTCCAAATGTCAAAATCATAACATCTGGCACTGATATATAGAAATGTTCATGTGGCTCAGTTGGTTGGAGTGTCGTTGGTGCACAGAAAGGTTGCTGGTTCAATTCCTGGGTTGTGGGTTCGATCCCCAGTCCGGGCACATACGGAAAGCAACTGATCAACGTGTCTCTCTCACATTGATGTCTCTCTTCCTCTCTCTAAGAACTTAATTAATTATTTTTAAAAACACAATTTCCTGACTCACATTTAGTCTTTAATGCTCCCACGTGACATTTTTATTCACCCTCTAGAATGAGTAAGAAACTGAAACAAAGGGCACTGTGGTCCCTAGGCCTCCTATGGATCACCAGGGGTCAGGGATCTCAACAAGCCGGCCGTTGCTTGCTCTCCTAACCCAGTCACCTGTCTGGATACCAGGACAGCCGGCTTCTCCAGAGCCTTTGAGAGTCTGCATTACCTTCTCTAATGGGAACAAATTAGAAAGACAGGTGAAAAAAGATTAGCAGGTTAAATGACAAAGAATTTCATCCATTCTGCTTTCAATACATAAAGTAGGGGGGACCCCCCCAAAACAATGTCTCAGGGGATTTCTACTCACATAGAACAAAATTGTGCCTTGAGTTTGCAAGCAGGTATTAGACTTGAGGAAAATAAAGCTATTAGAGTCATAAATGATTCGCATATAACACGAAGTCTCTGAGTTTTCAGATGGCACAAAACTGCTACACAATTCCCTCATGACCCAAAACAAAAAAAGCAAAAGATACTAGATATTATATTTAAATTTCACTCAAAAACAGCATCCCACAGGCTAAAATTGCCTCACTACAAGAAAAGCAAAGACTCGCACTAAAGCAATAACATGTTATTTGTGTGAAATGTTTTAGAAAGCTGATACAAAACCTTATTTGAACCTTGGAACCAAATGAGTTTTGGAGCTCAAGACTTTTAGGATTTAGGGAATAAGGGGCTTATACTATAAAATAAGTAACACTTGGGGTCTGGGGCAGCACGTTCTAACCAAATATGTTCTACCACAAAACATTAAATAATTGCAGTAAGGGGGATAAACTGAGACTACGAAGAGCCTCACGTAGGTTCTTCTCAGGTTTTCCCACCAAGTCATCAGTTTTCTGAACATTTTGTTCCTACCTATCGCTCAATGCTAACAAGAAATTTAACCTCTTAATCTGCATTAATTAAAAACTTGGTGATAATATGAGAGACCCAAAACTTTCAAATAATAAAAAAATAAAATAAAATAAATAAATAAAAATTAATTTAAAAAACTTTCACTTGATGAAGAACCCTAACATTCCTCAACTCACACACACTCTCTCGGTAATATCACAGCTGCTATCTGGTGAGGGTTTTGTGAAAGGCCCTGCACTAATGTCCCCCAAAGACTTTTCTTTCTATTTTGTCCTAAGACATAATTTAATAAATGTACAGGGTTCAACTGCAAGTTTTAACTTAATCATGATTTCCTCCTGGATTTTAGAACATGGAGTTTCTTCTTTTAGATTTTAAATTGTGTGGCAAAGTCCTTCTACCAGGTAATCATTCAACTGTAGATCTAAGGTCTGAGGACTTTTTAAGCTTTATTTGTAAATATAGAAATTGTGCCGCTTTTCAGAAGGTCATAGATATCACTCAGCCTTCTTCAATGTCAACCTGCTAAACCCCCAAACACATGAACAGACCCAGGTGCTGTCTTCACTTTAGGGCTGTTTTCTCTGTTCTGTTCAGCTGATGAAGTTTTACCAAGCCAGGCTCCTTTGGATTCATATGCATTACAAAACAGACTCGCAGCAGAGTGCTGTCCTGCAACGCTGAAGCAAACCTATCTGCTCCATGTGAGTTAAATGGCCCTCACTTAGAAAAGTTAAAATATCAGTATCTCAGGTTTTCTTCAGTGAGATGCTTCTTAAGTTAGTATTCCCCCCAAAGTTATACCTCTTTCTAGCCAGAACTATGAGACTTTTGGCCACTGAAAAAAAGGGGGGGTAGGGGGCTACTACTACTATTAATATAGGCTCTGAAGCTGAAACGCATTTAAAGCTTCAAAATTACTCCACATTGCACTGGTTACTTCACATGAAGCACTTACCCAACCTCAAATAAAATATTTTTTTAAATGTAATTCTGGTAACTCCAAGTTTAAATGAGTGGGGAGAGGAAGATTTCCTATCATTTGAAAAGGTTTAGGATCACTTTTAGCTCTCTTTTTCAATCCCTCTCTCTCTCTCTCTCTGTATATATATATATATATGTATATACACATACACACATATATATATACAGGGTGTCCCAAATATATGTATAGACACTTTAACAGCTGATTGCTCAATTTTGAAAATAAAATGTATTTTAATAAACATTGCCTTTATAAGTATTTTTAGTGTGTTTATACATTTTTGGGGCACCATACATACACACACATGAGAGTAGTAATAGTCCGGTTATTAAAATTTAAGGCATCTGTGGAATTACAAGAAATTGCTCTTGTACCTGGTTTTAGACTGAATGATTTACTGCATCTCCCTTAATCCTTAAATTGCATATTCACTGCTGTATTTTCCTCTAACTGCTGTCACTTAAATTGTCATGCAGAATAGGGCAAATCAGGGTCAGTTTATATAAGCGGCATCAATCTGAAGAACTTCATTAGTCTTTATTTCAAGGCATTATGCAAAGAAAACTGACATTAAGAGAGCCTTAACTGACAGCAAATGAAATCAATCAGCAAATCACTAAGCCATAATAAACTCACTCAATTTGTAGATAACCCTTCCTTTTCCAGGTCTTCACCTAGGCAGTCCATCAAACACTGTGTTTTGTCCAAGAAGCTAAAATGAATAGCAATTCTGCTGCAGCACTTGAAAGTTCAAGTGCTCGCAGGCTTCAGTCCCTCAATAATAAGCATTAAAAGGTATTATCTAGTAGGGTTACACTTATACTTAAATAGGCTTCAAAAAAGAAAAAAAAAAAGATAGAAAAGGGGTCAAATTTGGGATTTAGTTTTTGCCTCTTAACTTTAATGCCAAAGAAATTATGTGCCTATCAGTCAACAGCTTATCTACTTTAAGCTGACTAGAACTAAAAGTTGTAACAAAAACAAAAACAAAAAAGCTCTGCACTTTCATGTTTCGTGATTTTGTTTTTGGTTTTTACTAAGTGTGTCTCAAACATTTCACATACAGGCAAATATCACCATCTCAGAGTTGGAATTTGAAGTCCAAAAAAGAAAATATAAAAAGAGTAGCAATGCTTCAATTTCTTTGTATAATAATTATTCAATAGCAGCACAGGGTGGGCATTCGGTGTTTGCAATGGTTTTATACTGACCTATAGGGAAGCACTGAAGTCCTGGAACATTTCATTCTTTATACTGTGCATGTTGCTACTAAAGTGAAACTTGTATCAAACAGGTTAGCAGTCTAAAACCTCTGAGAGTCCAAACACTAGAATATTCCCGATATACTTAGGTCGCTTTCCCTGTTCCCAGGCTTGCTTGCAGTTCGGTCTAACACAGCTTACATTAATCTAGCACTTTCTAACGCAAAAAGCACGCTCATCTCCTCTGCTCTCCCCACAAGCCTGCGAAGGACAGAATGGAAGACAGGCCTCACCGTCCCCATTTAGAGATGAGGAAGTGGAGGCTCTGCCTTGGGGCGACCTGCCAGGCCTTCAATCCAGCCACTCTGACTCGCACTAGGCTTTCTCCAATACTACGTTGCTTGTCTCTTTCCCCAGCAAACAGAATTATTTTATAGCTTCCAAGCACTATGTTCTCAAGAAAGGAATTCTCATTCTGATCAACATGACGTTTCCAGCAAAACCCAATGACAGACAGAAAACTGCACAGATTCTTGGTTGCCAACTTGCTTATGATCTGACTTACCTGCTTGTCTTGTAGAAGGGCAAAAATCTCAACTTGAACTTGAAAACTAAGCAAGCTTACACCTGACCAAGGAGAATTTATATGCCAAATATTTAAAGGAAAACAATTCCAAAACTATCTAGTAGTGCCGTTTAACTTTCAAAGCTCTTTCATGCATGTCGTGTGATCTTCACAACTGCCCCAAGATGCAACAGGGCAGGTATCATCATCTCCATGTCTCAGGTGAGAAGCTGATGCAGGAGAAATGAGGGCTGAGAGCTCACAGAAAATAGTGGTTCTAGGACAGCGCTCCAGGAGCACTTGCAACTCCACAAGGGTGGCTGAGGATGACTCATATTCAGCCTTCACACGAAAAGACAATGCTGTGCTCCGTGAGAAAGACAGCAGTTAGATAAAGTGAGGAGAATTCCTGCCACCTGCGTGATCTGTGTGCGGGGGAAGGGTCCCATCTGCTCTGTGGCCAGTCCTATCACTTTCTAGGAAAGTTGCATAACCTCTCAACCTCTGGTGACACTGACTCTGCTATGGTTTTATTTTCTTCCTAATATTCTTCCTTGTAATAAGAACAGGAAGAAATGATAAAAGGAGGAGGGTGGGGAGAACTTTATGACTCAGGCCTAGTTGTTTAAGAATTCCTATCAGGTTTTACTTAGTGTCAGCTCAGGTCACCGGCAGCAGATCAGCTCCACAGGGAAATAACTCAGGAGTATTTTCAGCTGAGCTAAGGAGTAAGGAGTCGTGAGATTCCTCAGTGTGAGGCCTGGGCAGCGGGAAGCTGTAGGCAGATGCCCTGCCCTGCCCTACCCTGCCCTGCCCACAAATGTCAGCCTGTCGTTTTCAGAGGCAAAAAGAGATTACACCTCAACAACAACAAATTTTTAAACCTGTTGTTTCAGACTACCACTGTTCTGAAATAAAACCCATGACGCATGATGTACAATGTCTCATCTGCTAAATATTTTAAAAAAACAAAAAACGTTTTAGAACTCCTCGCTTTAACATATATTGCTTAGAAGTCTTCCTTATCAGTTAGGTGCCCAAGATTATGTTTTAACAACAGATGGGAAGAAAAATGCCCTTTTTACAATATATCTTTTAAAATAAAATATGAGGACTAATAAAAGAATGGAAACATATGTCACCTGGTAAAATATCTGAAACAAAAACACACACCATAATTTTACATTTTGAGTCTCAAGAGTCTGTCCTAAAATTCTGATCAATGCATCCCCCTCCTCCCCCACCCCCCACCACCCTCACCACCACAAAAAGAAGTGCAGATCAAAGAGGAAGAGGAAGGCAAGAGGGGTGGATGGATGGGAGGAAGGCGGGGTTGATACCAAAACTGCTCTAGTGAGGGGCATGCTAGGCCACGTCCCCAGCAAAGTCCTCCTGTTCATCAAAAACTACAACATCAGGAGGAGATACAGATTAAGGACAACAAGGCATAACTCGCAATGACTATAACCGATGTTCAAATGCTACTGTTTATTTAGTAATTATTATCCCAATTTGCAACACATCCTTAAAACCAGTCCTTCTGTACACATTAACACCTAACTCACACGTTATTTCATTTCATTTAGCCTTGTTTACAGTTCTGTTGCCAAGAAATTTCGACGAAATCATATATGCTTGTGCATTATCAAGTCTTCAGAGAAGAAGTCTAAAATTTTAACTAGCAAATAAAAATGTCTTTCTGACAATATTACATCAGAAGATGTCATTTGCTATTCCTGGTATCAACAGAAAAAAAATAACACACTAATTATTTTAATTATTTTGTTAATTCTCACACAAGGATATTTTTTCCATTGTTTCTTTTTTTTTTAGAGAGCGTGGAAGGGAGGGAGGGAGGGGGAGAGAGAGAAACATCAATGTGAGAGAGACACATCGATTGGTTGACTCCAACACATGCCCCAACTGGGGCCAGGGATTGAACCTGCAGCCCAGGTATGTGCCCTTGACCAAGAATTGAACCCCCAACCCTTTGGTTCTGGAGCCAATGCTCTCTAGTCACTGAGCAACACCAGCCAGGGTAGAACACTATTTCTTTTATTCATCCTCAAGGTAGACCTCGAGCCTAGGACATTTAGATTCCTCATTGGTACAATTTATATTTTGTGGAACTGTAGACTACAGCTGTCAAGCAGCTCGATGAGACAGAGGATGGTACCTTCCCATCAAAATACATTTATTCCCAGATAAATTTATTCCCAGATGACTTTTTCAGCTAATTGTGTTCCCCTAACAAACAGCTGTTCTCTGGGAAGTATTTTCCAACCTTTGAAGAAGGTAGCATTTCAACATTCTGTTTGACTCTATAGCCCAATTCTAATCATTTTACTTTTAAAAGATATTTTCATTTTAGAATTTAAAGAGAAGTGTACAAACTCTTCTAGATAACAACCATAGATAACCCCAGAATCTTTTTAATACCTTATAACTAAAACGACCCCACTCATCAAAAAGGTCAGATATCCCATAATCTCAAACATTCAAAGCACAGTCATGGGCCCAAAAATAAATTTAAAAGAATATATTTTGAGACAAGCAGCTGTCACAAAATATACTCTCTTTACTTTACCATGGAGACTCTTAAACTGAAACCTGTCAACTCTGTAAATTAAGGACCCAATGAAAATGAACACCTGAAAATCAGAGAAGACCTAAATTATAAAAGATAAAACTTTCTTTTAGGATCAGAAATAAAGAACCACACTTTTAATAGAAAACTAAAGAACGAATAAAAGTCATTTAGGAGCACACTAGAACAGGCTTTTTTAGGGGCAACCAGGGAGTATGTATCAAACACCTTAGCATGTACTTACTCTTAGCACAGAAGATCCACTAATTTACTCTAATGAAAAACATAAGAGATTGTACAAAAATTTTTATAAAAGGATATCCATTGCCACCTTACTCATAATAACCAGAAAAATTAATAACTCAAATATCCATAGATAGAAAAGTGATTAAACATACTGTCCTAGATGCATAGAGTGGAATATAACTCAATCCTCAACAATAATGAGGGAAATCTATATTGACTGACAAGAAGAACACCTGTGACATGTTATTACATTTAAAAATGTTTATAGCCCGGCCGGGCGTGGCTCAGTGGTTGAGCGTCAACCTAGGATCCAGGCGATCGGGGTTCGATTCCCGGTCAGGGCACATGCCCGGGTTGCAGGCTCCATCCCCAGTCGGGGGCGTGCAGGAGGCAGCCGATCATGACTCTCTCATCATTGATGTTTCTATCTCTCTCTCTCCCTCTCCTTTCCTCTCTCTGAAATCAACAGATATATTTTTTTTAAAATGTTTATAAAACAGTGTGGCCCCATTATTGTTTAAATATATACAGACATGTTATATACAAATGAGATGCACGAGTGTTTGTATTTATGACTAAAAAATAACTAGAATGAGTATAAGAACATGTACCAAAATGTTAACACTGGTTATCTCTGAATGGCAGAGTTTCAAATGATCTTAATTTTCTTCTATGCTTTTAAGAGTCTGATTTCTTATTGTCATAATCATGTACAACCTTTTTTAAAAGCTAATTTTCAATATTAGCAAAATTTCTATGAAGTTGTAGTGTTTGTTTTTAATTCTCACCTGAGGATATGTTTAGAGAGGAAAGGGGGGAAGAGAGAGAGAAAGAAAGAGAAACATCAATGTGAGAAACATCAATTGGTTGTGTCCCCCCCCCCCACTGTACACACCCCAACTGGGGATCGAAACCAAAACCTAGGCACGTGCCCTGCCCGGGAACTGAACCCACAACATTCTGGTGTATGGGACAATGCTCCGGCCAGCTGAGCCACCCAGCCGGGGCTGAAGTTGTAGTGTTTAAAGGCAAAACGCCATTATACACCCGAATACTTTATACTGTTGTTATAGCATTACAGTTCATATCTATAATGGTGAACAAGCATCATAAAATTTTTAAGTATATTATATTATATTTTTAAGTATATTTTTTCTTTAAAAAACAGCATTTGACATATTTAGCAAGATTTCCATTCAAAATGGCTCCTTTTCAGGTTTTAAAAAATCAGATGTCTGAAAATTCACTTATGTGGCTGGGATATCATGAAGAAGAAAATACCTAAGTGATGCAATCTCTCGAGTAAAGTTGCCCAGCATCTCTTCGACGTCTAACTATGCCAGAAGGAGAAGCTTCTGGTACAGCGATTAGGAGGCTCCTGCACCGAGAGCAGAGATCCATGTAAAACACACCAGGAGTGCGTCTTGGTATTTTTGTTCCCTCACAGTTTAGGAACAGAAAAAATAAGAACAAAATTCCCTTCAAGATGCTCTTTATGGTTTAACTTTAGAAATACAACAACATGGCTGGAAGTAACTTCTATGCCTGGAAAATAAGCATGAATGTAAAAAAACTATGGTATCCCGAAAGTCGCGGGCATAACACTAACAAAAACACACCATACCAAATACGGACGATGTCATGACACGGCGGGCAGGGGTGATTAAGGGATTACTGTATTTATTATGGTGAAGACTCTGTTGTTTAAAATCTTCATAAATAAGCGGTTTCACAATGAAGCCTTTCTAATGAAGTGTTTATAAACACGTATTTGTAAAATATACTATTTCCAGAGGTATAGTTATTACGCACTAATCCTTTAACACCTTTTATGAGATGGTTTGGGGGACTTTTTTCCTTTTAAATGCAATGGGACTAGAAGTTAAAAATTGATCCCAAGTCGCTCAAAGGCACGTCCGCTGAGGCGCGCGGCCTCCTGCGCCAGCCTCCCGGTGTCAGATTCAAGTCCTGCTCCCGCCGCCCGGCCTCCCGGGGTCGGATTCAAGTCCTGCTCCCGCCGCCCGGCCTCCCGGGTCCGATCCAAGTCCTGCTCCCGCCGCCCGGCCTCCCGGTGTCGGATTCAAGTCCTGCTCCCGCCGCCCGGCCTCCCGGGTCCGATCCAAGTCCTGCTCCCGCCGCCCGGCCTCCCGGGGTCCGATTCAAGTCCTGCTCCCCCAGCCCAGCCTCCCGGGGTCCGATCCAAGTCCTGCTCCCCCAGCCCAGCCTCCCGGGGTCCGATCCAAGTCCTGCTCCCCCAGCCCAGCCTCCCGGGGTCGGATTCAAGTCCTGCTCCCGCCGCCCGGCCTCCCGGGGTCGGATTCAAGTCCTGCTCCCGCCACCCGGCCTCCCGGTGTCGGATTCAAGTCCTGCTCCCGCCGCCCAGCCTCCCGGGTCCGATTCAAGTCCTGCTCCCGCCGCCCGGCCTCCCGGGGTCGGATTCAAGTCCTGCTCCCGCCGCCCGGCCTCCCGGTGTCGGATTCAAGTCCTGCTCCCGCCGCCCGGCCTCCCGGGTCCGATCCAAGTCCTGCTCCCGCCGCCCGGCCTCCCGGGTCCGATCCAAGTCCTGCTCCCCCAGCCCAGCCTCCCGGGGTCCGATTCAAGTCCTGCTCCCGCCGCCCGGCCCCCCGGGGTCCGATTCAAGTCCTGCTCCCGCCGCCCGGCCCCCCGGGGTCCGATTCAAGTCCTGCTCCCGCCGCCCAGCCTCCCGGGGTCGGATCCAAGTCCTGCTCCCGCCGCCCGGCCTCCCGGGTCCGATCCAAGTCCTGCTCCCCCCGCCCAGCCTCCCGGGGTCCGATTCAAGTCCTGCTCCCGCCGCCCGGGTGCGAGGCCGGCCCCGGGCTGGGGGGGGGGCAGCTCGCCCAGTCCTCGAGGCGCCTGCACGCTCGCGGCCGGCGAACTAATAAGCAGCGTGTTCACAACGTGCCCTCACCATTCTGAGCACTGCAGAGGCACTACCCACTCCTCGCCTGTCCCTAACACTGTCCCCCCAAAACTGAGAACCTTTATTCTTTCACCTTGCAGCTGCAGCAGAGCCCGCGCAGTGTAAGTCGCCTTCCAGCTGACCTCTGTGGGACCCCTGCCCCCACTAGTTGCACAGATGGAGTGTGCCCTGCGCCACGCCCTCCCTTCATTCTCTCCAGGCGTTTTCTGTCCCTCCCCCCCCCCCCCCCCCCCGCTAAGAAAAAACAGTGAGCCTTGGTTTGCAAAGGCAGAAAGGCACGATTAAAAACACGAATGGGCCGGTTGCCCCGCGCCCGGGATACGCAGCCTTCGCGATCCACTCCGTCTGGACGACCCGCGCGGCGTTCTCCGCGGGCGGGTGGGCGCAGAGCCCCCACCCCCGGGACCTGCGGGACCAGGTGGGCTGTACGGAGGCGCTCACCGCAGCTGGGGCACGAGACGCCCAGCGAGTGGGAGCTATTGGGGCCGTTCTTGGCTAATAGCTGAGGGGGATGGAGACACAAACGTTTATTACATGCCTGCTAATATTTGCAAAATATTAAATCACTGCATAACATGATTATTAAAAACACAAAATTCAGAGACTAAGGTGATGAGCGCAGGTTATTCTGCGCGCAGCCCTCTGCGCTCGGCCACCAGCGCCAGCCGGTCCAATCGCGGCGGTTTTGTCCTTCCCGGGCTCGCGGGGACTGATAGGCTATCATGCGGGAGAGAGAGCTCAGGTACAATTCCAAACTTGCCATAGGAGCTCAGACAAGGAGTTTTAGTGGCAATGGGGCCTCACTGCAACATCAAGTAACGTGGGAAAGGAAGTAGGGAAATAACACTTAATCTTGACCAAAATTATTTCAAGCTTTTGAAGAAACAAGGGAGATTGTAGGAACCAAATGGAAAGATACAGAGAAAAAGATCCTAAATAAGCATTTTTCAAAATAAAACACGCCACACACCCTTAAAAGTAAGGAGAACAAGCTACTGTTGCTTGCTGTTCTTTACAGGGGTCCCATAGCGGCTGCAAAAAGGGCGGCCACCACCACGGCCTGCTCTCCCTGGGCTGGGCCCCGGGCTCTGCACTTCACAGCACCGCCTCACTCAGTCCTGCTACAAGCCTGAGAAATGGGTAGATAACACTTTTTTGCAGATAAGGAAATGGAGGCTAACAGTGAGCAGATCTCAGAGACTACTAAACGGAATTTTCTCCTGTAGGAGAGCGTCAATCACGTGCTCTTCTGGGCCCAGAGAGGAAAAGGCAATCCCCTCATCGTCTTCACCTCTTACTGGTGCTCCCTGGTCTTCCTTCTGTACAGAATCATTCCTATCATAACGCTTGCCCTGTTGGAAAAGACAGGCAGGGCTGTCTAGGAAAACTTCAGCAACCACCGCTCTAATGATGCCTGTGTAGGTTGGCCAAAGGGTCCACAGGTCGTCACAACCAGCACAGTGACCCTCTCCTCATCATAACCAAAGGACGTGTGCGCACTGAATGCCTCACTCCACCAGCACTGAGTACAAAGCTAAACAAACACGAAATTCCCGAATGTGCAGCCACACTTAGTGTCAATATATGTATTTATATACGGTAAAAAGGTAAAAAGTAGAGTTCCATATTAGCCTGTCAAATGGAAACAAAATCTTTTATCTGTGAATCTGTCTACAGTACAGCATAAACTATGACCTAAATCATACATAGATGCAGAGTGAACATTTTTGTAAATGTAAGAAAAACTCCACTATAGATTTAAAAGATTTTACTCTTATCATTTAACACAGGTGTCTGGATTTTTTAGTGTCAGATTTTATCAGTAAAGCTTTGCAGTCAAACACACCTAAATTTACATCCAGGCTCAGGGCCCTGCTGTTTACCTGGTGTTGATTTTAGGAGAGTTATCTAAACTCTCTTATAGTAAACTGTAAAATGGAGATAATGCCACCCACTTGACAGGTTCATTGTGAGAATTAAAGAAATCATGTATTAAAGAGCTAAGCATGATACCTGGTGCATAGTAAGTGCTCACTGAAATACTATTATTATAATTAAGGCCGTAAGTTAATACAGTGCCTTTCTTCTCAAAGTACTCAAAGCATATCACCAACTGTGTGTGTGAGGGTGGGTGTGGGTGTGGGTGTCTGTGTGTATGTGTAAAACTCTATTATGGTCCATATCATGTGTTCTTCTCTGCATAGAACACTAAACCAAAATATATTATTACTAAACTACAATGTATATTACAGCATGTCAAGGCAAAACTCACCCAAGGGTTTAGGTATACGGTAACATGCATAACTATTTTTATTAGAACTTGGAGAAAAAAGCAGTTTAAAACATAGGTCTATACATTTCCTTCTTGCTATTCACAAATGTCAAAACCATAGAGAGTTCATGGTTTGCCCCAAAAATGGCATCCCAAGGAATCAGTCTCTTTCCAAATCACCCAAATCTACAGTTTGGTGGAAGTCTTTATTTGTGAATTATGAAAAGTATTAAGCCCTTTGAGTTTCTGAATCAAGTAAAGGATTCTTTTACAACCACTAGAAAAGTTTCAAATCATACTGTACTAATGGCTACAATGAATTCATAAATAATGATAATAAAATTTAAAATGTACACCTTAATCTTGTACTAAACAATGGTACAGTATGGTAGCCTATAACTGGAAATAAAAATATTTTATGCTTAGTTTTACAATTACATATATCTTAGAATATTAATGGACAATCTAGTGAAAGAAACAACTAGTGTTTACTTTTTCTCTGTAGAGCATTAATTTGAGTATGAACAACAAATTAAATTAGGCTATGGAACATGTAGAAAAATTAACATTAGCCCCACCTAGACTGACAATAATTTTGTAAAAAATTAGAATTTCACAGGGGCATAAACTGAAGAATGAAAAAGTTTATTTCAAACCTCAAAATGTGAAACACAGACTGTTTTAAGAGATATTGGTCTTTTAAATACAATAAAAATCGAGAGTGCCTGTGAACACAGACAAACTCTTCTGAAATGTCAGGCCCCCTGCAGTTTAGATCATGTTCATACATTCTCCTAGTAAAGGCACTGGATATTTTAAGGAGAACAAAGCAAATATTGAATTTTGTTTTGTCTAATTTAAGAAAATTTTTAACCCTAAGGAATAAAATCACACAATAGTAACCTAGAATAGAAAGATACATGCAGCATCTGAAAATGACTATGTTTTTGAAAATGATTTTCTTTATTAAGTTTTTTCTTAAAATTATTTGAGATTTTGTGATTTGGTGCTTTGAGTTTCATAAATGAAATAACCCAGTTTGCACATATTACAATGGTCATTAAAACTAAACCTTAAAGGGCAAAATACTCTATAATGTCGAGCACAGTTCTAGATTTGCTGAAATTAAATAAATCACCATGTAAGAAATGTTGGATAGACTTTGAAATTAACATGGAAAATTTTCAAATATCTCTCCTGATAATTTTATCTAAGGTGATTTATTTTAAAACAGCAGGAGCTACAAATTGAGACTAGCTTAAAAAGATAACATCCTAGTGTCTTATTGTCCTCTGCTGATTAAAAAGTATTCTTTGAAACTGTACTTAGCTATAAAAGATATATTTTCTTGGTAAAAAAAAAAAATACTTTTCGAGATTATTTAATAGGCTGGATCAAGGCTTTAAAGAAAAAAAACAAAAAACAATTATATGTGAAATACAGTGTTACATAAAAGAAGAAAAATTATTTGCATCTCCATTATGTTATTCACAACACTTTGAGGCCTTCCTTCTCTCCAGTTAGTACAATTTCTTCTTCTCTATGTCTCAAACAGTAACAAACAGTGTTATTTAGACTCTAACCTGGCACGCCACCACCTCTGGCCCGCCCTTGAGCCCCTCCACTGCAAAGGTCTCCAGGTGCAGTTTGGGTAGCTGCAGGGTGAAGTCATTCCTACTTGCCGCAGTCCGTGACAGCGAGATCTGATCTCTGACCTAAAGGGAAAAAAACAGCATCAATGGTAATTCCCCTTCAGACACATTAACTGGGATGAACTGGGTCCCCCTGAGCCCACTGAGTGGACTTGCATTGATCGCTGGACCTGAAATCCATGAATAAATTTAGGACTAATTGATTTTTCGTTGCAAATAAATCTCTAATTCAGAGTGCTGGGGGAGAATGTTAAGAAGAAAAAGCATCCTCCTGCTTGAAATGAGGGAGGAAGAAGAGTCGCTGGAGCTCTTCTGATCAAGAGGTGCTGAATTATTTTTCGCTGCTCCACCCTGAAAAGAAAAGGGAAAGAAGGGGAAGAAAAATTCACAAAATAAAAAACAAACAGTGATTGCCTAATTATTATCACTTTCTTAGTAACATGTTTAATTTAACTGGTATTAACTGACATATACTGGACAAGATAATTATCAGGTACTAGTCTTTAGGAAAAAAAACTTCAATAATATGTACCTTGGAATAAAAACAAATATACTCAACAAACAAGGGTACTTAAAAATGTACCAGTAAGAGGTTTGTTTGCCCTTTTTACTCTCATTAAACTTGAGTCCTATCGATTAAATACATATAAACCAACTTGGTCATTCATCTTCTAAGTAAGGTAATGGATAGAATCAGTACAATTTGTACTGTATTTTAAGTGTTCAGAAAGGTAACAATACAAACATTTCACGGATACAGGAGAAATACCAAATTCTCTGGCCAGTATTGGAATCATGCGCAGTTGATATTGCACTGCCACCTTCTGGACAAATGAGAAAATACTCCCTATATAATGCAAACACTAGATACAGGAAAGTGTCCAGAAACAGATTTTCATTTTTAAATTCCAAACTTAGTAAAAGCCTTAAGAATTCCACAGTTTAGTTTCCTTTTAAGATCAGTAAGCTCTCATTTTTAATCATATAGTTTAGAGATAGAAGTTTTCATATGTAGGCAAATTTTCTAACTTTCCTTATGCCTGAATTAGTTTTAAAATTTTATCTCTTTGCTACGATATACTTGATAAATATTACACAACTAGCTAGAGTCACAAGATATAAAGAGCTCTTATGACCTTTTTAGCAAAAGTAAAAATGGGGAGAACTATGAAAATAACATTAATTGCTCAAATAAATGTATTTAATCTCTACTTTTACCTGAGCAACTTCAAATGTAAGTTGGTAATAATACAGGGTGGGGCAAAAGTAGGTTAACAGTTGTGAGCATATGAAACAGTTTATTCTCGTATTATTGTTTATTAATTATTGTATTATTTTCCATCTGAACAACTGTAAACCTACTTTTGCCCCACCCTGTATATGATAGAAAACCTGTCCTTCATTTTTCTATTCTACGTGGACAATTTGTAAAACTGAATCACTTATTTTATAAATCAACTCTCATACTATGTAGAGTTTCCTTAAACCAGCAAATACACACAAACATATGATGACATCTTTAATTGTTCATGCTAATCTATGGGTATAAAAATCCTTATACTCCCATGTTGAGCTGAAGAAATTCTGTCAGTAAGTGAATGTCAAAGTGTACTCTGTAAACCATACACTGTAATGCGATTTTAATAACAGTGTGAGGGCTACATGCACACTGGAGTCCCAATTCAGAATACACAGGGTGTCCCCAAAAAATGTATACACACTTTAACAGCTGATAGTTCAATTTTGAAAGTAAAATTTTTTAAATAAATACTGCCTTTATAATCATTCAAAGTGTGTGTATACATTTTTGGGGGATACCCTATATTTTTACCTAGAAGAATGTAACATTTTCTAGTCTTCAGTCAGAATGAGAAGGATATTAAATGTACTGAACATAACAGAATAGATCATATTTTACAAAAAAAGTTTGCTTTAATTTTATATTTTATATGTATGGATACCTTCTTGTGCTTTTTTTTTGTCACCAATGTGCATTCAGATAAAAGAAAACATTAATGTGGATTAAGGTACTGAGAATTTATCAACATCAAACCACTGGTGTTGTGCCTTCTACCCTTCTGAAACATAGTCAATAGATCTAAATATTTTACTGCACCCTGGCCAATTCATTGTTTGATGTTTAAAAACTCACCCAGAATCAAAGAAAATTTATTAAATTTGAGCCCCCAAATGAGATACTATTAGCTTTGAAAGTCAAGTTTAACTGCGATATTGATGATTCTCTTTTTTCTGTGACAAAATTCACTAGGGAAATCCTGGGTGTCAAAGTACAAAAGCAGATTGCTAATGCGGGCAAAGGGGGGTGGGGGACTATGGGCAATGTAGATATAAGCCACAACACAGTCCCAGCTCTGGGGGTCCTTTAACCCCGAGAACGTCACGCACCGCGCTTCATCTGTGAAGCTAGACATAGAGGAACAATAGCCACATTTTCTATTCTCTAAATAAACTTTCTAAACAAAATTAAGCTAGGGCATTTGGCATTTAAAACTGTGATTTATTGTTGAATTAACATTTTCACTAAACATTATTTAATTTGGCAAATTACATAATTCTTTTTTTAGAAAAAAACTCAAAATGCAGCTGTTATGCTCAATCTAATGATGGGCATCGTAATTACTTTATTTGAATAATATGCATGTGTTAATACTTTCATTGAATTATAAATTATCTGTTGAATGTTTGACAGCGCCATCGAAAGGCAGTGACCCATGATATATAATAGACGCAATATCACAAATATTTCTACTAAAATTTAAGAATTTTTCCACTTTTAAATTAAAGCAACACTTTGAGAGCAGCCATCTAAAGTGTTCTCCAAATATTTCTAGAAAAAAGGTTTTTTCAAATCTTGAGAAAGGATTGGCTAGGAACTGCTTTATTTTTTAATGGGTAAAGGAAGTCAAAGCATCGTGTTGAAAGAATACAAAACAGTGACACTAGGGCAAGTAAAAATGTAACTGCAGCAAAGAAGCAAGAAGGAAAGGTGACAAACAGGGAGAGATAAAGAGCGAAAAGGAGGGACTGTTCAGAAAGTACGCAGAAGGCGAATCTGAATTTCAGGGTGTGAACAAGAATGAACAGAAGAAATTCAACACAGAACTTCAGAAAAAGAACTCCCCTTAAAAATGCATTAAATTTGTCCATGGAAAACAAAACAAAACAAAGCAAGCAAGCAAACAACAGAACAGGCAGGCTGAGAACACAGTACCTACAATCAGAGAGAGAGAAGTGGGATTTCTTTAGGAATATTACCACTGGATACAAAATGATCCCTTTCAAAAATGAGAGTTTAAAGTAAGTTCCTTTGCTGTCAAAAGTTCTGAAGTAACAATATTAGAACAGAAAAATTATTTTTCCCTAAAAGGAAAAGTAGGTTTCCCTTTTAAAATACACATTTTAATGTGAATTAGGATTAAAACAACCAGTAGCCTGTCCGCGAATTACAATTTCAAACAAATTGATTTTAAATTATAATTTCAAAAGACAGTCGTTGATTCTGTCTGCAGTACACCATTATTCATCCTATAATTAAGATTCTGTACCCTTTTCACTATGATTTTATAGATGTGAGCAATAAAAAATATATACACAATGGTTTTTTATTTCAAAATGGCTAACTTCATTTTAACATACAATTATTTCTTTCACAGTATTTCATAATATAAATCTCAATTGTTAAATTGTATATATATTTTTAACATTCTATAAAGGTTGTACAATTTCGTATTTGGGCAAAGAATAAAGAAAAACCTACATTACTCCATTCTAATATTTTGGTTTTTAGAAAGAGTAGTTTACTTTTCCCTTTTCTTATTACATACTTTCAGAAAGCAAATATTTCTAATAGATATGCTCTAAGAGATGAACAGAGAAAAATAAATGAAACTTTCTAAGTAGTCAAAAATTGATATGAAATATATATTTTATTATAACAATCTAGTTTCAGAATTAAGTGATTCATAAGCTCCAAATAGTACTATTTCTATTCCTCTGAGTAGCCTTTACTCACAAGACACCAATCTGTATTCAAACCATAACACCAAAAAAGCGGTTTATGTTAGATACATCAACTACGAAATTAAATTAGTCATTTTTAGAAAAGCTACTCAACTCTCAAAATGTGAAGCTGCAGCTTTTATCCTGCACAGCTATGAATCCCTCTGGACCCAGTGTTCCAATTTAAAAAAAAAAAAAACAACTTATGAAATGTAGTGCTGGCTCTGTTTTCACCAACAGGATACTAAGGAAGAAGTAGTAAGTTGTAGTATATCAAAACTGAGATACACTTAAGAACATGAGTAAGAAAATGTATATGATGCCTGAATCCTGAATTCCTGGGAAAAGTAACTGATATTAGGACTTTACATCACACTCTTAATCTGCCTAAAATTGTATTTTCTCCAGTCTCTTATTGCCACGAATGCTTCAAAACAAGCGTTTTTATCAGAGGTATTCCCATCAAATACAGACCCCACAATGTTTCCTGCAGCCTCCATTCTTACGGCCCTGTGTTCGGGTTTTACTTTGCTTACATCCCCTGTCTTCCTCCTTCCCATCCTGCCTCTGTACTTCCTTCCACACCCATGGACACCTTGTTGCTTTGCCTCCCCTCTTTATTCTAATTTTTAATCCTACCCACCAGTGCAGCCTACACCTATTTTTCAACCTACGCGCTAGAGAAGGTATAGTTGACACACTACAGCCTGGGAGCTACATCCAGCCCACCACCTGTTATTGTAAATAAAGTTTTATTGGAACACAGCCATGTCCATTCGTTTATGTGTTGTCTCTGGCTGCTTTCCTGCTACAACAGAGTTGGGTAGTTGAGGCAGAGACCATATGGTCCACAAAGCCTAAAATATTTACTGTCTGGCCCTTTAAAGAAAATATTAGCCATCCCTGCCGTAGAAGTATGGAAGGAAAGACATGTGTAAAGTTCCTTAAAATTACCACATCTTACCAGAGAATGTATGAACAATTTCTAGTGAGCCAACCTTATACCACTAACACAGAGTGCCATCTCAGAAACTTCCTGGCTCCTTTTTTCTAGTGTTCCATGAAATAAGTGCAGTATCTCCCGATGTATTTTAAAGTTTAAGTAGCCTGGTGTACAATTCAACTGGGTCCAACTTTCCTGGCACAACTACGATCACCCATTCTAGTATCCAATTAATAGAAAATTTAGTAACCAAACAGAACAGGCATATTGGAGAGCCTTTTGTAAATAGAAAGAGAAGAGAATCAGCCAGAGTTACATATACTCTGTACTAACAATAGTAGCAAGAAAAATGTTACCCACACAGACACTCATAAGTAAGCGTGTCATCAAATAAGAATGTCATTCCAAACTCACAAATTCCACAAGGCAGCAGAAAGACAGAATAACAAAAAAGATATTTAGATAGTTCCCGGACTCTGTATGTGCCTAGTGAGAGGAGCAGGGGCTAACGCATGTCGAGACAATGGAAATGACATTAAAATTGGATAGTAATATCTAAAGGGATACTTCCTCTTTCTTTTACCTTTTCCTTGACTACTGACTTAATGAAATGGACAGAGTACAGCACTATTTCTATTCGTAATACTATCATTAGTGCTTCCAAAAGTTCTTCATACTTTTCCAAGTTCTCTTCATACTAGCTCACTGGGTTCTGCCACCCACCTTGTGACACAGCTATTGCCACCCCTAAAATAAGGATACTGACTCCAGGGCTCTTAACATGAAACAATAATGCCTCTTAATCTCTATAATGAAGTTATAAGAGTTGAGGAAATTGTTTCCGATTTTGGTACTTCTTCCATTTCCCTGCCTGAAAACAAAACACCTTTTTCCCCTTTTCTTTTTCCCTTGTCTGGCAGTCTTAGCAAAAGTGGGCACATTTCAGAAGAGGAGTTTTGTGACAAGCAACAGGGACTAGTCTTTAGACGCCCTTGCTTTCCTCAGCAGTCTCACTGGGCCTGGGGCATTCTCACTTGTTCATGTTTCCTCTCCCCCTGTTATCCCCACCCGCACGCGCACAGTGATGACACTGAGACAGGTTACCTGTGCAGCAGTCATCCTTACACAATGGTCACAATCTCACATGGAAGGTCCCCAAACTATGATGTCCCAAGATATACACGACAGTTCGTGCTGTGCTCCACACCTTGGCGCCCTGTCAGCAGCAGCAGGCGCTCCACTGGTGCTCAGCAGGCAGACACGCGAGCCGAACAGAAGGGAGTGAGGAAGTCGCCTGCTTTTACTGGGAGCCTATTTAACTTCACCTATGACTCTGGACCGGAGCCAGAACTCTCCAGTGACTGCCAGCTGCTGTCACCAGGAAAGAGGGCAAAAGCCCCCACCACAACCACCCCACACATATAGTTACATCCCAATTATGGACCTAAGAAACTGATCTCTTGAATCAAATTATCAAGCTGGCTACATCCCAATTTAGGATCTGAAAAACTGAACCCTCAAATCAAATTAGCAAGCTGGAAAACAGGGTGATTTAATCACGGGCATCTTATAAGGGCACTAGACAGCATGATAAATCTGCAACCCAAGTTTTATACCATAGAATGTACCCCC
This sequence comes from Miniopterus schreibersii, assembly GCF_964146895.1. Lineage (NCBI taxonomy): Eukaryota > Metazoa > Chordata > Mammalia > Chiroptera > Miniopteridae > Miniopterus > Miniopterus schreibersii. The sequence goes on along the minus strand of NC_138111.1, from coordinate 52,467,365 downwards.
ACAAACTGATTACAGTGACCTTGAGCTATTTAAAAAACACAAAACCCACACTTGAGAATGGAGGAATATATTTATGAATTGAATTGTTACAGTCCTCCACACAGAGATATTTTCTTTTCTAGGGTGAATTATTCCAAAGGAGAATGACAGATGATCACCGAAATTAGTTATTTAGATGAGTTTAAGCTAAAAACTGTTAAGCACATGTACATGACATTCTGTGTGTCTTATCTTTAGTTTGTCAAGGTTTTTAAATCCCTCTTGAGCTGGAGTACCATTTTTAGCTTGGCTAGGTCAGAATGACACTGAACAATATGAATGATGACACACCAGACAGCTATATGGACAGAGTTGTCATCAGCAAGCCAGCTGTGCTAACACCTGCATGTCCTGCGCAGCTGATGTTCAGAACCAGGACCCAGAAATTAAGAATGGAAAGGAGTTTGAAGATCATCAGTAACATTTAGAGGGTCGTTAATGAGTCACTAAAAATTGGGTTTTAGAGGCAGGAGATCATGTTTCAGCTTTTAAAACACTGTCAGTTTCATAAATTAAAATTATTCTATAGTCTTTGTATTCCTTTTAAATGCAGGAAAAACTAAAAATCAAAGATAACTATGTATTATCAAATATTCTGGTTAACAGCATTTTTAAGTTTATAAATCACATTTGAAGATCCGGCTATGCAGTGACTTCACCTGTCAGATCCTGTTTGACTCCATTCTACTCCACAATCCACTCGAACAACAGAAGTGATCATCTTTACATTTTTCATAGGCATCAAACTATTACCTGTAAATTCACTGTTAGCATACCTCGCTTTCCTAGAGACATTCCTAAAATTAAATTTAGGCTTTCTCCTCTAGCTCTTAATTAGGCGAAGTACATACACATGCTATTTTTAGCAATCAAATAAAGAAATCAAGTTATAATATCAGCAAGACCTGCCCTGGAATCTAGAGATGCCTTTAGTTAATGTTTAGAGACTGGGTGATGGTAAAAGTTTGGCTCATTCGACAAACATTCATTAATTAAGTGCCTACTGGGTCCCAGGCACTGTGATAGATGCTGAGGATATAAAAATTAAGGAGACAGAATTCCATCCCTCAAGGACTTCAAACTCTAGTGGCATAATTAATCTCTCAAAATGCATTGCCTGGCCTCCCATTTATCTATAATGTCTTGTTTCTCCTGTCAATTGTTATCACCTCCTTCTTTGCCAGAAAGTATTATGTTAATCAATCTCAAACCTTTATCTTTAGCCCTGACTTTCCCCCCAGGGGTCCAGACTCACATGTCCTGCTGTTCACTCCACATTCCCTTAAACTCAGTAGTTCCGAAACAAACCCATCATATCTCCCTTCTCCCTCCTGGAAAAGCGAACGAACTCGCTCCTCCGTGTCCTCCTAGCATCGGCTCATCACACCGCCATCCTGGGACCCCTCCCGGCCCTCTCGCCCACATACCATGTTATTAAATACGTTTCACGTCCCCTCCTCAGCCCCCTACCACATGATCTTGCTTCAAAGCTCATGCAGCCACAGCTTCCTGGCCCTGGTGTCCCCTTCATGACTCAGGGCATCCGCGCACCCGCTCTGAGCCCAAAGCCAGCGAGCAAATGCGGCCGCGCCACTCCCCAGCTTAGCCTCTAGTTGACCTCCCTGCCCCATGGTACAGATCCAGGGTTCTTCAAAGGGCAAAAAAAGTTCTTCCCTGACCTGGCTTCCACCCGCCCCATTCAGCCTCATCTCTCGCACTCTCCTTGCATTTAACGCTGAGTTAAGGATGTCTGGCTGTCATGCTTCCACGCACTTGCACAGGCTACTCTCTCTGCTAGAATGTCCTTCCCGTCTTTCCTCACACCTCAAGGCATTTCCCCCCAGCCAGGCACGAATTGTCTCCTAAGCAACCTCCACAGCCCACCCCTGGGTTTTCTAAGTATGCCTCACAGATGAATAACTCTATCTAAATAGATATAGAGCTGCATCTGTGGGTGCATATTCACTGTGTTATACTGGAATTATCTATGTCTCCACTTTGAGGGAAGGGACTAGGAGATACATATATTTTTTTTCCCAGAGGAGGGCACAGTTCCTGGGACATAATATACACTCAAAAGGTATCTGTGGGCTCAACTACTCATAATAAATATTGTATTTTATTATAAATTAGAAGTTTTAAGTAGCTTTACTGTAGAAGAAAATCCAAAACAGCTTCAGCAAAAACTCCTGTGACTCCCCGGTTATTGTTCCAGGGTCATTTCGGCCTGATAAACTTGGTGGTCTAGATAGCCTTTTCAGGTTTCTGAATTGTGACTTCCTGTTTTATCTTTTAAACACTTGACTGAAAAGGTATTTAACACCTCTCAGTAAAAGTTCAGTGGTAACAAAGTACACTATGATCATACATAGAAAACACTTTAGTTAATTCCTCCATACTTGTAGAACAAGAAATCTCTAAAATCCTCAAGATTTCAGCCATTCTGTTAATTCAACAATAACGAAATAAACTGCAACGAAAAATGTTCAGATTCTTCTCTACATTCAAATATTACCAAATCTACTTACTTTCACCCCCAGCTATGTAGTAAACAAAGATATCTCTCTGCTAAGAATTTGGTTAGTACCCAATAAATACTTAGTTAAGGTAATATTCTCATACCTAACCCTAAGTAAAACAAACATTAACTTACCCTATCCTGAAAATTATTTCAATATAATGATTATACTTTCACTCATTTCCACACAATAAAAACACTTATGACATGTTTGAAGAAGCTCTTAATTTTAAAAATTTTCAATTCCTGAGAAGTCTACATTATCAATAATATAGAAGCCTACTGGTAAAGTTATTAGGAACACAAAAGGATATAATAATAGTGAGTGATATTAACAACAATATGGAGTAAAGTACTCCAAAAGCAGCAAATAAACTGGCAATATCTATTTAAAATCAACTTTTTCAGAACTCTAGAAACTAACTAAAATTTTACAGCAAGCAGCCAAAGCTTAAACAAGAAAAAAACCTGAATCTTGGTATTTAAGGAAATCTCTGTCAAAACACTAGCTGACCTGCCCTGGTGGGTGTGACTCAGTTGGTTGGGTGTTGTCCCATGTACCAAAAAGGTTGGCGGTTCGATTCCCAGTTACGGTACGTTCCCGGGTTTCGGGCTCAATCCCTGGGAGGTGGCATGCAGGAGGCAGCCCACTGCTGTTTCGCTCTCATATCGGTATTTCTCTCTCTTCCTCTCCTTTGCTCTCTCTCTAAAAATCAATAAAAATATTCTATAAAAAAAAAAAAATACTAGCTGACCACTAAATAAGTTAACAGAACAGAGATTTCAGTGGCCACACATGACGAAGAATACAAACTTTACAAAATTACTTCAGGAAATTCACTAAACAAACAACTATTACTAAAGTATGCAGCAACAGCAAACACTGGAGATGGTGAAGAATCTGATTTCCAGAGTCACCACATTGTAACATTCGAAATATCCATTTTCAACAAAAATTTATGAAGTATGCTAAGAAATAAAGTAAGGCCCACACACAAGAAAAGTGGAAATTAATAAGAACTGTCTCTGAGGAAGTCTAGACATGAGATTTACCACAGAATTACTTTAATTATTTTAAATATTCTTAAAAAGTTAAAGAAAACCATGTACAAAGAACCCAAGGAAACCATGAGAATGATGTTTTCCAAAAAAAGAAAATATAAGTAAAGAAGTATAAAGTATAGAAAGGAAACAAACAGAAATTTTGGAGTTGATACATTCAAGTGCGGAAAAGAGGAGAAAAAACCTGTCACCCAGGAATTCTATAGTCAACAAAAACATGCTTCAAAAATGAAGGAGAAAAATAAATAATAGCTGAGGGTGCTCATTATTACCAGACCTGCCTTAGAAGAAATGCTAAAGGGAAAACCTTAGCCTGAAATTAAGGACACTACACAGTAACTCAAAGCCACATGAACAAAGATCAGTAAAATAAAGAAATAAAGGTAACTGCATAGGTAAATATAAAAGTCAGTATTAATGTACTTTTAGTGTGTAACTCTTCTTTTTCCTCTATATGATTTAAAAGAAAATTACATAAAACAATTATAAATTATGTTGATGGACACTCGATGTATAAAGATGTAATTTGTGATAACAACAATATAAATGGGGGATAAACCTATATAGGAGCAAAGGTTTTGTATACTATTGAAACTAAGTTGGTATTAATTCAAACTAGATTGTTGTGAATTAAGATGTTAATGGTATTCCCCAAGGCAACCACTAAGAATAAAACTCAAAATATATAGTAAAACAAAGGAGGACATCAAATGTTATACTAGAAAAGTACTATCTAACAACAAAAAATGGAGGAGACTAATGCAGTAATTGTGAAACAATATAGATAAAATACATATATAAAAAAGGGCAAAAGTCCTTCCTTACCACTAATTTCATTAAATGTAAACTGATTAAACTCTCCAATTAAAAGTTGGAGATTGGCAGAACGGATTTAAAATGCTCTCTACATGCTCTCTACAAGGGACTTATCTTAGACACAGATAGGCTGAAAGTAAGGGAACAGAAAAAGATATTCCATGCAAATAATAACCAAAAGGGAGCTGCAGTGGCTATATTAGTATCATACAAAATAGACTTTAAGACAGAATTTTAACAAGACCAAGAAAGATATATAATTATAAAAGGGTCAATCCACCAAGAAGATACAACAATTTCTAGATATACATGCACCTAACAACAGAATCCCAAAATACATGAAGCAAAAACTGACAAAACTGAAGGGAGAAATAGTTGAACAGTAATAGTCAAAGACTTCAAAATCTCACTTCATTAATGGATAACTACACAAAAGATATCCAAGGAACTTGAAGACTTGAACAATACTGTAAGTCAAACAGATATAACAGACATATATATATAGAATACTCTACCCAGCAAAAGCAGAGTACACATTCTCATTTTAAATGCTCCGTAACATTCACCAATACAGACCATATCCCAGACCATATGACAAACTTTAATAAATTTAAGAGAATTTAAATCAAACAAAATTATCTATTCAAACCATACAGAATTACATCAGAACTGAACAGTAAAAAGATATGTAAAAAAATGCCCAAATATTTTGGAAATGGAACAACACAATGAATAAGTCAAAGAAGAAATCACAGGGAAGTTAGAAAATACTTTGAGATAGAGAAAAACAAAAATACAACATAGCAAAACTTATGGGACACAATGAAAATAGAGCTCATATGTAAATTTATAGTGATAAATGCCTACATATTAAAAAAAAAGAAGCTTTTCATGAAGATGGTGCAGAAAGCAAAGAAGGAAGCCCCCTGCCCCTCCCAAAGCCAAAGCCAAAGCAAAGGCTTCAAAGGCAAAGAAAGCAGTGCTGTTAGGAGTCCACAGCCATTTAAACAAATTTATTTAAATTTATTTAAAAGAGAAGATCTACATGTCACTCACCTTCCAACAGACCAAGACAATGCAGCCCCAAAGGCAGCCCCAATATCCTTGGAAGAGCACCCCCAAAATAAACAAGTTTGACCACTATGCCATCATCAAGTTCCCCCTGACTACCAAATCAACCATGGAGAAGGTAGAAAACAACAATACACTTGTGTTCACTATGGATGTTAAGGCCAACAAGCACCAGATCAAACACACTGTGAAGAAGCTCTACGACATTGATGTGGCCAAGGTCAACACCCTGATCAGGCCTGACAGAGAGAAGGCATATGTTCAACTATGATGCTTTGAATGTTGCCAACAAAACTGGGATCATCTAAACTGAGTCTAGCTGGCTACTGGCTAATTCTAAATACAAAAATTGTTCACTGTTAAAAAAGAAAAAGAAAAGAAAAAAGAGAGATTCCCAAACCAATAACCTAACCATCCATCTTAGAAAAGTAAAAAAAGGAAAACAAAGTAAACCCAAAGCAAACAAAAAAGGACATAAAATATTGGAGCAGAGACAAATGAAATAGAGAAATGAAAACCAATAGAGCAAATCAAGAAAACCAAATGTGGTTCCTTGAAAAGATCAACAAAATTGACAAGCCTCAACTAGATTTACCAAGAAAAAAAGATTAATAAATTACTAAAATCAGGACTAAAAGTGGTGACATACCACTGACCTTACAGAAATAAAGACAATTCTAAGAAAGTGAACAACTGCATGTTCACCTCACCTAGAAATAGACATATTACTGAAAAAATGCTAACTACCAAAACTGACTCAAAAAGAAACAGAAAATTTAAATAGGTCAACTGTGCTAAAGAGTTTGGATCTAACCACAACCATTTTCACTGCCCATGAAACAGCCTGGACATTTCTCCTTCTGTACTACTCTCAGTTTCTCCAAGACAGTGAAATACTACTATTAGACAGTCCAAAATGGCCAGAAAAATAAACTGTGAACTTTGGCATGTCTACATAGCAACATTCTGCAGGGAAACCCGAGATCTTCAGAGAAACCCTCTGGACCACTTCTTTGTAATCCATTCATTCTCACCCAAACTGTAGAAAACAGAATTAGCCCAGTAATCAATTAGCTTTTCCTAAATTTTTACCTGAAGTTTTAAAAGTAATTAATAATTTAAAAACTGCTATATAAATAGAAATTTCCAAAGACATAAATCAAAATAATTATTAAATTTTAAGGGGGAAAAACCGTAAAGCAAAAGTAAATCTACAGTGGCTATAGTCCAAATATGCAGACATCTTTCTTTCTTTCCATATGACACAAAAAACAAAAAATGAACTGTAATGGGAGAACTGTATGGTTATAATTGTCCTGGTGCAGTCAGTCTTTATTATATTTAATATATATATTCTGCCATTCTCATAAGGAAAGGATAACATATATTTTATATGGATGATAGTTTTTCTCTGGTGTCAGTATCCACTGCCTAAGCCAGCTGCTATCTAATGCAGCTTCCTCCAGCTGGAAAGAAGAACAATCGGATATCAAAAGCAACATTAACTGCATAAAAAGGTATGGCATATATATGTGGCATCACTGAGTTTCCTATCCAAGGTACACATAAATAAATCTAACCAAAAATGTCTCTTTTCCTACAAATCTAAATTTCAGATTTCTAGCATATATGGATTTGATGTGACTATATTTAAATTATACTGACTGTGTAAACTTTTCCAAATGAGATATGAGAGAGAGAGAGAAATGAGTTTTACACAAACATTATTTTTTTAAATAGCTCTCAGAATATTACATATTTTTCCCAAAGCTTTAGTGATATGAAATAATGCTAGTCACTTTCAATATATAAAAGAATATGGAAGCCCAGTGTTTCCAAAATGTTAAAATGTATTAAATATTAGTTTGCTAATGTTTATTAAATGTTTCCTTAAACTATACTCTGTAATAAATTTGATTGACAAAATTATTCTAAATATGATTCATTCATAAACTATGTATATCTTAAAAGTACTAGGTATTTATGTTTTCAACAAATTGTCAATTAGACAATAACAGAAACACTCGTAAATTTCTCTATTTTTAAATAGTGAAATAGTGAACACATCTTTGAATCTGAAGTGCTAACAAAATATACAGCCAATTAATATATTAAGTTTTTGGTAATATAGTATCTTTATCATGCTGCTCATCATTACAAATGAAAAGCCAATTTACCATACAGAAGTAATAAAAAGAATAGAGTATTAAAGACATTGAATTTCTACTTTAAAAGTACATTCCTATAAGAACATAAATTACAACCTGAAAAATATGACTCCCTAGTTAAGATATACAAGTACTGCCAAATACAATACATTATGTCTCTGTCCTTATATACATATATAGGATAGTAGGTTTAAGAGTGGTGAGAGGTTAGACAGTGTGGTCAAACATTTTATGATTATGAGACATGTAAGAATCTTAATGACCTCTGGTTCGTTCAGCAAAGACCACAAATAATTCAAGTGCAATTATACTAGTTTGGAGAAACCACTATTTTCATAGGTTTATCATGTACACAAAGTGAATTCTGAAAAGTTATGCAATACAGCACTATATAATACAAATTTTAGTCATTTGAAATGACCTTTTGTTCGTTTATTTTTAAAGAGAGTAAAAAATGAATTAAAGTGCTTTGCACTTACTAAAAATAATGACTGGGAGAAATGTGTCATAATACAAGTTGAACAATATTTAAGAAAAATTACAGTACCTTATGGAGCATATTTTCTACTGTTCTCATATGATTAGCAACACATTCTTTGTCTCTAAAAAGAAATAAAGATTAGGTATTAGTAAAACGCAAGCCTTACTACAACTGTTAAACATTTTGGTATAAGTTGCTATTATTGAAAAATAATGGTTAGTTATCATACTCCTTCTAAAAGTGTAAAACCTAACTATATTCACTGGAATATCTCCACATTTAACTCTTATCTTCAGTTATATTGCCTGTCATAGATTAGAGGGGGAAAAATCTTAAGGATATCTTCAAAGTTAAAAGAGTAAAAAATAAAGAAAAACAAAATCATGGTTATATTATTGATTTAAAAAGTGTTGAAAAGGCTAAACTTTCATTCTTTTGATTTCTAATAAAACATTTTAAAATATTAGTGGTGAGGATATATTATAAATGGCCATACTATGCAAAATAATATTTTCCTTCTGTATAATCTTTTGTGCTATAATAACTGCACAAAAATTGTATATGACCTAGACTAGAACTAGGTAAAGTTACTCGTTTCTACCATTGGCTTTGTATATTGAATTTGGCCTTAATAATTAAATAAAAAGTTTGGATGAAACTGCTAAGGACAAAAATTTGATGTTAAATTATAAACTAAAAACTGGAAGCAATGAATTAGCTCTCCAAATTTCACAGACAAGCCAAATTCCTGAATTAGCAACAATGTTTTGATACAATATGAATTCTGGAGGTTTTATAACCTTGTTTTTCTTAATCTCAGAATTTTCAAAGCTATAAGACACACTAGTAATCACCTACTCATTTGACCTGAGGAAACTTAAGACTGAACAATGAAAACAAAAAGCTGATTTAGTCATATTTCTATTTTTTTAAACGACAATTACATATACCTAACATGGTGATGCAATGTTATACAGCTTTACAATTTTCAAAAGAACTATTGGTGGGTATTCAAACATGCCATATTTTAGCCTTGTGTAAACTGATTTTTCATTATGTATGAGCAAGTTCCCAAGCTCACTGGCAAAGCTGAGGATATCCTGAGATTGCAGATTCCCCGTCCTATGATTTAGTTTACAGACTATATTCATATTTCATGATAAGCATCTAACAAGAGAGTTTTTCTCAAAAATTTTTAAATTAATATATATATTTTTTGTGAGTACAGGAATCCAGAATTCCAAATTTAGAAAACAGTGAGTTTATTAAACTTAGATGTTTTTTTAATCCATAAATAGATTTTCTTTAAGCCATGCTGTTGTACAAAGGACTGTCTTAAAGTACTCCATGTAATTTAATGTGGGGAACAAATAAAAATGCCCAAGAGAACTGTTCAATTGGAACTTCACAGTACATGTCAACTTGATTACCTGGTAAAAGGAAAACACTCTCATCACATTTACATAGTTGTTCGCTCTGAAAACTGTATATTTTTTCTATTTAACATATTAGAATATACAGCTATAAAATTAAATGACTTTTCTATGATCAGTATATTTTTATTGCACTTAAAAATATGCTATGATACACATGTTGATTGCACACTAACGTTTTTATAGAAATATTACTTGCAATATTAGTGTATTATAATATATGCAGAGCAAAATTTGGAAGAAGTGGGGCAGAAGGGGATAAGAAATATACGATAGGAGAAACTATGCAAAACTTTTAAATAAAGAGGCTTACATTCCATATTAATGAAAATATGGTTTCAAACATGTAATACTACAACAGAGCCCCAAACACACCTAATTAGACACTATATAGACACTTATACTTTTCTGAAGTTCCTCAATAAAATATACATTTCGAATGTTGAGTTAAGAGTTTTCTTTTCTGAGGATATATCAGAGAATTTCAAAGAGAGACAGCTGTACTTTTGTTTTCTAACACTGTATTATCCAGGGCTAAAACCCGGAGCATGAAAGTAAGAATTGATCTTTTGTCTATTTTAAGTGATCTCCCCAAGGTGCAAATGCTCACTTGGCTGCCATGCGGAGGGCACTCTCCGCATCGTGGATGCTCTCCTCCAGTCGACGCTTGTCCTGCTCCAGCTGGGTAAGATGTCTATTGAGCTGACGCAGAGATTGATCTTTTCTTCTCAGCTCCATCTTTGCCTCGGAGAGACTCTGCAAGCAGACAGAAAACAGAGTTACTTGTCAGCCCTGATAATTAACTTCAATTTATGCCATAGGCTATTAAACAAAGAAGGATACAGACTGACTGAGCAGTAGACTTGGGTCATTACACATCAAGGTTTAACAAATTTTCTGCAAAAATTTTACATACTTACTAATGAGAAATGATAGAACCGATAAGATTTTGAAAAATGTTTAGCTACAAAACACACCTCTGTTTTATTTTTTTAAATACTGCAAGGCAAGGCCATTTTATTCTTACTAAAAATATCTACTTATAAAAAACCCCCATTGCATTTTCTTTTAATGATGAAAAATGAAGATTTTGGGGAAGGGGGAGCACGTCAAATTTATAGGGTCTATTTAAAACCAGAACCATCATATGCCCAAAGTATGTATATGACTGAGAGGAAGGTGGATTATGATACCTGTAAGAGAAAAGGGAACCCAAGATTTAAAAATACCACTACTGTCTTTACAAACCTATCTACAACCGTTGCTAGAGACATGTCCGTGGACAAACTGGACTCCAAAATAAAATTCTCTTACTTCCTATAAGTAACTCTCATGTTCAGAATAGCAACACAATGTGATCAACATGTTTCAACAGAGAAAAGTATAAATAATACTTGTAGTTGGAATTATCTATATTCCATAAGTATTTTACTAGTCACAGAAGTATTAAATCTGTTTATTGCTAGTTGCTATTTGCTTTAATCTGAAATATTCTCTTAGCATAAAAATTTCAAGATGAAGGTTATACAACTTTTTCTTGACTTTAGGGCTAAAAGTTTTAGGATCAGAAACTCTCACATTTAAAAGAGAATTTTCTAGACCTCATTTAAAATTCTAGGATGAAAAACAGTATAGGAATCAGAGTATTTCTTAGCACTAAAAATCTGCTCACTCCTTTGCCTATGAAATTTCTAAAATATAAGCTTATCAAACAGTTTTTCATTTAAAAACTGTTCGACAGTGAGCTGAATGACTGACTGCATATATATAATATTTTTTTCTTCTTGCTCAGTTTAGCCACACATATTAACATTCACAACTATGCTTCAAATATCCAGTAAAGAATATCCAAAATGCAATAATTTCATATTTCAAACTCTTCTAATAGTATTCTTTTAATGCATTCACAATAGGTAGTATAAAAACTCAAGCTGCCTGCATGCAGCTAATACAATTAATTTGCTCTAAATGTTAGTGAATGAAAGCAATCATCACTCAAATCAGGTATTTTAAAATATTGAATTTTTAAATACAGTATTTCACATTTCAAATAGTCAAGCTACCATCAGACAAGTAGAAGTCAAAAAATTAAAAATAAGCAAACTGTGATTACTTATTAGATATCATATTTTACTTTAACTCTTTGGTATTAACAGATCTTTAAGAACATCTCACCATAGAAATAGTCAGATTCAAACCAACTTCAAAAAGACAAGGAACAGAATTTTAAAGCCATGGTAAACCTACTTATTTTGTGCCAATGTTAAGATATTTAAAGGCATTGAAGCATCATGAGATTTCTTCATTTAAAAAAGTAATAATAAAACCCATATTTGATTCCTTTTAAAGCCAGTATTTCTGACATATTTCAGGTAATAAAAAAATGCCATTTTTCAGGTATGAAGATAAAACTAATGATCCACCACCAGTTAGTTACACATAAAGCTTGAATTCTTTTTCCAACAGAAATAATAGATTTGTGCCAACCCATTCAAATTCTCTTGCTCACTAACTCTTATGACTAGAGGTGTATATTTGTGAGGGGTATTCAGGATATTGTCTCTGGCATTGTACAGGCTGAAGCTCGCTGGTCCAACCTGAGTGAACCCATGACTCTGGAATCATTATAAAATCACACCTGACTTTTCAACAGTCCTATGATACCCTTTCAAAGAAGATACAACTCATAAAATTAACATTTCTACTGTATGTCCAATCTTCTTTCATTTTTGTCTTTCAGGGACAATAGCAGGGAGCCACCATCTCTCCTAAAGTCTGTACTATTTCAGAGTTATAGCTGATGAGCCTGTTCTAAGACTGAAAATGAACAAGAAGTTATACAGATCATGCTACCTTAGTGAAAACAGAGATAAAAGTTTTTTTAGAAAATCATTATATTTCTATAACTTATACACACAGAAATCTTATTTTAAAGAGCTGAGGGACATCACAATGGAAGCTATATACATCAGTGGGTCCATGGAGATGTACGCAAAACACCAAGACATAAAACGTGATTCAATAATATGTCTTTTCTCTAATACTCCCCTTTCTTGTTTTTGATGATAAAGTAGTTATCTTTTAAAATCCTAACACTGAGCATTCAAGAAAGAAAAGTATATTTACATATATGTGTGTATGTATGTATCACACATATATGCCTATATCATATATAACATATGTTTTGTATATATATGTATATGTATATATATACACACACAATTTTTAATTCAGCTTTTCTTTCCTCCTGTTCAGATTTACCTAATTAAAACCCATGATAAACTTTATGGACTCTAATATTTCCAGCTGAATGACTGAAACCAAGAGGGTGTGCCTCTGGGCAACAAGGCAACAATGATAAGCAGCAGGTTAGCCACTAATTTCTCAACCAGGGTAGACTGTGAAAGTGTGATGTTCTGATATCCAAGAAGCTGTTCAGGAGAGAATAGGATAAATCAAGTTTAATAACTCTGCCCCTAATTGTTCCCCCAATGCTCAACTCTAATTACTCGGAGAACTCTCCTGACTGTCACCTGATATTAAGTTGTTGGAGGCTGAGCCTGGAACAGCGAGATAATCAATAAACATTTAGTGGGAGAAGAATGAAGATCCTGTTAAGCAGTGGGAACCTGCAGCACCCAAAGCCCTTCTGCTCATGAGAAAACCTATGGGACAGCCATAGTGATTGCAAAGCAATAATCCAAAGCACTGTTTTCAGGCCTTGAGGCCTTTGGGCAACAGTACATTTGAGGAAAAAAGGTTAACACGGTCACCCTAATTACAGCCCACTTTCACATACTTCATATATAAGCGAAGACAAGCCAATTAGGTAGGAAGGAAGATAAGGGAAGTTTTATTTGTATACTAATTAAACCCCTGATGAAATTAAAGGAAAAACATACAGCTCTGTAATTGTGTCTGAGAAAGGTCACTTCAGGTTCAGTTATCAGAACAGCACAGCCTTGAGATATTTCACTTAATCCACAATACAGCCCTCATTTTGTACTCGGGTCTTAATATTTACCAAAAAAAAAGAATTAAAAGCCTGATACTGCATTTATCTTTAAACTGTGTTGTGAACAATTTTAGCTGTTAGAAAGTTAATGTGAAATATGATAACAAGAGTTTTTTTTAAAAGGCAGAAACAGTCCAGCTACACAAAAACCAATGCCACAATATTATTTATCAAAGGCTTACGAGTTTTCACTTTAAGTCCAAAATTTCTACAACAAAATCCCAAACTGACTGCATTTCAAAAACCATTCTGCAAGATATTTATTGTATTTCTTTTTGGATAATGCTATTGCTCACCTTCATGTATACCCCTCATAGTCCAGGGAGAAAAAGCCAAAGCTCTCACTAAACTCTTCTTATAAGAAGATATTTTTACATCTGGTTGTTTTCCTGAGGTGGCCATGAAAAGCTATTACTACTAAATGAAAGCTGGCAGGAAAAGTATACATACCAAGGGAGTACAGTCATGTGCTGCTTAACGACAGGGGTGCCTTCTGAGAAATGCGTATTAGGTGATCTTGTTGTGTGAACATCCTAGGGTGCACTGACAAACTTAGGTACAGCACACTACACACGCAGGCAACACGCAGAGCCTACTGCCCCAGGCTGCAAGCCCGGGCAGCATGTTACTGTACCACTACAACGTAACACTACGGTAAGTTTCTGTGTATCTAAGCACATCTGAACATGGGGAAAGTACAGTCAAAATAAAAAACTGTACACCTGTACAGGGCACTTAACATGAATGGAACTTGTAGGACAGGAAGCTGCTCTGGGTCAATCGGCGAGTGAGTAGGGAGTGAATGTGACCACCCAGGACATGATTGTGCACCACTATGGACCTTATAAACGCTGCACACTTAGGCTACACTGAATTTCTAAAACACTGAGATTAAGTCAAGCACGAGAGAAAATAACACAATCAAGAGACACAGTAAACACCAGACGTGTGGCTGCTTGACATAATGTTTAACAGCAAACTTTTTTTATAAATAGAAAGAGTACACTCTAAAATAACATTAAAGCCCGGCCGGGCATGGCTCAGCGGCTGAGCGGCGACCTGGGATCCAGGCGATCGGGGTTCGATTCCCGGTCAGGGCACATGCCCGGGTTGCAGGCTCGATCAATGACTCTCATCATTGATGTTTCTATCTCTCTCCCTCTCCTTTCCTCTCTGAAATCAATAAAGATATATTTTTTAAAAAAATAAAATAAAATAACAATAAAAAGTACGGCATAGTATGTATCGTAAATACACAAACCAGCAACAGTCATTTATTATCATCAAGTATTATGTACTGTGTATAACCGTATATGTTATACTTTTATACAACTGGCAGTGCAAGTTTGTTTACACCAGCATCACCACAAACACAAACACATGGGTAATGTGTTGACCTACAACATCATGATGGCTACATCACTAGAAATTTTTCAGCTCCGTTATGATCTTATGGGAACACTGTCGCACATGCAGTCCATCGTGGACTGAAATGTCACTATGTGGCACATGACTGTAGTTGAGTATAGGGAAAGCTTAGAGACAATACATGGTAGAGGTGAGTGTCTACAGATCCACACACTGCCTGACTGGGTAGCTCAGTTGGTTAGAGTGTCATCCTCAGACTCCAAGGTTGCAGGTTCAATCGCCAAACAGGGCACATACAAGAATCAACCAATGACTGCATAAATAAGTGGAACAAGAAATCGATATTTCTCTCTCTCTCTCTCTCTCCCCCTCTCTCTCTAAAAATCTATAAATAAATTAAAAGTTTTTTAAAAGACCCAGACATTTTTAAGTGTCTTTTTCTCTTATCTATAGTTTCTTAACTATCTATAATAACATGTATTACTATTGAACAAAAACACAAACTATTTTTAAGTCAAATATAATTTAAAATGCCAAAGTTTTAAATGTTTATTAAGGCTAAAAAATTTTTAAATAAATGTTAACTATAACTTGAAATTCTATTAGGTTGCACCTATAAGAACATTTTGTACAGTGGAATTTTTTTTTAAATAACAGCTTTTTTGAGATGTAATTCACACGCCACATAACTCACCCATTTAAACTCTACAATTCAGTGGGTTTTAGTATATTCACAGAACTGTGCAACCCTCACCAGTGGAGATCATTTTTAAATAGTTCTTTTTTTAAAAGACGCAAAATTTATCAAAACAACATAGTAAATATAGTATGTCTCATTTCAGCAAACTCTAATTTTAAACTACTCAAGATATATAAGTATACACAAAGTTAATAATTTGGTTTTGCAATAGTTTCAAAAATATAAAATTTATAATATGAATTCCCTGAATCAGAATGTTTGATTAATACATGTAATAGAGAAAAAAAGTTAAAGTTATCTGAACACTGTGCACAGTTCTCCAACTAATATTTCTGGATGTTAAGGGAATCATCCAGCATAGTTCTTTCTCACAAGGGTACAGTAGAGCAGTGCTTTAGACCATTAGGCCAGCTACGAAGACCGAGCCCCAGGGGATATCGCTTGTATAGATCTTCTTTTGTCTAATGGGAAATATATATGGATCTACATTCCTACAGACTAAAAGCTAATGGCTTATTCAATTCAGTATAAAAGTTAGTCATACAAAATGAAAGGCAAGACAATATACATGTTATAAAGAACTAAGCCACATTTCCTAGGTCCGGGGGGGGGGGGGGGGGAGGGGAGGGGGGAGACACACATCTATAATATTTTTTAAATTTACTGCTGACTATAAGTTTTGAATTAACAGTCCTAGATTGTGATAAATTGGGTAAAACATCTCAGAGCACTAAAACTAATGTTGGAAAAGGAAATAACACTGTCCTCAACCCCACTATTATAATGTGATGAGAAATTATACTAATCAAGAACTGAGTAGCTGCTGGGTAGATCAAACTATACTACAGAAAGTATAAAGTTAAAATGATAATTGGGTACATAAGTTAGGAGTGAAACTAAAGAATAACATAGTTTACAACAAAGCTTGAAAGTTTGTGAGATAAGCAACTAGAGAATTTATAATAAATACACAATAGTAAAGATACTAAAATTAATATAGGCATAGATTTCAGTCTTGGTAGTCTATATTTTATATGGATAACTTGAATTAAAAGTTCTGCAATTTTAAGTTGTTTTCCTTAAGAACACTGTCTTTTATTATTTTCTAATAATAATCCTATGCACAAGGTAGGTGGCATTTACAAACTGAAGCTGAAGATCTTTAAATAAGTTATCCACGTTTGGTGTTGAATAAATGAGTGACAATCCTAGTTAGAATTCACGTGTCTGGTCAGATGTGGAAGTGTCCTATAAACTATAAAAGGCTAAATAAATTTACTGTATATAATTAATTCAATACTTACACTTCCTCATAGTGTCACTGCATAGTGTCCTTTAAATCTCACCAATATGTGGCCACTTATGTTTCCGTATTATTTCTACAACATCATTTATACATGTACATATAGAAACACGTAATTTTTAAAACATAACTATTTCTATCACTCTTTAAAAAAGTAAAAGGAATTTAACAAAAACAAGGGTAAAATAAGTTATTTCTATTCATAGGCCTTATGGTAAGTGATTATCCAAAAAAAAATGAAGCAAATGAGTAATGAAAATTCACCATTAAAATTTCAGAGTGTGCTGTAAGATTCTGTTGTATATGCTTTATGATTGTTGGTATCATATCCTCATAAACTCCTTTGAAAATGTTCTCCTAAATTCCATCAATATAAACGGAAAGTGTTACTCCTCCCCAGGAAATAAGTGAAAGTGATCGACAGTAAAATATAATGGAAAGAAAAGGAAACTCATAAAAGTGCTCAAAATATACTGAATGCTATTCTTCCTAAGCCTCACATATATACTACAAAACTCTGGCAGACTAAGTGGTAGATAATAGTGAGGTAAATGGGAGGTAAATAGTTAAAACACATTTTAAATGACAGAAAAAGGAGGGTAACAAAGGGAATCACAGGAGCCCTCTCAGCTAGAAAATACCCGGAAAGCAGAGAAAGACAGGTGGCAACTAGACTGACTGTGATGCGCGGCAGGCAATGTGGCGGTGATGTGTTCTCAGATTATTTTTTAAAAAAACTGTATCTGACTGTCCTACAGACTTTTTGAGACAGAAACTAGCTGCAGGTGACAACCATCATGATGCTGAATTCCCTGGCAATGATTTAAATGAGTCAACCTATGATTTAGGTTGTTGAAATAGATTAAGAATTAAGTGCTATTTTAAAATTATTTGAGAATTTCCTAGAACAGTTGTCTAAGAAAAATTTGAAAAAATGTGAATAATTTATGAAGGGCTCTATATAACTGGGTTCTTGATATTTAATTTAAAAAATCTTGTTGGAAGAATTTTTCAATTTCAAGAATTCTTTTTATGATGTAACTGAACAATAGAGTAGGTGACCCTATATAATAATTAAAACACCCGCATATTTATAATTACATTATACTACAGAATTTAAATGACTATCTTGAATATGCTATATATTAAATAATATTAACAGGAAATCAAACATCAGCTGGAAAAAACAATTACTAAAGAGAATCTGAAGGTCAAATTTAAATTAGAAAAATTTAGGTTCCTTTAGACTTAAATGCTTAACTGTAAATAAAACAAAATCTGAGTTTTTTCTTTTTTTTAAATCCTCACCCGAAGATATGTTCCTATTGATTTCAGAGAGAGGAAGGGAGAGGAAGAGAAAGAAACATCCATGTGAGAGAGAAACATCAATTGGCTGCCTCACGCATGTGCCCCGACAGGGGATCGAACCCACAACCTGGTATGTTCCCTGACCAGAAATCCAACCCGAGATCCTTCGGGGCACAGGATGATACTCCAACCAACTGAGCCACACCAGCCAGAGCTGAATTTTTTCTTAAAAGTTTATTCCTTGGATGAATTTTTGTGTATGAAGTATTTTACCACTGATTTCTATCTGAATACCAAACATTTACTCACTTCCAGTATCTGGAGCATTCCTTCTTTATATGAAGGCACCAGGCCTGTTCTTGAACAATGTCTGCCATTTTGTAAGTGTTCAATAAATGTCTGCTAGTATAACTTATTTCCCCCAAATCCTAGGGGAAAATAGCTTGAGTGACAACTCAACCACATCATTGTCATCATACAAGCATTTTATAGTTATGTTAACTCATTTGGGTCTTCATAGTCCAGTGAGGTAAATCACATTCTCATTCCTGTTTTACCTGTAAGGAAACTAAAAATCAAAGAAGTAATGTTTCCAAGGAAAAGTAACTACTAAATGGGTTTATGCCAAAATGTGAGCCCAAGTCTTCCAAATCTAAACCCTTACTTTTTACCCTGCACACAGTGATATTAGTAACCATCTCTCCAGATTTTCCATAAAATCCACTAGCTGGGAAATCCTCATTGAAATGTGAAAACAACATTTTACCTATTTATCAAATTCTCAGTAAAATCAGTAAGGTATTTCATGCTTTCTACCTACTTATATTGAAGTAAACTCCAATAAGGACTTCACTGTAATACAATAATGGCATTTCAACATCAAAAATCAAAGCATGCACAATTCAAGATTCCCTGTGTGAACACAGGATCACTGTCATCATGTACTAATGAAATAAAAAATAAATATTTGCAAAGTAAGAATGAATTATATAGCAAGCCATTGCAGTACATAATTTTATGTAATTCAAGACCATATTGTACTGATGCTTTTTTCAAAAACCTTTCAAAGAGCAATGGAGTTCTCTGTCTCATTTCTTTATACGTTAGCAACAATAGCATTGAACTTTCCCTGCAGATCCTGAATTTCAGCTGCCTCTTATAACCTCAACTTTTAAAATATTTATTAGAAGACTTCCACACTATCATAATAGTATATCACGTTCTATAATATCAGCACTTGTAGCTAAATGCCTGTTAAGAATATCTTCGCTACCATGTAAAAAGCCATCGATGTGCCTAATTTAATCCAAAATGCCACCCCTAAAGAGCTGACACCATACAGACTATATTATAATGTTACAGTAACAGAGTTATTAATTAGTACCAACATTTTTTGATCAAAGATATGAAAGTAGAGTTTCATTTGACCTAAAAGGATTCCATTATACTTATTGTGAAAGGGATAAGGGAGAAGAGATGCAGGTGCCCCTCCAAGTCCTAAACATTCATCTGCAGCAAGCCTGTACTAGGTGACAGGAACAAAGCAAACAGCAACAGCAAAGCCAGCCGTTCCACCTGGTTGCCCTCGCTTCTCACATGTCTCTGAGACTGCAAATCCTCTAACAAGGGGGCAAAAGTGAGAGTAATCTCCGTATAAAAATGTATTTTCATTCAACTTGTCCCCTCAAAGAAACCAACCTCTTCCTCAGTGCCCAACCAAGCAAATGGAGATATACTCCAACATGGAAAAACATCTGGCTGTTTTGGATTTGTTTAGAATATGTCACCTCTAATTCAGCCCAGCCCAAGGGACTCTTTAAAGGACTAAAAAATATAAACAGTTTATTGAATTGGGTAGAGAGAAAGGGGTAAAAGAAAATGCAATGGCTTAGTCATTTTTCTACTAATGAGTTCAACTATCCCTTGTTAGATTTCCTAAGGGATTCCTAAAGATACTTTTGACTATACAAGATTTTGGCCTTATACACTGATCCTAAAACCTAACCTCAATATAGCATGTGATTCTACTGTATTTGTTCATTCAACATACATTTACTGTATGCCTATCCATGCCAAAGCCATAAATAATAATAACAACACTAGAACTTCCGTAATACTTGTTTTAGGTCAGACATTAATCCTCATAACAACTCTATGAGGTAGGTAATACCATTATTACCATTTTACAAATGAGGAAACTGAGGCACCGAGTCCTGACAACTTGCCCAAGATTACATACAGCCAGTTCAAACCAGACAATCTGACATGTAAATAAATAAATACAAAGAACATATTGCTCTCTGAAGTGACTTCCGATCTAGAAAGATGAGGAGAGGTTTAAAAAGTGGCTTATATTAAAGCTGCGTGGTCAGTGCTGTGAAGGCATTTTCAGAATAAAATGGCATGTGCAGAGAAGTAAAGGCTGGGTATGGCTGAAAGACAGAAGCCACTGAGAGTGGCAGGAGAAAACACTAGAAAGGTAAATATAGACCAGATATGGTGAGAAAACTAGACTTTTAATCTTGCAAATGATGTTTATACAGAGCTCCACAGACAGCTCCATCAAGATATCTTGCAGAGAACACTTGAGTTAGTGGACTCCCAACCCCCTTCATTCTTTCACAACCAGAATCTTCTTTAATGTTTTCTATGAGATTTTGTATAAGATTTTGTTCAGAGAAGGGCTGTATGGCTAACTACTTGTCAACTATTGTCATAGAAAGCCATGGGAAGCTGCCAAAGGATTCCCGGCCACAGAGCAGCATTTTCTGATCTCTGTCTCCGGGATCATATATACAAACTATAGCTGCCAAATTAGAATAAATACAAGAGATTACTCTGGCCATGCTGCAACAGCTCATTTACATCTTCAGTTGGACTCTTAACGGAGGTTTAACAACATCTCACTTTTGAGTATAAAGATGCAGTGATATACTAGATTAAAAGGATTTTTTAAAAGAACTGGCTTGTAACAAATAGTTTCCTTAGTATGTTAAAAGTATTAAATCAAATTTGCTTCTACATTGCTCAGAGATTATATACTATATTTACTTAACATAAATACAGCATCCCAGCCCTATAGTTATTTCTACTAATAACCAGCTGAAGTCCTACAAGTTATTTGAGTCATATGACAGCCATAAAGTCTGAGTCACAGCAGAAATATATGATGAAAAGAATATTTTAGAAGCACCAAAATGCTGGTTACAATTGAAGTTAGCGATGGTTTTCTAAGAACTATATTGTTTGGTCTATAGTTTAAAAACTTTCTTTTACACTTTACCATTAATAAATTGGTTGTTGGGTTGGGTTGTTTTGGGGGGGAAAAAAGATGATAAAAAAGTTACCACTAGCAGAAACCATTAAGTGAAGCTTCTAAATAACCGGAAGGGTTAGCATCAGCTTTTCCATTACATGATAACTGAACCATGAAAGTTATTTTTTTAACATATCTGAGTAAAATATATAGCTTTTCATCCCTCTCTACTTCTAATAATTATATAAAAATAGAATGAAGCTGAGCAATAGAGAGGGTTTCAAAATAAAGATGAAGGCTCCCATCTAAAAAACCAGTTTCAGCAGCAGTTAGCAAATTCAAACAAAGTATTAAAAAGAGCAGAAAGATGAACCCAGGCCTCAGTGTAATTTCTTGAGAAAATGTGCTTAGAAAACTTTTGTATGTGTTTGGGTAGTAACAATTGAAAAAAATAGATAGATAGATAGATAGATAGATAGATAGATAGACGCACACACATATGTGTATTGTATGTAATACGTGTGTGTGTGTATGTGTGTGTGTGTGTGTATACATATATATATGCACACTATATATACAAAGGGTGTCCCCAAAAAATGTATACACACTTTGAATAATTATAAAGGCAGTGTTTATTAAAATACATTTCATTTTCAAAATGTAATAAAATCTACAGACATTGTTTATTTGTTTTGTGTATACATTTTTGGGAACACCCTGTAAATTCTGGGTAAGTAACAATATAGCAAAACACATTATTTTATAGTTTTGTTTCAAATGGAATTTTACTGTGTAAGGAAGTGAGTGTGTGTGTGTGTGTGTGTGTGCATGCGTACACATGTATATATACATGCTCAATAAATAGTACCGTTTTGATTATAAAAAGCTTCCCATAAAGTTAGTGATTTACATTTCCAGTACCTCTGTAACCAACCCATTCACCTGAAGAAAAACACACAGCTGTTCTATCCTTCTAAATGAGCGAGATCACCATCTAGTGGTGACTCCTTGAAATGTCAAGCATATGGCTTCTGGAGCCTAGAAAATGCTTTATGGAATGTGGCTAACAGGGTCTACATATTCTAGAACATTCAAGTTTATTTTTTTATGTTTTTATTGATTTTTATAGAGAGAGGAAGGGAGAGGCATACAGAGATAGAAACATCGATGAGAGAGAAACATAAATCAACTACCTCCTACACGCCCCCTATTGGGGATCAAGCCTGCAACCTGGGCATGTACCCTGACCAGGAATGGAACCTGTGACCTCTTGGTTCATGGGTTGACACTCAGCACTCAGCCACACTGGCCAGGCAACATTCAAGTTTATTTAAAGAAAAACAGTGTAACATACTAAATAATCTTTTTTTTTTATATAGTAAGAAGAACTCTAGAGCAATAGAGAAAAGTGCCAACTAGACATATGGCTCCCTGATTTCAACCCTCCTAACAAACAGGATAAAAGCTACAGATGTTAAAATGTAAAGTTATACCAAATACAGTCAATATGGCTAGAAAACAGATGGAAATGTATAAAGTGTGAGAAGTCACTAATTGTAAGGCCACTGAAATTTTTGGAGTTATTTCTTACTGCAACATTACACAGGGTATCCTGACTAATACAATCCTAATCCTACATCTAAGAATATACTCTAGAATTTACACTGCCATAAAAACACCAATGGAAACTAGCAAATCAGTCCGATTTAATATTGCATCACCAGTAAAAAAATGAACTTTAATTAAATATTAAAAACCACAGTAAGTCATTTGGTTTTTAGTAAGTATAAAGATATGATAAAAGTGTATCACTATCTTACATAAAAATCTTGAATTTGAACACTATAAATTAAAATGAATTTATCTGTACAATTATAATTCATAAAAAAGTTTCTTCCAAAACCTCCCCTAACTTATATTTAGTATATGCATATTTTAATTTAATATATTCTGCTTTAAAAGATCTAATAGGGAAAAAAATATGTCTAAGCAATCCTTTGTTCTTTATTCCTTCTTAAAAATAAATTATATTTACTGACATTTTAAAATAGACATGCTATGTTTCTAAATTTTAAAAAGGACTGTTATAGTCTGGGACCCAAGATGGAAGCAGAGCAGGTAGAAGCTACACTCACCTCCTCCTAGGACCGAACTGGAGTTACTACTAAAATATAGAGCAATCAACCTAAATAACCAACTGAAGAGAAGTCTTATAACCAAGTATTTACAGAAGAAGCTACATCGAGACTGGTAGGAAGAGCATAGATGTGAAAAGGGCTGGCCCCACTCCCATGGGCAGCGGCTAAGATTCTAAAGGGATATCTCAGTTGCTGGGGTTCCCTCTGAGAAGCATGGTATCTCAACCCCAAGCCAGGTTCTCCATCCCTGAGCACCAGATCTGGGAAGAGGTGCCCACATAACATCAGGCTGTGAAAGTTGGCGGGGATTCTGTCCACCAGAGAGAGACGGAGGTCAGCTGGATACACAGGCACCCTCTTAAAGGGCCAAAACACAAAATTTCATTTGCAGCCACTCACCCTGAGCTCCAGCAGGGAGAGGGAAGAGCACACTAGAGTTGTGTGAGGAGAGACTGGCGTTAGTGGCTCTGGAGAGAAAGCTGAAGGGACAGCTGCCAGGAGCCCTGTGCTGAGTCCCTCTCCCACACCACAGACACCATCTTTCATGGGTGGAGCACTCCCCTCCTTACAGTATAAAACTGGGAGAATGTAATAGCCCTACCTTCTGAACTCCCTGTCACACCACCCCGCGAGAGCTTGCATCCTGCCAAGGAGTCAGCTGTCTGGGCCAGGGTGCAGAGGTCCGGGCAGACTCAGAGGGTATCAGTAACTGAGTGGTGTGACTTTGGGGCAGACCCATTCCTCCCACTCTTCCAAAAACCTGACTGGTGCTCCCCCTCATAAGAGATCCACTAGCCCCATTCTCTGGGTTCCCCGTAGCCCACCATCTCAACTCTGGTGGCTCCACCTTCCTAATGTCTGGGCAAAACCCAGGACAGACTAAGTTGTGTGGTTCTTAGGCAGGGGCATTCACCCTACCTCCTGCAAGCCTGAGCAGCTCTCCCTCATGGAAGAACCACTAGTCGCATCCTCTCAACTCCCAGAGGTTCTGCCCTGCTGAGATTGGGCTTGTGGCAGAATCAAAGACAGACTGAATTCTATGGTTCTACGATGGGGGGGGCATTTTTCCATTGCATGCCTGAATGGTGCAGAGGCCCCCCTTCAAACAGCCAAACCTTGGTTTGTTTGGGCCTGAAAAACTATGGTGGCTTCAACCTGATGACTCCCTGAGACCCCGCCCCACCACAAAGTTGTGCGAGCACCCAGCAAGTGGGAGCTAAACTTGGCATTTGGGATATTTGCTGAGTGGGCCCAAACCCAGCACTGGCACTGAATTTGAACCTGTTATGATCTGGTGGACACCATTTGCCCCTATCTGATGACTCACTGAGAACCTACATCATGCAATTTGATACCACCAGAGGCTCTTTCAGTGAATGAGCCTAACAGGCAGCCAGCAGGTGAAAACAAGTGGAGGCGGATCTTGGGGTGTCTTGGGACTTTAGCTGACCTGCCCCTGGGCCTAGTTCTGGTAAAAGCCAGCCTCGTTGCACAGCTTCATCCTTCCCATGCACAACCAGAACCAGCAGAGCTACAAACTGTGGACCACTTTGTAGCTCTAACAGGTAGCCCAGGGCCATCAAAGGCAGCATCTGACACTGGCCAGCACCAGAGTCTCTCTCAAGAGGCCCCAGAACCAACACACCCAGTGGCCAGCTTCAGACAACATCAGAGCAGGATCCAAATAGTTTCATATATCCAAAGGCAGATCTCAACAGACACCAGACCCTGCAGAGGCAAATTCTGCTTCCTGTGGTCAGCACCTCAACAGCAGCTCATCAACTGTGATTGGCACTAATCCTCACAGTAAGCCAGCCTGATGGTTGACCCCATGCACGATTGGGCCAATAGCAACCAAGACTCAATTACACGAGTAAGGGCCCACATACCCCACACAAGGAACATTTTTAGAGCACGCAGCTCAGGTGATCAAGGAGACTGTGCCACTGGGTCCCAAAGGACATCTACTACATAAGACCACCATACCAAGACTGGGAGTCATAGCAGATATTCCTAATATATAGAAACAAACACAAAGAGGCAGCCAAAATAGGGAGACAAAGAAATATGCTACAAATGAAATAACAGGAGAAATCTTCAGAAAAAGAGCTAAATGAAATGGAGGGCAGCAATTTATCAGATATAGAGTTAAAAAAAATGGTTCTAAGGATGCTCAAGAAACTTAGTGAGAACAACAAGAGTATGAGAAAAGAACATAGAAACTATAAAAAGGACATAGAAAGCAGTCAAGAGGTAAAGAATACAATATCTGAAATAAAGAATACACTAGAAGGAATAACTAGTAGGTTGGAAAAAGCAGAAAATAAATTCAGTGATTTGGAAGACAAGGTAGCACACAAAAAAACAATCAGAGCAGCAAAAGGAAAATCAAATTTTGAAAAATGAAGATAGTTTAAGGGATGTTTTGGACAACATGAAGCATAACAACATCCTCATCATAGGGGTAACAGAAGGAAAATAGTGAGAGCAAAGGATCAGGAACCTATTTGAATAAATAATGACTAAAAACTTCCGTAACCTGGTGAAGGATAAAGACACACAAGTCCAAGAAGCACAGAGAGTCTCAAACATACATGGTGGGACAAAAGTAGGTTTATAGTTGTTCATATGGAAAAATAATACAATAGTTAATAATAACAATACAAGAATAGACCCTGTGTTTTGCATACTCACTACTGTAAACTTAGTTTTGCCCCACCCTGTATCTTCTGTAAGGGAAACCAAAGAAAAAAATAAACAAATGAGACTACATTAAACTAAAAAGTTTTTGCACAGCAAAGGAAACCATCGACAAAATGAAAAGGTAACCCACTGAATTGGAAAACATATTCACCAATGACACATCTGATAAGGGGTTAATTTCCAAAATTTATAAAGAACTTATGCAACTCAACACCAAAAAACCAAACAATCCAATTAAAAAATGGACATAGGACCTGGACACTTGTCCAAAGAGGACATAGAGATGACCAAAAGAATATGAAAAGATGCTCAATATCACTAATCGACAGAGAAATGCAAATTAAAATCACAGTAAGATATCACCTCACACCTATCAGAGAGGCTATCATCAATAAATCAACAAACAACAAGTGCTGGTGAGGATGTGGAGAAAAGGGAACCCTAGTGCACTGTTGGTGGGAATGCAGATTGGTGCAGCCACTATGGAAAGCAGTATGGAGTTACCACAAAAAATTAAAAACAGAACTGCCTTATGATCTAGCATAAGATCCATATCCCAGAAGTGGATATCTGAAGAAACCTAAAACACGATTCAAAAGAATATATGCACCCCTATGTTCACTGCAGCGTTACTTAAAATAGCCAAGATTTGGAAGCAGCTCAAGTGTCGATCAGTAGATGAGTGGATCAAAAAGCTGTGGGACATTTACACCATGGAATACTACTGGGCTGTAAAAAATAATAATAAGGAAATCTCACCCTTTGTGACTGCATGGATAGACCTGGAAATTATTATGCTAAGTGAAATAAACCAGTCAGAGACAGACAAGTACCATATGATCTCACTTATATGTGGAATCTAATGAGCAAAATAAACTAACAAACAAAATAGAAACAGATTCATAGAGGCAGAGAACAGACTGACAGCTATCAGAGGGGATGGGGTTTGGAAGGCTGGGTGAAAAAGTTGAAGGGATTAAGCAAAAAAGAACTTATAGACACAGACAGCAAGCAGTATGGTGATTACGAGAGGAAAGGGGGTGGGGGGAGGTAGAAAAGGGTAAGGGGGGAATAAATGGTGATGGAAGGAGCCTTGACTTGGGGTGGTGAACACACAATACAATATACGGATGGTGTATTATATAACTGTACACCTGAAACCTATATAATTTAATTAACCAATGTCACCCCAATAAATTCAATTAAAATGTTTAAAAAATAAAAATAAAAGTGACTACTATAACACTCCTGTAAAATATATTTTTAAATATATATATGATTGATACATTACTAATATGCATGTAAATATATAAATGTATACATTTAAAATTTTTTTAAGTATACACCAAAATGGCAACAGAAATACTTTTTTCTTATTAATAATTTCCCATGATTTTCAACTGAATTTGTATAAATTTTACGTAGCCAAAAAATGCATTGATACAATTTTCATAAGATCAATTTTCATCACAAAATCTTCGTTTAAATTTATATATAGGATATGATAACTAGAATAACTGAAATTGATTTGTTGAATATGCTCTACTAAAAAGGGTGAGAAATTAATGTTATATAATGTTTTATCAAACAGTGAATATATATATGTGTATATATATATGTGTGCGTGTGTATAATGCATTTAATCACTATAATTTATCCAACTCCTTGGGAAAGAAGGTTTCAGTTATTTGTTTTCTTTCCAGAAAGTAAGCAGTAAGGGCCTTAGTATTTCTTACCCTAATAGTTACATCTAAATACATATCCATCTGACTCGAGGGATTTTGCCAAACCCCCTCCATAATTAAAGGTGCCTCTTTTTAAGACTTTTTAGCCATGACATGGCATAGAAGCCCTAAATCCACATTCTTTATAGATTAATGATTCTAAATTCCACAAAGACTCTATGTCTGTTCTGTGTCACAGGACTCAGATCAGAAAAACAGATGAATTCTATTTCCATCACAGATGCGCTCTTGATGATTTTGGTCTGCTTTGATACTCTGACTTTACTCCTGAAATAAGATAAAAGCACTATAAAGGTGTTTCCTGTTTCATCCATCATAGTGATTTTTCTTGTTGGTACTCTTAACAATAATCCTTGTAGAGTACAGATACCTCCCTAACTACATTTTGGAATTTAGCCAGTTTTTGCTATCAGAAGACAAAACAGGCAAATATGTTTTACCCTTTACAGTTCCAGGCATCCTAATTTTATAGAGGTTAATACTACCTCATTGTTTTGATTAAAACATAGTAAATAATACTTGCCAGCAGTCTATAAGATCAAAGCACTACAAAATCATTCATTAGGTACCTTTTAATTGTGAAAATACTAAAATAAAATGCAATTTTTCAAGATTAGTAAACACTGGTGTTTTCTGAAATAGCATGTTAAGTTAGTGATGGAACAGTGAACTATACTAATCTTCCAAATCAAACTTGAGCATGTTAATTAAATGTGTTATATGAGCAGAGTGGTTTAATGATTTAGAATAAATAGCCCCACATAGGAGTAAAGTTACCCTTAAAACAATTTAAACATTGCCATGTAATCATGTAAGAAATATAAGCATATAATTAGATAATTACCTCCAAAGTCTAAGACATTTATATTTATGCTCACTTCATTACAAATGTAATATTCTAAAGTTGGTTACTATAATTGATTACAGTTAAATTACATATTTATGAAATGAAACCACCACCAAGTCTCAGATTAATGAAAACTAAAACAAACACATTCAGAGAATAAATAAATTTTGATTAGCCTTTTAAGTTATAATGTACTATTTACTAATTTAAAAATGGGCCCATTGAAACAAGGAATAAGTATTCTCAGAGTTAACCATGGAGTGCTTATAATTAAAGTATACAATTTGGGTCATATTTATAGTGCATTCAAAAGAAATGATTTTTCGCCCAGCTGGGTGTGGCTCAGCGGTTGAGCATCAACCTAGGATCCAGGCGATCGGGCTTCAGTTCCCAGTCGGGGCACACGCCTGGGTTGCGGTCTACAGCCGATCAATGACTCTCTCATCATTGATGTTTCTATCTCTTTCTCTCCCTCTCCTTTCTGTGAAATCAATAAAGATACATTTTTTTTTAAAAAACAACAATAAGCAAATGAAAATATCTGGGGGGAAAATGATTTTTCTAATCAGAAAAATTTTACTATTATCATCATTTATAAACATCTCTGGGTTCAGTTCCTTGTTCCACCAATTACTAGCTCTGAGAGCTGGGGCAGGTTAAATTCTCTATGCTTTTGTTTCCTCATCTGCAAATTATGGGTAACAATATTTATCTCAAAAATTAAAGATTAGCCCGGCCAGGCATGGCTCAGCAGTTGAGCGTCGACCTGGGATCCAGGCCATCGGGGTTGGATTCCCAGTCAGGGCACATGCCTGGGTTGCAGGCTTGATCAATGACTTTTGATGTTTCTCTCTCTCTCTCTCCCCCTCCTTTCCTCTCTCTGAAATCAATAAAGATTTTTTTTTTTAATTAAAGATTAGATGAGATACTATCTGCAAATTACTTAGCAGAGTGCTGAGCATATATCTAACACAAGAACAAATGCTAACAAAAATTATACAGTCCCTGAACCCACAGTCCACAATGGAGGTTTACAAGATTTCAAAGAACCTCTTCTGTAAAATACAAGTCATAAGATTCTAAAATTGCATGTTTACATTACATAAAGTATTTTTAGTATATTATCAGTTCAATTAATCCCAGCAACAAGATTCTCATTTAACAATGGCAAAAACCAACTTCAATCATCCTACATTTTATGTGGCATAATGTAAATGTATATCATTTACAAAATTCCAAATAGTTTGCATATACTTGAAAACTCTGGTTTTAAGACTGAAACCAGAGTTTCATTTAAGGATGGAGTACCAAGAGATCAAATGCCAACCATGGCTGAATGAGGTTAAATTAGAAGAGAAAGAGGTATGACTTGTATATCACTGAGAAGTCCACTGTAGACTTACTTGGCCTATGATGTTTCACAACCAAAAGTTCAAAAAAATAAAAAGCTGTATAGACTTAAACTTTAGTGAAAAGGAAACGGAGATCATGGGGAAAGTTGATGCAGATGAAAGGTAAAGGCAGCCTAAAGAAAATTGCATGTAAGTAATATGTCTTCACAAAAAGCAAGACAAACAAATAGGAGGCTAGGGCAGGGGACAAAAAAGAAATCAAAACCAAACACCCAAACAGTCTCTCACTAGAAGGGACTTTAATATTGCAACAAAACCAAAGAAAGAAAGAAACCCAGAAAAGTCATATACATTGATATTCAGGCTACCAGGAAAAATATGATTTCAAACATTTTTTTAAAAAGCAGTTTTGTAGGCCTATTGATTCCTTTTGCACATTTCAAGGTAAAGTAGTTACTTTGTAGTGAACTCAATAATATAACAAAGATCTCGCAGGAATCTGGATCTAACAAGAACCCTCTCTATTTTTGAAAGAAAATCTAAAACCAGTTACAGCTCAGACTAACTGAAATAAATAGTATGCAAGTACATGTGCTTAGCATACAATCTACTTATGCAATAATCCCATTTTTCTTCCAAAGCGTAAGTCAATAAATCTTTCCTGCTGCACTATAAATTCCAAGGTCATGGACAAAGATGTTTATTAGTATAATTACAATGTGGAAATAATGCCATTAAGCCTCCAGTTCCAGGTTTCATAAATTAATAGAAATAGAAGATTAAGAAAGTGTCAAGTATGGTTTTAATTCTTAGGCACTAAAAAAAAAAAAAAAAATCCTAGGGTAGCTCTCTTCTTTTACATGATCTAACTTCTGGTTTCACTTTAATTTGATCTTTGAAGTTACTAACATTTTTTATTGCTTTCTTTTATTTTTTATTTTATTTTTGAACTAGAGTTTACATTCAACACTATACTGTATTAGTTTCAGGTGTACAGCATATTAGTCAGACAATCATATACTTTACACAGTGATTCCCCTTGATATTTCAAGTACCCACCTGGCACCATACAGAGCTATCACAATATGATTGACTATATTCCTTATGCTGTACTTCATATTCCCATGACTATTTTGTAGCCACCAATTAGTACTTATTAATCCCTTCATTTTTTTCACCCTGCCCCCAACCACTCTCCCCTCTGGCAACCATCAGTCTGTTCTCTGTATCTATGAGTCTGTTTCTATTTTGTTTGTTTGAAGTTACAAACATTTTTTAAAAGTACTTGCAGAGCAGTTTTATGATCATAAAAATTAAGATATGGCCTAATGAAAAGATGGGGAAAGAGCCAAAATTGCTAAATGGCTGAAAGGAACTAATTTATAATATAATGAATCACTCAACTTTTTTTTTAATCTTCACCAGAGGATAAGTTTTTTATTGATTTTATCGAGAGGAAGGGAAAGAGAGAGAGAGAGAGAAACATTGATGTGAGAAAGAAACATCGATTGGTTGCCTGTGTACATGCCCCAACGAGGGATCAAACTGCAAACCTAGGTATGTGCCCTCACCAGGAATTGAACCCACAACCTTTTGGTGTACATGACAGTGTTCCAACAAACTGAGCCATCCAGCCAGGGCTCAGGTATTTTAATACAAGATTTTTATTAATTACAAAAAAGAAAGAAGAAAATCCTGTGAATTTCTCAATTCCAATCTAGACCTTCCCTAACTAAAACACAGGCTTTGCCATTTCAGTCCAAAAGATTATGTGAATCAAAGGACCTGCCATCACCTGGGGGCAGCATACCACTAACTGCTGGAAGTGACCTAAGGGCAAAGCACCCACAGAAGGCTGAACATGCAAATGACAAAGACCACACCCATAGCAAGTCATAAAAGGTTTCTAAAGGTATTCATTACAATATACATACAACATGCATATATATGTTAAGATATATAGATACATGTATAGTTTATACATTTACCTATAAAATTAATATATATAAGCAGAAATGTAATTAATTATATGTAAAATTATATTATATGTAAACATATAAATAAAATATATGTAATTTATTGCCCTAGCTGGTTTGGCTCACTGGTTAGAGCATTGGCCCACAGACTGAAGGGTCCTGGGTTCGATTCTGGTCAAGGGCACGTGCCTTGGTTGCAGGCTCAATCCCTGGCCCTGGCTGGGGCTCGTGAGGGAGGCAACCAATCAATGTGTCTCTCTCATATTGATGTCTCTCTCTCTCTCTCCCTCCCCCCCCCACTCTCTCTTAAAAAACAATGGCCAATGGGGGAAAAAAGAGGACATCTGTAATTCTTTCAACAATAAAGATAAATTTAAAAAAGAAAATGGAAAAATATCCTCAGGTGAAGATTAAATATATATATGTAATTTATTTATATAAAGTATATAATTGTATAGTGTGTGTGTATACATATAACTGAGTGTGTCCATGTATGTATAGCCGTGTATACAGTAAGTCCTCACTTAATGTCATTCATAGATTCTGCAATTTTAAGGGACATATAATAAAATAAATTTTACCAAAGACTAGTTGATATAGACAAGAGTTAAATTCCTGTGGCACCTCATCAACATTATAATGAAATGTTGAATGAAATAGTATTATTTGAGGACCTGCTGTATATATATGAATATGATTGAAAAACTGGAAAATCAATGTGATTTTCTATATAATAAAATGAACACTTTGATAATAAATTGTACACTTTCTTTTTGTAAAGCTTTCTGTAGAGAAAATAATTTTCTCTACTGTGCAGCCTGAATAATTCAGAAGTGGCATGATAGGGGAAATTCAGATTCTTTGTTATTGAGTTTTCTTAAAGTGGGCAACATATGACAGGTAATAGGAACAAGCATATTTTCAAGTCTAGAAATAATAATATCTGTTCTAAAACCTAAGAATAATTTTGTTAAAAGGCAAATAATTTTTTACTGTCATGAAAATATTGTTATAATACACAAAGAAAACATATAGCACTTATCAACTTTCCCTTTAAATAGGTGTGAAGCATTTTATTTTTAAATATAAAATAAAAATTTCCTGCTGTGATATACAGGGTGTCCCAAAAACATGTATACACACTTTAACAGCTGATTGCTCACTTGATGTTTCTTTCTTTTCAGCCAGACTAAGCTTTGAACAAAGAAAATTCACCCTAAAATGCTACTGGAAGTTTGAAAATGCAGTAGAAATACAAACACTGCCTTTATAATTATTCAAAGTGTGAATACATTTTGGGGGGACACCCTTTATTAATATTGCAATTTTCAACAATAACACTCTTTAAAACTATTAAGAACCCAAAGAAAAGCTTTTTAAGTGATATTAATGAATGTGTTTGGCTTTTATATAAGGCAACTTGATCATGTATATTGTCAAGTTCTCTGCAATTATTTTTAATCTACACTATGTAAGCAATAATACTTATTTCTTAAAATGTTGAAACTGTTAAATAAAATAATATGAAATTCCTTACAATGGGTCTAACCAAAGGGTATGCTCAGAAATGTTAGTTCTCCCTCCTTTCTAAAACTACACTACAAATAGCACATTAACTTTACATAAAATTATTTGAACAAAAAACACCTGTGTGGGCGGACTTCCTTGTTCCTTTTTATGCTCAGTGCAAAACAAAACAGCATACCTTTCCTTATCTGTCACACTGGCAAACGTTCTTGGTTTTGATTTGCTGTTATTGATACCTTAATGATAATGCCTAATGATATGGGATGCTGATGAGAATGGGGCCAAGCAGGTGCTCTTATACACCCTTTCAGATGTAAACACCAACCTAAATAAATATTTGTAGCCTTAAAACACACAAACACACACACCACTTTAATCTATATTTTTGAAGCAATAAATCTGTTTCTTGAGCTCTACCCTGAGAATATAAGCAGCTATGTAGTCAGACTTAAAAAAAGATGCCTCATTTTAATTTTAATAGTAAAAAATAAATCAAAGATCTCATATGCATATATGCACGACCTATGGACACAGACAATAGTGTGGGGAAGGCCTGGGAGGGGGCAGGGGCAGATGTGGGGTGCAGGGGAGTAAAAGGGGGGAAAAGGGGGACATCTGGAATACTTTGAACAATAAAGATAAATTAAAATAAATAAAAACACAATTTGAATCCCTACAACAGGAAAATAGTTAAATATATTTCAGCACATTCATAAGATGGAATATTGCATGGCTCATTAAGATAAGGTTTTAAAATATTCTTAATAAATGTCAACCCCATTCTCCCAGTTGCTGAGGATCATCCTTGATTCATCTCTTTCACATTTCACATCTAATCCATTAGAAAGTCCTTTAGTTTTACCTTCACAAAGCAAATATATCCAGAATCCCAACGTTCTTTACTCCTACCGCCCTGTACTAAGCCACCGTCCCTGGTCTAGATTATACTGTTAGCCTGACAGGTCTCTCTCTGTTTCAACTTGTGTATACATGCTAATAGATGCTAGAATGTTATAAATGTAAATAGTGCCGCTCTACACAAAAAACAGTATGCTATATATAGCATACTTCCAGGTTTATTTGCCAAAATCTTAATAATGTTTATATATGGGTGATAATGGGATTACATACACTTTTTTGGTTTTTTTCTGTGTGTTTTTTTCCACGTTTTTGGTTTTCCTTATTGTGAGCATGTTTAAATTTTAAAAATTTAAAGTAATGTTTATTTAAAAATTTATGCAAAGCTGAACTGTATGCCTCAAAATATTTTAAGCAGTATTTAAAATATGATCTAACCTGCCCTGGCCAGTGTGGCTCAGTTGGTTGAGATCATCTCACGCACCAAGAGGTCACTGATTCGATTCCCAGTCAGGGCACAGGCCTGGGTTGCATGCAGGAGGCAGCCGATCGATGCTTCTCTCTCTCTCTTTCCCTTCCTCTCTCTCTAAAACATCAATAAAAACATATTTATAAATAAATAAATAAATAAGATCTAACTCAAAGCTAGTACTCAATTAAGAAACATAACTCTAATCTCAAATTACTACTTACTGAGGAAAAATTTAAACATAAACAAATATATTTTAAAATTATATATGAAAACATACACTTTCAAAAAAAAAGAAAATTCTGTCATAATAAATTTTAAATGAAAAGGTATTTTTATTATGTATTTTTATGTTGTTCAATCTAACAAAAATCGAAATAACTTTATGAGTCCTTTAGCTTCTAGCTTGAATCGTCTCTGTTAAATTATTATTATTTTTAAATGGTGTGAGAGCTGTTGTTTTCTTCTTTTTTCTCTGACCTTGAAATCTAATTGACTACTTCAAAGGTCTCAGTGGGATAAGTCATTAGGAAGATAAAAATATATGTGATTAAAGTAAAAAGTGATAAGACTTAAATTAAGTAATGACGTTAATAATCCTACTTTATGAAAACGGGTTATGTGATAGATTTTAATTATTATTATAATCAGGGTTTATCAACTAAAAAATGTTTAAATTTTTTAAAGTAAATGCATTTTGGGGCTCTTGTTTCAAAGTTTACTAGAGAAAATATGGCTATACATTCAAAATTATTAAATGACTTCATTGCAACATTCATATTCACATTCTATACCCTCAGAGTATGGCAAATAATTTTAATAATATAAAGGTTAGGACAATATTTAAATAAAAAGAAGGCAAATATTCATAAAATGTGACCCTTTGCCACAATTACTATGACTCCAAGAAATCTTAGCAAGCCATCCCATTTGAAATTAGAAAGCCATACTCCTTTTTCTTCTTGCCTCTCCTTTCCCACTCATAGTCTACGTGTAATTAAGTTTTGAGAGTGAAAAACAAAGCACAGAGTTCTTTTTCTATTAAAACTGACACATAAGCAATCAAAAGCCAAAGCAGCTGCAAAAGGGGAGGAATGATACAGGGTGCTAAGAGGAGGCGTACAACTCTGAGACCCTTTGAGGCTGCTGTGCCTGATGGGACAGGAGCAAACGGGTGACAGAAAATGACGATGAAAAAGGGCCTCTGAATAAAAGCTGGATCAGAGTTAGACAAAAGAACCATTTGGAAGACTTCCTGTGAATGAATCCTTTATTTTTTCCATACGCTATTCTCTCTTGTTTAACGTCTAGGATTTTTCAAGGACAGAATTAGAAAATTATGACAATTCGGAGAATTTAAGGTGTTGTACTAGTTTCAGAAGTTCTTCTCGTTTATCATATCAAAAATCTCACTAACCACTAAGATGTTGGTAGTCTTTTTCATTAAATTCAATATATTCCCACAAAACAAAAATATATGTATTAATTAGACCAGAATTTTTTTAAATATTTTTTAATTGATTTCAGAGAGAGGAAGGGAGAGGGAGAGAGAGAGAACCATTAATGATGAGCGAGAGTCACTGATCGGCTGCCGCCTGCACACCCCCGACTGGGGATCAAACCCGCAACCCGGGCATGTGCCCTGACTGGGAATCGAACCGTGACCTCCTGGTTCATAGGCTGATGCTCAACCACTGCGCCATGCCAGCTGGGCAGAATTTCTTTCTTAAGAAAGATAAATCAGTAGGTGATTTTTTAACTTTATAGAAAGATTATTTGCTGTATCAAATGATCCTATAAATATAAAATATTTTAAAATTTTCTATAATCAACATACCAAGTATGTTTCAGGTGTGATTGAAAATTGTCAGAATTTAATAGGTACCTAACTTTTCTCAAGAAAAATACAAAACAACTATAACTATAGCTTTATTCTAAACCTAAATGATTGTCATTCTTAATGTCAAACTTACTAGAGAGAGCACAAAATTTTTAAAAATCTGTTTTAATATAAGCAATATCATTTCAGACAAGTCATTCAGACAACTAAATAAATGATGTCATTTATGGTATGGAGTCCTGTGCATCAATTAACATGACAAATAGATCATTTAAGGATTGTTTAAGGCTCAAAGAATATATGGCTACTTGATTCCAGACTTGTGGTTTCTTGGGCAGCACAACTGTCTCAAAAAGTTGGTAGGCTTTAATCTGTTTGCATCCAGTCAGTGCCGTGTGCCAATAAATACACCAAGATTCTCTCTTGGAGATTATACTCAATACTGGTTTCCCTGTTTCCATATACTCATGGTGGCTACCTTGAGGACATCTAAGATAACTGGTTAGAATAAGAGAGCTATATCCCTAATTTATTCTTTGCTATGGTACTGAGACATAATGGGCTCCTTTTGGCCCCAGATTTCTAGATTCTCTCTCTCTTTCCTTTTATTTATGTCCACAAGCCAACAAGTTCTTTCCTGAGCTCATCTTTCTTGTAATACCTTGTTCAAAGCAAAGTGTCAAAGCCAACAGATATTATAATCAATTCTTTCCAACCACTTCCCCTAGACCTATAGGATCAGTAGTCCTAAATTATCACAAGTACAGTTTTATCAAATATTTTGCCACAGCTTAACATGAATTTCCATCTTTCCACCTTTGATATGTTTCCTCACCACAAACTGCCCGATATCTAAACCACTGCTTCAGGTATTGGTTATAGCAGCAACCCATTTTGAGGTACAAATTTATACATTAGCTCCTACAAGTATTTTACCTACAGGTCGATTCCCTCATTGACATGGAGTATCTACCACCAAACAGAATCAGAGGTTTATTAACCATAAAAATACATAAGGCAGGATCCAAGATAAAATGGTTAGTTTTTTTAGTTACTAAATTTAAGTCCAAGCTTACTTGAAATTAAGAAAAAAAATACACTGAATATGTAGCTTTTGTTTTCTTCTGAACAACTATACACCATATAAAATAATGTTGCCTAACAAAACTGCCTCAGAGGTCCAGTAGTACTAAAGATGTTATAGACTGGATCAATAATATAAAATATCTCAAGAACAGTAGGTAGAGTAGGGGGGGGAAGAAAAACAAAGAAATCTTTGGCTTGTTCTACTTTTATCCATACCACATTTTCCATATTCATTTGTCTATAGCTACTAAAAATAGAGAGGTGTCCTATATCTAACTATAGTTCCTGCCTTCAAAGTATGTTCCCTTCACTGACTTAGAGTTCGTAGGGAATTTTACAACTATTAAACTAGCTCCATTAATTCAGGATCAGCAATAGAAAGGCCTTATCTTCCAAACCCATAGACTTTAAGATTTTATCTTTGTCTTTGTCATGCTATAGTCTCATTACTGTGTTTCAATGTTTTCATTTACCCTACTCACAGTACAATGGGTTCCTTTTATCTGAGAAGTTACTTTTTCCTTAAATCTATAAAAATTTTAGTCATTCTTGCTCAAAATATTGCCTTGCTCTGATTCTGTTTCTGAAAGTTTATTACACATTTTCCATTCTACTTTATTCTACTTTCATTCTTTTACTAAATAAATCTCATTCTCTTTTTCTTTTCGATTAACTTCCTGTTACCATCACTTGGTCCCTCTCCAGAGCACTGAGTGATTTCCTCAGCTATCCTCCAGTTCACTAATGTCTTTCCATCTAGATCTACCCAATGTTCAAACCATTCACTGAGTTTTTCATTTCAATGATGATATTTTCATTTTTTGTCTTATAATTTCTATTTATACCTTATTTCTCAGAACATTTAAAAACACTATTTTAAAGTATCTTTTAAATTACCTTTCAACATTTTAAGTAGTATTCCTACCACCTGAGGTACAAATTTTCTCATCTGATGTACAAGTCATTTCTTTACATGTTTTGTAATTTTGACTTTTCCATTAAAGTCTTCTGTGTGTTCTATGAAGCATCCCTACTGAATATTTTCAAATTTCCTTCTGCGAGGTCACACTGGCTCTACAAAGGTTGGACCATTTTGAAGATAATTCTCTGCTGAACAGTCCTTGAACATATAAGTAACATGAACTACTTTCATGTGTGGCACAGGCCTGGGGTTCCAAATTCTTTGTGACTTTTTCCTATCCAATGTCCAGATAGACATCAAATTCCCCTGTAGCTAGCAGGCAGGATGTTCTAGGCCCATTTCACAGCAGGGCAGACCTTCCTGACTCCCAGCTTCACAGAGGTAGCTCTTTTCTAGTCCACAGAAAAGAGGGGAAGAGCCTACATTTCCCTAATTATGGTCAACTCTGGTCTCCAGTTAGGTCGGTACACCACAGTGAGCTATTCTTTGGTTTTGAATATCCTCTTTATTGCTAGTATCTGAGCATTTTTCTCACTTTGTTTTAAGCTGGGCTAAATACCCCACAATGCCTTTGTTACATTTGTCTAATTTCCACTCTGTGTTCGCCATGAGAAGGGAAGTCATTCCACATTGGCAAAACTTTGATAACCAAAAACTGACAAGGACAGTATGAGAGAGATAAATTACAAGACAATCATGACTAGGAACATAGATTTTAAAATCTTAAGTGAAAAATTAATAAACTCAGTGCAGCAATGTATTTTTAAAAATCATCACAACTAAGGGGTTTATTTCAGGAATGCAAGGCTGGCTTAACATTACAATACTAAATAATGTACTACATGAGTCAGCATACTTTAGATAGGAAATACTTTGTGTGCCACATATAGTCTCTGTCACATCGTCTTCTTTGGTTTATTTGTTTGTTTTTTATGGCCCTTTAAACATGTAAAAACCATTCTTAGCTCACAGGCCATCCATACAAATACTGGCTGTGGGACACAGTTGCCAGTCCCTGATATAATTCAACATGCTAATATAATAAGAGAAAAAAATTATATAATTATCACAATAGATGCATAAAAAGTATTTGATAACATCCAACATTCATTCATGATTTCATCATTTTTTAAAATAATGCATAATATAAGAAGATAACTCCCTTACTATCAACTAAAAACCTGTAGCAAATTTCCTTTTTGATGGAGAAATGTTAGAAAGATTTTCTTTACAACTAGGAACAGGATACGGATGCCTACTGTTTCCACTTACACTCAACGCTGTATCCTAGCCAGTTCCGTAGGGAAGGGAAAAAATTAAAGGGTTAAGGTTTGAAAAGAGACAAAACTGTCACTATAGAACAAATAATATTATGGTCTAATTAGAAAACCCTGTAAAGTACAGAGAGAGTATTGTGCAAATTGATATGAGAGTTTAGCAATATGGATGAATATAAGATTAATATACCTGTTTATTCACGTGCCAGTTATTTGGCTGATCTTAGTCTGTGGGGACTCCTGAAGGAAGTAAATTAGGCAAGCTTTCTCCCAGAAAAAAATTTTACATTAGCTTCTGTCTAGACACTAGATTATCCCATTCAGGTTATTAGGCAATTCCTTAATATGGGAGTCTTGGGTTCAGTGCCCCATCAGCTGGTGGAGCCCAAAGCTTAGTCTCCGGCTCCAGCACTGGATTTGGTATTTGCCGGCAGTGTAAACCCAGCATCTGTTCACAGTGTTAACTTTGATATCCACTCACTGGGGTTTGTTGGTGTTGTTGTTTGTTGTATTTTATCCTTGGAGATTTCCTGTACTTTTAATACAAGAAGAATCTTATCCAAAATCTAGCTGTATCGTAAAGAAAGGCCATTTTAAGCATCAAGTCAAAGTATGATTTATAAAAATTATTACATATAGAACAAATGATTAAAAACAATACCCCAAATGTTAAGTGTTGTTTTCAAATGATAAGTTATAAGTAACTTGTTTTTCCTTCTGTACTTTCCCACATCTTCTATTCATGATCTTATTTTTGTCTTTATAAAGAAGAACAAGTAATATGCTTTGTTTTTTTTTAAAGAAGTTATGCGCCCAGCCGGGTGTGGCTCAGCGGTTAAGAGTCGACCTAGGATCCAAGCGATCAGGGTTCGATTTCCGGTCAGGGACATGCCCGGGTTGCGGGCTGCAGCCGATCAATGACTCTCTCATCATTGATGTTTCTAGCTCTCTCTCTCCCTCTCCTTTCCTCTCTCTGAAATCAATAAAGATATATTTAAAAAAACAAAAAAAAGAAGTTATGCACAAGACACATTAAAAAACTATCTGTTCAAGTATTATTGAAAAACAAAAGAAAATTTATCACGCATATACTTGCTTTTCAAGCAGTACCTTAATTAATTCTCATAAAAATTCTGTAACGTAAGCATCATTATCACTAATTTTGCAAAGAGGAAACTGAGGCTCAGAAAGGTTAAATTATTTGCCCAAGTGACAGAACTGGGATTTGATTTCAGAAATACTCGTTCCAAGGCCAGTGCTTTTCCTACTGAATCATACTGCCTCCCACAAGAGAGCATTTTCACATTACCACCTGCTAGTTCTAATTAAGAGATAGTAATTAAACAATTCTCCACTCCTGACAACAATATTTAAGCTACTGGCATTTTAAAGAAATTAATACAAACAGCTTTTTATCTGCTGGAGGACACTATAACTAAATACAAACTACAAGCTATTGCAAAGAGAAAAGACTCCAGTACGACAGTTATATGCTTATTCAAAGCATGGTTAATTACATTATCTATTAATGGAACACGAAGCATAAAACTGCTGTTCAATGGCCAATTTACTTGTAAAAATGTTCAACTTGACTAGTAATCAAAGAAATACAAAGAGTAACAATGACATATTGATCAAATTGGGGGGGGGGGAATTTAAATAATAATAGCCAAGTGAAATCTCATACATTTTAGGAGAGAATATAACTGGTAAAAATTTGCTGTAGGCCAATTGATAATATTTACATTAAAACATATGTGACTTTTGACTCAGTAATTCTCATCTAGGAAATTATCCTGAGGAAATAATCACAGATACGTAAATAAAGATTTAGCTACAGGGTTGCTCATTTTAGGATTACTTCTAATAGCAAGGGGAAAAAAGAAACTGCAATGAATCCAAATATACAATTAAAAGTCAGGTTAATAATTTTAAATAAATTTTTCTAAAAACTAAGACCCTGAGCAACTCCACTGAGATCTCTCAATTTATCAAAAAACAATGGGAATAATAATAGTACCTATTTCCAAGGGTAATTCAACAAAGATATAAAATAATTCACGTAGAGAGTGCAGCACAGAGCCTGCCCCATGCACGCTGTCAATCAGTAATACACACAGGTGGTAGGTAGGGAGCAGACGTAAAGTCTGACTCCCTCAGTCTATCACTAATGGTTGTGCAAGTTATGCAACCTCTTTTTATCTCAGTTTTCTCATCTACAAAATGAGAATAATCTCAGAGAGTCTGTGTGAGGATTATATGAGATAACTGTTTATGAAATACTTAGCACAGTTCCTGACAAACAGGAAGCTCTCAATAAATTCTGACTACTTTATTAGTAGTATTAGTATTTAGCTATTAGAATAAATATATATTATTTGTATAATAAAATTATATACTAACTCCGAGTCACTGACTGTATTATATATGATACCCAATATAGAGGCTATGTTATATCATTTTGGTTTTCCTGGAATTAATTATTCTATTCCAGTGTATATAACCTCCGTAGTGAAAACTCCACAAGTATTATAATCATAAACTAGAATCCTATTATACTTTATGGCCAACATTTCGAAAAGACACCATAGTCCTAAATCCATTAATGAAATTTCCTAAATGTTAACTATTTTATTGAAACTTCTCTTTTCCCTTCTAGAGACCTGTCCCACAAATAGATGACAGGGAGAACAACTCTTCCTAAGAAAACCTCCTTCATTCCCAAACACGCTTTTATATAAGAATCAGAGAGACCTAAACCCAGAACCTTCCAAAATCCAACAGATATGATGCGGGGTACCAAGGTCCAGAGGGCACAAAACAAGAAAAGGAAAAAAAACTAGAGAGGAAGGAACAAGAAAGATAAATGAAACAAAGAACATTATTACTGAAAAAATCCCCACTATGTTTTCAACTAGCAAGTAAAGCCTAATTTTACATTTTCAATACATGTGAACCCTACTTGGAATTGAGGTCCCAGAACCATGTTTCATTCCATCCTTTATAAGCTCTTAGAGAATAAAATTTTCCTATCTTGGGATCAGTTCCCTACTCAGGAGACAGACGTGACTCCCTCAAGGACCACACCTAGAGGAAACAAACCATGCGAGGAATGTTTTCCTACCTTAACAGCTTCTCCGAGAGTTTGGTTTTTGTCAGCTTCCTCACTGGAATGCAGTTCAAGCCTGTAGTTCAGCTCCTGCAGTTGTTGTGCCTGTTCATTCAACAGCATTTGCGCCTGCTGTTCCCGAAGTAATGCGCTATTCAGTTCTTCACACGCACTTTCAAACTTCTCGTGGGTGATCAGTTTCTGAAATAAGGGGGGGAAACCCAATGATCAGCTAACTGCATTTTGTATCATTTCATC
The DNA here is from genome assembly GCF_964146895.1 of Miniopterus schreibersii. Classification (NCBI taxonomy): domain Eukaryota; kingdom Metazoa; phylum Chordata; class Mammalia; order Chiroptera; family Miniopteridae; genus Miniopterus; species Miniopterus schreibersii. The sequence goes on along the minus strand of NC_138111.1, from coordinate 52,423,720 downwards.
TTCAGAACTGTATTTGCTAACATAAAGAGTATAATACAAACGTTTGTAAATGTCTGATACATGACAAAAACACAATTAATTTCATACATTTAGATAAAAACAAAAAAAACCAAAAAAATCACTCTGGTTTTTAAAGCACAACAGCCATACTTCCAAAGTTATCATATTTAATTAGTTAAATAAAATCTTGGGAAACTTATTTCAAGTAAGTGCACAATGCTCAGTTTAAACCTTGATACATGAGCATGTTTTATAAAGATTATGATTGTAGGAATTAAAGCCTTTAACAAGTTTCTATGCTTTCAAATGATTACCTAAAAGTTACCCTCTAGGTTTCCCTGGTCAAATATCCCCTCTTGACTCCCTACAACTCACACTGTCATACCATCTTCTGTCTCCTTCACAATCACTATCATTATCGAAATTATTCTCATATACTTGTTCACTTTTTTATCACCTGTCCACACCTTACCACCAACCACACTGGGCAGGGGCCTCACTCAGCTTCCTCACCGAACACACAGAAGAGTGCCTGGCACTCAGTAGGTGCTCAATAGATATTTGCTGAATGAAAGAATATTCATATATCATCATCTGAACCATAATACACAATATCATGGCTGCTTTGGAGAACAGAGCACTCTGCTCTGGAATAACTAATGACAGTTTTAGACTAGGGCCTTCCCTTCAGGGATGTGGAACCCAGGGTAGAACCACTTGTATTCTCTTCTTCAAAACATTTCAACAAATGAAAATTAGTTACAACAAACAGACATCTTGATCCTGAAATACAAGGAACAGGAAGGTTTCACAAAAGGTAACCTGGGAAATACATGTGGAAGACTAAAGGAAACCATGAAGGTCACTTAATCATATATATATGATTGATAACTTTCCCATTGTTGAAAAGAATTTGAAGTGGATTAATATAATTAGCCACAAACAAAAGGAAAATTGATTTGAATTTTTAAAAAATCTAGTGGGGGGTGGGGGTGGCCGGCCAGGCGACTCAGTTGGTTGGAGCATCATCCTGTGCACCAAAAGGTTGCAGGTTCAGTTCCAGGTCCGGGACATACCGAGGCTGCAGGTTTGATCTCCGGTTGGGGAGCACACAGGAGGCAACCTATCAATGTTTATCTCTCACATCGATGTTTCTCTCTCTCTCTCTCTCTCAAATCAATAAAAACATATCCTTGAGTGAGGATTTTTTAAAAATCTAGTGGAGGGAGCAGGAAAAGAATGCTATTGATCTAGGCATCCAAAATATGTAAATTATTAGTTGAATATGGACTTTACCTCTGAGTTTTCTGACAAATGAGACTAAAATAGAAATGTGCTTAGTTATAGTTTCCTCTTGGGCCAACAATAGCAAGCATGTGGTTCAGGAAGAGGGAAAAACCTGCTGGAACTAAGTCTGAGGATAAATTTTATTACATGGGTCTTTCTATATTATAATATATAAGTGCTCACTTTTACTTTGGCACCAGGTACCCAGCCTGCTACCTCCCAGAAGCAACTGTCTTTTACTATCATTTGCCTTTTCAAAGGTGCATATACTAAGTTTCAAAAGGCAACAGTATAGCATAAAAACAGATTCCTAATTACTAACCTAAGTTAATATAAAGTAGTGCGACCGATCAAAAGGCACATAGGAAAGATGCCTCATTTACTAAAAGTCAACTAGTCAAGGTATATCTAATTCATTACTGATACTTATACAGTGTTTAGATTTTAGGGAACACATTTTTATACTCCCTCTTAACAGCTGCTCACTCTCCACATTGTACCATTACAAACAAACCGTTAACTTTGAAAACTTCCTCTCTGCACTCCAGACTCATTTCAGCTTCTTACTATCCCTTTACTCCCTAACACCATAGCACTCTTCTGGGACTTGTGAACAAATATTTTTGTACTTTGTCTACCTTTTACTTGTTATGTTGTTTCAAACTGTCATTCCTTGCCATAAGACCATTCTGTCCTTTGCAATCTACTTGCCATCTATAAATCAAGATCCCTGCCATTTTGCAGGACTTCTTCCCACCCATTCAGAATTTCTCCTTTACCAAACACTTAGCTAATTTTAGCGTCTCTCTCGTCTATCTCTCTCTCCCGGAGACTGCCTCAATTCCATTCACTCTTCTCCAAGTACACAGGATCAAACAAGGATAGCAATGTGGAGTAAGAAAAGGAGGGAGTATGAAAGCAATTGTAAGGAGCTAATAAACTAAGATAAGACCCAGGCAGCTGGCTGTCTAAGATGAACAACTGTCAGTAGATGAACATGGTATTCCAAAAACAGTAAGAGCACTGGGTAGCTTCCCACAGGCTGAATGTTTCCTTTTACGTTGAAATTTTAGACCAATCTAAACAAGCTATTATATTTTCCTCCTACACAGTTTGCCTAAAATCAGTGAAAGATGAATGGGAGAACAGTGAAATTTTGACACACCCATGAGAGAATATTAATCTATCTAAAATAAAATTAATAAGTGACACAGGAAAATGTTTACAGTGCTTAAAAATATATAAAAAAGTAATCTTCTAACTCTGTATTCCTATATGTACATATACATATACACAGAGAAAAATGTGGGGAATGAAGCACATCCACACTTCAAAAGTGATTGATCCTGGGTAGTAAGATTCGAGAGATTTGAACTTTCTTCTTTACACTTTTTTGTATTTTTATTTATGACTATTATGTATTACCTTTATAATCAGAAAAGAAATGAAGCAGCTCATACATTTTCCTTCTCTGAGCAAAAAACTAAGAAAATGAGAGATGAAACTGTGTTGTCTTTAGATATTTGTCAAAAAGAAAACTAAATCAGAAGGGTAATTCATGATTACCTGAAATGCTGAATTTATACAAATTTATAAGACCTCTTCACCCTTTTCAGGTATAGCTATTTGAAATAATATTTAACATGAGCAATTTACATTGTCATAGAATTAACTGAACTACTATCTGCTGCTCTCTCTGTTACAAATGTGAAAATTGCAAATTACACATTAACCAAAAGATACATTTAAGATACTCTTTAATTAAAAAATTTTAATGTTGAAGTTATTGCAAGTTTCCCCCTCCCCCCCCTTTGCCCACCTTTACCCTCCCTCTCTCCCCCTCCCTTGGCCTTCACCAAACTATTGTCCATGTCCATGGGGTATGCATATATGTTCTTTAGCTAATCCCTTCACCTTCTTCATCCAGTCACCCCCATATTTAAACTGAAGTTAAACTTGCAAAATTTAGGTTTCCCAAAGAAGGGGGTACACGAAGTAGCTTGTTGCTAGGTTTATGAAACAAATTTTTAATTCATATTTATATTAGCCATCATCAATTGTATACAGTTTTAAAGTTTCAGAGTAATATTTTAACTCTATATTCCTACAGAGTTACATAGAGAACATCAATGTTAATGAGTAACCCAACTGCAAAGAGAATATGTAGACATCTGCATTTTGTTATGCGTCACATATTTACCCATTTCAATCTTGATCTAATGTTATTTGGCACATAGCTTTCTTTTCTCAGCTGTCTTCTGCTTTTTTAAATAATACATATAAACTCTTAATAGAAGTTAGACAAAATGAACATTTCCTTAGAAAAGCAACTTGATTTCATACTAAATAATCTAATTTACTCAAAATATTCAATACAAGATGAAAAGAGAAAAAATTCCACCCCCAACTCCAAACATCAGGCTCCTCCACTGGGGGCACTTTATTTATTATACATTTGGGGGCTTATTTGCTATAGCAGTTAAGCTATCCTAACAATCTTTTTCTATACTTTCAATCAGAGTATAAATTTTAACAGGATTATGAGTTCTGCTGGCTCAGAATCAGTATTCTTTTAAGCATCTGGTACAACGCTTTTTTTAAATTAGGATACAACTGACATACAACATTGTGCAGTTTAAGGTGTACAATGTGTTAATTTGATAAATTTATGTATTGCAATGTGATTACCACTGTAGCATTAGCTAACACCTCTATCATGTCACATAATTACCATTGTTTTTATTATGGTGAGAATTTTTTAAATTTATCTTTATTGTTGAAAGTATTACAGATGTCCCCCTTTTACCCTCCTATTGACCCCCTCCACCCTGCTCCCACCCCCTCCCAAACCTTCCCCACACTATTGTCTGACCATGGGTTACGCGTATACACATATAAGTTCATTAAGATGTAGTCTCCTTCCAACTACATGTTGGGGCATTTTAGAAAGAAAGTGTTTTGAAGAAAAAGAAATCGTCTTAATGGCACTTTAAATTATTTGAAAAAACAAAAACAGTAAAAAGTTAAAGAAAACATATATATATACACATATGTAATCAGAGAAGAGTTCACCAAAGCCATAGTTCTTTAAAACGTATATACTTACAGAGTGCTTAAATTCATTTAATTGCATTTGGAGACCCTGGGCTTTGTCAAGCTCCTTTTTCATTTCGTTCACATTCCGTTTGAATTCCGCGACCTCCAAGCGCAGCGAGCGCCGCTCCACTTCGGCTGCGTGCAGCCTTTGAGTAAATCCAATGATTTGCTTCTGTAGCGATGCTGTACTTTTCTGTTAAGAGCAGTTTTACAAGAAGTAACCACAGATTTACTAATAAATCAATAGCAATACCATTTTACCAAATTAAATGTTAACTTAGGTTATACAGAGCACAATACCAGCTATTACTGAAACTTCGAGTTGAGAACTTTATTTTTTATGTGAGCAATAATTTGGCTTATATGAAATGAACAACTGAAGAAATAATCTAGATGGCTAGAAAATAGAATTGACAGTCATTTGTGCCTCATACAGTTCTGTTGCAGGTCACTTACAGAGAACAGTCAGTTCAGAACTCATGCCAGAACTTTTGTATTTTGATATTTGGAGGTGCTTTTCTTTATTGTATTAAAAGATCACAGGAAATCCAAATACATTCGTGTACAACTAAACTACAAATAAGTGTGATTCAGAATTAAATTCACAAATCCTAAAGTCCCTATTTAATAAAATTTCATACATACCAAAATGGGCACATGGCCCCGCAGTCCATATTTCAAGGCCAGTGTGTTTACTTTATGAAGGCCACGGGCCAACCTCTGAACCAGGGAGTCTTTTTCTACATATGTAATACTCCTGCTGCTACTGTGCAAAGGTAAACTCTCCATTGCCAGACTAATTTTATCCATGAGTTTTGCAAAAGAACTCTTGGCTGCACCTATAAGTAAATGTCCACAAATTCTGGAATTTGGATCTTCAATGGGAAAAAAAAAGACAGAAAAACGTAAGTTGTCTGTTGTTCATTTAACAATGTTTCCAATCACAACACAATTTTCTCAATTTTGTAATTTCCATTCACCTGTAGAGATTCATTCAGAAAGTCCCCTCCCACATTAATTTTCACTTTTAAAAAAGAAATGCAGAAAATAGCTTGCCTATGAAACAAGACATCTAAAGAAAATCTGCATGTATTTACAGTATGTCATTCACACTGACCACTACGATTCTAAAAATTTATCATTACTCTTTTCTTTGTTTTAAAATATTATATAAATCCATTTTCTATTTCCAGCTACTGAAGCTTGTTACCTTAATGTCACACTATTTATACTCTCAGACAAGAAAATATAATTTGCCTTATTCAAAGGCAATTAAAATGTTACAACTACAATTACTTCTTTCCCCGCAGGATTTCGGTAATCATCCCTCTCACATAATGGGCTTAAGGTCCCGGCACATCCAGCATGGCCTGTTTACCGCCAGATTCATCAGGTCTGAGATTCATAATTGTGTTTAATGTTGATAAATAAAATTGTCAGTGCTCTTTCTACTAATTAGTATTCCAGATAATGCTTAATAGGTTTATTTATGCCTTAATAAAAGTCATGTAATTTAGTTTTCCCTCTGCTAGGCAGGTCCTAATCTGTCATTACTTGTCTTTTGATACGATACGTGTGGAATGACAAGCATAGAGAAATCATTTAAAAATTCAGTAGCATCCCATTCTGTATTTCAAGAGCTTCTGATTTTGCACGTAAATGAAATCTTGTGTTTACATCAAAAGCACAAAAAAGTATATTTGGCCTGTTTTATCCAATAAAAATGTTTTATAATTCTAAGAATATGTATGTTCATCACTAAAGTGCAATACTGAGAAGATGATCAGTCAGTTATCTTCCATCATAAGCAACCTTTCACTGAAGCCCTATGTTCAAAATTTTGAGCCTTGTTTTATTTCTTTTATTCCTTGATGTATAAAAGAAAAGTATTTTAATTTATGCAGCAGTCAGAATTGAAAAACCATACTGCTTAGAAGTTATTCATAAAATAGAAATTATTAATTGGATAAAAGCATAACATCTTCCATGTAGAATTTATTTCTATCAATTACTGATGCATTGACTTCTAAGAACATAGGGTAAAATGTTTAATTCTATATAGCTCTCATAAACATACTCTCTGAGAATCCCACGGACAGAAGACAGATGAGGTATAATTAAAACACAGTTTCTTTGTTAACAGATTCCTTAAATAAATCATGAATAAAAAAGAGTTTAGTAGCTTTATATGCCAACCAACATATAATGCAGAACACTGAGCTAAAATAATTACTAAACTACAGGACACATTTAATAGGTCACTGCTGAATAAGTGAACAAACAGTGAAATTTATTTTACCTATAACATTCAGCATGACACATCATTCCAATGCCTAAATATGTATTTCTTGTTTCTCCAGCTCGCTCGCAACTCCTTAACTGCGTCTTTTTTCATCTTAGTAAACTCTTTTTATCTTTACTGTGTCACCCTAGCATGTTTTTATATGTTTGTTGGATTAATTATATTTCTTTTTTACTTCCACAGCAGCTACAATGCTGGATACAAGAATCCATTCAATAATACCAAGAGAAATTAATTAATTAATATTAACTTTTTATGGTGTGTCAAAAGTTATTCTTCCTAAGTAAACAAGATAAAAGCTTATTGTTTTAGGAAATTGTCAGGAATATAAAAGTAATTAAATTTTCACAAAGAGCCCATAAATGCAAAAATTAACAATTATATTTTAATGAGGTCTTTTTTACAATCACAGAAATGTGTTTGTATAGACACCAACCACTATGAAAAGTGAAATTTTGCGACAATATAGTTCTATAAGGTATTCCTCTGAATTTTGGAGAAGTGGGAAAGAGGCAATTACTCCAAGTTCCTGACGGCTGACTCTCCATGAATTACAGAAAGAGCGCTAAATAATTTATGCTTTGACGAATAACAAGTGTTTTCACAATATACTTCACATTATACAGTATTCAGTACAATTAGTTTAATATTAAATAAATAAATCCTCTAGTGACAAAGTTATAGAAATATTTGTATAATGATACAGAAATAAGAGAAAAAAGTCACTAAAGTTTTTCGTTTCTAAACTTATCTAGACTATTTAAATATTGGACTTGTTACACTTAAATAGTCTTGTTTAAGTGTTAAATATATTTTTCAATCACTTTCCCCTATTTAATAGCATGTGTCTTTCAAGAAAGAGAAGAACCCTATGTTCTGCCATTACTTTTTCCAATACAAGGGGCAATACCGTACATCTAAGCTTAAAACTTCAAAACAAATTCATAAAGAATTGTTTCAACCAGTAGATCTAAACCTGTGGGCTACAGATCTCAGGGTAGCAGAGACGGAGGCTGAAAAGTTATTTTCACTACTTTTATTTGCAGCAGCTATTGCCATCTTGATCTTTATTTAGCCCTAAAAATATACACAGCATGAATAATATATGCTACAGAGTATCTCATCTGTACAAAGGCATTGTGTTAGGCAATGGGGATAGGGGACCTAAAATACTGATTAAGAATCAATAGCTCTTGCCCGGCGGGCGTGGTTCTGCGGTTGATCATCGACCTCGGATCCAGGCGATCGAGGTTCGATTCCCGGTCAGGGCACATGCCTGGGTTGCGGGCTCTACCCCCAGTCGGGGGCGTGCAGGAGGCAGCCGATCAATGATTCTCTCCCCCTCTCCCTTCCTCTCACTGAAATCAATAAGGATATATTTTTTTTAAAAAAAGAATTAATAGCTCTTGTTCCTATCAGTATTATTTATAAATAATACTATAGATATAAGTGCCCAATGATAGAACTTACCCAAAAACATATTTTGACTCAGATAAATGATATTTGGAGGAATGATTATCTAAAGCAGGGGTTCTTGGTCATTTTTGTACTGTGGATTCCTTTGGTAGTCTGGTAAAACTTATGGATTCGCTTCTCAGAATAATACTTTTAAATGCATAAATCAAAATATGCAGGATTACAAAGGAAGCAAATTTAATTGAAATGCAGTTCCCAAACGTTTTAAGTTTATTAATGTAGTAAATGTAAGACAATACATTTACAGTATAGGCTAATTAAACTTAATTTTTTAAAAGACATAGCACAGCCCAGCCAGGCATGGCTCAGCAGCTGGGCATCGACATCGGATCCAGGAGATTGAGGTTCGATTCCCGGTCAGGGCACATGCCTGGGTTGCGGGCCCGATCCCAGTTGGGGGCGGGCAGGAGGCAGCCGATCAATGACTCTCTCATCGTTGATGTTTCTCTTTCTCTCTCCCCTCTCCCTTCCTCTCTCTGAAATCAAAAAAGATATGTTAAAGAAAAAAGATATAGCCCAGTGAAAGTTGTTGCTTAGCCAAACAAAGAACATTGAACTATGAAGGGATCGTCAAGAAGGCATCGTATATGTCATGTTGGACATCAAATTGTTTTTTATTTTGTTATGTTCAAAAGCAATGAAAATCCTGATTCACAAATACATACTGCTGCAAATGTAATTAAAGCTTCTATGGTTCACTTTATAAGGTAGAGTTAGGCTTCTCTAAAATACCAGAGCTCTCCAAGGCTTTTAACTTCGAAGCCTACTGTGGTAAGTCTTTTGTCATAAGTCAGCGAGTTCATCTTTGGCTTAGGTCAACATATGCAATACAATTAATATCAGAAAGAAAAAGGATTTTGAACCTGTGGTTCAAATTTGAAGTTATGCTATGACACAAGAATTTTACATAGTCATGAACACTTTCAAGGATAAATTCTCCATTCAAAAATCATTCTTAAAAGTTATGATACACACAAATAATTTTAATTTAAAAACCAAAATACTGTTCACTGTAAAAATTTTTTCAGCTTTTCTATATGCTTGGAAATTCTCATAATAAAATATGTGAAAAATATGGAAAAAATGCAAAAGTAGTAATAAAAAGAAAATCATAAAAGAGAATTCAATACATTAATGTAGCTCCCCAAAATAGACACTAGTACCTTAAGTTCCAGTAGTGATACATGGTCAGTGTGTAGTCTTTCAATTTCAGCTACGAGTGAAGTTATGTAAATAACAAAATCCTCTAAGTTACTTCCCAAACTTTACTGTGCATATAAATCATCTAAAGGCCTTGTTAAAATGCAGATGCTGATTAATTAGCTCTGGAATGGAGTCTGAGATTATGCATTTCTGACACATTCTCAGTTAATGCTGATGCTGCAGCTCCACAGACCACATTTGGAATAGCAAAGCTCTTTTTATTATTTGTTAGGATTCAATAAAACCTTAAAGCTTATAAATATATACCAATAACTACTTATGAATACAAATATCTTTACTTACTACTTTGAACTTCCTAAGTGTGAAACCTCAATGTTATGCTGAATACAACCTAGATTTCTGAGTTGTGTCTGAAATTGCTGCTACGACCTCTAGAAAGTTGGCTCAAAGTATACAAAGGTCTGAGTAGTAATAGCAGGGGTATGTATATTTGGGTCACCTATCTTCTAGATAATTAAGATCTTATTATAACTTAAATGTGTAACAAAATGCATGAACATTCTACTCATATCTGTATGCTTCTGTACTTGTTCAGAGATGTTTCAAAGTAAATTGGCATGTTTGTTTCTATCCTGAGAAATTCAGTCTGGACCACTCATTTGAAAATATTCAGATATCAAATGGGTACTTTGGTCCAGTCCCATGATGATTGATATCCTAGCCCTTCAGTGGAAGTAACATTCTCCCCTGTTTGAGGTAAATGATCTCTTGCAGGCATACCATTTGGATACCTGGGAAAGGTAATTTATCTCAAGTGGGCAAACACTTTAATGAAAGCAAAGAAGGTTGCCACCTGTCCAGTATTTACAGAGGCAACGTGGATACTGGGGTCTTTGCCCACTGTCTATAAATACATCGCTAAAGTTTAAGAAGGTAGCAGGGGCAATCACCTTTAGCACTTTCTGAGCAGTGAACTTAGCTACCATATTGAACTTCTACTTTCATGGAAAGATTTAAAGTAATATACTAGTATTACTTCAAAGTGTGAAACATCAGTACACACACACAAAAAGAGATAAAACAACAGTTATTAATTACATATAAAACAGACTTGGCCAAGCAGGTTACATTTACTCCTAATAACCCTATGAGGTGGGAACTTCTCTTAGCCAACTTTTATATATGGAGATATTGAAGCTGAAAGGGATTAAGCAACTTTCCTAATGTCACACACATAGTAAGCAATGTAACCCAGATTCAAATCTAGGGTCAAAATACTTAATTCACACTCTAGTTCATATCCAACATGTTTAATTTTCTCTGCTAGATAATTTTAAGATTTCCCTCCTATATAGTTAATAGTATATGTATAATTCAGAACTCTAAAAATGTAAAGACCTAATTTTTTAAAAGAAGAATTTACTGACTTTTCTCACCTTAGAACAAAGAAAATACAAGAAGCAATACAGTTGCTATTTAATATATTAAAAACAACTACTTGGTATTGGCATGCATGTACTAGTTTTCCTGGGGCTAAAAAGAAAAAAGTGCCAACGATGCCAGCAATATGTAGTTTTGACATGTAAAATTGTTTAAATTTCCAGCAAGTCCTTCAAAAAAGAAAAAGACAGAAAGAAAAAACAGCTCTAAGAAATATCTCCTTTCATTTCAGAATTTTCAGAGTATTTCCTAAAAAGACTTTCCCAAGATTTTGCCATTTCAATTTCCCACTTCTCTGAAAGAATTAAGATGCTGCTCATAGCATTAGATGATTCGAGAGACATGAATCGATTACAAATCCAGGCCGAACTGATATTCCTGATACCCGCTGTATGATGAAAACACTCTATTGTGAACTGGTCAAATAAATGATGGAATGAGCAACTAATAAATACTGCCCAGATATTAAAAAATCATTCTCTAGAAGAATATTAATAGAAATGGACAGGGGGGAAATCCTCTAAAAATATGACTTTTTTAAAATAAGTATATCATAAGCAGAGTATAGCATCATTTTTGTGATATTTATGCCAAAAATGCATAAGCTGAACCTCATCATGAGGAAACATCAAACAAATCAAAACTGAGGGATATTCTACAAGTAATTCTACCTATAATCTTCAAGGTCTTGATGGTCAAGGAAAAAGCAAGGAACTCTTCTATGCAGAGGAAGGTTAAGGAAACATGACTAAATGCAACACAATTCTAAACCAGATGCTTTTGCAAAGACACACTTGGGACAAGCAGGGAGAACAGAATGGAGTGTGAACGGTAGTGATGCACCAGCACTGGTTTCCTGGTGTTGACCGCTGCACTCTGGTTACGGTCAAGAATGTCTGTGAAATGCACACTAAAATATGAGGAAGTAATGGGGCATCATGTCAGCAACTTGCTTTCAAATCATTCAGGAAAAAAAAAGTTCTCTGCAGTGTAATTGCAACTTTTCTATAACTTTAAGGTTCTCTCAAAATAATTTTTGAATGAAAATATAAAGCAGTATGTAGTCTATGGTATCATTTATAACATTCCCTGCTCTGTTAGTGGATGGACGAGTAGGTGGCAGGATGGACGGGAGAGAGGGAGGCAGGGTGGGGAGAGAGAAAATAGATTGGAAGGCCCGGCCGGGCGTGGCTCAGCGGTTGAGCATCGACCTGGGATCCAGACGATCAGGGTTCGATTCCCAATCAGGGCATACGCCCGGGTTGCGGGCTCGATCAATGACTCTCTCATCATTGATGTTTCTATCTCTGTCTCTCCCTCTCCTTTCCTCTCTCTGAAATCAATAAAGATATATTTTTTAAAAAAATAGATTGGAAGAACATACACAAACGTTAACAGTAACTATTCCTATATGACGGGAAACTATATTTGTTTTTATTATTGTCATTCTTTGATTTATTTTTTTCAAGCTTTCTGAATTGACCCGTTTTCTTTTATAACTGAGGCAGTAGACGTAGAGGTAATTTGTTTTTAAAATGTGAATCCTCTCTATTGCACATTGTTGACTAGCCGATCCAATCCATCCACAGACTCTCCCTGCTCTTTTGCCACCTCCTTCTAGCAATAACCATGTGATCCAGTTCAGGCCAGTGAAACAACTGAAGAAACCTGCTGGGGGGTAAGGGGGAGCTTTTGGGAAAGCCTTTGCCTTCCTGATATAAAGCGATATATTCAGCAGCCATGATTTCACATTTGTAACAGCTTTCTTTTTTAAATATTTTAATTGATTTTTTTTTTTAAAGAGAGGGGAAGGGAGAGGGAGAGAGAGAAACAGCAATGTGAAAGAGAAACATCAATCAGTTGCCTCCCACACTCATCCTGCACCCCCACCAGGGATCAAACACGAAACTTGGGCTTGTGTCCTAACTAGGAACCGAAATGGTGACCTTTCAGTGCACAGATGACCCTTAACCAACTGAGTCACACAGGCCAAGGCTTAACAGCTTTCTTGAGATATAATTCACACACAATACAATTCACCCATTTAAACTGTACAAATGAATGGCTTTTAATACATTCACGGAATTGTGTAATCATCATCACAAATAATTTTATAACATTTTAGTCATCCCTAAAAGAAACACCATATCCATTAGCAGTCATTTCTCATAACCCCCAACAACCTTCCCAGCCTTAAGCAACCACTAATCTAACTTCTGTCTCTATGTTTGTCTAATCTGAGCATTTCAAATACAGTATACCTTGGAGATATTGTAGATTAAGTTCCAGACCACCACCATAAAATGAAAAGCACAATAAAGTGAGTCACACAAATTTTTTGGTATTCTAGTGCATATAAAAGTTATGTTTACACTATACTATAGTCTATCAAGTGTGCTATATATAGAATTACGTCCTGAAAAACAATTAACACACTTTAGTTTTAAAATACCTTATTGCTAAAAATGCTAACTTTCCTCTGAGCCTTCAGCGGGTCCTAATCTTTTTGTTGGTGGAGGGTCCTGCCTCAGTGTTCATGGCTGCTGACTTATCAGATTGGTGGTTGCTGAAGGTTCAGGTAGCTCTGGCAATTTTTTAAAATAACGACAACAATGAAGTGGGCCACATAGACTGACTCATCCTTTCACAAACAATTTCTCTGTAGCATGTGATACTGTTTGATAGCATTTTACCCACAGTAGACCTTTCAAAATTGGAGTCAATCCTCTTAAACCCTGCTTGTGCTTTATCAGCTAAGTTTATGTAATATTCTAAGTCCTTGGTTGTCATTTCAACAGTCTTCATGGCATCTTCATCAGGATTAGATTCCATCTTACAAAGCCACTTTCTTTACTCATCCATGAGAAGTAACTCTCATCTGTGAGTTTGATCATGACACTGCAGCAATTCAGTCACATCGTCAGGCTCCACTTCTAATTCAACTTCTCTTGCTGTTTCTGTCACATCCACAGTCACTTCCTCCACTAACATCTTGAAACCCTCAAAGTCATCCATAAGGTTGGAATTAACTTCTTCCAAACTCTTGTTGATGCTGATATTTGACCTCTTCCCGTGAATCACAAGTGTTCTTAATGGCATCTAGAATGGCGAATCCTTTCCAGAAGGTTTTCGACTTACTTTGCCCTGACCCATCAGAGGAATCACTAACTACGGCATCTATAGCCTTACAAAATATATTTCTTGAATAATAAGATTTTAAAGTTGAAATTACTACTTGAACCAGGGGCTGCAGAATAGATACTGCAGCAGGTGTGAAAACATTCATCTCATTGTACATCCCCATCAGAGCTCCTGGGTGACCAGCTGCATTGTCAGTGAGCAGTAATATTTTGAAAGGAATCTTTTTTTCTGAGCTGTAAGTCTCAACAGTGGACTTAAAATATTCAATAAACCATGTTGTAAACAGATGTGCTGCCCTCCAAGCTTTGTTGTTCCATTTACAGAGCACAGGCAGAGTAGATTTAGCATAATTCTTAAGGGCCCTAGCATTTTCGGGTGGTCAAGGAGCACTGCTTTAACTTAAAGTCACCAGCTACATCAGCCCCTAACGAGAGAGTCAGCCAGCCCTTTGAAGCGCTGTAGACAGGCACTGACTTCTCCTCTCTAGCTATGAGAGTCCTACATGGCATCTTCTTGCAATATAAGGCAGATTCGTCCACACTGAAAATCTGTTGTTGAGTGCAGCCACCTTCATTAGTTATCTTAGCTGGACCTTCGGGGTAGCTTGCTGCAGCTTCTCCATCAGCACCTGCTGCTTCACCGGCACTTTGATGTCATGAAGACACCTTCTTGCCTTATACCTCTTGAACCAACCTCTGCTGGCTTCAAACTTTTCTTCCGCAGCTTCCTCACCTCTCTCAGCCTTCAGAGAATTGAAGAGAATTAGGGCCTTGCTCTGGATTAGGCTTTGGCTTAAGGGATAGTTGCAGTTAGTTTGATCTTCTATCCAGACTACTAAAACTTTCTCCATATCTTCAATAAGGCTGGTTTTGCTTTTTTATCATTGATGTGGTCACTGAAGTAGCACTTTTCAGTTCCTTCAGGAGCTTTCCCTTTGCATTCACAACTTGGCTGTTTGATGCAAGAGGCCTAGCTTTCAGCCTCTCTGGGCTTTTATCATGCCTTCCTCACTAAGCTTAATCATTTCCAGCTTTTGATTTGAAGTGAGAGATATGTAACTCTTCCTCTCACTTGAACACTTAGAGGCTATTGTAGCATTATTAGCCGGCCAAATTTCAATATTATTGTGTCTCAAGGAACAGGGAGGCTTGTGGAGAAAGGAGGCTTGAGAAGGAGAGAGGTGGGGAACGGCTGGTCAGAGGAGCAGTCAGAACACTCACACATTTATCCATTAAGTCCACCATCTTACATGGGTGCAGTTTGTGGAGGCTCAAAACAATTACAATGGTAACATCAAAAATCACTAATCACAAATCACCGTAACAAACATAACAATGAAAATGTTTGAAATATTGCAAGAATTACCAAAATATGACACAAAGACACAAAGTGAGCAAGTGCTGTTGGAAACTGTGCCAGGAGACTTGCTCGATGCAGGGTTGCCACAAACATCCAATTTGTAAAAAACGCAATAAATGCAAAGCACAATAAAGTGAAGCGTAATAAAGTGCGGTATGCCTGTAAGTGGAACCATACAATATGTGATCTTTTGGGACTGGCGTCTTTCACTTAGCATAATGTTTTCAAGGTTCATCCATGTGTAGCATGTATCAGAACTTCATTCCTGTTTATGGCCCCATCATATTTCATCATTTGGATACTTATCCATTCATTAATTGATGGGCATTTGGGTTTATTTCCACTCTTTGGCTACTATGCATAATACTGCAATGAACATTTCACACACAAGTTTTTGTATGGATATATGTTTCCATTTCTCTTGCATATATATAGCCAGGACTAGAATTGCTGGCTCATATGATAACTCTGTTTAACATTCTGAGGAACTGCCAGACTCTTTTGCAAAGCAGCTGTATCATTTTTCATTGCCACCAGCAATGTATGAAGCCTTCACACTATGTCCTTCCCTTTTCCTTCCTGCCAAAACATAACCCTGATGCCTGAAAGCTGAGTAGCCAGCTTAAAACTAGGAGGCATAAACATAAAGATGCTAAGGATGGCAGAGCAGAGAGACAGTCTGGATTTCTACCTACCTCCAAACTCTGTTACTTGGGAGGAAAAAACTCTATATGATTACGCTGCTTAAGTGGGGTCTTCTAATAGTTACAAAGGAAGCAAACCTGTGATGCCCCCAAACATAACAACTTCACTATATTCAGAGCAAGGAACTTCTCCATCTTTATGTACTAATTTATAATAAAACCATGTTTTAAAAAGTTAGATACATAAATTGTCTTGAAATTTTAAGATAAACTAATGTATTTTCATTTGATCTACTCCAAATTTTTATGAATGCTCTTTATTATTCAGTTAATGCAATAAATATTAATAATAATCAGTATTTAAACTACAAAAGTAAGCAAACTAGTAAACAAAAACTACTTTAAGCACTTTACAAATTAAGTAATTTAATTCTCTGAGTAACTCTATAAGATACGTAATATTACTACTCCCATTTAATAAAGAAGCTGAAGCACAGAGAATTAAATAACTTGCCATGTCACATAGCTAGTGTCAGAACCAGTATTCAAAAGCAGGCAGAATTCCTGTTAACCCTACATTGCAGAGCACTTTAGCAATTTCAGAATAGAAAATTAATAATCAGTAGTCTAAAAATGTGTACAGATAGATGTGAGTCTACCATTAATGTCACACACGTCTTCATGGTGACGTGGGTGGTAGGAAACCATTTTTTTAGCACCCACTCTATCTACAAAGTTTTAACAAGTATTACCTCATTAAACCCTCGTAACAACCAGGAAGATGATACTATCTGCATTTATAGGTAAAAAATGTGAAGCCCAGCCTGGCCGCGTGGCTCAGCGGTTGAGCATCGACCTAGGATCCAGGAGATCGGGGTTCGATTCCGGGTCAGGGCACATGCCCGGGTTGCGGGCTCCATTCCCAGTCGGGGGCGTGCAGGAGGCAGCCGATCAATGACTCTCTCATCATTGATGTTTCTATCTCCCTCTCCCTCTCCCTCTCCTTCTCCCTTCCTCTCTCTGAAATCAATAAAGACATATTAAAAAAAAAAAAAAAGAAAAGAATGTGAAGCCCAGTAAAGTTAAGTAACTTGCCCAATTTCACACCACTGGTAACTAGCACAGCGGGATATAAAATCACTTCTGCCTTGTTCAAAGCTAATGCTCTTTCTGCTATACAACATTGCTTACCTATTTAGGATATTCATATGCCTAAATTATAAACTCATCATGACTAAATACGCTGTTATGGCTTTACCTTTATTACCCTCATTATTATCTGTTGATAACCTCTCATATACTTTAACTGTCGGAAAATATTTTCCCATCCTTTCTGCTAAAATATCTGACTTAGAAATGAAAACATCACCTGGAAAAGATAACACAGTAACCCCTCATGCTCTGAAAGAATAAGCCCAGCTAGCTAACTAATCTCTGCAAACGTCGACACTGATCATTTCATACTAGTCCAACAGCTACCTGTCCAGCCATACCTCTTCCAATACTCTTCAGGACTTTGATGCATCAATTATTCTCCCCTTCTAAGCAGCAATTACTTTCTCTTCCCTAAATAGTGTTCATTAGCCAACAACATTTGAAGCCTTTCCTAAAATAATAAGTTTCCCTGAACTTGCTATTTCCTCAAGCTATTAGAGGCACAACCAGGTTCTAACATCAAAAGCGGCTCGGTTCCTGGAGATCGGCAGGCACTTAAAGACACCACTCTTGGTCTGTCTTACAGTTGGATGGGTCTTACTTACACATATTTTTATCAGGGTGTCAAAAACCATCATGTCAATATTTTAACTTAAAAATGCTGCAAGGGGACACTTTTGGAACATGTGCTCAGGGTGGGGATCACTGCCTACTTTTTATAAAACCTCTACAATCTGATCCCATGCCAATGATTTAACTTTTCTCCCACAATTCCCGAGGATGGTTATTAGAAAATACACTTTAGTAACCACCATCGATAAACTAGGTCTGCTAGCCATGGATTTCCATTTCATCTCTTTAATGTCCCTTCTTCCCATTCTATGCGTATTCCCACTTCTGTGTCCCTGCTTGAGCTATGACCTTCTTCTGAAGGCCATCTCTCCTCTCTAACTTTCTATCATCTTAGGCTCAGTTAAATTACTAGTTCCTCCCTGAAGCCTTGCCGATACTCACACGCTCACACTGCACTGCACTTTCTATGAATTTTTATGTTTAAGCCTATACTGCCCCATGCGATCCTGCATTACATTTTGCCTAACACTGTTCCTGAATTGTCATTCTTGTTCTGTAACCACTATGCATATTTCCTAGAAGGCCAGATAAAGCCACATATTTTTCTTTTATCTCCTAAAGTATATACAGCAAAGTAATAAGGAAAAAATGTATTAAAGTAATAATATAAAATAATATAAAAACAAGATTAGAGCTTAAAAAACAGTCTGCTTTTAAGTTTCCACATACCTACAGAGAATATGACTAACACAAGTCATCTGTTTATTAAATAAATCCAAAAACTTTTATTAAGTTATTTCAAGAATGGTACAGTTTTGCTTTGAAGTTATAATACCAACATTCTTAAAATACATTTACTTAGACTTTTATTTAAGACTCCAAACCCAATTTGTTGAGGTTTTGCCAATACATTAAATATGCATATTGCTTACCAACATCAATGACCACAATCTAAAAACAGTCTCTGAATCATAAGCTTCCTTCTACAAAAGCCTAGGTTTAGATCTTTTAAATCACAATAAATGATCTATACATACATAAAAGAGTTGTCTAAAAAATTAAGTTACATCCCAAATTATTATTTCATTAATGCTTATAATATTTCATTAAGCAGACAAGTATTAACAACTTCATTATACTATCTGCACTATTAACGTGTCTGAAGCGACGATAATTAGTCCAATGACATAGCTTAACCAGTAGGTGACTGTATGTGATTCTTCCAGCACAGAGAAATGTTTTCATTGAACTTTTCACACAAACACTATCATGTAATCTTAGTCATAAAAAAATGAATTTAAATTTTAGACCTTTGGAAATTACAGATTATAGGTGGTTCCATACATGGTGGACACAAACTATTCAAATTAACTCCATTTAAAATTAATTAGCAGAAATTAAAACATATTACCAAATGAGAGAGAAAAATTTTCTACTGGTTCAGTTATTACTCAAACTTCTAAAATTTACAGCCAGAAAGAGAAATGAACAAAGACTAAAACATTTGTAACAACATTACCAGCATTATTTAATTTAAAAAGCTAATGATGAGATTTCTAGAGGAAAATCAGATCACACAGGGGGGAAAAATACGGTGGCTACATTCACCAAGAAATGTCATTTAATTTTCCCATAAATAAAGACCAAAAAAAACATCAAAATATACACTAATTTCCTATATCATTAAATATAGATTTAACAATCTCCCTTACCTGAGTAAAAGAAAGATGAGAACAAATATATTTTCTTCCTAGATTGTTTAATAGAATTTGTACCATAAAGCATTTCTGGACATATGCTTTTAAATGTATTTTGAGAGGACATAAAAGAGGGAATCATACCTGTTTTACTAATGACTTCCTGTAACTCAGCCATGGAAGCGATTATTGCAGCAAGAAGGTCAGAACTGGTGAGCCAGCTGAGAGCCTGCAAACAGCGTAACTGCTCCTTTTGATGTTCTGCAAAAATAGAAAAAATCCATTATGCAATGCTACAAAAATTTATTAAATCATGTTAAAAATTCATAGCAATGTTTAGCTATTTAAGAAATAGATCAAAACTTGTAGACAGAACTTTGCCTAGGGGAG
Organism: Miniopterus schreibersii; assembly: GCF_964146895.1. Taxonomy (NCBI): domain Eukaryota; kingdom Metazoa; phylum Chordata; class Mammalia; order Chiroptera; family Miniopteridae; genus Miniopterus; species Miniopterus schreibersii. The sequence goes on along the minus strand of NC_138111.1, from coordinate 52,403,996 downwards.
AAAAGTCTACAAGAAATGTTAGATTTGATTGACTTTATTTATATATGACTGTTAACTGACATCAAAAAAAAAAAAAGAGAAGGAAATTTTCTTTAATTCTACTTCTATTACTTAATAGCTTGCTTTTCAAAAGTTAAAACTGAAATCACTGTTTCCTCAGAATAGTCAAACATTCAAAAAATGTTAGCTGGAAAATTTATATTTGTATAATTTTCACTGAGTTCTTCAGGAGATTTTAACTCTGATCATTTTATACTGATTCATAGAAAGTGAAAATAAATTATACTGCTAATTAATTTTAAATAGGGCAGAGTCTCTGGATTGACTGGACTTAACTGAAAAACCGTTGCACAAACTCTTCACTTTACTGTGAAAAGAGCATTCAAATCTAATAAAACCAGACAAAGTTGAAATTATGCACACTTGCTACTTTCCTTATAATTTAATGTTTATAACAAAATATCAAAACCTAGTTTATACATAAATATACATATTTCTACACACGTATGGGACTATGGTGTGTGACAACATATTAAATGACTTTCAGTTTTTGCTTAATGGCAAAACATTCACATTGTATGTCACTTACATTCAACTCAGATTTTAAAAAGCACCAGTGACCTTACTTGGAAATTTATGCCTGTCTTTGGGCTCTCCTGTGCACACCAGCATGCCTACGCCTTCTCTGAAACTTTCCATCCAGGTGAAAAGAGAGGCACACGACTGGCCCAAAACCTTGAGTCTGTTCGCTGCCAAGACCGCAATAACGCCTTTCCGGAATACACGGACCAGTCCTCTGAATGTTTTTTTCTTCATCTTGGCTTCTTCTTGTTTCTTTTCCTCTACAGTTGACAAAGCCTGGGCTAGAGCTCTGACCTCCAGCTTGAACAGCTCAAAGGTGCTGACCTGCTCCTGGAGGAAATCCCTCTGAGTAGACAAGGCGCATGACCGGCTGTAGAGAGGATACAAGGCGCCGGCCAGCAAGGCGCAGGCAGCCAGCAAGGACGCTTGTTCCTTCTGAGTCTGCGATAACACATTTTTGATGTGTGAATTTTCAAGAAGCAGCTGCTCGTGTGACTTCTCAAGACGGTTCAATTTTTCTGTATTTTTTTCAGCAATTTCTTGAAATTTCTATAAGAAGAAGTCATAACATGAAACAAACATGTTATTATTTCTATAAGAAGAAGAGTCATAACATGAAACAAACAGGTGTTTTATCAATTCCTCTTTATAGAAAGAAAAACTTTTGCTGACAGCTACTTCTTCAGAAGATCCATGTTCTAAAATATCCAACAAATACATATTATGATAGAGCAACAGTGGGCCAAACAGCTTACATCTGAATGTGCACATTGATTTTTAAATCCTCTTACATAGAAGCTTTATATAAAATAGAACACATAAATTTAAAAGTGCTTCATAAATTTCCTGTACACTTATAAATATATACACATATTTAGAAAAAGAAAACTTCTCCTCTCCCATTTCTCATAATTTCCCTCTTCCATTCCTCACTAACTTTTATTTCCTGCTTTTAAATAGAAATGACACCATCAATAGAGGCTTTCCTAGATATAAGATGACTTTGCTTTTGCCAAAATAAGCAAAGGGTTAAATCAATGATACAACAAATAGCACTTGACTGTCTGCCATTTACTAGATGAGAAGGGACTGACTCTCTTCCTCACCTTCCCAAGACAGAAGTCTATACAAAGTACAGCTCCAGTGGTGGGAGGAAATACTAGTTGTAAGCTGGGCCTCAGCAGCAATCTCATTCTTTTTTCCTAATTAAGGTACTTACATCCTAAAACTTAATTTGAAACACAAAGAAATTTTAACTGCAGACACCATATTTTAATCACTAGAGAATAAACTAGCTCTCTATGAAATCTTATACCTAATCATTAAGGAATTGCTGAAATAGAATAAATTTTGGAACAAAGCAGATCCCAATTTTCTTTACAGATTCATTTATCATTCAATAAACATTTATTGATTACTCACTAAATTCCATGTGTTAGGAAAACAGACAAGTAAATCAATTATTGCAGGATAATGCTATGATAGAGCTATGCCAGACTGCCAGAGGTACACAAAAGGCAGTTTACACAAAATGATGTTAACAGGCTTTTGGAAGGTTATGGTCAAGGACAAGTAGGAACGAAGATTTTTTTAAAAACAAAAAACCCTACTCCACCAATAAGGATGCCAGCCATAGCTACCCTATAATAATTTAATTTAATCCTTATAATTAATGGTGCTTTAATAGCTTCATTTGGATTTTTTCTTTTTTTTTTTTTCTTTTTTGCTAGTGTGTGAATGCTCCAGGGTTGGAAGGGTCAGCTGGACACTTTAAACATGGGGAAACCGCCTTTCAGCGATTCTCTCCCTGCATATCAATGGCCAGGGCAGAGGCAGCCCATGATTCCATTTGGATCTTCACTTAGCCAGGTGAGCTGCCATGATTTGGCCATGGACCTCTCTCTTTTTAAAAGCAGGCCAAGGGGGTTCAATTTGAATAGGGGGGGTCAATCAGAGACAGAGAAAAATCATGCCCTGTGCATGTATGGTAAAGTGCAATGCTATCTTCATTACAGGTGGGCATTAGGAAAACATTTCTCTTTGTATTATTGGTTCAGACTGCACTCTGCCGAGAATTTAATGTTGATCTTTGGGAGAGGCTTATAGAGAGAGAGTGTCTGATTCAATTGTTACCCTTGAACAACTAAAAGAATCAAAGGCATTTCTAAAATTACACTGTCAGGAAGACCTCAAAGTGATAACACTTGGAGAAAATCATACAAACTCTTGACTACCCTGCAAGATACGGTGCCAAAGCCTACCATGGACAAGGCTGATAGGCAGTAGAAAAAAGAATTCAAACTTGTAGAAATATACTGCTAAGGAAGTAACTCCTGAGGCTGCAGGAGAGGTTCCAAAAGGTGTACAGTGAGTGCAAGACACTCAGAGGGACAGTCCTGAGTACAAAGGAGTGAAGGACGCACACAAGAGGCCATTCTCTGAAGGACACAACTTCGATTCTTTCTCTTGGGCAGGGGTAAAAAAGGTATTTTAGACATTGTTTTAAATGTTTCTAAACTAAATTCCCTTGATTCACTCTAACTCTTCTCTAAAGTGTGATCCAGCCATACCTGCAAGAAAGACAGGAATTGTGGCTTGCCCTATCCACATCTTCTCTGACAGCCAAGCTGTGGTAGCAGTGTTCTGTCACTGGGATTGTGCCCCAGAGCTCCACACGACTTTGGGTGGTGGGCACCAAGTGCAACATACAGATCTTGTAATATAGAAACCCACACCTGAAACCTGTATGATCATATTAACCAGTGTCACGCCAATAATTTTAATAAAAATTTTTAAAAAAACAAAAAACACTTGTAAAGGAAGCGGTGTGCCACAGGGAGCAGCTGAAAAAAGCAAGCAACTGAGAAGTACTGGCCAGGTGAACTGCTTGGAAGCTGATGGGAGAAACCCTTTTTAGAGAGGTGACTCTTAAGAAAAGGGAAGACCAACACTTGAATTTTAACTAGAGAAAGCAGGAAGACTAACATGTAAAAAAGTAAGAGCCAGAAAGCAGGGTAATGTGTTCTAAGGAGGTGCAAATAATTCAGCACGTATAAAGAAAAGAGAAGGGTGAAAATTTAAGAAGCAGGTTGATAATAAATGATTAAGCTAAGGAAATTAAACTTTACCGGAAAAGCTATGAGAAGCTATAAAATCCTGGAACAGACTCTATGCTTTGGTAAATGGACAGGAAAATCAGAAACATGAAGACTGCCAAGGGTTGGCGGGAGCACCGTGCCGAGTACCTTTCGATTCCCAGTCAGGGCACATACCTAGGTTACGGGTTCGATCCCCTGTCAGGCACATTTGGGAGGCAATTGATCGATGTTTCTCTCTCTCTCTCTCTCTTCCCCTCCCCCTCTTCCTTCTTCTCTCTCTCAAATCAATAAAAACATTAAAAAAGAAAAAAGACTGCCAAGGGTAACTGCCAGAGTTGCAGGGAGTGGGGATGGAATGAGGGGAGCAAATGGAAATTACAAAGGTTAATGCCATATTCTCTCCAAAAATCAATTCCATCAGTTCAATTAGATGAAAAAAAGGAAAATTACAGAAAATCTAAGGTAAAAGAGGCACACTAGACATAGCTACAGAGTAAAAATAAAACTGAACCTTGTCGGGTTCCAGGTGGCTGCCTATTTACATATTCACAGATCTCAAAGTCTCAGGCAGAAGAGTTTTTGCAACAAAAATTACTTTGTTGAATAAAAAACAGTGAAAAGATATATTTGCTCATAATAACTTAAGTATTTCAAAATAACACTCAATATGATTGGTCAAAATCAAATGGATTGTTGAAGGACAGGAAGCCCACTGTGGAAAAGACTGTTCCTCCTCCTTTCACCCTGTGCTCTGCATTCCTCCGTCAGGGCCATCAGCACGCACACCCACACCCTGACCATCAGCACCCACACCCACACCCTGACCCACCTCCCCTGCTACCACCCTCGGTCCAGCTGTCTTCACCACCAGCCTCTCATGCCCATTTCGGTGCTCTCTCAGAACCTGTCCATCCAATCCTATTGATTACTCTCTTTGTCTTTACTGAACCAAGGCTCTCACTCAGTTCACCACACACACACACACACACACACACACACACACACACACACACACACACACACGCCTTCCTTCTGTAAAAGGCATCACCCCCTCCCACCATCCTCAACTTGAAAAAGGAGAGAACCAGCTGCTCCTTGATTTTCCAGCCATGAACCTCACCACCACTTCTCACAATTTAGCCACATTCTCTAGCACCCCCAGGTCCTTTCCCTTTCCACCCCCCTAACGCTATTCAAATTCTACAATCTTCAGAGCCCATTTCAGGGTCTGCCTATTCCCTGACACCTTTTACTATCATTCTCACTCACACACTGACCTTGACCATCTCTGAACTTAAACTACTCAGGCATTTAATTCCTACACTGCTACTTTCCTCTGTCATGTGTGTATATCCACTCTCCCTCAGACACAACAGAATGCTAGTTCCTAGAGGCCAGGAAGTATTTACTGCAGGGCTTTATATATACCCTATAGGCGCTTAATAAATATTGAACAAATTAAATAATCCTTTATAAAATGTTCCCTTGGTGCTAAGCACCGTATTCTGCCCATAAAAGTCACTAAATGAATACCCAATGAATGAAAAGCTAAACGAATGTAAAAAGAAAAATATAATTTAAAAAGATATAGTTTCCGAATATAATTTGGAACTTATCAGCATGTCAGAATTCTGTTTTAAATCAATTCTGAGAGTCCACAGGGACCATCAGAGGTACTGCATTATTTACTGTGGATTATTTTTAAGAACAAAGCTTGTTTGATGGTAAGGCTGGAAACAGCTATAAGAGAAAATTCTCCTTTAAAAAAATCCTAAATTCTTTACCCACGGAGATTAAAGGCCAATATTTTTAAAACAAATGTAAGGAACATCGCCTTCAAATAGGACAAAAGCATTCCTAGTACTGAAATCCTCCTTAGTGGGTTTATTTTCAAAAATAATATTCCAAAATTCCCCCAAAAAAACAGTCTTATCTTGCAAATCTTGTTTAAAAACAAAATATAGGATGGATATCCTTTACACAGGTTTCTTTGTCATATCAAAAATACTTTACAATTTCCTTTACTCTCTGACAAATTCAAAGTGCACCCAAAACGGGGGGAGAGGACAGCTTCTTTCCCTAATGAATCACACGCTTACTTCCTGCAATATACGAGCTTTGAGGGACGCCTTCTTGGCTTACAGCACTCCATGAACTTTGAGACTTTGAGCCAGAAATTAGACACTTCCCTAGGGAGTAAAATTCTTTTTCATCACTTCTGCTTGCTGAGTTTTTATTCTTTATATTGGCAAAAAGACAAATTGCAAACTGGTCGTTCAATGGCACATAGACATGAAAGGATCTCATTTAAAATGTCTTATTTTTATAAGTTATATATCTTGTCTTTTTATACAATGGTAATATTTTAAAATATAATAAACATAAATTCTGCTTTTCCTATGATGTAAATGTTTTCCTGTTAAAGTGCATTTTGTGGAGAAATTGGAACCCTCGTACATTGCTGGTGGGAATGTAAAATGATGTCAGCTGCTTTTGAAAACAATTTGGCAGATCCTCCAACAGTTCATGATAGACTTACCATAGGGCCTACCAATTCCATTAGCTGACATGTATAGAGGTATAGATATATAAATGATACAGATATAGATATATAGATATACTTTAACCCCATAATGATTATTTACTTAACTTAAAAACACTATCTTCATTTGTTAAATTTAGCATGTCAAAAATAACATATGCCCCAAAATGTTATGTACCTGTGTTTACTCTTTTGTTTCTAAGGCACCACAAATTATAAAATGCTCTTTGTAAAGCCAAGCCCTCAGGAGAACAAAGTTCTCCTCATCATTAGACTGGGAATAAGTGTGTCAATACAGGCAAGATGCTAGATTTGCTGACTGTTAACAGATACTACCTCAGGCTGCTGGAAAGTACACATGCCCTCTAAGTTCTGCTCTGTCCTCAGGTCTCCCTTTCTTCCGGTTCAGATTCCAGGTGGGTTCCAGTCTCCTCTATGAAGCCTTCAGACTTCAACCACGTCCTGCTCTAAGTTTACAGCATTCTTTTAGCAATGAACTACATACCGCCTTATGATAAAGCTTTCATTATTTAATGTTTCATGTTTATTTAATACCTCCCCCAACTAAACTGGACACTTGTTGAGGGAAAAACCAAGTATTATACCTCTTAGTGCCACAGCATGAAACACAGTGTCCTATATATCTGGTATATAACACGTAAGGTATTTATTAATATTAACTATATTATGTAAAAGTCATTTTGATATTCTTACCTATAGTAGTAATTCTGCAACAGAGTATACTAAAAATTCAGAATATCAGAAAAAAAGAAGTCTGAGAGAAGTAAGAGATAAAGGAACTACCACTCATGAATGGCTGACAATGTGGCACTGTTTAGCTTTTTCATACATTATCACGTTTAATTATTAATTAATCAAGAATCATTCAGAAATGTAAGTTCAAGAAATATGAAACTGAGTTGTCACTAGACCTATTTTCAGATATTACTTTATACAGAAAATTAGTATTTCTTTAAAAAAGTGTTGTCATATAATGCAAAGGAGACTGAAAGGTAAGGATGAAGATAAAGTATTAAGGAGCACATTACATTCACTCTGCAAGTTCTAAATGCCAACCAAGGCGCTAAGCAGTTCACATCTGCTGTCTCCATTCTAATCCTGTCCCTAGAACTTCCTCACTATTCAAGTAAGTGGTATCAGTTCTCTGAACCTTAGCTTCCCCATTTGTAAAATAGAAATGATGCTTAAATGGCCTATTTCACATGGTTGCTGCATGGCTCCACTAAGATGAGGCATTCAAGGTATGCAAAAGCATTGAAAAAAATCTATCAAACATTATGCCATTTGAACAAATAACATTACTATTTAAAAAACACACAATTTCTAAAGCAATTATTTGAAAAGTAGAGAACTTTCCAATATTTCATTAGAGGTGCCCACTGACACCAACTCACAGTCCATCCAAACATGGACTCACAGGATTGTGTCTAAGTCCTGTGAATGATTTCAGGCAGGCACATACACCTACCACCTCCAGCAACATAAACAAGCTGCAGTTTATCTCCAAATAGCTTTGGAATTCAATTAAAAACTTCAACTAGCTAATAACAGTTTTATGACTAACCCAGACTTCTTGCCAAAAGTATTCTTAGGGCCATGATATAAAAGGAATAAAATGCAATACAGCAAAATAAATCTGAGCTTCTTTGATTTTTGTTCTCTATTCTAAACTCACTTGATTTTGCTAAAATGTTTACAATAAACATTACATCAAGGCTTAATTATACTTAACTGATAGTGAAAAATCTTTATTTCTAGAAAGGAAGTTCTTGTTCCCATAACTTCACCTTTTTCAGGTAGAAATAAGAACATATACACTAAGATTGCAAAAGCAAACAGTGCGTGGGATGTAATGTGGCCCTGAGCCCAGGTGCTTCCACAGGCCTAGATGCTTCAGATATATTTACATGATGGCTCCAAAAGTATTTAAGCTCAAGAATTACCCAACCATGTGTCTAGCACATTTTACCTAATGCTGCAAACATGCTGTGATGCTAAAGCCAAACTTCCTGTCCTACAAGTTTCATTTATCTAACAGCATTTCCATTAATTGCTTTAAAGCTTACACATTCAAACACCTTGCAAATAACTCTATCACATTTCTTCAGATAAAAGCAATTCAAATCGAAAAACTGTTTTATATTTAACTAGCCTGTCCTTTACTACCCACTTCTTCACACCACCAAACATTAAGCACAGGGCTCCGTAGATAAGTCATTTGTTTTCCAGCAGATGGTCTACGTTAATGGCTATGTTCATCTGACACCGAACATCCCACAATCCTACACAAAAACTGTGGATATTTTCCCCCCTCATGACTTTATCAACATAATTTTTGAAAATGCATTAACTACAATAAAATTAAAATATTGTTATTTGCATTATAGCTTTGGGGGGGGGGGAGTAGAAATATAGAATTCATCATAACAAAATTTACTAAAATAAAATTTATAGGTCCCAAAATACATATTATAATAGCAGTTTACCAAATATAAAATTCAATTAAATTGCTGTTGTGTATTCAATTATGTCTTATGAAAATTCAAATACATACATAAATAATATAGGCTATATGCCAATTTATAATGTTAATGTACTTTTAGGAATAATGAAAATGATACTTTTAATTTGCATACCCATAGATCAAAGCCTGCGATATTACACATCTTCAGAGAAAAGCCTTCAGTGAGGGCTTCTTTTAAATCATTAGCATTTGTGATGACTGACTCCCTTACTTCAGAAAGTGAGTTCCTATGCCTTCCTGCAGATTTAGAATGAAGGGAATCTAATAAACAAAATAAACTGATGAACAAAATAGATCCAGAGACACAGAAGCAAGGAACAGACTGAGGGATCTCAGAGGGAAGGTGGGGGTGGGGGAGTGGGTGGCAAGAGATTAATCAAAATTAATCAAAGAACTTACATGCTTATATGCATAACCTATGGACACAGACATTGGTATGGGGAAGGCCTGGGGATGGTGTGGATGCAGGGTGGAGGGGATCAATAGGGGGAAAAAGAGGACATCTGTAATACTTTCAACAATAAAGATTCAAAAAAAAAAAGTGAGTTAAAAACACTGATAGAAAATGAAGTAGGTTGGAAGACTCACATGACCTGATTTCAAGATTTACTAAAAAGCTATCAAATCAGCATAGTATTGAAAAAAGAATAGACAAATAAATAAATGGAAGAGATGAGAAAGTCCAGAAATACACTTACACAAATACAGTAAATTGATTTTTGGCAAAGGAGCAAATAGGGAAAAATAGTCTTTTCAACAAATAGTACTAGAATAACTGGACATCCATATGCAAAAAAAAAAAAAGCACATCAACCCATACCTCACACCTTTATAAAAATTAACTCAAAACAGATCATAGACCAATAAGTAAAACCTAAAATTATAAAACATCTAGAAGGAAAAATAGGAGGAAATCCTAGTGACTGCATACTAAGCAGAATTCTTAGATATGACACCAAAGGCACATCCACAAAAAAAATGATAAATTGGACTTTATAAAAATTTTAAACATTTTCTGTGCAAACATACTGTTAAGAGAATGTGAGAAAATATTTGCAGATCATATATCTGGCAAATGACTTATATCAAGAATATATAAACAACTCTCAAAATATAGCAATTAGGAAACAAGCAACCCAATTAAAACTGAGCAAACTATATGAATAGATAATTCACCAAAGAAGATATACAGATGGAAAGCACATGAAAAACTGTTCAACATTATTATAGATTGGTGAAAATGTAAATTAAAACCATAATGATATACTACTACACACCTATTTGGCTAAAAAGAAAAAGAAAAATTATGAAACCACATGCTGGCACAGATGCAGAGAGCTAGAACTCTTTTACATTGTTTCTGAGAATGCAAAATGGTACAGCCACTTTGGAAAACAATTTAATAATTTTTTCTTATAAAGTTAAGTAGACACTTACCATATAACCCAGAAATCAGACTCCCAAGTGTTTATCCAAGAGAAATGAAAATGTATGATCACACAAAAATGTATCCCTGAATGTTTAAAACATCATAATTGCCAAAAAATAAAAACAACCTAAACGCCCATCAGCAAGTATCTGGATAAACAAACAGTGGTACATCCACACAATGGAATATCACTCAGCAGTAAAAAAAAAAAAAAAACTACTGGTAAACACAGAAACATTAATAGATCCCAAATATATTTTTCTAAGTGAAAAAAATCAGGCCCAAATGGCTATATGCTATATGATTCCATTTATATGACATTCTGGAAAAGGTAAAACTGTAGAAATAGACAACAAACCTATGGTTCCCATATACGGTCAATTGCTTTTTCACAAACGGAAGGAGGCTATTCAATGAGGAAAGTAAGATCTTGAACAAATGGTGTGAGAACAGTAAATGCAGGGGGAAATGAAGCCTAGGCCTCTACCTAACATCACACATGAAAATTAATTTGAGATGGATCAGAGACCTGAACACAAAAGCTAAAACCACAAAACTCTGGAAGAAACAATACATTATCTTCACAACACTGGGATATAGAAAAATTATGCAGTACATAAAAATAAATACCCAAAAGAGAAAAAGATTTATAAGTTAGACTTCATCAATATTGTAAAACTTATGATCATCTAAAGAATCATTAAAAAATGAAAAGTAAGAAATTGAAAGAAAATATCTGTGATACATACATATGAAAAAGGATTTGTATCTAGAATATATAAAGAACCCTTACAAATCAATAATAAAACACAAACAACACACATTTTTAAAGGCAGATACTTGAAGAGACATTTCATAAAGTAAGATATATGCATGGCCATTTAAGTGAATGAAAATTCAAAATATCATTAATTACCAAGAAAATGTGAATTAAAACCACAACAAAATACCACTTTAAAACAACTAGAATGGCTAAAATTTAAAAGACTGACAATATCAAATGTTGCAGAGGATGTAAAACAATGAAATTCTTATTTATTGGTAGTAGAAATATAAAATGATACAATCATTATGGAAAAAACTTTGACGGATTTTTATAAATGTATACCTTTCTTATGACCTAGAAATTACACTTTTAACCAAGAGAAATCAGAACATATGTCAACAAAACACTTGTACAATAACGTTTATAGCAATTTTATTTACAATAGCCAAAAACTGGAAACAATCCAAATGTCCATCAACTCACGATCTGTCAAATTGTAGTGTCATTGCCCGGCTGGGAGTGGCTCAGCGGTTGAGCATCAACCTAGGATCCAGGCGACCGGGGTTCAACTCCCCAGTCAGGGCACATGCCCAGGTTGTGGGCTGCAACCAATCAATGACTCTCATCATTGATGTTTCCATCTCTCTCTCTCCATCTCCTTTCCTCTCTCTGAAATCAATAAAGATATATTTAAAAATATATATATCTTTTTTTTAAATTGTAGTTTCATTATAAAATGGAGTACTACTCGACTATAAAAAAGAATGAACTACCGATACACCCAACAACATAAATGAATATCAAAAACATTATGTTGAGTGAAATAAGCCAACAACAAAGACTATCTACTGAATGACTCCTTTGAGAGGAACTTCAAGAACAAGTGAAAGTAATCTATGAACAATGAATCTATGAACCATCAGAACAATGGTTGCCTGTGGGGAGTGGAAGTGGGCATGAAACTTTCTAGGGTAATGAAAATGTTTTCAGTCTTTAGTGGGGAGATGGTTACATGGGTGTTTGCACTGATCAAAACATCCAATTGCACATGTAAAATTTGTTCACTGTATGTCAATGCTACTTCTAAAAAATTTAATTGTTGAGGTCTTTTATTTCAGTAGCAGAAAATGCAGGACATATCACAAGGCACCCTTCATACAGTGAACAAATGGCTACTTTAAAAGAATGTATTGCCCGGTTGGGTGTGGTTCAGCTGTTGAGCATCAACCTGGGACCTGGCAGATGGCAGTTCGATTCCAGGTCAGGGCACATGCCCGGGTTGTGGGCCCAATCCCCAGTGGGGGGCGTGCAGGAGGCAGCCGCTCAATGACTCTCTCTCATCATTGATTTTCTCTCTCTTTCTCTCCCTTCCTCTCTCTGAAATCAATGAAGATATACTTTTTTAAAAAAGAGAGAGAGAGTGTGTATTAATTCATTTAAATTCATAGAAAAAGGCGTAGTTCACATAAGGCCCTTAGGTTTGCAAAACAGAATGGTCTTATTTTAAGGAATCCAAAACTGTTTACTGGCAAACTAATTATACTAGCCAATATACATATGAGTGGACCAAATAAGAGGTTAAATACTGAATCAAGCATGGAAAGAATATACAACCTAAGTCTCGTATCTTAAAAACAAGGGACCTATTATTAAATTCAACATGAAAAAAACATATACGCTACAATATGTTATTCCTGATTGGGCAGGAATGACAATTAACAATAATAAATTATGTTGACAAAAATTTGTGCAGGAAAAAATATGGTTAGGTTAACTACCCATAACTCTTGTTCTCAATGGAATCCAACATAGAAGAAATAATACATCTCACAGTCAATTATTTTGCTACAGGGTCTACAACTATAACTCTAATTCTTATACAATGTCAAGAGGTATAACAAATTTCAACCCCAAAAGAATTAAAACAATGGCTCACATAGGAACCCTAATAAGGGGAGTAAACTGGATAAAAAATGCCCATACTAAAAGTGACAATATTTTACCAAACCTCTTAACCTTTTATTTTAAAAGGAAATATAAATCTAGCATTCAATTGATCAATGCATTCTGAGATATTTTAGCCAGAAAGCCATCTACTTCCAAACTTAAGTGAAAGACAATCCTTAATACTCCTGCACACACAACACATACCCATTTATGTGTACGTGTGTGTGCGTGCGTGCACGTAATCATATGAATCACCTGTGCCTAACAAGTTCTATGTGGTAATTGAGAAGTTTCAACGGACTTGACAATGGCACTTTGGAATACACGGAGCATCCATTGTTAAAGCTCTTTGTAGACGCAGCGTACCTGGGCCCTCTTCTGCACCTCCAGGAGGAGCTCCGAGTACTGCAGCTCCAGCTCCTTCTTCTGTTTCTGCCAGCAGCTCTCCTGGGCTTTGATCTGCTCTGCCACTTTGTTGAAAGTGTCCTCCTGGGTCTGCTGAAGCTCTCTCATCGTGTCAGATTTGTTTTTACAGATATACTCTAGATGACTTATCTAAATGGGGAAATGCAACAGAGAATAAGCTATGCTGACAAACCATTTCCATGCATCATCTCCTCCAAAAAATATCCAAAATTTTCTAATATATTTTATTCCTTGATATCATATAAACATTCTAAGTTAAAATGAAAATAAATGATGAACGGGGAATTAGTATCATATATTAGCAGAAAATGGTGTCAGTTGTATGCTTAGATGACAAATCTTTTATTCTTCTAAGAAAGTTACTCATTCTGAGACCCATTTTACTAAAAAGAAAAATTAAGAAGAATATTCTTACTTCTAGATCCAAAGCTCAGGCTATTCAGATATCTCAATGGGAAAGGAAGTATTTAAATGAGATTTACCAAAATATAAATATTTTACATACAATAAAGCAGAATTTTCCAACCATTTGTTATTTCACATTCAAAACATTGAAAAGAAAATCTTCATCATCTAACATGTATGACAATTAATGATGTTTTGAAACTATGAAAATCTATTAGAATATAACACCATCTCAGAGGGTTAACACATGAACTCATTTTAATTATCAGTAATTTTCAAACCCATGATAAACACATTCACAATCATGAACAGCATCTGTGCCTCACAATTTATTCTCTCATTTCCTCAATCCCACTTCTCAGCGCCAATGGTAGTGTTTGACAATCAGACCAAGGCAAAATTCTCTCTCTCACCCTAAAATTAAAGATTAAAACTAAACTTTGGGGAACAGTTTTTCTTTTCATGTCTCTTAAGAGCAAATGTCATTGCAACTAAGATCTGGGAACTAGACCACATAATCATAGTTCTGATCAGTTCAGAAGACCCAGGATAAGAATCACTATCTTTAATGGTGACATATGTCGGTATGCTAAGCCATTTTGATTTTCTATAACCAAAAGAAAGTTTTTAAATTATTTTTGAAAGACAAATTCCTAAGCTTGTTCATGATAAAGTGACTATAAAAGTGTACCATTTTCTCCTACAATATATATTTCTTACAAGCGAAAGCACTGAATGGGTTTGGTAATACACAGTTTGTTATATTTCAAGAAATGTCATAAACATAATTTAAAATTTTTAACTGCTTTTAAAGTAACACCTCATTATTTCCTAAGCAAAGAATTTTAAGATCATTTTTTTGAATAACTGTATCTTGTTTCTATTTTATGCTAACATAAAGAGTTGGTTTATTAATGTAAATGGCTAAGTTCTTTGAATTGCTTCATCAGTAAGATTAATTTATTTTCTTTTAATTAGGTCCCTGTGGCTAATACTGGCTAGTAGTATTAGCATGTCCTGCACAGAAAGTGGAGCTTAGAGACTTCATACAGACTTCAGTCACATTTACATGCCCACAGCAATGGCATCAAACTGAGTTGTAGACAAGCCATAATTAATGGTATTGAATTATTAACATCCAAATTCTTTTTGAAATAAGATGAATGTCAGCCCCTCTTAATGATACTGTGATGTGGACAAATGTCACTGAATTTAATAGAGGTATCTGGTGCCTGAGGACAGTTACCTTCTCATTAGCCCTGTTGAGGTCTGCGATCAGGGCATCAACATTCTCCTGCAAGACTGCGCAAAGCTCAGACCAAGAGAATTTATCCAGCATGCCTTCTGGTTGTTTTATGAGCACACAGCCTGCTATCAAGTGCTGGTACAAGGTATGAAGGAAGGTTAGCTTCTCCTGTGAGGTAAAAAAGGAAATTAATTCCAGTATGTAAACATTGTAAGAAGTAAAACACATAATGCACATGGTAAAGAATTTATTTCAAAAACCTGGAGAGGAATTAAAATACTCAAGTCTCAGAATATTGTCACTTTGGTGACTTTTTCTTTTACATTCAAAACTAAGCATCAGATAGAAACTGGGAATGGCTTACACTTAATATTCAAAGCCCAAATCTGAAATCTGACCCCAGCCTGGCTACTACTGAGATGTGTTCTTAGAAAGTGCATATTCCGGCCTCAGCTTCCTCAGCTGTAACATGAGGAATCTGAACAAGTTGTTTCTAAGCAATTCTAACTGAAAGTCTGTGTGATAATTCTATAATTTCATATGTACATTTGCTAAAACATGTTATTTTAAGTCAAAACACCATTATAGAGAGAAGAATGTTACTCAACTCTGTGAAAGAAAAAGCTACACCAATATCTGTACTTTACAGGTACACAATTACTCAGCTTTCGCCCTCCAGAGATTCCAGTTAACTTACCACTTACAGGAAATCTATCCCAAGCCCCTTAGGCGAAGCAGACAGTGATATGAAAGATATGGAAGACAGGCTCATTTGTTTTCTCCACTATAAGTTCATATAGTGTTTGGCACAAGGGGCATTTGTAGGTGTTTAAACATTACAAAGTAACAGTCAAAAAAGGGGGTGGGGCACAGCTGCCCAAGACATACTTTCAAAACCATCCAATTAAAAATATGTAAAAAAAAGTTCTTTGAAATTATATTGTGATTGCAATAACTAAACTATCCATTGTTTAATGACTTAGAAATACTCTGCTATAGAACTCAGTAAAAAGCTGATCCCATCTTGAGCACACAAGGAGAGTTTACTTACTAAAATGCCAAATACTGTCTTTATAAGGTTTCCATCTATACAGTCCCAAAGAATGGACCTCAAGACCAGGAAACTGTGAAGCTGCAAAATGAATATTTCGTATAGATAAAATAAGCTCCCTCAAGATTTTTTAATATATTAGCAGAAAAAGAAAAACTTTTAAAAGAGAGATTTTAATGGGGGAAAAATAGAAATTCTAATTTTAGATAAGAAAAACTGAATATAGCATATGTAAAGGTTTGTAATTAGAATTTTTGGGGAAAGTTTTATATGTATCAAAATGTGTATTTTAATTCTCCCTATATGCCACCTTATTTTATTCCAAATATAACAATTTAAAAACCAAAAAATCTAAATATGTAATCAGAATCATAAACTTGAGTTAGGATATCAGAAGAGTCTTCATATATATGCTATGCCTTTTTCTTTTTTAAGCAATTCAAGATGTCTTTTGCATTTTCAACTGGGTTGAGATGTTTAAAAACCTTATTAAATATAACTAAGCAACTGTAATATTCAGGCACTTGGACCCTCCCCACACTCCACCCCCCCGCACATTTTGCCATTGAGTTCGTCCTCGAGGATAATTCATTGTGTCGCCATTATGTCCTTTTTGCTTGGGCTGTGATAAACCACGCATGATAATCACCCATTTGGCGTGAAAAGAGACTCTTAAGATCCAAAATCAATTCACACATGTTGAACCCAACCACATTGTTGTAGACATGCTGACTTTACAATATAGTCAGGCTTCTAGTTTCCTTTACTTTAATCATTATCTGATGTGTAGAACAATTCCAGCCCCTTCATGTGGACACAATTTAAATCCCAGACTGCAAAAAGAGGGAAAGAATGTTTCCTTTTTACTCTCTTGGCATGCATGTTCATATTTGTTGGAGTAATGAACTCAATATGCAGGACGACTCAGATAAACCGGTTTCACACTAGCCAGACTAGCTCTACATCCCATGGGTAAAAGAAAATATAATTCCATTCACACGGCTCATATGGAATATAAAAGTTTTATCATCACGCTTCAAGTGATTAATAAATGAAAATAAATAGGCCACTCTCTATGGCACCCGAATAAAAGTTTTAATTTTGGGGAATTTATATTTTTCTAAATTTTTATATAAAGGGTAAGGAGACTATCTATTAAAGCTAATAGTATTCCTGCTTTGCAAATAAAGAAACTCAGATGTGGAGAGGCTACACTGTGTGACTTGTCCATATTCACAGTTTGTAAACAGAAGTACCAGGACCCAAGTCTAGGTATTTCTGACTACAAAAAAACATATTCTTTCCACCATGCCTAGCTACTGAACTACTGAAATAAAAATAATAATAACTGTGTCATTAGCAATCAGGCCAACCTAACAAGGCTATTAGGAGAATAGCTGCTTGAGGTCTGATGTTCTGGATAGAGAAAATCAGCTGTACAGTGAGAGACGGTTAGTCTGTATTACTTCTCCCGCAAAACAAGATGACACAGGAGTAATGGAGTGACTGGTTTTGCAGCTGGCAGGCATATTCCAAAGCGGTCGGCTCAGAAGAATTTTTTGAATTAAACCAAGTAAGAGTAAAAACAGCCAGCAGATGTTAGTAAATTTATAAAACTGCGATTAGTGAAAGGCCTTTCCTGCCAAGTCATGTGGTCTCAGGTAATACCTCGGTGTCTTTGTGGAAAGCCTGGGAAAGCTTCTGCAGCTCACATTCGCACTGGGCTCCTTGTGCCTTTTCTTTCTCCCAACAGTGCAGCACATTTTGCAGTTCCACTTTTAAAGTGCCGATGAGAGCCTCTCTATCTGCACACTTGGTGCGTAAGTGACTTAATTCTTTACTGGCATCAACCAATTTATCCTGAAGGTCCTGCAGGAGACACCAAAAACAGAGGTCGTATGATGGCTGGCAATCCAGGGGTGGGGGACACAAAAATAAAATACATAATGAAGGCTTCCAAAGCTTTAACATAAAACAATCACGAAGGCAAGCATTTAATTATAATGCTGAACAATAAGGTATTTATTGAATGTATTATCTAAATACAATTATTTTAGCTGCAAAATTAGAAAGTTTTTTGTTTTAGCATTTAAACATAAAGTACTAATGAGACAGCTTATTCCAAAAAGTTCTTTTCTTTCAACCCATTATAAAAAAATAACTTAGTAACTCAAAAAAATTTTAAATAACATGTAAACAACAATTTTAAGAATAAATTTCTTACATTTAATATAAGAAAATTTCCTTCTCTGTGAAATTCCAAATACTAATACAAATCTAAAATATGTGGCATAAAATTCTGCTGAACTATTTATTCCTTAACCTTAAATTCTATGAAGTGCATCAAGGACAAATGCAGTATGAACCAACACAAAGATATCCAACAATACTGAGCAACTCTGAGAGTTGCTTCGGTATAGTTTTGCAAAAATGTAGTACATAAAAGCGGCATAGAAAAGAAAATAAACTTGTCCTAGACCTGAGCCAGGTGTGGTCTCGGCCAGTAGGCATGAAGTACTAAAACTGATGGCTCCACCCTAAAATGATGGAAACTGACTCCAAATACCGATGTGCTTATGTAAAATGTTTACGATGTATCTAAAGGTAGACATTACATCTCAAATCAATTCTTTAATTTATTGTATTATAATTAAGTCTGGGAAATAAATTTTTCCATTAACCAGAACAATGTCTAATCAAGTTTTATTTTTTTAATGAAAAAAACATTCCTGTTACTTTGATCAAAAATAAAAAATTAAAATTGTACCCAAATGTACTTAATAAGAAATAGATAGCTATATTTTCAGATATCTCTACTTTAAAAGGTTCCCTAAATAATTATATTTGTTTCTAATACAAAAGGAAAATGTTATTTAAAATCATAATACCTTTATATTTTTAGTGTGAGATTCTATCTTCTGTTTGGTAGAATCAAGTTCAGTAGATGCCTTTTCCTTAGCATTATTCACGCTGCTTAGCTGATAAAAGAAAATGTAAGTAACTTTTTTATATTTTTCAAGGATGAGTAACTCAAAAGCTAATCTTTAAATGTTTTCATGCAATCACTTAATATAAATTTTTGAATAGTAATTAAGAGCCTTAAAAATTATTTCTTGTGGTTAACTATGTAATTTCTGTCACAAGCTCACGTGGCTAAAACGAAAAGAAAGCGTTCAAGCTTAAAATGTCAGTGATGTTCCTGTGTTTTCACTAGCTGTCTGGACAAAGGATTTCATTCTTACTAAAACAAATATAACTTTATTCTTAAAACCCTGCTGGACCAAACTGCCAGAAGCAGTGGCATCTAAAAGGAAAGAAAAAGGACAGAGTAGAAGACGCTTCTTTCCATCCATCACGAGTGTTCACTGGTCTCCCTCCGTGTGACGACTTCAGGGTCGGTCACATGCAGTCCTACTGGGAAGGCTGTGGCAGGTCATCAGTTGGTCCTGCTCCGCTTGTGATTTATTTTCTTTGACAGTTCATTCTTCTTTCTGTCAGACTGCTCTTTTTGCTTTCTTTGCAGCCACCCCCTCGGTCTCCCCACTGCTGTCTCTGGCACTGGTTCACAACAAAGAGCATTGCGAAGCCAAAGCCTGCTGAGTCGACTTTTCAACTGTGCTGAGGATCATGTGACAGCCATCCTCCCAAATAACAATTCGCTGTGGGTAACATGTTCCGAGTTACCCTGCGGCTTCCAGTCTGAGGCCTCAGAAGAGTTTCATAAACTACTAACGATACAGGTTGTCTTGTCTCACTGGGAAAGACTTAGCAATATTTTTTCTTTATAGAAATGTAATTATTTCGATGGTCACTGTCTTTGATGCCTTTTGAACAATTACGGAGAGTTTTAAGAAGGCTCACTTTCCTTCTTTATTCACCTTATTAAACTAAAGTAAAATAAGCCCCTTCTGAAATGGGAACTGTAATGGTTTCATAGCTTTCGTATTACATGAATGAACCAGATAAACAGAAGGATAAACACTAAATTCCATGCTGTGTAGTTTGTTTTTGGTTCGAAAAATGTTTGTTGTTTTGCTAGCTAACTGTATTTAATATAATTACATTATATTCTCTAATCTGACAAAATGTAACTAAGCAAACTCTTCAATTTTTAAAACACAAATTCATTAAATATTTTAATACCCAAGAAAATTATCAACCCATACATTAAATAATACAAATGAGATGAAAAATAGAACCATGCACTTTTTCAATCAGCAAACTAAAAATTCCAGGCTATGTCAGACAATTGTTTTTAAAAACTTCTGTCAACACTTTGTTCACTTCAAAGGATGAAAACTAACTTACCTCTTTTTATTCAGACTCCACAATTTGTAGAAATCTTAGCCTAAAATACTGACAACACCTAAATTTCCACCACCTACTGCAAATTTCATAAAAACACATTAAAATTTAAATATAACACATTAACTGAAATGACTTGCATAGCTTTTGTATTAAATTAAAATAACTGGATTTTGAAGTACAAGAGTGACGGGAGTCTTTATAACTTTGAAAATAATTTTGTGGCCTAAGTTACAAAAACATAAGTGAGACACGACTTCAGGCCACACTTAAAGAACAATGACAGACAATTTATTATTTTTTGTATCCGTGAAGCTGCCAACTCAATATTCCCAATTTCTTTGACCTTTGTAACAAGCAAGGGATACGTACTGATGCAGGCCGAAGGCTATATGTGTGCAGCCACACAGTGCAAGTGTTACCTCATTAGATGCATCTTCCAGCTTGTTCTGGTAATCTGTCAAGGTACGCCTCAAATTCTCAAGGACAACAGAGAAGCTGGGAGGTTTAGCTTTGTCCTTGTGGCTGCCTAGAGAAAAATACAGGATGAAAGTATACCCTTAACGTCACAAGGAGGCAAAAGCTAAGCAAACAGTAACAGAGATATTACAATTAGAGCAAAAGGACATTATGAGACATGCATAGAATCATTCTCCAAAACATACTGCTGTATAGTCAAATATTAATAGTCTTTCTAAACAAGTGGTCAAATTAAGTTTCATAATATGTCAAGCTCTAATTTATGGCTACTTTGTACCTTACAAGGCGCACATTGTAGTCAGTAGTGAACTGTTTTTTTTCCCTATACCCTAAGTAACTGAAGTGTTTGTACACACCTGTCATCCAACAATTAAATGAACAGTCTATACTAACATTGTCTGGAGGAGTTATGTATCCTTACTTTGTCCTTGTGTTTCTGATCAGTCAGGCCTATTTTGCTTAAGTAATAATTTCTGAACCCAAGGGCACATAATTTTCTGTTATGCTTGGAAATATTCTTCAATCCTTAAAATTCTCAAGTTACAATTTGAAATAAATAATGAATATGTTATTATCTACATAGGTCCACATCATGTTTCAATTAAAACCCTTAAAACTGATACTCCTTGTAAAAATATGAGTATTTCCGCATTATACCCTCAAACTATTTTAATTTTGTTAGGCCGTAAGTTAGTTGAGCTAATCAAGGTCACATGGTAAAATGCAGTTCAAAATATTAATCCAAAATAATCAATAGTTTAGTTTCAAAAGCCACTTTAAATTGATTGTTTATTGTACTACTCTTTGTTAAAAAACAAGTAGCAAATTTAAAAACACTCTTATTAAAAATATTTTTCTTCCCCTATTATAATTCCTCCCCATTATTTACAATCTAACTATTTCAATGGACAGTAAACACATTTTCAACAAAGAAAATTTTTAAAAGAACCATTCATAGTATATGTTTTATTGTTCATTGATTCATTCAATCAACTAATTTACTGAACTCCTACTACATACTAATCCTAGGAACTAGGTATATGGAAGTGAACAAGATTGGTGTAGTCTCCGTGCTCACAGAGTTTACAGTCTAAAAAGAGGCGGAGAGAGAGTAAATGAGTAATTATATAAAATCATTCATCCATCCTTCAAGTTTTCAGTTGCTAGAACTTAGGGGGAATAGGGAAGAAGACAATAATAAAGGAAAGAAAGAAAAAGGGGGATGTTTGGTTAATGACAGACCAGCTTTATTCATCTCAGAGTACTGATATTTAGTGTTTTAATCTTAGACAAGATTGTATCAATAAATTTAGTATATTCATCAAAGTATAATTTAAATACTATCTTTAGTATGGGTACACCTCAGATTTTCCTAAACAGAAGAATATTTAACTTAAAAAACAAAAGTAATATGGGAACAACACATATTCCAGGCAAGGGGGGAAAAAAGCACTGCTCTAAGCCATAATAATGGAGAAGACTATGAGTTGGAAAGACAACTCATTAAAAATTTTATTAAAGGTCTTACCAAATATATATATTTAAAATTGCTCTCTTGCATAAGATAAAAAATGTAATGTATAATTCTTTTCTTTTGCTACTACACAAGTAGGCCATGAATAAATCATTCAAGGACACTAAGGAAATCTGCTAGCTTTTATAATAAGGAAGAAAATTTCCTCTGAGAAATTCAGAAGAATAAAATCATCTTAACATGAGTGTTGAGGGGTAAGGAACAAAATGCCCTCTCCTTACTGACCCATACACATTCTTACAGTCTACGTAAAATAAAGTTTCGTTTCTCTGTCTGAAAATGTTTATACAATAAAGTTCAGTTGAAATGCAAAGTATGTTTTATGTCCCAACTAGATCCATTATAAAAAGATATACTTACTGGTCCCTTAAAATGACAAAATGATTATAAATAAAAAGAAAGGGTCACTCAGGACCCAGGACCTTATCGACTTACTTAATTTAACCTAATAACATTCTAATCACTGCACTATGGCCCCAAAAAACAATAGACTATTAAAGCTACCCTATAAGAATAAAGTCTAAAAAAATTTTGAATAGTGGTCATAAATGGCTTTTCAAGTAAGAGTCCAAATGAACAAAAGAATGCTTCAGAAGACTTAGTATTTCAATAACACCAGAAAATCTTCTGAGTTTGTCCCTCTCCCTGTATGTGTGTGTGTCTGACATGGACACCAGCCTGTAATTCTGCATCATCTTGCCTGTTTCAATCTCTCTCACTTTTAAGTACATTTCAACTCTGGGTACCCCCTGGAAATCTAGTCCACAGGAGGGAGCAGGGTATAAGAAAAGATTCCAAGCCCTCTATTTAAATGTTTCCCTTTAGACAACCTCAAAAACTAAGTATTTTTACATGACTCAGATAAGCCACTATTTTTCAAGTTGGTGTTATTATATTACACCACTAACCTACAGTTCTACTATAGAGACAATAAGTTGCAATGAATGAGGTGACTCTATCTCCCCCACCTTCTCAAGCACTGTCTTACCTACTTCAGTTTTCTGAAAGACCTCCAAAGGGGAGAATTACTAGGAAATAATGGAGAGAATATGAGACAAAGGACTGAGCTTTTTTAAAAAAGGTATGTTATAGAATATGAGTAGTCATGTTCATCCTCAGAATAGGGGGGAAAGTCCTTTTGTCTAACCTTGAGTAACGAGGAGGGGGCCTCAAAGAAACATGGGACCTGCTACCAGAGTACTCATGCATTGGGGAAGGGACACTGACCGTACTGATCTGGGGTAACTGGACACTGGATCTGCATGGACTCTATCCCTGGAGACCTACAATACTATTGTGGTTCACCAGTTTAGGTAGGAGTTTATACAGGTCAGGTGATTAACTGAGTTGTGGCTAAGATCTACTTCCAGTGGGCCTAGGAGATACCTGAACCCACCTCATAGTTATTTCCGTAGTTTGCAACGCATAGTTAGAAAAGACAAATGCAGAATCTGGCACAACGTCCAAATTGGTTACCTCACCCATGAGAGAGGGACTTACAGTGGATAAAAAGTATGTGGAAATCACTAGAACTCTTACCTAGGGAAACAGTAAATCAAAAGTAATGCCATAGTTCTTGAGAGACTGCAGAGATTAGTGCCTCTGCTAAGGACTGACAAGGTAAAGGGGTGGTTATTCCAACCGCATCAGCATTCAACTCACCTATCTGGCTTGTGCAGAATACAGATGGATGTTAGAGAATGACAGTAAATTACTGCAAGCATAATCACATGTGACTCCAGTTTAACTGCAGGTAAAGACGTAGTTTCGTTGTTGGAGCAAATCAGTATATTTCTTGGCAACTAGAATGAAGCTATTTCTTTTATCCTTTTAGTAAAAACTACCAAAACAGTTTCTTTCAACTGGCAATGCCAGCAATGTACCTTCCCTGCCCTACCTCAGAGCTGTATCAACTCTAGCTCTCTGTCATAATCCAGTCTGTAGAAATCTTGATCAACTCTCCATTCCAAATGACGTGACATGTTCCACCTAGTTCTCTACCAAGATACCATTCTGACTGCTCCAATTCAAGCAAGTCAAGTTTGGCCATCCTCTACAAATAACTCTTCTTTTCTTGAAAATCATCTTTATACTTGACTTGCTACTAATCCTCAGAAGATACTGCATGCATAGCCACCAATTTACCATGAGTTGCCCATCCTAAAATGGTTATTGTCTGATCCACCAACCCATAAATTTGAACATACACAATAGCACTCTATCATCAAGTGAAAGCGTATATACAAAACTGGGTTCAAGCAAGTCCTGAAGGCACAAATAATTTGCAGGAGCAAGTAGTCCAGGCTCTCATGGGCCCTATTCTTGTTAAATTGCTTGCTCTCTCTTAACCCACACCCTGGACCCATGGAAAGTTCTCTATGACCAGTTGGCTAATGGAGGAAAATATGGTTCTGTATGATATGCTGACACTACTTGAAAGTAGGCAGTTGCAGCACTACAGTCCCACTCAAAGGTGACCCTGAAGGACAGTGAAGTAAAATCTTCCCAGGAGGCAGAATTTCAAGTAATGAACCTGTCATTTTTCCAGAAACGACACATAACCAAAAGTACAAATATACACCAATTTGTAGGTGGTAGCTAACAGTTTGGCTAAATAGTCAGGGACTCAGAACACAATTGGAAAATTGGTAACAAGGTGGTTTGGGCAAGAGTATGTGTGTGGATAGACCTCTTCGAATGGTCACTTGCCCAGATCAACTTCAGTATCTTAATAATTAGGAGACCAAGATGAAGCATTCTGTGGATGTTAGCCAGCATCTTTTCCCAACCACTGTTGTCATACAGCAAGTGTAATGGCAGAACCAAGGATAAAAATGGAGTCACGGCAGCACGGATGAACAATACATGAGCTTAGCAACATGGACTTCCATTCACCAAGACTGATTGGATTACAACCCCTGCTGGATGTCAAATCTATCAATAACAAAGACAAACACTAAACCCATGGTATGGCACTATTCTCTAGGTGGACCAGCCAGCCACTTAATGCCAAGTAGATTATACTATGTCACTTCCATCATGGAATAAGCAATGCTTTACTCTTACTAAGTCACATATTACTCTGGATATAGATTTTCCTTCCCTGATCATATTTTTACTGAAATCATCATCCATGAATTTATAAAATACCTTTTCCACCATTACATATTCCAAATAGCATTTCTTCTGACCAGGGAACTAATTTTATAGCAAATAAAGTGTGGAAATGGGCTAATTTTCATAGAACTCCTATGGTTTCCTGTGTTTCTCATCCCTCAGAAGGAGCTGGCATACAGAAGAGCAGAATGGCCTCTTGAAGATTCATGGTGCTGGATGATGGCAACACTCTGTAGGACAGGGATAATATCCTCCAGATAGAGTATGTGCTCCAAGTCAGCAATCCATACATGCTGTGTTTCTCCCATAGCCAGGATTCACAGATCCTGGAATCAAATGTTGGAAAAGGCAATAGCTCATCTCTCTATCGCACCTAATGGTCCACTAGTGAGATGGCAGCTTTTCATCCCAGAAACTATAGGCTCTGTTGGTCTAAATCTTAATTCCCAAGGGAGAAATGCTTTCACCATGGGACACAGCAGTGATTCCATTAAAATGGAAGCTGAGAATGTCACCTGGTTATTTCTGGGCTCCTTATGCCAGGAAACCAAAAAACAAAGAAGGTTCTTCTGTACCAGGACAATTGGTCTTGATTACCAAGGGGAAATTGGGCCTAAGAAAGAGTATGTCTAGAATGCAAGACATCCCACAAGGCATCTATTAGTACACTCATGTTCTGTGATAAAAGTTAACAGACCAGCAATCCCACTTCTGAATATACATCTAAAAGAACTGAAAGCAGGGTCTTGAAAAGATATTTGTACATTCATGTTCATACCAGAGCTATTCATAATAGCCAAGAGATGGAAGCACCCAAAGTTCCATCAATGGAAGAATGGATAAACAAAATGTGATAAATACACATACAATGGAATATTTTCAGACTTAATAAAGAAGAAACTCCTGTCACATGTTGTAACATGGATGAACCTTCAGGACATTATGCTAAGTGAAACAAGCCAATCACAAAAACACAAATACTGTATGATTCCACTACGTGAGGTAGTTGAATTTGACAAAGTAGTCAAATTCATAAAAACAGAAAGTATAATGGTGGTTATTGGGGGCTGAGGGAGAGAGAAAAGGAAATGTGATGGTTAATTTTGTGTGTAAATTTGGGCCATGACTCTAGATTTTTAGTTAAATATTATTTCTGGGTGTG
Source organism: Miniopterus schreibersii (assembly GCF_964146895.1). Lineage (NCBI taxonomy): Eukaryota > Metazoa > Chordata > Mammalia > Chiroptera > Miniopteridae > Miniopterus > Miniopterus schreibersii. Next base: position 52,377,361 of record NC_138111.1, on the reverse strand, counting down.
TCTACAAGGATATTTCTGGATGAGATTGACATTTGAATCAGTAGATTTGGTAAAGCAGAATGCCCTCCCCAACATGGGGGGCCTCATCCAATTCTTTGTAGGTCTGAATAAAATAAAAGGCTAAGCTGAGCATCAGACTTCTCCTGCCTTTGGACTCAGACTCGAATTGGAACTCACACCATCGGCTCATCTGGTTCTTAGGAATTCAGAGTCAGACTGGGACCATACCATCAGCTCTCCTGGGTCTCCAGTTTGCAAATGCAGATCTTGGGTTTCTCAGCCACCATAGCCATGTGATTAATTAATGATCCCATTAAATAATGTTGAGTAGTCTTAGTGAAATCACTCCTTGAATTTCACAAACTGAATCTATGACCACGATGAAGTAGGCCAAGTTTGGTTTGTGAATCTCAGTGAACTGGGAGAAGGGAAGTAAGAGAGAAGTCAGCAAATGATACCAGAAGAGCCCTGTGTGCTGCCCCTACAGGCATTCTCAGCTTCTCAGTAACTCCTTAATCTCTGGTTAAAATGTACCAGCCATGAGGTTCACCAAAACAATTTAAATTCTCAAGAAAACACTAGTTCTAGGGAATAATCCTTTACTAAAGGAAGAGAGAAGGAAGCTAACAGTCCAATTTCTTGTCCTCATTTTCCCAGCAGTCCCTGAAACTGCTCAATTTCTGGGTGATATGTACTTGCCTTAAGGCATCAAACACAGTTACTATTATTTCCTAGGGTCCTTCACCCACTCCAGTAGACAGAAAAAGAATACCTCTGGAATAGTACAAATGACTTCCGCAAGGAAAGAAAGGTTGAAGCAGGTTGGAGGGCTCTGTCTCAGTCAACATAAAAGTCAACCACCCTGAGGAGGATCCAAGACTGAGACATAAGAAAAACTTTCTTGTATGAACCAAATGAAGAAAAAGTCACATTCTATATGTTTGCTAGCATCCTCAGGCAGAGGTGAAACTGTATTAGAAGAAACACTTGAGGCAGAAAAACTGCATGGGTTCAAAGTGGGAAAAGATTTCTCCCCATACACATTCACTATAAGAATTTCCACCAGAAAAGAAATGAGATATGAGCAACTAGAGTACTTCAACTTCAGTGGAAAGTAGAAACGAGGCAAAAATGTCCCTGATCAAATAAATTGAGGTTATCTTGTCTAATGAAAGCAGGCAATCAAGGTGGCATTTCTATGACCCATGTAAGACTGCACATCTTTTCCACTGAAGGTTAATCTTCCTGGTGACTCCTTGTAGGTTGCTACCAAAAAAACTGCTATAATTTAAAGATTCTATGACCATATAACCTCAAAAATTTAAATGCAAATGTAATGTAGACCTTCAACCTGATATTAATTCATTCATGCTTTTATTCATTCATATTAAACAAGTATTTATTGAGTGCCTGCTTTGTGTCAAGCATTGTTTTAGCTGCTTAAAATACGTAAGTAAATAAAAGAGACAGAGATCTTTGCCCTCACCTATAAAAATTAACCTGTGATGGTTAATTTTTTATGTCAACTTCACTGGGCTAAGGAATACAATAAAGGCTGATAAAACATTATTTCTAGGTTTGTCTGTGAGGGTATTTTTGGAAGAGGTTAGCATTTGAATAAGTAGCCTGAGTAAAGAAGATCTGCCCTCACCAATGTGGGCGGGCGTTATCTATCCATTGCTCCCCAACCCCCCCCCCCAACAGAACAGAAACATGGAAGAAGAGCACATTCTCTTTCTTGAGGTGGAAGTTCCATCTTCTTCTACCCTCAGACATCAGAGCTCCAGGTTCTTGGGCGTTCGGACTCCAGAACTTATACCAGCGGCCCCAGGTATTCAGGCCTTTGGACTCAGATTGAATTATACAACCAGCTTTCCTGGCTCTTCAGCTTGCAGAGGGCAGATCATGGGATTTCTGAGCCTCCATAACTGAGCTCTTCCTATAATAAATGTCTTCCTATATATGTACATAGATAGATAGATAGATAGATAGATAGATAGATAGATAGATAGATAGATAGATAGATAGATGATAGACAGATAGAGATAGATAGATGTAATGTATATTATATAAGATATATACATATAAGATATATAAGATATGGATACACACACACACACACATATATCCTATTTTGTTTGTTTCTCTGAAGAACCCTGACAATACAGATATAATAATAAATGCACCGAATAATATGTTAGACCACAGTAAGTGCTGGGGGGGGGGGGGGGGAGTAGAGCAGAAAAGGGACAGAGGTAGTGAGGCAAGTGGCATGGGAATGAGTAGTGAGTAAGCTTTCTGGAGAAGGTGAGATTTGAGCATAGATTTAAGGAAGATGGACATACATGGGAAAGTAGGAAATTAAAAAGGGATGGTCACTAAAAGAATAAAACGAAAAACTTGACTAGAAGACAATTCTTTTTCTATAGACTTTGTTATCAATGATTTCATTTTAGAACTCAAAGGAGACATGACTTCATTCTTCTTAGCTTTTCTAATTCAACTCTGAAGAAATAGTTAAAATAATGTTGAGGCATAGGATATGCTATAATAATGTAATAAGTTTTTAAAGACCCTAACACCATTAAACAGTGAGACATGTCAATAATAAAACAGTGCCACTGCAAACGCAAATTGTACCCCCCAAAGTTTTATTGAATATCTTTGAAAACTGGGCATCCTTAATTTTTATGCCACTTTTATATACCTTGATTTTTTCCACAGTAATAAGCCATGAAACACTAATGCTTTTTTGGAAAAAGTTTAAATAAAAACAAAGAAAGTTATACATTAATGTTGTAAAATTATTCCTAAAATATATGAAGGACAAAAGCAGACCCCAAAAATAGGTAACAGCAAGGCACACTACATTTCCAATAGCTCACCAGGAGAAATCTGCAACCCATCAGGTAAAAATGAGCCTGTATCATATCCTTCTGCTCTTTCTAGGACAACAAACTTGACTGAACTTGACAATTTCCTAAAGAACTCACTTGCCAAATATGTTTGGTTCCTTTAAATAAACAGAGTCCTGGAGCTCAATTTTAAAGTGTAAGGAATTTAATTGTATGTGCTGTTTCAAGAATATAATTGAGCCAGAAAACAACTAAATAGTTCAAAGCTGCCAGTATGGCAAAAGAAAATTGAAGTAGAAAAGTAAAAGTATTTAAGTCAAAGCTATTACAGCACATATGATGGCATAAGCACAAAAATTAAGGAAGCAGAAATCATGGACAGCATTCATTAGCCGACATGCTTTTGCTAGTGCCCAAAATGTAACTATGTAGTATACAATTTCTATAGTTCTTTATCATATTAAGTATGCTAATACTAAAACCAAAACATTTTACCTAAGCATTTTTTTCTGGAGAGAATATATATGGCAATAGAAAAGGAAGGAGAAAACCAGCTTGGAAGGCAATGTGTAGGATACGCACTGTGTTACAGCCTGTGTCCTACAAAACCTTTTGAATGCATGACCTTTAAGTTGCTGAAGGTTGCCTCAGAATTTGGCTCAGTTTGATGGAAACATCTGCTTCCCTTGCAGGTATACTGTAAGGACTTTTCTCTCAGTTGGATTCAGAACACAGCAAGTGAGCCCTTGTCTGTCCAGTCATACAGACCCCGACACTTGTAAATCAAGTTCTGGGAGGACAACAGCAGGTCCACACTCCGTCACCCTTTCTCAGCCAGCTAGGCCAACTGACTGCTGTGAGGACTGTTCTTATCATGTCATCAAATCAAAACATGTTGAGATGAGGGACTGTAAGAGGCATCTGCAGAATTCCCAAAATGTAGTGACTTTGGAACACTGACAGATGCATCTGTCATTTTATACCTTCAACTAACCTGATGTCCACTGGCCCGACACAGTAAAGCTGTCCAAGATCGATTCCAATTCGTTCACGTTATTTTCACATGTCTCTACTAGAAAGGCCTGGTGCTTCTTAGCCTTTTAATTAAGAAAAAAATTACACATAATAAGGTCACACATAAGAGATGCAGATTTTTTGTGTGAACATACATAGCACAATTAAGGATAAACAAGCTAATAATTATCCCATTCAAGTATATTATTAATAAACCTCTTTCTGTCTTAATCGTACCTTTTACTTGGCTTAATGTAATACTGTATAAGATCTCAACGACAATTTACTGAGGTCTTAGTGTCTGGGACTATTCTGAGTATTTTATACACAGTAATTCTTTTTACTCTTACAACAACCCTATGAAGGGAAGGCTATTAGTATACCAATTTTACAGGTAAGAAAATTGAGACACAGAGGAATTAAACACTTTAAAAGATCATGCTGGCAGTCATGTGGCAAATTGCCAGATGGTGGTCAAGAGTAAATGTAGTAAGACCAATTAGAAGGAACTTCTAATTGCAGTCTACTTAAGAGGTGATGGTAGCTTAGGCTAGGATCTTAGCTGCGAAAAGGGGGTTTATACACTAGAGATACTTAGAAAGTATGGTCAGACCTTGATAACATTATATTGGGTTAGATGTTGTGGACTGGACTGGACTGGACTGGACTGGACTGGATTGGATTGGATTGGATTGGATTGGATTGGATTGGATTGGATTGGATTGGATTGGATTGGATTGGATTGGATTGGACTGGACTGGACTGGATTGGACTGGATTGGACTGGATTGGACTGGATAAGGCTAGATAAGGCTGGATAAGGCTGGAAAAGTACTCAGAGAAAAGGAGGAGTCAAGGCTGATGCCAAGGATTTAGACTAAGAGAACTGGGCGAATTTCAGTAGATGAGTGAGAACAGTGAAGGTGGAAAAGGTCTTATTTGGCTGTTGTTTTTTGGTTTTGCTTGTTTTGTTTTGTTTTCATTCTTATCCAAGGATATTTTTTCCATTGATTTTCAGAGAGTGGGAGGGAAAAGAGGAGAAGGGGAGAGAGAGAAACATTGATGTGAGAGAGACACACATCGATTGGTTGCCTCCTGCATTTGCCCCAACTTTGCTGGGGACAAACCTGCTACTCTAGCATGTGCCCTTGACTGGGAATCGGGCCCCCGACTCTTCAGTGCGCGGGCTGATACTCTAACCACTGAGCCACAACAGCCAGGGACTATTTGGGCTGTTTTTGTTTATTTACTTGCTTGCTTCTTTTGGGCAGGAAGTACAAGCCATGAATTCTGTTTTGATCATATTACATTGGAGGTACCTTTAACAGGCTCCCAGCACCAGCACAATGCCTAAATAAATGGATCTAAATAAATATTTTTGAACTAATGACGACAAATAAAGCAGGAAAATATGGGAGGCATCTGGGAACAATGGTGCAAAGCTCAGCAGAAAGATCAGGTATAGGTCTGGGAATCACCTACACACACCGCCTGAACCCTGCCTAGAGAGTGCTTGATGGGAAGAGGAAAGAGCCTAAGACAAAACCTTAAGCAGCAGAAGAGTTAGGAAAGAAAAAGCCAGCAAAGATTTTTAAAAAGGGGCGGGAAAGAGCGTAGTGCCATGAAATCCAAGCTAAGAGAACAGTTCAAGGACAGAGCTCTCAATTAGATGTAATGCGCCCGGCTGGGCGTGGCTCAGCAGTTGAGCGTTGACCTAGGATCCAGGAGATCGAGGTTTGATTCCCGGTCAGGGCACATGCCCGGGTTGCGGGCTCGATCCCCAATGACTCTCTCATCATTGGTGTTTCTATCTCTCCCTCTGCTGCCCTCTCCCTGAAATCAATAAAGATATATTTTTTAAAAAAAAAATTTTTTTTCAATTAGATGCAATGCTACAGAATATTCAAGCAAAAGGGACGCTAAAAAGTGTTCACTGTGCATGCAAGTCAAGGGTGACTGAGGAATCTGTTACAACCAGACTGGGACAGGCTGAAGGGGAGTAAAACTGAAGTTCTTCTATCTCAAGTGAGTAAGAGATAAGTAATGCAAATAGGAAGTTTAGACAACACTCTCTTGGTAAGAAGGGAAGCAGAGAAAAAGGGCAGTCACAGTTGGCAAGGAGAGCGGGTTGGAGAAGAGGTTTTCTGGTGTGTGTGTGTGTGTTTTTTAATACATGAGAAAGTTAAGCATGTTTAAAAGCTGAAATAGAGGCACTGGTGAAAAAGTGCTTAAAGCTACAGAAGAAACGGGAGAATAAATATTACAAGACAAAATTACATCATTAAAATATGTAAAACTAATAATTCTTTCTATAGATGTCAGTTCAATTATCGCTTCAGAAAAGCTCTCCTTCACCACCCTATGTCAATTTCCTTTATTAGATTCTTGTTAGCACTTCTCACAAATGTGATTCTGCATTTACTTGAGTTGGTCTTTTATTAATGTCTATCTCATAAAATTTAAGCTCCATGAGGGGAGTACATATAATCTCTTTTTTTTTTGGTCCTCACCAGTGTATCCCCAGCATTTAGACAATACCAAGCATCTAAAATAAGAGTCAAATAGTTAAACAAACTATAGTAAATACTATCAACAAAAGACTGTTAAATCAATTAGGATTCATCCACACTAACTTAAAAGAGGAGGAAGCTTTTCTTCATGTACTAATGTGGAAAGATCTCTACGCAATATTGTTGAGTTAAAACAAAAGAGGGGCTGGAAAAGGTGCATTCTACTATAAAATAAATGATCCAGGGTCTAACTGAAAGCCCTTTTGAGTTGAGATGCAAAATGGAAGAAAAGGCAAAAACAAAACAAAACCAGACTTGAAGTTTTCTGCTTTAGTATACCACTAATAACCTGCTTTTTAAAGTTGTAGTGTCAAACAAGTTATTATCAGGAGGGAGAACAGAGAGAGGGAGAAGAGTATGTTTAATATGCTACCATTCACGTAAAGCAGGGGTGGGGAACCATTTTTCTGCCAAGGGCCATTTGGATATTTGTAACATTATTCGTGGGCCATACAAAAGTATCAACTTAAAAATTAGCTATGAAAAAAGCTCATATTTTTATTAAATTTCAAGTCTTGCCTGAGGTTGCCTTGACAGGGCCAGACCAAATGATTTCACGGCCCGCTGGCCAGATGGTCCCTACCCCTGAAAGCGTATTGTATGTGTGTGTGTGTGTGTGTGTGTGCATGTAACTTGTGAATATAATGCTAGAGTTTCTCTGGAAAGATAATTATATGATACATGATAATACAAGGCAAATATTGAATAAGACGACCTAGAAAAGACTGAACCCTTAGGATATTAAAACATTTTGTAGGAAAGAACTTTCAGAATAATGGAGTGAGGAGCTTGGTGAACCCTCTACCTAGAAAAACAACAATTTAACTGGTGAAAAAAAAAATTTTAATCATGTAAAGCTATGGAAATTGTCCTAAAGGTAAAGGAGAAACTTTCACTCAAGAAAATTTACTAATCATCAAAATTAAAAATCTTAGTACTTCAAACAACACCATCAGAAAAATAAAAAGACAGCTCATAAAATGTAAGAAAATTTTGCCCATCATATATCTAATAAAAGATTTTTGTCTAGAATATATAAAGAACTCTTATAATTCAACAATAAAAAGACAAAACCCCAATTGAAAATTGGACAAAAGACCTGAACAGAGACTTCTCTAAAGAAAACATACAAATGACCAGTAAGCACATTGAAAGATGCTCAGTATCATTAGTAATCAGGAAAATGCTAATCAAAACCATAATGACATATTGTGTGACACACACACACTGGGATGAATACAATAAAAATAAAAATAAAAACAGGTGACAATAGTCAGCAGAGATAACTGGAGAAACTGGAATTCTCATATAATTCTGTTGGAAATGTAAATGCCACTTTGGAAAACAGTTTGGAAGTTCCTCAAAATATGAAAATTGGAGGTACTATATGACCTAGCAATTGTACACCTAGGTATATACCCAATAGAAATGAAAATATGTATCCACACAAAAACTTGTACATAAATGATCATAAAAACAAAAATGTTGCCTGGCCAGGTGTGGCTCAGCAGTTGAGCACTGACCTATGATCCAGGAGATCGTAGTTCAAGTCCCAGTAGGGGTCGTGCAGGAGGCAGCCAATCAATAACTCACCAATGATATTTCTATCTCTCTCTCCCTCTCCCTTCCCTTCTGAAATCAATAAAGAAATATATTTAAAATTTTTAAAAAGCAAAAAAGTTGAAGTAATCCAATGTCTATCAACTGATAGGTGAATAAAAGTTGGAATATCCATGCAATGGAATATTATTCAGGCATAAAAGAAATGAAGTGTTGATCAATGATACAATATGGATGAATTTCAAAAACATTAAACTAAGTGTAAGAAACCAGACACAAAGGGCGACACAGTGTATGATTCCATTTATATGACATGTCCAGAATAGGTAAATCTGTAGAGATAGAAAGTAGATTAGGGTTGCCCAGGGCTGGAGTGGTTAGGAGAAAATGAGAAGCGACTATTAATAGATATGGGGGTTTCTTTCGGGAGCCATGAAAGTGTTCTCAAACTGACTGTGGTGATGGCTGTGCAACTCTATGGATGTATTAAAAACCATTAAACTGTATAGTTTAAATAGCTAAATTGTATGGTATGTAAATTTTATCTCTAACTATTGTAGAAAATCTAAATTTCAGTAAGACTGTATCTTATCTTTAATGCTCATCAAAATTATTGCACAGTAAAGATTATCAGCACCATTTACAAATGAGTAAACAGATTTGGAGGGATAATATCACCAGGGGGTCACATAACAATTATGATAGAACTGGGATTAAAACCCAGGTCAACTTGTCTCCAAAATATATATACTTCCTATTATGCCATGCCAACTGAGGCTAAGACCCTCATCAATATTAAGGGATAAAAATTTACAGAAAATAATGTAGAAAGCCAGACAAACTGCATACTTGGAGTCAGCTCAATATAAAGTTTCAAATAAGTTCCTAGTTCAACAATAATTCTTCACTTTCAAGGTCATGGCTCACCCCTGCCTAAACGATGAGCTAAAACTTCAACATAATTACAGTTTTTAAAAATCAAATGGAACGCGGGTCCCGCCCCGCGGCTCGGGCCTCCTCCAGGGGCGGCGGGAGACGGGGCTGGGCGGGAGCACGCGCTTCGCCGGCCAGGCAGGGTCCGTGCGGGGCGGCTGTGCGGAGCGCGGGCCGTCAGCCCTTCTGACGGCAAAAGCCTCGCCACAAAAACCCAAAGCACGTTGAAGACCACACGGTTCTCATGCAGCCTGGGAGAGGAGTTTGCAGAGGCCACAGCCGACGGCAGAACAGCTCGGCCCGTCTGCCGCTGTGCAAACGCCGCCCGAGCGGAGCACCGGGCGCGGGCCGGGAGGCGGCACCGCGGCCAGAAGACGGGAGCGGGCAGCCGGCGGCGGGTGCGCCGCGACCCGTCGGCTGCGCTCGGGGCTGTGGAGAGCGGAGTAAAACTGCCACCATCCTGCGGCCGGGAATCAGCCGCCAGGACAAACGAGCTCAGCTCAAGGCGCAAACCTCTCCACGCTTTTTTTTTCCCCCCACTACTGTGTTGAGTGATCTTTATCACCAACATTGGACATGCAACTAGTTGAGCGTTGGTTTAATGAGGATCAACCCTTTGGTTAGTAAGTAAATGTGTTTGTGCTGTAAAATAAATAAATAAAAATAAAATTTAATGTCAAATTAGCCAGGAAACACTGACTAGTGTAAAATTTTTCAAAGACTGAAGAGGAACTTTGATCAGTGACAAGGCCTAAGAAGAATGAACTATGTCTGAAAGCTGCTGTTACAATTAGCAGTATTATAATTTTGTACAGAGATATCTGACTAAGAGTTTTACAGACACCAGAAATTTTACTTATATTTAATAGTTAGGTTTATGAAACAACTAGTAACCAGAAAAACTGTTGTTTTACAAGTTGACAAATGTTTTTCCTAATAAATTGTTTTAGTTTTATAAAGGGAACTTCCTTTCTTCTTTCATATAGAAAAAGTGTGTAAGTTTTTTTAATGTGAATTGTACTTATATTTTGTTCCAAAGCTGTTAGTTCCCTTAATATTTTTTAATCCTCATCTGACGATGTTTATTGATTTGAGAGAGAGAGAACATCAATTGGTTGCCTCCTGTATGCGCCCCAACCGGGGATCAAACCTGCAACCTAGGTGTGCCCTGACCAAGAGTCAAACCACAACCTTTTCTTTTTTCCTTCTTTTTGATGTACAGGATGACACTCCATCCAACTGAGCCACCCGGCTAGACTCTTAATGGCTTTTTTAAAAATATGTTTTTATTGATTTTTTTTTTGAGAGAGAGAAAGGGAGATGAGAGATAGAAACATCCACTAGAGAAAAATATCAACATCCATCTGCCGCCTCCTGCACTCCCTGTGTTGGGGATCGAGCCCAAAACACCAGGAACGTGTCCTGACCGGGAATAGAACCAGTGACCCCCGGGGTGCATGGGTCGATGCTCACACAGGGGGCTACACTGGCCAAGCTCTTAATAGCTTTTTGGTGAGCAAGAAATTCTAGAATGAAAACAGACTCTCTCACCTAAATAAATAAAACCCTTGGGTTAAAAACAAACTGCCAAGCAAAGATAAAATACTAACTTTCTAATATTTGATTAACATGTTTTACCATGTGACAAAGAATAAGTTTAGTGCCTGGCTGGGTGACTTGATTGGTTGGATAATCGTCCTGTACACCAAAGGTATACATCATCCTGCATACCTTTGATTCCCAGGTAGGGCCCATACCTAGGCTACAGTTTCCATCCTGGCTGGGGCACATGTCGGAGGCAGCTAATCAATGTTTCTCACATAGATGTTTCTCTCTCTCTCTCCCTTCCTCTGTCTACAATTAATAAACATATCCTTGGGTGAGGATTTTAAGAAAAGAATAAGTTTAGGTTAAATGTTAAATTGTTGATTCAACAAATCCCATATATACATCCACAGAAGTAACTAAGGGGTTGGGGGGTTTTTTAATGAAATCAGTATTTTATTATTATTATTTTTTAATTGCTAATAGTAGGTGAGAATTTATTGTGCAGTTTGAAATCAGTATTTTAAACACAGGCTGACCTTTCGAAACAGTTTTGGACATTTTTTAACACTAGTAAGTTTTTGAACTTTTTTTTTTAATGTTTTTATTGATTTCAGAGAGAGGAAGGGAAAGGAGAGAGACAGAAACATCAATGATGAGAGAGTCACTGATCGGGTGCCTCCTGCATGCCCCCTACTGGGAATCAAGCCTGCAACCTGGACATGTGCCCCGGTTCATGGGTCAATGCTCAACCGCTGAGCCACGCCACTGGGCAGTTTTTGAACTTTTAATTTGAATATATTTTAAGCCATTACAAAGGAATTCTGAGTGAAAACAGGGCAGCACTGGAACCTGTAATCAACATCACATACATTTGCTCCACAGCTCTTACCTTCTAATCCCACTTTCCACTTAGTACCTACCATTGCATACCCAGCGCATTTTTTAGAACGCAAGAAGCACTTTCTGGGCTGAACTGAATTTGATCTGGTTAGTTTTCATAATCATCACCACCTGCAGTTTTTCCTTGATCATATTAATGATAGCTAATATCTCATATGATGAAACGTCACCCTCCCTTATGAAGATTTAAAACTAGTTTTCCAGTAGATGCTACCTTCCAATGTGAATGGGGGTCTTGACATACCCCCTTCTCTCTCTCTCATACTCAAACACACACAATAGCATTTTACTTTTTCAAAGGTCAAAAATGAGATTTGTATTTTCAAAACTTAATAATTTATGTTAAGAATAAATTTCAAAAAGCTTTATGCTCATATTATAAATTTTGAGAGCCAGCCATATAATAAACATTTAAATGCACAAATACAAACATACAACACACATTTTATGAATATTACTTAATAATATTAAATTTTTAAGGACCATTAGGAGAGACAGAAAGTGATGTTTATATTATCAAAAACAATGCTCATATATAAATACCACTATTCTGAGTGAAAAAAGGAATCAACAATTTTTTAGTAAAATTCAGAATAGAATGTTTTTAGCCCAATAGTTTCAAATGCCTCCTGTAAAATCTGAAACATGTCCTTCTAAAGCAAACCTAACAGATTATTTGAAGCAAAATATTATCAAGAAACATTAACTTTACCACAAAGCATAGTAATCAAAGCACTTTCCCAAATCCTATCTAATGCTAGCCATCATTATTATTATATAATCAGCCAAGCCCCCAAAGTATAGGAAAAATATATATACTTGACCATTTTCAATCACAAGTTCTTTAGAGAATAAAATATTCTTTGAGCAAAACCTCATGAGAACTAGAATTCCCTTTCCAATATATGGTCTCTCCTAGAGCTGTAACTAAATATTACTGAGTGGCAGAAAAACAAATCTCAAGAAATGATGGACTTAAAAAAATTTCATTGTAGAAAGCACAAAGCAAGTTCTAATAATACCAATTTGAAAATGATAGCTCCCCAGCTTCAAGAGGAGCAGATATAAAAACTCACAGTAATGACTAAAAGACCCAGCTGGATCTGCTGAGCCTCTGAGCTCTAATAAGCACGATCACTGAGCAACTTAAACTACAAATTCAGTTTTATTTAGTACTTGATTAAATCATTATTAAATTCACAGGTTTTGAAATTAATAGTTCAATTTTAATCAAAACTTTTTAAAGTCAAATTCAATACTGTATAACACAGAATATGAAACTAATTTTGATGAAACTAATTTTGAAACTAATCCTTAGATGCCCAATGTTGAAATTCTATTAATTCTGTGACATTAAAGATAATAATATACTATTCATTTACTAGTCATAACTTTAATTATTAATTTCATTAATATAAAAGCACAATTAAAGTCGGTTGGGTTTATATTTTGGGCTTTTCCACAATTATGTTCTATATTTGTAGTATATCTCGTGACACAGGAGAGCTATCACTTCCAACTGGCTTATTAATACCTTGTATATCCTGACCAAGATGATCTCTAAGGCCTCTTCCAGCTCTAAAAAGCTATAATGTACTACATTATACAATTGTTATTTTTAAGTCTCAAAACTTCCTTAAGTCTTTGCATATTATTAATAATACCTCTATCTCACTAGTAAACCTATAGAGAACAGAGGCTTTAATTTTCTCTTGCAATGCAACCGAGGAAGTAAAAACCAAGACTTGAATAATGGCCATGAACATGACCTAAACTAAAAAACAAGCTGTTACCTCAAAGGGAGAGAAAAATTACCTGTGGGTAATTGCTGTTTCCCATCTATATTCAATAAAATACTGAAACTATTATGTTCAAAAGAAATATAACTGTGGGAAAGGCACACGGGTACATAGGGCCATGAAATGTCATTAAAACAAAGTTTCATTTCCAAAACAAAAGGTAAAGCTTCCTAAGTCATTTTCTCTTTGGTCAAAAACAATTATGAATTCAAAGCAAAAATAACAGCAAGACTTTAAGGATGCAGAAGTATAAAATCTCCATTTCCTATGGTTTAAACTTTTTAATTTGATAGATATCTCTTCATAGAAAAATTTTTAAAAAGTGGGTAAGGTGCAGAATTCTGACTTTAGATGGATTATGAAGTAGGGAAAGAGGGAATCATGGAAAGCTTCACAGGTTGCAAGGTGGACAGAGCGAGGTGTTAAAGGCTATACAGGAATTGTAAATAGAAAAAAAAAGGAGCATTTTAGTCAATGTGGGTCAAAAAAAAAGACAGCCTGAACAAAAGCAAGAAGATATGATAATAAATAATGTGCTTAGGAAGCCAAAAGTACTCTACTGTGGCTGAAGTAAGGCAATGGCAAAAGAAGATGGAAAAGTTAACATAGAGCCCAAAGAAATGGGCCTTATTAAAAAACCTGGACTTTATTCTGGAAGCAACAGGGAGGCATTGATGGGTTCTGAATAAAGGGTGACAAGAAAAGATCAATAATTTAGAAAGATAAATTTGGTGATGGTGTGAAAGCTAGTTTATCGCGAAATGGAAACAAAATGATCAGGTACAAAGTTATTACAAAAGGGAATCTTTTAAATCATTAATTCTCTTAATTGTAAACCCTCATCCCCCATCTACCCAGGTAACATTACTTTATGCACCTAAAAATACATGAAAAGATAAGTAAAAACCACTGAATAAATTTTAAAGCATTCCATAATTCAGAGTTTTCACAAATTCGATTAGTTTACCCAACAATTCCAAAGAAGAGAGGTTTTATTATGTACATGTTATATACATCAGCATCTCTAATTTTGAAATTTTATATCAATGTCACTAAAATTATTTTCATACTATTATCTCATGGCATGTTGTGGGGAAAAAAACCTGTTAAACATCAAAATTGACCCAATAAAATAACTGCCATAGGGTTTTTTTATCCTTACCATTACAAGTTCTTCCTGTAATTCACTGCAACTTTTTTCATTATACTGGAGTCTCTTTGAAAGGTCTGTAATTACTCTCTTCTGTTCCTCAATCTCTTCATTTAGTTTCTTGTTTTTGGAGAAATACTCTCTTTCTAATCTGAAAAGTTAAAGTGTCAGAGTAAGTTTTTCAAATACGCTTTTATCAAGTCCTATTATACACTTTTAAGACAAGTGGCAGATGTACTATATATATATCATGTTTTCAAGACAAAAGGCTTTAATAGGTCACCTCTCATTTTTTCAAATAAAAAGGCTTGCCCATTCTTAAATGAAAGACTCTAAATGAATAATACCTTCCCCCTTTTGTTAGCAGATATTTGTACAATGCCCAATTTTATAAGCAAGACATGTTTGGTGTTGATTTGATCTCATTACTATTTTTTTATTCATTCCTTCAATGGTTGTTTATATTTTATTTTTTTTATTGTTGAAAGTATTACAGAGGTCCTCCTTTTTGTCCCCCATTGACCCCCTCCACCCTGCACCCACCCACCCCAGGATGAACAAAGCCCACACACCACAGTTCAATTAGCTCAGAAACTGCCTCAAGACACAACAGTCCTATCAAATAATGTTCAAACTAAAGTATAACATTAGAAATGGAGCCAATGCTTTACTTCTGAGTGTCCACGCAAGTGGAACTGGTGTGACAGCATGGAAAATCCAAAGCCAGAATAATCAAAAAGCATTCATATTCTCTGTGAGAACACATGAATTTCTTTCCGAAGGACTTGTCTTCTTATTGAAATTTTCCTTGGGTTGACATTAAACTGTATTTATACCCTTGTATGGACGTATGATAAAAAGTAGGTTCGAATTATTTTGGTTTAAAATTTGTTGTAGGTAATCTACCAAATGACCTCAGACTTCTTGACACTAAAACTGAATGAACAGTCATCTGGACTATGAGAGAAGGTAAAGATCAAAAAATATATTTTCAGAATGTAAGTTTTTAATTTTTCCTCTAATGTGTAATTTCTCAAGAAGCTACTTTACAAGGAAGTAAATCAAACAAGGAAGAAGGCATAAAATCAGCAAACAATTGATCCAATATAGAAGAAAAGGACAGGGAATCCCAAAGGTGATGGTGAAGGGAAGTCACAAGATGACTATGAAAAGGGAGCCAAAAAGCAATTCATCCAGGAGGGATGTCTCTTAGAGAAAACTTAAATATGATAGAATTTCTGAGGTGTGGGAACATAATGAGATTTTCAGTTCTGTTAGAGAGTTTAACAATAACTTAGTGATTGGTACACATAAACTAATCCAATTTAAAAGTAGGCAATTATTAATTATTTATTCATTTGATGATTCAGCAAATCTTTAATAGCAATTATGTGCCGGGCACTAATCTAGGCATTGGGAGACAGCAATGAACAAAACAAAGTTGCCCTCAACATAAACAAACAGACAATATACCAAATATAATATAATAAAATCTGCTATAAAAAAATAAAGATTAACTTATATGCAAATATGCATAACCCATGGGCACAGACAATAGTGCAGTGAAGGCCTGATGGGGTGGAGGGGAGAGCAGGGGGGAGGGGGGTCAATGGGGGTAAAAAGGGGTATATCTGTAATATTTTCAACAATAAAGATTAAAATAAATAAATAAATATGTCCTGGCCAGTGTGACGAACTTGGTGAGAATGTCATCCTGTGCACCCAAGGGTCGAAGATTCAATTACTGGTCAGGGCACACACCCAGGTTACAGGTTCAATCGCCAGCTGGGGAGCACACAGGAGGCAATTAATGGATGTTCCTCTCTCACATCAATGTTTCTCTTTCTCTTTCCTTCTCCCTTCCTCTCTCTCTAAAATCAATAAAAACATATCCTAGGGTGAGGATTAAAAAATAATAGTAATTATGCCCAGCCAGCATTGTTCAGTGGTTGAGCACCAACCTATGATCCAGGAGATAGAGATTTGATACCCAGTCAGGACATATGCCTGGGCTGTGGGCTTGATCCCCAGCAGGGGGTGTGCAGGAGGCAGCCGATCAGTGACGACTCTCCCATCATCATTGATGTTTCTCTCTCTCTCCCTCTCCCCTCCTCTCTCTGAAATCAATAAAAACATATTTTATTATAATAATAATTAAAAATAAAGATGAGTTACCAAAAAATGTGTAGAAAAAATATAATAATATTAAAGGATGGCAGGAGGGAATAAATAAGCGTGTGCTATGTGGAAGAAGGGTACAATGGAGATAAATAAGTAAAGGCCATAAATAAAATCTAACGGTGGAAATAGAAAAATGGCAGACTATGAATGTTATTTAGAAATAAAAAGTTAAATATTAGAAGAAACATCAATAAGAATTAAAAGGGATTGGTTTTTTTGCCAATATATCTCCTAGGGCAAAAGAAACACAGAAAAAAATTTTTAAATGAGACTATATAAAACTAAAAAGCTTCTGCACAGCAAAAGAAACTATCAACAAAATGAAAAGAAAACCCACTGAATAGGAGAACATGTTTAACAATGACACATATGATAAAGGGTTAATTTCCAAAATATTAAAAGAACTTATACAACTCAACACCAGGAAGACAAACACTCCAATTAAGAAGTGGGCAAAAGACCTGAATAGACACTTCTCCAAAGAGGACATACAGATGACCAATAGACATATGAAAAGATGTTCAATGTCACTAATCATCAAAGAGATGCAAGTTAAAACCACAATGAAGTATCACCTCACACCTACCAGAATGGCTGCCATCAAAAAATTAACAACCAACAGTGTTGGCAAGGATGTGGAGAAAAGGGGAACCCTAGTGCATTGTTGGTGGGAATGCAGACTGGTGCAGCCACTGTAGAAAGCAGTATGGAGCTTCCTCAAAAATTTAAAAATGGAACTGCCTTTTGACCCAGCAATTCCACTTCTGGGAATATATCCTAAGAATCCTGAAACACTAATCAGAAAGAATATATGCACCCCTATGTTCACTGTAGCGTTATTTACAATAGCCAAGATCTGGAAATAACCCAAGTGCCCATCAGCAGATGAGTAGATAAAAAAGTTGTGGTACATTTACACAATGGAATACTACATGGTCATAAAAAAGAAGGAACTCTTACCTTTTGGGACAGCATGGATGGACTTGGAGAGTATTAAGCTAAATGAAATAAGTCAGTCAGAGAAAAACAAATACCACATGATTTCACTTATATGTGAAATCTAATGAACAAAATAAACTGACAAATAAAATAGAACCAGAGGTATGGATACATGGAACAGATTGACAGCTGTCATAAGGGAGGGGGTGGGGAAGGCTAGATGAAAGAAGAGATTAGCCAAAGAATATATATATATATGCATAACCCATAGACAGAGACAACAGTGAGGTGATGGCCTGAGGGAAGGGGGGGCAGGGCTGGGTGGAGGTGGGCCAAGAGGGTTGGGGGGATGGGGACATCCGTAATAGTGTCAACAATAAAAATAAAGTTAAAAAAAAGTGATTGCCTCAAGCAAGTGGAAACTGGTAGTAGAGAGCCATGTGCCGAAAACTGGTATTTTTTGTGAACTTAATAGTATTATACTATTTTGCTTTTTAGACTATGTACAAGTGTTAATTTGTTAAAAATCAAAATTTTAATTAAAAATTGTTACTTAGCAAATATAAAACTAAATGCAACTGTTATTTGGTGCTACTTTATAAATAAAATCCAAACCAAGTCCACTGAAATGGGAACCATCTACTTGCTCTCACAAATCTCATGCACAACCCAAAGAAGTTGGTTCCTATGCTTCTGCCAACAGCCCCACCACGGGGAATGAGCAGGGCAGGAGTGTAATGAAGACTAATGGGAGCGCTGTCTCTTGGAACTCCAGCAGAGAAGAGCCAGGACTTGAAAGAGGGAGAATTTAGGCAAGAAATGACAGAAAAATAGAAGATGGAAGTAGGAAAGATACCTTCTTCCCTACCGAATTCCCATTCTTTTTTTTTTTTTTTTAAGAAAGCTCAGCTAAGAATGTAACAGCAGTAACAGCCAGTTTTAGCAAACAGCCCTCTTTGGGCTATCTTTTGCCAAGAAAGTAAATGGTAATAATGCTACTGAATTATAATACCTTTGTTATTTTTATATTTTTGAGTGATATATTTAGAAAAAAATTTAAAGATCCTAACTTGAGTGTAATGAAATAAGCAAATTTAGATTTAGTCCACTCAGTATCATATCTTTCACTAGTGTTGTTTTAAATTGAATTTAAATTTAAACTAGATTTAAGGATTACAATGATCTTCTTCTTACCATTGTCCAGTAATAAGTTACCACAGTTAATGAAGATTTGACATATTAAAAATTCTAAAATAAACTTCTTGAAAAGGTTTAGTTTCATACTGTGGGTCCTAGATGGAAAAAATTATAACTAAGAAAATTTTATTACAGAAATATAGAATATAGTCCTGGCTAGTGTGGCTCAGTTGGTTGAGCATCATCCAAAGGTTGCCAGTTGTAATCCCGTTCAGGATGCATTTGGGAGGCAACCAATCAATGTTTCTCTCTCACATCGATGTTTCTCTCTCTCTCCCCCCTCTCCATTCCTCTCTCTAAGATCAATAAAAACATTTTTAAAAGAATATATATATTCTATCTAAAATCATGTATATAATATGTAATTGTTAAAACAGCCTGTTATTATCAATTTCTTAGCTAAGTTCTTTAAATATATATATATTCCAACTAATATATAGGTATACATTCCATCTAAAACAATTTCATGCAGGGATATTCACTGTTACAAAAATGTTGACCAAAATTATAGCTCTAAAATACACACAATTGCTTTTTTCTCCTGATTTTTAAAAAATATTTTATTGATTTCAAAGAGAAGAAGGGAGAGGGAGAGAGAAACAGAAACATCAATGATAAGAGTCATTGATCAGCTGCCTCCTGCACGCCCCCTACTGGGGACTGAGCCCACAACCTGGGCATGTGCCTTGACCGGGAATTGAATTGTGACCTCCTGGTTCACAGGTCAACGTTCGACCACTGAGCCACGCTGGCCAGGCTTTTCTCCTGATTTTTAATGAGATTCTGCCTAGATCTACCTGGAAGGAAACAGAAGCTTAAGAATCTTAACCACATTTTCTCTATAGCCTCATCATCCTCAACTGCTAAATCGGTTCTATCAACCAGGTAAAACAATGTCCTATCCCAAAACTTCCCACTCTCAAAATTGTAAATTTTAAAGGTATGACTTACCCTAAAGACCTAAAATCTACCAAGTCTTCTTTTGGAGTACATTATCCAAATCTTACAACTACTTAGAAAACTTAATACTTGAGGATTTGTGTCTCTAAAAGGTTTTCAAATATTTTTTTAAAAATTGTCTAAAGAAGAGTCAGAAGTACAACTAGAAAGTGAAATAACTTGTCCAATGGTCTCTCAGGTCATATCATTCTTTCTGATACCACAGATAACTGGAATGGAAGCGGCTGTCGTATCTCAAACAAGGAAAAGGAAGATGGGTCGGGGAAGAGAAGTCACTACTGATAAGCAGTGGGGTTTAATTATTATTTAATTTTTATTGTTTATAATTATCAACTTTTATTACTATTGCAGTTATGTGGATGAAGAACAAAGAACATTTTGTTGAAACATTTAGGATTGTTAGCTGGTGCTTAGTTAAACTATGTAACTAATATTTAGAATTGTTAGTTGGTGCTTATTAGAATACATAATTTGAGTAAAATTGTTCAAGCACCAAGACACAAATAATAGCAAAACAAACTTAAGGAAAAAAATTGCCTTGGAAAAAAACTGCTTTGGGGTTCAATAGAAAAGTACTTAGGTTGTTAGTGGGTATCTTAAAATTTCTCCAGTCCAGCCTTTGCAGGACTTGGTTCTTCCTCAGTATCCATCACAGAAAATCATCCACCCTCTGTTCTGAACTTTCCAAGGCTCACTAGTACCCCAAAGGAGCCTTTCATTGTTGGAAAGCTTTTATTGCGAGGAGTCCAACCTGACTTCTAACAGTTTCACTTGCAGGTCCTAATCAAAGCAACAGTAAAGCAGCCTGCTCTACATTCTGCACAAAGACCCTTCAAACACACACATATATAAATGTGCAGATTCAAGCAATGGTTCAAAGGAAATAAAGGAAGAGAAGTCCTTAGAATAACAGTCACAGAAAGTCACTTCAGTCATCCTAGAGGAAGCAAAACAATTCAATTAAGAACTGCTGGTTGAAAATATTACAAGCATTATTAATAAAGGTAATCACAGTGAAAGAGTTTTACATGTTTTTGTTCTTTTTCCTTTTTTAAATATGTCTTTATTGCCTTCAGAGAGAGGAAGGAAGAGAGAGAGAGAGAGAAACATCAATGATGAGAGTCATTGATCGGCTGCCTCCTGCACGCCCCCTGCTGGGGATCGAGCCCGCAACCGGGGCATGTGCCCTGACTGGAAATCGAACCCCTACTGCCCGGATCATAGGTCGATGCTCAACCTCTGACCCACGCCAGCCGAGTGAGTTTCAAATTTTTTCAAACTGTCTTTCAAGTGCCATCTTTATGATTTTTGCCACACTCATAACAATTACTATTTAAATAATACTTTTCTTTAACTCACTTAAGTTAAACAAAGTATTATAAAAGCAATCTTTATATTACTACCGTAAATGGAAAACTATGAACTATTTGTCATAAATAGAAACAAACATTAAAAATAAATACATAACTCTACTTGCCAACCTATTATCATGCCCATACCAATGGTGCGGAAATAGAGAAAAATGATTTTAAATGTTTACTATTGACTTTTGGGGGGAACATATTTAAAACTATAAACTTCTTAAAGTATCCCACAGAACATTCCAGATAAAAGGCTTTTGGATTGAAAAACGTTAAAATTAGTAGGAGTCAGAAAGGTCATGGTCGGCCACTTACTAGTGTCTTAGCTCATTAAGCCTCAATTTCCACATCTGTAAGATGGAGGTAAAAAGAGTAGCTACCTCATAAGGTGTTATATAAATTAAAGGAAACCACGCAATGCTAGGCATGAAGTGAGCCACACGCATTTTAGCCACTAGTAGCAGTATTACTCCTACTATTATTTCTGCAGTTTGAGAAGATCTCAAGCATTATCATCTCCACAGAACAATTTAGGTGGCCTAGAAATCAAGGTCTTTAAAGATCCTGTATTACATCAGCAGATATAATATAAAATACACTAATACACTTACTTTCTAGCACAAGAACCGCATTTCTGAGACTACTTGGAACAGCCATGATACTTAAAAATCCAAAAGAGCATTTCCATATTTACCTGTACAGGGAAGTATAGTTATAGCTTAAGAAGTCCTTTATCCCCAGTCTACCACTGATATTAATGGCAGCTATACCTAAAATACTACACATTCACACTTATACAGGTTTCAAAAACTTGATATTTAGAGAATTTTACAGTAAGACACTTACAAACTCAGTTTTGCAAAGCTCTCTTGTGCATTATGCTTTTCTCGCTCATATGCACTTTCAACTTCTTTGAATTCATTCTTGATCATTTCCAAATCAGCAACAGCTTCTGCCTGGCTGGCCTTTTCTACCTGCAAAGCTCCTTCAAGGTCTCGAATCCGCAACTACCAGGTGACAGAGAAGTAATTAAAGCAAGCAAGGAAATGCTAGTAGCATCAATCTCAAGTTGAGTGGAATACTTTATCAACAGCAGGTTATCATTCATCCAAACACTTCTTTCTTTCTGCTTTGGTTTAAAAAGGGAAATAAACAAGACAGTTTATTCCCTTTCTCAACATGTTTAACGGAAGGAAGAGTGGAAGAATGTTAACTGTGCCAAGGAAAAGGACAGGCTGAAAGGATATAACCTGTCCCACCCACGTGCCTAATTGTGCGCTCCTAATTCATTTGGACACTTCTTTTATAAAACATAATAAATTATTGGGTTTTTAAAACTAAAGGGAAGTATTTTTCCCCTCTTGTGAGAAACAACGTCTTTATAAACCTAGGGAAGTTAACACATCTTATTCCTGGAGATTTCTTACTGTGGAAAGTAAAATTTTTATTATCAAGTAGTACTATTTGACTGAAATATTTATGGGTATGGTAACATGGTATCTGGGACTTGCTTCAAATAATCTAAAGGTGGAGGAGTAGGGAGAGTAAAAACACGACTGGCCTAAGGTACATCCTAAAGCTAAGTGACGGGTGCATGGGGGGTTCTGCTCACTCTACTCTCTCTTTTTGCATATACTTGAAATTTTACATAATTATAACATTTTAAAAACTATATTCCCTATCTACACCAACAATAGAATAAAGTGCATTCCCATAAAAGAATACATAGCTGTAAGAAGGGAGCAAAACAACTTCTAAAAAGGAAGTTCTCTATGTAGTATTAATATATACTGAAAAGAGCAAAGTCTAGATCATAGTATATAGTCTGCTATATTTCAGATAAAATGAAAAATTTAATTTTGTATTATACTCCTTTCATGAAATTAAAGTTTCAGCTTTATTGTTTATTGTTAGCATTCTGGGTGACCCAATAATTTTTAAAAAAGAAAAAGCTTACCTTACACAAGTTTGCTTAATATACAGACACACTCAAATACTTGCATCTTTGAATTTTGCAGGTTAAAGGGTCATTTCATTAATGATAAAAGTTTAAAAAAAATCCTTACAAATTTAGTTGCATCTCATGTGAAGACTTATTCAAACAATAAGATGAAACTACAAATTCTAGTAATAAAAATTTAACGTAGGGAAAAAGTCTAAGTCTTTAAAAAATCCAAATTAAATTAAGAAACTTTAGACTCATGGAACTTTACATAAAACTTTACAGCATAGCTGCATTTGTGGGTCAGACTTGGCCCATGGGCAGCAATTTGCTAATGCCCAGTTAAAATGCATTGCTTCACTTAGAAATTCCTTCTCATTCTCTGAGAAAGGGAAAAGGGCACCTTTCTTAGGACGCCTTCATTTAATTCCCCTCTCAGGTTTAACCTTCTCTTTATTATGTTCCCATAGTATTTTAGTATTTCATATTTCCATCTATTCACCTACCTATATATCTATATCTACATAGTATTTCTGGTGATGGAATGTAATTCCCAAAAGAAGCTCCTTTGCTTTTTATGCCTTCAGTTTTTAATACACTGATAGGCTATTTCCACAGATATACATTCAAAAAATAAAGGTGCGTATTTTCTTAATGTTTTCAAAAATAAATTCATCCCATGGCTGTTGATAAAAAGAACACTCTGATCACCAAATCTTTCTGGGTCAGATAATAAATATTTTGGATTTTGCAGGCCATGTCTGTTGCAACTACTCCACTTTGCCACTGGAGCATAAAAGTGGACAAGATAAAAATTCACAAGAACAGGCAGTGAAATCTGGCCTGTGGGATGAACTGTGCAAACTCCTTCTCTAATGCAGTCAAGACTATCCTCAACTATATCCTTACAGTAACTATAATGAGTATCTTAACAATATGCTACCCATTCTGAATACACAGCTTGGTTCTCTGAACATAATGTTGTTTTTCCCAGCTTAGTGAAATCCATACAAAAAATTTGTTTACATTTTACCTGAATAATTTCAGAATTAAATTTTGATTCCAAATGTGCTGCTCTTTCTGCTTCAATATTTTCTTCTAATTTCCTCACTCTTAGAGTAGTCACCTGGAAACAAATTAAAAGTTTGTTTTAAATAAACATCGGTATTTAAAGTGGATATGGATGAGTACAGTCTAGACTGTAATTAACACTTTAGATTACCATGGCCTCTTTTCTTTACTTGGCAGGAGAGTAGAAGTCGTGTTAAAAAATCATGTAAAAATCATGCTCAGGGAGAATGCTCCAAAGCTTTGTGTTTTTTTCCTTTTTATTAAGGTATAATTTACATATAATAAACTACACATTAAAAGTGTATAAATCATTGCCATAATCAAGACAGGAGATATTTCCATTACCCCTTGAAGATTACTTGTGCCCCTCGGTAATTCCTTCATCCAGCCCTCACCATCCCATTCCTATCCTGAAGTAACTGCTGATCCGCCTTTCTGTCACTATAGGTCAGTTTATACTTTCTGGAATTTTACATTAATTGAATCATACAGTGTGTACTTTTTATTACACTTCCTTCTCCCAGCATAATTATTTTGAGATTCATCCATGTGGTTGCATAGAAATGGCCAAACTGTTTTTCAAATTGTTTCCAATTTTAAACATCCTCACCAACATTGACATGGTCATTTTTTGTGTCTTTTGGGTGTGTGTGTGTGTGTTTGGGGGGGGGAGGGGCAGGGTTAGACATTCAAATAGGCATGTAATGGTATCTCAATTTAATTTGCATTTCCCAATGATTAATGACATTGAGCGTGTTATGTGTGAATCTGCCACCTGTATATCTTCTTTGGTAAAGTCTCTGCTCAACTCTCTTCCCCATCTTTTAATTGGGTAATCTGATTTCTTATTATTGAGTTTTGAGAGTTCATTTTCTAATCCGGAGACAAGTCATTCATTGGATGTATGATTTGTAAACATTTACTCCCAGTCTATAGCTTATCTTTACGTTCTCTTAACATTGTCTTTCACAAAGCAAAAGTTTTCATTACGATGAAGTCTAATTCATCAATTTTTCAGGCATGAGCAAGCATCTAGCCAGAAGCAGAAGTAAAGAGCTTTATTTTTTATTGGCATTCTGTTGAGAAAATGTAACCCTGGGAAGGAAGCTCTGGATTCCTAGTCCCAAAAACGGAACTGGTCATGACCAAAAGCCTGTAAGGGGCCAGCCTATGGGAATGCCCAGCTGCACCTGTCTCAGGATGACAGTAGCAAAGAAAAGCCAGTCCTACCTCCTGTCAAATACAGATAGTTCAATAGTGATGGAAAAGGCATTACTAATGTGATTGCCTTTCCTAGAAAAAATTTGGGCAAGAAATAATGTTCTATTCATTATAAACACTCTATTATTTAGCCTAGGCTGAAGTTCTTTTTAAATGCTCAACCTGATTAATCTGATTTTTTTGCTTTTCTCCCACCATTTATTTTTATTTACAGAGATGGTGATGGATTACAACAAGAAAGGGCATAAATAAAAATGGGGTAATCCACAAACTTAGCAAGCAGTCAGTGAATAAGTAAGAAATGAGTACTGGTTTATACCAGTATATACAGAGATACATAACCACCACAAGACGAAGTTCTTGTCCTTAAAGAGTTACAGTTGACTTTCTCACTATTCAGTATGCTCGTTTTAGGTTCTGTAAGTTAGAAGAAGTCTAACCAGTCACAAGAAAACAGCCCATAGATGTTGAGAATAAAGGAAGAGAACAAGAAAAGACTAATAATTAAAGGGAAGGCAGAGGGAAAAAACCAGTCTAACAATGCATATATATACTTCTTAGATTTCAAAAAGCATATGCATAAGTTTCTCTATCAAAATAGTAGTCTTATTTTTTATTAAAATATGGAATATTCAGTGATTCCACGATAAAAGAATCAACAATTAGTCTTCTTTTCATTCTTTATGTATATGTTATGTCATATTAATTAAGTAGTTACCTTATTTTCACTCCAAGTCAAGAAGAGGCTGTTTTTCCTGTCTACACCAAAATGAAACGGGTTGAAATAATAAATCAAAGATCACATCTTTATTTTCATACTTTCCTACTCTGAATGAAATAACCAGAAGAAAACAAGTTTAAAAATTGTTTATTAATAGTAAAACCATCAATTCATCAGTAAGGAAAGCAAAAAAATCTTCAAATCTTTAAACAAAGCCACTCCAAGAATGGGATCTGTTGATAGATATTATTAAATTAAAGCAGCCCTGCTAATTAAATATATTTTTTAATCTTCTAGTCTGGTGAATTATTTATTATATCCAGCAGAGGGTGCTAGAGGAACATCAACGTGCTACAACTTTTTTCCAGTAATACTGCCTAAGGTAACTAGCACAACAATCATAGACTGTCTCATTAGTAGCCAATCCTAAAGTAATCGACAAAGGACGGGCAGAAGTAAGTACAAAATCCAACACAAACTCATATATACAAGTCAATTTAACTACACACAGGTTTGCCTGTAATACAAGTATTACACTATACACGTCTGTTCCCTAACAGCATGCACAGCAGAGTTCTTTATGTAACACGACACTGTCATGTATTTTACCCTTTATTTGCTGGTTCTCATATTCTTTCCTACTGCAATATACTGCCAAGAGATTTTTATTTCAATAAATACTAAGTGCTCATCATATCTAACTTTTTAAAATTTTAAAACATGTCTCATTAAATCACAAAAAGCCCAACTAGATAATCAACTCCACTTAAGAAAGGTGAATATTCATTATCTGGGGAAGGAAATGCAGGGATTGGCGTCTCCTGTCCAACCTTTCCATACATGTTTTATCATAACACAGGGCACGAGCTGCAGGCTCCAATTAGGCAGCAGAACTGACCAAACATATTGAGACATTTGTTCTCCACACCACATTTGCTCCCACGTCTTCCGTGGGCCTGTTCCAAAAGTTTCCAAAAGTTATGAAAACGTGTACAATACATTTGTGAAAGCTACCCAAGAAAGCTCCACTACACTATTTTCTCCTCAAATAGAATATACCCAGCTCAGAAGATATATCTGAACTGAAAGGAATTAGTCAAGCAGTAAAACTTTGATACACAAACAATATACACTTTAGCCACTAAAATAACATCAAGTAAAACGGGACACTGCTTCCTGCTCATCGCCACCTCCGTGAGCTCCCTAGAATCCTGGCAACCAACCCCACCGGCATGTCTCAGGCTGAGTTAGACAAAGCTGCTGAGGATGTTAAAGCACCTCAAGACCAAGCCAGCAGACAATAAGATGCTTGTTCATCTACAGCCACTACAAACAAGCAACTGAGGGTGACAGAAAGACAAAACGGCCTGGGATGCTGGACCTCAAAGGCAAGGCCAAGTGGGATGCTTGAAATGAGCTAAAAGGGACTTCCAAGGAAGATGCCATGAAAGGTTACATCAACAGACTAGAAGACCTAAAGTAAAAATACAGAATATAGGGACTGGATTTGGCTGCCAGCCACACAGTTCATCTAAACTGGTATGAGGCCTTGCTTTTCTAACACGGTGGATGAAGTATAATAATGAAATTAACCCTCTTTCTCAACACTGTCCAGGATTCAGCTCTAACAGATTAGGGGCTGCAATGGTCACTGACCTTGCTGAGTAGTTTAGATCAATTAAAAATGCATTTAAAAATTAAGAAAAATAGGGGAGGAAATATCAGACAAGTACAAACAGTTGCACAAAGCTTACCCCAGAATATCCACAGCTCTCTTAAATAGAAGTGGCTGTTTATTTAACTATTTTTCCAATTTTATCACCTGATGTTTCCATTAGTGGATACAAATAACCAATATAGTAATAATCCATATTCAAAAAAATGAATATAAAAGACTGAGTCATCACAGACTAAGTCTAAAATGGTTACTTTAGTGGTAAGTATATTTTGTTATATTTTAGTGACGATAACTAATTTATTTTATGTGCATTAACAATTAATTATAGTACTTATTCTCTACCTGTGTATGGGAAAAAGAGTAGTTACTGTACTTTGAGCCCTTAAACTGAAGATTTCAAAGCATTATTATTACCAAAAAAGACATGTTAAGGGTCTAAGTCTCTAAGTATTTGACAGGTATTAGAAAAACAGAAGCACCACAATACCACACCATTTACCTGGGTCATGTGCAGGGGGGGGAGGGGTCATAGTAAGAACAACCTACGAGTCCTTTACTATTAATCATTCTTGTTTTAATCAAAGCACTTGAAAAGAAATATTATTATTCAATTAGTCTGACCTTTACTATGGACCTACATTGCTAATTGTCACATGTACACAAGAGAAGGTACTTACATTAATGTCACTGATGATATCAATCCTACAATTGAATATTAACATTCCACAGTTTTCAAAGAAGTGTCATATGTATTTTGTCATCTGACATGACAGTATGCTCTGTTTTACAAAGCAGGTCAATAAAATATAGCACATAATATTTTAAATCTTTATAAGGTACTCTTATTTGAAGATAATGAAGGTTTTTAAGTAGCTCTCTTACTTTGCATGTAGCCAGCACACTATATGAGAAAAACAATTCCAGGCAGAAGCAAAATTAAATGCTTCTTTTGTGACTTGGAACCGCTGTGTAAAAGTGAACAGCTGACCTCCAGGCCAGGGAAATCCAATCCAAAGAATTGTACCCTCAGGGAAATACAAACATTTTATACTTATTTTCAATCCCATTAAGCAAATGCTACTTTATAAAGGTGTTTACAAGATTATATTTTTTTAAAAAAAGAACAGGTTTGCAACTTTTCATGATCATCTCATTGATATTTTCTCTATAGGTCAACCAAAAGAGGAAAATGGAACATTTAAATAGTACCTACAATATGCCAGATACCATGCTAGGTCCGCAGCCCTTATTATAAGGTCAAAGGGATTACTGACACACCTATACACATTTCCATTACAAATAAGAAAAAAAGGCCTGTATCACGGATGAAAACTGATTTGCCTCTAAGGGACACTCCTTTTACTTCTCTGCTATGAATTGTAATTAATTGTAATTGTTTTATTAACGGCCAAATCATACTTGTTTTCCAGAATCCTGTAGGTTATTTTTCATAAACAGGCGCACTTAAAGCAGACCTCACTCTGAAATTACACAAGTTTCGAGAAACAGCTGAATGCACAAATAGTGAGAGCTCTATGCGCCCATTATCTTAACCATGGTTCACTGTGCAGTTTGAGGAGAGACCTCAGCTGGTCACTGAGGATGGCAACAATCAGAGCCTTAAGAGTTTCAGAATGGACATATGCAGGCAGCAGGATGGCTACAGCAATAAATAGGAGAACACAGCAATTTTTTTATTCATAAGAAATGAGTAATAAAGTATACCCCTCAAATTGTAAAAATGGGGGGAAAAGTTTCTATTCATTTCAGGTATGATTTTTAAAAACAGATCATGAAAATAGGAAATTTCAGGAACAGAATTCTGATTAGATGGTAATAAATTAATTGGGCATCTTTAAAAATCACCTTTACCTTCCTGGCAACAAAAACTTAAGCATTTAACAAATTTTTTAATGAACTTACAATCTGATAACCCATTATAAACATTAATACACAAAATGTTTAATACTGATAAGCACAATTATGTAACCCAGGTGATTTCATCATTTACCTACTTTATTGCTAGTAATCAACACAAATAGGTGTTTAAAAATAATTCCTACAAACACACAATGGCTTTAAAAAGATGAATCAGGTCGTGTCTTCATGGACAATATGGAAAGTAAGATTCACTTTCCTTTTCCTTCTTCACTTGAGTGTCATATACATGTAGAGAAAAGAGCTACATCCTACCCTTCCTGTTACCACAATATAAATATGACTGACAGAAGCAATTCAGCATTTATTTGCAAACACCGCTCGCTCTGCTGTAATCTCCACAAGATTCTTCAGTTCTCTCAGAATTAGGTTTGCATCTTCTCTTTTCTCTTTTCTTATTGAGTTAAGCTTATTTCCCATGATAACGGGGGGGGGGGGGGGGGGCCCTCCCCTAGTTGTAAGGAGGCTTATAAAAGCCATGGATATTTCTTTTTCCAGTTCTCTTTTCCCTTGGTTCTGGGTACCCAGCACCACATTTATAAAATTGGATTGGGAGTCTGTTTGCTTTTTTAATCTAAGAAACCATTGATCCATGTTAGGATGATTAAGCCACACCATGGTATATACCTTATCAGATTTAAAATATATATATAAACTTCTTTGGCCCAGGCACATAAAGAAATCACTTTTTCATGAAATACAATGATTTAAAAGCTTCACTGAAGTTTAAAACATTTATTAGGCTGTCTACTATATTCATTGCTTTAGTCTGATATGACCAACATTAAATAATGTATTCTAGTAATTTAAAATTTTAACAATTTTCCTCTTTATTATTATGCCATATTATATTAATTCTTTTTCAAAAATACCACTGACAATTACTTAAGTACCTAGAATTACTGGTAGTTAATGTCTCCACACTTGAATGTAAAAACTAGCATAAAATGCTCTGTAGAAATTTACCTTCTCTGTTATATGTCATCATCTGGGCAAATGGCCAATACAAAATACATTTGCTAAAATGTAAAGCAAAACTTTTAAAGGTGTCTAAAAATGAAAACTCATAGATAAGTCAAAGGACTATACTTCTCCACTTATGAAATTCTTATAAAATGAATAAAAAGAGACTATCTGGACTACTCTCAAAGCTTCAAATTCTCCTAAAGCAGAGACCTGGTATTAGCAAAAGTATTTACAAAGTAGCTAAGAAAAACCACAAAATAAAACTACTCTAAAACAATTTTATATTTGCAACATCAATCAATAAAAAAGTTAATTGGGGCAAGTAAATATTTTATAAGGAAAAAATCAGTACTGAGCTACCCAAAACAAATCCTAAGTTTAGGCATTACACATTTCCTCAGCTGAGTCAAAAGTAGCTGACCAAAAACTTTATCAACAAAAAGAAGTCACTGTTACCTAGTATTTTTTCACATCTGTAAGACAATTAAAATGTGTTTAGTTATGATCGTAGGGTTTTCTAGCATCCTAATGTGACTTCTAAATGATTTTCTTAAATTGTAAGTATATTCGAAACATAACTCTGCTCCTTTTTTTAAAAAAACATTTAATACCTTTACTTAAAACTTCTGGAAAATGATGTATTTGTAGACACTGAGCTGGGCAACAGCAGCACATACTGGGCTCTGTTCATTGTGCTGCAGTCGCTCTTCCCCCGTGAAAACTTTCCCCATCACCTCCAATGTTTTCTATTCTAATAACCTAGCACCACCGTGTCCTTTATATCCCTTCCTATAGCTCATTATGCCACATTCATAAAAAATACCCAATATGCTGACATATGCTCCCTTTGTACCAAATTTTGGAGAATGTCTGTAGGTTCTATGTAATTAAACATTGTGAGGAGCTTATGTCTCAAGAGCTCTACTGTGGTGTTTTCCCCGAAAGATGGAAAAAATATTTAATCTGTTTAAATATTTCTACTGTTACACCAGGACACTAAATCTCAAGAAAGGTAAGTGACTTTCCAGACGTCACACAGCCAAAAAGTTACATATGAGGCTTCTTGTTCAGGGCTGCACATATGTGATGGGATCTTGAGTAACTACCTAACCTGTTGTTTTACCTATAAAATTAGAAAATAGTATCAACTTTATATAGTTGTGAGAATTAGAAGATAAAAATAAAGCAACTGCTACACTGCCCTTTCCCCACCAACACTGTGCTACTGCTCTAAGTTCTGTGACGGTGCACGGACACTTGGTTTCTACAAGTTATAGAAGAATATTTGACTTCTCTAGAGGCACTTGTGTATTATTAATAGTAGAGTGATCTAAGTCAGTTAAAATACCAGCAACACAGCATTCCAGCTTCAATGGCTTGTACCTATAGTTTTCAACCTGAGCTTAAAACTCAGGCCCCTGCACTCCTGCTGGTGTTGAAGACAAATTCTCCAGGCCCAAGGTCAGTTTGGGACCAGCTCTCACCCCCAACCTGCTATAAAGTAGCCGCAGCCCAACTCCGCCAGACTGAGGCCAGAGACTTCCTCTATTCCTTGTTTTTTAATAGGCCACCCACAAACTATGTATTTAAAATGATGACGTAAAAAATGATAATATATTACTGAATTTATTGGCCTGAAAAATGTTCAGCACAAGGGACAAATAAGCTAAAAATATTATTTAAAATACAATCTCATTTTTATTGGTTCTCTAACCTTACATAAAATTAGACCATGTGTGTTAAGAGTGTGAATAATTTTCTTTGCAAAGCTCATAACTGGCTTTATTATTGAAAGTTCCTATATACCGCACACCCACTTTGCTCTATTTTTGACATCCTACAGTCATATGATACAAATAAGCCATTAAAAAATGGACAGTGGCCCTGGCCAGTTTTGCTCAGTGGTTAGAGCATCAGCCCTCAAATTGAAGGGTCCCGGGTTCAATTCCGGCCAAGGGCACATACCTTGGTTGGAGACTCAGTCCCCGGCCCTGGCCACATGCAGAAGGCAACCAATTGGTGTGTTTCTCTCATATCAATATTTCTCTCTCTGTCTCTCTCTGAAAAAGCAATGGAAAAAATATCCTCTGGTAAGAATTTAAAAAAAAAATGGACAGTGGATCTAAAGAGATATTTCTTCAACAATATACAAATGACCAATAAGCACATGAAATGATATTCAACATCATTAGTCATTAGAGATACAAATCAAAACCACAATGAGATGTCATTATATACCCACTAGAGTGCCCATAATAAAATAAAAAAAAACTGATAATAACAATTACTGGTGAGGATCTGGAGAAATTGGAACCTTCATACACTGCTGGTTGAAGTGTAAAATGGTGCCACAACTGTGTAAAATAGTCTGACAGCTCCTCAAAAAGTTAAGTATAGAGTTGCCATGTGACCCTGTAATTCCACTCCTAGGTATATACCCATGAGAACTGAAAACATGTCCACACAAAAACTTGTACACAAATGTTCATAGAGGTATTATTCATAATAGCCAAAAGGTAGAAACATCACAAATGTACATTAACTGATGAATGGGCAAACAAATGTGATTTACAATACAATGGAATATCATTCAGGAATACAAAGGTATGAAGTACTAATACACGATACAACATGGATGAATCCCAAAAACATCACGCTAAGTGAAAAATGTCCATCACAAATGGCCACATATTGCATGATTTCATTAATACAAAATATCCAGAATCGGTAAATCTATAAAAGCAGAAAGTAGATTAATGATCTATAAGGGAAGAAAGTAGATTAATGGTTGATTAGGGCTGAGAGAGATGGGGAAATAGGAGAGTCAAGGCTAATGGGTATGGGGTTTCTTATCAGGTGACGGAAACATTCTAAAACTGACTGTAGTGATGGTTGCACAATTCAGTGAATATACTAAAAACCACTGAATTGTACACTATGGGTAAGTAAATTTGTAGCATGTAAATTATAACTCTAAGTTGGTGTGTGTGTTTTAATATTACCAATATGACAAGTTTAACCGCTAGGCATCCACCTGCACCCAAATAGCCAAAAAAATACCTCTCCCTAACCACTACACAAACTGGAGGTTTATGATCTGGAGAAAGTGAATCTGAACCAGAGGCTCTGCGGATATAGGGATACACAGGGAAGGGTAGGGAGGGGGTACACAAGACTGAAACCAGAGCAAAGTCTGCATACTGAATAGTATGATACCCAGATTCTTCCTCTATTTCCTTCTTCCATTTTATAACCATCAAAAAGGAAGTTAGCAGATCACCCTTTGCAGACACTAAAGAAACACAAAGAAAAGACCTATATAAGTTATAACATTTCAAAATTTCCCAATGAAATATTTGGCAAACATCTCCTTATCATCCCCACAGTAATACTTCCTAAGACCAATACTCACACATTCAACTGCCTACTCAACATCTGAAAAACAAATTAAAGGAAAGGAACAAACAAAATTGAAACAGACTCATAGATACAGAGAACAGACTGACGATTGCCAGAGGGGAGGGGGGCTGGACATGCATAAAAAAGGTGAAGGAATTTAGAAGTACAAATTGGTAGTTACAAAATAGTCACAGGGATGTAAAGTACAACAGAGGGAATGTAGTCAGTAATATTGTAATAACTATGTATGGTGCCACATGGGGACTTGCAATACTGGGAGCATCACTTGGTAAAGCATATGATTGTCTAACCACTATGCTGTACACCTGAAACTCATATAAAATAAGTCTGAATGTAAACTGTAATTGAAAAATAAAATTTTTTAAAGTAGTAATGAAAAAAAAAAAGAAAGTCTCGTCTTAGAGTTATACTTTTTAGCCACTAAACAACCTTTTCCCCTTTTCATGGTACCAGCACCCTGATTTTCTCTGCAAGAATTTATTTGGGCTTTAATTTTAGTAGAATTGAGAGGGATTAATTTGGGGAAAATGGCTTCTTTTGATCAAATGTTCTCTTCCTGGGGTTTAAATCCTGAATAAAGTTACAAAAAGTGAAAATTATTGATACCAGTTCACTCCAACTTCTTCCACCATTTCTGCTCCAGAGACCTCTAGAGAAGGTCTGGGATTCATATGCTTTCTTAGCCTGATTCCTCAGCGTCCCTTCTGATTCTGTGAATAAGATTCCCACATTCTTCCACTGAATTACCTTTTAAATTAACCAAAGCTGGTTTCTGTTGCATACAACCCAAAACAACAACTGATACATTACTGAAGCTTTACAGTCTGTATTCACTTATGGTAATATAAGTCCCCACTAATAACTCTCATCAAAATGTTTTAATATTCTCATCTGACTCTTTAGCCTTCCACATGAATTTTAGAATCTGTCTTCCCCAAATAATTCCACTGAAGTTTTCATTAGAACTTCTTTAATCCATAATATAGCCCAGGGAGGATTCTTGTCTTTACAATGTTAAATGTTCACAAACGTCTTGCCATTTTCTTTTTTAATACTCTCAGTTAAATTTTATAATTTTTAATGTATTTGTTGTTAACTATATTCCTATTTTTGTCACTGTGGTAAAAAAGCAAACAAACATGTTTTTAGTATTTTATTCTCTGATTATCGCTAGTATGTAAGAATGTAAACATAATTGTTATATATTATTTTCTTTCTGGCCTCCTAGCTGAATGTTCTTACTAGTGTTAATAATTTTAAAGTTTATTTTCTTGTCTATTCAGGGCTATAAACATATCTATAATAATAAGAATCACATCTCCTCCTTTTCAAATATTATAATTCTTATTGCTCTTCTTGCCTTTATATATTTCTTTGGCTACAATTCCCAAAACAATGTTAAATGACAGCAGTGAGTTTAAGGAGAGTACCTTAGCATTTTATCAGTAAATACTCTCTATAAAGGTTTATTTACCTAATAACAATTATAAATTATGTTTAGGAAAAACGTCTATATCTAGTAAAATATTTAATTTCCCACAAAGCAAAAGGTAATTTTAAAAAGTAGAATTAACAATAAATTCTATTTCTCTCAAAATTAAAATGATTATCAGTATTAATCACTCATAAAAATATTTTTATTTTTCATTTGTAAACTGATGTTCCTTTATCATCTAGACTTACCTGAGAACTATTCCAAAATATCATGCGACTAGTATTCATGATTCAAACTACGAAAGTATAATTTAATATTAAGTATACAAAACTTTCCCTGTATCACTTCCTTAACCTTATAATGTAAACAATTACACTAAAACTTTCCAATATTTCATAAGAATTAATGTTAAAAATGGACAGGTTTTTAAAATTAGGGACAAAATATAATATTTACCCAGATACAAAAGTCTTCAAAAGAGCCAAATACTCAATATAAATAAATGCTAAAAAAAAAAAAAAAAAAAGTAGTTTCCTATTTTATTGCACAGTAAATCTTCCTCTGACCTGAAAATACTGCCTGGATAACGTATGTACATTACAAAAGAATGAGAAAATATACCTCAAATTCTTTTCGAAGACGTTCCTCTCGCTGAGTGCTAAGTTCAAGTTCACTTGTTTGTCGCCGCAAAAGGTCAGAGCAGTCCATGTGTTCAGCTTCTAATTTTTCCACTTTCCTGTGCATACTTTGTACAGCATTATCTTGCTCCTGGAAAATAATTCATTTTTGCATCAACAGAATTCATAAGCCAACAATGACTAAAATGTATCCTATGATAAACAATGAGCAACTAAATCTGTGCTTCAACCAGAATAGGTTAATCTACATAGGAGATATTTTCCAGCAATGTTTCAGAATGTACATGTACTATAAAAGCGCTACTGGAGGTTTACAATTGTTAAAAATCTGATTAATACATACTAAAACTGAAATGTGTATAGCTTACTGAAATGTTATGCTAGTTCAAATGACCTCTGAGGGTATTTACATAATGCTGTAGTTCAGCTGCCATATATAGTTTTCCCATCTCGTTAAAATTTTAAAGTATTTAGTAATACAAGTGGATATTGCTCCTTTGGGTGGTAAGGAATGATTGGCCTGAATACCTAACAATGACCCATGAGAGAATTTTACATGAGCTCATGAACTTTATGCTTATAGCTCTTAAAGCTGCATCCACTAGATGGCTGTGTTTCATTTCTCTCCAGTTTTTTAACTTTTCAAATCTTTGTTGTAAAACTGAAAGAAAAATAGTAACAGGCACTCTTCTACGTAAATCTCTCAATCTCTAATTCCCGACTACACTCAGAAATCAGAGCTGAATTTTATGGAAGTTCAAACATAAAGTTAACACACACATCAAAGGTCTTTTCCACAGTAACTAATCTAGATTCTTCATTCTCACCAGCATAACGTTATCCTGGGACATTAGCATTTTTTAAACATGTCTATTTATGCGTGCTCTCAAGTATCCCTAGCCACTGAAAAGGTACCACTGCAATCTGAGTGAGAACACTGCAAACAGCAAATGTAGTTCTCTGGAAGATCTTGTCTAGGAAGCCCCGGCAGAAGAGCCAGTCAATGGATGAAGGACACAGTTTAACTTCTCTCCCCGCACCTCTCACTTAAAGCATTACTATTCCATAGCAAACAGCACATGAACTTGTAAGAATTACTTTCTTCAGGTAGAAAACTTTTTTTATTTAAAAATTTTTAATGTTGACATTATGGCAGGTGCCCCCTTCTCCTCCCCCTTTGCCCTCCCCCCCCCTTGACCTTCACCAAACTACTGTGGTTGTCCATAGGTGTGCAAATATGTTCTTTAGCTAATCCCTTCGCCTCCTTCATCCAGTCACCACCGGCCCCTCCCCTCGGGCACCAGCCAGTCTGTTCCATGTGTCCCTGCTTCTGGTTCCATTTTGCTCAGCAGTTTGTTTTGTTCAGCAGACTGCACGTATTAGTGAGATCATACGGTTATTTGGTTCGATTCTGGTCAGGGCACAGGCACAGGTTTCAGGCTCAATCCCCGGTAAGGGGCATGCAGGAGGCAGCCAATCTATGTCTTGCTCTCACATTGATTTTTTTTTTCTCTCTCTCCCACTCCCTCCTCTCTCTCTAAAAATAAATTAAAAATCTTTAAAAGAGAAAATACTTAAAATACAGAAGCTCACTTACTTGCACATTTCCTATCTGTAAACAATAGATAGAAAGAAAGCTGGGTACCAGAGCAAAAGTATGCCAACACTGCCTACAACCAGCAGACAGCACTCTCGGTTTTTATAATGACATTCTGGATTTAGTGACAGATGATAATGTAATCAGCCTTATGTAATCTAATTTCATCGTAAGAGTGCCTTCACTTATGAAAGCACTTTTAAGACCAAAAATATAAGATACTATTGTGATTCTACAGGATAGATCCCCTACTTCAAGCAGTAAATAGTACAAGCATTAATTCAAAGTCACATATGTCTTCTTGATTTACAAATACATAATCTTCAACTTTTTTTCCCATTGCTTTTCAGAGAGAGAGAGAGAAAAAAAACATTGATGTGAGAGAGACACACTGATTGGTTGCCTCCCACACACACCACAATGGGGGCAGGGGATCAAGTCTGCAACCAAGGTACGTGCCTTTGGCAGGAATAGAACCTGGGACCCCCTTCAGTATGTGGGCCAATGCTCTAACCACTGAGCAAACTGGCCAGGGCCATAATCTCCAACTTTTAATCACCTACTTAGAGTACTATGTATACTATAAATGAATAAACAGCAATTTACACAATCATAAAGGAAACCCAACAATTTGAAATAAAAACAAAATAAAGTCTATATCCAAAAGATGCTTTTATATCCTGGGTGATGGCACTTATTTCAAACAATATTTATTAAACAACACAAAAGAAATTAAAGTATTCAGGGAGTACCATGAGATCTACTTATTAGAAAACGTGCCAGTGATTCCTATTCGTTTTTACTGCTGACAGTATTACAGATGTCCCTCATTTCCCCCCCTTTGCTCCCTCCTACTCTATTGATTGTATGGGAAGACGACAAACAATCATTCCAGATGAAGAGCATGCCCATCATTCCCTGCATGTCTGAGTTTAATCCTATAAAAAAGAACAACTGAAAAATCAATGGTGATCAGTTATGACTTACTAGGCTTATTTTGGTGAGGTTTTCACTTTAAGACCTATATTAAATACTACTTACTAACAGCTTTTAAACAAAGGTCTTTCAAGATGTAGATGAAATTCTGACCTAATGATCAGTTTCTTTTTTTTTTTTTAAAATATATATCTTTATTGACTTCAGAGAGAGGAAGGAGAGGGAGAGAGAGAGAAACATCAGTGATGAGAGAGTCATTGATTGGCTGCCTCCTGCACTCCCCTCACAGGGATCGAGCCCGCAACCCGGGCATGTGCCCTGACCGGGAATCGAATGGTGATCTCCTGGATCCTAGGTCGATGCTCAACCGCTGAACCACGCCCAGCCGGTCGTGATGAGTTTCAATACAGAAGTCAAGCAGTCATTAATATTATGCGACTACTATATATTCTTGAACATGGCTACAAATGCATACACACATGTACAGAGTTTTTATAGAAAACTATTTTGCTCAGATAGTGGAGATTTTAGGAATTCTACTCCTATATACAAGAAACATATTAAGCAATCAAGCTAACTAATTATATTAAGTCAAATTACACTGATTCCCCAATATTAAACACACTTGACATTTATTATATAAAGTCTTTTTCTATTTTATCTTTTTACATTTTGGCTGCATTCAGTTGGCTAATATTTTGTGTAATATTTTTGTATCCATACAAAATTCATGAGTGAGACTGGTTGTAACTATCTTTTCTCATATCCTTGTCAGTTTAGTACCAAGACTTGTAGGGTTAGTATGTTATCAACATTTTTCCATTCTCTGATGGCAGTTTTATGTAAGACTAAAATTATTTGCTCCTTAATGTTTCTTTTTATTCACCGGTAAAGCAATATAAAGGCTTGGAATTTTGACAATAAGTGAATCAAGTTTTCTACTTTCTACCTCTTCTTAAGCCATGGGGTAGAAATGAACATGAACACTGTTGGAAACCTCAAAAAGCAGCAGTTAGTTATATCCTCAGATCACCTCTGCCAGCTCCCTCCCTAACAAATGTCCCTCCCTCCTGGAAAAAGACAAAGAGTTTACTAATTAGAAAGGTTGATCCAAAAAGGTTCTGAGGTCATGAAAATAAGACACAGCTGGGGGTCAGGGTGAGACACCTTATTAAAAATTAAAGACATTAGGTGGAATCTGCATAGTGGGTAGTGAAACCTTACAGCTCCCCTTCTCTCTTCAGCTCCCAGAATATTGATTCCTACAGTTAAGACACCATAAGGAGATGACTAGAATATTCCTTTGTGGAGAAGCTACCAGTCCAAGAGAAAAGAGGTATAGATACTAGCATTTTTTTAAATGCCCCAATTATATTTTTATTGATTTTTTTATTGAATGTATTGCAGTGAGATTGGTTAATAAAATTATATAGGTTTCAGGTGTACAATTCTATGACACATCATCTAAAATGCCCCAATTAAATGGAAGTGTTCCATATATAGAGAGCTTCCTCTCAGCTTTTTAGTGCCTCATTCTTTTTTTTCTTTTGTTTTAATATATCTTTATTGATTTCAGAGAGAGGAGAGGAGAGGGAGGGAGAGAGACCGAAACATCAATGATGAGAGAGTCATTGATCGAGCCCACAACCCGGGCATGTGCCTTGACCAGGAATCGAACCCCGATCACCTGGATCCCAGGTAGACACTCAACCGCTGAGCCACGCCCAGCCGGGCTAGTGCCTCATTCTTAAAAATGAGTACACAGCCAAGGATCATCAGACACTTGAGGAAAGAGTCTCATATGAAACTCTAAGACTACTACAAACACTGGAACCAAACACTGAGAGAAAATAAAGATAATCGAACATCTGATTCTTTACAAACATCTAATCAAACATCAAATATATTTTCAAAGCCATACAAACAAAGTTTGCTAGATATGACTTATTTCAAGTTATCAGAATTTCAAAGACAATTGTCTGAGTGTAGAATTATTTAAACTGCATCGCAAAGGGTTAATAAGGAGAGTCTAAAGAATCAATTACCTTAAAAAAGTGAAAATTAATCTCTTCTGTTTCCCAGTATTATTATACCATTTTGATACCTCTCATAATTTACAAGGATAAAATTAGAAAAACCATTTTTTTTGGAATGTTAGATAATGTAATATTTCTAAAACTTTGGTATTTAATGAGTAATTAAATTAATTTGTTGTGTTAATTAAATTAATAAAACAGCCCGGCCAGGCGTGGCTCAGCAGTTGAGTGTAGACCTAGGATCCAGGCGATCAGGGTTCGATTCCAGATCAGGGCACATGCCCAGGTTGTGGGCTCGATCAATGACTCTCTCATCATTGATGTGTCTATCTCTCTCTCTCCTTCTCCTTTCCTCTCTCTGAAATCAATAAAGATATATTTTTTTAAAAATTAATAAAACAAAGCAATGTTTTCTAAAAGCAATTTCAAAAAAAGTGACTTGGTGTTATTTTTCTATTTTACTTAAAGATCTCAAGCCTGTCAAGTTTTTTTTATGTAAAAAACATACATCTGAAGATAAAATTTACATTATCAGGGAAATTTCGACTTCTGTTGTTTTAATTATCTTCACTATATGCCTGAACTTCTTAACACCAAAAATAAAAATTATGATCCAAAATAAATAAAGACAATCAAGGGAGGAAGAAAGAAAACACCCTCAATACAAGTATGACTTACATCCACAGAAAATTAAAATAAGGTATGACAAACATGAGACAAGAAGAGTTTACTATAAAAAAGTAGTCAAAAAACAATGAACTCTAGGAATTTAAAAACCCAAAAGCAGAAATGAAAATTCAATACAAACATTACAATATAAAATTGAGGAAATACCTCCAGAAAATAAGAGCAAAAATATAAAAGAATAGAATAATAGAATAAGCACTACAAGAATATCAACTCATTGCCAAAAAGATCTATCAATCTAATCCATTTCCAACCAAAGTTACAACAAGGTTTTTTGGTGGAACACAAGATGCCAATCCTCAAACTCACATAAACAGAAAAAGGCTCAGAATAGCTCTCCTTCTCCCAAAAAATATTAAGAGTAAGGAGAGGGGAACTTGACCTACTAGAGATCAAGACTGACTGTAAATCCATGATAAATAAATGTATTATTGATTCATAAATAGATATATAAGTGGAACAGAACAGAGCTCCCAGGAACCAAGGCTTAGATATAAAGGAAATTGGTATGTGAAACAGACAACATTATCAATCATTAAGTACTAACAGAATAGACAATTGAATGATTGGTACAGAAACATTTGATTATCCATTTGGAAAAAAAATTCATACTACATATTGAAAAAATACATATTGTCTTTATGACTTTAGGTTACATAAACCATAAAAAACACTATCAAGGAAGACTGATAAGTTCAACTACATTAAAAATTTCAAATTGTACATCAAACACAATGTAAATTGTCTCCACAAAGAGAAAAAAGATGTTTGCGATAGGGATATTAATAACTAAGGATTAGTAACCAAATGTATAAAAAGCTCCTATAAATTATTAAATATATATATAAATTATATTAATGAAAAAAAGAAAAAACATAAACTGGCAGTTCACAAAAGAAGAAACATAAAGGCCAAAAAACATAACATGCTCAATGTCAGGGAAATAGAAATTTAAACAAGAATGAGATATCATTTCATACACATCCTACTGCAAAAAAATTAAATCTGAAAAATACCAAGTGTTCAAGAGACTGTGAGAGAAAATAAACTCTTCTCTCATGTTGGTACAACCATTTTGGGGAACAATTTGGCATATATTTTACCTTCTAATAATTGCATATGTACTAAATACATACCCACATGAATAAAAGTATATGATGCTCACAGAAGCACATTTTGTAACAATTAAAACTTGGAAAGAACTTAAATCTCAATCAATTAAGTAATGGATAAATTAATTATGATATAAGCATAGGATAAAATACTATACAGAAATTGAATGAACCAGAGATACTTTGTTAACTTGGATGAATCTCAACAAAACAAGTAAAAAAAACAAGCTGGACAAAAATGCATATTGTATGATATTCTATGTATATTTTTTAAACAAACGAAATGATAAAATAATATGATATACTATCAATATACAAAGACAGAAAATTGAACACCAATTTCGAAATGATGCTCATCTTTTAGGGGTGAGGTGGTGGTGAGAGGGTGAAGTGACAGAATCGTCAGTCTTCAGTGATCTAACACTTCACTGTTTGTTTTTATTTCTGAAGCAAATATGGCAAATACATTATCTAGACGGTACATATTGGCTATATTAATGGAATTAGTTGGACATACTGGATATTGGTTACGTTAATCCCTGTAATTTTTTATATGTTCAAGTATTTGTTTTAAGTGTCTGCTTTCATCAGTACAATCCAGTACAATGGGTGCATTATAACATACAAGAAAATTCAAAAAGAATCATACAACCATAAAATACCTCATGCGGTTTTACAAAATTAATTTGCCTCCTTCCAAGAAAATTTTTCCAATTTTGTCAAAGAATTTATCATCTAACCCAAACAAAAGCTACCTGGATCCTTACAGTGAAAAACTCTGTGTGTGTGTGTGTGTGTGTGTGTGTGTGTGTGTGTGTGTGTAACAAAATCATATTAAGGACATTGGAAATTGAGGGAGTTTTTCTTTTTTCCACTAGAGGGAGGTGTTGAACTTAAAATATTTTAAAATGAAGCTTGTGTTTGAACGGACATTTAACATTACAGGAAACCACATTGTGCTGCTGGAAAATAAATTTTTCTTTCCACATCCTCCAGAAACATAGCCCCAAAGTATGATTCTTCATATGTACTCATATAAACATCTCTCAGACTCCAAAATATGGTTTCAGCTCTGAAGAATTACAGAAGCAGGGTTAGAAACGTATCAGAGCAAAAGTACTTCTTCCTAGCTTATGAAATGTATCAACACACCTAGTTATAACCCAGCACATGGTTATACCATGAAAGAGCCGGAACAAGCTTCTGCTCTCAATCCCCACAGCCAACGCAGTTCTACAATCAAAAAGTGTCTGCTGCTGTAAAGTAGAAACTGGAACTAACTTTGTGTACCTGTCACTATCATTAATCCATAAGCTTGCAGACCCAGCAGTACTTCTAGGCATGAACACAGCTGAACCACTTCTACTACAGCTCAAAGATATAA
This sequence comes from Miniopterus schreibersii, assembly GCF_964146895.1. NCBI lineage: Eukaryota > Metazoa > Chordata > Mammalia > Chiroptera > Miniopteridae > Miniopterus > Miniopterus schreibersii. The sequence goes on along the minus strand of NC_138111.1, from coordinate 52,333,613 downwards.
ACAAGAACATTAGTGAATCATTTGTAATTAGAGCAAAAAATTTGAAAGAAAATAAAATTCCATCAATAAGAAATTCCTTAAATATATTAGGAAATTCCACATGACAGAATATCGTGCAAACACAAGAATAATGTAAGAACATCAAAAGACGGACACCAAGTATTATTGAGACATGTAATTTCATTTATGTAAATACAATAATATATGTTTATATATCCTTAGATGAGGAGTGGGATTGAAGGGGGAGGGAGCAAGACCTTCACTTTCTACTTTTAAATTTCCCTAAACTAGGGGCATTTTTTACCATGAGCACAATATATAGTAACTTTATAAACTGAATATTAAGCTATTTCCTGTCTGGAAAAAACAGGCAATACCGGTGCCATTTTTCTATGCCATTTGCTTATACAGGGCACCAGTGGGCAGTTTCTCAGGAAACTGCAAAGAAATATTCTTTGTTGCCCTAGAGCATTTAAGGTAAACTCCTTAAACATTTCCTTTTCATCTAACTTCCTCCAAGCTATCCCTAGGTCACAGCTGTGCTTACCGGGTCAATCTTTGACATGTTGCACCCCAATAAGCTGTCTTATCATACAGCCTACTGATGCCTCAGCCTGATCGGATGCCTTCCCACTCTTCCTCCTCTTTCATTAGTTTATGGTATGATTTTCAATCTACATCTCCCACACTGTTTGCCATCACAAACTCTCCCACTCCTTAATCACTGATACATAAACAAATGAGTGCGGAAATGATCATTTTATTCCCTGGTTGAGTTATAGAATTCTGGAAATGAAATAAATAACAAAAAACAGTATACATTAATCTTGTAAATGTTTGCAATCCTGCTGATCAATTATACATTGAAATAAGCTGGAAAAAATGATAAAGGAGGGACCATGGTAGTTTAAAAACAAAGTTTTACCACTGCATGTCCCACACTGTCTACAACAGAAAAGCTCATGGCAAATAGGCATCCTCAAAGTTCACATTGCGATTGGCCACTATACTGCACATCTGAAACTAACACAGAATAGTGTTGAATGCAAACTGTGATTGAAACATAAGTTTAAAAAAATTTTTAATAAGTCATGAGGATGTAAGGTACAGCATGGCGACTATAGTTGAAAATAATGTGCTACATGTTTGAAAGATGCTAAGAGAATAGACTCTAAGTTCTCATCACAAGAAAAAATTCTGTAATTATGTATGGTGACAGGCGTTAACTAGACTTATTGTGGTAACAATTTCACAATATATACAACTATTGAATCACTATGCTGTACACCTGAAATGAATATGACGTATATTGACTATATCTAAATTTTTTTTTTTAATTTTTTTAAGTTCACATTGCTATTGCTATTGCTATTGCAGAAACAAAAATAAATTTAAAAAAACAAATGTTCATTTTCAATAAAAATGTAAATAGAGAAAAATAAAAACAATATATACACATATTTTTTCAAGATCAACATAAATACTTTGTTCTAAAATTACCACGGCTTTGATTTTTTTTGAAATGCTTAAAGAAAGACAGGGAATTTTTGTTTATCAAAAAAGGTAATATGTTTAAACAAATGAGAAATACTATCTTAAATGGGATAAGTTTTGAGGTAACTCCACTAAGAACTCCCATTAATATTCCAGAGATGTACATCTCTACTGAGTGCTTCAATATTGGAAAAGAAGGGAACATAGCATAAAATGAAGATTTTCCTTTGTGGGTCTAAATAATAAAGCTCAAATGAGAGAAATATTACACCAGTTTCCTGTTAAAGATGGGATTTCAATTAGAAGGTTGTTTAAAACTTATTTTAAAAACTGAATTCCCTTAGAGAGCTACATAAAGAGAACACTATATAATGCTAACACCTAATTAACAGATGGAGACCTCTACCCAGCAGCAACCAAGAGAGAAGAGAATTTCAATCTTTTCCTTTTTTTTTTTTTAAATATATCTTTATTGATTTCAGAAAGAGGAAAGGAGCGGGAGAGAGAGAGAGAGAAACATCAATGAGGAGAGAGTCATTGATCAAGCCCGAAACCGGGCATGTGCCCTGACCAGGAATCGAATCCAGATCATCTGGATCCTAGGTCAACGCTCAACCGCTGAGCCACGCCCCGCCTGGTGCAATCTTTTCCTTTTTTAAAACAAAACTTTTATGTATAGTTTCTTACACTTGCCATATAAAAGGAAAGCAGTTTTCTTGTTACTATAGAAAGGATAAGACATAGCCTTGGCTGGTGCAGCTCCGTGGCTAGAGCGTTGGCCCTCTTCTTCTTAAAGAAAACCCATTAACATTCCATAGAATACTAGTTTGGTGGTGATGACTCCCTTTAGCTTCTTCTTGTCCGGGAAGCTCTTTATCTGTGCTTCGACTCTAAATGATAGCTTTGCTGGGTAGAGCAATCTTGGTTGTAGGTCCTTTCTTTTCATTACTTTGACTATTTCATGCTAATCCCTTCTGGCCTGCAAAATTTCTGTTGAGAAATCAGCTGACAGTCTTTTTCCTTTTTTTAAATTTACTTTTATTGTTGAAAGTATTACAAATATCCTCCTTTTTCCCCCCACTGATTCCCTCCCCACAGGCCTTCACCTGACTATTGTCTGTGTCCATAGGTTATGCATATATGCATGTAAATTCTTATGTTAATCTCTCCCCACCCACTCCCACCTTCCCTCTGAGATTTGTCAGTCTGTTCCATGCTTCTATGTCTGTGGATCTATTTTGTTTATTGTTTTATTTTGTTCATTAGATTCCACATATGAGTAAGATCATGTGACACTTGTCTTTCCCTAACTGGCTTATTTCGCTTAGCATAATACTCTCCAGGTCCCACCACGCTGTCTCAAAGGGTAAGGGAGCCTTTGTTTTTATAGTTGCATAGTATTCCATGGTGTAGATGTCCGAGAAGATGCTTGATATGATTTCAATCTTCTTGAACTTGTAGAGACTTGTTTTGTGTCCTAAAATGTGGTCTATCTTTGAGAATGTCCTATGTGCACTTGAGAATGCCTATTCTGCAGTTTTGGAGTGAAATGTTCTGTATATGTCAATTAAATCCATCTGATCTAGTGTGTCAATTAGAGTCACTGTTTCCTTGTTGATTTTTTATCTGGAAGATCTATCCAGTAAAGTCAGTGGGGTGTTAAAGTCCCCTACTATGACTGTATTGCTGTTGATCTCCTGTAAAGTCCTCCAGAAGTTTGTTTTGTTGTTGTTTTCCCCCAGCCTGTGAGTCTTTTGTTCTGAGGTGGGTCTCTTGTAGACAGCATGTATTTAGGTCTTTTTTTATTATCCATTCAGCTACCCTATGTCTTTTAATTGAGACATTTAATCCATTTATGTTTAAGGTTATTAGTGATAGGTACTTATCTATTGACATTTTATGTCTTTATGCCTACATTTCTCATTCTCTCTATTTCAACTTCTTACTACAGCAGTCCCTTTAACATAAAGGATAAATTCCTTTAGCCTTTTTTTTTTGTCTAGAAAGCTCTTTATTTCACCATCTATTTTGAATGATAGCTTTGCTGGATAGAGTACTCTTGGTTTCATATCCTTGTTTTGCATAACCTTGACTACTTCATGCCATTCCTGTCTGGCCTGTAGAGTTTCTGATGAAAAATCAACTGACAGTCTTCTGGGAGCTCCTTTGTAGGTAACAGCTTGCTTTTCTCTTGCTGCCTTTAAGATTCTCTCTTTGGTCCAGCCGGGTGTGGCTCAGCGGCTGAGCATCAACCTGGGGTCCAGGCGATCAGGGTTCGATTCCTGGTCGGGGCACATGCCCAGGTTGCGGGCTCGATCAATGACTCTCTCATCATTGATGTTTCTATCTCTGTCTCTCCCTCTCCCTTCCTCTCTCTAAAATCAATAAAGATATATTTAAAAAAAAAAAAAAAAAAGATTCTCTTTGTTTTGAATTTTTGGCATTTCAATTATGATGTGTCTGGGCATGGGCCTCTTTGGGTTCTTCTTGCTTGGGACACTCTGTGCCTCCTGAACTTGTGTGACTTTTTCCTTCACCAGGTTAGGGAAGTTTTCTGCCATTATTTCTTCAAACAGGTTCTCTAACCCTTGCTTGCTTTTGACCTCCTCTGACACTCCTATGATACAAATATTGTTACATTTCATGTTGTCCCACAGCTCCCTTCAACTGTCCTCGTTTTTTGTTTTTTCTTTTTGGATCTCTGATTTTTTTCTACCCTGTCTTCTAATTCACTGATCTGATCCTCAGCTTTCCCGAATCTGCTGTTTATTCCTTCCAATGTTTAATTTTTACTATATCATTCTTAATTTCCTTCATAGTTTCCATTTCTTTTCTCATGCTGTTGAGCATTCTTATGATCAGTATTCTGAACTCTATATCTGATAGATTGCTTACCTCCCTTTCATTTATCTCTTCTTCTGGAGAATTCTTTTGTTCATTCATTTGGGGCTTGTTTTTTTGTCTCCCCATTCTAGCTGCCTGTTTGGATTTGTTTCTATGTATTATGTAGATCTGCTAAGACTCCCAGTTTTTTGGATGGCCTCTGGTGCAGGCCAAAGTCAGACACTGTTTGTGACCGGCCTTGAGTACTCTGTTTGAAGTTTTCCACAGCTTCTGTTTTCCTCTGCTGGGTCTGAGTGTGTTTGGACAGGACCAAGATGTGGACCAAGGTCTGATTTTCCAAGCCCTGGGTCCAGAAGGAAATCAGGCAAAGACTCCAGTCTCTTAATGAGCCTCAGGCTGAAGAAACTCCACAGGGTGGGGCAGCTGATTGTTATCAGTCTCTTAAGGAGCCTCTCAGGCTGTAGAAACTCCACAGGGTGGGGTCAGAGGTTTTCCAGCAGGGTGGGCCAATTGCTTCCCCCAAAGGCAAAAGCTGGTTGGAAGGTAAATGTCTGCCTGAGAAAGATGTCTTCTGCCGTATGGGGGAATGACTCAGCAGATGGGTGCCCTCTAAGATCTATCCCCCCAGCCAGCCCCCTGGATTCTCCTCACTGTGCTCGAGTCCACTCCGCTTCTGCCAGAGCCCAAGGTGAGTGGCTGCACACAGAACTTTGTGCATTGGCCCTTTAAGAGGGTGCCTGCAGTGCCAGCCCTCTCTCTCTGGCAGACAGAAACCCCACTGCTTTTCACAGCCAGATGTTATGTGGGTACCTTCCTCAGTTCTGGTGTTCTGAGCTGGGGAGCCCAGCTTGGGGTTGAGACCCCAGAATTCTCAGTGGGAACTTCCAACAGCTGATATACTCCAGACCTTCAGCTGCTGCCTGTGGGAGCCCAGCCAGCCCTCTCACCTCTGCACTTCCTACCAGTCTCTATGAAGATCTCCACTTTTGTCCTTGGTTATGAGGGTGCCCCCCAGCTAGTCTTCAGTTGCAGTCGATTATTCAGGGTGGTTTTTCTGCATTTTAGTTGTACTTCCAGTTTCATCCTGGGAGAGTGTCAGTGTAGCTTCCACTCAATCCACTGCCATCTTGGATCTCCTCTCAACTGAGTTTTATGGGAGCTCCCTTGTATGATCCAGATGGAGACCTCCCACAACCACATAAAAATTACAACTAAATTATAGAACCACCATCATTCAGAACCGCCTGAAATCTAGCTGAACAGAAGTGCTGGCTGAGGCTATTGTTCCTTTGCTGAGCCCTTCCCCCAGAAGTAGAATGGCTGTACCATATCTGAGTCTCCACCAATCTGGCTAACACTGTTTATCCAGCCCTGATGATTCCCTGAGACCCTGCCCTAGCCAACTTTCAGGCCTACCCAAGCCATTTTCAGTGGCTTTTCCATACAAATGGCCTCTTTTGGATCATGCTTCAGACATCATCCACACAATTAAATACAATTCTCTGAATCATATTTTACAAGTTTCAGGCTTCTGATTGGTAGCACTGAAGATTTCTGAGTGTTTAGAAATGAAGAGGTTATTTTCATTTACTTATGTTTGCTTGTTTGTTCCAGGTAGCCTTTAATATAATTATCAACAGCAGCTCAAATGCCTTCGGCTCTGTGATGAGTTCCCCTATCTCCCAGGCAGTTAATCAATTCTTCTTTTATGGTCCCATAATATTTTATTCAAAATTTTATGATATTACAATATATTTTCTCTCTTTACATGTCTCTCCATGTTGAAAAATAAAATCACATCATAATCATATCATATCATAAACAAATTGATATCCTCAGTACCCACACAGACACTAAGAAAACCAAGAGGTCTAAAGAGTAATTGCTATGTCTTTCCATATTCTACAGAAGATGTGACTGGGAAGAAAAGCATTGCCCAATGACCAAAGGGTTGGAAAAACTGTGGTTTTGTTAGTATTTTGAATACTTATATATACAACAAATTGAGTATTTCTACTGTTTACTTCCAGCTTTCACTCTTAAAGAAATAAGGTGCCTCCTATTCTCTGGCTGCCTTTGTCTTGAAAAGTTGTTTCAAACACAAAGTTACTCCAAAATTTAAGAATGTATATCTCTGACATCTATATAAAGACTAACTCAATTTGCCATTTTGTGTAGAAAAAGTGTTTGTCATCACAAAATATGTAATAGAGGAATGATGGAAATTTATTTGAAATTTTAAGTTAGTTGGTTATTGAATTCACAGTTTGAATTTGTCCTATCTCTCCTTCAAAATAACTTACATATAATCTCCAGAAAAAATGCAAAGTACACTGGAGTGAGAATCTGGAGACTTGTAGTCTTTTCTCACATTAATCATTCAGTTTGTGATCTCACATTAATCACTCGGTCATAAATCTCCTTCTGCTCATCTATAAAGGGGGTTAGATGTAATCAGTGATTTTCAAACAAGAAGCCTTGGGGATTCTGTGTGTTGCAGGGGGAGAGGTTAATAGAAGATGATTAATAATCTGCACTACATTACTTAAAATAGTTCAAAAACCACAATACTATAATATTTGTACACATCCATTAATATCCAAAATCCATTCTATTTCTTTTTACCCCAAAACTGCAACATTTTAATTTTATTTTTCAGTTACAGTTTACAGTCAATATTATTTTGTATTAGTCTCAGGTATACTGCATAGTGGTTAGATACCATTCTATCTCTTTATGCTATTAAAGACTCCTAACAGTCTCACATGTTAAATTGGAAAAATAAAATGCCAAATGTAGCCCTGGATGGGTGGCTCAGTCATTGGAGCCACCCATTGCAGGTTCAAACCCTGGTCAGGGCACATACCTAGGTTGCAGGTTTGACTCCCGGCCACAGTAGGGGCACATGTGGGAGGCAACCAATCAATGTGTCTCTCTCGCATCAGTGGTTTTTTTTCTCTCTCTCTCCCTCTTTTCCTCCCTCCCTCCTTTCCATTCTCTCTAAAAATCAATGGAAAAAATAGCCTTGGGTGAAGATTAACAAAACAAAAACAAATGTATATAGATGTCCCTCTCAAAATCACATAATGCAATGGAAGTCATCCAACTCTAATGATATCTGTTGGTAACAGCTGCATATATTGTCATGTAACTACAAATGAAAGATGACCTTTCAGAGGTCAAAGACTAGGAATTATTTTCCCTTTGAGCAAGCCAATTAATGCACTAATGTAAATTCAATATCATAAGCATTAACAAGACATATTTAAGGAACTGTATTATTATTTTTTAAATACCTGTACTATAAATTGTAACTCTCTTCTTTCTGCTTCCCATTGTTCTGCTTGTAATCTAAACTCCTCCAATGCTGTCTCCCTGATCTGAGAATCCATTTCATTCTTCTCCTGCTGATGTTTCTCCAATGCTTCCTTTATACGAATAAAATCTTGCTTTACTATTAGATCAATAAAAGTTAGCTTTCTTCCTTCATCCCTAATTTAAATATACAAAGGACTCTCCTTACCTATCTTGTTAAAACTCATTATAATTTATGCTAATATCATTACTAGAACTATTATATTTTGATCAGAATATAGATCTGAATAAGAAGCTATGCTTACCTATTTAATTTAAGCAACATTTTATATGTATATATATACTTAAACCAATTTTTCTAAAAATTTTAACTTCAGAGGTTTTAACAAAATGCATTATGATAAAGAGACAAAAAGAAAATATATAGATTTTATGTAATTTATATGTAAATCTATGTGTAAAGTAGATAATATGAAAATCTCTAATTACCTATGAACAAACTATTTGGATTACCTAATAATGTATATATAAACCTAACAGAAAACATCGTATTTCCAAAAGGGGAGAAGGAAGGAGTTTTGTGCAACAAACCAGGATAAGGAAATTCTAGAGTACCAAGAATTTTAAAAATCAAAAAATATGTTTTTAGCCCTGGCCCATGTCTCAGTTGGTTGAGTGTCCCAAGAACCAAGAGGTCACTGGTTCAATTCCCAGTGAGGACACATGCCCAGGTTGTGGGCTTGATCCCCAGTAGGAGGCATGCAAGAGGCAGTCATTGATGTTTCTCTCTCCCTCCCTCTCTCTTCCCCTCTGTAAAATCAATAAAAACATATTTAAATATATATATATATGTATGTGTGTGTGTGTGTGTGTGTGTGTGTGTGTGTGTGTGTGTGTTTTAAGTCTGGACTGTCACTACTTTCTAGTTCTACAGATAAACAATGTTGGCAAGAGGCTTTTCTTTTTGGGTTTTCCTATAGTTGTACTACATTTGCTACATCTAAGATGGTTCAAAAAACTTAAAAATATAAAATGCAGGTTTCTAGAGAAGCCAAACTTTTTTCACCTATAGGGTTCAAAATTCAGTCCCCATCAACACAAGAAGAAAGATTCTGTGGTTTATGAGACAGAAGGAGAGCCTCCTGTGTCCATCTAACAATAGAATGGAGCTGCACAATAAAGATTGCCCTTATAACTTTCCCTAATAGAAAGCCATCAAAGGAGTCTGGAGTCCTCTTCCCTCAGGGCTAAACAGTGACTCCTACTCAATCCCAAATTCCCCAAGGGTCTCTGTGAAGATCAGTTCAAAGCCAATGAGGTAAAATCAAAGCAGAGTTCTCCTATTAAGCAGCTGATCAAGATCACATCAAGATCTTGCAACCTGAGGTGCAGGCTGATTGTAAGGAATGCTGCCACCGTTACCCTTCTTTCCCCATAGCTCCAAGACATTTTACATGGAGCAGGTTTTTTAGGGCCACCCAGGGACTTGTGGTTCTAGCTGACACCTAAACTTCCCCTATACAAATATGAATGGAGCCCTTATAGAAGCCAGGCACCATTCTAGTAATAAACAGGAAACAAATTATGAGTGCTGCTGTAAAAGAAAACAAAAATAGATCTGCTGACAATGTCTGGGAATGTTTGAGTTGAAACTTTTATATTTAGTAAATGCTTTTGTAAAATTATTTTAGTGAAGATTTATTTCCAGAAAAGCCATTTACACCAGTGGTAAATGTAAAGCATTTTTATAATGTTTTTTTTAACTTAAACTGCTACTTCAAAAATATGACAAATACAGTATAGACAATTCAAAATCTATCTTCTAAGAGGCTGGCAATCTCAACCTTAAACCATAATTTTACTTCAGAGAGTAAAAAGGAAAAAAAAGTTGGGGGGGAGGGAGAATAAATACCTCACAATAATTTTAGTAAAAGGTCATCAAATTGTTTAAATAGCATATCTATATAGCATGAGCTCTATATAGATAATAAGCATATATCAGATACATAAATGGTTTTTCTATATTTATTGTATATTCAGACCAAATCTAGGGCCTACATTTCTAAAATTCAAAATTTTCATGCTATAGAACCAAAAGGGCTATAGGTTCTTATATTCTTACAAAATGTCCATGTGTTTATTTTTTTAATTTTGATCAGAGATTTCAAACTGTTTTTCACAAAAGAAACAGTATGTAGAATACATATTCATGTATTCTAAAGCATATTACAAGAAAGACCTGCAAAAATTACTCTAACAACGAAAGGAGGGAGGGAGGGCAGAAGGAAATCAGATTTTTTTGCTTTCTGGTAGTTTTTTTCTTTCCAAGGACAACTTCAAATAATGTATAACACATCTTAATGAATATTATAGATAGCAAAATTTCTTTGCAAAAATATTTTACCTGTAGAGTTTTCTCTAGTTTGCTTTTTTCTTTCATAAGTAAATCATATTCTTGATTGCAATTTTGAATTATATTGTCTCTTTCCTCCAGATCACATTCAAATCTTCTGCATTCTTCTTTCCACTTCTGCTGGGAAATCTGAAATGCTTTCTCAATCTCATTTGTCCTTCCTTGAAGTTCTGTATTCTGAGCTATTAAAAATATAAGAGAATAACAGGTATATTTACAACCATAAATTAAATCCCTAGAGTTCAAAAACCTAGGTCTTGGAGCTGATTTCATTCGCAGCATGATCTTAGGACAAAACCTGTTAACCATTTCACACCGGTAAACTCTTGAAAAGCTCACTGTCCCAGAACCAGGATTCTACCATATTTTTATCTCTTTTCCCCTCCAGATAAAGGTGGTTTTGCCATGAAATTATATGACATATTCCCAGAGACATGCCCATGTTTAGGTGCACCTCTAGCACCAAATGTCACTCTTTCTCCTATTCAAGAAAATAAATGTTTTTTTAAAAAAGACTGTGATATACAGGGCCACTCTTTTTAAAAGACTTTATAGTTACAAATTGTGACACTTGATTATTGGCAACTAATTAGTTGTAACACATCTTACACAAAATTGAAGTTGGAAACCACTGTTACAACCCTTAGAACTATGGTACGTACTCTCCCAAAATTAGGCTCAATCCCCTCTCATCCTATATTACATTGACAATAGCCAACATCTCTCCACTAGGGTTGCTGCTATGTTTCAGCATGTAGAAAAGAAATAATGAAAGGCTTCCAGGTCTGGCTCCATCACCTATCACCTGATTAAACCTCTTTGACTCTCGGAATTAAATACCTCCTAGTTAAAATTTTGTGACGATCAAACGAGGAAATATGTAAAACACACTTGTAAAACAAAAAATAGCACCACAGTTAGTAGTATTGTTTTTAAATTCTATTTGTATTTTGAATGGATCATATATTCCAAAGGTTCAAAATTCAAAGGTGTAAGTGGTACAAAAAGTCTCCGTCCCTTGTAGTTCCTCTCACTACAAGACATTATCCCATGGTCTAGCAGCCTGCATTGCAGGTAAGACGTTTGAGGTCATTTTGATTTCTGTCCCTCCGTATGTGGCCACTTTTTCTTTCCTTTTCTTTTCATTCCTTGTACAGTAAATACCCATAAAACTGCCTAGACTCCATGATTGTTAACATTTTGCTATATTTGTTTTATCGCACATTCATCCATTTGTTTATCCATCCATCAGACCACAATACTTTTTTATGCATTGCAAAGCAAGTCGCATATATAAGCATATTTAACTCCTAAATAATTCAGCATTCACATCATTAACTAGAATTCAATATAGTTTCACTCTTTTGAAGGTAAAATTTACATAGAGTGAAATGCACAACGCTGAAGTATACCATTCAAAGAGATTTGATAAATGCCTACACTCCTAGAACCTAGACCCCTACCAAAATATAGAAAAATATAGAACATTTTCTTTAACTCAAAAAGTTTCCTCATACCTTTTCCCAGTCAATCCCTACTCTGAAACCACCCCAGAGGCAAAGACTGTTCTGATTTCTTTTTCACCAACCATTAGTTATCTCTGTCCCAAAACTTCATATAAACGGAGTCATATAGGACGTTCTCTTGTGTATAAACTTCACTCAGCATAACAGTTTTGAAATTCACTCATGTTATTGCATATATCAGTAGTTGGTTCATTTTTATTGCTTAGTAGTATTTCATTGTATGAATATAACACAAATTATTTCTTCATTCTCTTATCAATGGACATTTAGGATTTGTTTGTTTTTTCCAATTTTTGGCTGTCATAAAGGAGCTGCTATAAACATTGGTGTACAAGTCAAATGTTTCCCAGGGAGAAATACCAAAGAGTGTAACTACTGGGTCACAGGATAAAGATGATTATATTAAAAGAAACTGCCGGGTTTTGTCCAAAGTAGTCATACCACTTTACTCTCCCATGAACTATAAAAGTTCCAGTTGTTCTACATCCTCACTAGCATTCAGTATTGATGGGCATGCAGTTACCGTCACAGTGGTTTTTAATTTGCATTTCCCTAATGACAAGTAAGGTTAAGCATTTTTCATGTGATTAATGGCCTTTCCTCCATTTCCTCTGTAACATGTCTGTTGAAATTATTTGACTTTGGGCAAGTAACTTCCCGTCTTCCCTGGACTTCCATATCCTCATAATTAAATTAAATCCATTAACTTGTATATCTAGTGCCTTGCAATCCTTTTATTCCTAAGTGGTATAGTTATTAAATGCCAGAAGTGATCAAAAACACTTCTGACCAATGGCAATAACCCAAAACAGCTGGCCAAGACTAGGGTACATAACTTTGCAATATTTATAACTTAACATTTGTTTAGTTCTATGCAATTAACAAAGCACTTTCATTTTCTAATTTCATCCTTAAAACAACCTAGGTTCAGCCTGGCCCATAAAGCTCAGTGGTTGAGTGCCAACCCATGCACCAAGAGGTCACCGGTTCAATTCTCGGTCAGGGCACATGCCTGGGTTGCAGGCTCCATCCCCAGTAGGGGGCATGCAGGAGGCAGCCAAGTAATGGATGTTTCTGTCTCATCAATGTTTCCATCTCTCTCCTCCCATCTTCTCTCTCTGAAATCAATAAAAACATATTAAAAAAAAACACAAAAAAACCTAGGTTCAAATATCAGTAAATAAGTTGTAGAACCAGATTCAAACCTAAATCTTCTGAATTCATGTTCAGTGTTCTCTTAATTAAAACCTGCTGTATACAAAACTATTCATAGCAACATTCTGTTTTTAAATACTTTTATTGATTTTTAGAGAGAGAAGAAGGAAGAGGGGGAGAGAGAAACATCACTGTGAGAGAGACACAGCAATTGGTTGCCTCCCACACACGCCCTGAACAGGCCAGGCATCGAGCCTGCAACCATTTGGTGTGTGGGCCAATGTTCTAACCACTAAACAACACCAGCCAGGGAAGCAACATTATTCTTCATAACCAAAACCCAGACACAACCCAAATAGTGAATGCATAATAACTGTGGCATATGCACACAATATAATACTAACCATCAACATGAAGTTCATAAAACGTATGGGTGAACTTACAAACTTGACAATGTTGAAGGAAAGAAGCCAGATACAAGAGTACATACTAAAGTAAAAAAAGGGCAAAATTCACCCTTGCTATTAAAAATCAGGATATTGCCTGGCTGGTGTGCTTAGTGGTTGAGCATCGACCCATGAACCAGGAGATCAGGGTTCAACTCCCAGTTAGGGCACATGCCTGGCTGTGGCTTGATCCCCAGTAGGGGGCCTGCAGGAGGCAGCCGATCAATGACTCTCTCATCATTGATTATTCTATCTTTCTTCCTCTCCCTTCCTCTCTCTGAAATCAATAAAAACATATTTAAAAATCAGGATAGTAGTTATCCATGTGGAAGGACTTCTGGTAATTTTATATTCCATGATCTGGGTTCTTGTGATCACTTTACACTTATCTAGGCACATTTCTTTAATATATACTTAAGTAAAAAGATTTTTAAAGATGGTCATATGCTATATTAATAGATAACTTCTGAGAGTTAAATCAACTGCCTTTCTCCTTTCTAGGCTCCACACTTTAACCCAGTTGTTCCTAACCCTCAATAATCAACAAAATCACCTGTAGTGCTTCTTGCATAAACAAATTCTCTCAAACTAGAGATCCTGATTCCAGGCTATATGTAATAGAAGACTACAACACATTTTTTTTAATGTCTATGTGGCCCTGGCCAGTTGGTTGGAGCATTGTCCCAAACACTGAAAAGGTTGTGGGTTCGATCCCCAGTCGGGGCGTGTATGGGAGGCAACCAATTAATGTTTCTCTCTGACATCAGTGTCTTTCTCTCTCTCTCCCTTCCTCTCTCTAAAAATCAATGGACATATCCTTGGGTGAGGATTAAAAAATAAAAATCTCTGTGTGATTCTGCTGATTATTCATGGAAAAGGCGCTCTAAAAAGTGATTAACAAAATTTTAAACCCCTTTTTCCACACATACACAACATAAAAAAATTAATATAAAGTTGATGAATGTTCACATAATTGCCTGAGAACTTTATACACACCCAGCATATTCTGTCCATAAAAGACCAGTCAATGAATCAAAACCTAACCTCTGACCCTATGTAGAATGCACACACAACACTGAGCAATGATATACAATGAGGTCGCAATTCTTAACATGGGAAAAAAGGAAACTGCCTTACCACAGAGCTTTTCTTGGACCCTATGTGCCTCGGCTAACCTTTCTTCAGCAGCGCGTCTTCCAACACCAGCTTCCTTTCTAGCAACAGCCAGGTCATATTCCAAACTTTGTCGCAATGCTTCTCCTTTTTCAACCTCAGAGCGTAGTTTGGCAATCTGGCTCTCATAGCTTGCCAGCTAAAAACAGATTTCTGATATCATGAACCAATATTAAAATATGTCTCCAAGATTATGAGATAATTAACCCAAACATTTACATTTCTTAGGAAAACCTGTTTTGATAATATTTATACAAGAATGTATACATTGATATACTTTCTAAAAGACTGGAAAAGAAGCATTAGCCTTTCTCAACAAATGACACTAGTAATTTTCTTATTTTAGAGAATCCACCAGAGAAAAAAAATGTTTTTAAATCTTATGTGAACTTCTTATAAAAATAAAGGAAAATCACAAGTTTTTGTCAGAAAATAGTCATACCTATGAAATGGAAAAAATGCATGACACATAATAAGCAATTAAAAATTTATTCTCTCCTCCTATTCCCTAAATAAAATGAAGGAGCAAACTGCATCAAAATATAGTTTGGTAAATACTGTCTATATTATTTCTCTTGATTATGCCTTTACTGATAGAGCATAAATAAAAATGCTATCTTTGCAGGGGTTTTAATGAACTAATATCCAATTTAATATCTAGATAACTAGATATCTAATGACTATAATATCCTTCCATGAAATAATGTGATAGAACATAGGTCTGAAAATTAAAACTAGATGATTTATAAAGTCCTTTGCCACTCTTAACATTCTATGATCGAATCAATGATTCATTAAATAATATTAAACACTTGCTTTGTGCTAAGTACAGTGAAAGATTAAAAAGCAAATATTAGTCCAGCCAGCATGGCACAGCAGTTGAGCATCAACCTAGGATCCAGGAGATCAGTTCAATTCCCAGTCAGGGCACATGCCCGGCTTATGGACTCGATCCCCAGTATGGGGTGTGCAGGAGGCAGCTGATCAATGACTCTCTCATCATTGATGTTTCTATCTCTCTCTCCCTCTCCCTTTCACTCTCTGAAATCAATAAAGACATATTTTAAAATATATATTATTGAGCCCCTAATTTCAAGGAATTCAATGCTATAGAAAGGCACATTGTACAAGTTTTATAAAAGAGGTAAAAATGTGATGATAGTTCAAAGAAAAGCAAAATGATTTACTGCTGATGGGAAAGAAAAAAATGGTGGATGACAGAATGCTAGGAAAGTATCATTTAGGAAAGCACTGAGTTACTATCAAATAAGAGACACAAGAATCTCTGCAGGACAACCTCAGAAATTACCTAAGCAGCTATTAAAACGTAGAGTGTAGCAACAGTTAACTCTTTTCCACATATAAAGAATAAAATAATTTCCAATTTAAATTTTAGAAAAGCAAATGCCTTCAAAACACTGTACTTACAAAATGAGAATTTATAAATATCTTTTAATAAAGAAAAAAATGACAGGACATCCTTAATTACAAATTCAAGATTACTCTTGGGAGTGGAAGAAGCTTCCCAATGTTGCTACCCTCTGAGTTGATAATATCCCTATTTGTCTTTCTGCTCTTCTAGTACCTGCGTAATCAACTGGCTCTACTAATGTCCTTTTATTGAAAGACCTAAAGTAATGTCTATTTTCTTGACTGAACACCAAATAATATTGTTCTTGGTATCAGAAATGGTCTCAAAATGGGTTTCTGATATTGAGTAGTGAACCTGTATGAGCCTAAATACAATGAAGAGCTCTACCTACAAATGGGATTCTAGGGATCCATGACATATAGTGGGATCACAATTTTTTAAATTATCATGTACAGTTGTTTAGAATAAAGGTGAAGACAAGCCTGTGGGAAGTGAAGTAGCAACTGCATTTGGCCACTATGGCAGTACCATTTACTACAATACCTGTGGGGTGGAAAGGCTATATTAGAGGACTTATAAAAACACAATGATAATCTCAGGTTTTAGGATCTCAGCTCAAAATGGTCAGAAAACCAGAGTTTCTATGTCAGCGTTAAGAGAATCTCTTACTTCTCATAGCCCCAGGGCAGACAAGGCTAAGGACTACATAGAACATCTAATCATGGGGAATGCAAAATTACAATATACCAAGTTTCTAATATTAAGATGGTAAGGCATCAATTGGGCATTAGGTAAGAAGGAAGGAGATGGGTGAGGGCTTTTGGAATTAGATACACCTGAAAACTGTGAACTCCCAAATGCCCCCCTGAACATCCCTTGCCAACAAAAGCAGCCTCTCCTCCCTGAGGTAACTAGTCTTCCCTTGCTTAAAGGTTTAGCAATGGCCACACCTGAAGCAGCTCTCTTGCAAGAGGATTTGCAAGACCCACCTCCACCACTTTTTGTTACCATAGACAGGCTAAGAACTCACTTTGCCACAGGAGGAGAAATGCAAAGTCAGGTCCAGAAGAAAAGAGCTTATATAGCAAAAGAATTGCAAGATCTTGCTAATCTTGTATTAGCAGGAACCTGCAGAACATATATAAGATTGATTTGGATTTAACTAGCTAGCTCTAACAGTTTGCTTGGATGGATGACTGTAAATTGCTTTTAACAACAGCCTACAATCATTTAATAAGGTCAAAATGCCAGTACCTTCCTGACATAAGAAGGAGACTTAAGGAAATGGGAGTAGTTTTATGAACAAACCAAAATTTCCTCTACTACATCCTCCTGAAGGACCCAAAGACATTTTTTTCCTAATTAAAACGCTATAAACTACATTGGAGTGAGCAGCACAGCATCCTTAGAAAGCTCTGGTGACTAACCTTTATGTGCCAAAGATAATAATGGATGGTGGAGATAATGTGGGATATGCCATCATTGAGATGAACACCCCAATTTCAATCGGAATGATGGACTTCCAGAGTGGCAAAGGCCAAGTCGTAGCAATTAACCACTAGATAATGAATGCCGAAGAGCATAAGGCATAGATTGCCAATCATTTGCCCATTTGATCTCAGATCCATTACCTAACCCCTTCTTTTGCTCTACTCTGTTTTATCATAGGAACTGTAATTCCCATGCTCCTGTGCCAAATGGCTCTATTTCTGGCAGTGCCTCAGTCAGTAGCTGCAACTCTTTTGAGGTTCCAGCTCCCCACTCCCTTCCCTCCAACATTCCAACACTGGCTGAACAGTCCCTACTATGGCTCTACCTCCCACAAGGCAGCCCAACTTCTGGACTCGGGTACATCATCTCCTCCCACTGGCCCTATGCCCTAGAGATGGTGGCAGCTTCCCTGCTGTTAGTAATCTCTGGATGGCCTCCTCATTCCCTGTTTGGATTCCTAGGTCTTCCAACACCAGTACAACCAATTCCCTCTATTAATGCTCTTCTTTTGCCTGATTGGATCTTGTTTGATTTCCAGAACTATCCACATAGCTGATAAATATATCCTTTGTCCTTAGGGTTGTTTTCTCACTTAAGGTTCAACACATGCACTAAAACATACAACAGCAGCAAAATAATACCTCCCTCCTTTTTAAAAGTATATCTGCATTCCTTTTTTTTTAATTTTTTAATTTTTTTTTTGTTGAAAATACTACAGATGTCCCTTTTTCTCCCCAATAACGCATTCCACCCCGTCCCATCCCTCTCCCCAGTCCCTCCCCCCACCATTGTCCATGTCCTTGGGTTGTGCATATATGCATATAAATTCTTTGGTTACTCTCTCCCCCTCCACCCACCCGCCCTCCTCCATCCCTCTGACATTCATCAGTCTCATCTATGCTTCCATGTCATTGAATCTATTCTGTTCATCAGTTTATTAAGTTCTTTAGATTCCACATATAAGCGAGATCATGTGATGTTTGTCTTTCTCTGCCTGGCTTATTTCACTTAGCATAATATTCTCCAGGTCCATCCATACTGTCCCAAAGGGTAGGAGATTCTTCTTCTTTACAGTTGCGTAGTATTCCATGGTGTGAATGTCCCACAGCTTTTTTATCCACTCATCTACTGATGGGCACTTGGGCTGTTTCCAGATCTCAGCTATTGTAAACTGCTGCTATGAACATCAGGGTGCATATATTCTTTCTGATGCATGTTTCAGGATTCTTAGGACACATTCCTAAGAGTGGAATCACTGAGTCAAAAGGCAGCTCCATTATTAACTTTTTGAGGAACCTCCATACTGTTTTCCATAGTGGCTGCACCAGTCTGCATTCCCACCAGCAGTGCACTAGGGTCCCCTTTCTCCACACCCTCGCCAGCACGAGTCATTTGTTGATGGCAGCCATTCTTACAAGTGTGAAGTGATACCTCACTGTGGGTTTAATTTGCATCTCTCTAATGGTTAGAGATGTTGAGCATTTTCTCATGTGTCTCTTGGCCATCTGTATGTCCTCTTTGGAGAAGTGTCTATTCAGGTCCTTTGCCCATTTCTTAATTGGGTTGTTTGTCTTCCTCTTGCTGAGTAGTATGAGTTCTTTGTACGCTTTGGAAATTAGCCCCTTATCAGATACATCTTTGCATCCCTTTAAGTCTTTATGTTCAACCACTATCTTAGAACCTTCTCTCTGGCACCCTCCATTTCTTCCCTCATACCCTCTACAGTATGCCTCAAACTCTAAAAGAAAGATTTTCACCATTTTTGTCCCATGACCATTTCTGGCAATCTGGCAAAGCCTTCTCAGAATAAGTATATAAATGCATAAAAAAATATGTGAGAGCAACAAAAAGAATCAAAGTATAAGAATAAATATATAATATAAAAACAAATTTGTGATACTGTAATCTATGTATTTCTTTAATAACATTCAATAACAACTCTACTCTTAGGTCTAATAACCACTGTAATTTCAAAGTACTGACAAGTATAAACAATATTTCAAAATACTTGCAATAACTGAATTGTAGTATCTATAATTTGTAATGATGATAAATTCAAAACTACTACTATGGCTTGTTGTTAAAAGGAGGACTGGCTGCAAGAAACCCTTCAGAACTGAACGAAGTGCTCAATATGAGTTAGAGGTTAGTAAAAATTAAAATGCAATTTTTTCCCATTCAAGTATATGGATCCCTTGATTTCTCTGTTTCCGCGGGCCTTAGCTTAAGAACCTCAGCTCTTAAGACTGGCTGAGTCAGTCAAACAGTATCGTCAGGTCCTGGAGCCGTAAAAATCCCACTGCTCAGTCTTGGGCTTGCGGTACCTTTCAACTAAGGAGTTACACTGTTTGTCTTTACCCTCTCCCATCTGCCACAGTACGAAGCTCTGAATCTGCTTTTCTTGTGCTTTTGCTTGTGCTAAGAACTTTAAGATCTACTCCCTTAGCAACTTCCAAATACGCAATGTAGTATTATTACCTATGGTCGCCATGCTGCACACTGCATCCCCATGACTTATTTAGTTTATATCTAGAAGTTTGTATCTTTTGACGCCCTTCACCCATTTCACCCAAGCTCCACACCCGCCTCTATATTTCTGACCTTGGATTGTTTGGTTTGTTTGCTTTTAGATTCCACACATTAGTGAGATCACAGGATATTTGTCTAGCACTGTCTGACATATTTCACTTAGCATAATGCCCTCAAGGTCCATCCATGTTCTTGCAATGGCAAAATTTCATTCTTTTTTTAATGGCTGAATAATATTCCATTGTATTTATATACCATATTTTTCTTTATCCATACATCCACCAATGAACAATTAGATTTTAAAGATATTTTGTGCTAACAAAATAATAGAAACAGAAGCATAGTTACATAGATCAGACTGACAGCTGTCAGAGGAGAGGAGCGTTGGGGGGCTGGGTTAAATAGGTAAAGGGATTAAGCAAATAAATAAATAACACATAGACACAGACAACAGTGTGGTGACTGCCAGAGGAAAAGGAGGTAGGGGAGGTAGAAGAGGGCAAAGCAAGGATAAATGGGGACGGAAAGATACTTTACTTTGGGTGGTGAGCGTACAATGCAGTATACAGATGATGTGCTATTGAGTTGTACACTTGAAACCTGTATGGTTTGATTAACCAATGTCACCCCAATAAATTCAATAAAAATTAAAATAAAGATATTTTGTGCCATTCACCTAGCATGATGTGTGTTAGCACTAGCAGTCTCTGACAAGGTAAACATGGCCTTACTTTGGGCAGTGAGATAGTTGTATTCATCTCTGCCTTGCTTTATAAAGGGCATACTCAGAGATTATACAGCTAAAAACACTGCTACATAATATGAGTAAAATCATCTAAACAAATAATTGAAACAATAAGAATAAATAGTAATATGAAACTGGAGTTGAACCAATTCTAATTGCCTATGTTGAGAAAATTCTTTCTTCCCTGAAATAACTTCCCATCTCTTTAATGTGAATACATACTTCAAAACATTTTGATTAAATAAAGACAATAAATAATGTGTTCTGCCAAGAGAAATCTGATGACAACTACAAATATACATGAAAGAATGTATTTAATGTAAATAATATATTATTATGATGCTAAAGTACATTTGGTTTTAAAAAATAAGTTTTGGAGATTATGAACAATTAGCATAAATTTAACAAATGCCACTTTATATTCACTATGTAATATTATAAGTAAATAAAAGGAATTACTTCAATTACCTCATTTTAAATTTACCTCATTTGCCACTAAAAATACAAATAAAATAGTCATTTATTCATTGCTTGTTATTTTAATCAGAAACCACTCACTGTTCCTTACATGCCAAAAAAAGTTATTTTTTAAAACAAAGCGTGGTTATTGCTCTCAGCTCTCAGGAAGCTTACAGAATAAGGAAGAGCAGGTAAGCATGAGATAAATGTTTTAACGCTAAAATATCTGTAACAACAACACTGTGGAAGAGCAAAGAAAGAAGTAATCAGTGTCACCTAGGGAGGCTTTAAAAGGTTTCCTGACAGAATAGCATCAGAATTTAGTAAAAAGGGAAGAAAAACACACTGTTTATACTTAAGTGTCAATAAATTATAGCTACTATTACAATGCACAGGGACTTTATAAAATTCACTTAATTATTATAACAACCTTTTGGGACCGGCATTTCACAATAAGAAACCAATGATGTACAGGATAAATAACTCGCCCAAGGTCACATAGCTTATCAATGGAAGGGCCAAGAATGAGTCCAAATCTGTGAAATGCAATAATTTTCTTTCCATTACACCAGGCTGCCTAAGCTGAGCTTTTAGAATGAGTAAGATTTAAAATGAGAAAAAGTAAAAACAGAAAAAAACACAACAGAAGAAACACAACAGAAGAGACATAAACATATAATTCACGACTTAACTTACAGGAAAAGATAACTACTGTCCTTGAAATATATACATATAAAACACATATATACATACATACTAATAAAATAAAAGATGTAGCAATACAAAAAAGTAAATAATTTGTGAATTACAGATATTAAAATTTCATATTCAAATCTCCCTATTTAAGAGAGACCAAAAGGAACCTACATTAAGATTTCAAAAATGTCAAATTTACAAATCTTTTAGTCACCAAATGCATTATCAATATTTTTATCAAGTTTACTATTAATTAAAATAAATTTAAGTCAACATACAAATAAACATAACTCATTAAATTTCTACTTTAACACTCCTATGCAATTTCACCATATTAAAAACATCCGTCTTCTTTATAATTCCCTTTTTAAGCACAAGAATGTTATGGTGCTAAATGTTAAACATGGAGTTTGTGAGAAGAGACAGCAAGATGGCGGCGTAGGTAACTGTGGTACTTGCCGCCTCCCGCAACCACATCAAAATTACAACTCAAATACAGAATAAACATCACTCAGAACCTCCTGAAATCTGGCTGAACAGAAGTCCTACAACCAAGGAACTGAAAAAGCATCGAGATCGGCAGGAGGGGCGGAGACGCGGGTAGAATCTGGGCTGAATCACAGACACTCCGCCACAGTCCCACACCCGGTGCCACGGTTTAAAACCAGGAGGGATATCTTGGCAGTGGGGGTTTCCCAGAGGAGTGAGGGGTCCCAGCCCACATCAGGCCCCAGCCCAGGGTTCCAGTGCTGGGAAGAGAAGTCCCCACAACTTTGGGCTGTAAAAACCAGCAGGGATTGAGGCTGCGGGAGTCCCAGGCTTTCCCCTTAAAGGGCCAGCACACAGACTCACTCAGATGTGCTCCTTCTGAGCTCCAGCACTGGGCAGCAGCTTGAAAGGACCCCAGGACATTCGGGGAGGAATTAACTTGCCCAGAATCAGAAGGAGAACTGGAGGGGCAGCTTTCTCCCAGAGAGAGGAGCTGGTAGCGGCCATTGCTTCTTTCACGAGCCCTCCCCTCAGAGCCAGCAGGCAGGCAAACGCCTTCTCTGAATCGCCATCAACCTGACTCACACCTTTGGCCCCGCCCTGGTGATTCCCAGAGACCCTGCCCCTTCCTACTTGCAAGCTTATCCAAGCCATTTCCAGTGGCTTCTCTTTTCAAGTGGCCTCTCCAGCCCTATGCTTAGGACTTTCCTAAAATCTCTCAAACAAGCAGCAGCTGGCCTCAGCATGCCCCATACCTCTCCATAAGTGCCCCAGGCCTGGCACTAGTGGCAGCCTGCATTGGTTCATATCTTGGCCTCTCCTGGACACCTCCAAACCCAGCACAAGTAGCAGCCATCTACGGATTGCTGTGTAGCTCATGCTGGGTGGCCCTGGGCAGGGCACAGGCAGAGGCTGACTTTGCACCTCCTGGGAGACCCCAGAGAAAGTGCACGCAGTGGTCAGCTTCAACCACACTGGATTACAACCCTACCACATCCAAAAGTAACACACTCAAGGGGAGGACTCGGTGAACATCAAAGCTCCACTTAAGTAAATCCGGCCCCATAGAGGTGTCTCCAGCACAATAACTCTTTGGCTGTAGTTGCAGCTGGTCCTCACAGCCAATTGGCCTGGGGGGTCAATTCCTCCCAGTGACACCAATAGCAATCAAGGCTCAACTATAACAGGACAGTGCACAAAGCACACATACCCAGGAGCACCTAGAAGGCCCAGCTCAGGTGACTGGGGAGACTAAGCCACTGGCCCTTCAGGACACCCACTACACAAAGCCACTCTACCAATCCCAGGAGACAAAGCAGCTCTACCTAATACATAGAAACAAACTCCAGGAAGCAGCCAAAATGTGGAGGCAAAGAAACATGTTACAAAGGAAAGAACAGAAGAAATCTCCAGAAAAAGAACTAAATGAAATGGAGCCAAGCAAGTTACTAGATATAGAGTTCAAAACAATGGTTATAAGGATGCTCAAGGATTTTAGTAAGACTATTAAGGAAACTACTGAGATCATCCATGACATAATAAAGAACCAGTCCGAAATGAAGGCTACACTAACTGAAAGGCAGAATAACTTACAGGGAACCAACGGTAGAGTAGAGCACACCGAGAATCAAATCAGCAATTTGGAATATCAGGAAGCAAAAAACACCCAATCAAAAGAGCAAAAAGAAAAAAGAATCTAGAAATATGAAAATAGTGTAAGAAGTCTCTGGGATAACTTCAAGCAGCCCAACATTTGCATTATGGGCATACCAGAAGGAGATGAAAGAAAGCAAGAAATTGAAAACCTGTTTGGAAAAATAATGACAGAAAACTTCCCCTACCTGGTGAAAGAAACAGACTTACAAGTCCAGGAAGCACAGAGAGTCCCAAACAAGAGGAACCTAAAAACGCCCACACCAAGACACATCATAATTAAAATGCCAAAGGTTAAAGACAAAGAGAGGATCTTAAAAGCAACAAGAGAAAAGCAGTTAGCTACCTACAATGGCGCACCCATACAACTATCAGCTGATTTCTCAACAGAAACTTTGCAGGCCAGAAGGGATTGGCAAGAAATATTCAAAGTGATGAAAAGCAAGAACTTAAAACAAAGATTACTCTACCCAGCAAAGCTATTATTTCGAATTGAAGGTCAGATAAAGAGCTTCACAGCCTGGCGAGCATCGCTCAGTGGTTAAGCATCAACCTATGATCCAGGAGACTGCAGTTTGATTCCCAGTCAGGGCACATGCCCGAGTTGCGTGCTGGACCCCACGGTGGGGGATGTGCAGGAGGCAGCCAATCAATGACTCTCATCATTGATGTTTCTATCTCTCTCCCTCTCTCTTCCTCTCTCTGAAATCAATAAAGACACATTAAAAAAAAAAAAAAAGAGCTTCACAAATAAGAAAAAGCTAAAGGAGTTCATCACCACCCAACCAGTACTACATGAAATGTTGAAGGGTCTTCTTTAAGAAGAAGCTAATGAACAAAAGAAACTGACAAACAAAATAGACCCAGAGACATTGAAGCATGCAACAGACTGTGTATCTGAGGGAAGAGGGAAGAGGGGTGGGGGATGAGAAGAGATTAACCAAAGAAGTTATATGCATATATGCATAACCCATGGACACAGACAATAATGGGGTGAAGGCTCGGGGAGTGCGTGGGAGCAAGGTAGAGGGGATCAACGGGGGGGGAAATGGGACACCTGTAATACTTTCAACAATAAAGATAAATTTAAA
Organism: Miniopterus schreibersii; assembly: GCF_964146895.1. Lineage (NCBI taxonomy): Eukaryota > Metazoa > Chordata > Mammalia > Chiroptera > Miniopteridae > Miniopterus > Miniopterus schreibersii. The sequence goes on along the minus strand of NC_138111.1, from coordinate 52,308,722 downwards.
AAAAAAAAAGAGGAAGAAAAACAAACATGGAGTTTGTAATACGAAATGAATATAATTTTTTTTAATCCTCACTCGAGGATTTTTTTTATTGACTGATTTTAGAGAGAGGAAGGGAGAAAGAGAGAGAAACATCAATGTGAGAGAAACATCAATCAGTTGCTTTCCATATACATCCCAATGGAAGATGGAACCCACAACCTAGATGTGTGCCCTGACTGACAATCAAACCGGCAACCTTTTTGGTGTAACGGATGACACACCAACCAACTGAGCCACCGGGCCAGGCCAAAATGAATCTAAATTAATCAAACTCTACTTTTAATATTTTTGGAGAAGAAAATAAATTCTACCTCTTCATTGTGCTTAGTTGTTATTTCTAAATTTTCTTTCTTAGCCCGATGGAGTTTCTTTCTGAGATCGGCAGTAATATCCAATTCTGCTTCATTTTTAAGCATTTGTTTTACATCAGATGAGGCATTCTTCAACCTATAAAATCAGATCATAATAAAATATAATTCTCCATAAGTATATTTCCAGCACTTCTGGTATTTTTGATGACTTATTTTTCAAAAAATACAGAGAACATGTTATAGTATTTGCCCTTCAAAAAACTTACAATCTAGTAAAATATGTTGATTACAAAAGCTAGGTAGAAATGCAAAACAGTATATGACTAGAAACAAACTACTGTCCTTTGGGAAATCACCACATTGTTCAAGATTGGTACTTAAAGGTTATCTGATCCTATCACAGCTGGGCAGTTTTGCAAGAGACTAAGTTCTTTCCTTTTTACCTTTTTAAAATACTTTACTTATTGCAAATGTAATATATTATTACACAAAGGAAAAGTATAAATAGGAGAATACAAATTCCTGCTTTAAAACGGCATGGTAAAGCACTCTCTCCCAAAAATTAAAATTAAAATTTTAATTAAAATAAGAAAAAAGAGCACAGAAGATGAGCCAAAATATTGGAAGCTGGAAAGCAGGTAGACAAGTGGTAACCAACTCATGTCAGAGAGTTCAATTAAAAGTCAACAGTGGGGAAAGCAACCTGATTTACACCAGAGTCCCAACAACGTCAGTTCATTGGCAACACCTTTGAAAATGGAGGTAAAAGTAGAGCAGAAAACAGGAAAATTGGTTGAAAGCCTACCTCTCTTCCCCACTCCAGCAGAATACTAGGGGTTTACTCCCTGGACAGGATAAAACAGAAGGTCTCTGGATTGAAGACATCAGATACAAATGGGGTAAGGGATCCATACTGAAAACAAGAGACTCAAGTAAAAATTTATTTAATAAATGAGAGCCCTGGTCTTCTAATACTTCTTGTCTGCCAGAACAATGGCAGCCAAGAGGAAATTGGAGGGGTCTTGTCTGGAGAATCTAACCAGCATGGTGAAAAAGACTTAAAGATGCTGATGCTAGTAGTTTTCCAGCAAAATAGAATGCCACGAACACAAAGCCTCACACAGTGAGCTTCCAATCACCTTTTTAGGCGCTACTTTTAAATATGGACAGCCAAGGATCACCAAAAGTTAGGAAGCACCTAATATGAAAGATAGAGACCAATGGGAGGTGGGGGAGGACGTGAGGAAGCCCTCAAAGATTATGCAGGGAAAAGATAATTTTTAAAAAACAAAAGAGAGAGAATGAGGAAGACCTAACATTAATATCCTCAGAAAAATAGAAAATAACATCAATAAAATAAGAACTGAATGTGATTTTTAAAAATAAATATTTGGAGAATTTAAAAAAAGAGCTCTTGGAAATCAAAAGCACAAACTAAGACAAAAAAAAAAAAAAAAACCCTAAATATATAAATGTAAAAAAATCTCCCAGATGCCTGAAACAATTCCAAGGGAAAATAATTTCCAACTTAGAATTTTATGCCCAAAAAGACACAATTCAAGGCAAGGGTATGAAAAAAAACTATTTCAGCCCAGCCAGGCATAGCTCAGCAGTTGAGCATCGACCTGGGATCCAGGCGATCGGGGTTCGATTCCCGATCAGGGCACATGCCCGGGTTGTGGGCTCGATCAATGACTCTCTCATCATTGATGTTTCTATCTCTGTCTCTCCCTCTCCCTTCCTCTCTCTGAAATCAATAAAGATATATTAAAAAAAAGAAAAAGAAAACAACTATTTCAGATATGCAAGGTATTAAAACATTTATGTCTTGTGAACTTTTTCAAGAGGCTAATGGAAGATCTGATTCACCAAATAAGGACCTAAACTGAGAAAGAGAAAGACATGGAAACCCAAAAGTAGAGTATTCACAACAAGAAAACAGCAAAGGGATTTCCAGGACAATCAGGAAAAGAAACACCAAATGACAATTGTGCAATGAAGAAAGCACTTAAAGAGCAATCTGTCCCAACTGTACTGGCCAAAGCCTCCAGGAGTGATTTCTTTAACAGAAAACAACAGAATACTTCAACCATCTGAACATATTGAGAGATTTATGCACCTTGGTTGGAGCATGAAGTTCAATTTATGATAAATTTATAGAAATTAAGCAAACTAAATAATAAATGAGACAATTATTAAATCCAAGAAAAACAAAGTGTACAAAACAGAAAAAATACTACTAAATAATACTACATGGTTCTCCTGGGAAGATACACTGAATAACTAATCTAACCAAGATTATAATATCACTATATACAGAGAGGGTACAAAAGGGAGGCAAGCATAAATGAAAAAGAAAAATTATGATCATCTGTAGTATTCTGCGAGTGGGGAAGAGATTGGGCAAAACTGAAAACTCAAATAGCATTATAAAAATATTTTAAGACATATAGACTTAAAAAAATCATCTCAGTACCCAACCAGTGTGGCTCAGTGGTTGAGAATCAAACCATGAACCTGGAGGTCATGGTTTGCTTCCCCGTCAGGGCACATGCCCAGGTTTCAGGCTTGATTCCCAGTAGGGGGCGTGCAGGAAGCAGCCAATCAATGAATCTCGCTCATCACCGATGTTTCTCTCTCTCTCTCCCTCTCCCTTCATCTCTCTGTAATCAGTAAAAACATTTTAAAAAATCATCTCAGGAAGCTGAAAATGACTATCTTAGATACCAAAAAAGTGATTTGTCTCAATGAAATTAGTATTCTAATTTTTATCAAAACTTACTATAAAGCTACAATAATCAAAACTGTGTGAAACTGAATTAAGAATAGATATACAGCCCAGCTAGTATGCCTCAGAGGTTGAGCATCGACCTATGATCCAGGAAATTTCGGTTCATCAGTTCGACTCCTGGTCAGCGCACATGCCTCGGTTGCAGGCTCTATCCCCAGAGGGGGTGTGCAGGAGGCAGCCAACCAATGATTCTCATCATTGATGTTTCTCTCTCTCTCTCTTCCTCTCCCTTCCTCTCTCTGAAATCAATAAAGACATTTAAAAAAAAAACAAAACAGACAGAACCACATACCAGAATTAAGACTCTAGAAATAAACTCAGACACACGATATAAAGGTGTCAAGGCAATTCGATGGAGAAAGGATAGTCTTATCAACAAATGATGCTGAAACAACTGGATATCACATAAAAAAAAGATGAACCCTTACCTTATAATATACATTAAAAGTAACTTACAATGAAGCACGGATCTAAATGTAAGAAATAAAATTGTAAAACCTCTAGTAGCAAACAGGAGAAAAATCTTCATGGCCTTAAATTAGGCAAAGATTTCTTAGATATGAAACCAAAAGCACAATCCATAAAGGAAAACATTTGGACTTCATAAAAATTAAAAACTTTTGCACTGCAAAAGATATTAAGAAAATGAAAAGCCAAGCGAATAGGAGAAAATACTTGTAAATTATATATCTAATAAAAGACTTGTATCCAGAATATATAAAGAACTCTTAAAGCTCAGTAACAAAACAAAAAAAAAACAATTTTAAAATGGGCAAAAGACCTGAACAGGCTTTTCACCGATAAAGATATACAAATGGCCATAAAAGCACATGCAAAGATAGTCAACAACATCACTCATTAGGAAAATACAAATTAAAATCATGATGACACATCACTTCACACTCACTAGAATGGATAGAATTAAAAACTCAGAAAATTTAAGTGTTGGCAAGGATGTGAATAAACTAAAACCTTCATACACTGCTGGTGGAAATGTAAAATGGCTCAGCCACTGTAGAATATAATTTGGCAGTTTCTTTAAAAAATTAACATAAATTTATTATACAATGAAGTAATGCTATTCCTAAGAATTTACTCAAGAGAAATGAAATCATAATATCCACCCAAAGACTTGTACACAAATGTTCATAACAGCATTATTCGTAATAGCCAAAAAGTGGAAACAACCCAAATGTCTATCAACTGGCAAATGGGTAGCCAAAAGGCTGTATATCCTTAATCCATTCAATGGAATGCTATTCAGCATTGAACAGAAACAGCATTAAATGTACTGATAACTACTACAACATGATAAACCTGAAAAACATGCCTAACAAAAGAAGATAGATACAAAAGGCCTCATATTGTATGATTCCATTTATGTGAATTGTTCATAAAAGGCAAATCTATAGAAATAGAAAGTAGATCAGTAGTAAATAGCTGAGTTTAAATACATTTATCCTATTCTAGAATTCTGAAGAGTAATTTAGCCATTAAAAAATTATGGCAGCCCAGTCAGTATGGCTCAGTGGTTGAGGGTCAACCCATAAACCAAGAGGTCACTGGTTCGATTCCCCATCAGGGCACATGCCCAGATTGTGGGCTTGATCCCCAGTCAGGGGCATGCAGGAGGCAGCCGATCAATGACGACTCTTTCATCATTGATGTTTCTATCTCTCTCTCTCCCCCTTCCTCTCTCTGAAATCAACAGGTATAGTTTTAAAAATTGTGGCAGATGTATATATTGATATAGGAAGATGTTCCCCCCAAAACTGAAAGGCAGAATACTAAAATAATATGAAACATTACTCTAATTTTTAAGACATATATTTACAGATATATATATATGTTCATAAAAAAAGGTATGGACAAGTATATATAAAAATAGTAGTAGTTAACTCTAAGTAATAGGATTATAAGTAGTTTTGTTGCTGTTTTATTTGTATTTTTTAATTTTTCTAAAAATACATGTATTACTTGCATTTAAATATACATATATGTATGTACATATATAAAATAAAATATCAGAGCAGGAAGGAACCTTGAAGATCCTCTATTCAGCAGTTTTTGAACAGTATTTATCACCCGTGGTGGTGAACAAGCTGAGACCTCACTCTTGACCCTTGCCACATTTGATAAAAGAAAAAGTCCTCTTTGAGATGAAATTTTACCAAAGTAAAAAGTTTATATTATTCATTTATTCCCCACCCTGCTCCAGAAAGGACTTAAGGTATCTTCTAAAGATAGGTAGAAAATGTTTATGTAGCAAACCCTATTTATAGGTGAAGTACATATTAGTCATGGTTCTTGCCCCACCCACACATCCTTGCTGAAAAGTGGTCTAGATCAGTTCTTCTCAAACTAATAAGAGCAAGGACTATTCGGACTATTCCCACCATCCATCCCATGATGAGTTTGTAAAATATATTTTAAATGGATAACGAAAAAAGAAATTTTAAAACCATAAAATATAACCCCAAGTGTCTTATTAGATTCAACAAACAGAAAATGACTCTGTTACACGATTATAAAAGTTTCTAAACACTTACTTTCAATTTCTGCACTTAGCTCTTTGTAACCACGCTTTGGGTTGCACTCTGCGAGATGGCTCAGTCATATTATAGACTCGGGTCTTTACACTACTCATATCAGAGGAGAATAAACCAAAGGTAGGCGCCTCACCCAAAAGCGGGTATCAATGGCACGAAACAGATGAGCAGTAGCAATTCTTGCAATGTAAACTCCAAGTAAAGAAGCAGTTAGCAGCTGGAGCTAAAACTAAAAGGGTGTTACAGAGTCGTGCACTAGGGTTGCAGCAATGAGGAAGAAAGAATTAGAGACACAGATATTACAGCTGGCCAAAGGCATCACCACACAGAAATGTGAAGAAGCAGAAATATAAGAAGAAACGATTTAGAAAAGTAGAAAAGAGTAAGGGACAAAAGAAACTACAGACACTTTGACTTTCATGGGCCGATTAATAAAGAAGCGCAAAGAGCAAACAAAGTCTCCAGAGGCATCATTCCTGCTCCCCCAGTCCCATGAAATCCCTACCTCCCTTACCATACTGAGAATTCTTACAGCCAGCCCCTCCAACCACTGACTTCTCCCTGCTCCTTGCAACCAAAATCAATCCTCAACTAAAGGAAAAGACTAAAGGCTTACCTTTGGGGATCACTGGTGACATTACTTGAAGTGTTTAAATTCATGATAAGTCTTCCAACTCTTGCCAAATACCCCACTGTTTCTTAACATATACTTCGTTATCGATGATTAAAATTATCCACGGTGTCTGTGATTTACAGGTTAGATGGACTGAAGTCTGTTAAAATAGTAAACAATACAACAGTGGTTATATATGTGAATCTGAGACCATGGGAGGTTTTTCTTTTGTTCTTTGACTTATTTATATTTTTAAATTATTGTCTAGTGAACATATCCTTATATTTTTAGAAGCCATAGTATTTTATTTCTTTTTAAAAGATTAGAAGCAAAAATGACAAAATGTTAGAAAGATGTTTCTTCTTGTAAGAGCACGGTAATGCTATTAGATTATTTTCATCTTCAAATACAAAGAAAAAATTATTGTAAAAAGATAGTGACGAATCTTCTTGAACTGGAAAAGGAATAGGCAGTGCTTATCTGTAAGGCATAGAACTCAGTTTGAAAGAAAATGAAGTCCAGGGTCATTTTGGGGTTCCTAAAGACTTTTGAATAAATATTTTTAATGCAATGTTACAATCAAAGGCCAAAGTACTCCCAAATAAAAGATCTCACGGTAATTCTCAAAGGCCTTCTGTTAAGAGATCAAAGAGGAAGAAAGAGAGGAGAGCATCGGTCACTTACACTGGCTTTCTCACTGGGACCCTCTTCTATGGGATATACTCCAAATTGCACAGAGTCAACCATTTAAAGTAAGTTACTTTAAATGAAGGAGTCTCTGGGTAAACATTTTAAACAGAGAGATAACCATAATTAATTAAGTCCACATAGACACAAATATCAAGATCCCACAAGTGTCTTCCCAGCAGAAGTCCAATATCTTAAGATAGAAATGAACTTCGGACTCAGAAATAAGTATCTTACAAGTATGTGGCAGTGGGCGAGTCACTTAAGCTCCCTGAGCCTGTTTCCTCAACCATAAGCAGCGGATAACTATATCAACCTCGCTCATAAATTTGAAATTTAAATAATACATATAGCACATATATAGTACTCAGTCTCTATCAATGTCTATTACTGAACACAGAACCCTCTAAGAAAATATAACGATCCCTGACAAAGAAAGGGTATAGGCAATACAGGAAGTGAGTTAGTCTGCTGAAAGATGTAAATAAAGAATTGTTTAGTGAAACTGTGGGTGTATAGGGATATCTAGACCAAAAAAAAAAAGAAGACTAAATTGTTCTGTCCCTGCTCTCACAACCCTCAGATATCAATGGAAGAGAAACTCACATAAGCCAACTGGGATGTAAATTCAACCATGGTCCTGAAAACTGACTAATGGCTCCTATAGACAGGGACCAAGGGATCTTTAAGACAGTAAGTGGTTCATGTCACTAACAGTAGACTAGTTTGACCTAGGACAAAGAGGACATAATTTTTAGCAAGATGGGGGACAGGGATGGGGGGATGGGGAGGGATCACATTTCTCCAGGCCCCTAAAAGACTAAGTTGGGGAATAGTGGCAGATAAACAAATACCCATCATTCATTTATTGAGCACCTACAACAGTGCCGAGCGCTGTACTTGGTACTTTTATACAGAATTCTGATCTTACAACATTGCAATGTAAAGATTATCCCATTTTTCAACAGAGAAAACTAAGACTCAGAGATTAGAAGTAACTTGCCAAAAGTCACACAGTTATAGGACCAAGATTCCAACTCATAACTATCTAACTCAAAAGCCCAAGCTTTCTGTACAGGGCCACAGTTGATATGTACAATTGAGTCATAAGTTATTTTACCTAAGGTTTATTATCCTTACTTCAGCTAAGGAAACTCTTTTAATGCAGAGAGACCAAATGACTTGCCTAAGGGCAGTCAGTTACTAAGTGGGGGACACTAAGGTCTTAATCAAGCTCTTCTGATACTGAGCCCCAAAATCTTTTTTTTTTACTATGTGTTGTTGTTGTTTTTAATTGATTTCAGAGAGAGGAAAGGAAAGGGAGAGATAGAAACTTCAGTGATGAGAGAGCATCATTAATCGGCTGCCTCCTGCACGCCCCCTACTGGGGATGGAGCCACAACCCCAGCATGTGCCCTGACTGGAAATCCAACAGTGACCTCCTGGCTCATGGGTGGACACTCAACCACTGAGCCACACTGGCAGGGCCCAAAATCTTTTTAGCTTACCACATGCCTCCAGTGGTCACACTCCAGAGAAACTGTCTTCAGAATAGAAGTAAAAGGGTTAGAACTTACAAGGAATGGACTCTTCTATACATAAGAGTAATGTCTAAGGCTCAAAAAGTAGGTATATAAAATGTTTGTTTTCATGAGAAGATAAAAACACACATGTGTATACACATCACAACAGGCCCAAATAGTACTTCTATCTCATGGGCAAATGAACTTACATAGTTAGGACCTTAATAGTGTCTGTTGTTTTTTGTTTTGTTTTTATCTTGGGAAGAGAAGTGTGGGGAGAGGTAGTTTACCAAACTTTAATGAAGTTGTTTCAATAAAGCTAAATTGAAGAGAATCATCATTTTTCATTGCATTATTTTGGCATCTAACATCTGCAAATCTGAGTGCTACTCTAGAAAGTGTCTTCTATAGCTCAGGAGCAAGTTTCATCAATTTCCAGACCATTGATACAGATAATGTAATAGGCAGACGGTCCCCACCATCACTGCCCCTTGGTGTTTCTCTCTTGTATAAAACCCTCCCCTTTGTGGGCAGAGCCCATAACTTGCTTCTAACCAACAGAATACGGCAAAGACGGTGGAATGCCATTCCCATGGTCATACTATATTATCTAAGATTCTGTTTTAGCAGAATGAAGTGACAGACCATCTCCTTCTGGCCTTGAAGAAGCAACCAGCCATGCTGTGAACTGCCTACAGAGAGGGCCACATACCAGGAAACTTCAGGCAGCCTCTACCCTACAGCCAGTGAAAAGTCAGATCCCTCAGTCATTCAGATGCCAACAGGAAATAAATTTTGCTAACAACCTGAATGAGCTGTGAAGCAGATTCTCTTCCATCAAGCCTCCAAATGAGAACACAGCCCAGCTGGTGCCCTGACTACAACACAGTCAGTAAACTGGACAGAGGGCCCACCTAAGCTGTGCCCAGACTCCCGAGCAACAGAAACTGAGAGATAAGAAATGGGTGCTGTTTTAACGGCATGTTTTGTTTTCACCAAGACAAAAGAATTTTAGAACTGAGACTTTAAATACAAAATCCATCCTCCTTATCTGACAAATAAGGAATCTATTGTGGGAGCGGGGTTGTGGGGCTGGGTGAAAAAGTGAAGGGATTAAGCAAAACAAAACAAAACAAAACCAACTCATGGACACAAACAACAATATAGTGATTACTACAGAGAAAGGGGGTGAGGGGAGGTAGAGAAGGGTATGGGGGGGTTGTTGGAGGGGGGTAAAGAGTGATGGAAGGAGACTTGACTTGGGGTGGTAAACACACAATATACAGATGATGTATTATAGAATTGTACAACTGAAACCTATATAATTTTATTAACAAATGTCACCCCAATAAATTAAATAAAAAAGGGGAAAAAAGGAATCTATTGCCTAGGGAGTATAGGTGATTTGCCTGAGGTCTCACAGCTAATAAACGTCTATGCCAGGACTAATATAGAAAACTCCAGACTAAAACTATTCCCTTCATCTTTCCCCTTAGGTTGCATTGCCTTTGTTTCCTCTTCATTTCATGGGAAAACATGCTCATTTCCTGACCTACCATTGTTTTGTTGTTACTAAGCACTAACTGTTCAATAAAACAAGTGACAAAATGGTGGGTTCTTTCATCCAAGATTATGAAACTATAAAATATCGATATATAATGTATTCAGAAGAATTGGAAACCAACTGAAATCGCTTCTCATGTAAACTTATGCAGTATCGTTTGAGATCTGTTTAAAATGAATAAGTATGAATTCCTAGGGAACTTTTCATCATGGAATAAAGAACATTAAAAAGGAGGCTCGATTCCTGCAGAATATTTACAACCTCGTTAAAATTCACAGCGGACTTTTCTAAGTCTCTTAGAATCCTTGAGGGTAAGCAGCAGACGCTACAGAAGGCAGCCTGGCACAACTCGTTCTTTCAGTTATCAAACATTTATAGCGTCTAGTGTGTGGCTGGCATTTTTTTAAAAGAATGAATAAGACGTGGTCCCTGTCCTTGAAGGGCTTTCATTGACTCTCAGGAGGTTACAAGCTCCGCAGTTCCGAGTTGTAAACCTAAGAAGCTCCAAGTTCAGCCCCCCGGGTCCTGCCCTCTGGTCCAGCCGGGTCTTCAGGGTGAAGCCGCGGCCGGCGCGGGCTCAGGATGCTCCAGAGAGAACTTCCTCCAGGAGGGCGGAGAAGCCCAGCCCAGGAAGCTGAGGGCGTGTCCCCCACTGACGACACGAACACCCCCAAAACAGTCCCAAACTAACTCGGGTCGCCCGTAACACTCACTGAAGCCTCCCCCACCCCTGTTCCTCGCTACACCTCCCCGCCCAAGTCGTTCACCTCGGAGACCCCCCGCCCCGTGGTTACCTCTGGGGGCTCCGGTGGTCCAGACCGCACACCCAAGACCCCTGGGGCAGCTTCAAATCTGAAAGGTAGAAAGAGGCCCAGGCTGATCGCGGGGGTCGGAGCAAAACACTGAACTGGACGGACTCTAGGACCCGGGGCTGGTGCGCAAACAGCAAAGGGGGACTGGCGCGGGACAAACCCCAAGGAGACTAGTGTTTACAACGGCCACTTCCGGAGCCTCGGCTTCCCTCGCAGACCTCCGCACACTTTCGCCCGCCTCCGGCCCCGCCCCGCCCGGCCGCCTCCCGCCTGCCGCCTCCCGCCGCTCCAGCTGCCGGATACGCGCTCGGAGAACGCCGCGCTCCGATTGGAAGAGCCGGGCCCGCGAGGCTGGGCGGCGAGCCCGCGCATGCGCCGTTGCCGGGGAACGGTGCGCTCGCGGCCCCGCGCCGCCTCGCGCCGGGCGCGCCTCCTCCCCGCGGGCGAGGGCTGCAGTTCCCGCTCCGCGGTGCGGTTCCCGGCGTGGGGAGCCCAGGCCTGAACCCCCGGGGAGCCGACTGAAAAATGCGGGTTTCTGAGCCCCTGTACCCCGCCCCCTGGTAAACCTCGAAGATCGGGTCCGGACCCTGCCTTTTAAAACGAGCGTCCCTGCTAAGCAGATTCTTAGAGCCCAAGCAGCCCCGCGGGGTCCGCGATCTGGTTCCCGAGCCAGCGAGCGGTCCGCTCGGCTTCTGCACGAGCGGCTTGTTTCCCGCAGTTTATTCTGCTCTCCGCCGCCACCGCGCTTCTTGTCCCTTCCTCCCACCCCCATTGTGGTTATAAATGGAGCCAGAAAAAGGCGGGTCGGTGCGCTGATGCTGTTGCAGCGCCTTTCATTATAAATATTGCATAACGAGGTGCCTCGCAGAAACGTCCTTGGAGCCTTAGCGTGTGCTCCGAGTCTCCTAACCCGCTTCCTCCTCCCCAGCCCCAAGCACAGCCCCCGCACACACCCCCGCACCCCGCGCACGCCTGCCTCTTGTTGACCATTCACACTTCGGTCGCTCCCGGTAGCGGTTTCACAATCTGCTGCCGCCGCCGGGAGACTGGAAAACCGAATCCTCTTTTGTTCCTTGGCTTTTGAAACCCTATTCCCCAAAGAACATTGCAAACGGGCGGGATTTTGATGAAGCGTTTCATCTTCGCCGCCGTCGCCTCCTCTGCGCAGGCAGGTGTCCGATGCAAAATGAGCCCTTGATGCCAAAATCCTTCCCCGTGGATTGTGATCAGCCCGCAACCAGGTAGGGGACCGTCTTTCCCGTCTCCCTGGGGAGAACCAACGGCCATCAGTGAGAATATAAATTGGGATTAAAAATCTCTGATTCCTGTAGACCTACTGAAACTTTAATTTGTCTGAGTTTAGTCATTTAGATTTAAAAAGGAGACCCATCCCACTTCCTCATAATTTTTACCAGAAAGAGGATAATTGCTTCAAAGGAAAGAGCTTCTGGAAAGGACCAGATGGCCCACTCTGAGATTCAGAAATGAAATGGAAGATTACAACAGACTAGAGATTAAGACTTTTTTTACTTTACAAGTTTTAAATAATATTTATAAAATTTCTTGTTTATGTTTTTTATTGATTTATTGATTTGAGAGAGGGGAAGGGAGAGAGAAAAATCGACTTGTTCCACTTATTTATGTATTCATTGGTTGATTCTTGTATGTGCCCCACGACCTTGGCATATCGGGATGACGCTCTAACCAGCTGGGCCACCGGGGCATGACTTATTTATGTTTAAACAAAAATCACAAAATTGAATATTTTGTGGCAAGAATAAATGCCAAATATACTATACTGCACACTTTTTTAGTAATAAATAGGTGCAACATGAACACTTGCGATCTTCACTTACTTGTTCACTTAACATTTATGGAATACAAACTATTTACCCAGCCTGGTGCTAGGTAATAGGAATACAGGATATATAATATACATACAGAACTTTGAGCCTAGTCTGGGAAAGTAGCTTCACCAAGCTGAGAAGAGATTGGAAGATGTGTAAGCTACAAACACCAGCACAGAAAATTGCATAAAGCATTTGGAAAACTGGAAGAAGCTCTGCCTGCAGTCTTAACGGTAGAGTGGAGTGGGTAATAAGATATGAGGCTGGAGAAATAAGCAGAACCAGATCACAGAGGACCTTCTACTTCGTGCTTAGTTTATCCAACAGCAAAGGTAATGAAGGGTACTAAGCTGAAAAGTTATAATCATTACACGATAAACCTGAGTGCCCTGACCTGCGGCATGGCTCAGTTGGTTGAGGGCCGTATGGTGCACCAAAAGGTGGCTGATTTGATTCCAGATCAGGGCACATGCCGGTGGTTTCAGGCTTGATCGCCAGTAGGGGGCATGCAGGAGGCAGCCAGTGGATATTTCTCGCATGGATGTTTCTCTCTCTTCCCCTCCCCCCTCCCTCTCACTTTCTCTCCCCCCCCCAAAAAAAATAAATCAATTAAAAAATAAAATACTTGGAGCTTTCCCATGTTTTTCCAGTAGTTACAAGGTCAATTCTCTGTTATCTCTTATTTGCCTAACATGCTGCTACTAATGAAACGTTGCATGTTAAGATGCTCTCTAACCCATGTCCTTTTTAGCCTCAAGAGTTACAATACTGGCCTCATTCTTCCTTTTCCTGCCAATCCTTCTGAGAGATTATTTAATGTCTTTACTAGCACTCCACCAAACAGCTTCCCAAGCCAATAGTGACCTCATTGCCATCCCAGGCCTCTTGAAATCACTGACAGTGATCCTCCTTGGATTTCTCTCCAGCATAGGTGAGACTCTTGGTTTCTCCAACTCTGACCTTTTTGCTGCTGCTCAGGGAACCTTTATCCCTTTCTTGCCCCTCAAAGTGATATTTTCTGACTTTCTGCCCTCAACCTTTGAATTTTCTCATACAGGCCTCCTCCTCGGTGATGTCACCCATTCCCTAGGTCTTCGATTTTCAATTCTTTTTGTCTACCTGACATCCTAATACCATAAACTGAGCTCCGGTAGTGAATTTTTTAACTCCAGTTGGAACAGTGCCATTTTAATGTCTGGCGATATTGAATTCGGTACATCTAAAAATTATCTTTTCCAACTTCTCACTGGAGCCCTCCAAACTACTCCTCTACCTAATTATAAAACTTCTAATCTGTTAGACATCCAAATTGAAAGAAAACAACTCAGAGAAACCTTCTCTCAAGCCCTCAATTTCTAAATCTAAGAACCAATTAAGTCCTCGCTACTTTTTCTCTAAGTCTCCTGCCTTCTTTCTGTGCCTACTCCTAAACATCTTCATTTGTTTCCTTATCACTTTAGATCTAGACACTTGTGATCAGGACCTTCACTGTGGTCTAATGCAGGTCACTCAACCTGCCCCTTCTGTGCAAATTCTCAACATTTTTACAAATTGACAACGAAAATCTACGGCATTTTTAAACCAGCAAATATGAGAGGAAAATATCAAAAAGTAGAAATTCTAATAACAATGTTTTTTCTGATATATCTCCTCAGGCAGCGGAAACAAATAAACAAACATACAAACAAATGGGACTACAAAAAAAGTAGGGAAAAAAAAAAATCAAAAGCAGGCCTAAGGGCATATGTGTACCTTTCTGACACTAGGGGAGTGTTCTGTTCATTGTATGCATGTGAACCTTATGGTGTTTTAAGCACCAGATGATCCTCGTCCTTTTGACCCCTCAGTAACCTCCCCCAGAAGGTTCAAACACCAGGTGCTTGCTAATTAAGCTGTTTTGGTATCAATTCTTAGAACAGCAAGGCCTTACTATAATTGTTGCTCTCAGCAGCCCTGGTCCTTTGTTCCTTCAATCCCCATTCTGTATACTTATATTACCCTCTTGATCAATTCTTTTAATGACTCCTCAGTCCTTACTGGATAAAACCCAAACTTTTCCCTCATCAATTAAAGGCCCCTAGTCTTGTCCCTACTTGTCTTTCCAGCCTTTCCTTCACTCTCATAATAAATCTCCCCTCTCATTCACATTAGAACGAAAAACATAAAACATATGGGAATAAATGGAGTAAGAGGTAGGCATGGGCTTATATTAAAAGTTTTAAGGTATCTAAGTTCATATAAAAGATTTAAATCCAGATAACATTATTTATTGAATATATATGTGCCAAGCACTATGATAAGTAGTTTCACATTCTCTTTTTTTCCAAAAATGCAAATATCTTTATTATTTACTCCAATAATATATGGTCACTTAAGAAATTGGGCAACTGTAGAAAAGCAAAAGTCTCCCCCAAATCCTACCTTCCCATCCTAGATATAAAAACAGACTCATAGATACAGAGAACATTTTGACGGTGGCCAGATGGGCGGAGAGTTGGGGGGGATGGGTGAAAAAGGTGAAGAGATTAAGCAGTACAAATTGGTGTTACAGAATAATCACGGGGGTATAAAGTACTGCATAGGGAATATAGTCAATATATGGAGTCAGATGGATAGGAGATTTACTGGGATGATCACTTAGTAAGTTATATAATGTCTAATCACTGGAGTTTACACCTGAAACTAATGTAATATTGTATGTCAACTGTAAGTTATTACTTCCATAGGTGGTTTAAGATTACAAGCATAAAATTGTGTTTATCTAAATGAAATTACATTAAAGGATATTTTTAAAGGATTTAATCTTATGGATTCTTATAATACTCTGCTCTCTAAAAATTAATTTAAAAATCTTTTTTAAAAATCAATAACAAAATTAAATTTAAAAAAAAAAGAAAGCTTGACAACCTAGTTATTCTGAATTTGGGGCCAGAATGTGAGACATTTAAAATCAAGAGCTGATAGGTGGGACACGCATGTGATTTTATTCAAAGGGAAGGAGTAACTAAAGTAATAACTAGAAAACACACACCAATAAGTAATAATGTTTATTGGAAACAAGTTTTTTTTAACTTCTTGTCAAAATGATTCAGAAGAATGCCAAAAGTCTAGAGAGTAAACAGAATATTTGGGGAATATTTGGGGAACCTAGAATAACAAGGTTGTTTTACAGAAAGAAAATGCAGATCCTATTTTACCTTTTGTTTTCCATCCATATTATAATTTACAGTAAAGAATACATAAGCACTCAAATTTGTCTCTTATCTTATTTTGTAATTTTTTTAATCCCCACCTGAGGATATGTTTATTGCTTTTAAAGAGGAAGGGAGAGAAAGAAACATTGATGTGAGGGAGAAACAACAATCGGCTGCCTCTTGCACGCACCCCAACTGAGGGACCGACCCACAACCCAGGCATGTGCCCTGACTGGGAATCCAACGGGCAGCCTTTCAGTGCACAGGATGATGCCCAACCGAGGCCAAAGCTATTTATTGATTCTTGAGAGAGAGAGAGAGAGAGAAACATCTATTTGTTGTTCAACTTATTTATGCATTCATTGGTTGCCTCTTGTATGTGCCCCAACCAGAGATCAAACCAGAAACCTTGGTGTATGGGAACGACGCTCTAACCAACTGAGCTACCCAGCCAGGGCAGACTTCTTATAAATCAAAACTTTCTTCAAGTTTACTAGACTAACCACCAGTTCAGCCATAGACTTGGTACCTCAACTCATAAAAGAAAGATAATAGAAATTATCAGGCTTATTTGACATTCTTTGAATTTTACTTAAAACTGTTGTGAGAACTCTTTATGAGATTTAGAATAAAAATAAAATTATCAACATTTTTTAATGACTGAACTTCTTGTGTACCGGTTATCAATTTAATATTATCACTCCACTCCAAACCTACATGTTTTTGCCATGATTCACGATACTAATGCTGGACCCCATAATCATTTCTCCTTTGCCAGCAGATGAGAAATTATGGTTGCTTGGCAGAAAGCAATGAAGTGACACTGCACGGCCACAGCTACAGGAAGACACTTTTCTTTTGGATCCTAGCCTTTTATTATTCACTGTTCAACAAGGAACCCAACAGAAGGGCTCCAGCTGTACTCTTAGGCTATGCTCTTTCTTGAGGCTACTTTAGACCAGCTTACCTACATCCTCTGGCAATAGCTGGCCACTTTTACCAGCCTGCCCATAACCTTCAGCAATAGAGGATCACTTCCAAAGACCCCTCTAGCAAGTTTCTTCACCCCTGGTAGCCAGTGTGCCTATGTATGTGGTAGGCATGCCCACTGTGAAGAGATCTGAGTCTCAGCCTTGGAGAAGTGGTAGGTGAGAGAAGTCTCCTCTCCTAGTCCTTAGTTGCTTTATTGCTTGTTCCTCCTTGGCCTTGAGGTAGTAGTTGCTTTTCTGCACCTGCTGTTCTGGATCCTTTAGAGTTCTCTTTATCTTTACTTCCTATTAGTTAATCATTCTTTATATTAAATTTTCCCTTTGCAAAAAACTGATGTGGTTTCTGTTCCTGACAGACATATCTTAGAAATATACTTTTGTTCATGTCCAAAGGCTGGGACAATAACTATCTCCAAAAAGATCTTATTTCCAGGCTATTAAGTTCCAATACCTTTGTCAATCAGGGACCATAATAACACAATTTGTGGTACAAATAAAAAATACTTGCAGTCTCCTTCCTGTTCATAATATGTTTCTATTCCTAGGATGATCATTGACTACATCCTTATATATTAATTTTATGTTACTCCTCGAGAAAGCATTCTACTCTCTTTTATTCTGACAATGTTCTAAGAGATTTTATTTTGAAAAAGGAACCTCAGTGAAAAATAGCCCTTGCATCTTGATGAAAAGGACCTTACCAGTTACTGTAAACAGTAAACACTATGTTTATCCTTAGAACCACTTCTCTCAAGGAAAAAGATTTATGTCATCCTTAAATTACTGGAAAACTGTACTGTAATGACCAGGAACTACAAGATCAGGGGGAGGTAGCATCCACCTAAGACTTTCAGATCAAGGAGGTGACTGCAGGAAGTAGATAGCTTATATCCAAAGCTCATGAAACAAGATCTAAATGGCTGGGTCAGACTGCCATGCTTTAATCAGCATGCTTTTGTTCTTTTTTTTCCAAGCTATTTTCTTTCTTCTTCTTTGCTTTAAGGTTTTAGATTGCTTACTATGATACTATAAGGTCCCTATTCTTAATAATGCTTTTGCATCCCTAGTCACTCCTTGAAAAGTCCAGTGCTTGGTTACCAGCCCTAGGGTTTATATTTCCTTTGGGTGTCATTCATTTTCCTTTTCTATTAGTTCCTTGTAAGAAATCATTTGATTTCCTGGGTAATTGGATTCAATCACTAAGTGACTTTTCTGAGAGTAACAACAGTCAGAAATCTCCTAACATGTTTCCTTCCAAAGAAACAATATTTGGGGACTGTATAATCAATAATTTGGCTGTCCTTTGTTCCCAGTTCCTAGGAGATAATCTCTAAACCTTTATAATTTTCTGAGTGATAAGAGCATCTTAGTTATTCATGATAGACCCCTCAGACTACACCTGATAGTTTATGCCAATGAAGTGACTCAGATGGGGGCTGGCCTTGCCAGAAAGACCAACCATGTGATTAGAGGATTGGGGCTTTGAGCCATGTGGTATCAGCTTGACCCCTAGGGAAGAAAAAGAGCCTTCAGATTGAGTTCAGCCACATGGGCAATAATTCAATCAATCACGTCCATGCAATAAAACTTCAATAAAAACTCTAGACACTGAATCTCAGATGAGCTTCCCTGGTTGGTAGTACTCTGAGTATTTTCACATCTTTATACTTGGAGGGTAACACATCCCTGAGGATTATGGGAGCATTGCATTTAAAACTCTACCAGCCTTCACCCCATGCATCTCTTCTTTTGGCTGGCTCAAATTTGTAGCCTTTTAGTATAATAAAATTATAATCATACGTATAGCACTTTTTCTAAAAAGACTCACAGAACTCAGTAAATTATCAAACCTGAGGGTAATCATGGGAACCCCTGAATTTGTCGCCAACTGATTAGAAATGAGTGTCACCCTCAAAGCCCCCCAAACTTGTGATGGTATCTGAAGTGAGGGCAGTCTTATGGGGACTGTGCTCTAAGAATAATTCAGTTTGACAAACTCATTATAAGAAATTTGTAGGAGCCAGCCTTCACAACCAATGGAAATAGACCTTGGAAAATATTTTA
Source organism: Miniopterus schreibersii (assembly GCF_964146895.1). Lineage (NCBI taxonomy): Eukaryota > Metazoa > Chordata > Mammalia > Chiroptera > Miniopteridae > Miniopterus > Miniopterus schreibersii. The sequence continues at coordinate 52,289,739 of NC_138111.1, read as the reverse complement.
AAACAGATGGATTATATTCAGAATATTTCACTTTTATAGATCGTACAAGAAAGCTACACTAGTGGACTTAACCTCAAGCTCTTTTGCTTTAAAGCCACTTAGTAATTTCTTTACTACAAATATTACATCATTGCTTGATACCAATGACACTTATATAATGTTGGAAAATATTGCCACCATACCATTTGACAGCTCCATAGGGATATTATCACCAAAAAAAATATCATTGGCCGGCCATTGCAACTGGTATTAAATCTGTAGCACAAAAACTGACTGCTATTGGAAAGACTGGACAGAGATCTGTAATCTTGGTTCATTGACGTCTGCTTTCAAGATAGGCCCTGATATTACCTAGGGTTCATAGCAGCCCACAAATTTCCCTTTCCAGAAAGAAAGTTTTTAAATAATTTAATTCAACAAGGAGGAAAATTGGGCTCTTATTTGAGTTCAAACCTTTAAAAATGGAATGGGAGTTTTTGCACTGCCTTCCTGTGTACCCAAGACTACATTTTATGTTTCCCAGGAGCACGCTATGATTCAGAAAATAGTAAACTAGATACTGTGTGTAAGGCCATGGAATTCTTCACCAAAGAATGTCATGATATTGCACAGACGATGGTTCAGAATATTGTCATTAGATGTAATACTAGCTTCTGAAGGGGACCAGGTACTGTCTACGGGAAATAATGTTGTACTTACATCTCCACAGATTTCTCTGGGATCTTTCATATTGCTAAAAAGAGCTTGACAACAAATGAAGATATCATGAAACTAAATAATTTGGCTAATACCCAAATACCTGGTTCTGTGGGATCTTCACAGTTGAAATGGAATCTATTCTCTTAGTTTAATTTAGACACTTTTACCCAAATTAGATTAGCATTTGTTTGTTGCAGTGCTCAATGTAAAACTCCAGAACCTTAAATGCTTCTGAGTAGTCACTCTGTCTCCTGATAATCTTCTGTAGATTTGCTGTTTATTGACATTTTATATAAATGGGATCATATAATAATATCACATTCATTTTTAGAAGAAAAATATTTATATTTGTTTTTATTTATAAGTGATATATGTTTGTTCTAGAAATTTTAGAAATACAGGTTAAAAAAGAAAAAGATAAAAACCAATTGTAACACCACTACCAAGAGCTAAAGACAGTTAATATATTGGTCTACATAAAAAAGAGAGTGTAAAGTGTAAACCTTTTATTGTGGTCTACAGACACTGTATGATCTAGAGTCTTTCAACATCATCTAACATCATCCCATACCCCTGTCCACATTCCAGCCCAAAAGGTTTTATTTCAGTTTCAGGAACATTCTGAATAATCAGTGGAAATAAAATTATAGCCTGGTTTTCTTAGTTCCATATTTACATTTTCACAATAAGAGTTTCTTCTATTTTTAAATTGTTTAAAATTATTAATTATATTGTCCTTTACAAATATATTCATATAGCTTTTTCCAATACTGCTTATTTAATATTGCTTAAATCTTATGTACTAAAACAACTAATTTTACTTTTCATAGCTAACTTCTATCATAAACACTAGGGCAATATTATGTATAATTGGAAATCTTGATTGGAAAGTTCCTTGACTTAAAAAGGTAAATAAAGCTCCCATAAAGAGGCAGAATTCAATTCCCTTCTCTGACTTTTAAGAGCTGTTTATTTGTTGCTCCATATTGGTGTGTTTTTTACTTCTTCTCTTTTTAAAAAAAAATTTTAAATTGATTTTGCAGAGAGAGGGGCGGGGGAGAGAGACAGAGACAAAGAGACATTGATTTGTTTTTCCACTTATTTATGCATTCATTGGTTATGTGTCCAGGGGTTGAACCAGCAACATTGGCATATGTGGATGATGCTCTAACAAGCTGAGCTACCCAGCCAGAGCCTACTTCTTCTCTTGTTTTATAAATGTTTTTGTACCTTGAGCTCCTATGGAGGGTAGGATGATATCTTGGATGTTTGATAAATATCAGCAGTTAAATATATATTGATTATTTAAAACAAAAATGGGAGAACTACATCACCCAAAGATAAATTAGTAGCTAGAAGTAATGGTTCATAAACATGCTTAGGCAAGAGAAAAGCTGGATATATAGAGAATGTACAAGAACTATACCCAGAATAGAGAAACTGGAGAAGAATTCCAACAGAAATATAAGACTCAAGAGGGGGGGAAAAAACCCAAACCATTAAAAGTTAAAAGACAAGTCTGCCTGGGCAGAGAGTTATAGCCTAAATCCAAAGAAGGGATTCCTTTTTCCCTCTAGAAGATAGGTATCAGGGCAGATGAAAACTAGTTTACACAGGGAGATCAATGAGGACATTGTGACTTAAGAATCAAATTATTGGCTAGGACAAAAAGGACAGAAGAATTGGAATAAAGCAAAGTCCCTCCAGGCAGTACAATCATTTTAATACTCTAGTAATTAGAGATTCAACTTTTATTTGTATTGTTTACTTAGTGTGGTGGTTTATTCTGTGTCAGTTTTATTAAACTGGATTATATTTCCCCAAATCCCATTCCCTAGAGGGTTCCAAATTAGAGTTGGCAAAAGAGAATTTGAGACAGATTTGGAAGGTGGAAAAAAGCAGCAGCCATTACTCTGGAGATTACTGTGGTTAGACGCAGGAAGAGTCAAAGGTAGAGGATCAGAAGGGTCCACCTTTTCTTCATTTTCCTCCAATAAACATCTGTCTTGTCTTCCCACCTCCCAACCCTGTTGACCAACAGTGGCCCCAGGCCCCACACTAGATGCTTGGCAGATGACTCACAGAGGTGGTAGCAGATCCAGCACAATTTCCCCTAGACCTTCCCATAAGCCTTCTCCATACAGACCTATTTCGGCAGCTGGACATGCTTGGTTTCTCAGATTAACTCATTAGTTACTATCTCTCTAAGTTTCCAATATACCTCTTAATTCTACAGTTCCTACTACAATTGTGTAAGTTCTGCTTCCTATAAAAGAGAAATAGAAAGGAGGAAAAAAAGTTTTTCTCTCATAACTTGCATGTTTCTGCATCCCTGACTGGAAACATTATTATTTTTGTTGATTTTTAAGATGATTTTATTGATTTTAGAGAGAGAGAAAGAGGGAGGGAGAGAGAGAGAGAAACATCAATCGCCTGCCTCTGGTACACACCCTGAATGAGGACCAAACCTGCATCTTAGGCATGACCAGGATTCAAACCAGCGACCTTTCAGTACACAGAAAGATGCTCAACTGAGCCACACTAGCCAGGGCGAGGCCACTGGTCCTTTGATGAGCCCTCACCCACAGAGACAGCAAGCAGGCACCATATCTGAGTCTCCATCCACGTGGCTATCACTGTTTGCCCACCCTGGTGATTCCCTGAGACCCCACCCCACTAAACTTGCAGGCCTACCCAAGCTGTTTACAGTGACTTTTCCATATGAATGGCCTGTATTGACTCACACTTCAGATTTTCCTAAAACCTCTCAAACAAGCAGCATCTGCTCAGTACTCTCACTAAGTAGCCCCAGGCCCAGCACTAGTAGTAGCCAGCTGTGTTTTGCAGATTAGTTTCTTCTGAGCACCTCCAAGCCCAGTACAAGTAGCAGGCAGCTGCAGATCACTTTGTAGCTCAAGCCAGGTGGCCCTGAGCAGAACACAGGCCATGGCTGACCTTGGCCTGCACCTTCTGGGAGGCCCCAGAGCCAGTATGCCTGGTGGACAGCTTCAGACCACATCAAAACACCACTCAATCGGAGGGCCGACTCAGCATGCATGAGAGACCCACTGAAGTATATCCTGCTCTGTGGGGTGGGCTCCTGCACAGCTGAGCTCCATAGTTGTTTGTGGTCACAGCCAGTCTTTGCAGTGGATCAGCCTGGGGGTAAATCCTTCCTATGGACGTGTCAACAGCAGTCAAGGCTCAACTACAATAGGAGGGTGTACACAGCTTACATGGGGGGGTGCACAACTGGAGTGACCAGCTTGGGTGATCAGGAAGGCTGTGCCACTGGACCCTACAGGGCATCTACTACATTAGGCCACTTTACCAAGCCCGGGAGATATAGCAGCTCTACCTAACACATAGAAACAAACACAGGGAAGCTACCAGAATGAGGAGATAAACATGTCCCAAATGAAAGTCCAGAACAAGACAACTAAACAAAATGAACACAAGCAATCTACTAGATGCAGAGTTCAAAACACTGATTATAAGGATGATCAATGAAAATAGGTGAAGAGTATATGAACTTAGAGAAAACTTCAACACCACCATAAAAAAGGACATGGAAACCATAATAAAGATCCTGTCAGTAATGAAGGACACACTAACTGAAATGAAGAATAATTTACAGGGAATCAATAGTACAGTAGATGAAGCTGAGAATCAAATCAGTGATTTGGATATAAGGAGGCAAAAAACACCTAATCATAACAATAAAAAGAAATTAGAATAACAAAAAAATATATAGTGTAAGGAACCTGTGGGACAACTTCAAACATACCAACATTCGCATCATGGAGATTCCAGGAGAAAAGAGAGAGCAAGAAATTGAAAACTTTGTTGTAAAAATAATGACAGAAAATTTCCCTAACCTGATGAAGGATAGAGACATACAGGTCTAGGAAATACAAAAAGTCCCAAACAAGATGAACCCAAAGAGGCCCACACCAAGACACATCATAATTTAAATGCAAAAGATTAAAGACAGATAGTCTGTGAAGGCCAGATCCAGATGCATGTAGGGTGGGGGGCCCTGCCAGGGCACATCCATGTAGCAACTTTCCAGCAGGCTTTGGACCAAGCTGTGGGGAGAAGAAACCTGTGCAGGCAGGGAAACTGGCCCCAAATGACTCCTGGCTGCTTCTGCCCCTCTTAAAGAGCCAACACACAAAGTTTCCTGTGCAGCCACTCACCTTGGGCTCCAGCAGAGGGAGGGCAGAGTGGACTGGAGCAGTGTGAGGAGAATCTAGGGTTGTGGGCTCTGGAGATAGGACTCAGAGTGCACCCCTCTGAATTCTGGTGCCGAGTCATTCCCCATACTGCAGAGGCAGACATTTACCTTCCAACCAGCTTTTGCCTGAGGGAGAAGCAATTGCTCCACCCTGCTGGAAACCTCTCACTCTACCCTGTGGAGTTTCAACAGCCTGAGTCTCACTAAAAGACTGATAACAATCAGCCACCCCCCCTCCCCCATTGGAGTTTCTACAGCCTGAGGCTCATTAAGAGAATCAGATTAATCAGCCTGCAGGCAGAGGCAGACTTCAGAGTGCTTTGAGACTTTGCCTGATCTGTTTCTGGACCCGGGCCTTGAAAAAGCAGACTCTGGTGTGCATCTTGGTCCTGTCCAAATGCACCCAACCCCAACAGAGGGGACCTCAAGCTGTGGATTGTTGATAGCTCCAAACAGGATACTCTAGGCAAGTCACAAACAGTGTCTGACATTGGTCTGCACCAGAGACCATCCAAAAAGACTGAAAGTCCTAGCAGGCCTACCTAATACACAGAAACAAACTCAAATAGCCAGCCAAAATGGGGAGACAAAAAAACAAGCCCCAAATGAAAGAACAAGGAGGCACAAAGAGTCCCAAGTCCAAAGAGGCCCTCACCCGGACACATCATAATTAAAATGCCAAGAATTCAAGACAAAGAAAGAATCTTAAAGGCAACAAGAGAAAAGCAATCTGTTACCTACAAAGGAGCTTCCCTAAGGTTGTCAGCTGATTTCTCATCAGAAACTCTACAGGCCAGAGGGGAATGGCATGAAGTATTCAATGTTATGCAAAACAAGGATCTGAAACCAAGACTACTCTATCCAGCAAAGCTATCATTCAAAATAGATGGGTGAATCTGACCAGGCATGGGTCAGCGGTTGTCCTAGGATTCAGGCGACCAGGGTTTGATTCCCAATCAGGGCATGTGCCTGTGTTGTGGGCTCGATCCCCAGTCAGGGGTGTGCAGGAGGCAGCAGATCAACAACTCCCTCATCATTGATGTTTCTATCTCTCCCTCTCCCTCTCCTTTCCTCTCTGAAATCAATAAAGATATATTTTAAAAAAATAGATGGTGAAATAAAGAGCTTCCCCAACAAAAAAAGGCTAAAGGAATTTATCACCACCAAACCAGCATTGCAGTAAGTGTTAAAGGGTCTGCTGTAATAATAAGAAGAAACAGAGAGAGGAACATAAGCATAAAGAATTAAAATGGCAATAAATAAGCACCTATCAATAATAACCTTAAGGACTTTAAGTGAGATATCAACAGCAATACAGTCTTAGTTGTGGACTTTAACACCCCACTGACTTCACTGGACAGATCTTCCAGACAAAAAGTCAACACAGAAACAGTGACCCTAAATGACACATTAGATCAGATGGATTTAATTCATGTTTACAAAATATTTCACCCCAAAGCTGCAGAATATACATTCCTCTCAAGAGCACATGGGTCATTCTCAAAGATATACTACATATTAGGACACAAAACCATTCTCTTCAAGTTCAAGATTGAAACCATATCAAGCATCTCAGATCACAATGGCATGAAATTAGAAATCACCTACAGTTAAAACACTCAAAAACATTCAAACACATGGAGGCTAAATAGCATGTTATTAAACAATAAATGGGTTACCAATAAGATCAAGAAAGAAGTCAAAAACTTCCTGGAAACAAATGAAAATGAACACACAGCAACCCAAAATCTATGAGACACAGTAAAAGCAGTCCTGAGAGGGAAGTTCATAGCACTACAGGCCTACCTCAAAAAGCAAGACACATTTTTAGTAAACTATCTAACCCTACAACTTAAAGAATTAGAAAGCTCCCCTATGAAGCCATCTGGACCAGGGCTCTTGTTTGCTTGGAGTTTTTTTTATTGCTACTTCGATTTTATCAGCTGTTATTGGCCTATTCAGGTTTTCTGATTCCTCCTGATTCAGTTTTCCATGATATTACTCATATGTGGAATCTAATAAACAGAATAGGCTGATGAACAAAATAGATCCAGAGACACAGAAGCATGGAACAGACTGAGGGATCTCAGTGGGAAGGTGGGGTGGGGAGTGGGTGGGGAGAGACTAATCAAAGAACTTACATGCTTATATGCATAACCCATGGACACAGACAATAGTGGGGTGAAGGCCTGTGTGGGGGGGACATGGATAGCGGGTGGAGAGGATCAATGGGGGGATAAAGGAGGGGTATCTGTAATACTTTCAACAATAAAGATAAATTTAAATAAATATATATACAAATAAATAAAAAGAATTAAGAGGAGTGTGGTTCACAACCATGTGGGATAAGAGAAGCTTTAACTGAGACTGGATATGGAGATATATGAAAGAAGCAAAGCAAGTGTCTGAGATGAGAAGTCATTACAGCGAGGTTGTGCAGTGATGTAAAAAAATTCCACTCAAGACAGTCAAGGCAGTCTTCAGAATAGGCACCAACGGCACACCCAAGTCAGTATCAATCCCTACCTGGCCTAACTTCTTTCCAGCTGTTCTAATGACCACCCAGCCTCATTAATGCTTCTCTCCTCATTGGTAAATCATCTCAGCAGCCTATCTAATCACTGCCTCACAAACTAGTACATCTTGATTTTTTTCCCTCCTAAGGGGCAAAGTTCCAAATGCTTATTGGTTTCCAGGAGAAGCTGGGCTTAGACCAGATTTATAATGTTTCTCACTGAACTAGCTCTTTGATTAATGCATTTTGTCTTCCCTGTATTCTTGCTAACTTCCCCATCACACAAGGCTTAAAATATCACACATGAGATGACAGTTCAATAATTGCTGATCATACCAATAAGTTGAAGGTGTATTATTAATGCTGTGTATTAGGGTGGGGAATGACATATATGCAAAAGATGTGGAGGAAGGGATAAATTTCATTTAAAATGATTCCCATTTAAATGGTTACAATGAATGTATTTGTAGTCAATGAAAAATGTCAGTGATTTTAAAGGGTAAATACATGAACAATTCATGAAGTCAAAACAAATATAACCGGCTGGAGTAGCTCTGGTTGAGCATTGACCTATGAACCAGGAGGTCACGGTTCAATTTCGGTTTAGGACACATGCCTGGGTTTCGGGCTCAATCCCTAGTAGGGGTCTGTGTAGGAGGCAGCTGATCAATGACTCTCTCATCGATGTTTCTCTCTCTCCCTCTCTCTTCCTCTCTCTGAAATCAATAAAAATAAAACAAAATAAAACAAAAACAAAGTGTCTTCAACTCTAGTCCCTATCAGGGTTTCTCATCTGCCCCTTCCTCTCATTCATTCAACAAATATTTATTGAGAAAAATTTCATTAAGTGTCTGCTAAATGCCAGGCACTGATCACAAAAATAGAGTCTCGCCCGGCCAGGTGTGGCTCAGTGGTTGAGCATCGACCTAGGATCCAGGAGATCTGGGTTCGATTTCAGGTCAGGGCACATGCCCGGGTTGCGGGTGAGGCAGCCGATCAATGACTCTCTCATCATTGATGTTTCTATCTCCCTCTCTCTCTCTCTCCCCCCCTCCTTTCCTCTCTCTGAAATCAATAAAGATATGTTTAAAAAAACACACACAAACCAAACAAACAAACAAAATAGAGTCTACTTCTAAGTAGTTTAAAAGACTGGTTGGAAAGATTGTAAATAATTATGCTACAGTAACAGGAGAACAGAAATTTTTCCAGAGGTAATTTTTGGGTTGAGTCCTTTAAGGCTAGAAGGAGTTAAATAGAATGGGTTGGTGGTGGGGACAAGCTGGGGAATGGGGTGGGGTAGAGGGGGGTTGTTAAGAAATTTGAAGCTGGGAATACTTTCAAGTCCGAAGACTGAAGGTGGAAGAGTGCTGGGTTGTTTTTACTTCCAGCATCTTTTTCTCATTATGAGCTCTAATGCTTGCAGAGCTGCTGGCTCCCTGCTCCACCTAGAGGTAGTGTGGGATCACACAAAGGCGGGGGCTGAGAGCAGACAGGCTGGAAAGTTGCCTTGGCTGCTTGACTAGATCTGTGATTCTGGGCAAGCTGCTAAACTTCTTTAAGCCTGTTTTCTCATCTTTAAAATGGGGATAGTAGCACCTGGATTAAGTGAAAAAATGTAAGTCAAGCTCCTGCCTCAATTCATTTAGATCTCCTTTCTCCCTCCCTCCTGTTTCAGTTTTGGAAATTGTATTCTTTCTCCTTACAATTTATCCATTGCTCCTTTAATCTCTATCTTGCTATACTTTTGCTGGGATCCCCCCTAAAAAGGCTTGCTATGGGGGGAGGGGTGCATCAAACAGAGCTAGAGGGGTGGAGCACTGGCTCTCAGTTCAGAAAAGCTCTCCTAGTGACCCTGATGAGCCCAATCCTCCCTCCTCTTTTCCTCCCCCTCCTTCTCCTTCCATTCGGAATTGCTGCTCGAGGGGATCCTGGGCTTTTGTTCTCTGGAGGCTTAAAACACCACCTGTTTTTCCCTGACTTATTGTTTAAAGGGTATCAACCATAGTGTACAGACAATCAAATTGAAATTGCCAAAATTTAAAGAAAGCAAGAGCTAAGTTTCTTTTTCTTTTTTTTAAACACAAACACTAAAACATCAATGCTTTTCCATTTTCCCTCTACCTTTCATTTCTCTTCTGAGGACCTCCCATTGCAGTAACCATTCTTTCTTGTTGTACTATCATTTAACAGTAATAAACAGTTATCTTTTAATATAATTATAATTTATATATAATATGTCTGTCTTCCCAACTTTGTAGTATCCTCAATATCTGTAGGTTGTTTCTCAAAATTGAATATGCGTAGGAATCACCTGGGGATCTTGTTAAAATGCAGATTCTGATTGAGCAGGTCTGGGGAGGGGCTGAGTTTCTTCTAACAAGCTCCCTGGTGAAGCAATGCTGCTGGGCCCTAGACCATGCTTGGAGTTAAGCCTTATAGGGGTTAGAACAAAGGAGGTGCACAAGAAATGGTTGCTGGATGATGCCTTCGTCTCTCCTACACAGTCTTAGAGTTTTCTTCAATACATCTTTCTTCACTTTTTCCCCATGCACGACTTATGACTAACACCTGACAATTATTCCTTTGTGTACTTAGCTGTGCTCTTTCTTGCCTTTTTCATAGTTACCAGTCTCACCCAGAAATGGGTCACTTAGGGTGCACAACAGTAACCTCCAGGTTTTTTCTACTGTCATGTACTTTGTAGCAAGCAAGAGTCACTTTTTAAAGAATCATCTTTACCCTTTCTTGCTCAGCAATGTATAGTAGCTAGTATACATTATATCAAAATCAGGATAAGAAGCTTCAGGACATTTCTCCAATCCTAACCACTCCCTTGCCAGTCAGTTCTTTTTGCACCACTTGGAATCCTCTGCATGTTGCTGAGGTATGACTTGGTTTCTTGAAACTACTTGCAGAACATTTTGCATTGGGAATGTCTTCTTTCATTCCTTTTAAGGGCATGTGTATCACTTTCAAAAAATTCTTCTCAATGAATGTTTACTCAACTTAAAGCTTTTCCTGATTTATTCCTAGTTATGAGTCCTTCATTTAAAAGAGTATGAGCTACATACCATTATATATTTAGTATTCTTACGCTTTTTTCATTTTCATTGTTTTAGATGGGAAGTATTTGTGCTGCTTGTTCACGGTTTTTAGGGGAGTCAATGGAAGATGAAACAAAAACTTAAGATTAATTTTTATTAATTTTCAAAATTAATTTACTGTATTTGTAAGTAAGTAATTGGCTAAAGGATCAAAAAATAAAATAATTTTAGAAATCCCCTGAAGAGTATTTTAAGAAATAAGACATTTTAGGTTTAGTAACACTTCTGCACTACCACTTACAAACTGTCATTCTGTTAGGGGATTAAAATTGAGACGCAACTAAAATGTACTTAGAGCCCAAATCCACATCCTATCTAATAAGGCTTATGCTTTCCTGTCATTGTTTTCTACTCATCACATTCTGCATTCGTTAGGACTGCATTTTCTTGACAGTTCTTGGTGCTTTAAACTTAAAAGAAATGGGCTTTCTCACATTACAATTTCAAGAAAAAGGAGACTGCAAGGCCCATTCAGCGAGGTGTAAGCGGCCTACAAGCCGCACGCCCTGCCGCCGCCTCATGCTCGGATTTCATCTACGGGTTTTTGCACAGTTCTTTTTTGGATGGTGCAAACCGCGCAAGTGCAGCATTAAAGGCTCCACACCCTGGGAAACGATGCAAGAACATGCAGCTTAGGTTGCCAGGTTCCCCCTAACACAGCCAAGAGCTAGAGGCCCGGATACCAGCTCCAAAACCTCGTCCACAACAATCGTCCCCTCCCTCCCGGCCTTTTACATACAGTACACATACAAATACACACACGCAGAGCAGCCAGCAGGGGAGGGCCGGGCCCTACCACTCTACAAAGCCCGGGGGGGGGCCACGGCGGCCGATCGATTTTCTCCCGTATCTTTTCCCTTCGAACCTGTCTCTCCCTCCACTTGGCCGTAACTATTACGAAAAAATAGAACTTGGGGATTTAAGGCCTTCTGTAGTTCCGCTTCCGAGCCACACACCTTAGGCGGGTGCTGTGATGTCCCCCCTCCCTCGGCGAGCAGTTGGTCCCGCCCCAGTGCTAGCGGGCGCCGAGCGGGAGCCGCGCGGGAGCAGCGCAACGACGGTGGCGGCAGCGGCGGCGGCGGCGGTTGCGATTCTGAGCGGTTGAGACGCCTCTGCGGCAGCTGGTGGCGCAGGTGGCTTGCGTGGACGCGGGCAGTGGCGGCCGGCCCGCCACCGTAGCCTCAGCGCCCGCAGCCCCGGCAGGTGAGCGGGCGGCGGAGACTCGCCCCGCCCCCCCTCGGTGGCCTCGCTGCTGGCTGTAGCGGGGAAGCGGCCGCGGCCCGCCGCGGAGCCGAGGTGGCCCTGGGCTGCGACCGTCTGGAGGCAGGTCGTGGGGGGGGGGGAGTCGTGTGTGGATGGAAAGGGAAGGTTCTCCTTTCTTTTGCCATTTTTTCCCCTCAGACCCCTCCCTCTTGGGGCTTATACACCGGGGGAAAAGCTAGAGGGAAGATGGGGTGGGAGGAAGGGGAAATTGGGGCTGAGAAGCATCTCTGCCTCAGGTGGTGGCGTCTTTCGGCCCTGGAACGGCGGACCTGCGGAAGCTGGAGGGGTGGCTCGGGGGCTGCGGAGGCCGCGCACTCGCGAGGGAGGAGCGGGAGGCGGCCCTCCCCTCACTCTCCCACCCCCACTCCTCGGCCCCCCTCCCCGGTGCTCCCCCTCCCCCGGCCCCGCCGGAGGCCCCTCCCTTCGGGTTTCTTAGCTTTAACCGCCCTCCGCGCTTCCCCTTGCAGGCGCGTTGGAACACCCCGAGGCATCCTGCGGCTCCCGCGGCCCCGGAACCTCCGTTCCCGCCGACCACCCCGCATCCCTCCGCCGTCCACGCCGCCGCGCCTCTTCGCTGGTCTTCGGCGCCGGATCCCCCGCGTCGCGCCTCACGAAACATGACTCGCGATTTCAAACCTGGAGACCTCATCTTCGCGAAGATGAAAGGTTATCCTCATTGGCCAGCTCGAGTAAGTGATTTTTAGCCTTCGCGTTTAGCTGTGCTGCCTTCCTTAGAGGCCTACATCCTACCCTTTCTCTTAATTTTTTTTTTTTCTCGTGTCCTTTCTCCCTCTGGCTTTCCCGTAGTCGCATTTGGAAGCCGACCTTTCATTTTATTTTTTGCCCTGTAATCTCCCATGTAGTTATAAAAATCCAGGTGTTTCTACATACTTAATGTATTTCCCTATGGCTTGTTTTTGGACACACTTGGGCAGGTTTTCTTAGTAGGAAATATTTAAATATGGTGCCAGTTAATGTTTCATTGTAGGTGAAAATAAGTACGGATTTTATGTTTAAAAATCAATGAAACATTGACATTTTTAAATTTTTGAGTAAAATGTATAATGTCAAAGGAAACTATACAAACTCTTGGATGTCAAAAAAGATATGTGATATACAGGTCTTTTTCATGTTTTGTAATTGATGATTTGCTTGTTTAAATTGGATATACAGGTCTTTTTCATGTTTTGTAATTGATGATTTGCTTGTTTGATAAAGAGGTTAGGACTAGATATTCATGAATATTGTACAGTAAGTTAGCACGAAGGAGAGTGTAGAAAATTTATTTTCATGTTTGTTTTTTTCCATGAAGTTTGCCTTATGACCTTGAAAAAGTTGTTTTACGTCTATGATTGTTTCGTAGGGGCAAACGGAGGAGTAGACAGAGACTCCTGGGTGCACATCTAGTGGTACAGGTGATTAAGGACCCAGGGTGTTTTTTGTGAGATTTAGGAATTGAGATTGTCTAAATAAGCGCCATTTTCAGAAAAAGAGATATTTTTGTTAGTTTATGTTAGGACTTGGGTTATAAGGTAATGATGGAACCTAAAAAAATGTGGAGGATCCATTAGATTAGTAAGCTCAAAAACTTATAAATTTGATACGCTAAAGTTGTAATTTCCACTAATTTACTCTTCTTTGAGGAGTGGTGTTGTATCTTAAAGATAATTAAAATTGTGGCAGCCGGAGGAAACATACCCATTGGTTACAGAGGATCATGAAGTTGCTGAGTGCTATTCCAAATATAAAATGTTACTGTTTCTTGATTTTTCCTATCTAGCTCTTTAAAGACCCAGGTTTACAATTTCTTTCCCCAATCTGAAAAAATCCCCCCCCCCCCCCATCTATCAAGGCTACCTTTTCAGTGGAGTCTTACTTGAACAATCCTCAATCATATTTCTTGTCTATATATTTCACACTCTTATTTCCTTTCTGATAACCTCTTAACTTCCAAATAGATTGCAAGCGTCTTGAGGGCAATAGACATAAACTGAATTTCTTTATACCCCCACGGTTCTTAGTCCATAGTCATACACTTACAAAATACGTTATTTCATGTTTTAAAAGAGCAGAGGGAAACTTGGCAGGTTTAAGGCCCCTCCAAGATACTTTTCTCATAGTTTTAGCACCCTTATTTATTTTGAGGTGTTAAAAAATCTGAGATGATGGGGTACATCTATTTTCTATTTCTATGCCACAATACAGTTAAAAGCCAAATGAAAATGTTTTAAAAATAATCTCTTCCAAATCATCTTCCCCACATGCTTCAATATATTAGATAAGTAAGAGTTAGTACTGATAAAAGCAAAATAAAGTAGCCTGAGGAGGGCCAGACTATTTTTCTTCCTTATTTAATAAGTTCAATATTTAATAAGTTCATTTGTATCGAATGGGACATTTGTCTTTCCTGTTCTCCTCTTTTTGTTAGAAGCAAATGAATTTCGTTTTGATGTAATATCTATGTCCAAGAATTACATTCCTTTTTCTGTTGTCTTTCCAATCTTACAAATTTGAAGTCTTTGCTTTAGAGACTTTAGAATATGTACTTAAGGTCTCAGCAGTGACAGTGACAATCATCTGTTCCTATTTTGATTTTAACATTTTCTGTTTACATATCCCAAACTTAATTTTTATGTCTTGCACATTCTTGTAATCCTGTACCAATCCTAATCATCTTTAAAGTCAACTTAAAAAAATTACCTAACATTTATTAAACTCTGTGGGTATTAGACACTTGCACACTTTTAAAGCTGTTTGCTAGCTGAAACAGGCTTATGAACTGGTTTGACAAAATAGCCCTAATCTTTTTTTTTTTTTTTTTTTTTCATATATCTTTATTGATTTCAGAGAGAGGAAAGGAGAGGGGGAGAGAGACAGAAACATCAATGATGAGAGAGTCATTGATTGAGCCTGCAACCCGGGCATGTGCCCTGACCGGGAATCGAACCCCAGTCTCCTGGATCCTAGGTCGATGCTCAACTGCTGAGCCACGCCCGGCCGGGCATAAATATCCCTAATCTTAAGAGAATATAAAGATTTTCACAATTCTTGAGATCTTCTCATAAAGTTGAAATGACAGGTGAAATAATTATTTGTTGTATACATGAGGAAAATCCCTAAGAGTGTTGGGTGGTAATGATCCTATTGATGCCTGAAACCTTCAGACTGTCAGTCAAATCATCCCCATGGTCTTCTCTTCAACATGTTACTAATACATGCTGAGCGTAGTAGGCCCTCTGATGTTTGCTTCTTAACAAAGTCAGCTGATTTTTAAATTAAAGCATCTTTGAAATTAGGGGGAAAATGTTATTACAAAGTTTAAATAAATAATGAAATACAATATAAATGTTGTTAAATTCTGACTAGATACTACTGCCTGATGGGTTTAACTATGAGATCTGCTTTCCCTTTATTAATAAGGGAAAGTAACAAGTATTACAGATATTTTAGACATAACAACACCTGCAGAAATATCATTTAGGATTTTTGAACAGGTTTATACTCCACTATTATAAAAGGCTTAGGGTCAGATATGTTTAAAAATTCAGAATTTGGGGATTTTGGAAAGATAATGATGGTACATAAATACCACATATTTTGCTCCTGATAGGGTCTGTGATGGCACATAATAATCTAACGTAATATTTCTGCAGAGAAGCATCTGTAGAAACACAAGATAGATAAAAGAAATGATGGAATAGCTTCACTGTCAGATAAGGTTTTGCCACCAAATTAATTTTTAGAAATATCTTGGTTATTAGAGCTGCTTGGGTTTCAAAACTAGGGATAAGGGATTATGGACCCGTAGAACTAGTTCACATTATGTCAGTTCCCATTTGGATGTTTTGTTCCTGGTTTATTCTGTTGTACTGAGGTGTGTATGATTTAAAATATTTTAATTTTTCTGATTTTTCTTTTAGGTAGATGAAGTTCCTGATGGAGCTGTAAAACCACCAACAAACAAACTACCCATTTTCTTTTTTGGAACTCATGAGACGTAAGTCCTTTTAGCTCTACAGGCAAATTGGAATTTAGCCAGGATCATTGGACATAAAATGAAAAACAAGTAGAGATTAGTTTAAAGGGAAAATAGTAAAGGAATAGAAAACTTAAAATCATCTTTAAACTTTGGAAGAAGTCTTCAAGTCTCCCCTTTTTAAAAAAAAAAAATATCTTTATTGATTTCAGAGAGAGAGATAGAAACATCATTAATGAGAGTCATTGATCGGCTGCCTCTTGCATGCCCCCAACTGGGAATCAAGCCCACAACCCGGGCATGTGCCTTGGCCAGGAGTCAAACCATGATCTCCTGGATCCTAGGTCAATGCTCAACCACTGAGCCACGCCCAGCCAGGCTTCAAGTCTCCCTTTTAAAATTTATTTTTAGGGTAGAAAAATTAGAAATTACAGGTTTTAACTTTTATTGGAGATGTTTCCTTAATCAAAAAAGAAAGCTATATATGAATCCTCTAAGCAACTAGAAGACTCGATGGATGAAAGTGTTAAGTTTTGAGGCATTTAGCATTCATATTTAGTGTAAGTGCTTTTTATAAGGACAACCTGGCACTTTGTTTTAGGCTTGGTATATTAGCCATCCAAATGGTATACTGTGGGAAAGGTGAGAAGAAATCTGGATGGATAGTTCCCTCTGTGTGTATTTACGTGGTCCTGAGAGACACTGTGACTGCTCTGCTGCCCCTGGTGGATAAGTGGACAGAGAACCCAATTTGGTGAAACAAATTAATTTTAAAAATTACAACTGAATAGTGAACTGTTACTTCCAGGTGCATAGGATTACTCTAGGGGCTATCTCATTAATTTCAGAAAATAATATCCTGTATACCTTTAATTTAATGGACTTACAAATATATATAATCTCACTTGTTTTGGACCTGAAGTTTAGAATTTGCCGTAATTTTGGTAAAGTATGCTTGTTTATCTGGGACTAGGAAAAACAAAGGTACTGATAATCTAATTAGAATTATGTATTCCTAGGAGTCTACAATGGCAACATTTGGTTTAATGTTGCTTAGCTACTATATGAACTTTCCTGTAATTTCTTTTTACAGCTTTATTAAGATATAATTTGTGTCATAAATTTTACTTGCTTAAAGTATATAATTCAGTGGGTTTTAGTATATTTACTTCCATACTTATTAGTGGTCATTCTTCATTCCCTCCCCAACCCTAGACAACCACTGTTTCACTGTCTTTTTAGATTTGACAATTCTGGACATTCCATATTAATGGTATCATACAATGCCACATAATTTTTTTCTTTATAGTTTTGAGTCTAGAATTGTATTGGCCTTCACCATAATTACTTTGAGTTGGGTTCAGGTATATCCTCTAAATAAATATTTAATTTTGTAAGAAATGATGAATTTCTGCCCAGCCGGGCGTGGCTCAGCGGTTGAGCGTGGACCTAGGATCCAGGCGATCGGGATTTGATTCCTGGTCAGGGCACATGCTCAGTTGCGGGCTCCATCAATGACTCTCTCATCATTGATGTTTCTATCTCTCTCCCTCTCCTTTCCTCTCTCTAAAATCAATAAAGATATATTTTTAAAAAAAAAGAAATGATGAATTTCTGATTCCATGGGATAATACACCATTTAAAAACTCTTCCATAAATGTATTAGGGAAAGGTATCTTTTAATGAAATATTTGTGTACTGTTTATTGGAGCAGGAGTTTTCAAAGTGTGGTACCAGGTCAAGCTATGCCAGCATCAAGTGGGAACTTATAGTTAGACATGCCAATTCTTGGGCCCCCACCTTTGACCTACTGAGTCAGAAACTGAGGTGTGGGGGCCCGCAATCTGTTTAATAAGCCTTCTAGATGATTTTGATGCATGTGAAATTTGGAAACAGTACTAGAATAATGCGAATAGACATTTTTTAGAATTTTTCAGTTTTACAAGTTTAGAATTCTTTAAATCTACTTTTTCTGAAATGAAGTAAGTTTTATGCTCTTACATATATCCTTACAGTTTCATAGAACACATAGTTCATTCTTATGTTAAATTTAGATGAAAAGTGATCGTACCTTCACCAACACTTAAAATTGAAGATTTTTACATTGTATCTGTAAGTTTTAAATCGAACTACACCAAATAGCTAAACTTCCATAAGCATAGTTTGGTTAATGTAGACAATGAATTACTAATATTTAAGAAATTAGAATATATTCAAGTAATTAGAATGTAATTTTAAAATTAAGCTAATGATAATATATTTTCATTTCAAAATGCACTCAGAGTGTTTTGTGCCTTAGTGTTCTTGTAAGTATACCGTTTATCTTTGGAAAGGCCATGCTGCTGTGTCTGTTGGTTTGGCGACCTAACTTTTTTTGTACTTCAGGTTAGTGTTTAGAAACTAGATGTCTGGTGATTTGCTTTCCCCTCCTCCCCACTCAAAGTCGAGAGGGTGGTTATTTGCACCTTTCATTTTGGATTTTGCATAAACGGGAGTTTATTCTAATGGTGTGTAGTTAGGGAGATGAGAAAGGAGGAACATAGAAGATAAAACGGCAATTTGGAAACTGCTTATTTATAACTTTTATATATATCCTTATAGTTTTAATAGAACACATAATTCATATGTTAAATTTAGATGACAAATGATCATACCTTTCCCAGTATTTAACAGTGAGTGTTTTTACATTGTATAAATTAAGGTATTTTTATTGTGAGTTTAGAGCAGAATCCTTTTGTAACTTTTTAATGAAAATGTCTGAATTAGTGTTTTATGACATTTACAGTAAATTTCATCCAACAAGTTTTGAATATTAGACAACAATAAGTGTATACAACTCTGACCATATACTAGGTATCTTAAAACTAACATCTTCAAAACAGATTCTTAGCCCTAGCTGGTTTGGCTCAGTGGTTAGAGCATCTGACTACAGTCTGAAGGGTCCCGGTTCAATTCTGGCCAAGGGTACATACCTCAGTTGCAGACTCCATCCCCAGCCCTGGTCAGGGTGCGTGCAGGAGACAACCAATTGATGTGTCTCTTTCACATCGATGTTTCTCTCTCTGTCTCTCCCTTCCACTCTGAAAAGCAATGGAAAAGTATCCTTGGGTGAGGATTACAAACAAAAAATAACAACAACAAAACCCAAGAAACAAAACAGATTCTTAGTGAGACTGACATGGACCCAGTGGTTACATATTACCATCTTCCCCCTTCCTCCCCATATGTAGTGAGCAAGTCTTACTCTTTTCCTTAAAGTGCATTCTGCTTTGTCCACTCTTCATATCCTCTGCTATAGCTCAAGTCCATGCCATAGTTACTCTTGCAGATAGTGTCCTAACCCTATCTTGGTCTCAGTTTCTACTCTGCATATGTAGTCAAAGTGATCTTTATATTTCAGTCAGATCATGTCATTTCCCTGTCTATAAACCTTCAGTGGCTCCTTTATGAATGTTAACAAACAAAACCTCCAAATTTTGTCTACAAATGCAGTTTATGAGACCCTATGTGAACTAGCCTATGCTTATTACCTCTCCAACCTCATCACATTTTTTTCATTTTCATTTTTTTCATAAGTATACTTTATCTCAGGTTCTTCTTGCTTGTTTTTCCTTTGTTGGAAAATGCCTTCAGATTTTTAAAGTCTGGATCTTAGTTCAAATCCTCCTTTTTATGCTTATTTTCTCTATTGCAATGAAGATTGAATTTTTTTTCTTCTGCCTTTCACCCACAAGTGAACAGTTGTGGAGAGCAGGGACTTTGTGGTTTTTTTGTTTGTCATCATTGATTTAAGTTCCTAGAGCATAGTAGCTGTTAAATACTTGGTTTTAGATTGAAAACTCTATGCCCTAGATAAAATCATTTGTTGGTTATGAATTTGCTGTCCATTAACCAACGTTTATATGGTGTTTAAGCCAATTAGATCAGAAGGCTGCCTTTAAATCCTGACTGCCATTTAACCTGCTATATGACCTTGGGCAGGTTACTTAACCTTGTGTCCTTTTATTATTTGTAAAATGGGAACAATTTGGGGGTAGGATATTACATGAAAAATGCTTGTAACAGCCCTGGCAGGTTTGGCTCAGTGGTTAGTGTTGGCCTGGGGACTGAAGGGTTTCGGGTTTGATTCCCAGCCCGGTCAGGGGCAAGAGGCCACCAGTCGATGTGTCTCTCTCTTTCCCTCTCTCCCCTCCCTTCCATTCTCTCTAAAAATCAGTGGATTAATATCCTTGGGTGAGTATTAAAAAAATAAAGACTAAATAAATTCTTGGAACAGTGATCACATGTATTAATAAATGTCAGCTGTTAATAAAAGATAATGTTACATATTATTTGCTAAGTGTTATTAAATTGTTTGACATGCAGTGTGTTTTGCTGACTAATTACTGTCATTGTTAGTTGAGGGAATACTCTCACCTAGTTCTATTTCTCTAAAGTCTAGAAAATTTAAATGAAGATTGCTGCTTTTATTTCCCTACTACTCTGTGTTGATTTATTTTATTTTATTTTTTTATTTTTATTTTTTTTAAATACATCTTTATTGATTTCATAGAGAGGAAGGGAGAGAGGGAGAGAGAGATAGAAGCATCAATGATGAGAGAGTCATTGATCGAGCCCGCAACCCGGGCATGTGCCCGGACCGGGAATCGAACCCCGATCGCCTGGATCCTAGGTCGACGCTCAACCGCTGAGCCAGGCCCGGCCGGGCTGTGTTGATTTTTTTTAAATATGAAGAGGTTGGATGCTCAGTTCTAGGTGCTTTAAAATTTTCCATCATAGGCTGATTTATTTATTTATTTATTATTTATTTATTTATTTATTTATTTAATATTTTTCCCCCCACCGGCTGTTTTAAAACTTGCCTAATATACAGTTTTAGGAGGGAAGGTGAATGGGAGGTACTGGTGGTGTCCAAATTTTTTGTATAACCTGTCCACAAGAAAGGCATAAAGGAGTGAATTAGAGAATAGGATTTTATTTTCTTCTGCACTCGTTCTTCCGTACACCTTCTATACTCTAGCCAAAGCTGCATGTGTTGGTGTTGGGTTTTTGTGTAGTTTCAAATAAACCTAATACCAAATAATGAGGAGAGGAACTGTTTATTCATCTCTGTACCTGCAGGTTCATGGCACATAGTGGATGTCTATTCAGTTTTCAGTTGAAGCATATTCTATTATAAAAGAATGCATGCTGTTGTAAATACAAAGCCTAGTTATAAAACAGCATGTGTCATATTTTGTGATTTAATGAGAAAAGAAACAGCAAGTTAGAATCAGTGTTTCAAAAATTGAACTTGCTATTTAGGAATATTTAGCAGTTTTGAGTTCGGTATCTTTAGCTCTGACAAGCTTTCCCATTTTTTTATGTGACTTAGGGTTTGCCTTAAAGGAAAAGTTCTAGGTGTGATAACGGCTTTTGTGAGGGATATATGTGTACTTATGGGTATACACATTGTTTACAAAGAAGTGAATTTAGAGAAATTTCTGTTTTCCTGTGTACTTAAATTTTTGAAAATTAGAATACACAGGAAAACACTTTTATGGCTTTTAGGAGTATGCCAGGTAACAACACGCTTGCAGGATTTAAGTTCCTTCAGGATTATAAAATTAGTACCATATTAATGATTTGTTATTTTCTTAGGATATTTTATATTAGCCTTGGTTCTTGTGGGCTTTGACATTGATATTTGAAGTCTGAGTTCTTATTTACATGTAAGGATATGGCGACAGTATTAGTAGATGTTTCAATGACTACAGTGGATAAAGGAAACCCTGAAGCCTTTTTAAGAAACATTGTAAAGAGAGGAGTCTCTGCTGTTTAAAAACTCAGTAGATGACCGTTGCCTGAGTTAGTTCATCTTTCTAGCCATCAGTTTCCTGATCTTTAAAATGAGGATTTAAGAGTTCTCTACAAAGGAAACATTTTTACTCATATTTTTAGAGACAACCCCTAAACCTGTTAATGTTTTAATGTTTTCTTTGAGATTTGTATGTCATTTTAAAACCGAGTGCTTTGAGGGATGAATCAGCCACAGCCACATAAGGTTGTGCCCTTGGGGACCAGCAGTGGCTATCTAAAAACTAATTTGGGTACTATTCATGAGATCTTTGTGATTTCACCCCCCGGGAGGATTCTATGTGTTGTTAGTATTTTTTACTGAAATGTAATTGACATATAATTTGTAAGTTTGAGGTGTAAGTGATTTGATACATTTATATATTGCAATATGATTACCATCATAGTGTTAGCTAGTATTTCCATCATGTCCCATAATTATTATTTCTTTTTCATGGCGAGCACATGGGAGGATTCTTTTTTCATCCACCATGGGTTTTTTTGTTTTGTTTTAAGCATATCCTTTCACCCAACAGTTCTACTTAGAACTTATTATCAAAATATGTACAAAGATTGAGCAATATGTTTGTTTAATATAGCTGAGTTATTGTTTAATAGAAAATTTGATAAAGAAAGTGGTCCAACAATAGACAAATTAATTTTGGGTAGCCATTCAGTGAAATAGTGTGTAGCTCTTAAGTAATTGCTGATATGAGAACATTTGTTTTAATTTGAGAAATACTGAATGAGTATCATATAAATTAAAATTCCATATTTATGTGTATATAGACAACTAAAGTGGCTGAAAACAGTGGCTATCTGTAGTTGATAAAATTATGGATCATTTTTATTTTCTTTGCTAGGATGTGGTATTCACTGAAAAATATTTTGACAGCTTTATTGAGATATAATTAATGTCCCAAAAATTCATCCATTTAAAGTGTACAGGTCAATAAATCTTTGTATATCCAGATAGTAGTGCAGCCATTTGCACACTCCTGGAACATTTTTAGCACCCAAAAGGAAACCCTGTACCCATTAGCAGATGCTCCCCATTGCTCCCTAATTTTCCCTCCTGTCTTGCCCTAGGCAACCACTAGTCTTTTTGTCTTTGGACATTTTTTGTGGTTTTTTGTTTTTTTTGTTGTTTTTTTAAGTATGTCTTTATTGATTTCAGAGAGAGGAAGGGAGAGAGAGAGATAGAAACATCAATGATGAAAGAGACATTGATCAACTGCCTCCTACACACCCCTCACTGGGGATGGAGCCCACAACCCCGGTCATGTGCCCTGACCATAACTGAACCATCATCTCCTGGACGATGCTCAACTGCTGAGCCACACCGGCCGGGCTTCTTTGGACATTCTAAGTAAATGGAACTGTACAACATGTGATCTTTAATGACTGGCTGTTTTTTACTTAGCATGTTTCAAGGATCATTTACATAGTGGCATGTGATAGTATTTAATTTCTTTTTATTGCCAAATATTCCATTGTGTTGATGTACCATATTTGTCCATTCATCAGTTGCTAGATGTCTGGATTGTTTTTACTTTCTGCTATTATAAATAATGCTGCTATGAACATTTGTATACAAGTTTTTGTGTGAACATGTTTGCTTTCCTGTAGGAGTGAAATTCCTGGGTGAAAGGGTAACTTGAATCTTTTGAGGAATTGCCAGACTTTTAAAAAATCAGCTGACACCATTTTACATTCCTATCAGCAGGGTATGAAGGTTCCAGTTTTTCCATATCTTCCCCAAGACTTAGGTTTTTTTTGTTTCTGTTTTTTTAAATATATTTTTATTGATTAGAGAGAAGAAGGGAGCGGGAGAGTGAGACAGAAACATCGATGATGAGTCATTGATTGGCCTCCTCCTGCACAACCCCTTCTGGGGATCAAGCTTAAAGCTATCCAAGTGGGT
Organism: Miniopterus schreibersii; assembly: GCF_964146895.1. Classification (NCBI taxonomy): domain Eukaryota; kingdom Metazoa; phylum Chordata; class Mammalia; order Chiroptera; family Miniopteridae; genus Miniopterus; species Miniopterus schreibersii. Next base: position 52,266,183 of record NC_138111.1, on the reverse strand, counting down.
GTAAAGATAGTGTCTCATTGTGGTTTTGATTTACATTTCACTGATAGCTAATGATATTGTGCACCTTTTTATGTGTGAATATTTTTTTAACCTTCTGTATATAACATGAAGATGTCTCAGAGCAAGTGATGCCAACAAAAACATTAAAGATATATTACAACACTGAAGGTGTAGTGCAAAGGATGAAATGTTGGAAGCTGATCATATTTAGAAAGGAGTGTGACAGTTTGCCAAAGCATAGAAAATATGCTCACTCCATATCATAGGTTATGAGAAGGGGGCAAGCAATGTTCAAACCACTCCTGATAAGTTTTACAAAGAAAAGAAACACTTTAAATCTCAATGTTTCTAATATTTTAAGTTACAGTGTACTATTAGTTTTGCTATTTTTTCATTTCCTTGCACACTGTCAGTAATAGAGTTCAAAGTTTTGAATATATATATATATATATATATATATAAAATGTCTATTGATTTCAGAGGGAAGAACGGGGGGGAGGGGGAGAGGGAGAGATAGAAACATCAGTGATGAATCAATCAGTCATTGATCAGCTGCCTCCTGCACTCCTCTACTGGGGATTGTGCCCACACCCAGGCATGTGCCCTGACCAGGAATCGAATCGAGATCTTCTGTATCATAGGTCAATGCTCAGTGGCTGAGCCATGCCAGCTGGGCTTTTGACAATATTTAAAGGTTACGGAGCAATCATCATTTTTTCCATTGTTAATACTACCTTGTACAGTCATTTTTATGATCTCATCATGCAAAGTGAGGCCTGCCTGTTTTGAGAAAAGAAAAATCCGTATAAATTTAACTTGTCAGACCTATAAACTACTAAATAACATGGTAGTAAGAATTAGTCTTCTCTTTGAATAGCTTTTAGGTTTAGAGTCATATCTAAAAATGCCTCATGTATGAGGATTTAAAACATTTTTCTGTAATTTTATTAAGTATTTCAGGTACCTTCTACTTCTTGAACTTACTGATGCCACCAGTTTTGAGCCTTTTGAGGATTTTGCACTATAAATGAGGGTGGTGTCTGGCTTTCTGCATTGCTGCTTGGTATCCAACTTTCTCAGTCTTCTTTCCAGCTTCCAAATCTCTGTTGATATATGTCTCTCTTGTCTTTGGCCTTATGAGTTTCTTCTTAAAGGGTTTTAAGAGAGAATTTGTGTTGACTTGCTTTGTTCTAACTGAAAGTATATTTTATTTTTGATGGAGGTTTAACTCAAGTCATTTACTTGGAATTTGAAACTGATTATCTAGGAGGGATTGTTTTACTGTTTTAACTAAATGTGTTAATTTTTCTAATTTGAGACTAGATAGGAATGAATGATGCTTATTAAAAGTCTGAGTTTCTAGATCAAATAAGATGACTTAAGTGTGTCTTAATTGATGTGCAGTTAAAATACATGGATACAATGAATATTCCTCAATTACAGAATTTAAGTAATAAAGCTCACTTTTATATGCACTGATTATATTAAAATAGAGCTCTAAGTCTCATTATAATTGAAATTTTTATCTTAAAGGCTTTTAAAATATTCTAACTGGAATGTTAACTAGTCATTAGTTCCTCAGGTTTTTTTGTGTGTTTTTTTTAATCCTCACCCAAAGACATGCTTATTGAAACTAAAGAGAGGGAAGGGAGGGAGAGAGAATGAGAGAGATCAGTGTGAGAGAAATGTTAATTGGTTGCCTTCCTGTGTTTACCCTGCGGGGATCAAACCAGCAACCTAGGCATGTGCCCTGGCCGGGAATTGAATCTGCAGCCTTTTGGTGTCCTCCAACTAACTGAGCCACCTGGCCAGGGCAGGTCCTCAATTCATAAAGAATTTCAGCAGATAAGGAATTTGTGATATATAAGGGGTAAGTACATCTGTATGTATACACACACAAAAACAACACAATCTCTTCATTGGCGAAGTCCATATTTGTGAATTCTCATTAAAATTTATTTGTAATTCCAAATCAATACTTGTGGTGCCTTCATGGTCATTTCAGTGTACAAAATGGCAAAAAGTAGAGTAATGTGGCACACACATTCCTAGATGAGGCTAAACAGGGCAGTGCTTTTGCCTTTTTGTTTAAGCGCTCATACTGTAAACAAGTGTCCTTGTATTTTACATAGTGCCATGTTTTTTGCATATTTGTGCCTTTTTTAGTAGTTTTGCCTTTTATAATGGCCCCCAAACGTAGTGTTGAAGTGCTGTTTAGTGTTCCTGAGTGCAAGAAGGCTGTGCTGTGCCTTTTGTAGAAAGTATGTGTTATATAATCTGTTGGCTGTGAGTTCAGTGTTAATGAATTACCAATACTTATTAAATAAGTTGTCTTTAAACAGAAACACATATAAAACAGGTTATATATTTTGATTTGTGGATGAAAAGGTGACCAGAGGCTCACAGGAACCTACCTTGTAGTTTTTCTGGAGGAGTGGTGCTGTATTTACTAATTCAGTATTCGTGACGACTTTATAGGACATAGTTACCACAAATACAAGAGTTGAGCCCAGCCTGCGTGGCTCAGCGGTTGAGCATCGACCTATGATCCAGGAGATCTCGGTTTGATTCCCAGTCAGGGCACATGCCTGGGTTTGTGGGCTTGATCCTCAGTAGGGGGTGTGCAAGAGGCAGCTGATCAATGACTGTCTCATCATTGATGTTTCTCTCTCTCTCTCTCTCTCTCTCTCTCTCCCCCTCCCTCTTTCTGAAATCCATAAAAATATACATTAAAAAATTTTTTGACTTGCTGTGTGTATGAATGAACCAACGAACCAGTTAGAATATTTCATTCCCTTATTGAAAAAGTAAAATCCTTAACGTATTTTTTAATAAAAATTTACTTGTATAAATATAAAACATAAATACATATAGTAATATACTTTATTGGCAGTGTTTTATGAGTTGCGCAATATACCAAATTACTTCGAAATAAAACTTATTTGGAGTGCATTTAAATGTATTTATTAATGCAGGCATGTCACAGTTTTAGTTTTTGTGCATTTTTATATTGTACAATATATATAACAATTTCCCATTTTTAACAGTTTTTAAGTGTACAGCTCTGTGCCCTTACGTACATTCTCATTGTTGTGCAACTTGCTTGTCTATTTTATTTTTCCCATCACCATTTATCCCCTCTATGCCCTCTTCCACCTCCATTCACCCCTCAGCCCCCCAACTTCCTTATTTTTATAAATAGGATTATGGATGTAGAAGCTTGTGACTGAATTTAATGAAAGTATTCAGAATTAAATATAATTATTAGTGTCAACCCTTTTATGTAAGGTTTTTAATGCATATTAGATTAAGAATTTTTATAATTGCATCATATGGTAGTGCTATTTAATAACTTACATTTTGAGATTGCTTTGCACTCACAATTTTCCCCCCCTCTCCTTTTTTAGTGCTTTTTTAGGCCCAAAGGATATATTTCCTTACTCAGAAAATAAGGAAAAGTATGGAAAACCAAATAAACGAAAAGGCTTTAATGAAGGTTTATGGGAGATAGATAACAATCCGAAAGTGAAATTTTCAAGTCAACAGGTGCGTCATATTACATGATATTTAGTTTAGTATTTTGTATACGGTGTTGGGGAATAATCATTATTCTAGTGGTAGGAAAATATTAATTTAAGAACCATGTTAGTTTCAGATTAAATTGTTCTTATTTGTGAGGTTGAATGTTGACCTTTTATATCTAGATGAACTGATGAAAGTATTGCCTATATGGTTAAATAGATCTCAGGAAGCTTGGGTATATTTTTATTTAACTCTGTCTAATTGAGAGTTTAATATATTATTGAATTTAAAGCCATATGTACTGTTCTCTTAAATTTAGGTTTATAATTTGAAGGGTGTATGTTTTCTTAATTCATTTTAATTTCTTTATCCATAAAATTATATTAGAATATGATTCTCAGATGGGTTAAATACGTGACAAAAGTACTTATAGCACTATGCAGGTTATTCTTTAGCCTTAAACCTTTTTTTTTCTGTTTTTCATGTGACCAGTTTTTGTTCATTTATATTGGACTTGAGGGTAGTAAACACTAGGAAGAGTATAAGTAAACCTAAAGAAGAAGATAGCAACAAACTGAAAAATTTGCAACTTTCTACTTTTAAATCTGTATTCTTTTTGGTTCTTTGCATGTGCCATGCTTGTTCTTCACTTTGAAAGCTTTTTCAGGTGCTGTTCCATCTGGAACATTTAAATATTTCATTGATGCTCCAGGGTTCTATTAGATAGTCCTTAGTGCTTTAATTTACCATCCAAAACTTATTTGTTAAAAACTCATTATATCATATCATAATTGCTTCTGTACTTTATTGCCATAGACTGTCAACTCCATGAACAAAGAAGTTATATGTCCATTGTTACATGTCATGGGCAGAATAGGTATTCACTAAATATTTGTTGCATAAATGTAAGAATAGATGAGTGGCTTCCCATCATTATTGCCTTGGCTGTGTAAAGGGAATCCAAAGAGATTGAATTGTTTCCTAAAACTAACATTTTATAACTTCACTTGAACCCTGTGTCCGTGACTGTACCTTCATGGTCTTTCTCATCCTCAAAATTGCCCAGCATGGTCACCCTACCCTCTGTTCCTATCTACCTACTTAATCTTCAAATAGTTTCCACCATATATACTTGGAATTTCCCGTTTCACAGTGAAAGTTCTGGTTGGTTGTATGCACAAAACCCAAAAGTATGAATGATTGTGCTGGTGTGATGTACTGTGTTCCTGGCCCAAATACATCCCCAGTGGCACATTTCTAGAGTGTAGGGAAGGCAGTGATACCCAAATTTAAATAACAAACAAGCAAAAAAATTGGCCATCATCATTTATAAAAATTTCTCTAGTGCTGTAAGTAATTTGGGGGCATTTTCACTTTTTGTTGTTGTTATAACTTTATAATAATTTTGAGGTTTATGAGCATTGCCTTTTCTTACAGAAGAGGAAATGGGTTTACAACTTAAAAGACTTGCCAAAGGGAACAGAGCTGGAAAGGGGCACAGTTTGGTTTATAATGCTATCCATCATCCTGTAGATCTGTGCTTACCCTCATCTCCCAGTGTGGACTGTGTTGCCTCTGTTATTCATCTTTTTAGTTGGTATTAAAGTCTAGGCCTCTAGATCACCTGCTTAAGTATCTATCACCTGAGGTTACTTTTACAATTTAATGGTGATTACTGGACTCTCACTCAGTACCTGTTAAATCAGAATCACTTAAGTTTGAATATTGGGAGTCTGCATTTTATGTAAACTAATTTTGAGTTATAGATCAATCAGAGTTTAAATAAAGGTAAGATGGTATGTCTTAGAGTACATAGTTAAGCTTCTCTCCAGAATATTACAGTAATTGAATACAGTGTAGGTCTGTGCTATTCTAAATCAAAATATATTTTGTCTTGTTGGGTATTTGTTAGTTAGAATATCAGAATGGTATTTCAGCCTCAATATTTTATTCTCTGCACTTGTATATATTCAGTTGCAGGAATGTAATACCTTGTAGGACATTTCTAAAGAAATTATAGCACTAAAACTGTTTTAAAATTGTATATATTAAAAGTGCTCTGTGGAACAGAAATTGAGGGTACTTTTCTAACTTTCTTACAGAGAGGCTTTTGATTTCTCATTGGTAAATTTAAGGTTGGTAAACATCTTATTTTGTGAAATTAATACAATTGAGTAATTGTTCATAGGCATCAGCTAAACAATCAAATGCATCATCTGATGTTGAAGTTGAAGAAAAAGAAACTAGTGTTTCAAAGGAAGATACTGACCATGAAGAAAAAGCCAGCAATGAGGTATGTTTAATTTCTCTTGTATTCTAAACCCATTTTGTTGCAAGGAAGAAATTGTAAAATGAGACGATTACTTGATCGCAAAGTAGAAAGTAATCTTTAAAGTAGTTGGATAATGAATGAATATTTAAGACTTATTTCTGTGTGTAATTATTAAATACTGTATTGTAAAATAATTTTTGCATCTTGAAGATATGTAGATTTTTTTGTTGTTGTTTTGGTGTGTTTTTTTTTATCTTTATTGATTTCAGAGAGATGAAGGTAGAGGGAGAGAGAGAGATAGAAACATCAATGATGAGAGAGTCATTGATCGAGCCCGCAACCCGGGCATGTGCCCTGACTGGGAATCGAACCCCGATCTCCTGGATCCTAGGTCGATGGTGAACCGCTGAGCCACGCCCGGCTGGGCTAGATGTTTTTATTTGAAGTTATTTTGCTGTGCAAAATATGAGGTCCAACTATCGGAGAGTGGGTTACTATTTGTTAGAAATATTTTTAAAGTAAGGTATTGTGTGATGGATGTGCTGGAAAGGGCATTGAACTGGATTTTTATTTTATTTTAATTTTTTAAAATATATCTTTATTGATTTCAGAGAGAGATTTCAGAGAGAAGAAGGGAGCGGTGGTGGGGGGGGTATCAATGATGAGGGTCATTGCTTGGCTGCCTCCTGCAGGCCCCCTCCGGGGATGAAGCACAAAACTTGGGCATATGCCATGACTGGGTATCAGCTGCAGTCTCCTTGATCATAGGTCAAGGCTCATTTTTAAAAACCTAGGTTTATTTCTAACTGTATTTGATAATCTTTGAGTGAGGAGATTCATTTAGCTCTTCTAGGCCTCATGAAATATGGTTATTAGATGATCTCCAAAGTCCCAGTCACCTCTTAAAATTCAGAACTCTACTATAGAAAAAGTAGTTTTATAAATTTAAATATATAAACTTACTGATGTACTAACAGGTGTGCCTTTTAGATTTGATCTAAGGAAAGAATTTTTTCTTTTTGACAAGCATACTGGCTGTTACTTTGACATTACAACGATAATGTTAAGACTTTTAATGTTTGTAATTTCAAAGGTTGGAGAAGCAAAACAAATTTCCCTAGTAGTTTTAGTGAAATGTGCTTGTGACTTTTAGTTTAAGAAATTTCCTTTCAGTGTAATGAAGGCCAGGGGGGAGGCACAGGCAGGGCAGGGTGGCAGGTTCAGTGGGAAAAAGGGGGGCATCTGTAATACTTTGAACAATAAATTTTTAAAAAATCTTCTTCTTTCAATCTTGGCAAAATTTATTTTCTTTCATTTGTATTTTTTTCTAGGATGTGACTAAAGCAATTGACATAACCACTCCAAAAGCTGCCAGAAGAGGAAGAAAGAGAAAGGTAATTTTACTGCTTAACCACAGGGATATGAAAACAATTTTTTAGTTGGTTTAAGGAAAAGTAGATATATATAATGAAACCTTACCTTTAAATTTTCCCTTTTACGCTAAATCCTTTAATTTTTTAAAGGGTAGGCTTTATTTACTTAACAACTGTTTCCTTTTTCTTTTTGAATTTTAATCTTCACCTGAGGATATGTTTTCATTGATTTTAGAGGGAAAGGTCAATGTGAGAGAGAGAAACATTGATTGGTTGCCTCCCATATATGCCTCAACCTGCGATCAAACCTGAAACCTAGGTATGTGCCCTGACTAGGAATTGAACTTGCAACCCTTTGGTGCATTGGACGCATGCTCCAAACAACTGAGGTACATTGGCCAGGGCAAAACTCTTTTCTTTTCATAGATACAGCATCCTTAAAATAAGTTGAACGGTAAAGAAAATAAAGTGAACCAATTTTTATTCCTTTTAATAATGCTGTTTCAAGTTTATATGTAAAATGGATAATATATACACTCCTGAGGTTGTTGAGAGAATTCAGTGAATTAACACATGTAATATTCGTAATAAATCATGGTACATAGCAAGTGCTAATAAAAGTTGTCCATTATGTCGTTCTCAGAAAATTGTTGCATGAAATGAGACTGACAGTTTAGGAATAGGTACATTGTATGCTTTTAACTAATGTGAGTTTCTTCCCTATATGAAGTTTTTCTTCACACCTTTTCTGACCTATTTTTGTCCCAGGCTGTTATATGCCAAAGATACAGTTTTGTCGGGCAGATGAACAGGAAGGGCATGTGAGGCAATTAGAATAATATATACAGAGGCATAGAGATTTCATTTCAAGCATTTTAAATACTGCATTTCAGATTACCAGACCATAAAGCTAGAGGGAAAGGGACACAAAAAGACAGGGTAAAGGATTAATAGGTGGCTTTGAGATCCCAACTGAGATTGTATAAAGTGAATGCATGTTTGTGTAATTTTTTTCAGGAGGGCTCAGCAGCAAAGAATAATAGAGCAGGGAAAGTAGAGTTTTATAGTAATCCTCTGTTGGAGATTTGTGGGACAGGTGCAGCAAAACAGACTGGAGAATACCTAGAAATATTGGTCCCATGGGGGGTGGGAGGAGTAGTAGATGATAGAGTAAAGCTAGAAAGTGCGGTAATAAATGGAGAGAAAATGTGTCAAAGGGTTATAGGTTTCAGTGAGATCAAGTAAAATACAGGAGAAATTAGGATATTAGCATTTAAAATAAAAATATATGTGTATGTGGAATAATAGTCTTTTCTCTGGGTGAAATATTTCTTATTCTTTGATTTTATTGTCATGAGGAATGGATTTTACTTGAACAGTTTTGCCATAACTTAAAAAACATGTCCATGGTAGAGCTGTTTTTTTGCTTAGGATTAGTGTTATTTTTATTTATGGTATTAGTTATTGATGAACTTGTTACCTCTTATTAGTATCTCCTCAAAAGAACCATTCTACCTGTAAATTCTTATGTCTTGATGTATTTGCAAATGAAGAAAGTGTAAGTGAAGAGGTTTTATTTTGAACAGAAGACTTATCAGTTTGAAATGAATTTTTGAGAACTTTTGCCCTCTTAATGCCTCAGTAAAAACGAAAAGAGCTCTCATAGTCTTGAGATCTCAGTCTTTGATATCTGAGGAGCTTGGTGAAAACACAGCAGCCTGACTCCCTACCCCAGAGTTACTGAATCAGGATTGGGGTATAGGGGTATGTGGTTTGTAAATGCTTAAAATTCTAGAAATGCAATCTGAGCTAATGTTTATTAGGAACTGTTTCCTTGAAAACAATTCAAGGGTTATGTTAGATGAGTTTATTGACTTTTAATAATGCTTATTATTTGCATTATATTCCAATTATAAAAGCAAAATTAATGTTTAAAAAACTAACAAGAAATGGATAAACTCTTAGAAGTGGTATTGCTGAGTCAGATTTGCATATTTTTTATTGCCAGTGTTCATTCATAAAGATATTCTTTCAGAAAGGTGTTACCAGTTTATTGATCATCAGTGATCAATATATGAATGATTCTCCACAACCTTACCAGTATTGAGCATTATATCATAAATGTTTGCAAATCAGATTGTTGATTAAAAGATTTTTTTTTTTAATTTTTTCATCAATAAGATTGGATTGTGCTTGTTTTTGCTTTATTGCCTTTATTTTTGTTGATCTAGTTAATGTTGAATTCTAAGTAATCGGAGGTGGGGAAGCAGCTCATAGTGTTTGTTTCTCCCATCCTTCTCTGTTCTCTTCACTGTTTCTTCCCTTTTCTGTTATGATCAAGATTGTACTTCCTTTCTAATTAATGGTTCCTAACCTTTGTTCTACTCAAATACTTGAATCAATTAAATTGATTCTCATTTGGGGCTGTTGTTTCCTGGGGGCACTATAGTTTGCAAAGAGTCATTGGGATTTCTTATTTTCTATATGGTAGTAAATCCCCCTTTATGGAAAATAAGAATAACAGATCTCAGCCCGGCTGAGTGGCTCAGTTTGTTGAGCGTCATCATGTACACCAAGGGGTTGTGGGTTCCATTCCTGGTCAGGGCTCATAAGGAGGGCAATTGGTGGATGTTTCTCTCTCCCTCTTTCTCTAAGCATGTCCTCAAGTTAGGATTTAAAAAAAAAAAAAGAATAACAGATCTCAGCTCAAAAATAAAATGCACATATTAAGAAAGTTAAAAATAAATATCAGTGTTTAATTTCTTGCCTTTTCTAATGTTAGACTATTAACTGGGGTTCTTTGTTATAAGTACATAGTGTAAGGTGTTAGCATTTTTTTTTTTTTTTAATTCTCACCTGAGGATATTTTTTCCATTGCTTTACAGAGAGAGAGAGAGAGAGAGACATCGATGTGAGAGACACGTGGATTGGTTGTCAGGGATTGAGCCTGCAACCGAGGTCGAAAATGACTGAAATTGAACCCGGGACCCTTTTGTCCGCTAGCTAACACTTAACTACTGAGCCAAACCAGCTAGGGCAAGTGTTAGCATTTTTAGATATTTAAAGTACATTTATAAACAACGCATGGGCTGTTACAGTGTAATTACATTATACTGTGGTCACTGTTGTGCTGAGAGTATTACCTGTATTTTTCCAAATGACTTTTAGGTTGAGAATATCTAAAAAGTGAAGTTTTTGTTTCTCAGAATTTTTCAGTAGAATTATAAGCTAAGTTTGAGGATCTCGTTTGATGAGTCAGCTGTTGAAAAATAGCATATGGAAATTATGCTTATACTTGAATTTGTTATCTTACAGTGGTATATTTTGGCCATTGACTAGAACTTGGAATGCCTACTATTTGCTAAATAAGTTAATTAAATCTTTGTGATTCAGGCAGAAAAGCAAGTAGAACCCGAGGAGGCAGGAGTAGTGACAACAGCAACAGCATCTGCTAATCTAAAAGTGAGTCCTAAAAGAGGACGACCTGCAGGTAGGATTATTAATGTTTAAAACTTTGGCTTATGATTAATGTTACAGATCATTTAAGTGTTGTGCCTCAGATACTTTGGAATAGTTGGACAGGTAACTGGTTATGTATAATATACAAGTATTAGGAGATCAGCTTAGTTTCTGCTCTGTTAATGAAGTATTTAAATTTGAAATGATTGCTTGGGACTTTTCATTTTCTGTTTTATCCCTATTATATTTTCCCTAATAGTGGCAAATGAGGCGGTGGTGGGGTTTAAATTACATGGTGATGGGTTTATTTTATCTCTTACTTTAGAGCATATTTAGAGCATAAGCTTCAAATGGAGTCATAATGGAAGCAAGAGAAAAAGCATTTGAGTCGTTATTAATATTTTAAATTATTGCATTCTTTGTTTAGAACCTTTACATTATGCAGCTGTCATCAGCACTAAATTCCAATACAATTTTTAAAGGTGTGCATCATATATATGATATTGTAGTATGTATATGAATATTGGATAGAAATACAACTATCATAATTTTGCGATACTCTGTTAAAACAACAGTGAAGGATGTTCTTTTAAGCCCTCTCAGCCATACTAAGGACAAATTGAAAATTACTTTAATCTCTCCAAATTTTCAGCCATTGCTCCTTTTTACCACTGGGGTATATTATCTTTAAAACTTAAAATATTTGTATCTCTAATAAACCACTAATACTCTAACAGGGGTGGGCAAAAGTAGGTTTATAGTTGTTTGTATGGTTATGATTATTATAATAGCTTTATTAACTGAAAAGTATGTCACAGTGCACTTAGGTGTAGTTTCATAAATGCTCCAATTGCCAGCCATCATTATTTACATATTCTTGTAGTCTACTTGCTATATTCAAGCACTCTGGCACAGAATTCTTTTTTTAATGTTTTTATTCATTTCAGAGAGAGGGAAGGAGAACTAGAAACATCAATGATGAGAAAGTCATTGATCGGCTGCCTCCTGCACGCCCCCACTGTGGATTGAGCCGAAACCCTGGCATGTGCCCTGACTGGGAATCAAACCGTGACCTCCGGGTTCATAGGTTGATGTTCAACCTCTGAGCCACACCAGCTGGGCAGGCACAGAGTTCTTTATTGCCATCAATAAACCTACTTTTGCCCACCCCTGTATATCATTTGTAATCTTGATATGTGAGATTTACATTTGAAGGGAAAGCTGGTAGTCACAGTTTTTTTTTTTCCTGTGAATGTTAGCTACAGAAGTCAAGATTCCAAAACCAAGAGGCAGACCCAAAATGGTAAAACAGACCTGTCCTTCAGAAAGTGACATGTGAGTTCATTTTTAATGTATAAATAGTTATATAATAAATTAGATATTTGACTTTAAGCAAAACTCTCTGCATTTTTACCAGTTTTATAGGATATTTGTTCTATTTTTCTAAAAATTATGAGGAAAACTGTTGTAGTTTTTCATTACATAAAAATTAAAAACTGATACAAAGATAGATAATGCAGGATAAAGTCTGTAATAGGGGATTTGGGCAAAATGGTATGTTTAAGGAAATTTTAGACAAAGTGTTTTTGAAGGAATTTGCAATGTATATGAAGACAAAGAGGACAAGACTTTTTGTACCTATTGTGTTTAAAGATTTTAGCAATAATCATGCCTCGGATAAACCTCATTGGCTACGATACTGCCACTGCGCAAAGCTAGGATTTTATAGAGAATGCTCAAGTGAGTAATATATCACTTAAGAATAGATTTTCAATGTTTTGAATGAATTTTAGTTATAGAAGACTGGAGAGTTGGGACTTTTCAACCAAAATATATTTAAGGTGTTTCATTTTAATGCTAAGCTGTTATTCTCAAAAATAGTGGCACAAAATTACAACATAGTTTTAACTACTGTAGTGAAATTAAGTTAGGTACATATGCAGGTGAGTTTTTGTTTTAAAACATACCAAAACTCATTCATCCCCACCCTTAGATCTGTGTACAAAATCTAGCTTTTCATGATCAACATAAGGCCTTGCTCTGGAGACTTAGGAACTGAAAACACAAGTTATCTGCTCCCCTCTCTCCTTTAGACACCCATGTAGATCTGTGATAGGGAACCACAATAAATACTCCCATTTGGAAAGGAAAGGTTTTAAGAGGTACACAGCATTGTTCGTAGGAAATCTGAAATTATGCTGGGAACATACTGTGAGATCCCCCTATTTTAGATATAAGAAATGTTCCCTTGATTAGGCCCCCTTTTCCCCTGAGAGTATCTTCCTAGTCAATTTCTCTCCATGGCTTTTTGACTGATTCCCCTGAGAGTTCTGTGTTTTTTTTTTGTTTTTGTTTTTTTTTCCTCATTATTCTGAGTTGCATCTGAAATGGTCATTGGAGAATGTTACCCTCCTTTCCAGTTGAGAACTTCTGTCTGCTTTCAGACTATGAGAAATTAGGGGCCCAGGGTTCCTTTTTAGATCTCAATTACTTTATTTTGATGTAGGCTGGTGTCATTTTTAATAGTTATACTTTGTTAGTGTGTATGTCTTTGTTGCATTCTAGTCAGTTTTATGTGCAGTGCGGTCTCCCTCAAGACTTCCCAGACATGCTTATCTCTTTATACTTTAATTACAGGCACTTTGAGTTTAAAGGTTTTCCTGAGAACCCATACCTTGCTTTCTTTTTCCTAAAACCATTTGTCCACCTGAAGGATTAAGGTAGCCAAATTTGCTTTTTTTTTTTTTTTTTAATGTCTTTATTGATTTCAGAGAGGAAAGGAGAGGGAGAGAGAGATAGAAACATCAATGATGAGAGTCATGATCGGCTGCCTCCACGCCCCCGACTAGGGATCGAGCCCACAACCCGGGCATGTGCCCTGATTGGGAATCAAACCCCGATCGCCTGGATCCTAGGTCGACGCTCAACCACTGAGCCACGTCTGGCCGGGCTTCAAATTTGAATTCTTAAGGAAAGGCTGGCAGCTTATCTTTGATTGCATCTTTGACCGAGTCTTTGAATTTGAAAATCTTTTACAGGATGGAGGTGACTTTCAACACTGAAATGCATGGAATTTTTAAGTTCTCCTTCGTCTTCCTATTTTTTTGAATTCATTTATTTCCTGAAGTACCCTATTGATTTTATCTTGGTAACAACACAAGATCCCAGCATTCTATCTTGAAACCTCTTTACCCAAAGCCAGAAGTGCACTGAATATATTTTCTTACCAGTTTTACCCATTGTATAATAATATATTAGAGTTCAGTTTCCCAGCCTCAAAGCCAGGTCACATATTTTACGTTTTGGTAACATAAAGCAGTGATCATTACATTTATGGGAATTCTCTGCTCTGATACTGTTCATAAAACCTTGAAATAATCTATTTCTTACGGTTTTATGATACACTTCTAATCCTTTTTTCTTTAAAAACAGCTGTAGGTATTCCACTGCATGTTAAGATTCCTAGGATCCATCCCATTTACAGATACTCCCTTTTCTGGTTAATCCTCATCTGAGGATGTTTTTCGCAGTGATTTTTAAGAGAGAGTGGAAGAGACATGAAAATGCTTTTTATATTTTACTCTTTCCATCTCAATGAAATTGATTATTATCAAAATATTCACATTCGTGGAAATACTGAAGTTAAATAACTTTATTTCATGCTTTTTCTTCCAATGATTAAAAGGAAGAAATCCATTTGACATTTGAAAATAAGCATACCTAATGATAGTTCTGTGACAAAAATTTCTAAAGAGAGAGTAATTTTTTTCTTTTCCAATTTACTAATCTCAAGGGTTCAAGGAAGCAGCTGTCTGGTAGGTTATTGGGCTAATTATTGACCTTTTGCATCATCATTTTTTTCATCTGTCAAATGGGATGGGTTGCACTAGATGATCTGAGGTCCCTTCCAGCTTTTAGATTCATTGATGTAATTGTGTAATGTGAAAATTTCAATAAAATTCCTTAAACAGTAAAAAGGTTTGTCTTTAAACAGCTCACCCACACTTCAAGTTGTATTTCTTTGTACTTTAGTTGAATATCTATATATACATACACACCATAAATTTTGTGGTTAGCGTTGGTATCATTTGATTCTTCTAGAACCTGTTAGACCATACTCATCTTTTTCTGTTGTTCTAATTAGCATAAATACCATCCAATGGTATGTTAGGATTATTGAGCAATTTCAGTAGTTTGACTTGTTTTAGTGATGTCTGTGAAATCCAGTGCTGATGGGAATGCTGATATTGCTAGGGATAGGGAGTTCAGCACTGTTTGATATTACACTTAACTGGCCATATAGTTTTTATGTTTAAGTGGGGAGCCTTTTACCTTGCAGAGACTACTTTTAATTCTAAAACGACCGTATTTGATCATATGCAACTCAGTTCTGCAACTGTATTTTCCCCAGTGTGTCTACTTTTTAAACATATATTAAGTTCAAAAGATCTAGGTATCTCACCCATCTTACACACTGCTATATCCCCAGAGTCAAGAAAATGGTAACTCGGCAAGTAAGATAATACTTGATTTTTATTTTTTTTTTCAGTGAATGAGTCACATTATAAAAAATTTATATTAAAAAAAAGGGGGGGGGGCAGGGCTCACTTTTCTGTTACCCCAATGCCACTATAATTTTTGTATCTTTTTCCTTTTGGGATTGGATGAGAGACTTTCCAGTAAATTTTGCTTACAAATATTTTAAATGTTTTTAAATGAAAAGTATAGGTTATTGTTTTCTAAAATACTGATTGGACTGGGAGAATTTGGTTGAATGATGAGTATTAATGATACATAAAAGTTCATTTTCCACTGTTGAATTCTCTAAAATAGGGTAACTGAAGAAGACAAAAGTAAGAAAAAGGGGCAAGAGGAAAAACAACCTAAAAAGCAGCTTAAAAAGGATGAAGAGGGCCAGAAGGAAGAAGATAAGCCAAGAAAAGAGCCAGACAAAAAAGAGGGGAAGAAAGAAGTTGAATCTAAAAGGAAAAATTTGGCTAAAACAGGGGTTACATCAACCTCTGATTCTGAAGATGAAGGAGATGATCAAGAAGGTGAAAAGGTAGAATATTTTAACTGTCAAATGCTGGTTTTTAGTTTAATATACAGCTCTTATTAAACTCAGTATCTTTGAGAAGGCCTATAAATGTGATTAAAAGTTAAACTGAATTTCTTTACCTTTCTGAATAAACTTGAATTAGCTGCAAGCGTATTTTAAACTTAATAATTTATTGTACATTCTAAATTTATCTTACCTTTTCAACATTATGATATGGATATTGTGTTATAAACTTCTTTTAAAATTAAATTTAGCAGGCTGACATTGGTTAATAGGATCGTGTAGATTTCAGGTATACATTTCTAAGATACATGATCTGTCTAATAACCCCACGTATGTAGAAGAGCTAGGAAAGTAGAGTTTAAGCCAAATGGGCTGTAATCAGTGAAGGCAGATGTAAAGGTGTACATTTATATATAGATTTATCAGTAGTACTTTTATTTGGGTGTCATAGTTGCTTAGGAATTTCATTAAGCTATGCATCCTTTTCTGTGTATAGTTTTGGAGGTCTGTAGACCCAGGTTGTATAGATCTTCTATTTTCATATGATTAATACTTTAGAAGCCAAGAATTTCAAATTGGATAGGTTGAACAGTGTAGTTGTCAGCAGGTACTGAAGTCAAAATCAATGTAGAGGCAAATAGCTTGACATACACACTTGATTTTGAGCAAAGGACATCACTCTTATAGCAGTGCAGAAAATAGATTTTAATTCCCAAAATCATCAAGGAAAAGTTAAATTTAGCAACAACATATGTAATTCTGAGATTAAATCCATCCTACTTATCAAAACAGAAGAGAAAAGGTGGAAGAAACTTTCAGACTGCTCATAGAAGGAATATGCTGAAAGGCCAGCATGAGAAAGAAGCAGCAGATAGAAAACGCAAGCAAGAGGAACAAATGGAAACGGAGCAGTAAGTATCTTTTTTATTCTAAATTTTTATTTCTTTCTAAAGCTAGCATGACATTTTTAAACAATAGAGTCTCATTTTCCAGACCGTAAGAAGCCTTTTAAAGAAATACCTTTTCCCATGTCATAGGAAAACATCTTCAGTATATGATGACAATCATGTTTCAGGCTCCCTCTTCTCTGAGTAAGAGGATGAAGTTCACTGAGGGTAATCACCCTGTGAATTATTTTTAATTTAAACTCAAAGTGCAAATAAGAACTGTTAGTGGCTTTGTAGAAAATGCCTTCATCCTCTATTTTATAATGTTAAATACAGAAAGAGTGGAATGAAAAAATATCCTTGTCATACCACCAGCAAGCCTCCCTCAAAAGACCAGCAAAAATAACAGAAGCACAATTTGAAACCCAAAAGCCAGTAAAAGTAAATCTAAAGGCTGACCGGGTTTGCATTAGACGTAATATAAATCAAGTTCAAAGCTGATTTCTCTTGAAGTTTCCATCCTTGAAGATAAACTATATCCTTAACACAGGGAATTCCCCCCCTTTAATTTTATTCTATGAAATAATTTTATTGGAAGGAAAATAGCAATGGCAATGATAATTAGGCTTCATGTGTTACATTTGTTTTCCTAGTTATCGTTAGACTGTCACTTCTGAGTTCTTTCTCTGAAAAACATTTCTTTGGCATTATTCTGACAACTTTTTTTTAACGAGGTGATTTTAAAAACATGCTCTAGGTCACTAAGACAGACAGTGATAAGCAGTGAACTTCTTTAAAGTACTCTTAAACAATTTTGTACCTTTTCTTTATACATTTGTAAGCCAAGTTTTTCTTTACAAGTATAGCATTTGACTATTTGCTTTCTTAGTTTTGAGGCTACATAAGCAGTTTCAGCTGCTTGAGGGAGTAATAAAAACTGATGTAAAGCTCAGAAGTGTTACTCCCTCTTACCTGTTAGACTAGACTTTGACCATTTCTGTTAATATTAGTTATTTTTTTCTTCCTGTCTTTTTCAATCTTTTCACTGAGAAGTTGTTGCATTGTTTGTTTTTAACTTTATTGTGCTCTCCAAATTAAGGTACAGAATTAGCCATTCCTTAGTAAAAAATCTAGCCCAATCCTTCCTTAATAATCCAAAGTTATCTTTGTGTTTCAGTTTCTTTTTGAATGTCCTCCGAATGTAACTTTCTCAAATTCTAATATTTGTGTTTTCTTTCCTTCTCCTGTTATTACAAAACTTTGTACTTGGACAGTTTTGCTCTGTAAAGCATTTCAGATGCAGCTTGTGTGAAATGCATTATGCAAAATAAAGTTTATTGTATTGTATTCCCAGCCAAACAACATGTAATCTACAGTAATAAAAAATATATCTCATTTTGGGCTCAAAGCATTAATCCAGTTACTGAAAAGAAAATACAAGTGGAGCAAACAAGAGATGAAGATCTTGAGACAGACTCATTGGACTGAATTTCCCCCTCCCCCCCTTTGATGGAAGAATGTTCCAGATTCTAAATTGAGGACTTCATTAATGGCATTAATACTGTGTTATGATTGTTAAATTTCCTGTAAGGTACACACTACATACTAAGGTTGGCAAAAGTTTTTTTCCAAGCTTAAAATGAAGCTTTGTGTATGAAAATTAGAATAAGCTGAAAAGATGGTGGTTGTACATTATTTCATTTAGAAAATATAAAAATTAATTTTGTTTTGAAGTTAGGTGTTAAACTGGATTAGCTATTATACCCCAGATAATGGGGCAGTTGTGCCCTTCCCTTGACATTCCTTTGTTGTTTAATTCTTTAGAATCTTAATTGTTTTTTAATCCTGAGAGATTAAACATAGCCTTGTTAAGAACATAAAAATGAAACTGTAACCAAAATTTTAAAATAAAGTTTTTTTTAAAAAAAATAACCCTGATTTTTAGACATTTTTTGTTCTTGTCTATTTTAATTGGTTTATAATAAGGCTCAAACTCCAAGCCAAGGTACTAGAAATTAATAATTATTGATTTTTAAATGGTTATTTACAGTAACATGGTACCTTTTCATTTGTGAAATATGTAAATGTTAGTGAATATCATCTAAACTTGATATATTGGCAAAAACATCTTTATAAAATAGTACTATCTTTAAAACAGCCTATTAATGTGGAAATGAACTTCAAACCCCTGAAATTACCCTATGGAGATGTGGGAACAACTAAATCAGTCTTATGACTTGTTACTTTTTAAAGTAAGTGTGATGTGGAATTTATGAAACAATTATAGACATTCTCTTCTCATTACGGCCTGTTTGTCCATTGGCCCTGATACTGGTCTTGTAACAATACACAATTTATTGTCGGAAAAAAATTTCACCATGGCGACTATTGAAATTTTATTTGTGATGCCAAATTAAACATTAGATTGTTTTTACAAGTTTTGAGTTTTGCTTATATTTATAGTAATTAATGCTGTGGCATTGTGGAGTTCTAAGAATTAGTTACTTGTGATCTAGGCTATTGATTTACTATCTTAAAGGGAAAAAAATTTAACTTTTACATAAGGGATTGTGAGCATTTGGTATGCAGTCACAAAGTTCCAATGTTTTCAAATATCTGTGTTAACATTTGATAGGCAGAATAAAGATGAAGGAAAGAAGCCAGAAGTTAAGAAAGTGGAGAAGAAGCGAGGTTAGTTATTTCACTTTCTATGATGTATCAAGTTACAATAGGAAGTTACACAATTTTTTATATGTAGGTTTTGAAATGTCATTTCATGTTCTTAAGTCCTACAAATAAATTTTTTCAAATCCCTGATGGATTCTGTATACATTGCACTGTACTGTAAGTATAATCCGGTGAACTTGCTTAGGAGTCCCGTTTATTATTTTAAAGCACATTGTCTGATTAAGTCAAATTTTTGTAACATTGCCAAAAGCTAGATATTTTTCCATTAAATATGAAAAGGTGAAGCAGGTGTTTATTAGGAGTCTATTGGGTGCAGACTGCTTATTTTAGAAATACGAAGTTATGGTGATTTTTCCCTTATATAATGAATGTTCCTTTCCCAAACCAAATACTAAAAATGGCAGGACAACTTCTTAGTGATGTAGGCAGATTACTAAGAACATTTTAAAAAAATTTAAATCTTTCCATTATACTTTGTTATACAGAAATACTGGTTTTGGGAAAACTATTTACTGTTTCACATTTTAATTTATAGAAACATCAATGGATTCTCGACTTCAAAGGATACATGCTGAAATAAAAAATTCACTCAAAATTGATAATCTTGTAAGTGTTTACCTCATTTAAAAATACAGTGCTGCTTTTGTAGCTTCGTATTTTCTCATGATTTTATAAGTATATAAACTTAAGATAAAAGGGACTATCACTGGTTATTTTGTACTGCCTTGCTATTTGAAATTGTAAAAGTAATCTTTAAAAATAGACTATAATGGTTGTGGTAATTAACAGTTATAAAATTACTGTTTTGTGAAGGATGTGGACAGATGTATTGAGGCTTTGGATGAACTCGCTTCACTTCAGGTCACAATGCAGCAAGCTCAGAAACACACAGAGATGATTACAACACTAAAAAAAGTAAGTGATCTTAAGTCATGCAGATTTTTTAAATTTCCTCAAAACCACTTCATTAAAAAGTAACATTTAAAAGTCAAGTAGGAAAATAATTTGAATGTGTATTTTGTTTTCCCAGATACGGCGATTCAAAGTGAGTCAGATTATCATGGAAAAGTCTACAATGTTGTATAACAAGTTTAAGAATATGTTTTTGGTTGGTGAAGGAGATTCTGTAATCACACAAGTGCTGAATAAATCCCTTGCCGAACAAAGACAGCATGAGGAAGCAAATAAAACCAAAGATCAAGGGAAGAAAGGGCCAAACAAAAAGTTAGAAAAGGAACAAACAGGTATGTATGTGGCAATAATAAATTCTTTGTTGGGACTGGTTTTAATAAAATGGCTTTGATAAGTATCATTAATACCTTATCTACATTAAATTACAAAAAGGTCTCTTCTGCCCCTAGCAAAATATAGTGACATACTCAACTTTAGATTCTGTTTTTCAAGTTTAAATTAGTAGTAAATACTAGTGTTGACTATTAGAGATGACTCTTGAACAATGTGGGCATTAGGGGGGCTGACCCCCTTTGCTCTCAGATCTACATAGAACTTTTGACTGCTGACTGGAAGCCTTAACGATAACAGTCAACTAACATAAAATGTGTATATGTAGTATATACCATCTTATAATAAAGTAAGCTGAAGGAAAGAAAATGTTGTTAAAACAGAAAATATATTTACAGCTATTTATTGAAACACTGCAGTTCAAACCCATGTTGTTCAAAGATCAGCACTAGTAGTTATTCCCTTCACTGAAATTAGGAAAAATTTCTTTCCTACACAAAAGTAGAGAAATGAACTTCCCATCACCGAACTTCAGCAGCTATCAATAAGTGACCATTGCTGTCGTATACCCCCATCAAGTTTTTCTGTGACACTCCTGAAGATTATTTTAAAGCAAATTCCAGATAATGCAATTTGAACCATAAATATTTTAGGATGTTAACTGTGATGGACTTCTTAAAACAGAATCAGTACCATTTACCAGTTCCTGCAATTCCGTGTTATTAAACATCTTAGCAGCAGCTGCTTAATGTAGAAACCAGCATTCAAACGGAGTTGGATTTTTTTTACACAATTTATTAGGGAATGTTATATAGGTGTCCTCAGAGATTTGTTAATAAGATTTACATGGAAGCCCTTACTGTTTACTTAGTAATAGGACACAAAATAATTAGGAAGTACTATTTTTGACATTTTTTTGTTCTAAAACACCAATATGATGTATGAGATTTTACTGTGCTTCACATTTTTTTCCTGAGAAATAGAATGAAGCATAACCCTCCAAAGAGCTGTACCACTCTGTTCCTGATAACAGTGACAAATAGAATAATCAGATAAATGATCTACTTCCTGTTCCCATAAATATGTGTAGCAACCCTGCTTCTTACTGTGTGACTCAGCTACCCTAAGGATTACAGATAAAATACATTAAGTATTAGAATTTTCAGGCCATGTTTTAATTTTTATTTTGATCTTTAGAGGACATCTTAAAGTATTAGGAACGTAACGGTTTTTTCCATTGGAATCCTTCTAAAGGTTCAAAGACTCTAAATGGAGGATCTGACACTCAAGACAGTAATCAACCACAACATAATGGAGATAGCAATGAAGAAAGCAAAGATGAGGCCAGCAGTAAGAAAAAGTGAGGACATGTTTTAATGGGTCGTAATGTGTGTGTTTAATTTTTAAATCACGTTGTTCCAAGGTTATTTGTATAGGAGATTATATTTTGATCATTCAGTTCCTGGATTGAGGAAACAAGATGTAAATCAAAAAGGCAAAATCATAAAAAACTATTTACAGTGAATTTGCCACTGTATACAAGGGAATAAATAGCTAGGCAAGAATCCAGTTTTTAAAAAATATTCTTTCTTGGACTAATTTCACTAACTATACCTTTAATAATGACTTATTATGTTCATACTTGATTTGTGACAGGGTAATAAATTAGATCTAGAATCTCACTATTTTGTATTATGATACCCACTCTAGATAAGGAACCAGTGACTCAAGTCTTGCTTTGTTCCACTGTGTATCAGGACTAGGAGTCAAGCATCCCTTCTAATTCTGAAATTCAGGGAAACCTGTCCGTGTGTGTGTATCATCCCCTCTTTTCATTAAGGATGGTAATATGCTAGTATCATAAGCAGAACATTTTCACGTTCTTTCGAGAATTCATTTTAAAGCTGGAAAGGGCCTGGGCCATGATCCTTCCCTGAGATATTATGCTTGATCTGAATATTTTTGGGAAGATAGAACATGGTAAAATAATAGTTTTAACCAAAAATAGTAACTCTAAATCTTTGGTAATTTTTTTTAAAATCCCCTAATCCTAGTTGTCGCACCTTTTTTCCCCACTTTCTTTAGGCCATCCAGTGAAGAGAGAGAGACTGAAATATCTCTGAAGGATTCTACGCTAGATAACTAGGTTGACATACCTGGAATATAAAGAACATTTGAGAAGTTTGTAATGGTTTTCATTAGAAATATTTAGACTGCTGAAAGTTTTAAATTTTTATAAGCATAGGTTTTGATGTGTAAAACTTGTTTTAGGGAGAAAAATCCCTTTATCTTTGTTTAAAAGTAATTAAACATTGCTTAATTGTACTTGTGCAGTATTAACAGCCACATTATACAGTAAATGTGAGGGAAAATTCACTTACGAAATATTGAACTGCTTTTCAAGACATTGGTTTTAGCATATTTTCAATTTGTGTGTGTATGTTAATGTGTAATGGATAGTAGAAAAAAGTTAAATTTTTGAAACTGCTACTTGTATAAAACCTTTCCTCTTTTCCCAGATACTGTGGGTTTTGTGCATAGTTTTTACAAATCTTGGATTTACCAGACTGTCTTTTCACTGTTTGTGGTTTTTGTAGAAGTTATACATTTTTATGGTAGATAAAATGTTAGTACTATATAATTACTCCCTTCTACCTAAAATTAATCTGTCTACATTGTGCTACATTATCCTGCTGCTTTGTAACAATGTGTGGTCTGTATGCCTTTTTGTATGACAACTAGATATCCAACTGACAATTCCACAAGGTACAAAAGTCATGTTAACTTTAGAAGGTAATTTAATTTTGTGGTTCAGAATTCAGCAAAGTCACATGACCTTCCTACAGGGAGCAGAGTGGGTGTATATAGGAATGAATCTGACTGTAGGGTTCAGCCATCTAAGAGCCTTTACAGGTACTGGTAGCTGAAACTGAAAACTAAATGATAAAAGTTTATTTTTGAGACATTTCTGAATTTTTTAAAAAGTCACACTCATTAAGAAAGTCACTAAGGAGTATTTTTTTAATTGGAAAACAATCCATGATGCTTATGCAGTAAATAAAAGTAGGTAATATATAAGGAAACTAACCTATTTGAAAACATGGCTATAACAGAAGGGAATTACATGTGACAGGACTGCAAAAAAGTGGAAACATTAGTTGCTCTGAGGCAGTAGACAAAATAAAGGAGTGGTTTTTTGATAGTCTATACATTCACTTATATGGACTAAATCAGGGTGAACCAATAACCCAAAAGATTTAAGGCTAACTTTTAACAAATAGTATTTCTAAGATCATTTGATGAGGTCAGTTGGTGTTTTTCAGTAGCTAAAAGACACTGTTTTGAAACTATGAAAACGGGGAGAAGAAGGCTTTTAATACTTAAGTGTTTGCATGTGGCACACATTACATGTTTTGACCGCTCGGATAATTTTGTTTTCATCAATTGATGAAAAGTTAAATTATTTCAGTAGTTGGAATTTTAATTTCAAGAGGTCTTACAATGGAACCTAGATCCCAGTGTTTTGAGGGAACTCTTGCTATTATATCTGTTTGATCCTTAGTACAATTAAAATTTGGACAGATTATTCTAGTTAAGCCATAAGTGTCAACATGTAAACTTGTTTTGATTAAAAAAATTTTTTATCAAACTGTACTAGTAAATTACTTCTTTACTATTTACAAAAATGTGTTGGAATTCTGGGTTTGTTTCCAAGGGAATAATATCTTAGTTAACTTATCATAGAGATTGTGTTTGGTGAGACAGGGAAACCAATAAGCTCAAAATGACAAAAATAAAGCAAATGTTATTTTTGGTTCACCCCTTTTTTTCTGTGACCTAACAGATCGACGTAGCTTACCAAGAATGACAGAATCTTCCATTTCCCTTGCTCTATCTAACCAGTTCTGATTTATATGGTGTTAAAACACAGGTGCCTTCTCTCTCTCAATCCTCATTTCAGAAATTTTTCTGTCAACGATTCACAAATTCTCAGAACTCTTAAGAAAAAGTCATACAAGTAATAACTTTCAGGAGCATTGGCTCAATTTAAATTCTGTACTTGGTCAAAACTCCACAATTGGACAAGTCACTTAGAAGATAATTTAAATGAGAACGCTAGACCTCCCCACCCCACATCCACTTTTTGGTATGTTTTTGGATAATGTTTTAACAGAGTAAGTTCTGCATGACTCAGCAGAATCAATTGTTGGTTTTTTCGGTTGCTTTGGAAAAATTTCAGAAGTGCCATCTGAATCAGATGTTATGTGTGTAAACAGCTTGACTGGAATCCCTTCAGCCTTATACTATTATGTCACATGGTTTCAAATAGTAGGATACTAAAATTGATCGCAGTGTACCCACACACTTACCTGGTTGAAGATGCCAGGTCAAGATGAGGTGGCCTACACAAGAGCAAAGGCTTTTACAGGGCTTCCAAGGCTTCTTCACTAACAATTTTGTCCCACTGGTCAGAGAAAGGATGATCTATTGGAAATAGCAAATCCAGAATTACACCTTAAAAAGACCTACTACATAGGCAGAAATGTGTTCAAATTTGTGTTGCATAATTCTCCAGCCTTAGAGGCGATAAAGACATTGTGAGGTGATGGGGAGAACAGTCGAATTATCCTGAAGCCTGAAAAAGATGTTTAAGGAAATGGGCATTGCTTTTCTAGACAGTGATTTTGTGTATGATTCTATCCACTATTATATATAAATCTAACTCATTTCTAAATACAGAGAATGTTGGTTAATTCAAGTTCATGACACTTTCATGTTTTCATTAGATAAAATATTTAACTTCAGTTATGTTGTGTTTAATATTGAAATTTCCACCTGCAAAATCCCTGACACAGGTATGTTTTATCCCTGTTTGAAAGGTGGGAGACCTGTGTAATACATTGGCAAACTCTGGGAGTAACCTGGTTAGGTTAGCGTTTTAGATTTTACCAGGAAATGGTAATAGATACCTAAGCCTTTGTAACGTTGGTGAAAAAACCTTAAGAACCAGCAGGATAATATTCTAAATAAATGATAAAACAAGAATTTCAGCAGTAGTATTGTTTTAACTGACAGCCTTCTTTACCCATTAAAATAAACTGGCACCACACATGGATTAATGCTTCTGTTATGATAATTTCTGGAATTTTTAAGAATATAAAGTAATGTAAATGAATAAAAAATAAAAAATGAATAAAAAAATAAAAAAAAAGACCCTTGCATA
The DNA here is from genome assembly GCF_964146895.1 of Miniopterus schreibersii. Lineage (NCBI taxonomy): Eukaryota > Metazoa > Chordata > Mammalia > Chiroptera > Miniopteridae > Miniopterus > Miniopterus schreibersii. Next base: position 52,240,454 of record NC_138111.1, on the reverse strand, counting down.
CTAATGTAAAACCTATAAGGAATGCACTTTAAAAATAAATTCATTTTTACCTTTGGAACTCTGAGAAATTGGGTAAATCTAGTTTTCCAGCAGAATTCAAATCAGTACAATTTAGCATCATCAGAAACATGAAAGTAAAAACTTAGGCAATAGCATACGCCAACTGTGTTATTTATATTGATTCTTTGGTGTATTAACACCACTAGACATACCAGAAACAGGTGCTTGTGGTCTTCACACCAATAGACTTAACTGGACATGCTGCATTTAAGGCCATAAAACATTTTACTATAAACCTTTTAAACACATAGGCTTAGAGGCTTCATCAGTTTTTGATGTATATGGTAAATGTTTATTCTTACCCATCCAGGAAGTATGGAATTCAGTTGAATTTATAAATATAACCTAAAAGAAAGTGAAGTTTTAAACGACAGAATTTAATTTCCCATCAGAAAAAAAGGTTTCCAGAAAACGTTTCAAAGAGATACCTACAATTCTCCCTGATGATTTAGAGCTTGGAATTTATCACAGGTGCTCTTTGGTTCAGAATGAGACAAGAGAATAACTAGAATTACCACAGTAAGGGGACCAAGAGAATGAAGAGCTGAGCCAGAAAAACTTGTGTTTTCTTTCTGCATACAGAATACTGGGTATACTGCCCAAGAAGAGAGAGCTAGCAATCCATACGCTCTTGATTGCCCATGTCCCAGCAGTCATATTACATGAAATCCTTTAATCATAAAAATATTAAATTGACATACATTTTAAACTCAGCATTGTGATTCACAAAAAGTTGTCAGGAAATGAAGCTTCAATTCAAATGCTACTTCTGTAGAGCTCTGCGTATATACTCAAGATCTTTTTATATTCATTATTCATGTAGGGAATCTATTAAAATGTTTACCTAGTTTCTACCAAAACATTACAAAAGCCCACTGTGAGATTACACAATAGCTATTAATAGTGTATTTATTAAATAATCTACTTTTATTCTCCCTCATTTTTATTAGATACTTGAAAAATCTTTACCTTGGAAGCCTCATGGTATATCATGGTATACAGTGCAGTTCATTCTTCAAAGAATTTTCAAAATAATTCCACCACTTGATGTATCATTAATTGAATTTTGCTAATGATTAGCAAAAAGCATTTAAGACACAATGAATAGGCAAGCGACAGACTGGGAGAAAATCAGAATACATGTATATGACAGGATATATAAAGCACTCCTACAGCTCAGTAAGATAAACACACTTAAAATGGGCAAGAAACACTGAATAAGAACTATACTTTGTAATAAATACTATATTTTTGAGCATTTAAATACAATCAAGTTTATAAAAATGTAATTTGTTTTTTTCACGGGGGGGGGAGGTAACTAGAGCTGATGTTTCAGGTTGATCATGTTCCTACAAGTGCACACTTTTTGTTGGTTATTAATTAAAGGTTCCAGGATCAACATAAGGGTAAGCGAGGAATTCCCCTAGTTTGTTGCCTTCTGAATCATAGTGAAGCATTCGGAAGCAAACATCACAAAAGAAACATGGGTCATCTGGTGCGAAACTGTCATTGTTCGTCACCCATCTGTAGTTAAAAAACACACACACAAAAGTACATAATTACAACCAACTTTCTCATGCTGTAGGTATGACTTGTAATAATATGTAAGTAACATTCCCACTATTGACTTCTCATCCTATCTTATTCATAATTATAATCCTCCATAGGATTTCCTGGACATGTATACAGGCATATCACTATCAGTACTCTACAAGGCAAAAGGGCAGTCACAGAAACCGCAGAACGCTGCTTCCCTGAAAGGCTGCTTACGGTCAGGAGAAACACCCGTAACTGAAAGCACTGGGCACTTGCCCACGGCATACCTATCCGAGAAACTGCCGATATGAACATAATCCTTTCCTTCTAATAGGCCATCTTGAAAAGCAAATCAGATGCTACAGAGCTGATAAACTTTTGCTTAATTTATCTTTCTAACTGGTAAATTAGTACTGGTTAATTTGGAAATTCCAGCTGTTTTACTTAGAATTCAGGATAGAATGTTACACAGTGTATACAAATGGGAAATATGGACACCATTATTCAACTGAAACTTTGTCTTTTGACAGGAGATGTTACTAGTCTCAGATGAAAATGCTATTTTTCAGTTGATCTAAATTCTGCATCTCATGGAATGTTTTAACATTCCCTGATTTCCACTTTGATCTAGTAACTGTCTTCCTATTTATCACTTGGAAAAGCACATTGTGGAGAACCCAAAACAAGTTGATACTAAATCCTTCCCTTTTCCTCTGAATGGTTTGTTGACTGATCCATAGTTAAAGAAACAATCTACACATGCAGAATCACATAAAGCAGAAATTTTATAAAACCATATTTTGACCTCATTATACATGAGATGCTGTGTTACATTTTCACTGAAGAGAAACTGTAGATGAGACTGATTTTGTAGAGTGCAGAGAGGAGACAGAACACGGTTCCCTGATAACGCCGAGTGCCGTATCAACCAGACTAAAGTCTGACCTGTCCCTGCACTTCCGCTGTACATGATACTGCATCTCCTTACAGTTTAAAAATGTAGTAATCTACTGAACTGTTCTGCAGCACTTCTCTACTACACAAAAAACCCTTTATATTATTTATACCCCAAAGTATAAGCCTTCAGACTCAACATAGAAAAAAACTGAAATACCAAAAGTAAAAAATACTCGACTGTTGAAAGTAAACACTTCAAAAAAAAGATACCACTTACCTGGCTGTGTACATTTTACAAACAAAACATTTCCTGGTCCACAGCCAATGCTTCTTGATAAGAAGGGGATAAAGGGTCCTATCCAAACAGTCATCGCGATGCACAAGCCTTTTGTACAGGAGAAAATAAATGAAGCTATTAAATTACAAATGTTTGTGATGTATAATCAAACATACCTGTACCTCAATATTAACGTAAGTATATTTTTCAATTTTTTGCTCACTTGTACACCAGGTTTCACCAAATTGTGTTCCACAAAACACCTTCTCCAAAGGCATTTTGGATCAAACAATGCTTTCTATGAAACTTCCCAAATCCCTTCACGGTAACATGCACTGTGACTCTCTAAGTATTTTAGCTAGTTATTCTACCTAGAATAACTGATTATGTTATAATAGGGCTTTTGATTACTGGCCCCTTTATTAAAATCCAAATCCGACTTCTGGTATAATGTGAACTGGTAGGACTTTAGTTTTAGGTGTGAGAATTAAGAAATTGTGAGTGAAAATTAATCTCCACTATTCTACTCATCAGCTGAATGGGTTTGGGTAAATCCCTTAACCATGCTGGACCCCAGATTCTTCATCTGAAAAATGAAGGGGCTGCTCAAGAAGTATTCTACTGGTTCCTGGTCTCTGACAATTCTAAAATTGATTTTTTTAAGTAAAAAAGGGTAGCAATATATCAACTTCACCATCATAAACTGACGAATAAACTTTTAACTGTTTAACTATGGAATGGCATGGAATGTTTAAATCCACCTGTAAGATGAAAATGACTTTTAGTGTAAATTATGTTCCAGTTGCCGAGTTTAAGGAATGACACCATGTGCAGCAATATGCCTACGCTGTAAGAAATGAAAGTAAGAGCAGCCAGAACAGATTACTTAAAATTCAAAGTACACATATTCAAGAAATAAACATACATAATTTTGAAAGTCTCATAAATCTATGAGGTTTATGAGCTTTCCTGGCTCTTGCTTCAAAAATTCTTCCCAAGGGGCAAGTGTTATATATTAACTGTTTCTTTTTCTTTTAGCTCAACATGTCTGTACAGAACCACTGTTAACTTTGGTTAAATAGATGCTTAATGTTTAAATTATGACTAATTAATACTACCACCACCTAAGCTACGTAACAGACTACAGGTTCCTTTCACCATGTAACACTTTGTTTTCTAGCTACTAATTCTCCCATATTTGCATGTGCTGAGCTTTCAGTGTTCCTGTCACTAATTCAGTTCCCTCTTTTCTGATAGAAGAGTAAACATATTCTCCATCTGGTGCACCAACAGGAGGCCTAGCAGCTCCAGACACCCTTCCCAAGTCCTCCATCCTGCTCCAGTCTCCGCTCTGCCTGCCAGCTGTCATTCCAGGGTTTCCCTTTCCCATCACACCGAGAGCTCCTTTTCTGTCTTATTCTGCTTTGCATTCCATGTTTTCCTTTTCTAAGGTTAAGTCTGTGTGAAGAACTACCTCAGGTAGCTTCCTGAGCATCAGTGAATGGGAGGTAAAAGTTTTGGAGACTGTTAACTGAGATCCAGAGAAAAGGAAGCAGGGACTTTCTGATGCATCGGTTCCTATGACCGGTGTTAATACATGGGCATGTTATTGCTCCACAAGAAAACTTAGTCTCTCTGAAGGAATCCAACGGGATAGAGCAGGGCTTATTCCTATACATTGTTTTTCATATATTGCGATGTCCTAAGTAAGGAAAAGAAAAGCCACCAGCTATATAAAATTTATAACTCATCTTAAAACCTCATTTTTAAACTAGTCCTTCCCACTTAAAATCTTTATGAAAGCATTAAGATTTCATATTGGTCAAATATTAGAATTCTTCTTCTCTTCCCCCAGTTCCCTTTTATCTCCTACAAATTTTGGCAAAAAGACAAGAAACGGAGAAATATACCTGCAAGTTTGCAAAGTGCCTATATGGTATACAAAGTGGATGACTACTACCTGAATAATAGCTTTCTAGTATACAAATGGAGATACTTTTAAAAGTATTTATAAAATTTTAAACCTTTAATAAACAGTAAAGGATTTCTTATATAGTTCCCCCCCAAAATAATAGAGGATGCAAAGTTGGTCCATGAATGGAAAGCACTTATTTCTGCTGTTTCCAAGCCAAGCTGCACAGATAACTCTTACTAAAAAAAAAAACACAACTGCTTTTATACTACGAAATAAAAGGAAAGGGGAACAAATAAAATGTTCCGAGTACTGCCACTTACCTTATGTCAGTAATGACAACAACATGTTCACAGTCTCCCTGGTGACAGTATAAGTACGGAAAACCCAGTTTAATATATAAGTCATTGAAGGTGAAATCTTCCATTTTAGCAGTCTGGAACTTTCCATAGCCTCTATCATGGGACTCTGACCACTCAATGATAGTTCTGAGGTGGGGGAAGGCAAGGATATATATCATTGCTCCACAAAAACTAAAAATGACAGACAAGACAACAGTTTGCAGCACTTCACAAAACCTGGCTGACCCAATGAACCGGACAGTTACCATCCTGAAATGATGGATGCTGGAATTAGGAATTCTGAATTTTTCTTCATAATAGCAGCAGTTCTCAAAGTGTGGTTCCTGAGACTGCACAGGGGTTTGTGAAGTCAAAATTATCTTTACAATAATCCTAAAATGTTACTTGCTGCCTTTCCAACTCTTATTCTCTCATAAATGTATTTCCCTGGAGGCTGCATGACATGGGTTATCACTTCAGACTGAATGGAAAAGGTGTGACAATGTCACTCGTATTTTATTTTGTTCTGAAGAGGTTATTTTTCACAAAAATGTTATTAATGTTAATGTTTAACAGGATTATTTAAATCAGTCAATATTTAAAATATCTCAGTCTGCATTGCTAATGTAGTAAATATTGATAGCTATAACCCACATAAAAGCTCTTTGGAGTCCTCAATTATTTACAGTATAAAGAAGTGCTGAGGCCAACAAGATTGCGAACTGTTAGAATATAAATACAAGTGGTTATAATGAAAGAATTTATATAAACAGTCAGAAAAAATATACATATATACTCTACTTGCCAAGACACTGATGATAAAAGTATGGTCTAATTCACACAATAATTAGATATAGATTTTTCATGTTTTGTACTTAAGCAACCATACATAGCCTGTAAGGCCAACAACTATACACACTAAATAAGGAGGAAAATCGTGAAAGATTTATGGCTATCATCTAATATGAGGAACAGACATTAATAAAGTGTTTAAGGTGGATTTACTATATTTTTTAGATGTATCAAAGGCTCAAACGAGATTTAGTATAATTTCTAAAATAGTAGATAGTACATTTAAAAAACAATTCTGGACAGCAGGCAAAGATCCTGGAATGGCTGACATGCCCTTTTGGTAGGAAAATTTTCTTCTTGGAATAAAAATGTTTATTAACTTACTAGTATCTAGACCAACCTTGAAAATGTTTTAAAAATTGAGAATTTCTTACCCCAAATCAAACTAAAACAACCTAAAAAAATAATTCCTTGGCAAATATCCTTAACAGACTAGAGGATTTGTGGAGACAATACCATTCTGAGAACCAGAAATGGGAACGACTTCGAGAAGATTTTTGGAAACGGTACCTGCTCAAATCTCTGCACTCAGGGTATCTTTTATCATTGTAAAATGTTCCTTCAAAATAAAAGAAGGCTGATTTGTATAGGTCCTATAAGAAAACAAATGGCATTAAGAAAAAGGAATTATAAAATTGCTCTAAGAATTAAAAATTGAAACAGATTCATAGAGACAGGGAACAAACTGACAGATGCCAGAGGCAGGGTGAAATAAGGTGATGGAATTAAGTACAAATTGGTAGTTACAAAATAGTCATAGGCATGTAAAGTACAGCATAGGGAATATAGTCAATAATACTGTAATAACTATGTATGGGGCCAGGTGGGCACTTGAATTACCAGAGGGCACACTTTGCAACCTATATGAATGTCTATCTGCTATGCTATACATCTGAAACTAATACAAAATAGTGTTGAATGCAAAATGCAATAAAAAAATAAAATAGGGCAGGGTGCAGGGTGTGCGGGGAAGAAGGGGTCAATGGGAAAGAGGACTTCCGGAATAAAAAATAAAGAGGTATGACAAATGTAATACATGATAATGAATTTAAAAAAATAAATAAAATAAAAAAGAAAGAAAAATACAGCATGACAGGGGAAGAGAACACTACTCTGGATGCTGTAAGGGAAAGACCTCTCTGTCAAGGTGACATCTGAGACCAGGAAGAAATAAAGGAGTGAGCCATCTGAATGCCTGGGTGACGAGCATTCTAGGGTGAGGAAACAGAAGACAGAAAGGCTCTGAAGAGGAAGAGCTTACTTAGTACAGTGAGAAACAGCAAGAATGGCAGTGTGGTTTGAAGGCAACAATTGATGGAAAGAGTGTTAGGATATGAAGTGGGAAGGCAGAAAGGGTCAGATAATGGATCACTTGTAGACCACAATAAGAACTTTGTATTTTATTCTAGATGTAAGAGGAATCCTCTGCAGATCTGACACTTTAAAAAGATCATTCTGGCCCGGCCGGGCATGGCTCAGCGGTTGAGCGTCGACCTGGGATCTAGGCGATCAGGGTTCAATTCCCGGTCAGGGCACACGCCCAGGTTGCGGGCTCGATCAATGACTCTCTCATCATTGATGTTTCTATCTGTCTTTTTCCCTCGCCTTCCCTCTCTCTGAAATCAAAAAAGATATATTTTTTAAAAAAATAAAAATATCATTCTGGCCCGGCCGGGCGTGGCTCAGCAGTTGAGGGTCGACCTGGGATCCAGGTGATTGGGGTTCGATTCCCGATCAGAGCACATGCCTGGGTTGCGGGCTCGATCCCCAGTCAGGGGCGTGCAGGAGGAAGCCGATCAATGACTGACTCATCATTGATGTTTCTATCTCTCTCTCCCTCTCCTTTCCTCTCTCTGAAATCAATAAAGATATATTAAAAAACAAAAAAACAAAAACACACTAGCTGGCATAGAGGACAAACAGAAGTGTGGAGGGGTGCAGTGAGACTCAGGAGGGCACTGGAGCAGTACAGGCAGGAGATGATGGTGCCCACGAAGGCTCAGCCCTAAGGACTTCCTGATGCCTGCAGTGTGGGAAGGAGGCCAGCATGACTCACTCCAAGGTTTTTAGCAGCAAGTAACCAGGTGCAGAATGGGCAGATTCACTGAGATGGGAACACTGAGGAAGGTACAGATTTGAGGAGGAAGAGACAGCTAGAGTTTGCTTTTGAACAAATTAAGTTTGAGATGACAGACATCTGATAGAAACTGTCAAGGAGGCTGCTGGATATGTAAATTCAGAGATGTTGGGATTCGATACGCTCACCTGGGAATCCTGGTATTTAGAGCTATGAATCTGGACGAGTGCCTCGGGAGTACACACAGAGGAGAGGTGGGCACACACAAAGAAGTGTGAAAACTGCTTCACAGGGCTTACCAGCATTTATAAGTCAGAACGGTGAGACGCACCCAGCAAAGGAATTAAGTCAGTCAGGGAGGAAGAAAATCAATGGGTGTAATGTCCTAAAAGCCAAGTAAAGAAAGTGTTTCAAGGATAAAGGAATGTTCAACTGTGTCGCATGCTGATGAGAAGTCAAGTAAGAGGAGAACTGAGTCCCTGGCGGTGGCATCAATGAAGTGATTGCGGTGGAACGGTGGGGAACACCACAGCCAGGGGAAGACACACTGTCAAGAAGAGGGGTTGGGGTGGGAGATATATTACAGCACATCCTTACAACAGTGGGAGAGCTGACAGAATGTAAAAAAAAACCCTGATGATGCAGGGATGAGGGGATAATTAAAGAACCAAGTCCTCGATTATGCAATCAGGGGTGGAATCCAGGGGACATAGACTGGCCTTAGATAGAAGCTGGCTTAATCCATCCACTGCCAAAAGGTAGGAAGGCAGGGTGCATAGGCAGATGGGTAAATGTGGGCAAGATGATGGAAAATTCTTTTCTATTTATTTACTTACTTTAGAGAGAGGGCAGGCAGGGGAAGAAGGGATGGATGGGGGCAGGGGGAGAAACATCAATTTGTTGTTCCACTTATTTACGCATTTACTGGTTGCTTCTTATAAGTGCCTTGACTGGGGATCGAACCTGCAACCTTGATGTTTCAGGGATGACATTCTAACCAATTGAGCTACCCTGCCAGGGCTGGAAAATTCTTTTTTGATAACTTTATTTTCTCAGTGAAATAAACAGCAAGGTTTTCAGCTGAAGGTAAGCCATGAGGGGAAAATGTTCAGTTTCAGAAAGAAGACACCAGCTGCTTTGAAAAGGGGCAGAGTTAATCGATTACAGAAATGCAGTAAAAATGCCAGGCAGCACTGTGGCTAAGCAGAAATGTCCAGCAGGAACTAAAAACAATGGTTTGACAATCAGGAGAGAATGTGGCTATAGACGGAGATTAACAAAGATTGGAGCACACTAAAACCATGAAAACTGGGGGAAAGATCAGGAGAAGAATTAGAATATGAAAAACTAAGATAAAATCTAAGTTATAACATTTAGGTGGCTGGTGGCATAGGAACCAGCAAAAATAGAGATTGTGATGGCTCTTGTCCATACTCTATCTCCATTCTAGTTGATCCAGATATCTTTTTACTATTCTGCAGGAGGTGCTGCCTCTCTTAAGTGGGCCAGTAAATCTGAGGTCCTCTGCTAGTTGTACCAGGCAACAGAGTTAGTTCAAGCTTGCCCACCATAAAATTCATGAGCATCAAGGCCCTACTCCCTACTGAGCAAGGGATCCCTTCTGAAAACTTCTCGGGTAGCCAGGCTACCATTCTGCTCCTTTCCATAATTATCCAGTGAGTATGCAGCGTTTCTGTCCTGAGAGCATCGCCCTGGGTACCACCAGCAATGACAAGCATCACATGCTATGTCTTTGTTTGGTATTGGTCCTTGAACTGATGGGTCCTTCTACGGGCAGTGAGGTTCTTGTGTAGACTCGAACCCTTTGCTGGGGCAGTTATGACAAACTTATAGAGAGAGAGTGAACAGCAAATTCAAATGCTACAGTGAAATAAGTTGTATCAACAAGGAAAAGAGATCAATTGGTTAAACAGGTAGTTACTGTGACCTCTGAAGGAAGAGCATACAAAGAATGGATGAAAATGAACAGGACAAGTAGAACAGGACGGCTTAGAACAAAAAGGCATTTACTGGAATATTTACGATCTTGCAAGAGTAAACATTATTTCTTTAGCTTATTACTATTATTTCCTATTGCTTTATGGGGGGGAAAAAATCACCTTACTTTGCTGATGTGCTCGGGAGCTTGGTCAGGAGTATTGCTGAATTCCCCACCAATCTGGAGGTCACTGACACAGCAAATTGAATCCCTTAGCTCCGTGAGCTTTTGACTGCCCAGTACCAGCATCGTCTGGTATGGTTTGTGTTCTTTGTGCTAAAAGTCAAAAAGTACATAAATAAGTGTCCACTCAGAGATAATCAACTAAACTATAAATCCTGTCATAATCAGATCTGAATTAAGTTACTGGTTTTCTTGATTTAAGTTTTCCCCTAACTTGGCGTTGTTTTCTTAAATTCTCTAATTGTCTATTTGGCATTCATTATTTACAGGTCCAAACTAATGGCCAAAGCTGTTTACATCTCCCCTGTGATACAAAGCCTATACTCTGAAACCACCTCCTTTATCTCTCCTATCCAACATCTCGCCTACATCTTGCCTGTCCTAAATCAACTTCCAGGTACAGACAACTAGGGACAACCATGTGCCTCAGAGCCTACTAGAATTATTCAAACCAGCCAACTCTAAACTGTTTACTCTGCCCTGCCTCGCCTTTCTCACAGAAACCCTAACAAAGGCTGTGGCCTATGCTTTCCTCTCCCTCTTTTCTGCAGCCTCATTCACACTGGTGCTTCCCCCTGTGGCCCTACATAGCATGGCATACCCCCGCCTCTCAGGAAGTGTAAGTAATAAAGTCTTCTGTCAATGGCATTAGCCTCTAGTGATGTCACTTGTTCACCTTCATAAATTAAAATCCATGAGTATAACTGAGACACTTGGTGTAATGGTCTGAATGTTTATGTCTGCCCCAAATTTGCATGTTGGAATCCTAACACCCAAAGTCATGGTGTTAGGAAGTGGGGCCTCTGGGAGGTAACTCGGTTATGAGGGTGTTCTCATGAATGGGATTAGTGTTCTTACTCAAGGCGCACGCTCCACGCTCCGAGGGAGCATGCCCATGCCTCCCTCTCCCCCCCCTCCTTGTCCCCAGGCGCGTTACCTCTGCCTCTCTCTCTCCTAAGCTCCAAGGGAGCTTCTACCACCTTTGTAACTTTCTAAATAGACTTTCTCTTATTAAAAAAGAAAGAAAAGAGCCTGGCCGGGCGTGGCTCAGCGGTTGAGCGTTGACCTAGGATCCAGGCGATCAGGGTTCGATTCCTGGTCAGGGCACATGCCCGGGTTGCGGGCTGCAGCTGATCAATGACTCTCTCATCATTGATGTTTCTATCGCTCTCTCCCTCTCCCTTCCTCTCTCTGAAATCAATAAAGATATATTTAAAAAAAATTTAAAAATTAAAAAAATTTAAAAAAATTAAAAAGAAAGAAAAGAGAGCCCTCCCTGGCTGGTGTGGCTCAGTTGGTTGGGCATCATTCTGTATACCAATAGGATACTGGTCCGATTCCAAGTCAGTGCACATGCCCGGGTTGTGGGCTCAATCACTGGTTGAGGGAGTACAGGAGGCAGCCAAAAGATGTTTTGCTCTCACACATTGATGTTTCTCTCTCCCCCTCTCCCTTCCTCTCTCTAAAAATCAGTAAAATTCTTTTAAATAAATAAATAAATAAACAAATAAATGAGATCCCATAGAGCTCCCTAGCCCCTTCTGCCATGTGAGAAGCCTTCAGCCCAGAAGAGCCCCAACCTGACCATGGCAGCACTCTGATCTTGGATTTCCAGCCTCCAGAACTGTCAAAAATAAATTTCTGTTGTTTATAAGCCACCCAGTCGGTGACATTTTGTTATAGAAGTGAGTATGGACTAAGATACTTGATAAGAGAACTTTTTAGTTTAAACTAAAGTTTACAATCAAGATGTGACTAAATGACATTAGCATGAAAAGCCTGTGGACTATAATTTCATCTAGCATCACTGTCTTTTAAAATTTCCTGGAAGGCCCGGCCGGGCGTGGCTCAGTGGTTAAGCATCGACCTAGGATCCAGGCGATAGGGGTTCGATTCCCGGTCGAGGGAATCACATGCCCGGGTTTCGGGCTGCAGCTGATCAATGACTCTCTCATCATTGATGTTTCTATCTCTCTCTCTCCCTCTCCTTCCCTCTCTCTGAAATCAATAAAGATATATTAAAAATAAATAAATAAAATTTCCTGGAAGTTACCACCTGAAGTCAAGCCATCTATTCACTACTCTAATGTTATAAGCCCAGAGGCTGTTTTATTGGTTTTGTTTTATTTGACTGGTAATTTGAAATCTTCATCAAACAAAATAATAAGTACTAACTATATTCCAGATGCTTCATCAAAGCTTATTTATTCACAAGTTTATGTATAGTAACATTTCAATTAAGCCTTTTCAAAGTTTATGACATCTATTTGAGGAATCAAGAATACATGAGGTCTGGTATGGGACAGTTCTTTTTATTAGAGGCTCCTAAGGAATTCCTAGATACCCCTGACCTGTTACCTTTCTGCATTTTCATTAAAGTAGACCTGTCTTTAGTTAAACATCTTCCCAAGTATTCAAAACTGGTGAACAAACGTCACTTCACTCCTTCTGGGGGGGGAAAAAACAACCCTTAAGACATCATATCATTAGAATCATTGTGGCTTTCTATATACTTGCAGTTGCTTCCAGTGCAGGAACTACAGTATGCATTCCAACACTAAAACTGTCATCCTATTAATCAAGAGATTATTTGAAACTTGATCTTATTTACAATATTCTGTATTTTTAAATTTTTTAAAAAATATATCTTTATTGATTTCTGAGAGAGGAAAGGAGAGGGGGAGAGAGAGAGAGATAAAAACATCAATGATGAGAGAGTCATTGATCAGCCACCTCCTGCACATGCCCCACTGGGGATGGAGCCCACAACCGGGGCATGTGCCCTCACCGGGAACTGAACCCCGATCGCTTGGATCCTAGGTCGACGCTCAACTGCTGAGCCATGCCTGGCTGGGCTACAATATTCCTTATTAAAACAAAGAACCCAAGAACATAAGCAGGGTGCCAGATAAAATAGCATTTGCTTGCATTTACTCTGAACCCTCAGGAATATAACTCTTCAAATAACTAAACCATGTGACAAAAGTCACTCATCTGTGGAATGCAAAAGGATTTACTACTGACCTTATGAAATATAACAGGGTACAGGATATTCACAGACAGGATAAGCTCCCCTTCCTCAATCATGTCCGCTGGATTTCCAGGCTTTTTCCCTATGGCATGTGACTCCTGAAGGAGGAAAACAAATGAATAAGAGACATGAAAACCTGACACTGACTCAGAGAAGGGGCGGTGTGCAACAATGCCTATGAGCAAGAACTCAGTCAAACAGCCCTGACTCCTAATTTTGACTCCTAATTCTACTTCAAGAAAATATTAAAACCTCTTTAAGCTTTAGTTTCATCTTCTGTAAAAAAAACAGAAAATATTTATTTTACAGAACTGTTGCTGGGAATGTGTACATAAAGCACCTAGTAAGATGTCTGACACTAAATGCTTAGCCAATTGATAATAAAACAGGAATAATAGGAATATAAATTAACGTTGATATCATATTGGCATTTACAGTTACTAATCTTTTACATACCTGCTCTCATATTATTATGAGAGCCATTTGACAGATGAAGTTCAAAGGTTTGGATTTACCCAAGGTAAACCAGCAAGACAAGATGCAAATACACACCTGTTTGGCTTTAGAACTCATTTTTTTACAACACTGTCACATCTTTAATACACCACACTCTTTTATATCTGCTTAATAACTATAAAATGGGGGCCACCAGTGTGGACTGGTTAAGTAAAAGACATTTTAAAAATAAGTGGGCCCGGCCGGGCATGGCTCAGCGGGTGAGCGTTGACCTGGGACCCAGGCGATCGGGGTTCGATTCCCGGTCAGGGCACATGCACAGGTTGTGGGCTCGATCAATGACTCTCTCATCATTGATGTTTCTGTCTCTCTCTCTCCCTCTCCTTTCCTCTCTCTGAAATCAATAAAGATATATTTAAAAAAAAAAAAAGTTAGAATAAAAATAAGTGGGAGTGATGTCAAACACAAGATGGTGAAGTAGGAAGCTCGGAGAATCAGTCCCTCCACCAAATCAACCAATAAGATGGGAAGGGAGATTGGAATAAACTATTTTTGAACTTTGGACCTGATCAGAATTCACATCAACCAGGGGGCTGCTTAATGAAGGGACGCACTGCTGATTTTTCATGGATGAGCAGAGGGTACAAACCACCCACCACTCCTCCATTCTTCAGTCCTGCTGCAGACATGGGAACAGCAGCCCACCGTCCCAGAAATGATGGCCGATGCCAGGACAGGCAGGGGGGACCCTGTTCTCCGAAAATTGGGGGTTGTGTCTTTTGGTTGGTCTAGTGATGCCCTGAAGGCCTGGTGCAGACACCTGCCTTGGTTTTGGCCCTCTTGCCAGCTGTGGCTTCCCCCAACAGCAGCTACTGGAAACGTTAAAGGGACAGGGCCTGTTCTCATTTGTGGAGGAAGACATTAAAAGAAATCTTATGACCCTGGCTGACTACAGAGATGATGAAAGAGAAACATCAGTGATAATACACAACACAGAAAACACACATTGGAAAAATAGTTTGGAAAAGTCACAAATAGACAGCTACAGCCCTCAACAAGTAATAAATATACTCAAAATGTTCAGTTATCAACAAAAAAACTTATAAAACACACACAAAAAACATGAAAATATAGCCCATTTACGAGAAAAAAAGAATTTGACAGAAACCACCCTTAAGGGCGCCCAGATGTTGAAATTACTAGTCAGTGATCTTAAATCAACTTTTTTTTTAAATCCTTACCTGAGGATATATTTTTTTCCATTGCTTTTCAGAGAGAGTGGAAGGGAGAGAAAAAGCAAAAGAGAGAGAAACATCGATGTGAGAGCGACACATCGAATGGTTGCCTCCCTCACACACCCCGACCAGAGCTGGAGATCAAACCTGCAACTGAGGTATGTGCACTTGGCCAGAAATGAAACCAGGACCCTTCAGTCCACAGGCTGACACTCTAACCACTGAGCCAAACTGGCTAGGACTTAAATCAACTCTCTTAAATGTACTCAGTGACCTAAAGAAAACTACATACAGAGAGCTAAAGGAAATGAGGTTCCTTAATAAGATTAACAGTCAATTTCTCACCAGAAACCATGTAGATAAGAAGGCAGTGGGACTACATATTAAAAGTCACGAAGAAAACCCTGTCAGCCAAGAATTCTATACCTGGAAAAACTATCCTTCAGTAATGAGGGAGAAATTAAGACATTTTTCAGATAAAACTATACAGGCAAATATGAAAGCCAGTATTACTGTACTTTTGATTTATAACTTTTTTTCCAAAAGCGAATGCACAAAACAATATTTATAAATTTATGTTAACAGACATACAATATGTAAAGATGTAATCTGTGACAATAATAATATAAAGGGAGAGGAATGGAGATGTAGAGAAGCAGTGTATTGATGCTTCTGGACATTACTAAAACAAAGTTGGTATTATCAAAACTAGGTTGTTATAATAAGCAAATTCATAGAGAAAGAAATTAGAACAGAGGTTACCAGGGGCTAGGGAACAGGGGCTAGGAGAAGGGAAAATGGGGAATTACTGTTTAACAGATATAGAATTTCTGTTTGGGATGATGAAAGGTTCTGGTGATGGTTACAAAGCACTATGAATATATATGCCACTTAAATGAACATTTAAAAGTAGTTAAAACAGTAAACTTTGTCATATAAATTTTAACAATAAAAAAATAAGTGGGAGAGACAATAAATGCCCCTATACACCACTTAGTGCCCAACACCATATGTGGCACATAGTAGGTTTTCAAGAATATGTAATGAATAAACCCATGATCTCTATTAACACTTGATTTCTTATTACCCACCATCCTAAATTTTTCTGAAGGTTTTATATAAGAGATGATGGATTAGGGGAAAAAGTGGGTAAACCAAGATCAGGAACAGAATAAAAATACCAGGAATAGGGTGGTGAATAGGCATGAATTTAGCCTAACACAGAGAGCAAGACCAAACAAAAAGAAAAAATACAGACATTTGAGAGTAAAATGTCATCACTTGAATTCTGAGGGTCTTTTTCTTCTATTTCCCAGTCCCAATAAAGTTTCACTAGTTTGCTTTCAACTGAGTATATCCAGTATAAAGCCACCATACCGTCATCACACACACTCACCCAGTGACAGCTTATCGTTTCATGGGAAAAAGTGAAAAAGATGAGACTCTTACCATCTCGTAAGCAAATGTTTCTTGTCTGCACACCCGATCTATCGTTATTGTTTCTTCCCGATGTTCCAAAAGCCTCTTTCTAACCCTGTTATAGATACAAGAACAATCCAACTTCAGCAGTCTTCATTGAGGCTTCAGACACATCTTTTTTTTTTTAAACTAATTTTAGATTCAAGAAAAGCTGTAAAAATAGTACAAAAAATTCCCTTATATCTTTCACTGGGCTTCCCCTATGTTAACATCTTACAGGATCACAGAATAATTATCAACACCAGGAAATTAACATTAATACGGTATTGTTAACTACAGACCTTTCTGGAACTTCACAAATATTTAAATTCAATGCCTTTTTCTGCCCCAGTGTCCCTGAACAGGACACCACACTGCATTTCTTGCTTCTGCTTTTTCCTCTGGTCTTTTACAATTCTGCAGTCCTCCTTTGTCTTTTACCATCTTGACGCTTCTGAGGAGCTTTAATCAGTTCTTTTGTAGAGTGTCCTACAATTCAGATTTGAGTACTGTTCCCTCATGACTGGAGGAAGCCTATATACATTTCTGGCAAGAATACCACAAGAATGACGATGTCCTTCACTGTATGACCACGAGGTTCATGATGTTAACAACAGTAGTACAGGGTGGGGCAAAAGTAGGTTTACAGTTCTTCATATGGAAAATACAATAATTAATAAATAATAATAGAAGAATATAATTACTCTGTTTTACGTACTCACAACTGTAAACTTACTTTTGTCCCACCCTGTATGTCTAATTACTGGAGATGTTTACCTTGTCTGCCAGGTTGCTACACTTGAAAGATACTTTTCCTTTGTACTTGATAAGTACTTGGGGGAGATACTTTATGCATCTTGTTTCTCCTCAAACTTTCACGTAGAAATTTTAGCATTCACAGTAGATTTTGCCTGCAACATTTTTTACTGTAGTTTATGTCTAATGGTGATTCTCTATTTCCCGCATTCTACATTTATTCATTGATATTATGAAGACCTGTCTCTCTCCTCCCATTTATTTACTTGATCATTTATATTACTATAAACTCACAGATATTTATTTTATTCTATAGGTTAAAATCTAACACTATCATTATTTTGTTGCTCAAACTGTTCTAGCTTTGACCATTAGGAGCTTCTTCAAGTTGACTCCTGTTCTTTCAACAAGCCATCTTTTTTTTTTCTTCTTTTTTGTAGTATGTCCCTACTTTCTGGTACCATAAGAGGCTCAAGGCTCATTCTCTATTTCCTTGTCTCAGCGCTGGAATCAACTGCTTCTCCTAGGAGCCCTAATTCCTTTATTGGAGAGAGATGTTTAGAGAGCAGTATCTGGGCGCTAGGCATTCTCATTGTTACTGAAGTCACTGCTTCTAGGCTTCCCAGCAGAGAGGTGGGAAATATATATGTATACTAACCCATGCACGTAAAATTTATTTGTATTTCTGTATTTTTCTGTTACATATTCAAAACCATGAGTTAATACTGACACTTTCAATCCCAAACTAAAATCACAGGATTCACTTAAGCCTTCATCCTTTCCTTGTTTATGGCTTTTCTCCACAAGTGAGAAACGCAACTCCCATAATTTAATCCATTAACTTAATTCTAGAAAATACATACTTTCAAAATTGCTAACCTACACCCCTGTGAGAAACACTAACTCATGAACAGTTCTTTTTGGCTTTAGCCTTACAAAATTCAATCAAGATGCGTACAGAGCTCAGGTTAGTTCTTTTTCCCCCATTCTCCTCAGTGTAATTATGTAACTCATTTGTGACACAGGCTCACTTGTTGGTTTTATATTCTATTTTCGGTTGTCCAACCCACATCCTGGTTGGTTTTGTGCGATTACTTTTGGGGTATGTGAAAGGCATGTGAAACATCACTGTGGTTCTAAGAGTCAGAGTTATAAAAAATATAGTAAGAGAAGCGTCATTCCCTCTCTGTCCCTACTAACCTGTTCCCATTCCCTCCTTACTTTCTACTCCTGTAGGCAACCAATCTCTATAGTTTGGTTTATCTTTTCCATTTCTTTCTTTTTTAACTGATCTGAGAGAGAGGAAGGGAAAGGGGGAGGGGGAGGGGGGAGGGAGGAAGAGAGAAAGAGGGAGGGGGAGGGAGAGGGGGATGGAGAGAAAGAAACATCAATGTGAATGAAACATCCATCGGCTGCTTCCCGCATGTGCCCTGATCAGGGATTAAACCTGCGACCTTACAGCACAGGGGACGACACTCCAACTGAGCCACACCGGCCAGGGGTATCCTTTCCATTTCTTCTGTTCAAATAAGCTGATACCTACGTATTTTCTTATATTCCTTTCTGCATCAGTCTGAGTTCAATTAGGAGAAAAAAAACTAAACAGTAATTTGAACAAAGTTTAATCTAAAGAATTGTTAACTTTAATGGAGGATTGGAGTAATGGGGGTCTGGCAAGTAAGAAGTAAAGGACTCTAGAGAACATAGAAACAGCAGATATATGGAGTACCCTCTCCCTTAGTCTTTCTGAGAAAGAGTGCTCAAAAAGTCTCCCCTTTCGCCTCCAAGACTGAGATCCAGACCTTGTTGGAAAGGGCACAGCTGTACTCACTGAATGGCAGAAAAGTTGCTAAGGTGCACCATCACTGGGCTCTGCTGGAAATCTACCTTCAAGAGTGCCAGAGAAGGCTGTTGAGGGGAGGTGTTAAGGGGAATGGCAGGGAAAGCTGCTGGTGGTGAGTGCTATGACTGGTAGGCACTTCAAGAGCTGGGCGCTGGGGAAGCTGTGTGCACTGCTGGATCCTGCTGAGCCAGCACAACTCTTCCTGCAAAGTCTCTCCTGTGCCCTTTAATGACAAAGCTTAACACTGTGCCAGTTGGCAAAGAAAAAACTTTAAAGGGCCAAGACCCATTTTTAGAGAGCAGACAAAAAGGTAAATTTGTAGATGAGAGCCATTAAATTGACACCTGGCAAATACTCTTTTGTACGTGGAAGGGTAGCATATGCTTTTGGCCTCTGCTTTTTTCATCTAACAGTATTTCCTAGAAATCACTCCACAGGATCACCCATTCTCATCCTTTAGTGTAGCTGCCCAGTAATCCCCCACTGTGTGGATGTCCCACAGTCTGTTCAACACTCTCCTATGTATGTATATTTACAACATTTCAAGTAATAATTTTGCTATTATAAACGACACTGGAATTAATAACCTCATATGTAATGTATTTTCATAATGTCGGAGGTATATCTTCAGTAGAGATTGCTACAAGTGACACTATTGGGTCAAAAGGTATGTGCCCGTGTAATTTTGTTAGACATTACCAAATTTTACACATTTCTTGTTAAATTTATTCCTAAGTATTTAACCTTCCTTTTGACTACTGTAAATGGGATTTTCCCTACCATTATGTCCTAATTGCTGTTTGTATATATGAAGGCTATTGTTTTTCATGTATCAATTTTGTATCCTGCTATTACACTAAATTTTTTTTTTTAATTTAATTTTTTAAAAAAATTTATTGATTTTAGAGGGATGGGGGGAGGGGAGAAAGAAAAACAAACAAAAACATTGATTTGTTGTTCCAATTATTTATGCATTCACAGGTTGCTTCTTATATGTGCCCTAACTGGAGACGGAACCCTCAACCTTGGCGTATTAAGAGGGCGGTCTAACCAACTAAGCTACCCGGCCAGGGCAACACTAAACTGGTTTTTCATGTTTCACATCTGTTTTAGCATTGATTCCTTCAGGATTTTCCAGATATACTATTTTATCATTTGCAAAGAGAGCTAATTTTTTTCATCTATTCTTATGCCTCTAATTGAGTTCTCTTGCCAAACTGCAGAGTTAATACCTATAGCAAAATGTTGCAAAGTAGTGGAGATAACAGGCATGCCTGCCCTGTTCCAGATCTGAGTAGAAATGCCTGTCCACTTCTCTACTAAACAAGACACTAACTTTACAACTAAAGGATATATATTTTACCATGTCAGAGCAGTAACCCTATAATTTCCATTTCCTTGAGTTTTTATCTTGAATGGGTAACTGAATTTTGTTAAAGGCTTTTTTAGCATCTCTGGGAATAATCAAATGACTTTTACCTTTAGATTCATTGATACAGTATGGTATTAGTAGATGTCCTAAGACTGAACTAACCTTGCATTCCTGTAATAAATCCCACTTGGTCCTGGTGTACTGTTTTCTTAATATGGTGCTGGATTCTTTGCTAATATTTTCTGAGTGTTGAATGATACTGGTCTCAAGTTTTCTTTCTCTGTAATATCTTTATCTAGTTTAAGTATCAGTGTTACGTTTGCTTCATAAAAAGAATTAAGACTTTTTTCCTCCGTTTCAAGGTCCTGGAGCATTGGGACTATCTGGTCTTTGAATGTTTGGTTGAATTCTCCTGTGAAACTATCTGGACCTGGAATTTTTGTGGAATATTTCCTTAAATAATGTTCTCTGTTTTTCTATGAAAATTGGTCTACTTATGTTTCTAACTCTAATATGGTTAATTTCAATAATCTGTATTTCCCTAAGAAATGATCTATTTCATCTAGGTTTTCGAATTTATTTCCGTAGAGCAGGGACCAGTAAACCTTTCCTTAAAAGGCCAAAAAGTAAATATTTTAGGTTGTGAGCCATCTGGTCTGTTTCACAGCTACCCAACTTGCCACTGTAGCACAAAAGCAGCCAAAAAACAGGTGGGCAGTCAGTGGGTTGCCAACCTCTGCAAAGAAGTCTCTTATAATTTAAAAAATTTGTTTCAATATGTTTGTGCTTTCTTCCATTTTTTTCTTAATCAAGTTATCTAATGGTTTATCTATTGTTAATTATTTTTAAAAGCAAAGATTTCGATTAGACTCATCCTTTTTCTATTTTTCTCATTAATTCCTGCTTTTACCACTATTCCTTCCTTCCTTATAGTTTCTTTTGGTTTACTTTGCTGTTCTTTTTTTAGTTTTCTGAGCTAGAAATTTAATTCATTTATTTTATTCTTTCCCTTTTAATAGATTGTTTAGGGTGGTAAATTTTCCTTTAATCCCTGCTTTAAATGTATTCCTTATATCGTGATATGTGGTGTTTTCAATGTCATTATTTCTTAAAAATTCTGTCATTTCAATGTGTTCTTCCCTTTCTGACCACATGTTATTTAATAAGTCTTAAAGTTTCCGGATGGAACGGCCTGATTTTTTTGTTTTTGTTAGTAAATTCTAATTTTATTACATCTGCAATCAGAGAGTGTTATTTGCAGTATTTCGTCTTTTTTTTTCTTTTGTCAAATATATCTTTACTGATATTTTTCTCCTTTACATGCATAAAATTATTCCAGTAGCTCCTTTGTTAGACAAGGAAAAAAGTAAGTGCCAGAAATTTATTTATTTTATACCATATTAAATGGGTCGTGTACTTAGGGGTTTTTTTATGTTTACGTTTTTAAGTTATTAGTGGGGAGAAGGAAGGTTTAGAGAAAAAGAAAGCGTAGAGATATAAATTTTGGCTTTTGGCTCAAGTGTAATTTATTTGCAGCTCTGTTAAAATTAATATTAGTTATATTTTAAATATAATAGTTTCAAAGTACTACATCAAAATAATCTCAGCTGAGGAATGCTGTACTCACTCCTTTTACATTAGATTATATATATAATTCTACCCACATTTCCTATGGAAAATAACCAAGAAGATCCAGTTAATCTAGTAAGAAAAAACAGCCAGGGAAGCAATTCGTAAAGTGGTCTGAAAATTACTATTTAACATGGCTTAATAAAATCATTATAAGCCAATCAGTATGTTATTAACTATAACAAAGAATAGTATGCTTTATCATTATCATCAGCCAATCTCTAAAATCCACTTTCCCAGGTTTATGAAAATTTCATTTATTCCACTCATTCCACAAATATCTACTGAATCTCCAATTATGCACCAAAGTTCTAGGAACTGGGGATATAGCAGTGTATGTGGCAGATATAACTTAAGGAACTTTTAAGTCTAACTAGAAACACAGAAAATTAAACATGTATATTGTAAATGTGATGAGAATCTTGATTAGAGAAGTATGAGGGTCACATAAGCATAAAAGGGGTTATAAATGAAGTCCTTACCCCCTCAACTAAGACTTGAAGGATAAGTAGAAGCCAGCAAGACCAGGGGGACAAGGAATAGTAAGTGCTGTAGGCAAAGGCCTGGAGTGAGAGCACATTCCAGGAACTGAGAAAGAACTGCAGTGTGGCTGGAACACTGCCAAGGTGGCTGAAGAGATCAGCAAGATCCATTCTATAGAGGCCCTTGTAAGCCACTTAAGAACTCAGGACTTCTGCCTAAGAGCCACTGAAAGGTTTCTGGGGAAAGTGACACAATCAGATGTGCAGTTTAGAAAAATTCAACACATCAATCAACAATAAAGAGCACCAATTGGAGCAAAGCAGTATAACAGGCTTAATGGCAAAACACAGATGAAAGAGTCTGACATCAGAAATGTTAGAAGAGTTCTAGACATTCCTGAAGGGAGAGAGATGGGTTTTAGTAATGTGGAAAGAAATCTTAGAGCCTCAAAGATGGAGTAATTTTCAGATGGGAGAGGGGCCATGAGCATCCTGAGCCATTTGAAAGAGAAAGTGGTTGAAAATGAATCTAGAAAAGCAAATTTGAGCTATATGTGGAAGACTTCAAATGTCAAAATAAGGGGTCTGAAATAAATCCAAAGAGGATAGAGCCACTGACAATGCCTTAGCAAATGAGCATGTTCAGATGATAGCATGATGAATACATCAGGAGAAAACATGGGACCCAGAAAGACAGGAGCCCTGCATAGTGCTCCAAATGTTGCTAATGTAAATATTAGCAGTAGGGAAGGGAAACTGATTTGGCAGCTATGACAATAAAAAAAAAAAACAAGGCAGAGTTAAAAATGTACGCCTGAGTTTTTGGACTTTTATTATGTTTATCTTTTAATACCATTTTTCTAGTAATTCATTTTTAACCTATTTTTAAAAAGTATTAATCTGTCAAAAATTAAAAACAAAACAAAACTGGTCCTTTACCGGACAGTTTGAGAGGCACTACCAGAGTATGTAGCTTGCACCTGAAATCTAAGTAGATTACTGTACCTTTGTAAACACACATTTAAAAATAAACACAAATCTGAATATGGACTAAGTATTAGAAGATATGTATTTACTGTTAATTTTCTTAGTTGTTATAAGATTATGTAGGAGAACGATACTTTTAGGAGCTCTATGTACGCTGTCTGCAACTTACTGAAAGGGTTCAGAAATGGAAAAAGACACACAGCAGGTATCTCAAAAACATACATTTGAAGCAAATATGACTAAATGTTAACGATGGTTGAAGCTAGGGGGTGGGATGACAACAATCACCTTTCGAATAACATGATGTTGAAAAATATTTAAATTAATAGCACATAATAAAGGCAAGGTCCTCCATACCCCAAAGTCACTAGGTCGGTGTCCTCTGGGATGACTTCTGGGTCCTCATCTTCCTCCCGGCACTTCAGTTTATCAAGGCTAAAACAAAACAAAGGAAAAGCAATCATGCATCTCGTCCCTGGTGAGTCGGGGTGGTGTCCTAAATACATCACCAAATAATTAAGAAGTGAGATAAAAATCCAGCAGGCGGCTCAGAGGAGGCCAGAATTCTAGGCAATGATATCTGTGTAAATATTCCATAAATAAAAGCACACACTGCCGATTGAAGGAGGCCCATACTGTGTTAAATGGAGGAACGAAAATATTTTTTTTAAGTTATTTTTGTATTTTCACCCCAAATAAGGCACTTGGGGAGAAAATGTCAGTGATAGCATAACCCGGGTGGCCCCCAAAGGGACCCCAGCTGGTCAAGGTTTTAACACTCTGGCCAAGTCTTCCAGCCTTACGGTACCAAGGTTCTCCCACTGTCAGAGCATCTGTCAACGGCAGGTACACCGTCGCTGTTCCTCCGATTGCTTTTCTGCATTAACAAGCACTTGAACGAGCAGCGAATAGAAAAATTAATCTTTTATGCAGCTCCCTCGTCCCTCCACTCCAGCTCGCACAACGTACGCCCTCGGGTCCCGGGGGCTGGCCGGGTGTTGCGGGGAAGCTCCAGCAGGCTGAACGCTTTGCAAGGGCGGCCCTTCGGCCCCCGGGAGGGAACCCAGTTCCTCCCAAGGGAGGGTCCCGGGGAGCGCGGGAGCGAGGCTGCCCCCGGACCGGCCCCGCACTCACCCGCAAACGGCTCTCAGCTCGGTCGCCGCCTCCAGGCTGCAGCCCAGATCGCGGGCCACGGCGGCATCCTCCCAGCCCGAGGCGGCGACCCCTCCTTGCCCAGGCGGCGCGGACGCCGCCGACTCCTTCAGCGACAAATCCCCTTGCCCGCGCAGCCGGCCACGCCACAGCTCCCCGAAGGCGCCCACGTGGAAAGCACGCGTGTTTAGCTCCGGAAGCTCGTACTCTGGAAAGTTGCAGCCGCCCCTGCCGGGGGCCGGGTCCTGCCCGCCGCCGAGCCCGCTGCACGTTGGGGAACCCAGCTCGCTTTCAGCCATGTTCGCCCCGCTCCCTTCCCAGCGAAAGCCGGAGGCCCAAGGCCTCGCAGAGCGCGATGGGACTTGTAGTTGCACGTGGCCCCGGCCTGCGAGCAGCGGGGCCGCGCCGCCCGGGCTTCAGACACTACATTTCCCCGCAGGCCCCGGGGCAGCGGCGCCGCGAGCCCCCGCGTGCGGGGCAGAGCGCATTGTTCTCCGCCGGGGCGGGAGCTATTGTGGCTCTCCGTCCCCCGCAGCCTGTCAGCTTTGGTTCCCGGCCCTCACAGGGACGTAGCATCACTCCCTGCTGGGTGGGGCGGCCTCCACAAGCCCTTGGGTAAGGCTCTTTAAAAAAAATTTTTTTTAATTATTGATTTCAGGGAGAAGAAGGGAGAGGGAGAGAGAGACAGAAACATCAATGATGAGAGTCATTGGTCGGCTGCCTCCTGCACGCCCCCTGCTGGGGATCGAGCCCGCAACCCCCGCACGTGCCCTGACCGGGATGGAGCAGGGATCTCCTGCATCTTGGGTCCATGCGCAACTGCTGCGCCCCGGGCAGGCTGGGCAGGGCCTGGCTCTTTACCTTTTTCTTCCACCCCCCTGCGAGACTTTTCCTTCTCTCCAGAGTGGGGCTGCGGGCGCTGCTGCCTCAGGGCTGGGGGCAGAGGTCGGCCCTCCAGATCAGGTTCCTCCAGAACCTCTGCAAAGGCCCCGTGGTCGCGTGTGTATATGGGCATGCAGTGTTGCACACACAAACAATAGAGTTTATTGAGCGTCTGTGTATCGTGCACTACGCAATGTTCCCGGGACCCCTATGCTGCTCTTGATCACGGAGATACCTCCTAGGATATAGAGGCAGGACTGGAACTTAATCTGTCTCGCTTCACAATGAGTTTATGCCACCTCTCAGAGACCTCAAAGGAAGGAGCAAGACACACAGAGCAAGCCCCGATTGTTTAGTTATTGGGGTATAATTACATATTATGTACGTCACTCATTTAAACTGTTCGTTCCATGGTTTTTAGTATATTTACAGAATTGTGCAACAATCACAATCGATTTGGGAATAGGTGCACCACTCCCAAAAGAAACCCTGTACCTTTTAGCTATCACTGTCAATCCTCCCAACTCCTCCTGCCCTAGCCAACCACTAATCTTTCTGTCTCTTTAGATTTATGTATTCTGGGTATTATATATAAATGGAATCCTATGTGTGAATTTTGTGACTAACTTCTTTCACTTAGCATAATATTTTCAGTGTTTATCCATATTGCGGCATGTATTAGTACTTCATTTTTTTATGCCTGAATAAAATTGTGTGATATAGGTACTGTATTTTGTCTTTCCATTCATCAAAAAGTTGTTTCCACCTTTTAGCTATTATGAATAATACTGCTGTGAATGTTTGTGTACAATTTTTGTGCAGAGCTATATTTTCACTTCTCTTTGATATGTCTATATCTGTATCTGTATCTATATATCTAGGAGTGAAATTTCTGGGTTACATGGTAACTCTATGTTAAATAATTTGAATAACAACTACCAGACTGTTTTCTACAGTAGCTGTGCCTCATTTTACAGTCCTACCAACATTATATAAGGATTCTGATTTCTCCACATCCTTGCCAACACTTGTCTGACATTTTCATTATAGTCATCCTAGTGGTTTTGAAATGGTATCTTGTGGGTTTGACTTGCATTTCCATGATGATTAATGACTTGAGCATCTTTTGCTTATTGATCATTTGTATATCTTCTTTGGAGAAATGTCTATTCAAGTCCATCGCCCATTTCAAAATAAGGTTATGTATATTTTTATAAGAGCCCTGGTAGCTAGACATTTGTTGTTCTTTTCTGCCTAACATTCTGATTCTTAGAACTTGCCTTCCTTACTCCTTTATACCCTTCTGGGGCTGCCCTAGAACCCTTCCTACTCTGGCCACAGTAATTGGCTCAAGGATGAGCAAGTGACTCCTCCTTGGGTTTTATTTATAACTAGAAACTCTCCCTCCCTTCTGAGGACCTAAGGAAGTGCCCTAGAAGCAGCCAATGTTGACCAGTGGAAGAGTTAGAAGGAAGAAAGCCAAGAATTTAAATAAGCAAATGCAGAAGATGGGTAAAGAGAGAATTCATGTCGCTTGGAATGACTGTGGCTGAGGTCATCTTCCTCTCTAGACTTGACATTTTGTACGCCAGTATAATGTTAAGCTAGTTTGAGTTGGAATCTCAACCTTAAGACTAATGGTCTTCCTCTGGGCCTGTAAGACTTGGTCCAAATCTCTCCACAGAGGGAGCTCTCACTCCAGAGAATGAAGCCACACTTCAGATGGCAAGAACTCAACATATATCTGGAGATTTAATAATATTGGTTTCAGGAGTGGTGACCAGATGGTTCCTGAACAGCAGAGGGTAGGGGCAGGACCAGAATGAGCTCCGCAGGGGAAGGTGTGGCGCTGGGTAACAGCAGGTTGAGGCATTAGTAGGTAAGAAGGATTTGTAGTGAGTGCCAGCAGCAATCACACGCAGCACTCAGTAGGGTCTTATCATCAACAGCTAATCCTTGGAATAAGCCTGTAGGGGTCCAGAATAGCCACTGCGGCGTACAAGTTATTTTGAGCTGAAGGCATTTGAGAATAGGTTCCCCGTCCACGCCCCAAACTTCCTTACCTACCTAAATGGTGAACCTCCCAAAAGAACTGGTCTTGATGGTAAAGTCCCTCTCTGAAACCAGGGAAGATTGAGTAGAAGTGGGCACCACACTCAAACAGACTTTGTTGCAAAACTCACATTTATTCTCTTAAGGGCCCGTTTATCTTTCCCAGAAGTAATTTGTTTTCTCCTAAGGGTCCTTTCTTGCCTCTTCCCTATTAAGAAGTCATTTGTTTTCCTGTAACTGCCCTTTTCCCCTCCCCACCTCCTATTAAGATGGTAAATAAGCTCAAATTCTAAGGGCCTTCTGGAGTCACATTTTTCTGTGAACTCTTCCGTATATCATACATATATGAGTAAAAATCTGTCTTTTCTGTTGTTAAACTATCTTTTGTTAGTTTAATTCATAGGCCCCCAGTGACTGAACCTAAGAGGGTGGAGGGAAAGTTTTTCCTCCCCATCAAGACCATGGCAAAGGCAGCTTCTGGCTCTGTGGCAAATTTGGCAGATCAAAGTATTGCTAGACCTGGCAGTAGAACCAAACAGCAGCAGAAAGGAGGTAGAAAGATTCCAAAGTCCCAGCGTAGGTATAGTCCCTGTGATTCTAGGTGAACTTTGTACGATTTTTGAGGAAGAAAAAAATCCTAATGTTTCCCAATTGTGTGAGACAGGTTAGTAAACCAGGACAAGTGGAATAGGAAAGCTGAGACAGTTAAATGACAAAGCAGTTTACAGCCGTCTAGGAAATCACAAAATCCTATCTTCCCTAACCAAGTACACTTAAGAGTAAATGGTTTACACTTCTCTCCAACCAGAGGTAAACAGTTTAAATCCCACCCACCCCCCCCCACCCCACCCCGGCTCAGGGAGATAGATAACAGAAATCCACCAGGTCGCTCAGAGGAGGCCAGAATTCAAGGCAATGGTATCTGTGTGGGTTTTTTACTTTGTGAAGGAATGATTTCGGGAGTACATTCATTAAAGCTGGGGACAGTGAAACAAAGAAGGGCTTAGGATAGCAGAAGCAAGCTTTAGTAAACGTACTTTCAAAATCACCTGGACTCACACTGTGAAATCTTTCCTGCACAAAGTCAAAAGCGCACACACTCCAGGCCAGCCCAACACAGACCCACTTGGGCCAGGTCCCTTTCTGGTGACACGGGGATTGAGGTGGTGGCATAAATTTACAGTAGGGATTCTGAGTAGTGACCCAAACCAAGATTATGAATTGTTATCTGGCTATTGGTTTCCCAGCTCTCTTTAAGCTCTGAGGGACAGGCATTTCCGCCAGGTTCAAAGAAAGGCCCTACGGAAGCCAACAGAAAAACAGCTGCTGCCACAGCCAACTCTGGCCCTTCTAGCCAGAAGGGAGTTGGGCAAATGCCTAATCCTCACTCTCGCCTTACGCACTGCGAGGCTTTAGGAAAATAAGTACTAGCCAGCTCTTCTCAGCAAAATGGTTGGGGACTCCTCTTTGAAGATTCAAGGAGACATTTTTTTTGCTTAGTATTGTTCCTGGATTCTCTGTTTCCACTGATTGCTTGTTCAGGTGGAGAGTTGCTTTCCAGAAGCCAGGCGACTGACTACATGGGCTTTCTCTCTGCCAAAGAAAGGAGTAGAGAGGGGCAGAGAGGGAATAGTGTGGACAGGAAAGACAGCTGGGGTGCTCTAAGTCACAACGGCGGTTGGCAGAGTAATAAGCATTTAGTGAGGAGTGAGATTTATAACCACTCCAAGGGCTTACATTAATTAAAAAGAATTTTAACAACTGTAGTGGAAGACTTGAATCTAGTGTCCGCTTCCATCCTAAGCAATGATCCTTTTCAAGGCTGAGTAACTGTTAATAGGTCTATATTTGCATAATGACTTTCTTTTAATTCTCTAAATTGCCCCCAACCATTTGCTTTAGGAAACCTCTACTGCCCCTTTTCTCCCATCACCGTCATCTCAGTTCCACTGATATGTAAAAATTAGGTAATTAGTTTTTTCCAAGGACTATGCCAAATTTATTGTAAGGCGTTTTAAATCTTGGGTTAGCAAAGAGAGTGAGAACGTTTACTGGCAGGAAATACAGAATCAGGGGGGGAAATATCAGAAAATGTTTTGGCCCTTTTTTGTTACAGGGACTGTGAACTCAGAGAAAGGTGGTCAGTTGTGGTGTCACTTGTCGGGTTTTGTTTTTTTTCTGGGCCTGGTGCTGAAATACAACTGAGGCCTAGATGTTATCTCTAGGGAAGAAAGGTCACCCTACAATTGTCCTTCGCTAGGCACCCAGGGTTTTCTGCCCCGGTGACCTTCTGTGCCTGGCCCATCGTCCTTGCTCTGTTCATGTCTGTCTAACTGCCTACAACTGGTCAGAACTTCATTATCCTGAGGGCTTAATGCTTAAGGGCTATTCTCAGGCCCCCTTGTTCTTTTCTTCTTTAAGAGAGTCTAACTTGCATGACCAGCAACATGCCAGGGGAGGAAAGGTCAGGGGAGGGTCTGAACTGCATGACCAGCGATAATGCTAGGGGAGGAAAGGTCACCCTGGGGATGAGGGCCTTGTTTTTCCAGTTTAGCCCGTCACTAGGCACCTGGAGCTTTCCACCCTGGTGACCTTCTGTACCTGGCCTATCGTCCTTGCTCTGCTCATATCTGTCTAACTGCCTACCACAGAATGGGGAGTAGTTACATAATTATTTGGAATTCTATAAGGGAGGTTTGTCTCTTCCCCTCCATTTATTTGTTACTTACTTATTTATTTATTTAAGTATATCTTTATTGATTTCAGAGAGAGGAAGAGAGAGGGAGAGATAGAGAGAGAAGCACCAATGATGAGAGAGTCATCGAGCGGCTGCCTCCTGCACGCCCCCTACTGGAGATCGAGCCCACAACCCGGGCATGTGCCCTGACTGGGAAGCGAACCTCGATCTTCTGGATCCTAGGTCGATGCTCAACCACTGAGCCATGCCCGGCCGGGTCCCCTCCATTTATTTAAATACTCAATCTTTTATTTATACAGTATGGACTTGTGGATATTTATTTTATGTTTTGGGTTATATCACCCAATACTACCGTATCAGCCATGTGTTTCTGATTCTTTGGCATCTGGGTCCTGCTGACTCTGGAGAGACGGCCCCTCCCAGGGCTAGCCAATTCCTGGAGACAGTAAAGGACTGTCCTCTGAGTGTGCCTTTCAAATGTCAACCAACCAATCCAAGGCCTGCATCCCCACTCCTCCTCTATGGGGTGCTCACACTCAGGACTACTAATCCCTTGCCCTAATTAGCCAGGTCCAGGTACCAGACAACTAGGGACAGCACCTGTGACCCAGAACTGCTGAAATGAATCATACCAGCCAATCCTAAACCTGCCTATGCTTTGACTGTTCCTTCCTACAGAAACCACAATAAAGGCTCTTGCCCACATTTTCCCATTGCTGCTTTTTGCCTCCTGATCAACCCCAGTGATTCCTCATGTGGCCCCCTGTGGCATGGGCTACCCCTCCTCTTAGGAACTGTAACACTATATTTTCAGTGGCAGTTGACTCCTGATCTGTTAGCCTTCACCATACTTGAACAGCCTACTCTTTAAAACAATTACTACTTATTTTGTTGCTCAAATTGTTCCAGCTTTGCCTTTTGGGAGCTCTCTCAGGTTGGCTTCTCTGTCCCCTCTGCATGCTCCCTGTCCTCTTGTTTTTGAGCACTCCCTTACTTCCTGGCACTGCAAGATGCTCCTCACTCAAATAATGGTAAAGGATGGTAAAGAGACACAAGCACACCTCTGGTCGTGTAAGCTAGGTCCAGAAAAAAGAAAAGAAATTCCTTCTCAACACAATTACTCTTTTGCAACTTGTCGAGTTAATGCCATTTTCAGGAAGAATATTCTTTCCTTGTATGTGATCAGACATTGTGGTTGAGAAAGAACTACTCGCCTTGGAGGTGTGCCTTGCTTTTGGGGTACATATCTGAGGATATCAAGTGCATCTAACACTAGGGATTATGTCACTCTCCCAGAGTCAGCTGTGACTAAGCAAAGTACAGCCTCTTGGGTGCTCTAGCTTTCAAGTCCCTGCCAAAGACAAAGGGGGAGAATGTTCTTGTCCTTCAGGGAGGGCAAGGGGCTCCTGAGGGAGTGGGTGGCATGGGGGCATCTCACCCTGGGCTTCAAAAAGAGGCTACATTAGCTGGAGAAGGGTCGAAGGAGGAGGGAGAGAGGGAGCACTGACGTTAGGCTCCCTCCTTCTGAAGATCTAGTCTGCAAGGCTTCCCTGGTGTGTATTAAAGTCTAACATAGTCACAGTCTGAACTCTGAAGATGAACCTCTGTACTTACTCATTTATAATGTATGTCTGGTCGGGAAGGCTGAACAGCCAAGATTCCCCCAAAGGAACCATAAGTGCTGTCCAGTAGCTTAGTAGGGCTCCAGCGAAGAGAGGACAGGAGACACACCTGCAGCACAGTCTCCCAGCACCAGAAATGGTTTGGCCTGTCTTCTCTTCAGGGCGGAGAAGGAGACGTCTGCACTGCTTTGCCCCGCATACTTCATTTCCACATGCTGCCAAAGGGCTCTTGACAGGGTTTCCAGATTTGGCAAATGAAAAACACAGGACATCCAGTTAAATGTGAATCCCAGAGGTAATAATGAACAAATAACTTTTCAGTGTAAGTATATCCCATTCACTACCCGGGATATACTTATACTAAAAAATGGTCATTTACCTGAAATTCAAAATTTGACTGTCTTGTATTTTATTTGGCAACCTTGACCTACAGCCTACTTGGTAACTTTTATTGGTAACGTTTAGATCAGCTCATGGAGCTACAAGCAACTTCCCTCTGGATCTCCTGAGAGGCAGAAAAAGAGAGGCAAGGATCGGCCCAGTATTCCTTGTTTGGGAAAGGCCCTACATACCAGGCCATGCAAGCCATTGGTCAGCATTCAAATGGCCCTGTCCTATCCCCATCTCAGGCCTAACCAGGTGCTGGGGTGTAGGGGCACATACAGAGTTTGTTTACGTAGACAGAAGCCAGTGCGACATATAAATACATCTAGTGCACATATGTCTGCTGCAAGGCTCCTTCACTCCAGTCCTCCTGCTCCCCCTTCTCTACGTCAGGGGGGCTCCTTTTCTAGCACCCTTTACCTCAACTCAATCCTGGTCGAGCTCCTCCCTTAGTCTCAAGACAGATATGAATCTTCTGTTTTGGGCCCACTTAATTGTCTGCTGACGCTTATCTCTTGCTCCTGTCAAGTTGACCTTCTTACCTGCCTCCTTTTCTGCACAAAATGTGGTCGCTGTATTTCTCTGTTCATCCAAATCATTTAAGGTTCAACTTCCCTCCGTGCTGTGAAAATTTTCCCACTTCAATCTGTACCATTCTGTGCAAACCTTATAAGTTGTCCTGCGTATTTTATTACCTCAAAAGTTTAATCGACCTGTTTCTTTGTGGTTGTTTTTTTTTAAGTTGAAAATGAAAATGATAGCATTAAATTATAGTGATTTTAGAAGATCACTCAAAATGCCAACACAATAAAATAAGTTTTTAAAAGTTTTGAGCAGCCTTCCAAATTTTATAATATGCACATACGCTTTATATGACTACTGGCTGTCTCAT
The DNA here is from genome assembly GCF_964146895.1 of Miniopterus schreibersii. Classification (NCBI taxonomy): domain Eukaryota; kingdom Metazoa; phylum Chordata; class Mammalia; order Chiroptera; family Miniopteridae; genus Miniopterus; species Miniopterus schreibersii. The sequence continues at coordinate 52,207,389 of NC_138111.1, read as the reverse complement.
ATTCATGCCTTCCCAGCTTTTGTGATCTGAGAGGCAAGGCCCCTTCTCATCTAGCTCCAAATAGCAACAACCCAAGAGAATGTTTAATCCAGCTTGGAACACATGCCCGTCACATAATGTTCCGTTCCTTTGAACCAATGACTGTAGCTAGAGGAATAAGCTGCTATATTTGGCCAGATCTAGATCACCCTGTGGCCACGTGATCAGATACTGTGATGGACAACTCCATCAGGATCAAAATCAAAGCTGCCAAGTGGATGGGAGAACAGTCCTCCAAAGGAAGGGAGGCAGTAATGGACAAATAACAGCTGTCCACAAAAACCAAGATTCTTCTGAGTTTGGGTAGAATAACCCAATCCCCCCAAAGCTGGTCATCCTTTGGTGAATTGAAAACAAAAAGTTTTGAAACCATTACACTGAGGACTGAACTCTGAGGTAATGATAAATATTAGAGGACACGTTTGAATGATACTGATTTTACTTAATTATAAATTCTCTTCTTTCATTTGAGTGTCTGAAGGGATTTTATAATAATCAGATGGCATGGAACGTCTAAGGGGGGACAAATTTCTCCTATTTTAATTTTAATTTTATTTTTTTAATCCTTCCCCCAAGGATTTTTTTCCATTGCTTTTCAGAGAGAGTGGAAGGGAGAGAGAAGAGAGAGGGAGAGAAACACCGATGTGAGAGAGATACATCGATTGATTGCCTCCTGCATGAGCCCTGACCAGGGCCGGGGATCAAGCCTGCAACCGAGGTACATGACCTTTGGCCGGAATCGAACCTGGGACCCTTCAGTCTGTGGGCTGACACTCTAACCACTGAGCCAAACCGGCCAAGGCTCTCCTACTTTTAAAGAGGAGTACACTGAAGCTTGGAAGGATGAAAAAACCCCACAATGCAAAAATCCTGTCATTGGCCCATTGCCTGGGGAAGTCAAGACTTTCCAGCCTTGTATCGTATGTTTTCCACAGGGGAGGCTTCTGAAGTTCAAAGTTACAGTGGATTTTTTTTTATTATAAGATGACTTAAGGGTATGCTGTTTTATTTGTTTTCTTTCGTAGTGTTTTATGTGAGAAGACTTCACACCCTTTCACAAATAAGGCTGAAGGAATGTTGTTTAAGCTGAATGAAATACACCCACATAAGGAGGAATAAAAATTCTGCTTCCAAGTCTGTGAGGTAGGTTTCCCTGCAGAGGATGTTTTGCTTTTGCACCAGCCGTAAATCTCCCCTGGTATCCGCGTTTTTCAAGGTGCCTGTTCTCACATTTTGAAATTGTAGCGGGCAGTTCTCTGCCCCGGCTTTGCTCCCCGCAGGAGAGGGGGTGAGGCCAAACACGCCCTCCTTACTTTCTGCGGCCAGCAAGTTTCTGACTCACAGAACAGTTACAGAAAGTGCTGTCTTTTGAGCCCTGTATCTACCTTTGCCACTTCCTTGCAATGTATTCTTTGAAAACTTATTTACATTAAACAATAGATAACATTTTAATTAAAAATATAAAATACACGTTTTTGGTGAAAAGTCCAACTCTCACCCCTTTCACTGTCTTTTCAGTTCTCACCACTCCATACCCAACAGTAACCACTTTTATCAGATGTTTATAACTTTAGCTTTTTAATATAAATGTGAACAGATATGAATATATATCCTCATTTTACCCCATTTAAAACAAAAGGCGGTATTGTTCTAAATGCTGCTTCTTTAAACTTAGCATTGTGTCTTAAAGATCTTTAATATTGGTAAATAGAGATTCCTCTTCTTTTTACAGTTGTAAAGTCTTCCATCAGGTGGATATGCCATATTTATTTACCAGTGCTCGTTAATTTACACATGGATTGTTTTCCATCTCTTACCCTAGCAAACAATGCTGCGATGATTAACCTTACACATAAGTCATTTGTTACATGCCCACATAACATGGGATTGCAAGGTTGAATAGTTAACAAATTTGCTATTCCTGCAGTGTTTTCTTAAAGCAGTACTACCCTTATTCTCTTTTTAAAAAAATGTTTTTATTGATTTTAGAGAGAGAGAGGAAGGGATATAGAGAGAGAAACATCCATGTGAGAGAGAAATATAGATTGACTGCCTCCCACACACCTTCTACTGGGAATCAAGCCCGAAACCCGGACACATGCCCTGACTGGAACTTGAACCCGTGATCTTTTTGGTGCATGGGACGACCCTCAACCACTGAGCCACACCAGTCAGTCAGGGCTACCCTTATTCTCATGGTGAACTGATCCTCATTCTCCAATAATCATTTTAAACATTAGCCACTCTGTGAAGCCTTCCTGATCCCCTTCTGAAGACAGTCATTTGTTCCCAGCTCTGTGCTCTCATTGACCTGTATTTGTGCCTCTATGTACTGGTTGTTTATTAGTATGGCAGTTAACTTCACTCGTCTATGAGGTTGAAAAACAGGGATGCTGTCTGCTCTACTTCTGTAGCCTGAGCACCGTGGACAGTGCTAAGTGTGCGGTGGATGTTCAATATGGATGTCTGGATGGCTGGATGAATAAATAAATATGACCAAAGAACTTACTGTTACTGGAGTAAGTTCCAAAATTATGATCCTTTGGAGAACCTGGGACAAATATCAGATGTTACATACCAGTATACATTGTTATGCTTTAAGGTTTGGCCTGGCGACGTCGGTTGACTGAAAGAGAGGTCTTGGACTGGAAGCGAGACATATTGAGTTCAGATAAGTAGTCCACAATTGAGATCTTTACTGGATAAGGTTCATATGGGTGCAGGAACCAGAAACAGATCTATTGCTCAGCAAAAATTAGATTTATTGTGGTAGCTCACATAGAAGCAGAGCTGAACAGCCAAGTCTCAGGAAGGGTGGTAACAGGGTCTGTCCTTCAGAAACAGGAAGAGCTGGTGGACTTCTCATTTGAACATTGTCATCTGAACATTGTCAGAGGTGACTTAGCTCTTACCACTACCTGGTTAAGTTCTCAAAGTTCCAGGAAAGAACCTGATAGGTCAGCATAGCTAAGAACAGGATAGGTAACATAGGTATGCCTTTTGAGAAAACATTATGCGCCAGGAAGCCATAGTAATTTTTGACTACAAGAAAGACCAGCGTGACAAGGTAGTGGGCTTCCTGTCAGATGTGCGTGGCAGAATGACAAGGAAGCCAGTGAAGAGTAGAAAGCAGGTCAGTGGGGCAGGGAATCAGGTAGGAGAGCAAGCAGAAGCCCAGCCATCAAGACTTGGGCAATAGGTCAGGATTACATTGGCGGCCAAATGTGGAGTGGGAGTCATCTGAGCACATCTGGCCCCAGGTCAAGATTGGCTCTGGGAACTGGAAGATGACTGAGCCTGCCCTTGGGAAGGAGTGGGGAGCCAGCAGAAAGGGTGTGCAGGCTGGAAACCAGGCCGGACCTGGCGTGCACCATTCTTTGAAGCAGAACTTGGAACAGATTTCTCCTCACTCATTGGCCAACTGACACAATGAGGAACATGCTGAGCTGCCTTAATCCCAATGAAGTGTACCAACAAAAATGCTCACATAGCTCATCCACTCTCAACTATTGGTACTCATTAATTTTTCTAGTTGATGTTATTTGGCTTTGAATCTAACTTGCGTGCTAATGTGACTGGGAGAAGGGCTGATGCTATCTTTGATTTTGTACCTGCTACGTACATTCTAGACATAGTGACAGAGATCTCATGTGCATTAATACATTTTTAAACATCTTCAAAATAGCCCTCTGAAGGAAGGATTGCCTCCCCCCCTTCTTAAATATGTCTTTATTGATTTCAGACAGAGGAAGGGAGAGGGAGAGAGACAAAAACATCAATGATGGGAGAGTCATCGTTGATCAGTTGCCTCCTGCATGCTCCTCACTGGGAATCGAGCCTGCAATCCAGGCATGTGCCCTGACCGGGGATCAAACGGCGATTCCCTGGATCCTAGGTTGATACTCAACCGCTGACCTACACCTGGCCAGGCAATAAGGATAAATTTTTTAAAAAAGATAATATTATCTGGCTGGATGAGCTATTGTGAGGTTTAAAGAAAACACATGCAGGGGATCTTAGCACAATGCCTAGCTCTTAGCAGCTCAGTGATGTAGTAAATACTATATGTAACAGAATGTTAAATATCATATATTGAATATGAAATAGCAAATATTATATGTAAAGGACGTGTGAGTATTTTCTGTGGCCCTTTACATAGGGAAGTGATAACATTGCAGGTCAATTGCCAGAGGGTTAGGAAAGCATAAGCAGCTAGTCACAGCAGAGATGCACTTGCCTTCATCAGGGGACATGGAGGTGAGAGATCCCAGCGATGGGGGTGTCGTGGTTAGTCTGTTTGTCACCCTAGACCCATTATTCTCCCCAGGAGGCTATCTCCCGAGAACGCTATTATTTGAGCTCCCTTGCTGGCTAGCCACAGGCTGGGTTTGGACAATGCGAGGCACTGGCAGGAAATCACTGAGTAAGTGAAGGGTGTTCCAGGTATGTTTCTTCTGCTCCCTCCCTGCATTGGCATTGTGTCTTTGGCAGCGTTTTCATCCTTCCAGAACTACACTATGGTCAGGCCGCTCCTCTTGCACAAGCTCAGCCCTCACTGGACTTTGGTGCTATTCTTCCCTTCCCTTGTCCTCTCACACCTGGATGACAATGGCTTTCCACTGTCACAAATCTGTAGGTGACATCATTCCTTCTGTGCCCCATTAAACCTGTTCACACCTCTCTAAACAGGCCCTTCATCAGAGTCTTTGAACCATCTAGGGCAAATGATATTTTTTTGCTAGGACCTTGTCTGATCAGGGGTCTCTAAGGATCTCACAAGCATACTGATCAGAGAAAGATAAAACTTTAATCTGGCAGCTCCAAAGAGAGCCAACTAGTTAATCATAACAGTGCAAGTAGTAACTTTCATAAGGTAGTAAGATAGAGGTGGAATAATAAAAGCCCTAAGTAGGAGAGAGAGGCTGAAACAAGCTGACAACAGGTCAGAGCTGGGGCAACGGAAGGAGAGGCCCCAGGTTAACATGAATTTCAAAGCTGGAACTATTACAGGAGTCTAATATATTAAATATTGACCTGAGAATAATTAGAAAAGTCATAGGGACGGTTTCCGTTTTTATCCAGGGGAGCAGGAAAAACCAGTCCCAATAAATATATTTAAAGGGAGAGTGGGAGGTAAATTTTCTTTATTCTTACATATCGAGTCCTGCTGTTCAATATAGTGCTCACATAGCTTCAGTGGTCTGAGTAGTAGCGACAGCTCTAGGAAGACTCACTCGTACAGTGTAGGTCACTCAGGCAGGCCCAGCTGGGATTTGGCCGCATGCCTTCGCCACTCTAGCCTTGTTAGCAAATCATCAACCTAGTCATGCTGGGGTGGCAACGAACCTGTTCATTTCCTTGTTGTTTGGCCACCGGAATAGTTTACCTCCTATTTCTTGGCCTTAGTATAATTTTTACAACTGTTGCACCGACTCGCAGTATGGTTACACTCTTATATGACACCACATAACAAACCACCCCAGTTTCATGAGTTTAACTATTGATCTGATCTGTCCTCTCTGGTTAGTAGAAAGAGAAGATGAGTGCTGTTCCTGCTTTGATTGCTCACAGAAATCAGTGGTGGATTTGTAAGAGGGCAGTGGGTCAGAGAAGCACTACCCAGGGAAGGACTGCTGTCACCCTAACTCAACTCCATATAGTGGCGCTACTTTGTGCCACTTTTCAGGGGGTGATGTTTAGCTTTTTAGGCTCTGAAATTTGTTAGGGCATCCAGAGGTGTTTGGACCTTAATGGTTCTTCATCTAGGTATGAGAAATCTGGCTTTATCAGGCTATCCTGGCCCATGAGCCAGGGTGCTCACTGCCTGGCCCTGTGCTAGAGGCAGAGTCAGTGTCTTTGTCTCTGACTCTCATTCATGCTTCACTTAACAACCCAACCACAACTTGAAAGACATAATCTCTTTTAGATATGTAACTAAAATACTTCAGGTTGCAGTTATCTTTTACTGGCCTGGGAATCTTGCCATCTGTCTCTTTACCGTCACTTTGACTACCTCTGATAGAATTATTTCTTTGTTTATATAATCCAGCTACCAGAGGGCAGATTTTTTTTTTTTCTTTAAATATATCTTTATTGATTTCAGAGAGAGGAAGGAAGAGGGACAGAGAGAGAGAAACATCAATGATGAGAGAGTCATTGATCCCCTACTGGGGATCGAGCCCGCAACCTGGGCATGTACCCTGACCGGGAATTGAACCATAATCTCCTGGATCCTAGATGGATGGATGCTCAACTGCTGAGCCATGCCTGGCTAGGCCAGAGGGCAGATTTTTTTCCTTTATCTCCGACTTTTTAGGGAATACTCATTTTGGGTCATGTCTGCCACCTATGGCTACCAGATGGGAATCCATGATCTCTAGGACTACTTTTTTTTTTTTTGGTATAGAATTAAAATTTTTTCTTTTAATTTTCAATTATAGTTGACATTCAATATTATATTAATTTCAGGTGTACAACATAGTTGTTAGACATTTACATAACTTACAAGGTGATGCCCCCATAAGTCTAGTCCCCACCTGGCCCCATACATAGTTATTACAACATTATTGACTATATTCCCTGTGCTGTACTTTACATCCCCATGACTATTTGTAACTACCAACTTATACTTCCCCCAGCTCCCCACCCCACTCCCACCTGGCAACTATCAGTCTGTTTGTTCTCTGTATCTATGAGTCTGCTTCTGTTTTGTTTTTTAGATTCCACATATACCTGAAATCATATGGAATTTGCGATGTCACTTAGCATCATGCCCTCTAGGTCCATCCATGCTGTCTAGGACTGGTTCTTGTTGGGCACAACACTTCCTCTTAGTTTCAGGCTTCCAAACAGAGGGACAGATAGTTATCTTTCCATTGATGTTTCTCTAAATTGTTTCTATCCTCTGGACCTCATATCAAAGGTTATTACTTTTTAGTGGTCACAGGTTGGACCTGACCAGCTCCACCTCTAATCTAAAACTCTGAAAGCCTGTACTCTGACCACAAACTCCCACCCTTCCAGCTCTCAATTCTCCACTTCCACAGCTCCTAACCCTCAACCTCAGAGGAACTTTGAAATACCTTAATCCTTCTATCTGCCCCCTCCTGGCCACATTTCCTTCCTATTCCATAGCCTATTCCATTCCTATCACGTGAGGGGCTCCTTACCAGGCAGGGCAAGGCTCCCGTCCTATTGTCCTCTGGCCCGCCCTTCACAAAGCCAGACCAGCATCGACTTCTGTTTCCACACTTGGGTAGCTGAGTTTTGCTGAGGGAAAAACAATCATTAAACAGATTGAAACCATATGAAATTTATAATCTTCAATTTTAACTGTGCTCATTTTAAAATAATTTCTCTACCTGATGATGGTCAGCTGCCCTCCTAATATTAGAGTTAGAAATTCTCACCATTCTTCTCCAGGCCTCTAACTCAACCCAAGCTCTGCCTCCCTCAGTTCTTATTTATCTATTTCTCTCTCTCTCTAAAAATCAATAAACATGCATTGGGTGAGTATAAAAATTTTTAAAAGTACATACTTTAAAAAATATTTCTTTATTTTACCATTAATTGCTATGGCACCAACAAAAACACTTTAAGAAGCAAACAAGAATGCTTTGAAGTAGTTCTTTGCACAGATTGAAATGGTTAATTCAAGAGTGTCATCTCCAGGTTTGGATGCAGTTGTGAAGCCAGCAGAATACAGGGAGCAGTGGGACTGAGGTCTAGTGGTTAGAGATTAGACAAGGCACTGCCCGGACCAAGTCTCTCCTTATAAGATGCTATTTCCCAGGCTGGGCTCTTTCCTTCGAGCGGCTTAGGAGGCAAGAGATGAAAAGATCCAGGGCTTTATCAGGAACAAGTTTCCTCATCCATAAAATGGCCATAGTAATAATGAAAAATATTAGGTTGAGTCATATGAAATGACTAACATTCAACCATTTTGGGTTTGTGGAAATGGCAATTTCATATGATTCAGCCAAACAGGTTAGATGTTAAGTGAGAGGTAAATGGGATGTGGGTACATTGTAGGTGATCAGTAACTGCTGGCTGTCATCTTCATCACCAGACTTGGGCTTGGGCTGGAGTCACCTCGCTGCCCAAAGGCTGCCCTAAAGCATTTAATTCTGCCTGGGGGCAGGCAGTGGGCAGCGAGGCCAGCTCCAGCTCTGGGCTCCAGTTGGAGGAGCCCTCTCTAGCAATCCTGCGGCTTTCCCCAGCAAATATCCTGGCTCAATGCACTGAGTAAAGGAATCCTAGAGTGGAAAGACTAAGAGAGCAGGCGTAAATAAAACCAGGAGCTAGTAGATAAAAGTCCTGTTCCTTCAATAGCCCTGCCTAATACGAAGGTGCTGATGTAGAAGCAAAATGGACCAACTTTTCTCCTATTCTACCCCTGTCCGCACACATGGATAGGGGAGGAGTGAACTTAACAAAACCAGACAGTAGCAGGAAAAGATGAGAAAAGGGTGGGGAAATATTTAAACTTTTAATCAGCTCCTCCATCAGTCACATCAGAATTAAATTACTACTGGCTGAATAGATGGATGAACATCTCATTTAATTCTCATGACATCTTTGTTTATTACCATTTCTACTTTGCAGAGGAGGAACTGAAGGGAGATTAGACGATTTTTCTAAAATGATCCCAAATGAAGTCAAATGATATTTCCCACCAGTTGTAGAAAATGCTGTGCAGCTGGCTTTCACCACATTTCTTCTGTTGATTTCCAAAAGTCTCTTGTAATAAAAAATGACTTCCTGGGCAGTGCTACCAAAACATTCTCTGCCTCATGTTGTTACATGCTCGTCTTCTCCAAATACCGTGCCACAAGTACTTTTCAGATCAACTTTCCTATTGTAGCTGCCAACTGCTTCTTCTGCCCTTAGAATTTTTAATTGTATAATTTAGAGGATTGAGGTTATGTTCCCACTCTCTCTAAAAAAAGACAAAACAAAAAAGCCCGGCTGGGCGTGGCTCAGCAGTTGAGCGTCAACCTGGGATCCGGGCGATCGGGGTTCGATTCTCGGTCAGGGCACATGCCTGGGTTGCGGGCTCGATCCCCAGTGGGGGGCATGCAGGAGGCAGCCGATCAGTGACTCTCTCATCACTGATGTTTCTATCTCTCTCTCTCTCCCTCTCCCTTCCTCTCTCTGAAATCAATAAAGATATATTTTTTTAAAAATCCAATTTAACGGGGGCCCATAATGGGGGGAAAACTTTTCTGCACTAAGGTTAGAATCTAATAATCACATTAGTGGTGCTAAAAAAATGCAAGCTGCTGGCACATCCATTTTTTTTTCCATTCAGGAAGGAAATAATAGAAAAGTCTAATAGTTTAAAATGGGTGTTTATAAAGATAAATCTGAAAGGAAAACAGATTTTTTTCTTCCTTTGAAAGACAGCATCCTTTTCTATTTATAGCATCCATGCTGTCCCATGATGGAAACTTTGGAAATTACGGAAAGTATGAAGAAGAAATAACAATTTAAACTCCCTCCTCCATGAGAGAGACACTGTAAACCTGATAGTCTATGTTTACCTCCAGTCTGGAAAAGAGGTTTTTTTTCCTTCTCACATGTAAAGAATCCTGCTTCAAAATAACTAGGTCAGTGACATGATTGTTCAGAATTAAAGGGAGAAAGACAAACTGGCTGGGAAATCTTTTAAAGCTTTCGACCCTTGCTCTGATATATTCATTTCTGAGTAACAGAGGACAGTGTGAACTGTAAGATTGCCCCACACCGCTTACAGGCTCTCCTAGACACAACCTTTTCACTAGAGTTCCTACATTAATTAGCAGTACTAGCCCAAGGTCAACTTCATCTGATCTTTTAACAAGTGGGCATTCTCCTGAATATTAAAGTAGAATTTGGAATTTAAGGGGGTTTGGGGGATAATTTTGACTTAAGTGCAACTGATTTCCATGAATGTTTTTACTGGTTACAAACATTATGGGAAGTAAAAAGTGAATAAAAGATGATTTTGCTTTGTAATTGAAGAGGGGAGTTTTGAAGTAATTGAAGAGAGGAACACAAGAGTGGAAGATGGTGTGGTGTCCTCCTGCCCAGCTCCAAGCGCTGGGTCAAGCTGCGGGAGCTGATTTGTCAAGAGACTTCAGGGTTGTGAGGCCCTAGGGCAGGTGCTGGCCTGGAGGAGAGGCACAGGCCGGTTTGCTCTGGCACCGGGGTTAGATTTGGGAGACAGCACACAGGGTTGTCTTTGGAGATCTCCCAAAGATGCCCTCAGCAGTGGCAATGGGAAAGAGCCTCTGAGTGACACAGTAGGCAGGGGCTGTCTACAAGTGGAAGACAGAGGTGAAGAACCTGGAGCCAGCAAATTGCTCCACATGTGCCTTCCTTTCGAAGAGTCCCAGAAACATCAGAAAGGAGGTAGAGGGAGGATTTTGCCAGGAAAGTTAGAGATCCTGTCTGAGTACAAAGTGCAAAATCAGTAAGCAGGCATATTCCTTAGGAACTGCGTTGGGTTTCTAGTACAGAGATCTGAAACGACAGAGGCTTAAACAGTGTAGGCTAGCGTGGCTTCATAGCGTTGTCCATGTCCTGGGTCCAGTCAAACTTCCCGTTCCACACCCTTCACCAGGAGCACCATGGTTCTCACAGTTTCCTGGCGGCTATGGCAGCTTCTACTATCACACCCACTTTGAGGTGGGAAGACGAAGCAGGATGTATTAGTTTACTAGGGCTGCCATGACAAAGTATCATGGACTGGGTGGCTTAAACAAGAGAAGTTTATTTTGTCACAGCTCTGGAGGCTGGAAGTCGGAGATCATGGTGGTGGCAGGGTTAGATTCTTCTGAGGCCTCTTTCTGTGGCTTGTAGATGGCCACCTTCTCCCTGTGTTCTCACATGGTCTTTCTCTTTGACCCTCTTTGTCTGTGTCCTAATCTTCTCTTCTTATAAAAAATAGCAGTCATCCTGGCCTGGTAGCCCAGTTGTTTAGAGTGTCAAGGATAACGGTTGCAGGTTCGATCCCTGGTCAGGGTACATACAAGAATGAACCAATGAATGTATAAATGGAACAACAAATCGATGTTTCTCTCTCTTTCTCTAAAATCAATCAGTAAAAACAAACAAACAAACAAAAGGATACCAGTCACATTGGATTAGGCTCCAACCTAATAACCATTAATGTTGTTTTTTAAAAAAATATATCTTTATTGATTTCAGAAAGAGGTAGGGAGAGGGAGAGAGAGATAGAAACGTCAATGATGAGGGAGTCATCATTGATCGGCTGCCTCCTGCATGCCCCTGACTGGGGATGGAGCCTGCATGTGCCCTGACCAGGAATGCACCCGCCATCTCTTGGATCCTAAGTCAATGCTCAACCACTGAGCCACACCTGTCCAGGCAACCATTACTGTTTTAAATGGCTTATGTCCAAATAGAATCATATTCTAGGGCTTAGGACTTCAACATATGGGTTTTGGAGGGAGAAGCAATTCAGCCCAGAGCAAAGAGGAAAAGCAAAGGGTATGTCTCTGCTGCTCAGCCCTCTTTTTAATGGGCTTTCCCTGAAGCCCCAACCCACAACCATGTGCATCTCACTACTCATCTTTTGTAAAGAAGTGGGAAATGTAGTTTTTTACAGCTCAACACATTGCTGTACGTACTAAACTTGAGTTTTGGCTGGTAAAGAAGGGGGGAATGGGCATATGAACGATCTAGCCAGACAAGGTATTGAAGTTGATGCGACCTCATTCATGGCCACATCCTAGCATGGCTCTGTAAGCCATGGCTCATGTCTGTGAAGAATGTACATCATTTGACTGTGGATATCTGTTTCCCAGGGTTGATACTGGGGCCTTTGCTGTAAGCATGGAGGGTGGTGGCTGGCCATCCGCCACAGCCCTGAGTGTCTCCAGTGGGGTGAAACGTGTGTGGCCGCCTTTATGAGGGTGCTAAGGTTTAGGCTGGGGAGAAGAGCAGCAAAGGAAAAGCAAGAGAGAAAAATAAGAAAGGAAGCGTGGGAGTAGGTAATAGAGTAAGGGCAGAGGCAAGGACAGGCCGGGCGGACCAGTGCTGGGATGAGGGATAAGCAGGCCCCTTTCCAGACACTCAGTGCCCACTGCCAGTGATTGGTGGGCGAGGAAGGGCAGTGAGGGGGTGGACGGATCATCCAGGCAAGCAGTCACTCCAAATTGAGCCTGAAAGGAAACTGCAACAAACAGGAGAGAATTAAGAAGAGAGAGAGGGGAGAAAGGAGAGAGAGAGGGAGGGAGATCCTGAACAAGCACTGGGGCAGTGTGGGGCCAGGCCCTGAGGAGCTGAGGAGCACCAGCTGGGATCAGTCCCTAAAGCCTGGCGGGCTTGCTGTGGAAAACTCCAGCTCTTCAAAGAAAAGGAAATTCTTCCACTTTGTACTAACCCCTGCTCATCTCTGAGCTGGCTGTGTTCTGAGTCATTGATTTCCCAGGCTGCTAAAGCATGAAATGATGCTAAAGATAAATCCTATAAACATTGGGCTAATTCTCATTTCCATCAAGGCCACTGCCTGTGATCCCTGTGCCCCCAGTCACTGTGCATGAGTTAGTCTCTGAGGTTTTAGGTGGAAAGCATTATTTGATTTCTGATGCAAATACAGCAATGCCCTTCCATCATCTGAGGCAGGCAGGGATCCCTAGACAAGAAAGGAGGGACAGTGTTACCATGGTGATGAGATGACTGGCTGAGCATTGAGCTAAGCACCTCTGTAGAACAGAAAGAAGTGGTTTCTTACTCTCTTCCCTGGTGAGTCATCGCTGATTTACATAACCATTCTTCTTTCAAAGCCGGTAACTCCTACTAGGGAGAAAAGTAAGAACAATGGTTAAGGTGGGACGAGGCTGGTGATTCACCGACACCATTTAGGCTTTCTGGTTTTATGCTTTTAATTAAGATATTGATCTCTGCCGAGGGAATATATAAAGTGGTTGAATTTTAAAATGCCAGCCAAATTTTGAAGAGTGCGATATACTAACTTACCCATCTAAACCTGTGTTAGAATACATGTGATTCCTTTTAAGGTGGATACTTGGAAGAAGAGAAAGTAGAGAACATTCCTTTAGATGTTTGTTGACACATTCCTGAGGGTAGGGTATTGGAAAATAGTTTGGCAGTTAAACATATATTTATCATATGTGATGGGTAATTTTCTGTGTCAATTTGGCTAGGTTATGCTGCTCAGTTGTTTAGTCAAATACTAGTCTAGATATAGCTGTGAAGATTTTTTTTATATGATTAATATTTATAATCAGCAGCCTTTGAGTAAAGCTGATTACTCTCTTTAGTTTGGGTGGGTCTTATCTGATCAGTTGAAGGCTCCAAGAGCAAAAGCTGAGGTTTCCCAAAGATGTAATTATGCCTCAAGACTGCAACATAGAACCCCTCCCTGAAGCTCTTGCCTGCCCGCCTGCCTTCCAATTTTGGACTCAAGACTGCAATGTCAACTTTTAACCCTGCCCCTCTAGATAGAAGGATGGATAGATATAATTTCCTATTGGTTCTGTTTTCTGGAGAACACTGAATAATGTCTATGTAATTCATCAATCCGAACCCTAGGTTTTTACCCATGAGAAATAAAAAATTATGGCCACATTAAGACCTGTATGTGAGTGTTTCTATCAGCTTTGTTCATAATTGCCAAGAATGGAAATCAAATGCTTTTCATTTGTTGAATGAAGATACAAACTGTGGTTCATCCATGCAATGGAATATTAGTCAGCAATAAAAAGGAAAAGACTATTAGTATGCACAATCTCAGAAGCATCATGCTGAGTGAAAGAAGCCAGTATCAAAAGTCTATATGAGAATTTTAAAATAAAACTCCGGGAAAGGAAAAATGTATGGGTAGAAAAGACATTACTAGTGCCAGGACCTGGAGTTAGAAATGGGATTGCCAACCAAGAAGCATGAGGAAATTTGTTAGAGTGATGGCGCTTTCCTACACCTTGACTGTGCTTACATGACTATACGCATTTGTCAAAACTCATGACTCTGTACACTAAATAGGGTAGTTTTATTGTAGACAAATTAAACCTCAATGAACCTGATCTTTAAAAGAATAGTCATTTTATGGTCATTCTTGTAATCTTTTATCCTGTTGGAAAACATGTGTAAAGAAATTAATTCTAATAAGTCATTGTTTCTTTCAGGGAGACAGAAGTACTTGATGAACTATAACATAAAACAAAAAATTTTTTTCTGGGGTGACAGAAGTTTTCTGTGAACTACAAATCTAATTTACTTGAGATTTATTTACACGTTATTTTAGAATAGGAATGTATTGTAAATATTTAATGTAGTGGAAAAATCAACACATAAATGTTAGATTATATTTAAGCTTAATTGAAGTTAAATTTAATAAATGATAGTTTTCTTTTGAAATAGCTATATCCTTTCACCTAATGATTTTTTACTTAGTGTACTGTAAGAAAGCAATTAGATAAGAGCATAGGACATTCCTGGAAGTATTGTTTATAGAAGAGAAAAATGGGAAATAATCTATTTACCATCAATAAAAGATTGGTGATATAAGTGATGTTATATCCATCAAAAAGCTATAGGTCTATATTTATTAACACAAGAAGAGGGCCATGATGTGTTAAGTAAAAAACAGACTGAAAAACAGAATATACGCTATAATTTCATTTTTTAAAAATGCCTGTATATGTCCCTATATTTGTGAGCATATTTAGAAAAAACTTAGAAACCTAGAACAACCAAAAACAACTGATTTCTGCTTTATAAAAGAAAACAATCTTTGTGTATTATTCCTCCACCCATCATCAAATCATTAAAAAATGAAAATAATTATATGGGTATTCTGTCAATGAAAAAATAGCTTAATTTATGTAAACATAGATAATTCATATTTTAGTCTTTATAAATATGAAATATACAACACTAAAGGAAAAAGTTGGAGAGGGGTGCAAATTTTCATGGCATACAACAAAGACATGTGGGAAGTAGCACAATGGCCTAATGACAGCCAATTTCAGAAAATGCTAGCAAAACTGTACTCTTTAAAAGTAAGTACTGCAAGTAACCCAGGCAGGAAAACTCAAGTCATTCTATAATGAGTAATAAAAAGGGAGCTGGTGTGACACCAATACCAAGATGCTGAAATATAAAAGGTGAAAAGAGCAGCAAAACTCATCAGAGAAGAGGCAACAGAAAATAGTAATGAAAACAGTAACCAAACATTTTGCTATGAATTTCAAAATTTGCCACTTTAAAAGGAGACCCAAAAGCAGAACTTCAAGAACTGATGGAGGTGATGGCGAGAAAAGGAAAGACATGACCAGAGAGCAGAAGGAAATAAGATGTGGGCTGGGATGTAGTATAGAAATTTCATTACTGGAAATATATTAATATATTTCATCATAATAGATTCAAGGAGAAAAATCGTATAATTATCTCCAAAATACTGAAAATATATTTGATCAAATTCAACAACTATGCTTGATAAAAATACTGCCTAACATAGATATAGATATTTCCTTAAAATAGGCCAATCTCATCTCAAAACCCAACATCATACTTAATGGCAGAACTTAAAAGCATTTCCAATAAAGTCAGAAACAAGATAAGAGATGTCATTGTTGCTACTATTATTTAACAGGGTGCTGGAGATTTTAGCCAATGCAACTAGACAAGAGAAAGAACTTAAATGTGTAAAAATTAGGAAGGAGAAAGTAAAATTATTGCTATTTGCAGATGTTATGATTGTAGACTTAACAGCTTTACATACATTTACAAATCACAGTCAGACAAAAGGAAGAAAACCCCCATTTACAATAGAAATGACAACAACAACAATAAAATTAAGATACCTA
The DNA here is from genome assembly GCF_964146895.1 of Miniopterus schreibersii. Taxonomy (NCBI): domain Eukaryota; kingdom Metazoa; phylum Chordata; class Mammalia; order Chiroptera; family Miniopteridae; genus Miniopterus; species Miniopterus schreibersii. Next base: position 52,191,514 of record NC_138111.1, on the reverse strand, counting down.
GGAATAAACTAAACAAAAAATGTGCAAGACCCATGACAAAAACAAGATTTGAATGAATAGCAGGACAGATAATGTTCTTGGATGGGAAAACTCAGCATTCTAAATATCTTAATTCTCCCTAAGGTAGTTTACAAATTTAAGTCGGCTTCCCCCACAATTTCCATTATTTTAATTTATTGCAAATGTTTTAGTTTTGAAAACTTGATCCTAAATTGTATATTAAAAAATAGCTAGGAAAACCTGAAAATAAGAACAATGATAGAGGAAGATAGCAAAACCGGATATTAAATGTGTTTTTTAATCCTCATGTGAGAATATGGTTTTATTTATTTTAGAGAAAGAGGAACAGAGAGGGAGAGAGAGAGAGAGAAAAACATCAATGTGAGAGAGAAACATGGATAGGTTGCTTCCTGTACACGCTCCAATTAGGGATTGAGCAACCAGGGATCGAACTCATAACCTGGGTATGTCCCCTGATCGGTAACCTACGACCCTTCAGTGCATGGGTTGACTCTCCAGCCAATTGAGCAGCACTGACCAGGGCACAGAACTGGATATGAAAGCATGTTATGGCCTAGCCAGTTGGGTTCAGTGGACTGAAGGGTCCAGGATCCAACGCCAGTCAAGGGCACCTACCCCAGTTGCAGGCTTGCCCCGGGCCGCCCCAGTTGAGGCACATGTGGGAGGCAACCAATCAGTGAGTCTTCTACATCAGTGTCTCTCTGTGTCTCTCCCTCCCTTCCATTCTCTCTGAAAGATCAATGGAAAAAATATCTTTGGGTAAGGATTCACAAAAAACAACAAACATATTACAAAGCATCTTAATACTGGTGTCTGGAAAATATCAAGTTACCTCTATACATCACATCTTATCCCAGAATAATTCCAAATGAATCAAAGACTTAAATGTGAAAAATAAAAACCCTGACAGTTCTAGAAATAAACAGAAGGGATTCCTTTAAAACCTTGGAGTGAGCCAGGCCTTTTCAACTATGACTTGAAATAAGAGGCCATAAAATAAAAGTTTGATAAATAGATTACATAAAAACAAAGTTTGCATGGAAATAAAGCCAAAAGCAAAAAAACAAAGAAAAGAAAATACATAAAATAAAAAGACAACTGGGGAATAACATTTGCAACTCGTGTTATAGACAGTGGTGTTAATGTAAGAAATCATTCAAACCAGTGAAGATTTTTTGTGAGTTTATTTGAGCCAAATTGTCGACAATTGCCAGGAAGCCAAAACCTCAACGGATTGAGATAATGCTCTGGAGAATGGCAGTTTTGCACCTTGCTTTATAGATTATAATCAAAGGGGGAGATGTAAGTGGGTTACATGAAATCCATTGGTGATAGATTAGGAAGGTGGGAAAAAGCAAAGTGGGGGAAACCTCTGGGATTGGATAAACAGTAAAATGATAGACACATACTTCTTTTACATCGGTGGGTACAGGACAGTTAACAGTCAAACGTTAACAAAATATCAATAACAATGAGAGGATTCCTGGTCTCTGCGCTGCTGCATTGAAGGCCGGAAAAAGGAGAAAATTACTTTGTTTTCCAAAGCATGTGTTAATCAAGCATGTTATCTCAGGTGCAAAAGACAAGCAACAGGCTTAGTTAAGGTGAAAATTAACCTCTGTGAAGGAAAAATACTGCCTTCGGGCGTGACTACCCACCATAGACTGCTTTTAGTTAAAAAGTTTTAATTTCAGACCATCCTTTGTGGTTATTTTAGGTCTCTGAGTTTGCAAGGCCACCATGCAGGCCTTCCCTGAACTTGTCAGGTTTAGCATGTGGCCCCATTTCGTCCACAATGGGCTGGTCTTCCTAATATATAAAGAGCTCCTAGAGGTGAAGAAGACAAAGGCTAGTAATCCAACCGAAAAATGAGCAAAGAATGTGAACACCTGAAAGATTAGCAAAAGGCCCAGTTTGATCATGTATTCTGTGGGTGCGGCTGTGCGGACGCGGCGTTCTCCTACACTGCTGGTGGGAGTGTAAGGTGGTGCAATGCGTGTGGGCGGGATTTGGTAACACCTGACGGAATAACTAACATGTACAGCCACATGCAGACTCTGACCCAGCATGTCAACTTCTAGAAGTTTATGCTACAGATGTTCTTAAAAAAAAAAGATATCTGTACAAGATTCATTGTTGCATCATTGGTGAATGTAAAGGGTAAAAAACAAAGGTATTTTAATGGCAGATATGCTAAATACATACTTATATACACACACACACAACACACAAACATAAAATGAAATGGAAAAGTAATTAGGGAGTTGTCTATGTGCTGACATGCCACTTAATTTAAAATAGTACTGGGGAAAATAATATGGATTGCTTTTGGTTTTGCAAAAATGACAGTTGGTTAAAATGACTTAAATAGTGGCACAATTAACTGATTTTTTTCTGTTGTAAGTGAACAGCTTTTCTGTGAGTGAGCTATTTCAACTCGGGCTGCCCTTGTTTTCTATTTTTAGTTTTAACTTTTTAAAAGTATTACTTTAAAAAAATATTTTTTTATTGATTTTGGGAGAGAGGAAGGGAGGGGGGGGAGAGAGAGAGAAACACTGATTGGTTGCCTCCTATATACACCCCAAACGGGGATCAAACCCACAACCTCGGCCTGTGCCCTGAGGGAATTGAACCAGCAACCTTTCGGTGCATGGAACAGTGTTCAGCCAACTGAGCACACCAGCCAGGGCTGCTTTTGTTTTTTAGAGGCTCCAGCTCCAAAGTAGGCTGAGTCAGAATCTTTTTGGGGGTCTATTTAGGCTTTTGTTGTAAACCCTCATAACAAACTCCTCTCTCTTCTTCCTCTTTCGCCTCATGAAGCTTGAGAATAAGGCATCTGAAGCTCATTATGCGACCCTCCTTCCCTACAGAGGCAACAACTATCCTGAATTTTTTTTTCCAGATTTAAAAAAAAAGATTTTTGTAGGCCTTTTGACAGAAGTCTGACTTACAAATCTTGTTCTGTTTCTCACCACCTTCCAAACACAGCTATTAACTACTAATTAATTACAACTAAAGAGCAGCTGTATAGTTACTTCCCTATGCTCAGTAAAGTTCCTGGACACATGATAATTGTAATCAGGAGCTGTTGCTTCTACTAAACTTTGCTTTCAAACTGAATTGCTTTATGCAAATTCACCCAAGGCTAGACTTGTTATTTTATCTTTCATAATTATTTTTGTCCCATAATGTTATGTAGTAGGAATGAAGTTGAATAAAGATATTTTGAAAGTAAATAAAGGCTATTAAGTAGTGTTGACAAAGCTTGGAGTTTCCTAACTCAAGGTATATTTCTAAACAAACAAGCTTCCTACCTGGTTTGTGGAAATCAAGGGGGTTGTCATGTGGGTTGCTTGGAGTTGTTCTAGCTCCTGTGGTGAGCGGACATGCATAATTGATATGAGTAATTGATACTTGAATTAAACAGTAAATAATTCTGTGTAAAATTAACCTCAAGTGGGACATTTGACATTAAAAGAAGAAAATTAAGGTACAAAGCAGCCCGGCTGGTGTGGCTCAGTTGGTTGACTGTTGTCCCATTCATCAGGAGGTGGGGCACTGCCAGCTCCATCCCCAGTAGGGGGCTTGCAGGAGGCAGCCGATTGATCTTCCTCTCTCTCTCTCCCTCTCCCTTCCTCTTTCTCCCTCTCTCTTTCTCTCCCTGAAATCAATAAAAAAATAAAGAAAAATAAATAAAAAGCAAAGATTTGTAACCAACATAAGTGATTGAAAGAATATAGGGAACTTCTTGGTGAAAGGATCATGGGAAAGATGTCTATGATAGTGTAGTAAGCCGTTCTCTAGAGATTTAGTGTCCTTAAATAGATTTTTAGTTATGAGAGTGAAGAGGGTCAGAGTATGCGACCTCAAAATATGTCACTCTGGCATTTTTATTTTGAGCTGAAGATAGCTGAGAATCAAAGAAACCTTCTTAGAGCTTCTCTTTTCTGACTAAATGAAAAAACTGAGAAATGAAGACTGTCATAAATCCCCTTACCCAGGGGAGTTTTATGGCCATAACATGATGGAAAGTAGGCACCAAGATGAATCTGCACAAACAGTCCTCACTAAAATAACCCTTATCTTCTATTAGTTTCCCCATATATTTATTTTTTCACAATTTACTGCCCCTAGAAGCTAACAACCCTTTTCCTTGGTCTTGTCACTTTTCCACAAATTTATTGCCCTTTGTTAAAATGCATGTCCAGGACTGACCACCTCTTTGGGTTTTCATTTCATTTCTGTAAGTCCCTCCATATGCATATGTAATGAACCTTTTCCTCCTGTTAATCTTTTTTTTCAGTCTAGTTTGCAGGGCCCGGTTGACCTAAAAGGATAAGGGGAAAAGGCTTTTTTCCTACAAGAGTAAGCACTGAATAATTATATTTTTAAATGAACCGAAAGGGCTAAATTTATCTAAAGAAACTTTATTTTCTAAAAAGAAAAGTTGAATGGGAAAATATTTCTGTGAAAATTTGACCACGCAGCTAAGTGATGAACAAAGAAGTCAAGACTATTCTTTACTTATTTTAAAGAAATTGTAAAAAAGTTTTTGTTTTTTTTCAACAGTTGGAAGTAAGCTTGGGTTTTCTGCCATGTTCTGTAAAAAAACTACATTGAAGTCTGTGGCAGAACACTGCCCTAAACCCCCAAGTTGTCAAAATCACAGGCAGAGTTCATGTTGAAGAGCTTCTTTGACAAACAGGAATTCATTGTGTGAGCACAAGTGATCAGTCAGGCCATCTTATCTGATCAACTCAATGATTTTTTGAGTTGAAGCCAGTAATATAAAAAACAAACACCCAAGAAAACAAACCAACAAACAACCCAAAAAAGTAACTGTAACTTTCTGGACTCACAGTGTGGCTTCTCTGAGACTATTTTGCACCCTTCCAGGATTTTCTAAAATCACCTGTGACTCTTGGCTTTTTTCAAATGAATTGAAGCTATGAAATAAAATAAAAGACAAAATCTGAGGGTAGTTATTTTGAGGAAGAATTATTATTATTATTTAAAAATATATATATTTATTGATTTCAGAGAGAGAGGAAGGGAGAGGGAGAGATAGAAACATCAATGATGAGAGAATCATTGATGGGGGGCGTCCTACACCCCCCCCACTAGGGATGAAGCCTGCAGCCCCGCATATTCCCTCACCGGGATTTGAACGGCAATCTCCTGGATCCTAGGTAGATGCTCAACCCCTGAGCCACGCCCGGCCGGGCTTGAGGAAGAATTATTATTTGTAGTGTATGTGGAGCAGTGATACCATTATGAGAAATAGTGTATTGTCTCCTCAAACAAACACATTGACTAATATTCTTTGAATATTTATTGAGTGTTCACAAATTGCAAAGTTCTAGAAGAGATGAACACTCATTTGGATATATCTTAACCACTAGTATGTGCCTTGATGGGTGAGCCAGGATGTTTCAGGCGCACACTCACTCCTGGATCTTTATCTCCAGTGTTTCTAGGCAAACATGTCTTGTTTCTGCCAGTCAGCAATACTTCTCCATCTCTATCTCATCAATCTGTGCTCTCTGTGGGCAGGAACAGTAATCCAGGTCACACTTACAGGTTCATCAAAACAATGTTTGCCAATGTGCATGATTCAAAAAGGCTTATGTACTTTAAAAAGCATGTTAAAATGTGAACCTTGCCCTGGCCGGTGTGGCTCAGTTGGCTGAGTATCATTCCATGTACTGAGAGGTTGCCTGTTCAATTCTTAGTCTGGGCACATGCCTGGGTTGCTGGCTCCATCCCCAGTATGGGGCATGCAGGAGGCAGCCAATCGATGTTTCTCTCTTATAGATGTTTCTGTCTCTCTCTCCCTCTCCTTTCCTCTCTCTGAAATCAATAAAGATATATTTAAAAAAAAAAAAAAAGATAAGCACACGCACAGTAAAGTCACAGTGGCACAGGGGGAGGTGCTGGACCACAGAAGCCTGTTAGTCTAACCTGGGAAACAGATCATTGGACCCCAGTGCAAGCCTACAAAAGTTTGGGAAGTTGATTCGTTGCTTTGAAAAAGCTTCTGGTTCCTCCCAAGCCTGAGAATACATAATTCTGGGTGAACAAAGAATCTTCCTCTTTCTCTCCTCTCTCTGACTCGCCTCACCACGTGTCCTTGCCTGTTCTTTCTACAAAGCCATGTGGCAGCCAACTGCCACACGAACTCCAAACGCAGGCTCCAGGCGGGGAGCCTGGTACAGCAGCAAGGCAACGAGTTGCAGCCGGGAACACAAGCTAAGCTTACCAAATGCTGGACTGAATTAAGCTTTAATATGGTACAGAATCTCTGGACATTTGCTCTGTTTCTGACCCTGATTTTCCATGGCGAGACAGACAGAGATGGAACACTGGGGACATTAGAGGGGCATTTTTTTGATTTTGCATTGTTATGTCCGAGAATCAGATCCCCTATGCGGCGGAAAGACAATCACTCCAGAGCTGATAATGTAACAGCAAAAGGGACTTTTATTCCAGCTAGCTAGGGTTCGGTCGCATCCAACACAGTGGAATTCTGACTCGAACCCTGATCTAAATTTACAACAAGCTTATATAGGGTTGCAGTAAGCAAACGATCATTGTCCTTGCAAGGGTTGTAAATTCTCCAGGAAGGGTGGGTTCAGGATGTTTCTCAACTACAGGCGCCTGAGGCTTGAGTGCACCTGGTATTTGTCAAACCCACCGGTTTAAGTTAATTCCTGGAACTGCCTCCACCCTCTGCAGTTTACTGAGTCACTCATGTATGCCTTTTGTCCTGCCCCGGGGCCTAGGGGCCTGCCTCTGTCTTGGTGGGTCCTCACAGCATCACAAATAAAGATTACCAACAGACCTCATCCTCCCTTGCAGGTCTCTGGAAACGCTTTTCCTTAAGACACATCAAGAACACCACATCCATTGGCAACAAAAACAGATTATAAAAATGCATTCTTTGTAGGACCCTCTTTTTATAGGTTGATATATATAAATATTAATTTTTATTACTTTATTTTTTATTTTCATAGGATAAAGGTCTGGAATGGTAAATTCCAACGAATTTTTAACTTCTCTCTGAAGAACTCTAAGGTGCCAAGAGGTACTTCAGGATTCAGTTTGGGGGTTGAGGGCCAAAGCCTTGGGCTTCAGGCCACCATCTTTAAAAAAAAAATTTTTTTTTAATCTGTTTTACATTCTAATACCCTATATAAGATTCATTTGAAAAAAAGGTTTTGCAAATTTCAATAATTTGCTAATCACTGATATATACTGTGAGATTGGAAGTAGTTATTGCTAGCTCTAGACAGTTTGCTCAGTGGTTGGAGAGCTGCCTGGGGACTAAAGGATTCAGGTTAGATTCCCAGTTAAGGGCACGTACGTCAGTTGCAGGCTCAATCCCGGCCCTGGTTGGTGCCTCTGTCTCTTCCCCTCCCTTCCATTCTCTCTAAAAAAATCTGGAAAAAATATTCTTGGGTGAAGATTAACAACAACAAAAAAAGTGTTATTGCTAAATGTTTTTCTCAATTTTTTATTTAATCACCCAATTCCCAACAGACCTATTAGCAGGAAGTCCAATTACCTCAAGAGTAATTTTCTTTTTTACTCATCTGCATTTTCAGATTTTTCTACAATGCAAAACATGGCTTTTGTTATAAGAAAAAATAGTCATTTTAGTTTTTAAAAACCTGATGAGAGAAGAGCAATGTTTAATTCACTCGACAGTGACATTTAAAGACATTAAAACAGCAAAGTGCCCAATGAGAGGTGTTGTGAAGGGAGTTCTTGTTACTGAGCAGAACACAATCCTTTGTTTGTATCTGTGGGTTTACTTGTCTCCATAGTAGCACCTGCAGCAGCGGAGAACAGGTGGGTTGACTTTTCTGTTGAATATGCACTCTTATTATCTTGTAGATTAAGTTCTTGCCCCAGTTGGCTGCTTGAGACCAAGGGCAGAAGAACTGGAACCAAACCGGAGTGAGTATCCAAAGAAAACATAATCAAAGAAAAGCAGAATAAATTTTGTTTAAAAATCCCTTTGTCCAAGTGAAAAGAGTAACAGAATGTTATTGGGGGTGTTTCTATTGCATCTTGTTCTTGATTCGTTTATGTAAATTAAAAATAATCTACTAATACCTAAGGATTAATCCTGTTAAAATTTAAATGGCTGCTCAAACTTTTAGTAAGTTAATAAACCTCTGGTGCCAGCTCAGCTTTTAGGGGTTATCATGAGAACAGTAAACATGGGGAATTGGTTGAAGTAAATCTATTAAACTTGAAAATGTTTGTTGACTTCCTGCCATTAGTGTCCACATCCCTACGTCAACCTAAAAGGTTTTTCTTCATTCATTCAGCAATTATTAACTGGAGGTTTCCCAAATGCAAGATTAAATATTTGCTGAGTGCTAATAATGGAGTAAGCATTGCACTCATCTTGCTTATAATTTAAAACAGGTCAAAAGGAATTTGACTGATGGCTTCACAAATGTATGCTTAGTCAATTTGGGACTTTCCCTAATAAAAGTGACTCATGAATCCTTAACTTGGTTTGTCGAAGGGTGTAAAACAATGTTGGCTATTTGGGGACAACTTCTCTATAACTTACCTTTCCTTTCTTTCTTGTGAGGAAAAAGTGTCCTTCATCATTATCCAATACTGTCTTTATAGTAGCTCTTTAAAAGTGGGTTTATATTATGCTCCATCTCATGTGATAACCAAGCCGCTTTCTTGGGAAGGAATGCAAGAGCAACCCAAGGACACGGACAATGGTGGGGAGAGTGACTGGGGAGGGGGAAGGAACTGGGGGGAATGGGTCATTGGGGAGAAAAAGGGACATCTGTAATACTTTAAACAAAAATAAAAATTAAAAAAAAAAAAAAGAGCATGACAGAGTGGGGATGAGTGCTGTGATTGTGGGCACAGGGAGGGGCAGCCATGTATTTGCTGATCCTAGTCTGTATCATATATATATTTTTCAGTTTCCCTTTGAAGTTACTGCATAATGTTATAATATTTGGTTCTAATCTAAATGATATCACATGCAGGGACACAGATTTTCCATCCTAAATAATTTGACTGGCTAATAGGGATTTTCCATATATATATGTAAATCAGTTATTTGAAGCTCTGGCTGCACATTAGAGTCATCTGTAGAACTTAAGCATTTCTAATTGTCTGGACCTCACTTCAGACCAGAATCTCTGGAGTGGAGCCAGACATCTGTACAGTGGTATCTCAGTTTTTGAACATCTCCGTTGACGAAAATTTCGGTTTACTAACGCCATAAACCTGAAACTAAATGCTTTGGTTTTTGAACATGCCTGGGAAGTCGAACATGCCACAGGGCTTCTGCTGAGTGCAAGATCCCAAGGCCTAGCTGTTGGCTGTTGATCCCTCGGTTTTCGAATGTTTCAGAACTCGAATGGTCTTCTGGAGTGGATTAAATTTGAAAACTGAGGTACCACTGTATTTTAAAAGCACTTCCCAGGCGATTCTTTTTGTGGCCAGGGAAGCAAAGCACTGAGTTACATCCTGTTTGCATCTTGTCATTATCCAGTGCAGAAGTAGTTTTTCTTAGTCAGTTGCATCCAAGACATGATAGTTGTTAGACATGAGCAGAGCAAGGATGATGGGCCGGGGATAGAGACTTCCAGGGCAAAAAGCCCCAGATGCCTAGCAAGGGGCAAAACTGGGAAAACAAGAACCTTGCCCTCAGGATAACCTATCGTCCTGTAGCCTATCACTGGTCATGCAGTTTCAACACCCTGAGCCTTTCCTCCCTAAAGATAACATCTAGACCTCACTTGTATTTCAGCTGCAGACCCAGAAAAGTGGCAAAACCAGACAAGGATCAGCTACATTGACTAATGACGCCCTGCCCTGGCCCCAGCCAATCAGTGGACACCATGACCCTGAGAGAGCACATCTGGAAAGCTGATGAGTATTCTATTGAGACCCTTCCCTGCGACCTCCCCTAAGACTTCCACCTGCAAGAAAGAGATAAATATGCTCAGGACGAAGGACCTAGCACATGCTCCCCGCTAGGGGAGCACACCAGCACCATCTCCTTCCCCCTTCTTCCCTCCAAGGGGATCCCATGAGACTTGCAGCCACAGGAGCAATGGGCAGCAGCAGCTCATCCCAGGATTACCCTCTGAACCTGTCTTCAAGGCCCTCTTCTCTCTCTCTGACTTTTCAGTGAGTCAAAACAACCCAGCCTAGGCTCTCCTGTTACTTCCTCCATGCACCTTCCTTGTTTCACTGTCCCAAGTATATTTTTGCTGCCTTCATGGACCCAATACCCTTTAACTCAGTGCTGTGTAGCCCTTCCCTTTGGATATCCCCACCCCCATTCCCTTTTCATTAAGTAAATTCAATTTTTCTTTATTCACCATCTGAGATGTCTATTTAGCCTGCCCATGCACAATGGACCTTAACCTTTCAACAGTGGAGCACATCAAGGAGCTCTTGTTACCAATGAAATTTAGCTGCTTCACCAGCTGTGATTGCCTCATAGCAATAAGAGAAAATGACGAAGGTCAGCATCTGTATGTTTGGTATCTTCCGTGAAAAAGAAGTTAAGCTGAGAGATTAACCAAAGAATTTATATGCATATATGCACAACCCATGGACACAGACAATAGTGCGGTAGGCTTGGGGGGGTGAGGTGCATGGTGGAAGGGATCAGTGGGGGGAAAAGGGGACATCTGTAATACTTTCAGCAATAAAGTTAAGTGAAAAAATAAAAGAAGTTAAGCTGAAATTAGAGGAGAGTTTCAATCTATCGAATTGACCACTGATAATATTTTCATGTTCCTGCTACATGCTCACCACTGCCTGCGACTCTGAGGGAAAAGAAGCAGTAGAGATGTGGTCTTTGTGCTCAGGGAGGAAAGGCAAAGGGGAGCAGATGAATGCTAGCAAAGGTATTCCTATGCCCTAGGCATAATGCTAGGTATTTTCTCTGTCATTTCATGATTACCTGGTAAATTAGATGTGACTATTATCACTGTACACCTAAGAAAACAGATTCTCTTAATTCCTTATTCCACAAAACCAGAACATCAATTATTTTTATCTCCTTTCTTGAAGATTAAATGAGTTAATACATATTAAGCTTTTAGCGTCACTGGAACATACTAAGAACTCAATAAATGTTAACAATTATTGTTATTGCTTAATGTCTCAACACTAGCAAGTGGCAAGAGAGATAGGATTAGAACCCAAGGCCATCTGATTCCAGAACCCATGCACTTTCCTCTCTGCCTTGCAGCCCACGTGGGGATTTAAGAATAACACCATGAAACTGCCATGTGGAGTTGCAGTAGAGAGATGTAACACATATGACGTATCAAAGGGAGGCAGAGGAAAGAGCATGAGATCTGCACATTCATACTCAGGGAAAGAAGCCATTGAGTGTGGGGCACAGAATGTAGAAATTAAAAACCTGGAGGTTTGGGTGGTGGCCACTGCTGGGCTTTGGCTTCTGGTCTGTGGAGGATGAGGTCCTGCAGGGCTTCCTAGAACCCAGCACCCCCCCCCCTCGGAGACCCAGATTCAGGCCATTAAGTATGTGGGGGTGGGAGACGGAGCTGTAGGTAAAACTTGCCTTCTTAGTGACACAAACCAATGCATTTTCTGAAGAAGAAATCCCCACTTTCTTTGACAACTATTCTTCCAATGTTATGGCAGAACGAAAACCAGTGAATCTGGGCTTATGGATACAGCTGGACAAGAAGATGTCGGGGGGAAGACTTTCTTTTTCCCTTCTAGTTCCTTTCAGCTAGTCTAATAATCAAATATGATGTTACCGGAAAGGAGACCTGCCCCTGAGTGGGTCTGCCTAGGGCCAGCCGGCAGTGTGTGGGTTCTTGACTTTGTGCAGGAAAAGTTTCACAACACAAGTCCAGGTGACTTTTAGAGGAAGCTTATTAAATCTGGGGACAGTGAAACAAAGGAAGGGCTGGGAAAATGAACCTAGGCTGCTCTGCTTTGGCTCTCTCAGAAGTCAAAGAAAAGGGGGCCTTGTAGACAGGTTCAGGGGGTTTGCCCAGGATGAACTGCTGCTGCCCATTGCTGCCCTGGTTGCAAGACTTGTGAGGTCCCTTAGAGTTTAGGAGATGCAGCCCTGTGGGGGCAGAAGGAGGAGGGCGAAGGTGAGTACACTCTGGACCTTCCTTTTTTTGGTGGGCCTTGCCTTATTTTTAAAATTTTAAAATACGTTTCTCTTGATTTCAGAGAGAGGAAGGGAGAGGGAAAGAGAGAGAAAGATACATCAATGATGAGAGAGAATCATTGATCGGCTGCTTCCTGCATGTCCCCTACTGGAAGATGGAGCTCAAAACCCCTGCTTGGGCCTTGACTGGGAATGGATCTATGACCTCCTGGTTCATGGGTCGACGCTCAACCACTAAGGCATGCCGGCCAGACTGGACCTTCTTTTTGAGGATTTTTAAAGGCTGGATGTTTAGGGGAGGTTTTAGGGGAGGCTCTCAATAAAATATTCATCAGCTTTATGTTGAGTAACCAAAATGAGATTTATTCTCTTACTTTCATCTATCCTTGGTGTGGTTGGCAAATGGCACTAAATGGATTTCTGCTACCTGTCTCCCTGAGTAGGTGATTTAAGATATTTACTCTGTGGCTGGGGAGAAGTGCAAACCATTTACTCTTAAGTGTCCCTGGTTTAGGGAAGATAGGATTTACTAGGTGGCTGAAAATTGCTCTTTAACTATTTGTCACAGTTTTCCTATTCTGCTTGTCTTTTCTTACTGGCCTGTCTCAATGAGACAGATTAACAAGAGAAAAAAGCAAATTTAATTATTATGTATGTATGGGAACCCCCCCCCCACATCTGTCTGTGAAAACTTCAAACCTGTAGAGAATTTTTTTAAGAGTTTATTTGAGCCAAACTGATGATATTCTGGGAAGCAAGATCTCAACCGCTCCAGAGAATGACAGCTTAGCAGCTTCTTTTATACATTTGGAAGTAAGGAGGGAATGTGAAGAAGAAGAGGTGAAGGTGGGAGAAAACAAGGTACAGGAGAATTAGCAAGATTATGTGTTCCCTTGAGGGTGGTTATGCCTCCGAGGGGATCTCAAAAAAGAGAATTATTCTGGCATTTCAAAGGTGTGTTAACCTAGATGCTCAAGAACAGTAGTTAGGACTTGCTTAAGGAAAAGATAAATCTTTTTATGGGCCTGGGGCAAGACTATTCACCGTGACAGGCCCAGTTAGGAATTTATTATCAGATCACCCTGTGAGGTTACTTTAAGTTAGATTTATTACAAGCTTGAGGCCCTTTTTTACCCACACAGGAGAGTCAGAGGCCCTACATACATGAAAGATTAGAAACAGAAAGTTCAAATGATGTATTTAAGGCGTTCTGAGCTAAGGATGAGGTAAGGTGCCTGAGGCTTCCGAGGGAAGGAGGGTCACTGTAAGAGAAAAGAGGAGCAGATGTTCAGTAATTAGGTGCTTGAGCTGCCCTATTTAAGGCGATAAAAAGCTGGTGTGGCTCGGTTGGCTGGGTGTTGTCCAGTGCACCAGCAGCTCACGGTTTGATTCCCGGTCAGGGCACGTACCTGGATTGTGGGCTGGATCCTCAGTGGGGGGCATGTAGGAGGCAGCCAATGGATGTTTCTATCTCTCCCTCTCCTTTCCTCTCTCTGAAATAAATAAAAACATATTTTATTTAAAAACAAAATAAAAAGAAAAGTTTTCTCTGGTAATCACTCTTATTTTGGGCAAGGCCTAAAATTTAAATTCTTTAAGGGAGAGGTAAAAGTTTCTTGTGAGCCCCCAGGATCTGAATTGCCTTTAGGTCAAAATAATTCACATGCCGAAGTGGCACATCTTGGGGAGGTGTGTTCTAAACCCCTTCAAAGATGGTGACAGATTACACCCCCATCCTATCTGCAAACAGATATGTTCTTAGTTTGCTTTTCTTTTGCAAGTCCTGAATCTTTTGAAAATGTGCATGCAAAGTGGTACCTGAAGTGCAACACCATTGTCCCAACGCTCCTATCATCCTAGTGGGAAGTAAACTTGATCTTAGTGATGACAGACATGACTGAGAAACTGAAGGAGAAGAGGCTGACTGCCATCACCTGTCCTCAAGGTTTAGCCATGGCTGAGGTCTGTGCTGTAAAATAACTGGAGTGCTAGGCTCTCACACAGCAAGGCCTCTAGATAGTGTTTGATCAAGCTTTTCCAGCAGTTCTCTCCCACCTCCTGTCAAAAAGAGAAAGAGAGAAGGCCTGCTGTTGTAAATGTCTGATCCCCTCCTTCCTTGCCCTGTCTCCCTTGGAACCTTTGTTTAAAACCAAGGATCCTTATGACTTAATTAAATTGAGCTTTATTATTTTTTAATCCTCACCTGAGGATATTTTTTCCATTGCTTTTTCAGAGAGAGTAGAAGGGAGACACACACACACACACATACACACTGGTTGCCTCCTGCATGTGCTGGGGATTAGCCTGCAACCGAGGTACATGCCCTTGGCTGCTATCGAACCTGGGACCCTTCAGTCTGGGGGCCAATGCTCTAACTACTGAGACAAACCAGCTAGGGCAGATTAAATTGAGTTTTAAATCCTAGCTCTAGCAATCATCTCTCTCTCTCTCCTTCCCTTAGAGATCTGGCCTTTCCCCTGGATTATCAGCAACTCCTTGAGGCAACAAAGTCAGTAGCCTGGACCTGACTAATGGTCACGCAGTCGGGACCTCTGGTAGGCTAAAGATAACATCTACAGAAGTATATTTCAGCTCCTGAGCCCTAAGGTGGAACCACCCTCTGGCTGCTTTCCCATGAAATCAGACAGAGGGACACTGGAACAGATTTCAGAACTGTCCTCAGACCTGAAGAAATGATTTATGACCCTTACATCACCTCCAACCAGTCAGCTCCCACCACCACCCCAAACCCCTAACCCACAGTTAGTGACCTTCCTCACCCCTTTCCCTTGTCACACATATTCATCAACAAACACAAAAACACACAAACGTGGCAGCTCAGATGGAAGTTTCATTATATATGCCAACTTCAAAAATATAAGTGACTTTTGCTTCTCTACAAGACAGAGTAACAGGTCTCAGATTTATCCATCTACCTGAAATGACTAAAAAGTAGTGTGTGTAACAACTGTGTGTGAAACCAATGGTCTTCAGACATTGTCCAGCAAGCAGTGCAAGATAGTGGTCCCTAAGAGCCAGGAAACAAACCAAGCCCTGTCACTGCCCAAGCTTACTACCAGGAAAGAACTTCCAGGCTGCAACAGGGTGAGGGAAATGAGATGAAGCCCAATGGTCTCCCTGAATTGAGGAGACAGGCTAAAGCATAGGGAGGCCAAGGTAACTAGAGCTTATGGGACAGACTACTGGCGAGGAGAGACTTACAGAAAGAGAGAAATCTGGACATCTGCAGAAGAACCTCCAGTCCTCAGCTAATTAATCATTAGCACATTAGTAATTAGAAGGAACATTCTGGGCGATCACACGGTGGTGGTAATAGTTCATGTTACACCAGGCAGAGCAGAAGATCTCATAACTCATAGGACATCAAGCAGGGTACTCAGGAGGGAATTGCCTCGGAAGTGGGGCAAAATTTGCCCTTCACTAAATGCTGCTCTGGTCCTGCTGAACAAAATTTAAAAGAAAGACCATAGCATACCAACGTTTCCAAATAACATAATTCTGTCCCTGGACAAAGTTCAACGATATTTATAGGAGTACTAAAGTATATAGCGCTCAAGATTAAATACACAGCATCTGGCATTCAAACGAAAATTATCAGGCATGCAAAGAACTGGGAAAAAATGAGAAGAAAAAAAATCAATTAATAAAAACAGAGCCAGAAATTACATATATGATTTTAATAAGCAAGGACATTAAAACAGTTATTATGTGAAGAACTCTAGGCAGCTGCTATGGTCTGAATGTTAGTGTCACCTCCACATTCGTATGTTGAAATCCTATTGCCCAATGTGATGGTATTTGGAGGTGCCCTTTGGGAGGTGCTTAAGTCATAAAGGTGGAGCCCTCACAATGGGATTAGTGCTCTTAGTGAAGAGAAATTTGCAACCCTAAAGAAGGCCCTCACCTAACTGTGCTGGCACCCTGATCTCAGACTTCCAGCCTCTATAACTGCGGGAAATAAACTTCTGTTGTTTATAAGCCACCTGTCCACAGTATTTTGTTATAGCAGCCTGAACAGACTAGTAAGACAGCAGCCTTTGGGTATCTTTGACTTTAATTCTTTCACACTGCTAAAGCATCTGCCTGGATTTAGTCTTCCTACTTCAGCTGGCCAATGATTTCAAACTATTACGTAAAATCATCTAGAAGTTACTGTCACTGTGGAGTGTCAGTCTTAGGCAGGTGTTGGAGAAACTTTCTTGCCTTCACTTATGATGTCAACATAGAAAACCCCCCCTCCAGGTTTTGTCATGATCACATTCCCATCCCTACCTTTTGCCTGAAGAACCACAGGCCCTACAGTGCTTGATATCTGGAGCCCTGAGCTTCCTCTCCCCAACCTTGCCATGCTCTGGGAAGTCCATCCAGCATCATTTGGCTGAGCCAATGTCTCCACTTCAGCGTCCTGCCTTTCCCACCCTCATAGGTGCCCCTGAAGCCTCTACCTCATGCCCAGTTGCCTGTTTCCAAGGAAAGAAGCCCCTACATCAACTTCATATTTTTTAGGTCTCTGGGAATGTCATGCTCTTTATAACATGTGAGCCTGGTACTTGACTTTCAAGCACTCAACTTAGAAACACATTTCTAAGAACATGTTAGGAACAGAAGTAGAGACTCCCTGGGCCAGAAATGACAAAAACTATCCAAGGGTAGCTTAGAAAGGAACATATTGTGTATTCGTACATCTAGAGGAATCATCCCTTAATATATCAGGAAAAAACCAACCTGGTTTTAGAAAAAATAATCCCTGAACATTATTTGTAATGTTTACTGCCACTCCAATTTATATTCCTAAGTAAGGTTTGAAATGAATAAGGTATGACCAGAAGATTAGCTCCAATTAAGAATTTTGATCATCCCTCTGACCAACACACTCACAAAATACCAACATATTTGCAAAATCGTAGCCAGGAAACATGAATGCCATACACGCACTACATACATTTACACATTCCTCCTTCATTTTGCTGTTCTGATTTCCACATAGCCTTGTGGGTAGAGTTTGTAGTGATTGCAGAAGAAGCATTGCTCTGAGCAATCTCTTGAAAAAAAGAAAAAATACGTACAATCACCACCCTAAAGGAGTAGGAGTTTGGCTGCTGATTCAGATTCAGTCACCCTGCCTGAACAAAGGGCTCAGTGCTCATTATAAATGGCAAGGCAGTACATTTTGTCTGCATGGAGAAAACCTAAGCCCCCTGCCAGAATCCCAGTAGAAGCAGCTATCATTTTTACACACACGTCTGGCCAGGTGTAGTAGCTAATGTGGCAGGTATGGTGGCAGGTGAAGGAGTGAAGCTCAGTCCTTCACCTAAAGGCCCTTGTAAAATCTAAGAGGCAGGAGAGGAAGGGGGAAGGCCCAGTGGACTCTCCCCTAAACGTGTGCTTGGGGTATGGATACGGCCTATGAATCATTTTAATGTAGTTTGAGTTGGAGCCATAGAAATGGTAGCATAAAGGATTTCAGTGTAAAGATAAGGCAACCAGGGCAACGTGGAAGTTTGTCACAAGTCACAGTGGGCTCCCAGGTGGAGCAGTGACATTCTTCCTAATAGCTAACTGAAAATAAAGAAGAAAAGGAAAATTATTTTAAATCCTACCACCCACAGATGAATTGACCTTGCTATTTAATAAATCTTTTATCAATTAAGTTAACAGCAGACATCCTTGACTGTGGTGATTGAGCAAACTCTCCGAAGGAAGATAAAATTACATGACACAGCACATAAAAATTATTTTTTGGTTGTATGCAATATGTACTTAATAAGCATTTGCTCTCTCTACCCCCATTCTCTTAAATGAATTATTGTTCTCTGATTAGGTAAATGTGATGTTCAGTAAGACTTTAAAACTACAAAACTCTTTGGGGGGAAAAAGTCTTCAGGATCCAGGGCTAGGAAAAGTTTTCCCAGATGATCCATGATAGGAACATTGATCAATTTGAACTCATCAAAATTCATGTTCTGCCCGGCCAGCATGGCACAGCGGTTGAGCATCCACCTAGGATCCAGGAAATCGCAGTTTGATTCCTGGTCAGGGCACATGCCGGGTTGCAGACTCGATCACCAGTAGAGGGTGTGCAGGAGGCAGCCGATCAATGACTCTCTCATCATTGATGTTTCTGTCTCTTTCCCTCCCCTTTTCTCTTTCTGAAATCAATAAAGACATATTTTAAAAAATTAATGTTCTGTGTAAGCTCATGAGAAGAGAATAAAGAGACAAGCCGTAGAATAGGAAATATTGTATGCAAACCTCATATCCAACAAAGGACACGTATCTAGAACGTCCTCAGAGCCCAAAAGTAAAGATACAAACAACTCAATTAGAAAATGGGGAAAGGCATGATTGGATATTTCACCAAATAGGAAATATATGGGGCAAATAAGCCCATGAAAAGATGTTCAACATCATTAGCCATCAGCAGAATGCAAATAAAAATTGCAATGAGTTATGACTGTATATCTGTCAGAATGGCTAAAATAAAAAATGTCATTCCAATGCTGGCGAGGGTGTGGAGGACCTATAAAGTGGAAATATAAAGTGACACAGATATAATTTCTTATAAAACTAAACATCCAATTACCACAGGACTCAGCCATTGCACCCTTGGGCATTTGACCCAGATAAATGATAAACTATGTTTATACAAAACCTGTACACAAATGTTCAGAGTAGCTTTATCTGTCACAACCAGAACTGGACACAACCCAGATATCCTTCAACAGATGAGTGGCTAAACAAACTGTGTTGCACATATTCCCTGGAATACTATTTAACAACAACAGAACAATGGATTGACACATACCATAACTTGGTTGAATCATGAGGGGAAAAAATCCATCCTTATGTTGAATGAAAAAAATCAATCCTCTAAAATTACATACTGTATAATCTCACTTATATAACATTTTTGAAATGAGAAGATTTTAGAAATGGAAGACAGATGCACGGTTGTCAGGGGTTAGGGATGAGGGAGGGCTGGGGCAATGTGGCATGGGGGGAAGGTGGGTGTAGTTATAAAATGGCAACATGAGGTATCCTTGTAGTGCCAGAACTGTTCAATACCTCGACTGTGGTGATAGATCCACAAACCTACACATGTGATAACCTTGCATAGAACAAAACACACACACACAAATAAAACAAAAAATCAGAATAAGAGAAATGAATTGTACAAATGCCAATACCTGGATGTGATTTAATACTATAGTTTTGTAAAATGTTACCATTGAGGGAAGCTGGGTAAAGTGTACATAAGATCTCCATTTTAAATAAAAAGGAGTGGATAGTGAGAACATTACTGGAAAGAGCCATGGTCTGAGGCTATTAGTATCAGAAAAAAACTCCAAATTTTATATTACAGCATTTTGCACTCTATGAATGGACCTGACTTATATTTTTAGGCAGACTTCCATGACATACCTAGGCAATCCCAGCACTGCAGTCCCTTTGAACTCCTTGCCATTTTCCAAAATGCTTAGTGTATTCCAGTGTAATTGGGAGGGTGTATGGCTCAGGGCACTGGTCCCCCACCTTGGCTGTGTGTCAGATTCTTTCACTTGTGTCACCGAGTACAGTGTAGGGGACCACGGTGTGTGTTTGGGCCATGTAGTTACCCATGAACTTGAAGTTCTCACCCTTAATTCTAGTAGCTTACCAAAGTATTTTCCCAAACAAAGAATGTTCTCTCCAATTCTAGTGTCAGTAATTAAAATGAAAAAAAAAGTCACCCTTTTTGGGGGTCTTCTTTTCTCATAGTTTCCCTGCCTGGCACTTCCTGACCCCCTCTCTGCCCCTCCCTCTTCTTCTCCTAAAGCTACTTCCTTGGTAAAGATTTCTTGTCCTTTCAGCTGGACGAAATTGCTTCCTTCTTGGAAACCCCCTCTGAGCCCTTTTGTTTCCATCTCTCTGTTACATTTAGGTTATTCATATACCAGCTTTATGTTTCCATTCGATTTGAACACCTTGGGGTCAGGGTCCGCCATCCGTTAGCCCCTCACACTGCTGGGTGCTGTGGAGACAGACATCAGTGTCATGCAGCCTAAGCCCCAGAAGCCCTCAGAACCTGGTGTAGGAGACGGCTTTTCAATAAATCCCTTTATTCTGCAAAACTGTGTCCTATTTCAATTTCTCCTGAGGGCCTGTCGCAGCAAGAAACAGACTCAATCTGCAGGCGTTGACTCTTCACACATTCCTTTGTGCCTTTTCCTGCTTCACTCTAGTCGCTGAAGCCAGAACCCCCAGAGGAGCAGCTCCCTGGGAGAGGAGAAGGTAGAACAGCTGATGGGGGGCCTCGCACCCTCTTGAAGATAGCGAGTCTCCAAGGCTTTGACGCATGGAGCAAAAGACTAAAAGAAAATATAAACATGCACATTTGTGTGCACACGCACATGCACAGCCCAGCAACAGGAAAGGCAAGAAAACCACATATATTGTTGAACTTGTTTCCTTTTAGATTTCACATTCGGTAACATTTTGCTAATAATGTAAAAGTAATGCAGAGTCACAAAGCTTTGGCTAGTTTTAGAAGCCTACTACACACGGGCATGAAGGGTCATGGGAGTAGTGTATAGCTAAAAGCTTACTGTTTTGAACCTTACCAGGCACTCAGAAGGAAGATGGTCCTTTCATGGTAAGGCAAGCCTAGTAGATTTTTTATCTTATCATTGGGACTTTTGACAAGATTCCTTAATTGGCTACATATTTGGTGACAATTGCAAATCCATATGGATTCTATTCATGTGTATAACATGTATTATTTACCTATCCTGTGCCCATTAAGTCTTCTTCTGGTAGCAGTACCTGATTTTCCCAGGGAAACTCCATGAGCCGCCCTCCCCCACCCCCACCCCCAAAATCAGGGCTCAGCACATGACCCAGAGCAGCCAATTAGAATATTGTATTCCCCTGGTCACCGTGCCGGTTCTGTGGTAGGTATGTGACTCCATTTGGTCCAATTAGAGTGAAAGCCAGGACTTTCGCCAGAACCATTGGTAGAGAATCACTCTTTATGCTGAGGTTGCTGAGAGAAAACAGTGTGGTCCTGGAACTGCTGGCAGCCATTTTTCCAATAAAAGAGCAGGCTTTGCCCGAAAACATTGTTATTATACACACATACACACACACACTTAAAAAACAGAAACACGAAAAAGAGCTGAGCCATGGAAAGAGCAAGCCTGAGTTCCTTTTTTCTTCTGTTTTTAAAGGCTGAGTTCTTGATACTTAGCTTAAGCCTCTGTATCTAGCATGCATAGTGCTTGCTCCACCCTTGGAGTTTTAATTTATGGAGGTTAATAAATTTCCTATTTTGCTTAAACCAACCTATTTTGCTTAAGCCAAATAGAAATTCCTTTGTCCCCATATAAGTAGAACTTTTGGTGTCTGCTGGTCCGTCTATTTCAGGAAATCTTACATGCATTAGGGCAAATCACTAGGTTTTCCAGAGGGCTCAGAGAACCAACTCAGAGACTTCACCACCAGAAACAATGCCCGTTGTCATGACACAGGCTGTCCCATTGCGACAGGCACTGCAGCCGGGGTGGCCAATGCCCGTGCCGCTGGATGGACACCGACCACCATCACGAGGACTGTTGCTACAGCTGCTTCTGGAAATGGCCTGCAGCCTGCTGGTTCGTGTACAAGCTTTGAATTCATTGGTGGGGCCTAGGTCATAGTTTGCATTCCAGCTACAAGGGAGTCGGAGGAAGCAAGCCTGGCATGTTCAGCTTTTCAAGCGGGAGGTAAATTTTGCCTTATAGATGGGAGTTCTCTGAATACAGTCAGAGTTTTAGATGCTGGGTAGCTAAAAACAATGACAGACATCCCCTCTAGTGACTCATGCCTTCACCTGGTGATCTCCAAATTGCAGAGCTTCATTACGGGATTGAAGATAAATCTTTGTATGCCTTGAAGTTTGTCATTCAGAGAAATGGGTGACAGTGAGAAAAAGACATTTATTGAGCACTTACTGCAGGCACGTAGCTAGCTATTGGGTGTCTGTCTAGTGGTGAAGGAGAAATCATCCGTCTTCTAGAGCTCAGAGGCCAATACCTGAGGCAAAATTTACATAGGTGATTTCAAAAGTTTTTGTATTACAGTTTCACAGTTTCAAATGGTGAAAATAGCTATACAGTCAATCCTCATTATTTATGGATTTAGTCTTTTGACTTCACCTACTTGCTAAAATTTATTGTCACCCCCAAATCAATACTTGTGGCTTTCAAGGTTTCTCCTGTGCTCCTTGGAGCCAGCATCACTATTCTGCTGGTTCCCTTATTAGAGAATTAAATAGATTTTTAGCATGTGTTCATGATATATTCGCATTAGAGTCATGTTTTTAACTTTCTGACATTCTAAAATTACAATTTTAGAATTTTAATGTTGTATGATCTAAATCATAGTGTATGATGTAGTGGAAAATTTGAGTCATCCGT
The DNA here is from genome assembly GCF_964146895.1 of Miniopterus schreibersii. Lineage (NCBI taxonomy): Eukaryota > Metazoa > Chordata > Mammalia > Chiroptera > Miniopteridae > Miniopterus > Miniopterus schreibersii. The sequence continues at coordinate 52,168,882 of NC_138111.1, read as the reverse complement.
CACTTACGTTCCCAGCTGAGGTCAAACCAGGCAATGCTCTGCCTTCTTGTTCCACTGTTACGCTGTAACCAGTGTCCTTTCTTAGTCTATTGAGTGCCATGCTTTTCACATTTCTGTGCTTTTTGTTGGTGAATTTACTGCCTGAAATGGCCCTCAAGCGCAGTGTGGAAGTGCTGTCTCGTTTCTGAGTGCAGGAAGGCTCTGATGGGCCTTACAGAAAAAAGTACGCGTATAGATAAACTTTGTTTGGGCATGAGTTACAGTGCTGTTATGAATTCAGTGTTAATGAGCTGACAGTACATGTTCATTAAAAATATGTCTTTAAATAGAAACACACAGAAGACAAGGCTATGTATTGATCAGTTGACAAAAAAATGTGACCAGGCCCTGGCTGGTGTGGTAAAATCGAAACTTCTCTGTTAGTCATTGAAAGAGGAACTTTAATCCTATGAAAGAGAAACTTCTTTCTTAATCATTCTTAGATCTAGAAAGCAAGACTGTTAACTCCCTATAGTGAGGGTTGTGTGTTTGTGTCTGTGTGTGCTTAGCAGTACTGGCATTGAGAGTAAGAGTAAAAGACCAACTGCTGTTTTAGGAGAGTTTGGTTAAATCATGGGGGAAAATGAGTAGCTATTGTTTTTATAGTTTCACAGCATACTTTAGGATCAGAATGGAGCATTAAAGAAAACAGCTAACGAGTCTCTCTCTCCTCTTGTATCTTCTGCAGTCATCTCAACTCGAACTCCACCTCCACCCTCACCGTTGCCATTTCCAACACAAACTATTCTTCCTCCAGCCCCATCGAGCTACTTTTTACATCCAACAATCAGATATCCTCCCCACCTGAATCCTCAGGATACTCTGAAGAACTACGTACCTTCTTATGACCCATCCAGTCTGCAAACCAGCCAGGTAAAAATGAGAGAGGTCACTGGTTTGATTCCTGATCAGGGCACATGCTGGGCTTGTGGGCTCAATCCTCTGTAGCAGGGTGTGCAGGAGGCAGCTGATCTATGTTTTTTTTCCCCCTCTTCCCCTCTCCCTTTCTCTCTCTCTAAAAAAATTTAAATAAAAATGTATTTTTATAAAATGTGACCAGAAGCTCACAGGAAACTAACCCTTTATTTCCCCTATTTGCTAATTCAGTGTTTGTGGCAACTTTATAGGACATAACTAATAAGAATAAACTGTATTATTATTTTTTCTAGTTTTAAAAGCGATACAAGTTCGTTGCAAAATAATGTAAACGACAGAGGAATGCATGAAGAAGAAAGTAAAAAAATACTCTAAATTCCACCACTCAGAAAAACATGAGTGTTACTATTTTGGTAAAAATTATTTCCAACATAGCATTTTACGAAACTTTTGGATCTTTGCCTATTAGATAGTTAATATGCAATTTAAAAAATTAAAAACAGTGCTATAACTAAAAAGTTTTTACATATATTTTTGCACATTATTTGCTTATCTCTAAAGATGAGATGCTAGAGGGGATCCTAGAATTATTGGATCAAAAGTTATGATGTTTTGTTGAATTGTACACTTGAAACCCGCCTGGTTTTATTAACCGATGTCACCCCAATAAATTCAATAAAAAAGTAAAACTCCTGATCCTTGTTGCCAAACTTTTCAAGAAAGATGTGCTAATTTTCTCATTCCCACCTACAATGCTTGAAAAGAAATTACTTAAAAAGAGTGTGAAGAAGTAAAGTGCAGTGGCTAGGAAAATCATTTTTGGAATCAGATATGCCAGAGTTTGAGTTAGATTCTTTTAGGTTTTCTGAAGAGTATTGAATTATTATTATTATTTAATCAGTTAACTCGGCTGAACACCAACAGCAAACACCTTTTCTCTTGTGCTGAGTGGCTGCTGAAGTTTCAGTTCTGCTCCGTCAGTGTTCACTGGACTGATCTGAATCAGCCTCACATGTGCATGTGTCAGGGTCAGTCAGAGATGTGGGGAGAGCTAATACCCATAGACGGCAGTGAAGCCCTCCTCCCCCTCCCCCTCCCCTGGCCTGGGTATCTCTTCTCAATCTCCAGCTGCTGTGGTTGCCCTTAACTCTGGCCTCGGGTTCTTCCAATCAATGAAACGGCACAGGCTATCCTCAGGCTGATGGCACTGAGAAAAGAAAGTCTCAGAGGACTTCTCTCAGGCACCAGACCCCAAACGCCTTCCCAGTCTACCTTCAATGGGTCTCTCCTCAGTGCCTTTGGGTAGCGTTTTTTGTTTGCTCCTTGGTTTTTTTGGTTGAAAGTTTTTATCTGCAGTTGGGTCTTCTCTGGACTTATTTCACGTTCTTCACAGTTTGATATCTATGATTTTTATAGATCCCTTGTGCATGAACAGTGAGACCCTTTTCACCAAGGGACCATGTCTCTAAAGGCCTTGGAATTGCCTGATGATAACATAACAAACATCCAGTGGGGTAGGGAGTGAGTGGTAGGGGAACTCACAGGTTTCGGGGGTATGTTTTTTGTACTGAGGCAGATTTAGGGTATTTAAGCCTTTCTTAATCTCTCTAAAAAACATTGTCTAGTTATATCGTTTATAAAAATACCTTTCAGGAAAGGGCCTTAATGTGTGATTTATTCCCACTGATTAATGAATTTGGGCAAGTCATTTAACATCTCTGAAGCTTGGTTTCCTCATCTGTAAGAAATAAACCCTGCCTAGCTCACAGGGTTATTGTGAAAGTACTTAGGAGACAACGAAATGGCTCAGACATACAGAAATCATACTGTGCTGTCTTGGACGTGGGCATGACTACTGGGCAGGATCAGAGGTTCCCAGACTGCTCCTAAGGGCCATCGCCTTGCTGCCTATTTTTTCAATATTTAAATGTTTCCAGATAAAGCTTTCTGTTGGGAAACTAATGGGGAATTCCAAGTCAGCTGGAAACATCAGAAAGAGGTGACAGTATATAGATAGTATAAAGTAGATAGAATAGCATAAATTATTTCACTTTAAAAGTCCTCCTGCCCAACACATTAGCTAATATACATTTTTGGGGAAATCACTTGAGATACCTGGTAATTTTGGGACATGTAAAATCATCTACTTGGCTACTTCCAGTCACCACACCCACTCTTAGTCATAACTACAAGTCAAGGAGAGCTTTGTTTAGTTCAACTATTAGGATCCCAGTATTGCAGCCTTATAGATATGGAGAGTTATATACTTAAATCCAACCCCCATTCTATATTTGACATGCACTAACACAAAAGAAGCTGAAAGCATTGAAGTGAATTGTTCGAGGCCACAATTCCAGGTCTCTAGGAGCTAGGAGATGAGGCTTTGTTACGGGTAGTCCAGTGTCTGTGCCAGAGTCAGGCTCCCTTGGAGCAGTGAGGAAGCACCTTTTTTTATTTTTACATTGGTCCACAAGGCAAAAATAAAAATGATTGAAAATGAAATTATTTTATTGAGTCACATGGAAAATAAAGATATGTTCTTACCTCTTAGATTGTTGTCGGAAGAATGTCAGGGAGCCAACGGTCACAGATTTTCATTCGGATGGAATGTCAATGCTAGATGTTGTGTGCTAAATCGCAACCCAAGAGCACTTTTCTAGTTTTTCCTCCTGAACTCTTAGCTGGGCTAAATCTGGCAGGTAGGCTGCTTGTGTCCCAGGGACTCAAGTTGCTTACCACGATTTAGAGCAGAGGTTCTCAAGGCATGGTTCTTGAATTAGCAGCAGTAACAATGGCACAAGCAGGCCCCATCCCAGACCTATCTAATCAGAAACTCTGAGGGTCAGGGCCAACAATCTGTTTTTGCAACCTCTGTAGGTGATTTTGATGCATGCTCAAGTCTGAGAACCATTGCTTTAGAGACACTTAGAGCTAATCATTGTAGCCAAGTCAAAGTGATTTTACAATGTAGATGGTACTATATGTGTAGGTTTTAGGGACAGGTTTGTATCTCCTTCTTTAGGTGAGTGTAGGAACTGCCTGATATACACCCAGAGTGCCCAATCAGAAGTGGAAATACTAGGCCAAAAAGAGGCTATGAGACTAGAATTGCTGAAGGTGGCCAAAGATAATTATCGGTTTCCTAAAAGTATTCACACCCTGGTTGGTGTGGTTCAGTTGGTTGAAGCATAGTTTCGGACGTGGAAAGGTGGAGGGTTCAATTCCTGGTCAGGGCACATGCCTAGGTTGCGGGTTTGGTCCCTGTTTGGGGAGTGTGCAAGAGGCAACCCATTGATGTGTATTTCTCTCTCTCACTCTCTCATTTCCTCTCTCTAAAAGTCAATAGACAGCCCGGCCGGGCGTGGCTCAGCGGTTGAGCGTCGACCTAGGATCCACGCGATCTGGGTTCGATTCCCGGTCAGGGCACATGCCCGGGTTGCGGGCTGCAGCCGATCAATGACTCTCATCATTGATGTTTCTATCTCCTTCTCTCCGTCTCCTTTCCTCTCTCTGAAATCAATAAAGATATATTTTAAAAAAAAATTGTTAAAAGTCAATAAACATATCCTCTTGTGAGGACTTAAAAAAAAAAGTATTCATGAAATACAATGAGAATGTCATTTTAAAAAAGATGCTAGTATTCTTCAGAAGGGGGAGACTATTTGGACTTACAGGACAAGGCCATTTGAGAGGAAACATGCCAGGAAAGAAGGTACAAAGGAACCCGGAGAAAGAGGGCTGGGGGGAAGTGCCCTCAGGAGGGAAGGTGTGCAAAGGTTGTGTACGAGGGTTGCAAAACCGCTCCACATCAGCTATGCCAATTCAGCACTGACCAGAAGTCCTGAATGCTTTGGCTGGAGCGAGTGGGAAGGTATTTGGAAGCCAGAACATCTAAGAACACTGAATTACTTATGTAGACATTTAGATTTATGTTTGTTAGCGTATAACTGAAATCTCAATATAATGGTGACCTGAACAAAGACAGTTATTGATTTATCATTCGTGCAATAGAAAATCTGAGGTTGGTAGTCAAGTACACGTCGGGTAGCCCCACGTTATCAGGAATCCAGACTCCTTCTGTCTTTTTTATGCCAAGATTCTACTTTGTGGGTTCCAACCTCAAGGTATTACTTCATTAGGGTGGCAGGAGTTCCGACCACCACGTCTGATTCAGGCTGTGGGAAGGAGAGGCGGAAGGCAAAAGGGCACGTGTGGGGTCACTTCCCTTTAAATAGACTTCTTGAAAGTCAACTGTAATTTATTTATTTAAAAAAAAAAAATCTTTATTGATTTCAGAGAGAGGAAGGGAGAGGGAGAGAGAGATAGAAACATCAGTGATGAGAGAGTCATTGATCGAGCCCGCACCCCAGGCATGTGCCCTGACCGGGAAGCGAACCCCGATCGCCTGGATCCTAGGTCGACGCTCAACCGCTGAGCCACCCCCGGCCGGGCAACTGTAATTTATTTTATTGGCCAGAATTTAGTTACGTGGGCCATCCCTAGCTGTAAAGGAGTCCTTGAGAACGTAATCTTTTCGGTGAGCATCGTGCTGCCCAGGGTGAAATCAGGCTCTCTTACTAAGGAGAAGGGAGAATGGACAGCAGGTGGCAATGAGCAGCCTCGGCTGCAGGTTGCTTAGGTATTCGTGCTTCTAAATCCTCAGCGCTCCACTCTTAAGTCTCATATTGTCAAAGTTAGACTTCGTGTGTCTTTTCTCTTCTCTGGGTCTCACTTTCCTCATGTGAAAAAATGAGGTTAATTTAAAGTGTACAGTAAAAATAAATAGTAAGATGATTGAAAAGTTTGTATATATATATGTGAAAAAGCGAACAGATGCTTGATAAACAAGGCAAAATAAATGTTTACCCAGCTGCAAATTCCTAGAACAGGGATGTTCTTGAGGGAGGATTTCAGCCTACACTAAATGATGAGTTTCCCCCAGCATTTAAACCTCTCCCAGAGATGTGAGTTAGTCCTCTCTGGGTCACTGAGGGACCTCTAAGCTCTTTTGTAATTCTGAAAAATGAGTAGGTATTAAAATAGTCAGTCTTCCTGACACATTACCCTAAGAAAAATAGTATTTATTTTTTAGATTTTATGTAATTTGTGTTCTTTAATCTCCCTCATTATTACCGGTTTTCTCTGTTTTAAAAAAACCCATTATGCTAAAGCTTTGGCACTTCCAGGTCTAAACAAAATGCTATGTATACTATGAACTTTTTTATACTTTCACTCATTTGCTCAATATCTATTTATTAAGTATCCATGATGTGTTGGGCACTGTGGTTTTGCTGTAAACACAAAACACAATGTTCCTTCTCTCATGGAGCTTACATTATAATGTGTGTGTGTTGTTGTTGTTGTTGTTGAGGGAGATAGACCACCAACAAGTAAACAAATAAATGAACAAGGTAGTTTCAGATAGTGCTAAGTGCTAGGAAGGCAGCCCGAGGATGTGGTAGCCGGGGACTGAGAGGGAGGGCCTATTTTAGAAGGGGAAGTTCTTGAGGAACTAAGACATGAATATGAGACAAAGCCATTGACAAATGCATGATTTACAGTGAGCACTTACTTTATGAATATGAGCATCTGAAAATTTTAATTTCTAAATGCAGAACCATTCTATCTCCACTACACAAATGAGAATGCAATTTTTATTTAAACCAAATACCAATGATTTTTGCAATATTAGATTTATTTTGAAACCCAAACACTGAAGGTGTACCTTCAATGTAAAAAAAAAAAATTCAGACACTACTCTTGCTTAATCCCTATGTTAGTTACAGAAGATCTGAGCAATCTACAATGTTTGTTATCAGCAAACTGGCAAGGGAAATTTTGTTATAAAAATGAATCCACCCTAATTGTTCTTTGAGAAAAGCTGTTTTGTATTTATGATTCATGATCTTGTAGAATCACACATGTGCAGGAAAAGAAAGTTGGCATTTGCCAGGAGCAAAGCAAATTTGATTAGATGTTCCAGCGGCTAGAACACACTTATTCATTCAGTGTTTATAATTGGCTTCCTCAGAAATATGACTGTTGTTCATCTAGTGATGTGAATTTAAAACATACAGGGCCCGCCAGGTGTGGCTCAGTGCTTGAGCATTGACCTAGGATCCAGGAGATTGCGGCTGGATTCCTGATCAGGGCACATGCCCGGACTGAGGGCTTGATCCCCAGTCGGGGGCGTGCAGGAGGCAGCCCATCAATGACGACTCTCTCATCATTGGTGTTTCAACTCTCTCTCTCCCTCTCCCTTCCTCTCTCTGAAATCAAGATATATTAAAAACAACAACAAAAACATACAGGGCTTCAGATTTGAACCCCAGTATTAAAAGAAATAACAGACCAAACTTCATCTATAAGAATAGATGTTCAGAAAGTTAGATTTGATTCTCATTATAACATAATCATGACAGTAATTAGAGCCAAGTTCTTTTGTATCTCTTTAATATTTGAAGAATTGAAATTCAGAAGTCAGACAATAACAAAGCATACGGGGAAGGAAGAAGCCACCAATGAGATGTCAAAAAGATGTGATATTAATTTAAGAACCAATGAACTTCATAAAACGGAATCATGCATGACTAATACAGAGTAGAATCTGGACCCAGACAGGAAATCTGGCCTCAGGAAGTGAAGCATAAACAGGAGGTTGTGGGGAAGAATGGAAACTTTCAGGGGTATTGGAATTAAGTGATCTCTTGGTCCCTTTTATTCCCTTATATCTGATTCTAAGGATATCCAATAGGTGTGTTGATCAGTTTTAAAATAAGGCTTTATTGACATATAATGTATATAACTATTATACTCACCTACTATAAATATACAGTTCATGATTTGTAGTAAAGTCAGAGTTGTGCAACCATCACCACAATCGAACCCATTTTTTCCATGTTGTTTATAGGGTAGAAACCATTTTATTTATTTTTCTAGTATAAAGTTACATAGCAACTCATTAGAATTGTAGAGCAAGTTTCAAGGATGCAAAGATGATTCACTGAAAATATGTGTAACAGACATGTGCAGGCAGTTGCTCTACTGAAACTAATAGGAAGAAAGAGACGGGAGGTGGCTGGAGGAAGTGCAGAGCAATGGTTACCAGGCACACCCTCAAGTCAGGCTGTTGGATTTTGACATCCCTACTTGCTTAATAGCTGTCTGACCAAGATACTTAAAGTTACTGAGCCTGTGTTTACTTATCTGTAAGTTGACAGTACCTACTTCATGGGGTTATGAAGAATAAATGAAATAATATATGCAAGGAGCTTAACATACTCCTGGCACATAGAAAATACTCAATAAATGTTAGCTATTTTTATAATTATCACCTGATGACCATTAGTCTTTCATGAGCAGACAGAGAAGACCATATGCTCTATGATTTAATTTATATGAAATTCTAGAAAAGGTAGATGATGGTGGTAGAAAGCAGATCAGTGGTTGCCAGAGGCCAGGGACTGGGGATAGGAAATTGACAGCAAAGAGGCACAGAGAACTTTTGGGGGTTTTCTATATTATGATGAGGATGGTGTTTTGTAAACATTTGTCACCGAATTATACACTTAAACTGGGTGAATTTTATAGTACATAAAATAAGGCTGACAACCCCTTCTCTCCTGAAAATATAGCTTTGAATTTACCAGTTGGATACTCAGATTATTTTACATGTTAGAAGCAAGAATCAATTTCTAAACTCAGGCAACAAATATTTGTTGCGCACCTACTATGTGCAGAGAACTCTTCCAAGTGCTGGGGTTACAGCCTTGAAGTAGACAGACAGCATTCCTACACTGATGGAGCTTATAGTTCGAGCTCAGGTTACACACATATTTTTGCGGTGACAAAGGGGTCAGTGTGGGATGCTGGGGGACATAAAGGTGACAAGGTAGTGGAAGGAGGGGTAGAGGAGCACTAAGTAGTATATCTGTCCCATGGTTTTTCTTTTAGTTTTTAAACATACACTGATGCAAACTCAGCGTCCCTGTGTCTGAAGATGATGCCCTGGACTGACCTAGTGTCTTGGCAGGTGGTGTGATAGAAGCCTCTAGGTGACCGGTGACAGTGACACACCATCTGTGAGATGCGAGGGAGAGGGCTGGCATCAGTCCAAGGACCAGGAGGATGCTTCATAGGCCTCAGGGGTAGCCCGGCTTTGACCTTGGCCTCATCAATCCGGCTCTCTCTCGGCTCCAGACGAGTACCAGCCCTCTGCAGAGCGCTGGAAGCCGAGACCCTCAGGTGGACCCGACTCGGGTAGTCTCGGCGTGCGAAGTGACTCCGCCCACTGAGTGACCCCGCCCACCGGGGTCCGAGGCGGAGGCCGACTGGGGGCAGAGACTCGTTGCAGGAACCTGGTTGGCTGAACCGGTGAGGGGGCGGGGCGAGGCATGTGGGGGCGGAGCCTGTGGCGGGGAGGGCGGCCCGGCGCCCCTTCGGGAGATGGGCGCGGGAGGCGGGGAGAGCGCTGGCTTAGCGGCGCTCTGGCCCCGCCCGGGATCCGGCGGGAGGGCGGGGACCGCCCCCTTCCTCCCACACCGGCGCTGGGCTGAGCCCGGAGCGGAGAAACCGAGTCGGCTCTGAGCTCCCTGCTTGGTTTTGGGCGGCGAAAGGCCGAGGGGGAATATGGCGCTCGTAGGCAACGGAGCCGAGCTGGAAGCGGACGAGGTACCGGCCGGTGGGGAGCGTGGGCACTGCCCCTGGAGCCAGGAGGGGATGGCCAAGGTCCCGCCCCCTTGGTCCTATTTGGGACGGGCAGCTTCCCGCCCGGAGGAATCGGCCGGGGCTGCGGGTGGGTCCCTGGGAGGTCTGTCCCCGCGGGAGTGAGGAGGGTCCCCGCGGCGCTCGGGGCGGGAGGGGTGCCGAGGTTCGGGGCGCCGGCGCCGCGGGGTTGCGGGGATGGAGGGCGCTATTCCGGCCGGTGGGTGGATGGGTGCGACGGCATGGTAGCGCCGGACCCGGAGCACCGAGCTGTTCCGAACCTGTCCGGGCGTTTTGAGGTCTGACCCCGAAGTCCCGACACTGGCCAGCGGAGGTGTGTGCAGTCGTCTTGAGCTGGGATGGGAGCCTCACCTTCTATGGAAGTTGCCCGGTGGCAGAGTCGAAAGGGTTACGGTCGATGAGAGGAGGGGGAGCGCGGGAGGAAGAAGGGAGCCCCCAGGGGTGTCCGCTCGGGTGGGCAGACCCGGAGCCGCCGGGGGGCCGGAGCGCGCGGGGGCCGGAGCGGCAGCGCAGGAGGGGCGCTCCCTCCTCTGTCCGCGGGCCCCGGCCTCTCCCGGGCGGGCCCCCGGTGCCGGTGGTGTAGACCGAGGGAAGGCGCTAGGAGGACTGACTGGCCGCGTGCCACGTCCACTGCATTTAAGTAATTAACCGCTTCCTCCCGTGCGCGGGCGCGCGCGGCTCCGGACGCCCTCGGCGAGCGCGCGCCGGACCTGTTGACTTTGCAGACTCTGCCTTTGGGCGCTCGGCGGCTCCGGGAGACGCTGGCTCTTGAGCTTGAAGTTGAGGCCGGCGGCCGCGCAGCACCCGCAGCTGCCGCCGCTGCCATTTTACCTGGCGTGAATTTTACGAGTCGCTGCCTGAGGAGGCTTAGTTTCAAATGATGCAATAGTGGAAGATCTGGAGGAGGCGGGTTAAGATTACCATCCAAGTCTTGAGTGCCGGGAAACTCCTGACGGTCAACACTATGTTTTAAATAGAGCCCTTAAAATAAAAACAAAACAAAAACCGAGCTGCAGCTTCTTTACGCGATCTGCAGACGAGAGGGCCAGCGGGGGTGATCCAGAACCTTCCTCACAGCCTGTCCTTTGTGATGAGGGCACCAAGATCACAGACCAATGAACTAGAGCTTGTGCTCACCTGCATCTGTTTAGTGTTGAGAATTCCAAACTACCCGTAAAAGCAAATGATGAAATAATTACATTTGTTGCCAATTTCATCTGTGACAACCTTTCTTTATCTATAGCTTTAGGCTGTCCTTTTGGTAGGTCACCGAACCAGCAATTTTTCATTCTTCAGTTCTTGTCTGTAATTAAGGTAGTAACACTTTCAGGGTGCTTTGACCCTACAGTCACTCCATTCCTCAAAAGTTGTTATGGTTCCCTGTTGTGTACTGAATTAAGTATCCATGCACCTGGCATGCAAGGCTCTGTACAGTGTCATCTCAGTCTGATGTTCCAGCCTTGTCCCCAGCTGCTTCTCTCTGTAGCCATTTAGTGTAATCAGTGTTATGCCCATATTACAAATGAGGAACCAAGTCAGGGAGTAGCTAGTAAATGTGGAGTGAAAATTTTGAATCCCTAAAATTTTCCGAGGCTCGCTCTTTCAGTGAGTCTGCTCACTGAAAAAAACTTTGCTGCACTTAGGGTTGTATAGTTGTCTAGACCAAGATATTGTTGAGAGAGAAAGGGAATGCTATTAATAATTAACATTTGAACAATAGGTGTAAATTGGTATACTCCCGGTCATGTTGCGACATCTGGCCACCCTAGCCATGCCCATTGCTTGCAAGATGAACTGAGGTATTGAGATGCATTAGCTAGGGATAAGGGCTCTAGCTCTGTGGGGGCAAGTTAGGTTTCAGAACAGCAAAGATCCTGGGACACTGATACTTGATGAATATATTCGTTGCATGAATGAATGAATGCAAAAAAGATGTTGCTTAATAATTTCTCAGTTTTTGCCATTTCTTTCATTCACTTTTTAAGTTTAATAACTATTAGGCACCTATTACATACTCGTTCTATACTGGTCCTAGGAGATGAGCAAAGTACAAATGGAATTTTTTGTACATGCCAAATCCACTTTTGTCCCTAATGGTGCACCCTTTCCATTGGTGTAAGTTTCACAAACATTTATTGAACATTTGCTCTGTGCTCAAACTTGGTAGGTGCCTTAGAAAGAGAAGACGGCAGTTTTGGCTCTGTAGGGTTCTCAGTCTGGGCAGGGAAATGTGACTTGTGTACACATCTCTAGAAAAGAACTCAAGGCAAGGTAAGCAAGTTAGAAGTAGTGTGTTGTAGACTGGGGTATCCTTATTTGTAGAAAGTCCCTAACTTACAGTGGGCTGAAGTGCTCTACACAGGAATGAACAAGACCCTGCTCTTCAACTTGACTGGTTGTGTGAACTAAAATGGCTTATTTCAGCTGGGAAGTTTTTCGAACAGATATACACTTAATAGTCTTTGTGGCCACTCTTTGATAGTAAAAGGGTGTGGGAAGTAAAAGGGTGTGTTTGGAAAAGTAGTGCAAAGTGGTGCAGTCGGAAAAGTAATAGCCTAGGAATTAGGTGAACTGGGCTCTCAGCTCTGTCGCTCATTTGCTCTGTAGCCCTTCATTCATTATGTGTGCAAACATCCGACTAGCCTGTAAATACGGTAGTGAACTAGACAGACAAGGGCCTTGTCCATAGCTGGTGACTGATTGAGCAGGCCTCTCAGCCTCTTCTTAGGGCTCCCTTATGTTCCCTCATATGGAGAAGGAGGGGCTGGATGAGCCCTAAGTGTTCTTCCAGCTCTAAAAGTCTGTGCTTGCGGAGGGGTGGGGGGCTCCTTTTTGGCAGAAGGGTTAATATTATGGGGATCCCTTTTCTTTCAAAGTGACTGAAGAGATGATGGTGGTAGAAGAGCTCTCATGGTAGCTGTGAGCTGCGGTGTTTTCCTAGGTAAATTGATGTTTCCTTTTCTAGGAGGATAAATGTGAGAATACAGAGGTGAGGACTTGCCACCTCAAGGGTGGCAAAAATTATTTCTGTGATGTGTGGTCCTTCAAAGCTTGGTTAACAAAATGTAATTTCTTCACATTGGGTTTTCTTGGGAATTGCACAAGCAGCATTGACATGAAGTTCATGAAAGGTATTCAGAAATTATGCAAGGTCAATACTACAAACCTATGGCAAACAGATGGCTGTGACTGGAGGACCAGCAGTTGCTTGATCTTGAAGTCAGCTCTCTCTTGGCGAACGCCTCATTCTTTTGTTTACTTTTCTGTTAATCCTTACCCAAGGGTATTTTTTCCATTGATTTTTATTTTATTTTAAAAAAATATATTTTTATTGATTTCAGACAGGAAGAAGAGGGAGAGAGAGAGAGAGGAACATCAGTGATGACAGAGTCATTGATCGGCTGCCTCCTGCACGCCTTCTACTGGGGATCAAGCCCGCAACCCGGGCATGTGCCCTGACCAGAATCAAACCATGATCTCCTGGATCCTAGGTTGATGCTCAACCGCTGAGCCACGCTGGCCAGGCTCCATTGATTTTTTAGAGAGAGTGGAAGGGCAGGAGGAAGAGAGAGAGAAAGAAACATCAATGTGAGATACACTGATTGGTTGCCTCCCATATGCGCCCGAATGGGGCCAGGGATCTAATCTGCAACCCAGGTATGTGCCCTTGACCAGCAATCAAACCAGAGATCTTCTAGCAAGTGGGCTGATGCTCTAACCACTGAGTCACACTGGCCAGGGTTGAACTCCTCATTCTTATGGGCTGCTGTTGGCTGCCCTTGTTGCTGTGTTTGGCCCTCTGAGCTTTTGTGTGATTTGGGATTTGAGAATTAAATAAAAATAACTTGTTTTTATTTTATTATTTAATCCTATTAAAATTATCCAGTCCACCGATAATTATGTTAAGTACTAAAAAGAGTATTCTCTAAAAGACATATCAACAATATCTATATGAATATCTAGCAGCTAGTTAAATTAAAAATTATTTTCTCATATGAAATGAGTTAATTTCACTAAAAATAACTTTTAAGAAGATAATTTTTCAATTGTTTTACCTTTGCTGGAAAGACAACAGTTTTGAGTGTCTTAAAAAAATTTGGGCCTGGCAGGGCATGGCTCAGGTTGAGCATCAACCTAGGATCCAGGAAATTTCGGCTCAGTTCCCGGTCAGGGCACATGCCCAGGTTGTGGGCTCGATCCCCAGTGGGGGGCATGCAGGAGGCAGCCCATCAGTGACTCTCTCATCATTGATGTTTCTGTCTCTCTCTCTCCTTCTCCCTTCCTCTCTCTGAAATCAATAAAGATATATTTTTAAAAAATTGGTTATATTTCTATTAGGTAGAAATTGATAATTTGCATATTGATACATTATATTTTATATTAAAATTCCATTAATGGTTACTCAGCAAATACAGTTATAAAGTTAAATGTTAACAGCTTTAAAATTTTAATTTAACTTGTTTGTTTTTTTAAAAAATATATCTTTATTGATTTCAGAGAGAGGAAGGGAGAGTGGGAGAGAGAGATAGAAACATAAATGATGAGAGAGTTGTCATTGATCGGCTGCCTCCTATATTCTCCTGACTGGAGATTGAGCCCACAACCTGATCATGTGCCCTGATTGGGAGTTGGACCTCAATCTCCTGGATCCTAGGTCGATGCTCAACTGCTGAGCCACGCCCGGCCAGGCTTAAGTTTTTTATTTAGTCATTCTGAACCCATTATTGAACAAAAAGTAAACTATACTTGCTCATTTTATGATAATGCACAGATATATCTCTGTGCTATTAAAATTTCATGGGGGGTATAGTTAAGCAGAAATGTCTAAAAAGGCTTCTTAGGGGGCAATAATGAAACAAAGTTGAGAAATCCTGGGTTAGGGAAGGAAATAGCTTATGTGACGGATGTTTCCATGGCCTGCTTTTTTGGCCCAGGATTTTTTAGGTCTAATTCTGATTTAGAAACGTTTTTCTTTGGAATTTTAGATGAAGTTTAGGTCAAATTGATTGCTACATTTTTCTTAGAATCAGCTTCATTCTTCCATTCCACCAGTCACCAGTGTTCCTTGAGCACTTCTTAGGTGCTAATAGCCTTTAGATGCTGGGAGTACTCACTAAGGTAAGACAGTGTTATTGCCCTGGAGGAACTCTCTTAGTTCTGTCTTTGGTCCAGGTTAGGTTTTAGGTAGGAGGGCCATATAATTTATTGTCATCGTAGGACACCATGAGAGTAAATGGGGTGCTTTCAGTAGTTGCCCTGGGACAGCAGGTGCAGAAAGCGATGGTTGACCACCCTAGTTTAGGGGCTGGCAAGGACTTTAAAGAGATGATCTTTGAACTGGGGCTTGGAGGGTAAGCAAGATTATGCTGGGAGGAGCAGGTGGGACAAGGCTCAGGCCTGGGTGGAAGTTGAGATAGGAGGGAATGAGAGTGCATCTGGGTTCAGCAGGGTACGCAGCCATGGGAAGGGGAGCTGGTGTGCTGTTTGAGGGTCAGTGGTATGGGGAGGGAGGGAAGGAGGGAGGAGCTGTTCAGTGACAATTATGGATTCCTATGTGGCTGGGTGGTGGTGCTGTTACCGCAGAAGAAGAGTATGGTTTAACCCACCCCCTTTTAGGTGGTTGTAGAGGATGGACAGACCTCATGCAGAATAAACTCACCCTTCTGGCTCACTGTGACTTCTTGTGGGAGCGTGGCCATTTTTTATGAGTGGATGAAATTAAAAACAGTGTTCGTAATTGGTTGTGCAGGTTAGTGGGAGGAAAAAATAGCATCAGCTTACCATCAGCCTCAACTCCTGCTCAGGTTAACAAACATGACATGTTTAATCTTGTATCTCTTGAAATCCCATATATTCTTGGAATGCTTCTTTCTCAGTGAAAGTTGCCCTCATTTTCTCCTTTCCTTCCCCCATACCTGGATACCCCCTTCCTTCCTTTCAAGTCCAGTTGTGCAGGTATACTTCTCTGTGCAGGTATCAGTTCTTCCTTGAGTTAGCTGTTTACCTTCTCATCTTAGTTCCTTGCCCTTGGGTGCTGTTACTAATCCAGAATGTGAATCTGATACTGTGAATTCTGTGAGGCTCATGGTTTCCATGTAGCCATCTGTTGACAGTTCCTCAGTCCCCAGTCTCAGGTGCCCCAGTCGCCATCTCAGGTGGGTCTCCTGAAGCCACTGTGTGCTCACTTCACAGAGGTTGAGTACCTGGGGACTCTTTGGGTACTTGTGAGGCTTCCTGGGGAGAGTTTTCCTTTGCAAGCCTTTGTTGGTCCCAGTGCTCTCTTCTTCCTCTCCTATGCTGAGTGGAAGTTGGCCATGTACTCAGCCACTCCGGCTAGTTGGCTGAATTGGTTAAGTCACCACACCTCTTCAAAGGGACTCCTGAAGTGTTGAATGCCTGGCAGTTTATCATGCCATTATGCATCTTAAGCAATTTATTTCAAGACTGTTGGTGTGTGTAGTAAATACTTTTCTGCTGAGATCTGGGGACATAGCCCCTTGAATGTATTGCTCATATATACAGAAGGCCTACATATTAAATATTTTAGTAAAATGATATATATTACATATATATTTGTTGGATCTCACTGTGACTAGTAACTGAGAAGAGTTACTGAGTTTAATGTGTTGGAGTCTGTCCTAGGTCTTGGAGAGGCAAACATGGTTCTCATCCTAAGTGATGGTCTTGTTGGGGATGCGGTCAGGTGTATAGACAAATAAATGTAATACTCCATGCTGGGAACCATGGAGGAGGGATGCCAGGGTGCTTTGGAGCACAGAGGAGGGTACCTCACCTGGAGGGGATTAGTTAGGGATGGCTTCCTGGAAGAGGCCATTTTTTAGGAATGCTGGATTCTGCAGGATAAATTTGGCTTAGCAGAGAGTTGGGCATGAGGAAACTCTTGAAGTTTGTCTCTGGGAAGGAGCTAGCAGGCATAAGGTATGGAAGTGAGGGAGAGCTTGTGGTGCTCTGGGTGGCAGGGACAAAAATACTGGAAGGGCAGAAAGGGCCATTCCACGACTTTCATACCAAATTGTGGATATCATGGTGTGTGTCTAGGGTTTCAAGCTGAGGAGAGGTATGGAGAGATCAGCCCTCTAGGTAGGTGGCTCTCCCTGGAGTGCATTAGTCTGACTGGAGGGAGACTATACAAGAGGTGGAGAGGCACATGCTTTTCTGGTATTTTGTTTTGTTTGTCCAATGACTGTTAACAGCCCACTGAAGGCCCACTCTATGCAAGGGAAGCTAAGCACTGGGGTAATGCGATAGGCAAGGTATGGTTTTGACCTCACTGGAGCAGACATTCAGGAATGTGGGCACGAACAAACAACTCTGTCCTGAAGTGTAGGGGGAGTCCAGAGAGTGTGAGCAGGCCTGGTGCTCCTAGAAGAGAGCTTTCACAGGGCTGCCACTGACACATGGTGAGGGCATGCCTCTACCCAGGCCAGTTGACTTGGTTTGCAGACCAAGTCTTTTCTGCCCAGCTGTGTGACTTAATCCTTGTGGGCCTGGTTTCCTTGTAGGAAACGTGAAGGAGTTGACATTAATGATCTGCTTCTGAAGTTCTCCTCACCTTTGACATCTGTGATCTAGAAGGTGATATTTGGCCTGGACTTTGACGGGTGGGATTTCAGCAGGCAGTGGTGGAGCAGGTCACACCTTCATTCCTGGAGGCAGAGGAAACATGTTCAGGCACGGACGAAGCAGATGGCGGCCGTTGTGCTGGAGTGGCGTGTGCGAGAGCTAGGTGGTTGAGGTGGCAGAGCAGGGCTGTGCCTGTCCCAGCAGATTTAGGTAGACCTTGGACCCTCAGCTAAGAAATTTGGGTGTTTTTGTTTTTTTTCTTTTTTCGTTTTGACAGTGGAAAGACCCATGTATTTTCCCATATTTGTGGAATGTTTCTCTCTCTCTCTTTCTCTCTCATTGAGTAAAAGAAGCAATGATGATAACATTTCTTGGTTTCGCTTTCTCCTTTCCTAACCCCATTTCCAAAGTGCAGTTTTAAACTGCTAACTAAACTGCAGGGTGGTGGTTAAGGAGACAGACGAGCGAGGCACGTTTGCGTAACTCCATAGGCCTGCGTTTCATCACATAGACTTACCTTCGGCTGGGTTCTGAGACACAGGACCGCCCTGACCCCCACTCTGGTGTGGTCAGCGGACCAGTCGGGGTTCTCTGAGGTGCTCTCAGTCCTTCTTTTCTTTCCTGCTTTCTTACCATTTTCTCCTAGGGCCCTGGGGTTCCTGGTCTTTTCTCCTCATGAGTCACAATTCTTTCCCTAAGAACTAAAGGATACAAACCTCAGATTCTCACATAGTTTTTCAGGCCAAGTGGGGTATGATCTTTTTGAGAGGAGGCAGGCAAAACAGACGGCACAGTGAGAGAGCCTGAAGAGAGAATGAGGGAATGAGGCCTGACTCCAGAACCTTGTCCCAGAAGCGCTCATATGTCATCATCTGTCAGAATCATCCACCGAGGGTATCTGTTGGTCAGGAACAGCCCCAGCACAGAGTGGTACTGAGCTTCTGAGGAGCGGCCAGCTTGGTTCAGGTCCTGGCTTCTCACTTGCTGTGTGACCTTTGGCATGCTGTTTAACTAGCTGATGCTCTTCGTTTATAAAGCTGGAACATACCTACCCCACAAGTTGATGATTTGGATGAAATAAGATTATTTCACAAAGCACCTGGACGTAGAAGTACTCCTAAAGGCCAGTTCTCTTTTCCCTTATGCTTTATCTTTAGGTATTGCTGTTACTGTTCATTACTTATGGGTTTGATGAAGAATGTGCCACAAATGTTTTAGTGCATTCAAATATAGTTTCACCTTATTTTTGCAGTCAGTTGAGAAGAAAATTCTGCAGAAGTATACGTCCTAGAAACAGCCAGGAAGTGACTGGCCCAAGGTCACTCAGCTTCCCTAGGCACAGAATCAGGGTTAGCAGCCAAGTGCTCTAACTCTGCACACAGTGCCCTTTCCACTAGGTTAGGGGACAGCTACTTCACAGGAAGGCCAAATATAGCCTGCCTACCTCCTGCCTGGTTTTGTAAATAAAGTTTTATTGGAACACAGCCATGTTCCCATTCATTCAGGTGTTGCTTATGAATGCTTACACACTACAATGGCAGCGTTGAGTAGTTGGGACACAGATCGTATGGTCTACATGGCCTAAACAGTTATAGGTCCTGTATAGAAAAAGTTTGCAGACCCCTGTACTAGGTGATTTCTCGGGCTATATGTAAGTTTGTTTATAATGTGTTGTAAGCCTTATGAATTAGATTTGCTTATTTCCTTAATGCTCATATAGGCATCAAAAACTAGGAGAAAGTGTAAATCCATTTGGCACATTCCATGAAGTGGTATCATACAAGTTATGGAGTCACATGATGTCCCAGGTCCTCCATGCAGAACCTTAGGTAAATGAATCGCTCTAAGTTTCAGTTTCTTCATCCGTAATTGGAGGTAATAGAGCCTTCTTCTGAGGGTTATGGTGAAGATTAAAGCCCCATAACGTGTTTAGCGTGTGGGGTGCAAATGTTGGCTCTTAGCACTATTATTAAGGATGTAGGATGTGGATATTTGACACCGTTTTCCCAACCCTATAAGGAACTGGCATTGTATACAGGTTGGCCCATCTAGGGTCCTGCACATCTCCCCTGGATCTGGTAGGATAGATGAAGATACCTCTTGGGCTAATCCCAGGCCTCCAGCTGGGTCAGTTCTGCAAATGTACAGTTCTTACACCTTTCCCTCCCTGAGGGGAGAGGGGAAATCACTTACCACAAAACAGAGTGGTAAACATGGGCTCAGAGGGTCATCTGTTCAAGCAGAACAGTGTTAGTATTTGTCAGCAAGGGAAGTGACAGTGGCAGTAATATTTTGAAAATGGCTTTTGCCCACCAACACATAAATAGTATGTGTAGTAACCTCAGGCATCTCCAAATGTTTTGATGTGTGGAAGTGTCCCTTTGTTAATATTAGTGAATGTCAATGGTTCTTATAGTTTTTCACGTGGCACGTAGATGTTAGTTGAGACTTGGGCCTGTAAAAGGTATGTTTGTGTTTGGTTACATAGTGTGAGGTTAAAAGGTAAAGGAGATGACAATGTATTTGCCTTTCTGGGCCCTGGCCCTGGGGGAGCTCTGGGATTCTTGTTCTGCCCCAAAGCAATGTGCTATGCCAGACTGCTCTTTCTAAAGTCCAAGTCCATTCTCACCTTGCTGCTTAAAATCTGTTCACAGCCTTTGAGGTACTATGCAGACACCTTAGCATGGCACACAAGGCCTTGTTTAGGATTCAGCTCAGTAGTTCTCACATGTTGGTGAGCATAGAGCACCTGGTTAGGGGGATGGGTGACTTGTTAAAATGTATGTTCCTAGGTCCCACCACGAGCCATTCCTATTCAGTGGGTCTGGGGTGGCTCCCAGGAGTTTTCATTCCTAACCTGACCTTTAACAGCAACCATGCTGAAGAGCTTGTAGATCCCCATCTACACCTCACATCTCTAAAGCTCAGTCCTTTCTCACTTCCCAGCTTTTTCATATGCTGTTCCTTCACTTGGCCAATTCCCTTTAGCATTTACAACCTCCCTTAGGTACTGCTCCTCCTCCAGCTTTCCCAGACACTTCTCCCCTCCTCCCCTCCCTTGCAGGTGCTCAACAACTACTTAACATTCTCAGCTCCCTGGAAGGATAAATATTTTCCTTTTGGCATATGTGCTATGCCACCCAACAGGGACAGGATGTAGGCGCCCTGGTGTTCAAAAGAAACCAGCATAGAAAGCAGCAAAGAAAGCCCCTTCAGTGCTTTCTAAGGTGTGAAGGAGAATTTACCTCCATTAATCTATTAGCGTTATCTCAGTGTACTTAAAAGAAGGCTGTATTGAAGTATAATCTACATGCCATAAATCCACTCCTTTTAAATGTATGTTTAGTAAATTTACAGAGTTGTGCAGCAGTTACTGCAATCAATTTAGGAGCATTTCCATCACCCCATTAAGATTCCATGGGCCCGTTTGCTCTCATCTCAATATACTTTCACACTTAAATTATTCAAAAAATTAAAAATCACCAGGATAACATAGAGTTTCCCAGGCAGAAATAAAAACAAGCAGCCATTATATATGATGGGGGTAGAGCAAAATTGTTAGGTATCAAAAAACAAGACTGGAGCGCAGGGTGTATTTGGGTCAGTGCTTGACTGGGCTCTAACACTGTGACATCATCAGACAAGAAGCCTGAGGGCTGCGTGAATTACCCTTGTCTAAACGAATATTTTGTCCTATTGCAATAAAGCAGATGTGTAGAGTGTATAGATGATGGTTTTCCCTGACTTTCTAGTTCATTCCCCCAGGCAGTTGCTATTTATTTGACATGTTTAGTGTCTTGCTAGAAAGATGAACAGGCAATTGCATTTCTAAGCCATTAACAGTTGAATAGACTGGCCGGCGTGGCTCAGCAGTTGAGCATGGACCTATGATCTAGGAGATCAAGGTCCAATTCCTGGTCAGGACACATGCTGGGGTTTCGGGCTCGATCCCCAGTAGGGGGCATGCAGGAGGCAGACGACCAATGACTCTCATCATTGTTGTTTCTCTCTCTCTCCCTCTCCCTTCTTCTCTCTGAAATCAATAAAGATATATTAAAACAAACATACAGCGAAAACAAAAAACCACAAAAAAGCCACAGTTGAATAAAGAGGACTGTCACTATAACTAAAGTCCCAAGTAGGACAGAGTTCAGCAAAATCAGCCTCTTGTCAGGCATCCCTGAATTTCAGATCTGTTCTGTCTGTGCCTAGGACGGCATGTGGGAGAGAAGAAAGAACATGGGTGGGCTTGCAGGTTAGGAGACATGGGTTGAGTTCGGCTACTTGCTGTGTTACCTTGGACAAGTTGTTTAGTTTCTCTGTGAACTTCAGTCTCTCATCAGTCAAATGGGGATTCTGATGCCCACCTCATAGAGTCCCTATGTGTAGCCCTTACACCTCACCTGGTGCCTGCCATACTGTAAATGCTTATTTGCAACCATTAATTTGACAAAATGTATAGATTTTGCTTTTTAGCAGTACACTCAGATGGCTAGAATTTTACAGACCAGGAAAGAGTCATGGTAAGATTGTATCAAATACTGCAACTTGCCATATTGAACAACTTGATATTGAACATTCATTTGCTGATATTAATTTAAGATCTAGTTTGGGGAGGGAAGGTATTCTTTTTGTTTTTACTTTAAAATACAAACCATGGCAGGTGTCCTTTTGGAGCACTGGCTCAAGACAGGTGACCAAGGCTGGAGCACTTGGAGCCCTAGCTTCCTGACTCCTGGAGTAGGGCTAAGTGAGATAATGCGCAGTCTAGCTGGGGAGCATTCACAAAGCGAGGACGATTATAATTTACTCATGTGCAATGCTTTTAGAAGCTGAAGTAGTCACAGTTCTAACAAGTTGCTTATTTAGTAATAATAACATTTGGTCTTCCAACTTTTCAAAACAGAAAAATTGAGGTTTATGGAGTTCTTTTTCATCAGACATAAAGCAAACCTACTCTGATTTTATAAATACAGTAGTAGGGATGACTTTACTAGGATGTGAGGCTCCACAAGTCTAATCCTATTGCTAAATATATTTGAAATTTAAAAAGTAAAGCTGGTAGCTTAGAAAGACTCCTTTTTTCTTCTTGAGACTTACCTGCTTTTATTCCCCTTTTGTACTTTGTGGTGGAGGAAGTTACATTTTATAAGATCCCTTTTTGATGTATACAAGCCCTGTCCAAGTCAGAATTTTGCTGTCTGGGGAAGGAAGTGTCACTTGTCAGCAGATTAGGCTCCTGCTGAGGGACATGTGACATGCTTAAGTGAATTCCTATCCCTTTGTTCAAGACTGAAAGGCATTACATTTCAACTGTGGCAATTTGGAGACAATTGTCCTTCCTGTAATTATTTCAGAAGCAAACACGAGGATTTGGAGGAACAATTTGAACAGCATTGCTCAACCACTAAAGCCCTCCCCTCCCCTCTTCATTTTTGATTTTCCCTTTCTGTTCCACTCAATTGACCCTCCTTTTGCTCCACCTCTCTGTCATCAGCTAGTCTGTCTAATCGTCCTGCAGAACATGGCTCCTTACTGCAAACCAGTCCCTTCAGCTCATCGCCACCGCCAGCTCCCCAGTCCACGCTGTCGCTTCTCTGGGGAGCCCTGGGAGAGCACCCTAACTGGTCTCGTGGCTCCCCTCTCCCTTCTGCAATCCACCCTTCACTCTATCCAAGTGCCCGTGTACGAACATTCGTACAGGGGACTTCCTGCTGCAAACTGGTTAGTGGCTTTCTGTAACATTCAGAATAAAACCCACACTACTTCTTGTGGGCTACACTGTCTGGCTTTTGCCTTCCTCCTCCAGTGTACCCCTCCCCCCCGCTGTAGCCACCCTAGCTGCAGGCAGGTTTTTTAAACCTGCCCCGTTCCCTCCCACACAGCGCTCCTGCATGGCTACTTCCCAGCCTGGTGCACTTCCCCAGCCCTTCACATGACTGGCTCCTTCTCAACTTTCCGCCCTCACCTTCAAGATCAGGTTCCGAGCGCTGCAGTGCTCAGGTTCCATCATCAAAGCAGCCTCTCTCTTTTCTCTGTCCCGTTTATTTCCTCTTAGATGTGATCACACTCTATATTATCTCCTTTGTTTATTTTCTTCTCTGTCATCTGTCTCACTCCCTCCGGTTTCAGGGCGGGAAGCTAAAACAAACCTCTGTAGGTAGTTTAAATCAGAAGAGTTTAAGGGAAATAGGTGTTTACAAATTTCATGGAGGGACCGAAGGAGTGCTTCTTGGCTGGGCCTCCGGGAATGACTCTCAGTCCCACCCAGAGCTGGCCACTAGGGGAGGTGCTGGTTGTACTCCGCGGCTGGTGTCTCTAGAGCTGTGTTGGCAGTAACTGGGATTCAGGGGCGGGGAAGCTGGAATTGAGAAGCTGCTGCCGCCACTGTCTTCTGTATGCAGGAAGCTGGAGAGTGGATGCTGGGGCACCTCTCTGGAAACAACCCCGAGTTTCCTCAGCCTTGCTTGACAGCAAGAAAAGTCAGACAGGGGCAGGAGAATGACCTCAGCCTTTTGGATCTTGCACAAGGTATATCCGAAAGGGTGTAACCTAACCCTCGCCCAGAGTCAGCTCACTTCCTCTACAGCCACAAATCTGTTAGCCTCACAGGAGTTCCAGTCTTTGTGAATTATGCTGAAGTTCCTCAAATTTCTGTTGTGATCTTGCAGAACTCTATTATAATTCGCTCGTTTTGTTGTGCTAGCTGTTTCTCTTCTTCTTAATGTTGGCAGTTCTTTTTTCCTCTATATTCTCGTTTTAATAAAGTCCATTCTGTAATGCACACTGGTGGGTCAGGTAGGTAAGTCAGTGGCTACATTTCTCAGTTTGCATTAGGGGAATCAGAAAAATAATTGAGTCTTACTGCTAAAGTTTAGATATGCCTTAACCTTGTAAGATTCCTTGGCAAACAGTTCTCATAAGAAGCAAGTTCTATTATTAGAATTTGCTCAGAGGGGTAAATAGTGAGAAATTTAAAAGTTGCCTACGCCAAATCTGTGACAATTTGAGCATGAAAATAACTGACAGTAATGTATTATAGACCATTTAAAACTGTAGGAATCCTTGAAATCCATGTTGATGATAACTAGATAGATAAAAGGGGGGACTGGAGGGTTTTTACTTTAGTAGAATGCCCAAGGCCAACTGGTGAAGGTGGAGGGAGTGCTGGAGTAACTATGAAGTGGAGAAATTGGACAATACTTTGACCAGGTAATCGAAATTAACGTCACCAGTGGGGGCAGCTGAACCTCTCTGCCTCCAGATATAAATGACCTGACAAGGACACAGTGTCCCTTCTGTAGTAGTCTAACCTGAATCTAATCACCGGGAAACAACAGAGAAACTTTAAATAAGGAAGGTTCTGTTTTTAAGAAAATGAGAAGAGGGCTGTATTCTCAAAATATTCCAGTGTCATAAAAGACAAAGGCTGTGAAAATGTTTTGTATTAAAGGAGGCCAGGAGCCGTGACAGCTAAATAGAGTACTTGACCCGAGACTCCTGGTCCTCTGCTGTAGGGGGAAAATGCTATAAGGGAAAATTGTTGGG
Source organism: Miniopterus schreibersii (assembly GCF_964146895.1). Classification (NCBI taxonomy): domain Eukaryota; kingdom Metazoa; phylum Chordata; class Mammalia; order Chiroptera; family Miniopteridae; genus Miniopterus; species Miniopterus schreibersii. Next base: position 52,144,111 of record NC_138111.1, on the reverse strand, counting down.
TTAATAGACAAAATTGGAAAATGGACGGTAGTTTAAATTTACTGAAGTGGTTATATGAGAGAATGTCCTTATTTGTAGGAAATATACGCTGAACTATTTAGAGATAAAGGGTCACAATGTATGTAATTTACTCTGCAGTGGTTTAGAAAAAAAATATCTAGCTAACTAGCTAGAAAAGGGAAAGGCGGGTGGGAAGGGAGAGGAAAGAGCAGGTTATAAAGCAAATAAGCCAAAATGTTCATAGCAGATGAATCTGCATACATGACACATAGGTGTTCCTTGTACTGTTCTTATTCTGGTAACGTTTCTGTCAATTTGAAATTATTTCTAAATAAAAAGATTTTTAAAAGATTTTTTAAAAAAGTTTTACTTCTAGAGACTGAAAGTGCTCTTCACTTATACCAGGCATGGAAGGGTTTGGGTTATAAAATAAATTTAGCCGAAATGTCACCTTCCTTACTGTGCTTGAGGCTTGTTGGATCTGCATTTCTCAAGTGATGCATTAAGCTTTTTATATTGTTCAGATTGTTCATTCTTTGTTTTACAAATTTGTTAAACAAATAATACATAAAAGCATTATTGTGATAAAAGATTTAAATCATTCACAAGCCAAACATGATCTTTTCCTTTACTATTTCCTCCCTCTCCCTCCTCAGAAGAAATCACTGAGTTTTTATTAATATAAATGGATTCTTAGACCATATAGCTTTCCCAGGACTAGTTTTTTCATTTAACATATTTTATAGATGTTTCCATTACTTGCTTTATTCTTTTTATAATGACCAAAGAGAATTGGGCTCATACAGTTGTACAATAATTTATTGGACCACTTCCCTATTGAAAATAATTTGTGTAGTTTCTCCTTTTTTTACCCAGTACAGTATGTACTGTAATAGATGGATCTGTTGGCAGCCGGCAACAACAGCACCGGGTGTTAGACCAGTGGGGTCAGACTGGACCTGGGTTCTGCAACCTCGGCACTTGAGTTCTGGCTAGGAAAGAATTCAGATCCAAGACTCAAACTATAAGAGAACATTTATTTAGAAAATCATAGAGGTAGGAGAAGTAATTTCATAGAAGAAATGGGCTTAGGATACAAGGTATAGAGGCAAAGGAAGGGCCCTTGGAGCTTAGAAGTGAGGAAGGTGAAGGGCCTGGGGCTAGGGGGTGGGTAGGGAAAGTCTCCGGCCTGCTCCCAGACTCCCTGGAGGGAGCTCTGGGTCCTAAGGGTTTTAAGGGTGGAGATTTTAGGGGAGGTCCCAGGGGAAGATCTCAGTAGAATATTCAGCATCTTTCCAGGTGCATCCATTCAGGGCCTGAGTCTCCACTGATTGATTGGTCGGTGCCAGGGCAGGGGGGTCATAATTCAATGCAGCTGGTCCTGAGGTCAGCTGTGGTGTCACTGGTCTGGTTTTTCTGCTTTTCTGGGCCCGAAAATTTGAGGGTCGAACGAGGTGATGCAAGAGGTTTCTTTTTGCTCATCCTTAGGCTGCTCTGGAGCCTTTTAGCTATAGAGCCGCTTTAATGATAACAAAATAAATCGCTTATTAGTTGTGTCAACACTATGCTGGGGCACTGAATACATTATCTCATTTAAACTTCATAACAATGAGACAAACTAAGTGATATTATTCCATTTGCACAGATAGAAAAACTGAGACTGAGATTCATCTATGGGATGGTGGATAAATTAATTAAATCTTTATTAGTCTTAGTTTTCTTTTTTTTTTTTTAAAGCATATCTTTATTTATTTCAGAAAGAGGAAAGTAGGGGGGGAGAGAGAGATAGAAACATCAATGGTGAGAGAGTCATTGATCGGCTGCCTAGCCCACACCCCGGGCATGTGCCCTGACCAGGAATCGAACCCCGATCTCCTGGATCTTAGGCTGATGCTCAACCACCGAGCCACGCCTGGCTGGGCAGTCTTAGTTTTCTTATTTGGACATGATAGTAGTCTTATCTCCTAGGGTCATGATACACATTAAATGAGTTAATGAATGTAAGGATTTAGAGCGGTTTTTGGCACTCAGATGTGTTACCTGTTGTTATTATTGTTATTATTATTATCAGAACACAGTAGTAGTAATAGTAATAAAAGAGGTGAAATGCTCACTTTTTATGATTGATTGTGAGTTAGAAATAAGCATCTAAGTGTCCAACATAGTGCCTGGGTGTTAATAAATGGAATTTATGGTTATTTACTCATAGGTAGAAGCTATGAGCTCTATTCATTTTAATTTTAAAATAACTTTAGTAGTGATGCTTTCAAAATTACCCAGTTTAAAACAGTCTCGTGGTTCTGTTTGTTTTGTGTAAAATTATTCTTCTGCAGAAATGGTATGCCTTAAATATTCCTCTGTGGACTACAGATTAGGGAGGGCTGGCACTAGAGGACAGAAGTGCTTGTCATATTAAGTGATTGCCAAGGTTAATTTCTCAACCATAAAAACAGTAGCAGAGGAATGTGTACACGAGAGTAAAATAACTTGCTCATTTATGTTAAACAAATCCAACAGTACACAATTGTAAAAATCTTGTTTTGCATATGTACTCTTTATTACACACCGTACATCACTGTACAGATTTTGTTTGTACGTACCCATTCCTCTATGAGGTTATATCCAAAACCACTTGTACTCTATTATAATGACAATTTAAAGTATTTGTTCAATGTTAATTTTGACTATATATTTTCCTTGTAAGTACTGACCTCAGAACTTAACCCCTGCCTAAACCGAAACTTAACTCCGTATTTGTAACAAAATGCATGAAAGGAAATATTTTCCTCCTTCGTATAGCTAAACATTTCGTTTTTATTAACACACAAATCTATGTATTTGTGGAAACTAAAGCCAAGCTGTCTAATTTAGTTATTGTTTTTTGTGAGAGTGACATCTGCTGGTTCCTTTTTAATTCTCATGGTTCCTCTGTGCTTGGCTAGAAGTTGTTGCAAATTCCAAAGAGTCATTTTGTGAACTGCTTTGCTTGGTACTTAACACACTAGTTAACTATCAAGGATCAAGTTAGTACCACTGATACGGCTCAAAATCTGAGAAGTTCAGCAGTCCTTTTAGATGCAGTCCCTCTGAATGCCAGCTTTTTCTGAGGGTGATGGACAAACAGCTTCCTCACTGGGGAGGATTTCTGTTTAATTCAGAGAATTTAGGATTTTGAATAAGGGATGGTGTCTATGTCAACCTGTCTGCTTTACTCATAAGGAGTCTGGAGCCCCTAGCTGTTGGGTGTACTGGCCAAGGTCACATTGTGTTGGTTGAGGTCACTCTGCTCCCCACTGAGCTGAGGACCTGGGCTCTGTGCCCATAAGTTATGTTTATCATGTTGGGTAACCCACTGAGTAAGAAGGGTCTGGGCATTAAACAATAAGAGGTCAAAGCATTTTAAGATAGGAGAAGTAAAGGCAGCTAACATTTTCGAGTACCTATTTGCTATAAACATTCCCACATTTGGCCTCTTTTCTCTCTTGCAAAAGGAGGTGCAGAATCTTTGGTGTGAAAAAGAGTTGTTGAGGAAATAGAGTAGGGCATCCTGGCTCCATGAGTCCACTGATCCATCCCACATCTGAGTATCCTATGGAATGGTATTGAGCCTGTTTTGAGTCAGACCTGTACTATGCATTATCTCACTAGCATCCTTACAGAAGTCCAGGAGGTGGTTGAAATCCCCATTCTACACATCAGGAAGTGGAGGGTGGAAAGGGCGAGTCCCACCCAGAATCAGGGGTAGACCTGAGATTCAGACCCAGACAGGTCTAAATAAAACTTTCAGGCCTAAATATGTTTCTCACTGTACTATGTTGGAAATGTACTACATTATTACTGTAATGTTTGAGTGAATCATTGGTTAAAGCCTAACTCAACAACACATGATAGTTGCTTAGTAAAAATGTGCTCAATTTATTTGCTCAAAGTAATCCTATGTAGTGAAATGACTGTTCCTCTGTATACCTAATTTTCACTATCAGATCTGTGATTTTTGCTAAATATGAAGCTTTGAGAAAAAAGACAGAATTTATGAGGTAATATTAGAGCACTTCCCTAGACAGGAGCAACTAGAGAACTATATTAAAGTGATACTTGGAGAATCTGTCCAATTATTTTCAATCTCACGTGATGAATGTTTAAAAATTTCTAAGGCATAAATTTTTCTTCTGGCAGGTGATTTTATGGTTTGTAGTTTTAAAAATTAAAAAACTCTATATTTGAATAATATTTGAATAACTCCAGTTATTTACTAAGTATATAAAAAAAAAATCAGAATTTACAAATCTTCTGGGCAGGTTCAGAAGATGAACTCTGTGTCATGTTCTTTTTTCTGTGTGCTTTACTGGAGAATTTAGGCCCATATGGGGACTTAGAGTATGAGTAATCTCTAGTGTGTGGACCCCAGTTGCTTTCCCCCTTTGATTAATAGCTCTGTGGGTCAGTTAAGGTTTCACAGGGAATGCACATTGATGTTAATTTGGGGGGAGGTATGAGTTGTGTTTGCACTCTGCAGACCGAGTAATGAGGATGCTGAGGCTGAGGTTTACATTTGTATTCAGGGGGACTCAGGGCATTGACACTTCATCACACAACGTGAAATTAAAAAAAAAAAGTAGCATTATATATAAAATGCAACTGTGCGTGGAGCCCTAGGATCTAGTTGGGGAGTTTAAATGCTCCAGCAGGCCATGGGCTATTTTTTTGAGCTTGACAAATAGGTTGGATGGCAGAGAAATGGATGGCAGATATGAGCAGAATGAAAAATTATTCCTGACAGATCAGTTTAGGGCAAATCTATTTATGTAGATTTATTTCTATGTTTTTATTGATTTTAGAGAGGAAGAGAGAGGGAGAGAGAGAAACGTCAATCGGCTGCCTTCCGCATGCCTCTTGAGCCCACAACCTGGGCATGTGCCCTGACTGGGAATCGAACGTGGGACCTTTTGCTGCATGGGATGACTCTCAACCAACTGAGCCATACCAGCCAGGGCACAAATATACCTTTTTAGAAAAGTTCTTTACCCAGTCTTTCTTCTAAATGTCATTTCATGGCTCTGCTGGGCGTGGCTCAGCAGTTGAGTGTCTACCTAGGATCCAGGCAATCAGGGTTCGATTCCTGGTCAGGGCACATGCCCGGGTTGCAGACTTGATTCCCAGTTGGGGGCGTGCAGGAGGCAGCCGATCAATGACTCTCATCATTGATGTTTTCATCTCGCCCTCTCCCTCTCCTTTCCTCTCTCTGAAATCAATTAAGATATATTAAAAAAAAATTAAAAGTCATTTCATGGACACATAGTAAAGATGTATTGTAAATTAATAGTCCTGGTTTAGAAAAATCAATACTTTATTGACGTTACAGTGGGGAATGATGTCATTTAAGTTTTCGTGTTTTTCATATGATTCCTTTAACTAGTAGTGTGCCCTTTCCTTTTATGTATGAAAAGATTTACAACCAATATTTGAGGAATCTTCCTGGTGTGTCACTACGGTGATGATGAAGTATAACAACTGATGTCAGCCTGGTTTCCCATTTTGAATATCTTGATTCACCAGACGTGAGGGCCATGCAGAGTAGCATTTTCAGTCTTAGGACCTCAGTATCCATAGCTCTGAATCCCTGCCCTAGTCCTGGGGGAGGCTGGGGCACTGTCTTCATGTCTCATCTTCCTGGAACGGGTCCACATGTACCCTGGAGCCCCGCGTAGAACCTGTGGTTTGTCAGAGTTCTCAGCAGTTTTAGGATTCTTTGAGCCCACGGAACCAACACACGGCATCGCTGGTCAATAGAACGGAATGTTGGGTGGAAGCTCCAGCGAGGAGGGTCTGGGGCCATGTGGGGCTGGTTCTCACTGAGGCCGAAGGTGTCTACAGAGTCCTGTCATACTTTGTCATTCCTTTCTAAAGAACAACAGTTAGATGAGAACATGGTAACGTCACCTCACAGACCCCATGAAGTCGTCCATATGACAGAGGGACAAATGGAGAAAGAGGCAGAGCAGGAGGAGGTAAGGGGAGACAGGGAGAGGCCCTAGAGAAGTGAGTCAGCATTTTGGATTTGTGGGACCTAGTTTTAATTTTTATTGTGTTCCTTCTGACTTCCTCTTTCTTCTTGGAGTAATATTTATCATATTCCTTTTCATGCCACAAAGTGAATTAAAATTCAGATGAGGAGGCTTGAAAGGTTTGTAAATCTATTTGGTCTTTTTGGAAATTAATGGAGACTCTCTAAATTATTACTGTTAATAGCATCTTTGTCATTTGTGTTACTTTTTGTGTTTTAGTTATTTTTAATTTTATTTTTTATTACAGTTTACATTCCATATTATTTTGTTTTGTTGCTGGTGTACAGCATAGGGGTTAGCCAATCATATACTTTACAAAGTGTTCCCCAATATTTCCAGTACCCACCTGGCACTATACATAGTTATTATGATATTACTGACTATATTCCCAGTGCTGTACTTTTCATCCTGGTGGCTGTCATCTTTATTCTTGGTCTCTTCCCCTTCAGGATAAAAATAATGTAAACATTTTTATCATTAGTATCTTCATTATTTAAGATTCTTAAGTTAATTAAACACTTATTAAGAACCTGTTGTCATTTCAATACACTTTTATACATTTTTATACTCAGAATATAACCAAGTTAACCAATTAACATGAAAATTGTTCAGAAAAGCATTAATAGTTGATACAGCACTCCCATCCCCTTTCCTCACTTCTTTTTTTTTAAAAAATATATTTTTATTGATTTCATAGAAAGGAAGGGAGAGGGAGAGATAAACATCAATGATGAGGGTAATTGATCGGCTGCCTCCTGCATGCTCCCTGCTGGGGATCGAGCTGGGAAATCTAACCTCGATCTCCTGGATCATAGGCGGAAGCTCAACTGCTGAACCACGCCAGCTGGGCCCTTTTCCTCACTTCTATATCCATTTTTACAACCAAGGTCCTCTATCCATCTGGGGTAGGCTCCCTACTCAGCAGGGAGCAAGCCCCGGAGGGCTAGCATTGAATCCAGAAAGTCCTCCAGGGAATCTTTCAACTAACAGGGTTAATCCATTTGCTAAATTGCAAAATGAAACTGCTCAAGGTAATGAGCATCCACCACAAGACAAGGGTACTCAGTCAACCAGCCAGCCGACAGTTATTTGCTAAGAGTCTATGACGTGTAAAGCACTGTGCTGGGTTATAAAGTGGATTCAAAAGGAGTATAATAGCCCTTGACTCTACCCAGGAAGTCAAGATAAGCTCTTGAAAAAATCGTTACGGTTGTGAGGCACTGTGTGATCAGGAACCAGGTGTGGTGAATTAAACATTTGCTGTACCGGTCCCAGGGGAGTGGCTTCTCCAGGTCCTTTGGCTCCCCCATGGGAATGGGGGAGGCAACGGCAGCTGCCTTCAAGGGAAGAGCTAATCACTGAGGCTTTCCTATGAGCAAACCCTATTGGTCAGCAGCATGAGCTTTCCTGTCTTATTTTCCTCAAACTGGAAGGACTCAGGATGCTTCTCTGACTGTATGCATTTCAACTGAGTCCACATGGTGTGCCTGCCCGGTACTGGAAGGTTTAAGGGAAACCAGTTTATGGTAATCACTGTAATGGAAAGAAAATCAACCTGAGAAGTACTGGGAAGTTGATGGTGAGCATGGAGAAGCAGAGATCAGAGGTAGAAAATGCCAGTTTGGCTGTGTGATGAATATATGAGGGCATACATAGTGCTGGGTGGGAGGCTGTGGACTAGCAGCCCACTGCAGATCAAGTGCCAAACCTAGGGGTCCTGATGGGAACCCACAGAGCAAAGGAGCTCCCTCGGGCAGCAGCAGGAAGGGATGGAATTTGAGCCGGGTGTCAGGACCGAGAGTCAGAGGGAGAGGAGGCCGTTGGTCCCTGGGTACATGGTACATGAGGTATGAGTGGACGGCCTCTTCGACTTCTGGTCTTCATCCCTCAGGCAGGCCCACATCAGTTCCCCAGGGATCTGGGAAAATGTATTTGCAGGTACCCAGGGAGACAGTATGTTGTTGCTATTAGAAATTAGAAATATGACTCTCATGAAGATATAAAATGAACATGCCAGCGTTTAATTTAGGTGGAAACTGGTGGTAAACTGATTCAAAGGGTATTTGAGGAACTGGGTATTTATAGGCTATACATAAAACCTGGGTAGTGTCCAACAGGGCAATATAACTACAACCTTTGAGGTTTTTATACCATTCGGAAATCTACACATTAACATGTAACCTCATTGTGTCTGGGTTCTAACCAGACAGTGAACAGCAAAGTCAAACCCAAGTACATTCTCCTGGAGAGGGCTTGTTCCAGCAGTGCTGCAGGGTCATGTGAGAGGAAGAGCTTCCCACTCCCCTCCCACGCCCTTTCCACTCCTGCCCAGCTGCCTCAGTTCCAAGTTCTGTTAACACTTAAGAACTAGGTTGGAGTTAAGGAAACCTGAGATTGAATTCTGATTCCTTCACTTACCAGTTGTGTGATATTGGGCAGGTAGTTCCCTGCAACTGGACTTACTTGCTGTAAATTGGGAGGAGCAACTGAGATAGCTTTTGTAAATCCCCTGGCACCCGATAGGCAATCAGTAAATCTTCGTGCTGCTCTTTCCTCTTTATAAAATGAAAACAAGTTTTACCTTTTGTCTGGACTTCATAGACAAAGTTCCCTCCTCCCCTCCCTCCCTCTGTTCCTCCCTCTCTTTTTTCCTTCCTCACTTCCAGTTTTTTAGAATAATATCCTAGAACTCCATGGATTTCCTGCATTACTAGTGGAGGTATTCTATTGGATTTTCATCTAAATGGAAAATAGATTTTAATATAAAAAAAAAAAATAATCCTCACCCGAGGACATTTTCATTGATTTTTAGAGAGACGGGAAGGGATGGGGAAGGGCGGGGGAGAGAGAGAGACATTCATCAGCTGCCTCCTGTCTGGCAATTGAACCTGCAACCTAGGTACACGCCCTGACTGGGAATTGAACCTGCGACCTTTCAGTGTACAGGTTGGTACTCCTACCAACTGGCTAGGGAGATTTTAGCATTTTTTAATTAAAAAACATTTCCCGCCTTTTTTGAGAGAATTAACAAGTAGCACTGTATAAGTTAGAGGTGTACAGCATCATGATTTGAGATAGGTATTATTCCAGGGTGATTAGCATGGTGGGGTTAACATATCCATCACCTTACATATTTAGTGGTTTTCCTTTTTTTTTTTGTGGTGAGAACTTTTAAGATCTACTCTCAGTAGCTTTCAAATATATCACACAGTATCGTCAGCCATGGTCGCCACCTTGCATAGTAAGCTTTATTTAGAGAACCCTCTGCATATGAAAAAATGGAGAGATGTTACTTCATTAAAGATGATTTCTTATTTGATATTTGATTTTCTGAGGGTGGTGGTGGAGGTATTTCTTGTTTAAGTGTAACTATCAACCTGCTCTTCTTTTAAACGGAGAGCTGGCCTCCGCAGTTGTCCTTTCTGAAGCCGTTCAGTATTTCCTTGTCTACTGTGCGCCTGCTCTGGGTTGAGCTTTTCGAGCGGGGAGACTAATGAACAGAAGCCTTCCAGGAGCCTGCTCCCCACCTGTCTCCTTACTTGGCAAAGGCCAGCCCAGGTGGGGTTAACAGTGATGCCCGAGGGATTGCAGGCTGGTGTCTGGTACAGGCACCTGATCCTCACAGCCGGGTTTGGGTTTCTGGAGAGCAGATTCTCTCCCCCACAGCCCCTCGCATGATAACCTGTGCGCTGGCATGTGGGACATTGGCCTGTGGTTCAAAATGGCAAAGGCTGTGATATCAAGAGCCTCTTCAGACTTCTGATTTGGAGAAAGGAGTCCTTTTCTAGTTAGAAATTTTTATAGAGGTCAGAGAAGCATCTCTTTACTTTTGGCTTAGGATATTTGTTTCTTCAGGACTCACTCATTTCGCTGCCTTGGCTGGCTTATGAGCTTCTGATGGTGCTCCGAGAGATTGAGGATAAGATGGAATTGCCCTTGACTCTACCTCCCTCCCTTGCAGAACACGGTATTAATGTAGATTAATAGGTCAGGGATCCCCAATTACAAACTCAGGTCTGCCACTACTTATATTATTGTTTCTTCTTTTTAGTATTTATACATTTTCCCCCCTGTCCTGCCTGCATGCAAAATGCAGTGTAGTTTAAATTGTTGAGTATTAATGGTCACACAAGGGGGAAGTTTTGTAACCCCATTTCTTCATTTCTGTGTCATAGCTCTCAATAAGGTGATATGATCAGTACCTTGACAGTCCATGCTCATCAGTTCATTCATTCAGTAGGCAGCATGTATTTATTGAGCAGCAACTCTGTGCCAATCACTGGTGAGTTTTCTGTAAACATGATAAATAAGAACCTGTCCTGATGGAGACAGATTGTAGCCAAATAAACAGACAAGGTGATGTGAGACCATGATACGATTATGAATGAAATAGATCAGATGATGAAAAGCTATAAGTAAACTGCTATTTTTAGTAGTTTTAATTAGGGTTATCAGACCAGTCTCCTTGAAGAAGTGGCTTTCTGAGCTGAAAACAGAAGGCTGAGTGATCAGCCACGGGAAGAGTTGAGTGAAGAGCATTCTGTGAAAGAGAGAGCAGTTTGGAAAGGTGTGGGATGAGTTTGCCTTGTTCAGGGAGCAGAAACTCAGACCTCTGCCTGATGTGGAGTGAGGAAGGGGGAAGGTGGGTGGAGAGGTGGGCAGGGCCATTTAGCGTTTCCTAGACCATGGGAAGGAGTTTGGGTTCATTCTCGATGCAATGGAAAGCTCTTGGAGAGATATAGAGCAGTGGAATGGCATGAGCTTATTAAAAGAAGAGAAAGAAAAGACGAGAGTAACCATGGCTGTTGTGTGAAGAACTGAATGAAGGGTGTCAAGCGTGGGAGTAGGGAGCACAGTGTAGTCCTTGTGCGGGAGGGATGTGTGAGAAGGATGATTTGACGGTTCAGCCAGGTTACGGTGGGGCCCAGATACCTGGATTTGATTTTGCAGCTATGAGGGAGCTTTGCATACGTTTGAATTTGAGTGAGTATGTGTGTGTATAATTATGAGTTTATGTGTGAGGCTGTGTGTGAGTCTCAATGTGTATGAGTGTGGGGTGCATGTGTGGATTTGTGAGTGGATATAAATGTGTGTGTGGGTTTGGGTTTTTGTAGCTTTTGAACAGGCCATTGGCATGTTCCTTCAGGGCTGTCCTATGTGGCACAGATTTACAGACTAAACTGGGGGAAAGGCTGGTGGCAGGAAGACAAGCTAGGAGGGTACTGAAGTTAGATGTGGAATGAGGGCCCAGAGGATGCTAACTTGGTTAGCAATGGAAAAAGAATACTGAATTGGGTACATCCTGTTATTTATTTTCTATCTGGGATGAGAGACTGAGGAGTGAAAACTCCATCAGAGAAGCCACACTCTTTCAAAGTACCCCAGTTTGGTTGTTAGCCAAGTATTTTACCGGTCTTAATTATTTTTAAAGAATTAGGTAGAGTTTCTGATGAGTAGTCAGCTGACAGCCTTATGGGAGCTCCTTTGTAGGTATCCATATTTCAGGAGAAGAATCCCTTCCATGCCTAGCTCAAAGTCTATCCAGGAAAAGAGTGGCTCATATGGCACCAGCAGCCCAATAATGGAGCAGCACCCACAGCGGCAATAGAAGCAGCAGAAAACAAAATGGAAGTTCATAAACTGAGAAAGTTGGAATCAACTTGGTTTTGACTTTGTCTCTCTTTAAAAGAGTCTCTGAAAGATTGGTGTCATCTCAGTGAACTTGTGTTATAAATAAAAGTCAAAATTAGAAAAAAAAAAAAATTAAACCTCACTTAAATTCATGTGCTTGCTTTCTCTGAAAGACATTTCATGAGTGAGAGTTGAGTGGTTGACCTGCACCCCACCCAGACTGCCCCGGCCCCTGCACACACACACACTTGTTTTCTTGTTTACCTTTAGAGTTCTGGATTCTTGAGAAACTCATTGTATTTTTTGTTCCCCCTCAGGACATTTTTGAAGATGCCTTGGACACCATCTCTACGTAAGTAGTAACATAATAAAAAGTGTGTTGTAAATAAAAATTGATGGTTCTGTAAAATGTGAATTTCATTTTTGTGTTTTTGAGATTAGTGACCACTGTCAGAAGAAAGTTGCTTTTCTGTAGTTCGAGTTAGGACATGGTTATGCTTAAAACAGGATCTATCTAAAATTACTATCAAATATATTTTGAGTAGTATTTCTTATAACATTAATTAAACTAAAATAAAAGAAAGTTTTGTAGCACATTAAATTTTGTTTATAGCTCACCCCTTTACAGGTTTCCCCCATTATCTGAAATAGAGCATTCCTATGAAACCCTTTGTAACCCAAATGGTGTAAAGCCAAGAAGCAACTACCAATAATTTATATGGGGGAAAATTTTGAGCATTCCTAGACTCCCAAAATAACCTACCAAATCATACCAAATAACACATAAACATACCAAACACAAAAATAACACTAATATATAGTAAACTCAGGAATGCACAGAATAAATTAAAATAAAGCACAGATGCTCACAGACACAGTTCAGAGTACGGGGGCTTGAAGCTGAGGTGCTGAGACGCTGAGTGGCTCTGGGGAAGGCCCTCGGGGGGCCGCTCTCGATGCTCGGGGCTCACGCAGACTCTAAGGGCTCGCTGCAGAACAAGCGCTGAATGCTCTTTCCACTTTTCGCCTTTTTAAAAAAAGTGAAAATCCTCTTCTTTCTTTCCATTAGTAGAAACAGGTACTAATATAGGTCTTTTGTAAAAGTGAAGTGGCATAAGGTGAATTTTTGAAAAGCGGCAATTCCTGTACACCTTGTTCATCTTTCCTTACGTGCTTAACCTCATACTGTAGACTTTTGCTTTTGGTCTGCACTTAATTTTATTATAAACACTTTCTTTTTTTTAAAAAAAAAAAGTATTTTTATTGATTTTAGAGAGATTGGTAGGGAGAGGGAGAGAGAGAGAGACATTGCTTGGTTGCCTCTTATATGCTCCCTGACTGGGGATCGAACCTGCAACCTAGGTCTGTGCCCTGCCCGGGAATTGGACCCTCAGCCTTTTGGTGTGTAGGCTGACGCTCCAGCCAACCAAGCCGTCTGGCCAGGGCACATAAGTGTTTCCTGTAAGCCTGCACAGTTTTGTAATGATTTTAAAAGGCAAAATAGGTCAGATGGAACACCACAAGTATTTTATTCATTTCTCCATTGTTAGACATTTAGGTTGTTACTGGTTTAAAAACTTAAAACTAAGTAATGAATATTTTCGTGTGTAAAGCTTGGTCATATTTTTGAATAATCACCAAAGATTAACTTCACAGATGTAGGATTACTGGATTAAAAGGGATGAATATTTATATAATATATACAAATATTTTTTATATAATATATCTCAAATAGCCTTTCTGTGTTAGTTACCTTGGGCTACCATAAAAAATACCACAGACTGTGTGTTCTGCCTACATGCAAAGTGCAGTGTAGTTTAAACATTGTTCAATATTAATGGTCCCACCTGTGCAGGGAGATAAAAACTGAGGATTATTGATGAAGTTTGCAGGCCAGAGGCACAAGCTCACTAAATGACTGAGACCAATAGTAGAACTAACTGTAGAATACCTTCTCTCCCCACACCTCGTCACCACATTACTACAGGCTTATTCACAGCAGTTTCTTTTATTCTGTCCATCATGTCCAGCTCTCAAGAAAAATTAAACAGTATTCCAAAAGGGAAAAAACACAACTTGAAGAGACAGAGCAAGCATCCAAACCAGATATGGCAAGGGTTTGGAATTGTCAGACTGGGACGGTAAAACAACTATGAGTAAAATGGTAAGGGCTCTAATTGATAAAGTAGACGGCATGCAAGAATAGATAGGCAGTGTAAACAGAGATATGGAAATCCTGAGAAAGAAACAAAAAGAAATACTAGGGTTAAAAACAAGAACACTGTAACACAAATGAAGAATGCCTTGGTGGGCTTATTAGGAGCCTGATCACGGCTGAACAAGTAATCTCTAAGCTAGAGGATATTGTGTATGTTTTCTGTGATTTGAAATACATGTTAGTTGTAAAAAATTCTTCAGTTGTTGTTTTTTTTTGGTGTGTATGTGAACTTTTAGTTTGCCCTAATTTCAGGGTTTGTCAATATTTTTCTTTCATTTCCTCCTAAGTTGGTGATGCCACGACATTCCCTTTGTGGTCCCATAGCTGCTAACCTCAGTAGAGCTCTTCTTCATTATGCTGATTGAACCACACATTTTGGTTTTGTGTTTCTAGCACAAATAGCAGTGCTTCAACCTCTCTGCAGCAAGATACTGTCCTCTTGCCAACCTGATGATTAATTTCTTCCCTGGGAAAATGTTCTCCTGAATTTCTAATGAAAAGATGTGAGCTAACGGACAAGAGAGGGCTTAAATTGTTTCCACAGAAGAAAACTATTTCCTCTTCTCCATTTCTGCTTAATGGATTGACCACCGCAGACATAGATTTTCCTCCTTCTGATCTTTGTGGTAACCACTGTTATTTTAACTAAGTATTTTGGAAAGTTGCTAGGTTTCAAACTGCTACATCATATAAACATCTCCACCATTTAGAACTGGAGAGAAAATGAGATTTTTTTTTAAACAGCTAGTGACACATTGAACATGTCCTTTTTTAAATTAAAGTTGTTTACAAACTTTCTGACTTGCTTGGCAGAGGAGGTGACCTGTAAATTAGACTCATTTCATGAAATACAGAAATTTGCCTGAAGACTAGCTGTGTTGTCTTTTGCTTTTTGGTTTAACAGTTCCATGTGGACACATGCTTCTTGGTGAACTGATGACGGGGTATCCTTCTTTCTCAGTGTTTGTGCACCACTACCATTTCTGACAAGGTAGTGGTGAGCGTGAATGAAGCATGTTGATAAATTAGCTGTGATACATATGTGAAGAATAAATGAAGCGCTCGGGGGTTCCAAAGAGAGCTCTTTCTGGTTGAGAGTTGCAGCTGGCATCAGTTTTGGGTTTTGAGGGGACACCGGGGTTACCTGGGACTTGTGGATGAAGTGAAGATGGGCCACTGAGGATTCCTGGCCTCCACAGAGTAGAGAGAGTGGACCAACCACTTGGAATCACTGTGACTTGGTAGTGTTTTCAATTAACCTCTTTCTCATAAAACCATAGTAGACAATGACTCAGAAATCTAATGAACTGGGGGCCTGGTTGGGTACTAGTTAACCGAGATTTTCTTTTTATGATCATTTAGAGAGTCAGAGGAGGCATTAAATTTACGTTCAAAGACCGTTAGAACAGATGCAAGTTTAATGTGTTCTCAGCAGTGATTGCTTATATTCCTAGCACCTTATTAAATTTTTGAATTTATCCTAACATACAAAGTCATATGCATTTAATGGAACCCTGAGGCAGTGTAAACGCAGTGGGATGAATGTAGTTTTGAGCAAGAACTACGGTGATTTTGTCCTACCTACAGAAGTTGAAAAAGGTAATAAGGTCACATTTTTAGCCAGGTGACAAGAAGCGTATGATAAAAATAAAAATATCTTGTAGCATTTCTCATGGACTTTCTCCTTCTTCACACTTTCTCTTGTGGACCATAAATTGTAGATTATAATGAGAAAAAGCTTTTAAGGCCAGTTTCCCCCCTTCATCGGCTTAGATCAATTACTTATGATGCAATAGTTTGGTCTGTTTTAAGGTTATTTAAGGTGAAAATCAGTGCATGATAGTTGAAACACATCTAGTTAATATTTTTCTTTATATTAAATTATAAAAAGTACTTACAGGCGGAGTTGGGTTTATCATTTTTCTGTGATTTTTTTTTTTTGGCCCAACTTCCCCGTCTAGGTAATACAGATGTTGCTCAGGCCTGGAGAGGAACCCTCTTCACAACCCCCAACCCCCAACCTAATTTTTGTAAGAGATGCCATTGACATTGTTATCTTATATACCACTAAGGAAGAAAAAACACAGTGGAGAATGTTTTAGGAGACTTTCCCTAAAGGAATGGAAAAGTGAAACTGCCGTGCAGAAAGACACAGCAGGGAAACTTCTGTATTTCAACCTTGGTGCTAAGTAGTGGGGAAGAAACCTCTCATGAGATTTTTTTGCCCTGAGAATTAAAAAGCACACAACTCTATTGCATTATTAATTTGTATTGCATAAAATTCCTGTTTTAAATTTATAATTCATTGAAGTTTAGTATATTTACAGAATTACACAGCCATCAGTACAATCTTATTTAAAAACATTTTAGCACCTGAAAAAGAAACATTGTGCCCCTTTCCCACCCCCACCCGGAGGCAGTCGCGAATTTAACTTCTCTCTCTCTAGACATTTGATACAAATAGAATCATATGTGTTTTTCTGTGTTTGGTTTTCGAGGTTCACCCATGTTGTACCATGTGTCAGAACTTCATTTCTTTTAATGGCTGAATGAATAATAAACGTGTGGATGTACCACATTTTGCTTAACCATCCACAAGTCCGTGGACACCCAGGTTGTTTCCAGTTTTTGGCTACTGTGAATAATGCTGCTGCAAATAATTGTGCACAAGTCTTTGTGTGGACATGGATTTACAATTCTCTGGCATACATATCTTGGAGTCCTGATGGGTCCTATAGGAAGCCTGCGTTTCACTTCTTAACTCTCTAAAAATCTGAATTAGAAGCAGGTTTGTGGTCTGAATCTTAGTTACCAATGGGGCCCAAACAACTTCAAGCAGGTAACTTAATTTTAAATGGATCAGATTTGTGGTTCTCGCAGGTAATTGGCAGAAGTACATGCATATCCTCTCCCTAGGCACTTCACTTTGATCTAGGTCAGTCAAAGTTGCTGGCAATTTTAAGATGTATTCTGATTTCACGGATATTACATAATGAAAAATCTGTGTCAGAGTCAGTGAAATATAGTAAATGGAAGTAAAAGTTCTCTAAAAGGCCAAGTGAACAGTGTTCCCAGTGTCCTTTTCCTGCATTGAATTGCTTTTTTTGAATAGTTTATTTTGTGCTATTAGGTCTCTTTTGATGGCCTATTGTATTGAAACTTCCAAAATGAGCAGTTCTTTACATAAGGCACTGAGGGAATGGGATGCACATTTTGTTAAAGTGTATATATTCTATATATGCTCCTTTCACTATGAGGAGTGGCAGGATTTCGTAATTGGAAGGAAAGCTCCTTAGTGACCTTTTGGTCCAATTTTTCTTTCTTCCTTTTTTAAAATATATCTTTATTGATTTCAGAGAGATGAAGGGAGAGGGAGAGAGAGACAGAAACATCAATGATGAGAAAGTCATTGGTTGTGTGCTTCTGTATGCCCCTCACTGGCGACCGAGCCCACAACCCCGGCATGTGTCCTGACTGGGAATCTAACTGCGATCTCCTGGATCAGAGGTCGATGCTCAACTGCTGAGCCACACCCGCCAGGCTTGGTCCAATTTTCACATCTTACCAAGGAGCCCAGTGGAAGTGGAAGACTTGGTGGTGGTGGTGGCAAAATGAGCAATCTGTGAACCCCTATGGGCAGGGCCTTTGCCATTGTGGTTGCCTTTACTGTAGACTCAGGGTTTTCTCTGTCACTCAGCCCTGGGTGGCAATGCCCAGGTTGTGTCTGAAAGCCAGAAGGACCCTGCTTTCAGTGCTGACTATCTTACCTCTGCCATCATTGACCTTCTGGACTTGGCAGCTGCTCTGTGCTGCTCTGTCTGGGATTATTTGGATAACTGTAATGGGAAATAGGCCCAGTCATTGTTCATTTGATAACCCATTTGGATGCTTCACAAACACCTTAATTTGTGTGCTCCAAACTGAACTCTTGATATCTACCTTCCTTGTCCATCTGAAACCTTTTCTTCTCCTAGTTTTCTCCATCTCTGTAAATGTCTCCACCCACTTGCTCAAGCCAGATGCTTGGGAGACATCTTTGATCCCTTCCCTTTTCTTTAACTTCCATATTACCAAGTCTGATGATTTCTACCGCCAAATTTCATTTCCCATCTGTTCCCTCTCCTCTTTCTCCTCTCTGTTACTTTAGCTCAAGGCACTTTGAGATTTTGCTCGGATTACTTTAAGAGCAGACTGATGTGTTTTCTTGCTTCCTTTGTTCACTCTCCTTCCACCTTCCCAACCGCATCCCACTCATTTCCACACAGCAGCCAAAGTTATCTGATTTTAAAAAGAATTCTAATGAAACATTTCAAATATATACAAAAAGTAGCAAGGGCAGTAAACTGAACTCCTATGTATTCATTACTCCACTTCCACAGTTGTCAGCTCAAGGCCCACCTCATTTCACCTGTAATCCACCCCTAGGTTCTTTGGAATCATATCTTAGACATTGTAATTTATTTCCACCTCTAAATATTTTAGTATGTACTTCCTAGAAACAAAGACCTTCTCAACATAATTACCATTCGGATACCAAGGTCGGGAAAATAACATTGACATAGGACTATTATCTAGTCTATATCTCAAATATGGCCTCATTTTAATCTGTATTTTAGTATGCAAATAAAAAAGATAGGTCTCTTTTTAAAACATCACAAGACTGTAATCACACCTGAAAAAATAAACAATATTCATCAACTATTCTGTCCAGATTTCCCCAGTTGCATATAATTTATTAACAGCATGTTTGAATCAGGACAAAGTGATCCTTCTTGAAATTAAATAGGATGATCTCAGTTTGCTTAAAATCTGCCCATGAGTTTGCATGTGTCTGAGGATGAAAACCCCAGTCCACCTCAGCCCACAAGGCTTGAGGTGGTGAGGTCCCCACATACTGCTTCCGCCTGGTTAGGGCAACTCTCACCCGCATTCGCTGCCCTCTAGCCACAAGCCTCTTCCAGTTCCTTGAGTGAGCAAACCCTTTGCTCCCTAGATTTGTGCATGTGGGCGTCTCTGACCACAGTGACTTCCACTTCTCCCAGCGCTTCTTGCCGTCACCCGCAGTTCTCAGTTGGGATGTTCTCCTACCTTTCTTAATGACTCCTGCTAAGTAGGTTACTCCTCCCCCGTTACTCTGTCTTGGCCTTAACTATTACATGCTTTTTGACCATCTGTTCCTTTGGGCCCTAAGGTCCATGAAGATGGGACTGGTCTGTGCTGCTCATCACAGTATATACCCTGCACACAGGCACCATGCTCAGCACATATTAGGTCCTCACTATGTACTTGTCAAATTAATGAATTTGTTGATTGAATGTACTAATCAGAAAATATAGATGGGTAATCAAAGTAGACTGCAAGGATTTGTAGTGCATTAAAAAATCCAGACATCATTTATTGAGTACTTACCAACTATAGGGCACAGTAATAATTGTGGTTGTTCAAAGGGAGAGTGAGTTAAAGGATCTTCTGGGATGTGTATTTTATGATTACAGCTAGTTGTGCTCATCACCCCAAATACATATATAATTAGGTAATGTCCAATTGCTTGGGCTTAGTAAACTATTCAGGGTTATGGGTGTCTCCTTTGATTTCTCAGCGATAGGCTGACTCACTTTTCACCTGAAGTTTATGTACATAAGCTGTCAGACGGAGTCTCAAGGGATAGAGTGAGCTTCACTGCCTTTTGTTGACTTCTACATTTTTTTCTGTCTTCTTTCATGATACCTTTATCCATCTCTTGATAAAAATAGCCCAAAATGAATAATAAAACTTCCAAAAAGCAGATACTACGTAGGAGCTTTGCCTTTTGAAATGTGTCAAATTTCTCCATTGCTTATGTTTTGAAAATTAATCAGTTAATCAAATTAATTAATCTCTCTGCTTCCTCCTCTCTTCTTTCCTCTCTCTCCCATTTGTGTCTTGTGTGTAGAACATCATGGGTAGAACTTCTCAAAGATGGAGTGATATTTGGGTTAGATACATTTATGGATAATATATAGTTAGTATCATGTATCATACACATTTAATAAGTAGTCTAAAGACTTAATAGCCACTAACAAATCTAAAGGACCCTGAAATTGCTTAAAATTGAAGTGGTATTTGGGGATTTATATATGACTTTTAATTTTGTGTAAAGTAATTTTTATGTTTTATTTTTGTTGTCTGGAGTGAAAGGATTGAAGCCAGCAAGGAGAATTTTTTCATTGCCTCTAAACAGAATGTTATAACTAGAACTCAGAATGTTAAAGCCCCATGCAGTTCTGATTAATCAGCACTTTAAGAGGTATAGGCATAGTTTTGGTCTCCCCTGTAGGCAATACAGTTATAAACCGTGGTTTCTACTTATTTTGGCATGTAAGAAAGTTTTCTGCAAGAGTTGTTTGACTTTATTTTTATGCAGTTAAAAAATTATGTATGTGTATTTGTATAAATATAAGTACATCAAGTCCCTCAATGATTTAAGAGATTCTTTGCCATATATTTAAAAATTTTTTAATTGATATTTAGAGAGGGAGAGAGGAAAAAAAAGAGAGAGAGAGAAGCGTTGATGGGCTGCCTCCCACACTCACCCCTACTGGGGATCAAACCTGCAACCTGGGTATGTGCCCTGATCAGGAATCGAACCCGCCACCTTTTGGTGTATGGGATGATGCTCCAACCAACTGAGCAACACTGACCAGGGCGAGATTCTTTGCCATTTAAAGAATTTGGCACCAATTTAAAAGATATTATACCAAAATGTATTGTTTCCTTTGATTAAAATAATTCTGTGTAGTTACTACAAGAAAAATAATTTCGTGATCAACTCTTAAAAGCATATATATTTTGAAAGGACATTCTCGTTGTCCCAGTGCAGGTGCACTGTTTAGATACATATATTTTCAGTAGAACTTAAATAAAGAAGTATAAGGATGCCTTTTCAGACAATTCATAGTAAGTTAAAAAATTATTTTGTAACTTATGCCTTCAATCTATGAAAATTTTTATTTGAAGGCATTTTGTAAAACTGCAAAGTGTAAAGCAGATATAAATGTAATCTATACACCAATTACTTAGTGTACAATGTCATCTTGGGAGCACTGCTGTTTTTGTGAAGCCACTCTTCCTCTCAAGGTGTAAGAAATTTTGTTACTATTATTTTCATGCTGTCTTTAATGGCTACCTCAAGATCTAAAACATTAAAAAAATAAAAGTGGAAACATAAAAGAAAAAATTCTGTCAAATTAGCAACTGTAGGAGAAGTAAGAGTAAGTGCTGTCCTTGGCCATTTCCCCATCTCTGAGACCCTCCCCCTCCTCATGCTGAGCATATTCTGCACATCAGGCACTGAGCTATTTTGAGGGGAGAGACTTGACAAAGGGAGCATGTGGGTGGGGGTGGGGGTCTTCAGGAGCCTCCAGTCCCCCCCTTGAACACTTCTTCTCCAACCACATCTTGAGGTTGATGTTGGGCCAGGGGCTGAAGGGTGGAGAGACACGTGTGGAGATGTGTGGCTTTGCATGGTTTTTACGTAATAAAGGAAAAATGTGGAAAATTTTTATTGTGTAAATATTAAAAGCAAACTAGGGCAAATCATTCTCTATTCTTTGGGTTGGAAATTGTGTTTTAAGGCTGACACTAACAGGAAAAAAGACAGTTTTGACCATTTTGACAAAATCTTTGCAAACCCAGTTAAAAGGGAATTAACTGGGGGAAAAGTTGAGCATCTGTTAAAGAAGGTTAATACCAAAAAACAGATCAAGAAAGAGAACACTTTGATGGAAAAATTGGCAAAAAGGATATATTCAGATAACTGAAAAGAAGAAATACAGATCAGTATTAGTTTCCTGGGGCTACCATAACAAATTACCACAAACTTGGTGGCTTAAACAACCCAAATTTATTCTCTAACAGTTCTGGAGGTCAGAAGTCTGAAATGGATTTCACTGAATCACATGACCATGCTCGCTTGGAGAGTCTAGGAGAGAATCCATTTTCTGTCCTATTTCCAGCCTCTAGAGCTGTATTTCTTGCCTTCCTCGGCTCATGGCCCTTTCCTCTGACTTCAACGCCAGCAGCATAGTATTTTTATATATATATACATATATATTTTTTTGTTAATCCTTGCCATTCTCTTTTCCTTCCTTGAGAAATCCTGTCCTTTGCAAGACCAGGTCTCTTACATATTTCTAAAGTGCCCTGGAGTTCTTTGAAGTGTGGTACCTATCACATTTGCTGTTACTTGGTGACCATCTGGCTTCCCTGCTGGGTGGAGAGCTCCATGGGATCTGGGACCATCTGTACTCAGCTCACTACTGTGCCCCCCATGCCCAGCACACAGTAGGTACATAAAAACATGTTGACTGACTGTCATATGCTCTTTTGAACACTTTTAGAAATATAGGTGGTTAACATTTGGGTCACATTTATCATAACATGATGCTGTGTGAAAAGGTAATATACAGTAATAGAATTAAAGAAAAATGTATGCATAATATGGAGGAGGGAGACGAATAAATATTGCAAAATATTAACAGTGGTTATCTCTGGGTTATGAGATTATGGCTAATTTTAATTTTTTTCATTGTTTTCCAGTTCTCCCCAAGGAGTTTATTACTCTATAATCAGGAAATATCAAGGACACATTACCTAAAACTTATAATCAGATAAAATGGTGAGCCCCATCATAAAAAAATGGTTCGGTTCCAGTATGTGCAAGATCCCTTGAGGCAAGACAAGAAAGTTGCCAAATCACTGACCATCTATCTCTAAGGCTACTTAAAAAAAATCTCATCAAGACCAGTTTGAATATTGTTTACGTAATAGTAATGTCCAAGTGCTGTTTCCGATGGTATTAGTGTGACTATGTATGTCCTGTGTATTTAATTCACTTCACTAATTTAACTTTTGTGCATTTAACCTGTTAGACTAAAAACTTCAGAGAATGTGATTTGCCTTTATTCCATGTTTTTAAAGAGTCCATGGGATGTAAAACCCAAGTGTAGCCGGGAGTATCAGCCTGCTCTTACCGTTTTCCTTGAAACAAAAGAAATTCACCGCATTCTGCCATTGGCCCTTTTTCGATGTAGGTAAATCCCAGGGTTATTTGAAAAATCTTTCAAAGGCCCTGCAGGCTTTCTAAGTCCAGGCCATTTGTATTTTTATTTCCTGCCCCCTAGGACAGTTAAGGCGATGGATGAGCGGCAGGCTGCGGCGGGCTGGGCGGGGAGGGGAATCTCCCGGCATCCTTCCTGCGGCGCGGCGGCTGCGGCCGGGAGCGACCTGCCGCTCGAACCGACATGTCTTAAATTCGCCCTGGGAAGCTCTGGGGTGCCGTCAGCCGCCTCAGCAACTTCTTTTCTCATGCCTGGTAATTTAGAGTCTCACTGGAGACCAAGAAATAAAACAGAAATTGAGGATTTTTGTTGACTTTTAAATTGAGGACTGCCTCTTCTTTTTTGTTGGCTTTTAAAAAATCTTTCCTTCTCCAAAGTCACAGCTGGTCTAAATCTGTGAGTATGTTGCATTTATTTAGCTGTTCCCGGGGGTATGATTGCAAACTTCTCTTTGGATCTGTGAGGATTTAATTCCAGGAAAGCGGTGCCAGTTTTTAAAATCGGAGTTAAATTTCATTGGACACCTGCAGTTTTTGTTAGTGGACGTGTTCTGTATTCAAGGCTTCCTGTCAAACCTGCGGGGGTTTCCTCCCCAGCCCCCCCGCAGCCCCGCGGGTGAGTGCTGGAGGCGGTGGACGCCGCACACCTCGCTGCCGCGGAGGCTGCGGTCCTCCCGGAGGCCGGGGCTGCTTTACTGCTGCTGCCAGGTGTGCGCGGGCCGCAGGACAAGGGGAGGGTCGCCCCGACTCACCTTCCGTCCCCTGGGTTTGTCTTCCGTCCTCTGCGCGCTTCGTTACAGGTTTTGTTTTGCTGGGGTGACTAAAACCTTAGAGAAAGATTAAGTACAGGGTCACGTTCTCACCACAGGGTGGGCTGCTGTCCCCGCTCCCTGCTGTGTCAGCTTCAGCCTGTCTCTGCGGCAAGGTTCCAGTAAACGGGAGTTACCAGGAGGGGAGCTTTGCAGGATCACCTTTTCCTAACTGTGCGTTTGAATCTGTGCCATTTTTTTTCTGGTGACGCAGACCCTTTAGTCTAAACATCTGTCCTTAGTCATCGTGTCCCACTTTCCCTCCCTGGAATTCACTGTATATTTGCTGAGTTATTATTGCATCAATTTTGAAAATGTTGTAAAGGTAGAGGTTAAATGGTAGTTCCCACCATTACCC
Organism: Miniopterus schreibersii; assembly: GCF_964146895.1. Taxonomy (NCBI): domain Eukaryota; kingdom Metazoa; phylum Chordata; class Mammalia; order Chiroptera; family Miniopteridae; genus Miniopterus; species Miniopterus schreibersii. Next base: position 52,119,933 of record NC_138111.1, on the reverse strand, counting down.
CCATATGTTCTTGATTTGCCTTTGTTAAATGGAAGTCTTATTATTTTAGGGAACTGATTCATATCGTTTGACTACTGACCTCATTCCTTTATCTTAAAGTCACATTAACTAAAGCAATTTCTAAAAGTGGATATGCTCAGAGACCAGTAGTCAAAATACTTTAAAACACCAACTGGTAACAATCATCTTTGTAGCTGCAAAATATGTTTGACTTAGGGTGACATAGCGTATGAGCTTTGTGGGTGCCAGTATTTTGGTGGATTTCCTGCAGCATAAAATAAATCAAGGATTTTAAAAAGAAACTCTCCACCATTCAGAGATGAAACATTTGCTGTTTTTATTTTTAAACATTTTGTCATGCTTAAATGTAGCAACTTTGAATTTAATTAGAAAAGATTCCTGAAAAAAATTGGAAATTCTGCCTTATCTCGACTTGTAAAAATTTAAATTCACTCATTAATCATTTTATTTCATTCATTCAGCAAATGTTTACATTTGTTCCTCATGGAGCAGATATTTTTAGCAGGTGAAGGTGTATTAAAATACTAACTATAGTAATTATTTCATTACAGTTGTGGTAATTTTTCAACTGTAAAAGCATAAGTACTTTGTGGCCAGACATATACAGGACATACAAATATTTGCAACTAATTTTGGCCCAGATTTTCTGAAGCCACATTTCCTTGGAGTGCTTGCATTAGGAAGAGATTTTGGAAATCATGTAATTAGTTCAATAAGCATGTGATAGGTACTATATACAGGGTGTCCCAAAAAAATGTATATACACTTTGAATAATTATTAATTCTAATGGGTTAAATCTGAAAAGAAAGAAGCATCAATTGAGCTATCAGCTGTAAAGTGTGTATACATTTTTGGGGGACACCCTCTATATAGAGAGATCATACAGTAGTTAAAATGGTTTCCTGATTTTCTAACCACTTGTTCATTCCAGTACAGTCCCTTAGAAGATACTAAGACACCCAAAACAGAGTAGAAAGCAAACAACAGACCAAAATCAACCAGCCAACCAAACCAAACCAAACCATGCCAAACCAAAATAATAGCAGGAACAGTCTGAATCTGTAAAGGTATTTGGCTAGCCTCGGTTCTGAAGAGGAAACACTGGCAGACCTAACCCACTTGCCCCGACAGCCCTGATTCAGAGGTCTTCCTGTGCAGCCTGATGGTTATTACTTGAGAGTGAACTAGTTAGGATTTTTATTTTAAACAAAGCTTATCTTGGCTTATATTGATTTTTATTCAGGCACTTACAGTTTATTGGTAATTATAGACAAGCAGCTCTGACTTTGGGACATAGAGGGATAAACACTGGTATGGAGAAGGTGAGAGTTCTGTGGGAGCAATGATGAGGGGTGACCAACCTAACCTTGGGTGATGGGCAGGAGTCTGGGGGGATGCTGACCTCCTAGGGCTTTCTGGAGGAGGAGATGTCTGAATTTAGGCAGGCATTGCTAGATACCTGGGCAGTCTGGTCTAGCAGGCAGTTCATTAGAGCTGTAGAGGCCCTGAGATATGAGAGATGGTTGTAGGAAAGGCAAAACTTTCTTCTCTACTCTTAGGTTCATTTGTTGGGGCCCTGCAAATTAAATGGACAAAAGACAGATTGGCAAGAGAAAGGAAAAACAAGATTAATTACATACATGCACAAAGTTCAGAGTTCACAAAGAAATGTGCCTCAACGGGGTGATTAGAATTTGAGGCTTATATACCATCTTAACAAAGGATGAAGCCTGGAGAAGAGGCTAGATGAAAGAAAAGGGCTTCTGGGCTTTTGGATGGGCATAAGTTATGGGAAGATGACTAGGAAATGTATGGTAAATAAGGATTGTTTAGTAAGATTTGTTATGCAAATAAGGATCCTTTTCAGGTAATAAGACTTACCTCTGTGGTCATTTTCTTCCTTGCACTGTGAGGGGTGGGGGGGGCACCTTCACAAAGGGAAATTTATGCCCCACTTTTAGACAGAAAGGGGGAGGGCAGAGAGCTAATTGCCTTCAGCTCAAAAAGATCTGTCAAAATGGCATTTTCTAGTTAACACACTCTGATTCCCTGCCTTTGCCACCATCTCTTCAGTGTTTGTCAAGAAGCTTGGGAGGCCTGCCAGTCTAGTGGGGATGGACTGGTCAGAGGAAGACAGATGCCAAGGGTGCCTTGTCAGAGAACTGGTAAGGGAAGCGACAAGCCACAGAAGTGCTTTCATCATGAAGATTACATGGGTTTGCATTTAGAGAGCACTCCCTGGCCACAGTGTGGGGATTGGTAAAGGGGAAGTGTGTCTAAATCCAATATGCACCTTGCTCCTGGCTCTAAGACTTGGCCAAAATTATTATTTTTGACGACACAAAACTTAATTTAATAGAAGTTTTGTTTGTTGTTCTTATTGGCCAAAATTAATAATAATTTAGGGCTCAAATAGGGTTTTATGGCATAGGATGAGATTTAACATATGTGTGTGCATATCTATATGATGTATATACATACAACACATGCATATATATATATTTCAGTTATTGTTTTTATAGAAAATGTTTTGATTTCTAACCAAGTGACTTATAAACAAACTTATATAGGAAATGACCCACTTACAACTTGTGTAGTTTTTAATGTCCCATTTTTTGCATCAAATCTCCCATTTGATTAGCAGAAGGCTCTGAAGCCTCTTAGGAGACAGGACGTTTTGAGGCTTTATGTGGTTTCCTGAACAAAGCAGGGAGGGGGGTTTAGCACCTTTTTGCTTTGTCATCATTTTCATATCTTAGTTGAGAAGAGATGAATTAGAATCTTTTTAAAATGTCTTCTGTGCCAGGGTAAGTCTGTTATTGGAGAATTGCATGGCTGGAGCTTCTCTGTTGCTAGTGGGAGTGGGGTTCTTGGGGCTCTACTGGAGTAAGCATTTCTGGAGGCCTGCACGGGAGGATGAGCTATGGCAGAAAGTTTGATTCATGTGAAGTAATATCCCTCTGTTTCCAAACTCCCCTTTCCCTTAAACCAGTCCTGGAAAAGGAGCAGCTGGGGCTTCAGCAGAGCTAGAAGCAGAGCCAGTGTCCAGAGTTTCCGTTCCATGGTAGAGCTGAGTCCAGCACAGCATCAAGCTAATCACAGCTCATTAGTCCATTGTGTGTGGGGTCCACGTGGCTGCGGGCCATGTGGGTGAGTGCAGAGCGTGAGAGCCCACCCCCTGCAACAAGAGTCCCAGGACAGCAGCAAGAGGGCCAAGAGAGAAAACTCCCTTTGTGTAGGAGTTTAAATATCAAATCTTCCCATGCTTGCAGTGGCCACGCCTATTCTGGCCAGTGGCTCGTTCCCAGGTGTCATTGACAGGCAAGCACCTTCTCACACCATCCAGACCTTACTGGGCATGTGTCCAGTCCGTTCTCCCATCGATCTGCTGGGAGTAGACCTGGAGAATGTTAGACTGCAAACTTCCTGGCACAAGTGGCATGCCTATATTATCTGGCCTTCCCTTTACTCCTTTTCTGTTCATTAGTAACAAGTTATTACAAGGCAATCAAGTCTGCCCTTGTATCTTCAGCCACTGTGTTAATTGGGCTTATCACTTCCCTGTTGGGGTGAGGAAGATGAGGTCACAAAGGTTCAATCAGTTGCCCACAGTCATTCAGTGAGCTGACTGGGACTCCACTGTGCTAACAAAGGTTGTTACATCTGTGCTCCAGCTGTTGTCTTGTGTCCCTTAGCCACAGGCTGACTGGGGGAGTGTGGGCAGCCTCTGCCCCCCCCTTTTTTTTTTTTTAATATATCTTTATTGATTTCAGAGAGGAAAGGAGAGGCGGAGAGAGAGAGAAACATCAATGATGAGTCATTGATTGGCTGCCTCCTGCACGCCCCCGACTGGGGATCGAGCCCTCAACCCGGGCATGTGCCCTGACAGGGAATTGAACCCAGATCGCCTGGATCCCAGGTCGACACTCAACCGCTGAGCCACCCCCAGCCAGGCCCTGCCCCTCTTTTTAAAAAGATCCACTCTTGGATACATGTGTCATGAAAAATACTTAGTTCTTTTGGACTTCATGCCCAGAGGTCTTCCTCACATTTTACACTTGCTTTCCGCCTTTTAACACCATATTTATACTTTTATGTCTTTGGCTCGTTTTAGAAAGGGTAGGGCTGCAAATATGGGCACAGTACATGGACATGACTTTGATATGAATGTCATGCATGGGTTACTTTTCTTTTGATATTTCATCAGTCTGCAGCTGTGGAAAGTCTTTAGACCATTCAAGTGGTATGAATGGATTTCTTGGGCGATTGTTTTATTTATTTATTTATTTATTTGGTTGATTTGTGTGTGTGTGTGCCTGTGTTTATTTTTGTTTAAAATATTGCAGATATCCCTTTTTCTCCCCAATGACCCATTCCACCCCTTCCCACCCCCCTGGTGATTGTTTTAGATGGCGTGTGTTATGGAATATCTTATTTCAAGTCATTACTGGAGACTGTGTTTGAGAAAGCAGTGAAATATGGGACCAAAACTTGAATTCCTCTTGTGGTTTGGGGCTATAGTCATTATCTTCTTAGTTAGTGGATGAAGAAAATGTTGAGCTTTATCCAGGATCCAGCACACCAGGACCTATATAGCATTTATGTGCCATCACCCCTCCTTAATGTTAGTTTAGGTGTTTATTGTTTTCTAAGCAATAGCATCCCTGTATTGCAAAACCATTTTGTGTGTCTCCCAGATGTCATAGGCTGAGTAAATACACACCAGCTGTGAAAACAGCCACACATTAAAGATCTAAAGGAAATTAAAATTTGGCTCTTAATTACCTAAGTATTTATATGCTTTCCCTTCTCTTTTGTTTGTCTGACCTAATAGTAAGGAAAGTTCTTGTGTTTACTGAAAGCTGCTTATTTGTGAATGAAGGACTCTGTGATAATATATTCATGGGTACTTTCCATGATCTACATATGCTACATAAAATGCCAAGGATTATCACTGTGCTTGGCTCAAGGCTGTTAATATAGAATCAATAAAAATGTCATTTGTTCATTAAAAAATCGTCGAGCATCTCTCAGTTAAGCCAGAGAGTTCCCATCCTTAAAAGGCTCATAATTGATTACCCACAACTCCAAAGTAACCCAATAATTATACTATGATGAGTTGTAAATTCTGACCAAGGAACCCAGAGGAGAGACACATTAGCCTGAAAATAATGACTTGAATAGCCTTTACTTTGAGAGCCAAGTGAAAGGAAAATGTATTTTCAGCATTGATTTTTTTAAAGTTTCTTTTTTTGGTTTTCTTTGTTTTAGGTTGTTAATGTTTTAAAGAAATGATAAACAACTTGTCCCCATTCAGTGTCACACTGAAAACCTGCATTTGCTCTGCCTCACTCCTTTGAGGGACGCAGTGAAAATGGCAAAGTGCTGCTTAAGTGGCCTTTTCCCCTTAGTGCAGGAAATGCTGACCTGCTGAGTAGTAGGAATGTGACGGTCTGTGCAATGCAAAGTTCTTGGCCTCACTCACTTAACTTCAACAACATCAGCACCACATTTATGTGATGTTTCAGTCTAAAAAGTGATTTTATAAAATAGGACGCATTTCCTCCTTATAGCATCCCCTGAGGGGGGCAGGGCAGGTATTGTTATCCCCCCTCTGGCTGTGTGTGTTTGTGTGCTTTTACCCCCTATTTTGTATGTGGTAAAATACATATAACATGAGCTAACCAGCTTAGCCATTTTTAAATGCACCATTCAGAGGTATTAAATACATTCATGGTGTTGTGCAGCCAGCACCACCTTCCATCTCCGTAAGTCACCACCTTGTAAATCTGAAGCTCTATAACCATTAACAATAGCCCACCCCCACCCTCCCACCCCGCCCCTGGCAACCACCATTATATTTGTTGTCATGACTTTTGTCCTTTCTCGGTTTTTGCAGATGAGGACACTTAGGCTCATAGAAGTGACTGAATGGTCCAAAGGCACACAGTTTGCCAGCAGTGGGCCCACCCAGGACAGAAACCTAGTGCTCTGCCTTGTGTCCCCGCACGCTTTCTCCTAAATCACACTACTGTAGGGGGTGGAAAGGATAAGTAACAAGTTAGACGGAAGATTTCTGTTAGTAATGAGAGAGTCCTCTAAGAGGGAAGGTTTTTTGTTTTTTTTTTTTTAAAATTAAAATCAGCAAAGAAAAGCAGCAAAATGAAACAGGAGCTGCACATATCTCTTGCCAATCTAACATTCCACTGTTGTTTGTTTTGAATGATGTGAAGAGTGCAGTTTGCTTTGCCGAAGGAAAGAATTTGAAAGGACACAGGCTCTGGTTTTAGTTTCTGCTGTGTCGGTGATTTGCTCTGGCTGTGGGCAAGAGAAACAGCATTTGTTGGGGTAGTTTCTTTTTTCTGAAGAGTCTGTAAGTCTGTCCTCCATTTTCTTAGTGAGTAGGCCTGAGACACACTATATTTTATATGAAAATGAACTTTTATTCTTTTCAGTTGTTCTCAATTGGCTCTGGAACTCTCATCCCCATTGAGGATGGAAAAAAAAAACATTGTCAATTAAAGATGACATCATCTGCTCAAATTTCACACAGTCTCTTTTGGAGTGACTCAGGTTTTCTTGAAGGAGTGGGAGAGGCAAGTGCCCAGTCAAGTAAAATTTTAAACTCTGCATCAGGCCTACATCTCCCTTCTCAAAGGTTTCCCCTCCCTCTCCTCCTTCCCAGGTGGCATCTGGGTGTGGGAGGAAGTGGTGTGTCATGGAGCAGGCTCTGGGTATTGCTCTCTGGTTGATGGCTGCATCCAGTTGTTTTTGCGTTGACCTCTGTCCTTGCTGCTGCTACACAGGACAAGGGTCTCAAGGTCTGGGCAGTTTTACTAAATACTGTTCTTGCTAAGTGTTAACGTGTAGCACAGTATTTTGTAGATGCAGCTGTAACAGGGTGAGCTTGATGGGAACCCAGGTGGATAAGTTTAGCCAACTGCAAAGGAGAATTCAACATGTAATTAACCAAATCGTGTATATAAGCAAGGGCTAAGCTTCCCTTTGGCCAGGCAGATTTGGATGTGAATCCCCTTTACTTGCTGCAAGTAAATAAAACTACCCAATGACAACCACATCTCTTTCTTGAATAGAGTGCCCTGAACAGTGAACCTGTCGTATTTGGTTCCACTGCCTCTGCCGCCCAAGCACCTGTGACGGCTGCGGCTGGACGTGGTGTGTCCATGACCCTGAAGGCTCAGCATTCTCCACTGGCGTTGGCTAGGCCAGTGCCTGAGGTCCAGTGACCACTCATTTGATCCCTGTCTCTGCCCTTTGCTACAAGGTCATCTAAGCTGTCTTTTAAAAACATTTTCTTACTTTTCAGTAATTCCAAACTTAGCAAAAAAGTGTGAGGATAATGCAGATAATTTAATGTATATACCCTTAATCCGTTTTTAACATTCTCCCACATTTGTTTTATTACTCTCTCTCTACCCGTTACGTGTTTTTCAGAGTCATTTGGCAGTGGCAGCTCCAGAGGAGGCTTTGTAGAGGGTGAATTAGAGAGGGAAACGTCTGGAAATAGCTTTCATCTTCTTTCCTTTTCTTTGCTTTCCTCCAGCTGTTCCTTCTTTCAAATTAAGCTTCTCCACTTCCTTGAACTCTCCCATCTGTTTAACTGACTTTGCGTCTTTCCCCTTTCTGTGTGTTGGCTTCTAGTTGCATTTCCAATCCTTGGTGATCTTAGAACAGTGTGTCTAGAACATCAGATAGTCCAGGTGGTTGGACTGACGAGACGACAGTGAGGGCCAGTTCCTTCCAGTAAAAAAAAAATCAGTGCTATCCCCCATTCCCTCCTTTGTCCATTTATTCAGTCAATCAGCAGTCTTGTTGAAGGTTTCCACTTGCAAGAGTGGTAAGAATTCCTTTCCTTTCCTTTGATTCTGATAGCACTGGTGACAGGCCTGGGTTGAAGTTGACAGAAAGAGGTATGTGAGAAGTACCTGTTAATTTTTGGGTGATTCTTGCTCTCCTTGTGGCAGCTGCAGCATGTCCCCTCTTCCTCTGATGAGTGGCCATGACAATGGCTATTTGAAGGAATTGCTCATTGGGCAGAATTTGGTCTGCTGAGCAGTTTTCTTTAGTAAGACAAGCTGACCATATGGTCAGTAATAATAAATAGATTTCCTGGAAATCTGGTGGTGATACCTACTGGAGTTCAATGTTCCTAACTCCAGTGGACATGGTTCATACTGTCAGTTATATAAATGGTGCCTCTCATAGCGTAACAGTTGGCTTATCTCCACTCATTTCTTTTCTCCCCTTAAAGAGAGATTTTAACTTTGATGAAAAAACTTGAAGGATATTGTATTTTTAATAATATTTGAAATTTTACTTCAGTTTTTTCTTTTCAAAATGGGCTAGCTTTTCATTGTGCAGGAACATAGCACATTGTGTTGAATTTACTGGGGAAATTTGAATTGATTCTGCTAATTATGATTTGAATGAGAGAATAGTATAAACAAAGACAGCTGTGAGCTTTTCATTTGAAAGTAGTTTTACCTCATGATTAAAAATTAGAGCAGTATAAAACACAAAAATAAAAAGACAAAATAACCCAATTAACAAATGGACAAAAGTCTTGAAGAGACATTTCTCCAAAGAAGATATACAAATGGCCAATAAGTACTTAAGCAGATGCTCAATATCGTTTGTCATTAGGTGAATACAAGTCAAACTACAATGTGATACCATTACATCTACTGAGGGGGACAATAATAGGTGTTGGCCAAGATATGGAGAAATTGGAACACTCATACATTGCTGGTAGGAATCGCACAGCCACTTTGGAAAACGATCTGGAGGTTTTTCAAAATGTTAGACATAGAGCTAGTATTTCACCCAGCAATTCTACTCCTAGGAAAAGGAGTGAAATATAACCAAAAAAAAATGAAACATACATCCACACAAGAACTTGTACATAAGCATTAACAGCAGCATTATTCATAATACCCAAAAAGTGGAAATAACTCATATATCATCAACTAATGGAACAATAAACAAAATGTGTTATATCCATAAAATGGAATATTATTGGCAATAAAAAGGAATGAAGTACTGATACATGCAACAACATGAATGAATCTTGAAAACATTATGCTAAGTGAAAAAAGCCAGTTATAGGCAAATCTGTAGATACAAGAAGGAGATTAGTGGTTGCCTAGCACTATGGGGAGTGGCTGCTAATGGATGAATACAGGGTTTCTTTTGGGTGACAAAATATTTTAAAAATTAGATTGTGGTAATAGTTGCACACTGCTATCAATACGAATATACTAAAAACCATTGATCATTTACTTTAAATGGGTGAATTGTATGGTCTGTGAATTATATATATCTCAATAAAGCTTTTTTAGAAACTGAAATAAATTAGAGCAGGAAAAACAGGGCAAAATAAGGACATGTTTTCCAACATACTAATACCTGTAATTGAAATATGACATGTTGTTTTCTTTAGCATCTGTCAACTAAATAATATTTTTCACCAGCTAAAAATACATTTCTTCTAATATCTCAGTATAACATCTTGGCCATGCTCAGGAGTGGAACAGACAAGTCATTCTATTTAAATTTTTAATAACTGCACTTACTTTGGTGGTACAGATTCTAAAACTGAAGCAATATAAAGAACATTTAGCATGGCTTTTTTTGCAAGGATACATGTACCCCAGTGCAGTGTTTCACATATTGAAAACCTTTACTGAAGGAAATAAGAGAAGACCTGAATAAATGTGTATAGATGTGAAAATGTAATATTGTAAAGATAGCAATTCTCTGCAAAGTTTGCTAAAAATGTAATGAAGGTAAAATGAAGATAAAAGAATGAAGGTAAAATAATAGCAGCACCCTCTCATTCCCCCCAAACGAACATTTAATACAGTAGAGGACTTGCTCCATTGGCATATAAAGAAAGCCATGGTAATGAAAATTATGTGAAGGGTGCAGAGAGGCCTAGAGACAGCCTGTGCAAGTATGGAAACTTGCCCTGTGTTACAGAGATTGCAGTATTATTCCATATGTCATCGTATAAAAATTACAGAATGAACAAATGTCAAAGATTTATCAACGAGGAAATCAGCAAGATGGTAAAGCTGGTTCCAAGAATATTTGGGGAACTGATGAAAGAATGTTGGAATAAGATTTGTTATATATAAAACTGGTTAATCTCTTGCAAGGCAATAAAACCATAAAACCTTACCAGACAAATTATTTGCATATTTACCAGACAAAAAAATCTATAAGTTAACATATACTTTTACAGAATATAGGCCTCAATCAATAGTAAATAGCAAATCAAACAAAGATATATCCTTGGGCGGGCCTGTTAGGCATTGCTCCAAGATGACATTGAGAGGACATCGGATTTCCTCTTATTTCCAAGCTAAGGAGTAGCTGGGGGATAAGTTACTCATTGGTGTTGGGATAATTGCCTGTCCATATGGGAAACAAATATGTACACAAAAATGAATTCCAGATATACTTAGGTGTTATATTATTTTCTCCAGGTATTTGAAACATTTCTCATAAAAAATGAAAAAAAAAAAAAAGGTTCTTGATGAAATACTAGATAATAGTTTAAGTGAGTGAATTAAGTCTATATCAAAATGCCGTTGAATAAAAAATCACTTTGTAGCATGATACATTTATTGTGATAATAATATAAATTTAAAAATACCACAGAACTTCTGGGACTTTGTGTACATGTGCATAGAAGCAGTAAGGACTAGAGGCATCTAATCTAAACTTTTATACCTCAGAAAAGATAACTATAATCTATTATTATTTTATTAGTAATTATTAAGTTCTGTTAAATTCAAGTCTATTGTGCCAGGTAAAGACACTATAATCTTAGCTTTGAAACATGCAACATTTACCTGGCACAACATACTTGATTTTAGCAGAACGTAGTAAAATTTTAATGTTTTATATATGTGGTCTATCATATCATTGAGGGAAAAGATATGGCCTTTTAAAAATTATCTTGGGAAAATGGCCAAAGATTAAGAAACAAATGCACAGCACTGTCTTGTACCATGTACTCAAATTATAAATGGATCAACAAATTAAATATTAAAAAGTAACAACACTGGTGAAATGACAAGTTAGAAAATCTTTGTGGAGGGAAGTTTTTCCCAGTGTGCCCTCAAAATCAGAAATGTTAGAGGAAAGAGTGATTAGGTTTTTTAAAATATGTTAAAAATTTTTGTTGTTACTGATTTTAGAGAGAGAGGGAGAGAGAGGGAGAGAAAAACATTGATGTGAGAGAGATATATCGATCGGCAGCCTTCTGCATGCCCCCTGCTGGGGATTGAGCCCGCAACCTGGGTAGGTGCCTTGACTGGGAATTGTACTCGCAACCTTTTGGTTCATGGGATGACACCCAACAACTGAGCCACACCAGCCAGGGCAAGAGGGATTAGTTTTGATTAAAAAACACACACACCAAAAACCTCAAAATTTTAACACTGGAGAGAATTTTATAATTAAGAGTAAAGGTGAATCTGTAAGAGAACAGGTGGGCAAGGATGGTTCAAGAGGGTAGACAGCCTCTTGAATCTGTCTTTACCTCTTTCCCTGTTTGTAAACAGAGATGACAGTCACTGCCCCAAAGTCTTGTTTACATAAGTGCTTAGTGCTTCCTCTGTCTGGCAGAAAGTTCTTGTGCTGGAACATAACCTGATTTCAAGCTACATTCCCCCTTATCCGTGGCATTTTCTTCCCTCCCACCACCTACACCCAACCACTCTTGTAGGAAGAACCCTGATTTTCCCTTAACCTGATGTATAAAATGTAGGACACTTTATCTGTTCAAGATAAGATGAATGTTGATAGTAAAATATTAGAGGGTACTGGGAAGTTTGAGAGGTGGAATATAATCAAGCTCCACTTAACTGAAGGCATTATATATCTTAGAATGTAAAAAAAAAGGTTCCCTACAGGGATAGTCAATAATCCTTTCTTCTTTATGGGACGTGTGCTCTTAAGGTGAACGGGAACAGGAGGAGATTGGAGATTCTCTTACAATACAGGGCGGGTTTATTTATTTATTTATTTTAAAAAATATATCTTTATTGATTTCAGAGAGAGGAGAGGGAGAGAGAGAGATAGAAACATCAATGATGAGAGAGTCATTGACTGGCTGCAGCCCTAACCCGGGCATGTGCCCTGACCGGGAATAGAACCCTGATTGCCTGGATCCTCGGTCGATGCTTAACCGCTGAGCCACGCCCGGCCGGGCAGGGCGGGTTTATTCTTAAACTCTGTGGACGTTTCATTCTCTTGACTGGCCTAAGATTCTGTAAACCAGATAGGCCTCCACCTCCTCTGTGCCACTTCAGCACTGTGGTGTATATATAATGGGAAATGAAGCAGTTTGTTACAAATAAGATACCTTACAAAATATGCACCCTTTAATTCAAGAGTTTATCCTCAGGAAATAATCAGGCAAAAGTGCATAGAGGGCTTATTACAGTATTATTTGTAGTTGCAAAGCATTGGGAGCAACCTCCATGCCCCAAAATGAGGATGGAGTAACAAATTATGTTACTTCCATTCATTAGAATTCTATGCAGACAGTAACTACAATAGCAACTCTATTTATTGACTAGAAAAGTTTCAGGATAAATTAATGTTATAATGAAGGAAACCAATATGTCACCCCAAATAAGCCTCTTTGGCATAAAAATTATTTTGAGCTGAGGACAATTAAGCAGTAAAAAGCAGGAAAAGCTCTCCCTTTTCTTCATAAAGACAGGAAATAAATTCTTTTACTGGAGACAGATCCTATCAGGTCATAGAATCGGCAAAAAACCCTCATTAAAGAACCCTGTATATTTCTCATTACTTCTTCACCATCTACTACTTGACTTGACAGCTATTTACAAATTTATTGTTTCTTTGTCTAATAGGTGTAAAAACTTCCTGCTCTGTTCATGTCTTTGGGCCTTTATTCTCTTGTGAAGGCTCCCATGTACATGTAAAAATGCAATACTATTTATGTGCTTTTCTCCTGTTAATCTGTCTTTGTCACTTTACTTTTCAGACTCAGCCAGGGATCCTAAGGGGGTCAAGGAAAACTTTTTTCTCTTCTACTATAATATTCCATTTTAATAAAATATAAAAACATATGTGTAGATTTACTTGGGAGAAGATACGGAAGGATATATACAACATACAATGCTGTCTTTGGGTGGAGAGTGGTGGGGGCTGATTTCAGTTAATTTCTTTGGTTTTCCAAATTGCTAAGAAATGGAAGTGAGATGTAGTAAATTATTGAAGGGCTTGTGTTGTGTTCTTAAATTTATGTGGACTTTTCCTGTAAGACAAAAAAATAAATACCTCACTCTGCCTTTTTTTTATTTATTAACAGGCCTTTTTGCAAAGATATGGCAACAAGCAGCTGTTCCTTAGAATCGTTGGACTCAAAACAGGCCTCTGGACAGCACAGACCACCTAATGTGAACAGGTCAGAAAAGGTGTACCAGCGTTCCTGAGGGGACCAGTCCTACCCTTTAGTGAACTGTAATGTTGATGTTAGAACAGGGTTCTGTGGTTTATTGATAGGTGGGGAGGGGAGAGGCCCAGGCAGGTAGAGTGCCCATTTGACAAATGAGGGAAGGAGGCTAAGGGACTCAATGAATAGGTGTCATTGTTACATAAAAGCAGAAACAAAACTAAATTCAACTTTTGGGGCACAGCTCCCTTTGTGTCTTTTTTATCTTAAAAATTTTTAACCATTAATTTTTAAATAAAATAATGTAACCACATTGGCAAGCATAGGGAGAAGTGGAGGAAAGAAGAAACATAAGCTATAATTATGACACAGACTGTTAGAATTTTGGTGTATTTCATTCCAGTCTTTTTCCTGGGCATGTGCTTCTTGAGATGGGTATAACCATAGAGTTTTCAGTCAATATGGTATTATGACCATTTTTCTACTTATATTCTTTTTGTAATCTTGGCTTAAAAGTGCACTTAAAAATGTTCATTGTAGAAAATTCAGGAAATAATAGAAAATCACAAAGAATAAAATATGTATTTCTATCACTTTAACTATCATAACCATTTTTTAGGTGTATATTCTTTCTTTTTCCCTTTATATAGAGATATTAACTTTTTGCTTAATTGGGATCATACTAAATATTTAGTAACCTGCTTTTTAAAACTTAGTAAATCATGACTTTTTTTCTTTTCCTTAAGTATTCTTTATAATATCACATATAATTGCTAGGTGTACTGTTCCTTTCCTGCCTATTCTGGAATTAACTTAACTAGTTGTTTCTTTTTAAACATGTAGGCTATTTATCAGTTATTAAAGCAACTTTGTTAAAGCTACTTTTTAGTAACATGAGAAAGTGCTTTATCATCTGTCCTATAGGTTTATTAAACTTTAAATTATACAGCAGATCTTTAGCATTTTGGATTTTGCATTTGAAATTTTAGCTACTTATGAGTGTGTTCATAATACTCATGGACTTGGCAGTTTGTTGATATAAGAAAGGGGTGCAATAATATTAGGCTTGAGGAATGGAGATGAACTTGAAAATAACTTCTGAGGATCTTAAGGCGTTTATTTTTCAGGTTACTGTTTTATTCCATATGTCCCTGTTCAGGAAATCTGAGCTTTCTTCAGAAATATGTGCCCCCTTTTCAGCGTTACCCTCTAACTTATCTGATAGTTTCCTAGGTAACTATTGCATCAACATTTATAAGGCTGAGTTTGAAAGTGGTAATAAAATAGCTAAAAAAAGTATTGAAAACAGTAATAAATAAAGGGTATGATATTCAGAGCTTGCTGTGAGCTGGATATTTAGACTGGGGATCTTCAACATATATGTAGTTCTTGAAGTCAGGAACCTCAAGAGCTATTTCCAAGAGAGAGCAAAACTAATGAGAAGAGAATGGAGGAAGGAACTTTTGGGAACACAGACACTGAAGGGGTGGCTGAGGGAGTGAGAGTTCAAGCAAGAGCTACAGAGATGTGTGGGAGAGGACAACTCCATGAGATGGTGGCTGTGGGATGGGCAAGGGATTTGGGGGAGGGGTGAGTTCTGGAATTTGGTCAATAGAGCTGGGTGTTGCAGAGGTCTGCATGCATATAGGTTGAAAAGTATCCTTTGCTTTTGCAGTTAGATATCAGGGACCTTTAATTTGAAGGGTTTCAGTCAAGTTGGGGCAAGAGCCAGTCTGTGGTGAATGGGAGGGGAGAAGTAAGGAATGTGAGTGTCAAGTCCCTTTTGAAGCTCTTGCCTATGAGGAAACGGAGTGGGAGAAGTGTATTAAGAGAGAAGACAAGAGTGAGGGAAAGTTACCTTGTTTTTTTTGCTGGTTTAACATTAAATAGAAATAAGATTTGTGTGTTTTGGAGTTGAAAGGGGGTCAGAGAAGAAGAGGTTACAGATATATAAAGGAAGTTCCAGTCAGGGTGGTGGAATAGGTAAATGCTGTGTTCACCTTCTCCCGCAGAACTCCTATAGCTAAGGATATAAAGAAGCAGCCGCATGGAGATGGATAGGAGGGGTAGATGAAAAACAGGCTGGTTCCACACCCATGTGTGGCAGTTAAGAATCAGCAGGGATGTTTCAGCTGTGGAGGTTCCCCCTGAGGAGCAGGAGGTTAGACCCACACTAGGCTCTCCAGCCTGGATCACCACTGCTGGGAAGAGGAGTCCTCACAACATCTGGTTGTGAAAATCAGCAGGGATCCTGTCCCTCCTGATAAGACAACAAGTTGCTGGAGTCCCAGGTGTTCCTCTTAGAGCTCCCGTGCATGGCCTTACTCCCTGGTGGCCACACTCACTCTGTGCTCCAGCACTGGGGCAACAGCTCAAAAAGTGCCAAGGACTGGAGGGGCAGCTTTCTCCCAGATGGACTTGCTAGCAAATAGCTAAAGCAATCTTGAGAAAGAACAAAGTTGGAGGTATCATGCTACCTGATATCAAACTACACTACAAGGCTATAGTAATCAAAAGAGCAAGGTATTGGCATAGAAACAGACACATAGATCAGTCTCTTCAATAAGTGATGTAAGGGCCCTGCTGGTATGGCTCAGCAGTTGATCATCTACCTATGATCCAGGAGATTGAGGTTTGATTCCTGGTCAGGGCACATGCCCGGGTTGCAGGCTCGATCCCCAGCAGGGGACGTGCAGGAGGCAGCTGATCAATGACTCTCTCATCATTGGTGTTTTTATCTCTCTTTCTCTCCCTTGCTCTCTCTGAAATCAACAAAAACATATTAAAAAAAAAGATAAAATACAAAACAAACAAAGAAAACAGAAACAGACTCATAAATACAGAGAACAATCTGATGGTTGCCAGATGAGAGTGGGGTTGCAGGGCTGGATGAATAAGACAGAGGGATTGGGAAGTACAGATTGGCAGTTACAAGTTAGTCATGAGGATATACAATACAGCATAGGGAATGGAGTCAGTAATAATGTAATAGCTGTGTATGGCATCAGGTGGATACTAGACTTATTGGGGGGATCACTTTGTAAGTTATATAAATGTCTAACCACTATTGTGTCTGTATGCCTGAATGTCATATATAATATTGAATGTCAACTTTAGTTGAAAAATAAACAAAAAGATATATAAGTGAAGAAATGGAGGGAAATTTAATTATTTTTTAGGCATAGTCAAGTATATAGCATATACTGCATTTGCAGATTTCATAGCCTTTTTCTTTTAAAATATTAAACAATAAAAATTCCTCTTCTAATTTTTAATCAACAGGTCTTTTAGTGCATTTGTAAAATCAAGCAGTTGTAAATGTACTCTGGAGCAGCCTAGAAGGAACTCTATAAAGTGGAGAAAGTCTTCAAATTTGGTCAAGTATGTGGGTAGTTAGACTGCATAGAACAAAATAGCACCCTACCTAATGTATCACTCACACTACAGAACCCAATGTATTTACCCCTCAACGCAAAGTTGGGAGGCAGTCAAGGAGGGTGTTTGGTCACTATTTAACAAACAAAAATCCCGGATGTCAAATTACATACCCAAGGTGCCCCGGCCAGGCAGTAATTGAATTGCAACTTGGTGCTCTGTCTTCTCATTTCCGGGCCAGTACACCTTTCAAAACCCATTTGCCTCCCTGGTTATAATCCCTCTCATTTATTTAGTCTTACAGTGTTTTGACAACCATGGTTTCTTCAACTTCAAAGAACCAGGAGAGGGCTTCCTTTATAAGGATCCTGATGCCGGGCAACTCTGCTATTCTTTGAGTTTGAGTTTATTGCTAGTGTCGTCACAGGGCACCGCAACACAAAGTTGCAGCCGTCTGTAGGTTTTGTGTTCATCACTTCATATCTGTTGGCACCCTCGTTGATGAGGCAGCTGTGTTAAGGTCACTTTTGGAAAAATGAGGAAAGACTTTCCACCTCGGCCCAGAGCTTTCCCATCACTTCCTCCTTGTAACATCTCTTTATTATTTGGGGGACATGTTTGATCTTCACAGATGAATTTTTCCATGGGAAATGTTATAATGACATGGCCCCCCACTTTAAAACTCTGAGATACAGGGCATTTTGTCTTCTTGACCTACTTGAGAAATTCATCAAAAGCAGGAAGCAGAACAGGGGCCTAGAGTCTCAGAATTAAAGGAATAGAGAAAACCATTTGTAGACTCTTAAATTCTTCACTTACCAAGCATGGATTGTCAGCTCAGTGTAGTACTGACCACTGGTAACTTTAAATACTTAATGAAGTTTGGGAGAATCCCAGAGTTGTGCAGGGAGTTCTGGTCCCTCAGGAGTCTGAGTTCCAGAGACTGTTTAGTGAAATAAGGTTTTCCCAATGGCCCAATTTTGAGTAGGAGCTTGTGAGAGAAGAGGGGACCCTCTCTCTTTGGTTAGTAAAGAGTGAAGAATAGAGGGAGTTATTGTTTAATGGGTGCAGGGTTTAAGTTTGGCAAGATGAAAAAGTTCTAGAGATTAGTTGCATAACAATGTAAATATAACTAACACCACTGAACTGTATGTACACTTAAAAATGGTTACGATGGTAAATTTTATGTTATGTGTATTCTACCACAATTAAAGAAAAATAGAAAAAAGGGTGCTCAGACATTATAATAGGGTTCAACCTAGCTTTCTGTAACCTTTTTGTTTATCTTAGACGGTAGTGGAAAATTATACCAATACCTCAATATAAACAGTACTTCTACTTTTATTTCCATGAGCTTACCTGGTTTTTATAACTACCTTGTAAAGTAGTAGCAGCAGGTGTGACTACCTACGTTTTACAGATAAGGAGACAAACTTAGAGAGGTAATGTGGTTGTTTGAGATTACAGAGCTGGGAAATGGTGCAGATAGGACTTTTCTCTTTGTTTTTCTCTAAAACATTACTTATGTGTATAATATTTATGTAAATCAGTTTTTCATTATAAAAGTAACATGAAAAGGTTTAAAATAATTTGGAAAGGGGAGGAAAAAGTCACCAATGATCTTTCTACTCAACATAGATCAGTATAAATTGTGAGCGCTCAAAGGGCAAAAGCGTATCTCCAGGTAAATAACTGAAAGCGGTATTGCGCCTGTGAGGTCTGCTTGCCCAGGACCGCGGTGTGAGTGGACTCCGTATATGTAGGAAATCTTTGATTGTGGCTCCCAGGCTCCTGAATAAAGCAGAAACTTTCTCTGGATGCCCTTAGCAAAGAATCTGAAGTTCCTGTTTCCATCTGTTCCCTTGGTCCACCTCTTCCTTCACCACACACATGTCCTCAAGTTGTCATAAATAGTAAACTGACATGTTGGCTATTTTATAGGGAATAGAACCTTTATGCCTTTGTTTCTCCTGCACACATTGTGAAATGGGAGGGCATTTCAAAGGCGAGGCAGTGGACGCAGGGAGGTTAAATGACTTTCTGAAGATCACATGGCTAGAGATGGCAGCTTTGACCTCCAATTTCCAGTCTAGGAATTTTTATTATTTCATGTCAGGCTTGAGGAGAATGCCATGTTGATATGCCTCTTGCAAGATACTTGACTGTTTTTAAAGAGCCATACTCTTCACTCTGATCTGATGAGACATGTGTGGTGGGCTGGGCAGAAGTGCTTCAACTTCCTCTGGTAGATATGGGCAGCACTTTAGGTTCTTAACTCAAGGAGGCAGTATGAATGAACATCTGTTTTAGGAAGGGTAGTGTGAGAGTTGTGTCCAGGATGAATGAAAGCAAAATCAGTATTGTTTGGGAACTTGTGGAGCCCACCCCAGGTCTACTCTGGTGGTGGGGCCCAGCAGTATGTTTCATATCAAGCCCTCCAGGTAAGTGTCATGCACACTGAAGTTTGAGAACCACTGAATCAAAGCAGTAACAGTCAGGATGGCATCCATGACTTGAAGTGAGAAGAGTCTCAGTTAATGTGATGGCAGTAGAAATGGAGAGAACTGACTCCAAGAGATGTGAGAAGTTCTGGCTGAGATTCAACTTGCTCTCTTGGTCATTCCATGCAAAACATGGTAGTACTGGTATTCTGGGGGGTGGAGGTGATTCTTAATTTCATGTGAACCTCTTAGTAAACCCTTTAGAAGGGCTGAGGTTACTCTTTGGAGGTGCTGAGCTCCTACTTTTGTTTATCCCTGAAGCTGGGCATTTAAGTGCATCCTCCCGGTGACAGTGTGGCCAGCTGAGATGCAAAGGTGATTGTTGTTTGGCAGGTGGACCAGTGTCTGTTCCATCCCATCTCTTTGTAATAAGAGATGAGTTGTAACCTGAGAGAACTGATGGGAGTGAAGATTAAGAGAGCAGGTGAGAGGTAAAACTGGAAAACCCAACGGTCGGAGGGGTGATTAGAAAGAGTGGAGATTTCTGAGGGGTGATTAGAAAGAGAGTGGAGATTTCTGAGCTAAACATTTCTATTTGTTCTTAGAATAAAACCCGTCTTCTCTGCCACTATGGTTTCTGCTTTCTGCCTGCTTTCTGTCACATTCCCGGTTTAGAATCTCCCCCCATCCCCTAGATATACCCATGACTGGATCCATATTACGGCTCCCAGAGGTCATCCTTTTGGACAACTTTCCATGACCATCCTCGTTAATGTTGGGCCTCACCCCATTCACCTTCCCAAACCAGTTTCTCTCCCAGACTCTTTGACCCAGCCTGAGAGGATCTTAGCTGCTGGTCCTCTTGTTTAAGTCTGCACTTCCCACCCCAGGAGAATGGAAGCTACTTTAGAGCCCCGGATCCCATGTGTCTAGTTTATTGTATTCCCAGCCCTTAGAAGGGTGCCTGGCACAGAGTTAGAGCTCCGTAAATATTAGTTTAATGAATTGTAGATAGAGCTTTGACTGGGGTGAGAGGTAGGAGTAGGAAATGGGTAAAGTGTGTCTGTAGAAACCAGGCAGCAAATGATGGCTGAATTGGACTGGGCAGTGGAGGTGAAATACGGTAAATCCAAGAGCTGTTCAGGATCTGAGTAACAGGAGGGAACCAGCCGTGAGGAGTTTTGGGGACAGAGGGTCATTCCCTGTAGAACCTTCAGAGCCCATTTCAGGTAGATGAGTTACTGATGAGATTTTGTTTTCATGCTTGAAAGAATGAATTTGGGGAGTTTGGAGGCATGGAAATTATACTTTAGTACTTTGAAATAAATCGTACTGCTCATTTACTTACTGAAATATTTTTTTGAGATATAGCTCTATTAAAATTGTTACAAAACATTTTAGAGATGGCTCTAGTTTTAAAGAGCAAAGTTTCTATGAATCATAAATAATTAACAAAAATTTCAAAACAGTGTACAATCATGACTGTCATAGAGATGTAGAAATGATCACCTTTTAAAGACTGAAAACAGCACAAATTTGTATGGAATAAAGGAGTATTGAAATGAATGCAAATTCAGCGACAACTAGCTACTTCTACTCTGGAGGGAAGTCAGTTCACCCTCTTCTGGCCAGGACTGAATTGACAACATCTATAGACAATTATTTTGCATTGCTATCAGTTACTTAAAACTCACAGAGTTGTAAGATAGCTCCCATAAAATCAAAAGCAAGTAACTTGGAGGGTCTCCTCTGGACAATTCAGTTTTCCACTGAAGCACGTTTCCCCCCCTTATATAACCAAACTAAAACAACGTAACCTCTGCTGCCCCCATGAATAAGGGTACTTCCTATACTTACGGTCTTTGGCGTGACGGGGTGGGGAGGGGCAGGGCGTAACTATCATTTATTCGCTGTCCACTATGAGCATTGTTTGTCATTAACTCTATCCTCACAATAGCCCTGCGTGGTGCTGTTCCATTTTACAGATGAGAAAGTCAGCTTCCAGAGGTTCAAGACCTGCTCGTAAGTGGCAGAGTTAGAATTCCAGCCTATCTCTCTCCAGAGTATGTGTACACACACACACACACACACACACTCCCTGCGACAACTTGCTAATAGTAAAAGCTATAGAAATTCTGTATCATTTTTTTCTTGATCTTTAGGTCAACATCAACCAAGATGGATCTCAAAGGTGGCCTGGAACAATGTGAAAGAGCATTGAAATTATTTCTAAGTAACAAATTTAAAGATGCCTTAGAATTGCTCCAACCATGGTAATTAACTTTATTTCTTTTAGGTAAAATATATTTTTTCACATGTTTTTGATGATTGTCTTTTATGTCATTCTTGTCAGTTAATTTATTTGTATTTCTGTCTAAATATTTGGTTAAGACCTCTTACTGTTCTTTAATTTAAATATCCACTTCAGCTTTATTCAGTAGAAAATTTCTGGTTCTTCCTCATATTTTAATTTTTCTACTTGTTTAGATAGTGTCATTTATGTAGTTTTGTAGCACTCCATTTTGCTTCCTTCAGTGAAATATTTTTACAGATGTTCCTCTTAAGCTTAAATATAATTGAAAAAAGTTTTCTTCGAAATGGGGATGGGAAGAACTGGAAAATGCTAATCTCTAATGCTAAAAAACTTAAGATAATATAAAAATTGGGACTCCCTGTTTATGTGATATAAAAGTTAAACAACTTAATTTCAATTAATAGTACCTGTTAATTTTTAAAGTGTGGCAGCAAAACCTGTGCTCAGCCTTCTTACAAGGCCTCACTTTGACCACAGTCCCCAACCCTACTGTGTGACTGTAGCTCTACAGGAAGGCATACTTACTCTCACATTGTTTCCTCAAACAGTCACTTACTCAGATGAAGCTTAGACCTCGTAGAATTTTGTAGGTTAGCTGGGCACAAAAGTGGGAATCTCATTCCTTTACGCCACTGATAGGGGGATGTGATTCTGGCCTTGACTTCGAATCTTAGAAATTAATTTACCTACTGAGAAGTTGCTATGGTAATTCTATTAAGCTTTAGAAGATCTTGATCAATTAGAATTTCAGAGGTTAGGAACATATGTTAGAATAGATGGTGAAGCCGATAGCCTAAGGAAATTTGCCAGTGCTGTCTCCGACACTTGTGCCTACCTTGCCTGTCTCCTGCCCTCCCCCAGTGATTTCTCTGTCTTTCCGCCTCGTGTCTCTACCCCCCTTTGTCTTTGTCTCTCTCCCTGACTGTCTTTTTTCCTTTGTCTCTCCTCTTAGCCTGCCTGCCTGTTTCTTTGTTTTGTTTTAGTCAAACAGGTCTTCCTTTTTTTTCTCAGCCACTGACACCCAGCTGGACATAATATGGAATGAAAAGAAATGATTTTGTGTTGTATTTAGTGGAGTTATAGAGTCTCTGATCTTTATGCAAGTTTCACTCTCAAGCATACATTTTTCGTTCCTGAATACTTTTTTTCCTCTTGGAGGACCTTTTGGGTTAAGTATGAGGTTTAAAACCACAGTTTCTGATTGATTTTGGGCTGCTCTTCTTCTTTGCGGCCCCTTTGAACAGGCAGTGCCCTCACTGTTCAGGGCAAACTGCAAATTACCAAAGGCTGTTTAGACCATTTCCCTGGGGAAAAGAGTACAGTGGCTTGCATTTGTTTTACACAGCAGCAGGCTGTTGTGATTATATCTGAATTAAAAACAGAATCATGCATTGATAACTTAAATCTTATAAATAATAAACATAATTTAAGAAGTTTTGAGAAAAGTGATGGTGACAGAATCTGGGATATCTGCCATACATTAGGACTAATTGACCTCTTTAAGAGTCTAAGTGATTCTCGCTGGTAACTTGAATTATCAAGAACTTTAATCAGGAATTTCAGATAATGGGATTAGATTAGATATGAAGTTTAAAACGTGGTTTTGTCAGGTCCCTTTGCTGCAGACCTAACTTTATTGAAAAAATTTTGCTTCCTCTTGGCCTCTGGCTGGGAGAGTGGAGGGGACAATTTTTAATGAGCCTTTGTCATTCAAAAACATCAGAATTTGTCTGTCACAAAACATATTTCTAGTGGCTTTTATTTTAGCACTTAGAGCTACAGACGTTCACTGTCCCTTGTTCAATGGGGAGAAATGGTTTGCTTTGAAACATTTTCTAGGAAATGAATCTGCAGGCTGCCCCCTTGTGCTGAAACAGGGAAAAGCATCTCTTTCAACTTGGAATGTTCTGTGCTGCCTGTGTGAGCTTAAATTGGAAAGTCCTTGATCCTCGAGTGTTCTAGGGCGTGCCTTTTACAGTCGTATTATTTCAGTGACTATGGTAAAGGAGTAAAGATTCTCACTGTGAAAGTCAAGACTTATATTTATTAGGATTTCTTATGTTGACTATCAGATAAGACTTGAATGTTTTCCACTTGAATTGAAATGTGCTAATTCTCTGTGTTGCCCCCAGGGCTAAGGACAGCATGTACCATGCCTTGGGCTATAGTACCATTGTGGTATTGCAGGCCATCATGACCTTCGAGCAACAGGACATCCAAAACGGCATTTCTGCCATGAGGGACGCCTTACAAACCTGCCAAAAGTATGAACTGAGTAAT
This sequence comes from Miniopterus schreibersii, assembly GCF_964146895.1. NCBI lineage: Eukaryota > Metazoa > Chordata > Mammalia > Chiroptera > Miniopteridae > Miniopterus > Miniopterus schreibersii. Next base: position 52,096,045 of record NC_138111.1, on the reverse strand, counting down.
TAAATACTTGAGATATGACTCTTTATGCCTGTGTGATAAAATGAATGTGGTTTGCCCTACTGAGAGCTCTGTTTGAAGTTGGCCACAGTTGTAGGAAAGGACTTGAGCTTTACAGCTTTCTTGGCCTCATATAGTTTTATGTAATAGAGACAAAACATTCACTTTTGGGAATCATAGTATGATTCTGGTTTGCCCAAACACTTGGCATCTGTGGTAACTTGACCTGCAGAGAAGGGCTGAGGAGATTGCAATTGGGGTTAGCAGCAAGCATCTCAAGGGGCTCCCTGTGGTGAGGTTAGGTACCGCACCCCAAGCCCAGCCGAGCTAGGCACATTCTTTTTGTGGGAGATGCTGCAAATCCAGAAGGGGCTGTTTTGTTTAAAAGGAGCGTAGTTGAACACTTTGGTTGGTGAAAATGAGATGAATTTTCAGTTTTATTTTAATCTTTGCTCTGTGTCTATAGGAAGACCGTAGCAAAAGCTTTTAGCTAGCATTGGTGAATTTTAACATTGGTGGAATTTATATACTAATGTAACTATGCTGCAAGCCCCACAAATGAAGAGAGGTTTCAAATATTGGCCTCTTAAGTTCATTCTTTACGCATGGTGAGCCTTACCACAGAAGCCCTGGTTTCAGCCGCAGAGGTCAGGGAGGGTGCTTGGCAGGGCTGGCGTTCACTGCTCGGCGTGCGCTCGTCTGCTCGCGTTTCAGGGAGCAGGGGCTGCGCGCCCCCAGCAGGCCGGCCCGGGGCCGGGAGTGGGGATGCAGCGCTCACAAGGTGGGCTCTGCCTGCAGATGCTAGTGCTGAGCTGTGCCTTGGGGACTCTGGTGTGGCTGTGACTGAAGTGAATGTCAAGTGAAAATGAGCTCGAGCTAATTTACTGTTATTTCTTTCTTCTATTTCCTTCCCTTCTGCTTGTTCTGTGTAGATATAGGAAAAAAACCACGGTTGTAGAGTCTTTCTCAAGCCTTCTTTCCAGAGGATCATTGGAACAGATGAGCGAAGGTAAGACTCATTTAAAAGATTATTTTTTTCCTTTCTTTGAAAAATCGAAATGTGATAACGCTCATAAGATTCAATACTTAAATATATCATATAAAGTAAATGGAATGTCTTTTCCTCTTCTCTGTCATACCCTCCAGAAGTAACTCTCGGTAGGAGTTGGTTTTGAAGCCTTGTAGACTTTTCTGTGTACATATATAAATACATACATAAGATAGATGTGGGGTGTTTATAGTTGTTCATGTATTGTTAATTTTTGCATAGAATCACATTATATATTGTTCTACAACATGTTTTTTTTATATTGATGTTTTCCCACGTTAGTACATATAATGTGTACTTAATTCTGTTTAATAGCTATGTAATATTCCATTGGGTGGGGTATCATCGATTACTTACTTTTTTCTCTATTGAAGGACAGTTGCATTGTTTTTTCCCCACTATTATAAATGTTGCTGTCCGAAAATTCTTTTTTTTTTTAAAATCCTCACCCGAGGATATGTTTTTATTGATTTCAGAGAGAGAGGAGGGAGAGAGAGAGAAACATCAACGTGAGAGAGAAACATTGATTGACTGCCACCTGTGTGCACCCTAACTGGGGATCTAACCCGCAACCTGGGTATGTGCCCTGACTGGGAATCAAACCCTCAACCTTTTGGTATATGGCATGACGCTCCAACCAACTGAGCCACTTAGCCAGGGCATGTCCTAAAATTCTTGTACCTATATCTTCATGAATTTTTGTAAGCGTTTCAGAGGATAGAGACCTAAAAGTGAAATTACTGGGACTTAGGATTTAAAAATTGATAATATTTATAGGTATTGCCTATGTTAGGTCAGTTTATATTCTTACCATCCATGTATGAGAGTTGCTATTTTTCTGCAAACTATTAAAAATTTTTTTCAAGGTAAAGGAAGTAATTTTGATACCTTAGAAAACACTGATAATGTTTCACAGTATGGAAGATGCTGGTTTGTGGATATTCAGGAAATATTCAAGAGTCCAGAAATGACTGTAGCATCTTGATCAGATGGATGGGGAGGGAATGACTTTTTGTTGTCAATTGCTTCATGTTCCCACTGAGATCAGGGCAGAAGGAATACAATTAGCTCTGTTTTATAAGTTTTACACTCTAGTCAGAATTGTTTACAAGAAAACAGCATCCAGATACCCTGCAAAAGAGAAAATAACGTTCTTCAGATGTGGCTATCCTAGAGTGAAGCTTCTGCCATCCAAGGAGAAATTGTGCACGGGTGGTCATTGTCAGGCTTACTCTCTGGAAGAGGCAACACAAATAGCGGAAGCAGCTGTGGCTGATGAAGGCAGGAGCAATTCTGGGTACTGCTGTCAGTCATTCCTGGCCTTCTCCTGTATGTCAGACACACTTCTGAATGTGTTTGATTATGAAGTTTTATTTTGCTAGAGGAGCATTATCGTCAACCTGTTGTCGACATTGGCATGATGTGAGGTTAGGTGCCGATTGCAGGAGATGCCTAGGGACTTGCTCCTAAAGGGCCTGTGTTGGCCCTGAAACCACTGTAAACCAGGGTGGCATTTCCTGGCTCACTCCAGGCAGCTGAGGCCCGTCTTCTTCCTCTCCAGAAAATGACCTGTGAGAAACGTAAGAATTTTCTTTACCCCCTTGATTTTGGGTAGAATATGTCTTCATATTTTCCACCTTCGGGCTGTTGATGGAAGTTGGCCTCAGTGGCCCTAGAGCCCACTAAAGTAGGCCAATGGCTCCGGAGTTTAAATGGGCTCCAGAGAAACTAGACTCTTTCACTTACATCCCCCTTCCTGTCTTCCTCGGCATCGTCTCTCTCCAGTGGCCTATTGCCCCTGCTTTCCTTTTCCTTTGCAATATGAAGGCTGACATCTGAGATTTTTTTTACCTTAGTTTTGGGAAGAATAACATGATATTTTTAGTGTAAGTATAAATAATAATAATAATTTAGAAGGTAATGGTGATAATGCTCCATTATGTCTATGTGTCAGACATTGTTCTTGATGCTTTCCTTAACATTATTCAGTCTAATCTTTTTTATGGACTAGGAACTAATGTTTAGAAGATTAAACTCATGGCCCAGCAGAGCAGGGTTCACACCTGATAGTTCTTTCCACGGCACCCCAAACTTTCCCCTGTGGGCATGTAGAAAAAGACACAGAATGTGTCCTGTGTGGATAAGGGAAATGCTGAATTGTTCCTGTTAGACAACTTGAAAACACGTGGTACCGTGCTCTTTTTATTATGTCTGTGCACATAGCACGTTAGGAAATCTGGAATAGGTAGAAAATTACTTTTTACTAAATATTAAAAAATAAACAACAATGAGATACTACTACATACCTGCTAGAATGTCCAAAATCTGGAACACTGGCAACAGGAAATGTTGGCAAGGATGGGGAGCAGCAGGCACTCTCATTCGTGCTGATGGGAATGCGGAATGGTGCAGCCGCTTTGGAAGCTAGTTTGGCACTCTCTTAGGAAACTAAACATACTTTTGCCATACAATTTAGTAATTGCTCTCCTTAATATTTACTCAAAGAGCTGAAACTTATGTTCATACAAAAACCTGCAAATGAATGTTTATAGCAGCTTTATTCATAGTTGCCAAAACTTGTAAGCAACCAAGATGTCCTCCAGTAGGTGAATGGATAAATAAACATCCAGACAATGGAATATTATTTAGCACTAACAAAGAGCTATTAAGCCATGAAAAGATGTGGAGGAACCTTAAATGCATATTACTTAATGGAAGACACCACTATGAAAAGGCTACATACTGTAGGACTCCATGTATATGACATTCTGGAAAAGGCAAAACTGTGGAGGCAGGGAAAAGCTCAGTGGCTGGAGGGGATCGGGCATAGGGATGAACAGGTAGAGGGTGGAGGATTTTTAGAGCAGTGAACTACTTGGTAGGGTACCCTAACAGTGGACACATGTCATTATACATTTGTCCAAACATAGAGAATGTGTTTTCACCAAGAGTGAAACCCAGTGTAAACTATGGACTTCGGGTGATTGTGATGCCAATGGGCGTTCATCAGTTGTAACAAATGTATCACTGGGGGGGAGGGGGAGATGTTGATAGTGGGAGAGGCTATGCATGTGTGGTGGTAGAGAATATATGGGAAATCTCTGTACTATACTCTCAATTTTGCTGTGAGCCTAAAACTGCTCTAGAAAATAAATTTAAAAAATTAACATGACAATAGTTAATTGTTACAATAGTTAATATCCTGAAATATAGGTTTATTTAGACTTTCATATCTAAAGGCATGCTTAGCTAACATTTCATTGCAAAATGAAGATATTTCCTTCAGTGAACTAAGGAATTATGAAGAAATAAGACTTTTATAAATTAAGTTGCATTTATTCCTGATGAGTTTGGCTGCCACTGCAACCCAAACAAACTTTGTGTTCAACTGAGCATGTCAAAACATTGGAGCTTTAGTATGTGATTTGTTTTTCCTCTTGGTAATTTTCATTTACATCCTTGAGTGGCTGGTTGTGTGCAGGAGGGAATATATTTAATTAAACTTTTCATGGGTTTACCACGGAACACACCTGCTCTTCTCTCATGGCTGGCATATTGCCCTGAATGGCTTTCAAATTGCCTTTAAGAACAGATATTTATACACAGTGCTTAGTGTATGAGAGGGATTTAATAAGAAGAAAATATACATATAGTATCTAGAGTTCAAAGTGTCTTACCTTTTATCTCTGCTTTCTGCTGATACCCTTTAGTTGCTCTTAGATTTGTCCATTTTTAACTTAACCCTGATCCGGTCACCCTTTTGCTCAGGTCTCTGCGAGGACTCACCATTGCCTGCTGCATTGAGCCCAGACTCGGGCATTCATCATTGTCCACAACAGCCCTGACTTACGTTTCCAGACTCATTGGCCACTCCTCCCTTTACGCCTGCGTCTCAGCTAGGGCACACCTGCCGGTGTGTGTCTGTTTCCCTTGCTCTGTGCAGCAGCTTCACCCCTCGGCCCCCGCCCCCCGCCACAGTCTGCGTTACTGAGCAGGCTTTCAAAGCGAATAATTCCTAACAATTCTCCCTATGTTACACATGTACCTAGGAAGAGAACATTCAGGTGACTCTGTACAAATAGAACTTTCCTGTGTTTACCCCACTGAGTGCACTGGGAAAACCCAAAAGCACACGTTGAGGTGAGGTGTTATGAAGGACTGAGACCCTGTCGACGCTGCCAGATGTGCACAGGCCATAGCCCATCTGTGTGCATGCTCTTGGGGACCTTAGTTGCAGTTGCTCTTTTGTAAATTCAGGCTGTGGAATATGACAACGACAGGAAGATGAAGCAGTTTGTGAGAACCAGTGGTTGTGTGTGTGTGTGTGTGTGTGTGTGAGGTCGGGGGTCTGGTGTGTAAATGAAAGCAATAATTCTTATCCAGTTTGATTCAACAGCATTTCCACTAGCACAGATACACCCTATTTTTCAGTTATGTCACAAAGAAATGTTCTGCTTTCTGAAAAGCTTTTAGTGAAAAGTGTGAGCTGGGCCAAGGGCCGTCGTCATAGTGAAAGTAGCTGACATGTATCAAGTGCTTCTCTGAATAGTGAGTTCCACATGCAGCACCTCGTTTGGTTCCTCAGCTGTGAAGTAGAGACATTAGGGCCAGTCTGTATAAACAAGGAAACCAGCAGAGAGAGGTCTGGTAGCTTTCTTGAGGTTCTACAGCTAAGTGTTTGGCAGAGCCTTTCCTCCAACCCAGGCTGTTAAATACCCCAAGCTCATTTACTTAAATAAAATACCAATTTGTATCTCATGGATAAAGCAGGAATCTGCTATGTTTTTAATGTAAAAATGCAAAGTTTACCCCCTTTTCCCCAATTTCTGCAAGTATAATAGAATTTTTTGGAAGATAGACCATGTGCTATCTTGAGGTGCTCCATGTGTCCCTGGGAAATACAAGCCGTACAGAGCCCCCTTTTCAGGGCTTTGCTCCTGTGCTCCGTGTTGCAGTGATCAAAACAGCCCAAAACTGTGCTTGTGCGCTTTTCACATCGTCTTTTGTGTTTGAGGAGCCATGATGTGTGCATACAGGACAGCTCTTTTTCACAGAGCTCTAGAGAACGGCCGTTTCCACTTCAGCTTAATAATGTGTCTAGTCGTTGCCATGATGATCATACCTCCATATTTTAGAAGCTAGAATTCATAAATTTAAGTTAGTTTTTTCAATCTTTATAACTGTGTTAAACTTGAATATTACTGTTAAAAAAGTAAGTGGTTTTTTTTTGTTTTGTTTTTTTAATGCTTTTAAATTTTGGTTTCCTCTTGTGAGCTGAGTTTGGGTCTCTGCCACCAACTGCCCGACTCCTCGCCGTTACATTTGGATGGGACCATAAGATGACTTTCCTGAGCCATTTTGCACATTCTGGGAAAACCTTGCTGAGAGATGAGAACTGAGGTCCTCATTCCACTGTTATGGAAGCTTCAGAGCAATCTAGGTTTTCACATCTCTCTTGGGCTCATTTATCTACCAGTCTTTTCTGAACATCTCAGAGCAATTACTGTGGACATGGGATTTTTCTTAATATGATTTTATTTGTTTTTAATAGAGGAAATGCATGCTGAAATCTGTTATGCCGAGTGTCTCCTACAGAAAGCAGCACTCACGTTTGTGCAGGTAATGAACCTTTGCCTTAGAGTCGGTATTGCTGGGGAAACCTGCCAATACTCCATGGACAAAATGTGGCTTATTCTATGCCATCGCTTCGGTTCTTTTGACTTAGAGTTGCAATGAAAGATATTTGTTATTCTGGTAAACCAGGGAGCTTTATTCCTGTTCAAATGTACTTAGAATCTGTTTCAAACTTCAGTCTACTGGGAACACCACTGCCTTTTAAAGAAACTGTCTTGCAAGTACCACACCTAATTTCAGGATGCTTCTTTCTCTCTGTGCTTGCTGTCATTGGCAGAGGGCTGCACACAGCAGTGGCCCAGGCATAAAAAGCTTCTTAATCTGTGGCCATTCCCCTCCTGTACCAGACGCTTCGGCAGAGCTCAGTTATGCGCAGAGAGCCACACTTTTCATGCATACTTCAGATTTTATTTTTCTCCCTTTTCCTATTCTCATTCCCCTGTCTTGCTTTTACTTTTTACTTTGGATGAGCATTTTTTTTAAAAGCCACTAAAAACCCCTCCATGAATCCTTTTCTTATGGGGCATTTTAATTTGACCTTTAGGGGCTGTTACAACCAGTACCTATCATTGTATCTTCCAATGCTTCTAAAAAACATGGATTTTAGCATCATGGCCACACGGGTGGCAGGGATGGACACAGTGGCGCAGCCATGGAGTGGAGATGTAAGAGGGCAGAAATTCAACTGTAAAATGAAAAATCTTCCTCAATCTCAATGTTTCACATTGTACTGAGAGTTGTTTTTCTCTATTTCTGGAGGTTGACCTCTTAGGTTGGATTCTGGTTTATTAAAGTTGAATCAATCTGGCCTATCACCCTGTTTCCTAAAACCCAATGTATTATGAAGGCTGATTAAAAATAAGTGTTGCTGCCTTAATAAACATAATGTGAGTCACAGAGGCCTTCACTTTTTTCCTGATGTGTTTTTCAAATGGCGATTTGACAATCAAATCTATGATTTGAAGGCTTATTTTATGCTTGGGGACCAACTGGGAGATAACCATGGTTTTCCTCTCCCTCATGCCTCCATATCCAGTCAGTTTCACGGCCATGCTTCTTTTACCCGTTGAAGATTTAGCAGCTCATCTCTTCCTCTTTCTTCTGATGATAATTGTTTAGTGGAGGTGCTCATCAGCTCTTCCCTAGATGGACAGCAACCCAGCGACTCTGTCTCTAAGTTCTCTTACCTCTAGCTCATTCTCCATTGTGCAACTGAGCACCCTCTCAAAGATGAGAACCTCACCTTGTCATTTCTCTGCTTCAGAATTTAATAGCTTTCGTGGACTACAGCAGTGGTCTCGTAATAGAACGCCAGAAGTGGGGGAGGCTTTTTCAAACTAAAATGGTATCTCCCCCCAATTCCCTACTCCCCTCTTACTGATGTCCTCAGATGGCAGGGATGTTGCATACTTGAGTGGCATGGGTAGAGGTGGCTTTCTTACTCCTTAGTCATTCCTGTCTTTGCTGTAGATTTCTGCACCAGGACTGAGTTACACAACACAGATGACCAGGCACACCATGGTCTGTAATGCTTCCTTGCCTTCCCACCAAGTTTTCCTTTACTTGCAAAGTTTACCTCTGCTTTGCCTTTCTTCACCAGGTACTTCCCAATCACCTTGTGTGCACATGCTCTTTAAGCAGTAATGCTGCCGGGATGCTTTTGTGGATTCTTCCCATCCCCCCAGCCCTCCCACCTTTGTGCTCTCATGACATTTTGCTGTGCATGTCTCCATCTGTATGCATTCCTCCATCCCTTAGCACGCTGCATTGCTTTCGTCTAATTTTGCATCCAGGTGCCTGATGTAAAATAGGCATTCGGCCATTTCTGGTGAATCATGAAATATTCTTATTTGAGGCAGATTTTAATCTAATTTAAGAAATTTTTTTCCTGGCCATTATTGCAACTTGTATAATCATGAAATTCCTTAAAATCTGAAGATAAAAATTTAAATTGTATAGTGAATTTTGTATTTATTAATTCTTGTAATTGAAATGTTAAATATTTGAGTAATTAATGAAATTAGCAAACTAAAACAATTTTTCTTTTGCTTCAGAAGGATGTTCAAATGCACAGGAAATAAATACCAGAGCATCTTTTTGATGTTAATAGATTAGAAAAGTAGTCTTGGAAATGAGAAACATGGGACTGTCTCCATTTGCACCATCTATTATAGTAATAACTTCCTTCGAGCAGTTATTTGATATACTTTATTAAGAGACTGTTTTGGAGTCCTAGAGTGCTGACCCTAAAAATGGCATTCATTTAGGCCAGCTGCCTCCATTTTATGTTTGATGACTGTTAGGCCAAGAGATGTACTTTAATTCCCAGAACAAAACTATATTAGTGACAACAAATTTAGAATCCAGAGCAGTTATTTTTAACCTGGAAATGGATATAAATGAACTCACCAACATAAGTGGACTCCGCCTGCTAAAACCCCCTGTGAAAGAGAATCAGAATCCCATGTCCTGGAGTATGACGTGGCCAGGAAAGTTAGGCCTGAGAGCATGTTCTTAAGGCCAGACGTTCTGGATTCTGTTGAGCCCAGAAGAGAATTGCTCAGCAGATGCTGCTGCTTATTAAAGTAGGTTTCTACTAACCTATATGGCCCCTAACTGATGAGGGTTATTTCTTTAATTACTTCCTTAAAGTAATTCGAGGATTTAAAAAATACTTCTTTTTTGTTGTCCCCTAACTTGGAAAAAGAATGACAAAAAGGTATTTCAAATGTAAAACAAGAAGAGTGTTCTAATTAAAAAATTATGTAATCACAAGATAGTATCTTGTTCTAAACACACAACTATGTAGCCGTGGGGAAAGTTTCAGAATCTCTTGCTAAATGATCTAATTATTTAATTGAATTGCTTTCAGGATGAAAATATGATCAACTTCATCAAAGGTGGACTCAAAATTAGAACAAGTTACCATATATATAAGTAAGTTAAAAATTAAGATATGGGCTTTTTCAATCTTATCACTGGAAATTTGCCCCTTTTGACCACAGTCATGTGGATTTTAAAGGATTCCTGTACTGTGTACCACTTTGTAGTTCAAAATTCTCATTAAGTTTGACTAGGTTTTTAAAAATTTGGTGTTGGTAAAAATACACTTGATTTTTGGCTTACTAGGTATGTATTCAATGCTATAAAAAACAGAATTTAGTTTAAATGTAATTTTTTTGTTTTTAATCCTCACCCGAGGATTGCTTTTCAGAGAGAGTGGAAAGGGGGAGAGAGAGAGAAACATTGATGTGAGAGAGGCACATCTAGTGACTGCCTCCCACCCGCGCCCTGACCAGGGGCCAGGGATTGAGCCCTCAAACGAGGTACGTGCCGTGCCCTTGGACGGAATTGAATCCAGGACCCTCAGTCTGCGGGCCGACGCTCTAACCACTGAGAAAGACTGGCTAGGGCTAAATGTAATTTTAAGGGAAAATAGCTGAACAATAGCTGACAATTTATGATTAGATAATCTTAGTATCTCTCTTCTAAAAACAATTTATAAATTTAAAATGAGAAGTATATCTTTGGTCCAGCCTATAGAGCAGCATTTCCCAATAGAATTTTCTGCAGTGATTCAAATGTTCAATTAAGGTGGACCATGGTGTTCATATCTTCTATATCCTTTCTGATTTTTATCTAGTGGTTTTATCATTTACTCACAATGTTAAAAATCTCCAGCTTTGACTCTGGAGTCATTTATTTCTCCCTTTAGTTACATCAGTGGTTGCTTTGTATATTTAGTACCTCTGTTGTTAGGCTTATATATTTTTAATTGGTATGTTTTTCTAATAAATTAACCTTTTTATCATTATGAATTGCCCCTATTTAACTCCTTATAATAGTTCTTATCTTGAAATCTGTTTTTTTCTGATATCAGTGCAGCTATTCATGCTTTTTTATAATTAGTGTTTGCATGGCATATATTCTTTTACTTTAAACCTATCTTTTTTAATATTTAAATTGAATTTCTTATAGATGTGCATAGTGATGTCTTGCTTTTTTATTCAGTATGACAGTATGTTTGTATTTATCACTACCATTTTGCTTTTTCTCTTTGCCTTATTTGTTTCTCCCCTTCTTTTGCTTTAATAAATTAAAAAATATAAATATACATATATATTTCAGTGTAATCCCTCATTTTCTTAGCTGTAGCCTGCTTTAATTTTTTAATGGTTGCTCTAGTGATTACAATATACTTATCACTATCAACTTAGAGTTAATATTGTACCATTGCACATAAAATATAAGAACTTTGCAAAAGTATCGTTTCATTTACCATCTGTTGTCTTTACACTGTTCTTATGATAGTATACATATGTATATTATAAATCTCACAATGCAGTGCCAGTCTTTTGTTTGAAGAGTCTTATATTAAACTCTTCTTTATGTATCCATGTATCTACCATTTTTGGTGTTCTTCATTTATTCTTCTATACCTTCAGACTGAAGAATTTCTTTTAGTATTTGTAGTAGTGCATGTCTACTTTCAACAGTTCTCTTTGCTTCGTTTATCTGAAAATGTCTTTATTTTTGCCCTTATATTTGAAGATTGTTTTTGCTCAATATAGTATTCTGAGTTACAAGGTTTTTTTCCCCTCCCTTTCACCTGTTTAAAACTGTCAACCCATTGTATTATGGCCTATATTGTTTCTGATTAGAAGTCAGCTATTATTTTTATTATTGCTTCCCTGTCTGTAATATGTCATTTCTTCTGGCTGTTTTGAAGACTTTTGTATCTTTGGTTCTCAGCAATTTGACTATGATGTGCTTAAGATGTGCTTAAGTGTGACTTTAAGAAATTTGTAGCCATTATTTCTTAAATATTATTTTCTGCTCTATTCTTATGCTTCTCTTTTTGAGACTGCAATTACATGTAGCCTGGTTTTGTTTAATGGGTCACCTAGGTGCTGCTCATTTTTTAAAAATTATTTTTTCCTGATTGCATATTTTCTCAACATTTGGGCCATCTTGACATCCATTTTTATTGCCTGCTTTTTCTCTTGGCTATATGTCATATTTTTCTGTTCTTATGTCAATAATATTTTAATTATACGGTAGATATTGATACATCGTAGAGACTGTAGGTGTGCTGATTTTGGTCTAAGAAGTATTTAACTTGACTAGACTTAGACTCCAAACTCTTACTCTCTCATAGTGGGCAGCATCTGAAATCTTGGTTACATTATTTTTTCTGTCTTGCTTCTGCTTTTCTTTGGAGTCTCCTCAGTGCTCATATAGTTCATGGGTCAGCCAGGAATTTGAGTAGAGTTTTAACACTGATTTTTGGTGTTTCTCACTTATGTGGTTCTCTTTTATTTGAAAATTTGCCCATTGCCTACCGCCACTTTGGCAATCTTAAACTCTCTACTCTTACTTTTTAAAAAATCTTCCCCTGAGGATATGTCCATTGACTTCTAGAGAGAGGAAGGGAGAAGGGGAGGGGGAGGGAAGGGGAGGAGGGGAAGAATGAGAGAGAGAGAGAGAGAGAGAGAGAGAGGGAGAAAGGAACATCAATATGAGAGAGAAACATCAGGTACTTGCCACCCATACATGCCCTGACTAGGGATTCAAACCCCAACCTAGGTATGTGCCTTGACTGGCAATTGAACCCACATCCTTTTTGGAGTACCAGATGGCACTCCAATCAACCAAGTCACTCAGCCAGGGCTAGTATATGTTCTTTAAGAATACTTTTGAATACAAATTTAAAGATATGTGTATTTTTAAAAAATGTATTTTTATTGATTTTAGAGAGAAGAAGGGAGAGGGAAAGAGAGAGAGAGAAATATCATTGAAAGACATCAATCTGCTGCCTCCTGCATGCCCCCTACTGGGGACTGAACCCAAAACCTGGGCATGTGCCCTGACTTAGACTCGAACTCAGGGCATGTTGGTACATGGGACTACTGAGCCACACCGGCTGGGAAGATATATGAATTTTTTAACCAAAATGAGATCACATTATACATACTCCTTTGTAACCTGCTTTTTTGTTAATGATATTTACTTTTTTATGTCAATAAATCTTCATTTTATGAAATCCCCATCTTTATATTTTTCAGTTGGCCCCAAATTTTTTACTGCTGGTATGTCTGTACCAGGATCCAACCCAAGACTGTCTAGTGCACATCTGATGTTTATGTCCATTAAATATATTTTATTTTAGAAGAGTCTATATTTATCACAGTTATTGAAAAGCCCAATCCAGTTGTCCTGTGGAATATCTACCGATTTTTTTGGTGGCTTCCTTGAGCTTTCATTAAGCTTGTTCCTTGTTTTAGCTCAGGCTGCCATGACAAAATACTATAGACTGGGCGGTTTAAACAACAGAGATTTGTCTTATAGTTCTGGAGGTTGGAATTCCATGATCAGGTTCTGGTGAAGACTCTCTTCTTGGCTTGCAGACAGCCATCTTCTCACTGTGTCCTCACACTGCAGAGAGTTCTCTTTCTTCCTCTTCTTATAAGGCATCTTACTAGATTAAGATCCCACCCTTATGATCTCACTTAACCTCAATATCGTCCTAAAATGCCCAAATACAGTCACACTGGATGGTTATGAATGGGGGGGGGTGGTGGGCGGGAGGGGACGTGACATCATTCAGTTCATAGCTCCTTATATTTCCTGTAAACTAGAAGTTTGATCTACAGGATTACTAGATTCAGGTTAAATACATTTGGCTTGAATACATCATAAACAAAGGTGTATGCTTTAAAATTACATCACACCAAGTGATACATAATATCTGTTTTTTTCCTTATACCTTAAAAAATACATTTGTCAACCTGATAAGCAGTTCCTGATGATTATAAATTTTTATATCTTTGTCCTGTTTAATTTGCATTTCTCTTTTGAAGATGTGAAGGGATAGGGAGAAATGCATAGAAAAGATATTGAAGTGAGAAATCAGAAAGATCTGCTTGGATGGAACAGAGAAAGATAAGAGGAAAAATGGAGCCATTGTGATGGAATTTGCTCTCCTCTTTCAGTCTTTCCTAGTCACAAGCTCTAATTTATTTGGTCTATTTGAGACCATGGCAGTCGTACTGAAATGAAAATTTTTTGTCAGTAGCATGTGAGTTACTCAGTGGAAGACGGGCGGCTGGCGTGTGCACAGCACTGAGGAATGGGCTGCACCTAGGAAGGCCCCTCCAGCACATTGCTGGGAGCCCGAGGCCACCGTCCTGCGGCCCTACGTCTCCTGAGTTACACTTGCTGGTGTTGGAACCCTCTCTTGCTTTAAGCCCGGAAGGACTGGTCCTGATGAACAGGGTAGAAATGGGCTGTGCCATTTTTCTTTACTGATAATTACCCAGTAGCCTTAAGAATAAATAAAACTCAGCACAGCAATATCCACTTAAATAGTCTCTAGTATTTTGGCTAATGACAATTATTTTATGATGTGTAAGTGTGAAATTCTACGTAACAGTAGTTTTCAGAGTCATAATAAACTTGTTATAACTGTTTCTTTCAATCCAGAGAATGTCTTTCACTCCTAGATATACTTCAGAAGAACAAAGTTGAGCAACAATTCTTCTATGAGTTTGAAGGGGGTGTCAAACTTGGATTAGGGGCCTTTAATTTGGTAAGCAAATAATTACATATCAACCAGAATCTTTTGTTAAAGAATCATAAGTTTTCAGTGCCTTTGTACTGCATTTGAGCCTCACCCTGACCCTCTGCCTGGGTTTGATTGATAAGTGAGTGGCTAGAGTGGGATCAGTTTTCTTCTGCTGGGACCCAGTGGGGGCTTTGGTCAGTATGTGTTGTAAAGTCCTGCACATGCTCAGAATAGTTTTGGATTGTACAATAAAGGAAACATATAGTACTCTGAATGGACTAGTAACATTTTTCAGTAATAAGTTCCCTTTCCACATCAGAAATATTGTTGGTATAGCAGTGGTGGCTCTGGAACTGGAAATGGGCGAAGAAGTGGTATGACTTGGGGAATGATTTTGATGCTCTGGGGCAGATGAAGCGTTTGAGTAGATATCTGTCAAATTGTGATATGTTAGAGATTTTGAAATTTTATTAAGGTTTGACTGGATTTGTTGAGAAAATAAGTAAAGGAAATCATTTGCATGAGGGTCTGTGACACCATGGCCACTCTGTTCATGGGTCACTGACAGAGGTTGTTGAGCAAGGAGACTGACTACTGTCCACAGACTAGGTCACCCAATCCACTTGATTATTATTATTTTTTTAAATATATCTTTATTGATCTCAGAGAGAGGAAGGGAGAGGGAGAGAGAGAGAGAGATAGAAACATCAATGATGAGAGAGTCATTGATCGGCTGCAGCCCCAACCCGGGCATGTGCCCTGACCGGGATTCGAACCCTGATCGCCTGGATCCTAAGTTGACGCTCAACTGCTGAGCCATGCCCGGCTGGGCTTCACTTGATTATTAAAATTCTCCTCTACTGAGGTCAGCCTTTAGTGAACATTCACCTGGGACACGAATATCTTCATGCTTTTTGCCCATTCAGAGATGTCTATCCACACACCTCTTCCCCAGACCTCCTTGTCATCAATTTTCTCATCACGTTCTTTCCAAATCCCTAACCGTCCAACCAAACCATTGGCTATAGCCTATGAATCGTATATAATCACACATATGGCCATTTCTCCTCCCAAGCCAAGTGAACAGTCACGTGCATTGTTTGACTTTCTGCGACGGGAGGATGTCCCCTAACCACTGCTCTTCAGGTGTGTCCCAGAGATGGGCTGTAGCGCTGCAGCTGTCCGCCTCCGGGCGGTGCCTGCATGTCGGGCAGAACACAGCAGACTTGCTTTCCGGAACGGGGTGCTGAAAGAAACCTTGTTTGGAAAGGTGGGCACCGAGAAATTGCCTTCTCATCATTTCATCATTACATATGAAAGGAGCGAGTGTTCTTTAGAGAAGGCTGAAAGGCCAGGTTTTTCTTTTTTTTAAACATTAAATTTTTTAGGTTATTGTCTTAGCTAAATGAAATTCATTCACAAGCAGTGATTGCAGCATGTGCAGTGTGTGATGAGTGAAACGTGTCTAGTGATTTGGACTTGGTTCTAATTTTTCATTATTACTGAATCATTAAAACTTGAAGTTGTTTAGAGTTTACATTTATCTATAGTTAGATACACTAGCATGTGAGTACACTTGTATTTTTTTTCTTACAGATGCTGTCCCTTTTACCAGCACGGATTATCAAGCTACTAGAATTTATAGGATTTTCTGGAAATAGGGTACAAATTTAATTTTATCTTAATTTTGACAGTGAAGATAAAACATTATTTATTGAATATTAGAGCAATGCAACATGTCTTCATAACTAACATGACAATTGTTGGCAATTTGTTTGCAGGGCAATAAAGAGCTATTGGTCCTTGATCATATTTTTCAGGAATTAGAGATGATTTTTCTACTGAAAGTTAAATTTTTTTGTCTTTGTTACCAAAATTGTGGAGTTAAGATTTTTATTTTACTAATACAGGGTGGGACAAAAGTAGGTTTACAGTTGTTCGTATGGACAATAATACAATAATTAATAAATAATAATACAAGAATGAACTGTTTTGTGTACTCACAACTGTAAACCTGCTTTTGCCCTGCCCTGTATTGCTGCTTGCTCGACCTTTAGTACACTTGTGTGGTTCAAATTTGCTTCCTTAACATTTTTGCAACCCCCAAGTCTTCTGCAAAACTGGGAAATTAGCTAGATTTCCAAGTCTAACATTTTATGATTCTCATGGATCAAGCATAGTTACAGTATTTTGGGTTTCCTCGTGTTTTTACAAGTTTTGCTATGAAACTAAGCAAGGAAATTTGTTTTCCATGAGTTTTGATTATTGCATTTCTGTGTAGTTGTTTTTGTAGTATATAACATTTATTAATCACATGCTATGATCAGAGTTGCCTTATTGCAAAAGCTGCCCCTGTTAGTTAAGAGAGCAGATTTTAAGAAATGTATGAGAGCACATGTAAGAACCTGTAGTTTTTTCCCTCCTTTATTCTACTTTCCAGGCTCTTCATAAGCTATGGTGTACTCATGTGATCTCTTCATGATATGTTCTGTCTATTCAGACTCTGTAGTTAATGATTACCCTTCCCCTTGACCATTCATCTCTCATGTGGCACTTACTATATTTTAATAAAATCATGTCTTCATTCACCATCTTCTCTATTTGATGGAAAGGTCTTTGAAAACATAGAACCGTATTTGTTCATACCCACTGTAGTGCCTTCCACTTACATCCTCAGTGTTTTAATTCATTAATATTTATACCAGTGAAACACAGTATTTCTATGAAATGAGCTCTGCTTTTTTCTCTCCCTAGAATCACATGATTTAAAAAATTTGTGAGATTGTCTTATGCCACTTTAAAATGTAAAGTTTGTTTCTAGTTAGGAATTATGACTATTCTAAGCTCTTGAAGAATAAACCCACCTTCGTGGAGGGTGGGGATACATGAACTAGCATTTTAAAGCTTCTGAATATGATTTTTCAGTTACACTCTTCTCATCAAGGTGCATTCAATTCCCACAGGAACTGGGCCTCCGGCAGCTACAGGAAGGTGCATCAGGAAGGAGCATGAGGTCTCCACTCTGCTGCTTAACTATCCTGTCTTTTCATACTTACATCTCCCTAATACTTGGTAAGTACTGGGTTACAGTTTATCTCATTGACAGTTGATCACCTATGTAAAATTTTAGAAAAATCCATAAGTGCTAGTAGTCTATATCTGTTTATTTATGTATTTACTTATGAGTAAAGATGGAAAATAGTGATATTTGTCATAGTTACATTTGTCAGGGGCTGGTGGAGGGTTTCTTTTATTGAATTTTTTCTTAGCTGTTCTTAGCTAAAAAAAAAAAAAATTCTATAAAAATTGTTTAAGGTAATCTATGTCAGGATCTTCCTATTAGGTTTCTTTTTAAATTAAATTTTTGGCTAAAATAACTTAATATTGCTATTCAAACTAGAAATTCCGATTAGGAATCTAAGACAACCACCTCTGTTCTTAAGAATTAGTCTGTCCTAGAGCTTTCTTAAGTGAAAGTCACAGATGAGACTTATTTTATTTTCCAAATGTAAAAATGACAAATGAGCAGTTTTCATCTTTTCCACGAATAGGCCTTAGCTCTATTGTAATGAAATTTGGAGAATTAATTATCAGTATCTACCGTGTTTCATGAAGACTAAGGCTTTTCCTGTTCAATTTCCAGGTACAGGAGAGGTGGATGTTGTGGAAGCGGAGACTCTCCTTGCACCCTTCCTCCAGCAGTTTCCAAATGTACGCCTATAATTCCAAGTGCATGTTTCAGCCATAACCCATCAACCAGGGTTGGCCATTGAACAGTCTGTTTTCCTCCTTCCTCCACAGGGCTCACTCATGTTGTTTTACCATGCCCGAATAGAGCTGCTGAAAGGGAATGTAGAACAGGTAATTTATTCTGGGGGAGTTATTTGGGGAGCTGTCTGTGTGGTGGAGTTGCATCACATACTCATTCAACATAAGTAAATTCGGCTATATGCACTAGACAGTAACAAAGAAAAAAATCTGTAATTAAAAAGCCAAAATTAAATTTTGTGTGTGCATTCTACTATATGTAGTAGATTACTGATTATAGTCTACATTTACACATACAGTACATGAAACAGTTAACAGTAGAGTATACAAAATACAGGTGGACAATTTAAGGGGTTTTTCAAAAACACTTGACTATTATCAATTTCTCTCTCTTATATTGACTTTGGAATCTAGCCCCTGCATACGATAAAACTTCACTGCACTACATGTGTTCTCTTCATCAAAGGAAATTATTCACTAATTCCCTTGAAGAAGGAGAAGATGAAGAGCCTTTTATATAAATATGCTCACAAACAATTTTCTTCTATCCAAGTGGGGTCATATATATGTGTTTTGCTTTGATTTGTTTTTTTCCTACTTACATTACATCTTGGATTTCTTTCCAGGTCAGTGTATCTAAATCCCACTCATTCTTTTTGATGGCTGGGTTTCATTGCATGGATGGATATACTATACTTATTAAAGCAGTCCACCGTTGATAGACATCTAGCTACTGCAAACAGTGCTGTTGTAAACATGATTATGTGTATGTTTCTGAGCACGTGTGTGTGTGTGTGTGTGTGTGTGTGTGTGTGTGTGTATGACATTCTGAGCATTAAGATTTCAAGATCAAAGATGTTTACTGTTTTTAAATATATCTTTATTGATTTCAGAGAGAGGAAGGGAGAGGGAGAGAGAGATATAAACATCAATGATGAGAGAGTCATCATCGATTGGCTGCCCCCTGCATGGCCCCCACTGGGGATCGAGCCCACAACCCGGGCATGTGCCCTACTGGGAATCGAACTGTGATCTCCTGGATCCTAGGTCGATGCTCAGCTGCTGAGCCACGTGCATCCAGGCAAAGATGTTTGCATTTTGATAAATTCTGCCAGATTGCCCTCCAAACTTAAGGCTCTTCCATTTAAACTCTTGTAAAGATACAAGAATACTTGCTTCCAGTGCTCTTTGTCCACTGTGGACATTATGTGTTTTATTTTTGCCACTTTTTTGGCTGAAAAATGATAATCTAATTTTTAAATTTATAATTTTCAGTTTACAAACTTCTTCATATGTATATTTGTTACTTGTGTATCTTTCCAATTTGCCTACTTATCTCTGACAATTTCCCCAATGAGTTGTGTCTTTTTCCAGAAGATTTGACAAAATTGATGTATGATAAGGGTTAATCCGTTGCCAGTTATATGGATGGCGATATCTTCCCCAGCCCGTTCATGGCCTTAACTTTGTTTAAGGTATATTTTACCCTCTGAAAGTTCTGACTTTTATTGTCAGTCTTTTCTTAAAGGACTTATTACATTTTATATCTTCTACATTTTATATCTACATTTTATATCTTACTACATTTTATAACTCCCCATTCCCACATTATGAAGTTTCACGCCCCCTCACAAAGTTAAACAGAGAGGCAGAAATTAACTGTCTCTGCATGTAAGGACAGGAACATAGCATCATGTTGAGTGGTTTAATGAGTGATGGTTTTGTTCCTTTTGTACAAAGTGTTTTATGTATTTTTCCATTAGGTTATTATCTCCTTGTGTAATATCTGGATGATCAGCTTTATGCAATTGACTTATAGGCACAAGAGATATTTCGAAAATGCATTTCAGTTCAAGAAGAATGGAAACAATTTCACCATCTCTGTTATTGGGAGCTGATGTGGATTAATATATTCCAGCAAAACTGGAGGAAGGCGTATTACTATTCAGATCTGCTTTGCAAAGAGAGTAAATGGTCCAAGGTAAAGTGCAGTGCTTTTATTAATGCCGTCTTGTGCTGATAAGCATACAGGATGATTTGCAGTAAGGACTGTTGGGTAGTATGATATCGCCACGGTTTTCTGCACTGAGATGTGTCACAGGAGGAAATGTGCATTTAGTGCCTGTCGGCTATATCCGCTGTCCTCAGCACTACGTGCTTCAAAAGCCGCCTGAAGAGCCCTTTCAACAGAGCTTTTGTTCTGAGGATGACCTGCACTTATCTTTAAAAGTTATTAAATATCAGTAGCCTTGATAACTTTGTGTAGACTTTCCAGTGCCCTGATGACAAAGCCTTTCACAGTAATCGCACTGACCGGCGCATCTGTGAGAAGTTGGGGGGATGAGCTAAGGAGCTCTTGCTCGGGTTGCCGTCTTCTCAGCCCTGGACCCTGCAGCCGCCCGACAGGAAAAGGGCCAGAGTCCCGTGCAAGGGATTGACCCCGTGTGGAACAGGCAGCATAGGCTTTCTTGTCTTTTACTTCATGTTATCTTTGATGCCTCTTAAATATTAAATCGGGAAGGTTCGTAGGCCATTCTGATTACAGGGAGAAGCGTCGCGTCCCGGGGGTCTTCTCTGACGAGAGCTTTCCTGTCCCGCAGGCCACGTACGTGTTCCTGAAGGCCTCGGTGCTGACCATGCTTCCCGAGGAGGAGGTGGCGGCGGCCGGGGAGGACGTGCTCGCGCTGTTCAGGTGGGCACCGCGCCGCTGCTCGCCTCTGCCCTGCGTCACCTTCAGGTTTCTCTAGCTCACCTACTTATTTCATACAGGGACTCTGAAGAAATACACTTAGGTAAGGGTCAAAATGTCAGCCTTTTCGCAGGAGCTTGCAGGTGTGGCGTGACTGGGAACTTTGAGAACACATTATTATTTGTTTTGTTATTGGGACTTTGCTACTGCATTTTGAACAGTTTCCTAAAATGGTATTGTTAACGAAAGACGTTAACTGTTGCTGTGTATCAAAGGTATTCTGTGATCGGATAAACTTAAGAAACACAGTATGACATATCCTTTGTTTTTATTAGTGTGTCAAAGATTCTGAGCTCTTCTATGAAGTAATCTATTTAGCTTTATTTAGACTACTATCCCTCCCCCCTCCCCCCTACCTCCCTACCTCCCTTCCCTTTTTGTCGAGCACCTATTATGTGAAGAATACTGTTAGGTGCTGAATAAATAGGCATGGCTCCTGTCCTTGTAGAGTTTATAATAATCTTGTAGTGGAACTAGACATGAGATAATTACACAAATAATTGCAAAATTACAATACATGACTGATTTTTTTTTTCATACTTTCTCTTATTCCTTTTTAGTATCTTTGTAGGCCCATCCTACTTTAACCAGCTATGAAATGGTGATGCATTTTATTTCAAAGGTCAGAGCCTCCACCTGAGGAAATCTCATCCCAGCCAAATTTTAAATCTCTGGTTTAGACCTCATGACTGAGCTCCAAACCCTATATCTACCTCCACTTGCCACCTTTGTTTGGATGTGTCAAAGCATTTTAACTCATCATGTTTAGTCTTCCCTAGCAACCTAGGTTTCTTTCTCTCAGTGGTTGGAACCCCTGGTTAGCAAGTCAGAAAACAATGATACTTGCATCACCAACACTACCCACTGTCCCCTCATTCCCCAATGGGGGAAGAGGTATGTATAAGAGCATAGACTGAATGATGGTTGAGATGAGGTTGGAAGGGGGAGAGAAGCTGCTGAGGTGGTGGGGAATTGTCATGATGCAGTTTCAGATCACGGGAGCAGCATGTAGAGGACCCTGTTGCAGGAAGGAGCACTGCTCATTTAAAGAAGTAAAACAAAACTGGTATTTTACAAGATATGATGCTACACTTTTTATATATAGATCAAAGGAAAAGAAATGTCAAGGATTACTCAGAAGTGTCCCACAGAACACAACTCGATTAAAAAACAAGACAAAGTGTATATTTAGTGACACAGACATCATTGGTAACCCTAGCAGGAGCTGAAAGGTGATAGAATGGAGGTGGAAACCAGATTGGAGTTGTTTAAAGAATGAATGAGAATTGAGGGTAAATACATCCCTGGATAACTTTGACTATAAAGGGGAAGGGGGGTGGGTAGGGGGAGGGAGAGAGAGAGAGAGATATGGATGATGGAGGGAGGGAGGTTTAATATCAAAGAGTATCTTAATAGGAGAGATCTGAGCATTCTGAAAAACCACTGAGAAAGAGAAGTTGCACATACAAGTGAGACATGGAATGCCTGATATTTGTAAGGTTCCTGAGAAGGCAGGAGGGGACAGAATCCAAAGCGCTCATGGCAGGATTGGCTTCATCTAGAAGGAGGCCCAGGTTGTATGGGAAGGGAAGGAGCACAGAATAGTGCAGAGCTCATGGGTGGTAGCATGAGACGGAAGTCTTCCTACCTCATAGCTTCAGGTTTCTTACGTAGGGGGCAAGGTTTCCTGTTGAGAGTGAAAGAAGAACAACCTGGAGGTCTGAGGGTGGAGGATAGGAAATGTTTGAAATCAGCTGTTGCACAGAGTGGGACAGTAAAGTGGTGAGAGGCGCTGTGGGGGGGTCAGGCAGTGCCGGGGCCCATTTGAAGTTGGGTCTAATGAATTCATAGTTCTATCAGTCAGGTCTCAGTATGGGTGCAGGGAGGGTGGACACTGAGCTTCGTCCAGGGCTCGGATTTTGCCAGATTAGTGCAGTGACTAGGCAGTGGACAAGGGAGTTTAGGACATAGGCCAAGGGAGTAAAGGACAGGGTAGTCTAAGCAGGGATACGAAGGGACAGAAAGAACAAAGGAGACTGCTGGATTGGGAGAAAACTGAAGGCTAATAGACAACCGAGTCAGAGAGGAGAATGACGTTGAAGGGGGGGGGGTGCTTGAGCTTGTGCTTTGAGGTGGAGTTGCAGGCGATGAAGTGGTCTAAGAGGAGGCTGGGAAGGTGGGTGAGCGCAGACCACTGGAGAGGAGAGGGAATGAGAAGCCCTGCCGTGTTCTTCAAACATAAATGATGACAAAACTGTTTAAATGGAATATAATATTCTGTGGCCACCTGATGAGAAAAAAACCAATCTTAGGTGAACCCTCAGACTTATCAGAACTAATTTGAAGATATGGCCAGAACCATTTTTTCTTTCGTCTTTTTAAAAACAAGACTATGTTTACTAACTATGGAATCAACATCAGTAGAAGCCATGGTATGATAAATGCTTCCTCTTACTGGTCAAATGCATTTTCTCATTTCACAAAACAACAACGAATGTGATGGAATGGGATATTAAGATATGTTGAAATCTTTTACATCTCCTCTGTTTCCTCCACTTCAGAATAAATTTTAAAAGAAAAAAATATGTTTTTATTGGTTTTAGAGAGAGAGGAAGGGAGAGGGAGAGTGAGAGAAACATCGATGTGATAAACATTGATCGGCTGTTTCCTGCGTGTCCCCTACCAGGGATTGAGCCCACAACCCAGACATGTGCCCTGACGGGGAATTGAACTGGTGACCTCTTGGTGCACAGGACTATGCTCAACCAACTGAGCCACACTGGCCAGGACAGAATACATTTTTTTTCATATCAAAACAATTTCTGTGAAACATGTGACCAATTTTATTTTCAAGAGAAAACTTGAGGTCTGTGGTATGATAGTAGCTAATTTGTTGGGATAATGACAGGAGAGTCCTCAAATGAATGCTTTCTTCATACATGCTCTGTGATCATTAAACCAAGAGGGTTCGTGTCCAGTATATGCTTCTGACTCTTCTCCCAACCCCACCCCACATTTCCATTGCCCCTTCCACTGATGTAAATGAACATCAAATCATGGGCATTCTAGTTAAAGTCTATATCCCCAAATTGTGCCCAGAAATAACCTAGCACAATCTTGTCCTCATATTTTTGGAATCCTTTTTCTCTTGTTTTATCTTACTCTCTTTCGGTGAATTCTTTCTCAGCAATGTGTTTGATGCATTTACAAACTTATGTACTATAAGAAAGTGCTCTAGGAACATGTAGTCTCCCCATCCTGCTCTCATTTTTATGTGCTTATGAATTTTATAATTGTAATTAGAATTTTGAGAGGAAGTTTATAAACATGGTGTCTGTTCTTAGCTGATTATTTTCTTTCTTTTTAAAAAAAATATGTCATTATTGATTTCAGAGAGAGGAAGAAAGAGAGAGAGAGAGAGAGAGAAACAACAATGATGAGAGTCATTGGTCGTCTGCCTCCTGCACGCCCCCCACTGGGGATCGAGCCCGAAACCTGGGCATGTGTCCTGATCAGGAATCGAACCTTGATCTCCTGGATCATAAGTCAGTGCTCAACCACTGAGCGCGCTGATTATTTTCAAAATCACCTATGCTTGGGAAATATTTTCTTAAATTATACATTAATTGACAGCTCTCTTTTGAGCCAGCTGTGTCACACTTACAGGTAGGAATAGGAAATGCACCAGTATACTCTCTTACCTCTCCCTGAGTATTCACGATGTAAATAAAT
This sequence comes from Miniopterus schreibersii, assembly GCF_964146895.1. NCBI lineage: Eukaryota > Metazoa > Chordata > Mammalia > Chiroptera > Miniopteridae > Miniopterus > Miniopterus schreibersii. Next base: position 52,071,553 of record NC_138111.1, on the reverse strand, counting down.
ACTTTGGATGCTCTCCTGCTTGCTTACGGTAATTGCCAATTTTGTATCTAGATGTCCTTAACCGTGTTTGATAGATCAAAACATTGGCTAAGTAGAAGGAAGTATGTGTCAATCAGCAGTGCTCAAACCTGAGCATGCATCGGAATCACCTGGCAGCCTCGCCAGGATCCAGGTTGCTGGCCCAGCCCTAGGAGCTGCGGATTCCTTAGGTTTGGGGAGGAGCCTGAACATTTGCTTTGGAACAAGTTTCCTGGTGATGCTGATGCTCCTGGTCTGGGGAACGCCTCATGAGACCACGGGTGTAAAGAGTGGCTGGGTTCTAATGGCCGTTCTCTGGGGCTGGGGCTCTTCACAGACAGGTGGACAGCTTTAAGCAGAGAATTGCCGGGAAATCTATTCCTACGGAGAAGTTTGCCGTGAGGAAGTCTCGACGTTACTCCGCCTCGTTGCCTGCACCCGTGAAGCTCGTCTTGCCGGCCCTGGTAGCTGCCTTTTTAAAATTTACTGTTTCCTTTCTAGAAATAAATTGTCTATTCATAGCAGCAGGGAGCACACCTAACTTTCGTTGTGAAGTTTAGCTCTATCAAAAACCATTGTAAGTTTGTCTGTAAGGTGAACATTCATACATACTTAATAATTAAATAATAAGTATTATAGCTGATGTTTTTTGACTGGTTTGTATGTTCTATGCATTATGATAAAAACGATTTAAAAAATGCATCATTTAATTCTTCTAGTGACTCTATCAGGGTAGTTTCTCTTTGTAGCCCCATCTTACAGATAAGGAAATTCAGGCAGAGAGAGGTGAGTTGGCTGAGTTGAATTACAATGCAGGACACATATGTAATTTGATCTTTTCTAAGGGGCCACATTAAAAATGAAAAGGTAAAAAATTAAAAAGGAAAAGGAAACATGAAAATGAATGAAAGGATGTATTTTGTTTAATCCAGTATATACAGAATGTTGTTGTTTGAACATGTAATCAACAAAAATATAATGTGCTATTTCACATTCTTTGATATTGTGCTGATTCTTTGGAATGTGTGTGTTTTACCCTTGAGCACATCTCAGTCTGGATGAGCACATTGCCAGGACTCAGAGCCTGAGTGGCTGGGGGCTGTTGTATCTGACAGTGACTGCTGAAGCTCATTTTCCTCATTGTTGGGTCACCCAGGCTAGACTCCCTAAAAGCCGTAACTTCTACTTAAATTTTCTTAACGCAGACTTCTTGAAAGAGTCCTGCATATATCAAACCCCCAGCTCTTTGGGGCTTTAGATGTGCGTAGGTGTCAGACAGCACAAGGAAGCTGTTTACTGCTCGCTGACCTCTGCACTCCTCTGCTGGGGTTTCCTGATTTTTAAAAATTTTTAATTTTTTGTCTTTTAGAGTTTTCTTGGCTATTCTCTTTTGAAAGTTCTTCAGTTTTTTCCAGTTTCTACTATTCCAAACATGCTACAATGCATATTCTTTTATATTTTTCTTTTTGTGCATAAGCGTATAATCCTCTAGGAAAGCTTTCTAGAAATGGAATTCCTGGTTACAGGATATATGTTTTTAATATATTGACATTGCCAGATTGCCCTCCAAAAAGGCTGAACCAATCAAATTCTACCAACAATGTTTTACTGTTTTAATTTGCATTTCCCTATTGGTGCAGTTGAACATCTTTTTATGTTCTTACTCATTTTTATTTATTTCTTCTTTTGTGAATTGTTCATATACACCTCTAATTTTTCATTGTGTTGCTTATTTGTTTGATCACTGAATTATAGGAGCTCTTTATATATGCTGTGAGAAAGAAAACTTGCAGCCCCTACCAGGTGACTGGAGCTGGCCTGCCTATAGCACCTAGGCCCAGGGGTTTTCTACTTCAGATAAACAATCTCAGGGAACACCACCACCAGAACAGCTTATTCTGTGCCTGTGACAGACAAAATATGGCCACTCTGTAATCATATCTGAGCACAAATAAAAATAAGGAAATCACAGAAAGGACAAAATATCTCTCTTTCCCAGCTAACATGGGAGCCTGCTGCTGCTTTACCAATTACAGCTTTTAGCTTCATTCCTGATTCATTTCAGTCACTGATTTGTGCTTAGAAACTTTTCTTCCTGTGTCACAGAACTTTTCTGAAAATCATGTAGAGCACCATGGGACTTATATGCTAATTATATCCTGCTTTATTAAGAGGCTTAAGGAAGGTTAACTCTCTGCACTTATTTCTCTAGGTCTAAGGGTGTAGAATTGGCTTGAGTTGTTGTAACTAGGAATTTTACCAAAATCCTACTTTTCATAAAATCTTAGATATGAACTTGCCTTCTTCTGATAAAATATTTCATCAGTAAAAACAACATTTAAAAAATATCAATTTAAATAAATATTTCATTAGTTATTGAATTGAGTAATTACTGTGTTAGTAACAAACAGGTAGATGTGAAAGAAAAGGTAGAGTGTGGAATCTTAGTAGTTTTCAGATGACTTTGCTGCCACTCTACTTGAATGCGTTTTCCTCATTTCCACTGCTTCCCTGGAAGAGGTTGTTTAAATATCTTTATCACATTTTATTTCTAAGAAATGCTAATTAACCTACTTATTTCATACCCTTAAAAATATGAACTGAACTACCAGGAAGATTAGAAAAATATTTTTAAGCAAAAAGCACATTTGCTTTTGGTCCAAAAAAAAAATTCTCATCTGTTAGCCTATTAAACGCAATTTGCAATCAGAAATCATTAGTTTACATTTTCAGGGGCTGTCATTCAGCCATATGGCCTTCAAATGAACACATTTTCTGCATATTGGATTGCATTCTTGGACTGTCACATGTTTTAATGGTATAAAAGAACCTGAGCCCAGTCAAATATTTCCTGTGTTCATTTCCAGTGATGTCCTTGAGAACGATTTGTGTAAATAATTGGCAGATATTTTAAAATGTTTTCCCCTTACTTAAATGTAACAACAAAAATTTATATTAAGTAGGATTGTTCATGGTATCGGTTTAAAATATTATATTTATTTCTGTATCTGTAATCAATTATCTTCCAAAAGGATTGAATACCAGGAGGTATTTAATAAATACTTGTTAAATGAATGAATAAATTAATTTTTCAGTGAAAACATACTATAATGTAATATATATTGAATTACTCCACATAAAAGGTAGATAATAAAATGAGGAAGGGGGATTTTATATAAACTAAACTCCAAATGAGATCCCTAGCAATCAAGGCAAACACATATTCATAATTTTGCTGTCATAAAGGACATTGAATGACCTCACGTAATTGCAGATGGTTTTTCATCCTTCCTCATTAGGAAATGATGTACATCTGGAATGGTTTTCCAATAGTGAGCAAAAGAAAAGACCTTTCCGAAAATCTGTTGCTAACTGTTGAAAAGGCTGAGGCAGCTTTACAAAGTGAAAGTAAGTATGAAATGTGAAAACCTGGAAGTCTTGACCATTAACCCTCACACCCTGTCCCTGTGCACATCTGCCCATGTTAATGTGTGTCCATCATGAGAACAGGAGACCGTGGGTCACAGGTATATGGTGACTGCATTCAAGACGAAGGAAGGAATGATACATGCTGCAAACATGGATGAGCCTTGGGGACACTAGGCTAAGTGAAAGAAACCAGTTGCAAAAGACTACATGTTCTGTAATTCCATTTATATGAAATACTGACAATAGGTAAATCTGTAAAGACAGCAAGTAGATCATTGGTTGCCAGGGATGGAGACCTGGGGTGGGGGTGATAGTTAAAGGGTATGGCATTTCTTTTTGGGGTGATGAACATGTTCTAAGATTGATTGTGGTGATGGTTGTATAACTTTAAAATATTCTGTGAGTTGTATACTTTGAATGGGTGAAATGTATGGTACATGAGTTATATCTTAATAAATCTGTTACCAAGGAAAAAAAAGATGAAGGAAAGAAGGCAGTCAAATTTTCGAGGAGCTCAAGGAAAGCGTGCATTTCTGATTTGATTTTGTGCCTCTTTCCATGCCTCCTTTTGCTCTCTGATGACTGTTATGCTTTTGCAGACACAGAGAATTGTTTGTTTTCAAGTTGAAATCTTATCACAAATTAATTTTTTTTGCTTTTGGTTGTACTAGAGGCCCCTCTCCAGTTCACTGGAATGTCCTTTCCTGGAAGCAGCTGCCCTGTTAGTTGAAGGTAGATCAGGGTCTGGGCTTACAGTCCCAGCTCTGCATCTTCGAGACCCTGGAAAATGTACTTCATCTCTCTGAGCCTCAGGTTTCTTTTAAAACGGGAGTGGTGTTGGACCAGAAAGTATTTGAGTTTTCTTATTCTGACCTTTTCTAATTCTCTGTCTTAAATAGAGGCTTTTCTTTTGATAAACCATGCCATAATGTTAGCCTTTGCCCTTTGCCTTATCAACCCCCAAACCATTTAGGTAACGTGCCAAGGTAATGATCTCATCCTCTGGAATGCTCTAACCACAGAAGTAAAATGAAAACTTCTGTGGTGATAAACGTGGTAAAGGGCATAAAAGTGCAGAAAGAGTCAGGGGCAGTTGTAACAGTGAACTCATTTTTCTTAACTGGAGAAAAGGGACACAGAAGGAGCCCTGGCTCCATAGTCCGCATACTCCCTTCGTGGGGGTTGCATCCGTGAATATGGCCCTAGGAAAAGGAGCTCATTGGGGTCATTTATGTACTTGGAGCTACAGTATGAGGCTGAAATGTTTAGTGAGATTTCTCTTTACCGTTATTAAAAATTAAGCACGTGATTACAATTGATAGAAGTGAAGAAAGTTATCCATATTTTTGCTGCAGCACACTTTAAAATTTTTGTGTATTCCCTCCAAGCCTATTTTTATAGTTACAACCATAATGTATCTGAACATATACTAGCCTAGTTTTTTTTCCATTTAATATATCATAAACTTTTCTTTTTTTAACTTGAGGTATAATTGACAGTTTCTGGTGTACAACATAATGATTCGATATTTGTATACACTGCAAGGTGATCATCACAGTAAGTCTAGTTAATATCTGTCACCATGCATAGTTACAAAAATTTTTTCTTTTAAGATTGCTTTCTTAGCAACTTTCAAGATTTCAATAGAGTAATATTAATTATATAGTCACAGTGCTGTGCATTACATCCCCATGACTTACTTATTTTTCAAATAGAAATTTATATTTTTGACTCCCTTCACCCATTTTGCTCACCCTGCCCCCCACCCCTCACCCCTGGCAAACACCAATCTGTTATCTAATGAGCATGGGTGATTTTTTTTTTAAGGTTCTACATATAAGGAGATCATACAGTATTGTCTTTATCTGATTTATTTCACTTAGCATAATACTCTCAAGGTCTGTCTATGTTGTTCTAATGGCAAGATTTAATTCTTTTTTTATGGCTGAATAATATTCCATAGTGTGTGTGTGTGTGTGTGTGTGTGTGTGTGTGTGTGTGCGCGCGCGTGTGTCTGTGTTTGTGTCACATTTTCTTTATTGATTTATCCATTAATGGACACAGATTGCTTTCATATCTTGGCTGTTATAAATGATGAAATGAACATGGGTTCATATATCTCTTTGATTTAGTGCTTTCATTTTCTTTTTTACTTTTTTATTGAATTTATTGGGGTGACATTGGTTAACAAAATTACATAGATTTCAGGTATACAATTCTATAACACATCATCTGTATATTGTATTGTGTGTTTACCACCCCAAGTCGAGTTGCCTTCTATCACCGTTTATCCCCCTTATACCCTCTTCTATCTTCCCCCTCACCCCTTTCCCTCTGGTAATCACCATACCGTTGTCTAAGTCCATGGGTTTTTTTTTCTTCTTAATCCTTTCACCTTTTTTACCCAGCCCTGAACCCCCCCAACTGTCACTCTGTTCTCTATGAGTCTGTTTCTATTTTGTTTGTTAATTTTAGCTTATTTTTTCAGAAAAGTAGGCCAGCTTGCTTCTGTTTTTCTACAAAGAAAAGGATTTGGGTTTAGTAGAATCAATTCTGATGTTTGAATATCCATCCTTTTAGTGTAGACTAATATGTATCAGCAGAGTGGGGCCTTTGTCTATTAATAGTCCTGAAGGACCATTGGGTTTTCTCTGGTTGAGCAGGCTCTTCACCCCCACTCCTAAGTTTATTTTGCCCCTCTTTTGGTTGGGGGAAAAATTAAAGGAATAATATATATATCAGATTATGCATGTAAAATGCAATACAGGCTTGGAAAACCAAGACGCTGTCTCCATCCATTCCTTCCCCTTCTAATGACATTGAGGTGATAGGCTTTAGAGATAGTTAAGCAAGACCCGGGAAAGCTCAGACAAACATACTGTACTTGTAAAAATCTGTCTTTGTATGTCTCCCCCCAGTAAAAAAAGTTTGTTTCTTTTCTGAAGATCCCCTTTGCCAGATGTTACAGATGAAATTTATGATGCTGATCTCTTCCAGGTCCGTTGTTTTATGCAGGAAGATTGCCCAGCACACACTTGCCTCTCCCCTGCCCCCTTAACAACTGTTATGAGCTTTGAGTAATTAGGTTTCTAAACTTCAGAATGAGGTGGAAAAATCCCAAATTAGAAAATGTGAAGTTGTAAACCTGAGGTGACTTCATCTCCACCCCATCCCCCATTGTTAGGAATTGAATGTATTTTTGCTTCTACCTTTGGCAAGTGTCTTTAAAGTAAAAGATGGTAGGAGGTACGATTGGTGTTCTTCTCTGACAGTGCCATAGTTCTGAGAGGCTGGCCACAGATGCCAAGGGAGCGCTACTGTTTAAAGAGAGAAAGTACTGGGCGTAATATGCCTGGAGTCAGTGTTTGCTATTCATTCCGTTAGTGTTTCATTTGAAATCTAACTAAATTAAACATGTAGCCGGAAGTGAGCACAGTAGCTCTTTTTTGACTGTTTGGTGCAGTTCATTTGCTTGGTGAAATTACATAGCAGACATAATCAGTGCTATTTACTTTACCACTTTTCACTTTATAAATCTATTTCAGATTTTTTCTTTGGTGCGTCTCAGCTAGCTCCTAGGACGTTCAGCGCAGACGCTCTTGTGGTTTGGCCTTGACCTTCTTTTATCCTGCACCCACCCTCTGTTTTATTATTAAGTGCAGGTCTTCTGTGATGGGAATGCGCTTTGGCGGCAGCAGCATTTTCTTGGAATGTAAGATGGGAACTGTTAAAATGTTCTCCGTGACCTCACCCATGCACTGGAGAATCACGATAGACATTCACATTACATTTTATTTTATTTTAATTATTATTTTAAATGTATCTTTATTGATTTCAGAGAGAGGAAGGGAGAGGGAGAGAGAGAGAGAAACATCAATGATGAGAGAGTCATTGATCGGCTGCCTCCCGCACGCCCCCTGCTGGGGGTCGAGCCCGAAACCTGGGCCTGTGCCCTGACTGGGAATCAAACCTCTGTCTCCTGGATCATAGGTCGATGCTCAACCGCTGAGCCACGCCTGGGTGGGCGACATTCACATTTTAAGGGAAAATGATCATCTGACAAATAGTGCTCTGTGGTCTGAAGAAATAGTCATTTTGTTTTCTAAGGTTTTTGGAGGAATGTTGGTGTTTTCGAACCTATTTTCCCTATTCCTAACTCATGATCTAAATAAAAGCTAAGTGTGGCTTTATTGGTACTTGAGCTTCGCATGGTGTTATGTCTGTTCCTCTCAGCAAAGTCATTGTTCACCGAGCACCAGAATTTTGTGATAACACAATCAGAAAATCCTACACAGAAAGCAATAAAATGCACAAAAATGATAATAAGAACTAGCATCTAGCATGGAACCTAAGGGTTTGGTTCTAGGCCTGGCAAGATATTGCTTCTTGAATACATATTTTAATGAGCATCCACGATTAGAAGCATAAATAGATTTTTTTGGGGGTAGAAAAATAGTCCTTTAGTAATAGGAAAGGTAACGTGGTATTGATATCGGTGACTTTCTTGGTGAATGACCTTGGGAGCGAGAGGTGAATATCAGCTGTTTTCAACACCTAGACGTAAAGTGACCCCCTTCGAGTTGATTCTGTAGCATCGACCCCCTTCTGTAGCAGCGTTAGCCTCCTGTAGACAAGCAGCTTACAAACTAAAACACCAGCATGTGTGAATGGTGGTTGCTGAGGTTTGTTCTGAACCCTGGAGGATTTCAGTATGAGGGACTCCCAGGGCCTCATTAGTTTGGTGTATAGGCTCCCCTCCACATGTCCCCCTTTACATGCCCCCTCCCCCTAGACCCCCGCCCCCCAGTGTTGTGAGAGCCTGAAATGTATAAATTATCAGTCTGTCTTGGATTGACTTCTTAGTTGCATCTTGCAAAACCTCCCAAATTCAAAAGTGGTTGATGTGAAAGGCTACTTTTGTCAGATGTCTCACATAATATGGCTCCTGTTTATCCACAGCCATGGGCTGGAGGAAGGGTCATTGTCCAAAGGGGAAAAGTGGTGAAAGGAAACCTTCCCATGGGCCTCAAGCAGTGAGAAGTGTGTGGGGGTCCGAGGTACTTGCATGTACTTCAGAACCATCCTATCAAATTTTATGATATAATTTCCCCCCAAAAGAACATAGCCTGGGAGAATCGATAAGTCACCAGCATAAGGATCTGCTTCCTGAATTTTTAATGGGTAGAAGGCCATCTGCCTCTCCATATGGAAGTGCTCTCCTCGCACGCATGCAGCCAACACAGTTAGAAGCCAGAACCCCGGGAGGAGGCAGCCTTCGTGCTCCCCATGGTTTTACCTTTTACAGAATCAGTAAAGCCCTTACTTTATTTAGAGTTCAGATATTCTACTGTTAATACTAAGGCCACATAGCTCAGAATATGAGCCCCTGGAAAATTGTTTTTAGTGGATGGAGTGAACCCCTTAATAAAAACAGTGTACTAAACTAATGTTGTACAGTCAGTATTCTTTTAATTTAAAGTCATTTCACTGTATTTTATTTAGTGAGGCATAGCAAATGCTAAAAAATATTTTTCTTATTTTTAAATGATCCCTCCGCAACCTAGTAGCTATTATCAGTTCTTTCCTCTTAATTAGGATTTTGAAAAGCATTTTTGTTTGTTTGTTTTGCTTGAAGACTCCAGCGAGTACTTGGTGGATGATGAGTGCCTGCTGAAGCTGCTGAAGGGATGCTGCCTGAAGAACTTGCAGCGGCCCCTGCAAGCGGAACTGTGTTTCAATCATGTCATCCAAAGGTAAGGCCGGAGGGGAAACCAGCCCGAGTGCAGACTTGGCTCCTGGGGAGCAACTGTGAGAGGAATTTCTCTTGCATCTACCCTTCCACTTGGTGTTGCCAGGCACAGAACCCAGTAGTGTTTTCTTTGTTCCTTAAGAACAAAATGATCATCTAAGTGGAACATGGCTTGGTGCATTTCCACTTGGTGTTTCAAGGTGACACACAAAACTAAATGCATGGCCAAGCTGACAGGTGGCTATATGAACTCGGGCAGCAATGTCCAGAAGCTCTGATACTTTGTTGATTCCTGCATTGCTTTTCCATTTATTTATTCCACAGATATCTGAGCACCCACATGTGCCAGAGACTGAGCTGGCTCCTAGGGGTTCAGAGTTGAGGAAAGAGACTTGCCATCATTGTGGTAATAATTTGGCAGGGAAGAAAGACAAGGGGTGAACACTGTGGCTGCTTCTCTTTGGGAAAAGGCGTTTCTTCTGTATATACATGAGTTTTTTGTTTTTGTTTTTTTTCCTAGTAGCATTGATGATGGTGTCCTGGTCGTTTACTAAACAGAGAGTTGAGCCAAGGTTCTGATGCCGGGCTGTCTTCTTTATGTTTGGAGTCATAAATGCAAACCTCTATAGGGGCCAGACAAGAAACCTTACCAACTGAGGGTGGCAGTAAGGGATTGGTGGGCTCTGGAGATTCGGAAGATTGTGTGTTGTCTCTAAAGAATTCAGCCGCTCCTTAGCTCTAATTGATTATTGCTCTGTACAATGTAGACCAACTAGCAATAATTCCTACAATGTTTTCATGAAAAGCCTAGAATCTCCATCTTACGTAAAATCTCCTGATTTTTAAATATCGGTTCAAATTTTTTTAGAACACTGTAAGCTGAATAGATCACAGCCCCAGACTGCCCGCTGCCGTCTCCCCGTATCCTGTGCTTTCCCACCCACGGCCACTCATCTTCTTCCTGCTGAGAGTGTAGGAGGACTGGTGTCCTTATGAGAAGAGGAAAGAGACCATGTCTGTTTCCCAAATAAGTAATATAATTGTTACTAAGCATGTTAAAGAAGTATCCATTGAGTTCTGTGTTGTTTGTGTGTTTATAAGGATCAAAAGGATTATTAAAAATATTACGCATTTTGCCATTGGTTGTGCTCTAACAATAGTGAGTCGTTTGCTTCTGTGTTTTATAATTTTGGATCTTGCATTTTTCTTCATTGGCATTTCATCTTGAGACTCCTCTGAGGTCAGGACTCAGGAATGGTCTTTCTAAAGTCATTTTGCTTTTCGCCCTGGCTGGTTAGTTCAGTGGTTAGAGCATCTGCCCATGGACTGAAGGTCACGGGTTCGATTATCGGTCAAGGGCACGTACTTGGGTTGCAGGTTCAACCCACAGCCCCGATCAGGGCTCGTGCGGGAGGCAACCAGTCTATGTGTTTCTCACGTCAGTTTTCTCTCTCTCTCTCTCTCCCCCCCCCCCCCCCCTTTTCAACTTCTCTAAAAATCAATGAGAAAAAATATATCCTCAGGTGAGGATTAAAATAAAAAGTCATTTTGCTTTTCTTTCTGCCAGGTGCCCCAAAGACCTTTCCGGCCCAGAACCACATTGGTGTTAATTTTATTGCTCAGAGGTCCTTGGGTCCTTGGGGCAATGTACATTTGAATTGCAGATTCATGTGAGGACCGGCCTATTGGTTATTCATTTCCCAAGGAGTGTTTTTATTTTCCTCCTGGAGCAGAGGCCCAGGAGCCAACGCCCTGTGTTTTTCTCCTGTGCCAGAGAGTGTTTTTTTCTAATCCGCCCTTTCCCTGATGCAGCAGTCTTTCAAGGGTCCCAGCTTACACAGGGGTCTCCGTCCTGCTCCCTGTCCTGTGGGCCAGGCCTCATCTCCTCCTGGACATGGAAACACAAGGCCCTGGCTGATTCAGACTGAAGTAGCCCCGACTGCTTTGGCATCATCCACACACTCAAGAGTTCTGGTTTAGTTTTGTTTTCAGTTTGAGAATTTTTCTTATGTTCATGGGAGCTGAGCTATGCATTTGAAAGTGTGTTTCTCATATTTTTTAATGTTTGTAGATGTGTTTTCAGCGGAGAGTTTTCATAATATTGCTGAAAACAGAAGTGCTGACCACTTCTTTATTGACATTTTTTAGCATTATAAGTCTTAATACAAATCAAAGTGAGCCTTAGTAAAAAAATAATACAGCATTCTTATTTTTAAAATGAAACACATTTATGTTCAGGAGGATGATCTTGTCCTTTCCAGGACAAATCTTTGAAGATCTGCATGTGTTCATATCCCTAAGGGACAGTAAACAATCCTCAGTGCTGGTCCAATTTAGACTAAGGAATAAAATAGGAGATTAATATATTAAAAGCATACTATTTATTGCCATAGCTTATTAGCTTCTTTGAGTAAAGTTTGTATAAGAACAGCTTTTCTCCGGTAAGCCCTGGTTTTATGGGGAATGGGGAAATACGTATGTTGAAAAAGAATGATTCGTTCCTTGCTCTGTTAAGACTTAATTGCTTTTCATTCATTCTTTTAGTGAAAAGATGCTGAAGTTCGACCACTACCTGGTGCCCTTTACTCTGTTTGAGCTGGCACTTCTGTACAAAGCCCAAGGGGAGACCGACAAGGCCGTAAAGGCCCTGGAAACTGCAAAGTGAGTGGTGACGACAGCTTCTCCTGGGCTGCTGTGGAGTCAGGGATGTCAGTGATAGTATGTATACTCTGAAAAGTGAAAACACTAATGTTACCGTTGCTAAATTAGGCTTAGTTTGTGCTCATGGCTTTTGCCCTAATTGTGCTGTTTTCAACCTTCCAAATGCCCGACCCTGTGATTGTTTACAGAGGTCGTGGTTGTGGGCTTCTGTATGACAGAAATCTAATCTATTTTATATCAGAAGTCAACAGACTTTTCCTGTAAAGGGCCAGATAGTATTTTTGGCTCCACAGTGTAAGGTCTCCATTGCAGCTTCTCAGTTGTTTCGAAAGCAGCCATAAAAGATGGTATAGAAATAAATGGGTGAGTCCAGATTTAGCCATAATTTTGATAATAATTTGCTGACCTTTGGTATATTCAACCATATATCTCATTTCCTTGAAGACCCCACTGACTTGAAGAATCCCCTTGAATCTTCCCCTGACTCCCTCTCTTTTCTGTCTACTGTGGCAATTTCAAAGCACTTGATCATTTCTGCTAGACAGTGGCTCACAGACTTGTGATCATGTCTTACTTAGCAGGGGCAAAACCCCTGTGGTCTGTTTGCCTTGAACAACATTTCTTGTAGTGGATAAAGAATGCTGTTTTTAGCTCCAGGCCATAAATAGCTTAGTGGTTCATTGGTTTGTTCATTTACTCAAATTCAGCAAGTATTCACTGAGCACCTCTTATGTGCCAGGCAATGGTAAAGGCTCTAGACAGACAACTGTACATAAACAGGCAGTGGGCCTGCTCTCTTAGTTGGAGGAAGATATTATATAAACAAGTAAAAAAAATAGCATTGGTATGTGCTTTGCTGAGATTTACAGTCTGATGCAGAGTACCTGGCTGTTGCTTTAGATTGGGTGGATTCTGAAAGGTTTCTTGAGGAGGTGTTATTGTAGTTGATATTTGCCTAATTAGAGGTCAGTCAGCAGAAGACTGTGTGGGGCACATTCCTGGCCGGAGCCACAGCTAAGCAACCTCTAGACCAGGGGGTAGAGTCACCAGATCGATAATGATGCTTGTTACTGAGATGGGGAAGACTTGGAGGAGCTGGGTTGGAGAGAGGAAAAACATACTTCTGTTTGGACCATGATATTTTGAGGTGCCTACTAGGCGTCCACATGGAGACTGTGAGTTGACAGGCAGCTGTAGAAGCATGGAGTTCCATGGAAAGGGAAAGGCCACATGTGGAGATTTCAAAGTCACTAGCATAGACAAAAAGATATCTGAAGCCATGGTGCTTGATGAGGTCATTTTGAAAAATTTAGCTAAAGAAAGAGGGGGGGTCCAGCACACACCTTGGGATAGGGTCTCATTTTAATGAGAATAAACAATAACAATAAGAAGAAGTGGCCACTGAGTCAGGACGACATCCAGGAAAGCCAAGTGAACACAGTTTCAAAAAGAAGGGAGTGGCCAGTTGTAAAGATAGCTGCTGGGAGGTCAAGCAAGGTGAGACTAGAGAAGTGACCTTGGCGCATGAAGATCACTGGTCACTTTGACAAGTGAGGCGAGAACGTAGAGCCAGCTGCTTCTGGCAACTCAGGATGCTTTGCTGGGAGTGAAACATAGTAATGGGGCAGGAGCTTCCGGGCACAGAGGAGCCAAGAGACCTACCTCCTTCTTTCATCTTCCCCCTCCTCCTCTTCTTTTCCCTCCTCCCCTTCCTCCCCCTCCTCCCCCCTCCCCCCTTCCTCCTTCTTGTTAATGGGGGGATATGAGAACAAATCACTCTTAAAGGTAATTTGTTGAGAGTGAGAATGACTCAGATTTCAACTGACTTGTGTCATCAAATGTAGCTGAAGGAAAATGAGGGACTATAAAAACTGTCACTCCAAGTATTTGTTCTTTGGACATATTTAGTGTTACCTAAGCAATGCACAATAAGGCAAATTTATAACGCTGAAAATAAAAGACTAGTAATTCACTACTGAAAGACAAGACCAGCAGTGATCAGCACTTGGGCCAATGCTGACGATGCCAACGTAAACAGTCTTCCCAGTAGTTTCAAGACTGTCAATTGTCTGCGGTTTCTTCCCTCCCATCCTCCCTTGTGTAGGAGGAGCTTTGCAAAGCTGCCAAAGTTTGTGGCCAGACAGGAAAATACTCAATTGCATCCTTTGGTAAACTCTAGTAAGATGTTGATTTAGCTTATGAATAATAACCCTTATTATGAATAATAACCCTTTTCAGGGTTACCAGTAAGTAGTACTTAGACCTGTATACAATGAAGGGCTATAGAAAGAAAGAAATGCCACTGCAAAGAAAGAAGTTACAGCTCACCATGGGCCAAAGCAATGGGTGAAAGCAGGAGCACAAAGTCGAAGCCATTCCATTTGATCACTCTTAACAATTCTAGCAAAGCGAAGTCATGAATGAGCTAAGTAAAGTTTTTAAATAATCTGTGGATTTTAATAACCTGGCCCCTCCTGACATCATCACCCGATAATTATTGGCCAAACCGTTGCTATTTGCCTGTGAGAATCGGAGTAAGAAATTTTGGTATCACCATGTAATCCTGCTGTCTTTGTTGTGGTTGTTGTTTCATGGGAGTTTCAAGATAATTTGGGGGAATTGGGGTGGGGGGAGGTGGGGCTGTGAGTGACCATCTTCACCTTGTCAGTATGAGGCTGCCTTAGCATTTCTAGTTTAGAAAAGGAAGTCAGCTGTTTAAGAATAGTTTACAAAACTGTTAAACCCTCCTCAGAACCTCCCTTGTGTGCATTAATGGCTTGGTAATTAAGTGGAACCTTGGTCCTCAAAGTATGACTTCTAGATCCTCACCAGGAAGCTTCTAGAAATAAAGAATATTGCCACCCCCTCTCCTCACAAGATGTAATCTACATTTTAACAGTCTCCACTGTTGGAAGCAAATAAGGAGTGAAGATGGGAGGGAGGAATGGGTGGTGGTGGTGCTCTGGGCTACAGGAGTTTGGGCATTAAGATTTTATTGTTCTTGTCTTTAGAAACAACTACAAAGATTACTCCATGGAGTCTAGACTACACTTCAGGATTCAGGCAGCTCTTCACCTCTGGAGAAAGCCCCCTACACGCTGATCAGAGCCCGAAGGATGAACCTTCCCTCCAGTTACACCAACATCTGCTTAGACTAGACTTGTATTAAAGTGGAAAAGTGATCTTGTGAATGAGAGACAAAAAATTAATTTTATTGTCAATATTTTCTGTCATCTGTGTGGTTTACTGTTGTTCTACGTGAATTTTTTTTTGTTTTTCCCTATGGAATAATGTTCAGTACTATCTAGAAAATTCTTATATTTTGCCTCTTCAAAAAGAATCACATATTAGATTTAAATTGGAGAGTGAAGAAGTCTTTTAGAGGACTTGCAGGTACAACAAAGTCTAATCAGATTATTTATTTTTATAATATGGAAGTTAATATTGTTTAAGTAGCGAAGGGCTTACAAGTTGAGCCATTTTTAGATTTGTTGGTCAGTCAAACTTCAGAGTTATTTTGTTGCCTAATATTTAAATTTCAGAGGGGAAATAAAATCCCTTACATTCAAAATAGCTTAATAACTTCCTGAAGACTCCTGAAAAAGACTGGCAGTGGGTGGGAACAGGGATGGAATCATGTAGTTAATAGGTTGAAAGGACCCATATCTAGCAAAGATGGTGAAATATTGTTATTATTTTTTATTCTTCATGTAAGTTAAAAGTGGTGACATTTTTGAGAGACTATTCTGTTTTTGAATGTACTTAAGTCTATTATAATAACAGAATTTTAAAAAGTGTGCATCTAAAGGGAAGAAATGGTATATTTTACACATTTTCCCTAGCAACGAGAGCCTGAAATATATACACTGCTTATTTTTCTTATGGGAAGCAAAGCAAAGTTCCTGCTGCTTTAAGTGATATGTAAAATATTAATAATTTTTACACTCATGATGTTAGTAAGTAAGATCTAATTTTCTAATCTCTCTAGCACTGTGATGGTTCCTTGTAAATATCTGGACTGTGTTTAGTTCTTTAATCAGGACATTGAGTGGAAGAGAGCCCAGCTCCGCGCGGCCCTGGCTCTGCTACCGGTTAGCAGGGACCAGAGCTACCGTGGTGGAGCCCCCTGCTCTCTGTGAAGTGGAAAAAAGAACAGATGGTTATCAAGGTCTCCTTCAGTTTTATAACTGTTAGTATTTTAGGTATTTATTTTCAGCAAGCAATGTTAAAATGTTTAATCTGAATCACTCCCATTTAGAGTATGTTTTTATTTTGCAGTCATCACTGTCTGTATCCCCCAGCCCTCAGAGATGTATATTTTGTGACCAAGGACCAATTTGTATCCAGAGTGAGGGAAAAAAATTGGGAATCAATGAATCAGGGTGTTGTCCTATTTCTGCCTCTAGTTTGAAGACTAACCTGTCGTGGAAGCCTGTGCAGTTTAACAGAAACAGCCCCAGGTTGGGGTGGGGAGCCCATCTCTGTTAGTTAATAGTTCCTCAACATGAGCAAGTCATTCCCCGCTTCTGGTACTCAGTTTCCCCAGTGGGGATAGCCAGACAGAGCTTGGTGCTTGTGAGGGCCCGGTCAGATAACACATGATCGTGTGCACAGCTTTGCCTAAATTGTGAGCGGTCATGTGAACATGAGTTGTAACAGTTACGGTTTTTATGCACTGATGCAGGGGGCGTATATGGCCCTCCAAATAACTTGCTCTGGCCCTGCCAAGACCTCACCCAAGAGAAGCAGTTCCAGCCATCACATTAGGGATGAGTTAATTAAATGTTTGAACTAATACAGTAGGCTAATTTTTAAGTCAATAATTTTGTATGGCCCTCAAATAATGTTATAAATATCCAAATGGCCCTTGGCAGAAAAAGGTTCCCCACTGGATTACAGTATCAACACAGAGGTGTTGGTTGAGTCTGTGGTCTCTGATGTAAAAGGAGAGAAGCATAGAAATTCCATCACCTTTGGCCCAGATTATAAATTTATTCCTTGCTACTTATTCCCTGCGACCTGAGCCTGTCCCCAACAGGTGTTTGCCTTGTATTTTCTTTGAAGGCATTAATTCTTGACCAATGTAGAGAATATATGTCCAGTGGAAGATATTCACACAATTCGAGTCAGAGGACCACCCTTCAGGTGGTACCATGGAAGATCTCAGTATGTGCTATTTATTAATATGAATTATGTAACTTACTGCAGGTCCAGACAAGAGAGGAAATAAAATAAACTGTCATTACATCTAGTAGTGGAAAATATGCTTAACAATTATTTTTTATATAACTGGGGGGGAAGTTTATAAATTCCTTAGAAGAGCTATAGTAGCATTATTTTTTTAAAGTATAAATACCCACATTGTTTTTGTGAGAATCTGCAGGTCAGGATGAAAGTCAGTAAAAAAATTCTTTTTGGTATAAAATGAAAACCATTTAAGCAAATAGTGGTTATTTTTATTTTATTTTAACTCTGCATTATGAAAAAATATGAAAGTAATTCATATCTATTTAAAATTTCACTTTATATTTTAATTTTGTCTTTATTACTCCTAGTCTTTTATAGTTGCGTGGTAATGTGGCTAATCTATCCAGTGGGTTTTGAAGTGCTGTGATATCACTAACAGTACAAATATTAATTTGTTTTCTGCCTTGTTTAAGATAGCACGGTGACACCATTTCTTGTGACATGAGCCGCTATTGCATTTTTTTGGAGTTATATTGTGACTCGCGGTGTTCTGTGTAGAATGAATACGGAAGTGACAGTGTCCTAGCTAATGTTTTGAGGGGCATGTGTGGTAGGGTTGGGCTGCCATGCGTCTGGCAGTCTGTGTAGTTTGTGTAGTTCTTGGTATAATTTCCCCTAAATAAAAAAGGAAGACCCAAGTTCTGACATTTAAGATGCAAATAGAGGTTATGCTTTGTAGGATGGTGACAGTGAAGGCCTAATTTCTGCTTGACAACTAGTGGAAGATCAGCTACATCAGCTTTTCATGGACATGTATTTTAATGTTTCTGTGCTTCTCCTGGATACAAGCAGGTCCTAAGTCACATAGGAAAAGAGAGTCTATTGATTCTCTGTCTCTTCTGCAGGTGGGTCCAAACTGTAGGAAGGTGAATTCCAGATCATTTTGATGCCCAAGATTTTGTGATTCATAGGTCCTGGAGTGGATCTCGGGAAATTATCTCATCCTTCCTGATCTCTAAACTGTTGTTTCTCCTTCAGTCGGCTCTGTCCAGCACGGTAGCCGCTGGCCACAAGGGGCGAGCGAGCCCTTGAAGCTGGCCGGTGGCACATGTTGGAATGGTGCTGAGTGTGGGGGCGCTCCCACCTGCCGCAGTTCTGTTTAGGGCCTCCTGCTGCTGCGCTGCCTGGAGTTCTGGCTTTTACTTGCTGACTGATGTGATCACCCAGTCACCATAGTTGCCTTGTCAATTGTGGCTCAAATATATATTGATGGGATTTCCTATTTTCCTTTTACGTGCCCATAAACTTTCATTTCATCATGTTCTGCAGATGATCAAGGTCATTGGCCCATCTGAACATTGTTCCTTCCCATCCCCACCCCAGAGCTCCTTGTATACTCAACCAAGAGAATGTATTTTTTGAGGTTATGATTTTAATCTGATTTTAAAGACATTCCTTCTTTTTCTGATGCAACAGCACAAACTTAGTTGTAGAGAAAGTGACTCTCACCTTTGAGATGTTAATAGATTTTATGATTAAAATCATATTTTGTAGGCTCAACACTATTCTGAAAAATTTCAATCCCTGAACCTTTCAATCCCTTTATAGTATCAATGTTTCAACATTGACCCAGCTAGGCTAAGATTACTATTTAAAAATTTTTGGCACAAATTATCCTCTTACAGAATAATTTGGCAGATAGTTTATGTAAAATCATATAGTTTATGCCCTTGCTGCCTACTATTATTTCTAATATGTATGATACCTAAGAGAAATGAGTACGTGTAGTTGACATTTTAATCTCATTAGACATGTCTTGATCAAATGCACAGATAGATAAATAGAAATAGCTTATAAATGTTAAATAGACAACGCTCTACACTCTTCTTTCAGGGATGCAGGATTTCCTCCAGATTGTTTGCCTCCTTCAGAGCCACTATTTACGTATTTTTTCTTTATTTGTCAAGTTGCTTGTTGTGAAACCCTATTCCTGCTTCTCATTGGTAGTTTTGTCTTTTAGGCATCTTCTGTTAGATTTAGTTTCTTCAGAATGTTGAACTTGTAATAAAAGGGACGCATCAGGAGTTACCACGAGGGAGGCTATCTTCTGTGTTGAGCTGTTGCTACCTGACCTTGGTGGTGCTCAGGTCCATGCCAGTTTGATTATAATGTCGGAACCACGGGAAGAAATGGTGCAAGGACTATTCAGTGGGCTGACCCATCCAAGGGGATATGTGGATCTAACTTTAGAGAAGTCCAACTCCCACTCTGTCCAGTTTACAAATGTGTCAGTAATACTGTAACACAACTTTGCATGGAAGAATCAAAGCAGCCTCCCACTTAGTAGTTAACTAACAAAGAATTCATACAGATACCTGCAGATTGGATAGTTAATTGGAAAATACAGGATACTTGAATACCAAACTTCATTAAATAAGACTTATTGCATATTAATATACAATATACTTTGTATGTTAATCCAGTAGTTCTTAGAAACACCTAATTTAAAAGATGAATATGAGGGATGCTGGCACATCCAGTTGGGAACTTTTGTTTTATTGCTACTTAATATTTTCTGGTATGTTGGTTTTAATGATTGGTAGTCTGTTTGGCACCACTTAGGGAAAGCAAGTTGGTCTCAGTGTAACAGAACTGATAGCTAGAGAAGTTGGATAAAAAGAACACGTTAAAGAATATTGCTTATCATGTCAATTTAAAAAGAATCACGTTATTTTGAAATGCTGGATGGTCTTTTTCAGTTAGAAGGGATGACTCTCTCTGCTTTGGAAATCATGCAGACATTTTAAAAATTAAATTTCTTGGGGTGACATTGGTTAATTATATAGGTTGAGGTGTACAATTCTATAATACATCATCTGTATATTGTATCGTGTGTTCACCACCCCAAGTCAAGTCTCCGTCCATCACTACCCCCTTCTACCTCCTCCCACTCCCCTTTCCCTCTTGTAATCATCATATTATTTGTTGTCTGTGTCTATGAGTTCCTGTTTTTTCCCCTTAATCCCTTCACCTTTTTCACCCAGCCCCCCAACTCCTCTCCCCTCTGACAGCAGTCTGTTCTCTGTATCTATGAGTCTGTTTCTATTTTGTTAGTTAATTTTGTTCATTAGATTCCATATATAAGTGAAATCATATGGTACTTGTCTTTCTCTGACTGGCTTATTTCACTTAGCATAATACTCTCCAGCTCCATCCATACTGTTGCAAAAGAAAAGATTTTGTTCTTTTTTATGGCTGAGTCGTAGTCCGTTGTATATGTGTCTCACAGCTTTTTTACCCCCCACTCATCTACTGATGGGCACTTGAGCTACTTCCAAATCTTGGCTGCTGTAAGTAGTGCTGCAGTGAGCGTAGGGGTGCATATATTCTTTCGAATCAGTGGTTTGGGTTTCTTCAGATATATTCCTAGAAGTGGAATTTCTGGATCATAAGGCAGTTCCATTTTTAATTTTTTGAGGTAACACAATACAATACTGCTTTCCACAGTGGCTGCACCAACCTGCATTCCCACCAACAGTGCATGAGGGTCCCTTTTCTCCACACCCTCCCCAACACTTGTTGGTTGTTGATTTATTGATGGAGCCATTCTGAGAGGTGTGAGGTGATACCTCATTGTGGTTTTAGTTTGCATTTCTCTGATAATAAATGATGTTGAGCATCTTTTCATATGTCTATTGGCCATCTGTATGTCCTCTTTGGAGAAGTGTCTATTCCAGTCCTTTGCCCATTTTTTAAATTGGATTGTTTTTTTCATGTTGAGTTTTATAAGTTCTTTATAAGTTTTGGATGTATCACTAGCAAATAAGTTCTCCCATGTAGTGGGTTGTCTTTTCATTTTGTTGATGATTTCTTTTGCTGTGAAAGACATTTTAATTCATTCTTATTTTTATTAGAGCCAAGTGTTCAGGTGGCAATTTGGGGCATAGTAAATTAGTTAAAGCAGTTTTCATTAATTGCTTCACTTTTTTCTGAAGTGGTTTTTATTATTTATAGTAGACAGTTGCTTTCTGTACAGTGATTTATTTTTTAAGAAAATAATTTACATGAAAAGAGAGATTATGGTAAACATTAGAAATCTTAGGCTATTTATTTAATGTTTTAAAAAACTGCTATTGGCCCAGCCGGTCATGGCTCAGTGGTTGAGCATCGACCTAGGATCCAGGAGATCGCAGTTCGATTCCGGGTCAGGGCACATGCCCGGGTTGCGGGCTCGATCCCCAGTGGGGGGTGTGCAGGAGGCAGCCAGTCAATGACGACTCTGTCCTCATTAATGTTTCTATCTCTCTCCCTCTCCCTTTCTCTCTCTGAAATCAATAAAGGTATATTGAAAAACAAACAAACAAAAACTGCTATTGGCTTTTGTTTAAGATTTGCAGAAGGAGAACACACGTGTTTCACGGATATGTGCTGTCCAGAAAACTTACTTAATTCTCAACAATATTTTGCGTCCTCATGATGTGTTAGAGGAAAATTATAACTAAGTAGTTTATTTTTCCCCTTTGCTAACTATTGACATTCAAGCACCCGAATTAATACCAGCTGACTTATTTATATGCTAGTGTTTTAAAGTATTTATTTGCAAATGTTCATAAGAACTTGAATTTTTTGATGTAAGTTGCTAAATCATAGGTAAAAGCAAAATATATATTTAATAAGTGAGAAATATTATTTTATTACTGAAATTATTTCCAAAGCAAATTTATTTTGTAGGTACTTCACTTTGGAAATTTTGCTTTGCCTTAAAACACACAAACAAAATAAACCTGTCTTGTGATCTAAAAACAAAAACCTAAAAACCCTTATGTTACCTTGTCATGTAGGGACATTCTGAAATTCTTTGACAATGTTTATTTTTCACTTTTACTTGAATGAAACCCAAATAGTTAGAGGCCATAGTGTTTCATGAATCAGTGTATGGTTTCCTGTTGAATCATCAAAGCTACCTGTATGTGCTTTATAATTCAATGTTTACTTAGTAAAAATTGTCGGCATTTTATCTCTTTCTCATTACATTTGAACTTGGCCTTCTATCTTTCCCACTCCCGGCTGTCACAGTTTTACAGAGCAAGACACTTTTAGAAATTGAAGATGTGTGAGTTCTATGTAAGATGAATGTGTTAGTAGCATCCATCTGCTGATCAAGTAGGCATTGGGTCTGGTACCAGAAAGTGAAATAGATTGCGGCTATGAAAGCATTTTGTCGGTATAAGTCAAGAGGAAAGAAGAAAACTGTGAAGTTCTGATATTTTTAATGTAAAACTGTCCACAATGAGTACTCGCTTGGTGATTTTGTGTTAGTGTTATCATCTATGATTTGTAAGCTAATGCTGATATGAGATATAAATTTTCATCGTGAATATAACAGTCCCAGTAGCCTATTTTTAACATTAAGACATTTTTGAAAACAGATGTCATCTTAGAAGTTGTATTTTTAAGTGCAAATAAATCATCTCAACTTGAAATTCGATGTTTTATTTCTCATTCCTTAGTATTACAGAACATCCTGCATTTTAGATGCATGTTTAGGTTGCCAGATATTCTCAGAATTCTATATTTTCTTATTGCTGCAACTGGCTTACTTACAACATGCAATTGGATTGTTATTTAAATAAATTACACTTGGTGGGACTGCAGTCTCATTCTGGTTGGTCTACATGTGAGACATGTACACAACACCTATTTTGCTGATCTTTAACTGCAGCGCCGTGTATGCCTGAATTTTTGGTTCTTGGTAAGACTTATTTTTACAAAGCTTCGCACGCAAACCTTTGAAGGCCCCTCTATGCCATGTTCTTGGCTGGGCGCTGGGCATGAAGAGATAAATGGGACGGGACGCTTTTCTTGTGGGAGGAGTGCCTTGTTCATCTGTTTATAATCTACTTAATAGTTCTGAGATTTAGATTAGCTGCCGGTAGATTTAGTTAAGAGGAATCGGTAGCATTCATGGTACCACAGTGCTCTGTGTTTGAGATGGAGCTTGGCTAGGTAGTGGCATGGGGTCCCCCTCACCAGCAACTTCTCTGAACTTGGCCTACAAAGTGGGGACAGCTCCGTGCCCTTGCTCAGCCCTAAGGAAGGTCGAAGGGGGTGGGACGCGAGGACCACAAAGGGCCAGTGCGGCAGGAAGTGCTTTGCCCGCGCCGCCCTGCCCGTGAGGGCACCTGCCCTCCGTCTAACGGGGAGCTCCTGCCCGTGGCTGGCTTTGCCGCCCTGTTCCAGAGGCCGAGCTTCTCTCGGGCTGTGGTCTGCCATCCTCAGTGCGCGGCTGCTACGGTCGCTGCTCTTCTGCATCAAGTTGCTGAAGGGGAAGCATGGGGGCCGTGGGAGGGAGGGATGCCTTGCATCTGTTCACACCGCGCTGGGGCAAGCTCAGTCACCCTGCGGGGCCTGGGGGGGCAGAGAAACGCAGCCCAGGGGCTCGGGGAGAGGAGATGGGTGTGGAGAGCAGCTCCGCTCGCCACCTCCCCGTCTGGGCTGATCCACGTGGTTTTCCTAATGTGTCCCCTGCTTCCACGGTTGTCTTCTGTTTTTTGGTGTGAACAGCTTGGTAGATTTGGGAACATATTAGTTACAACTCTTTGGGTTGAAAATAAAGCAAACCTGAGTGAGCGTAAACACAAAACCCGAGGAGGACTGTATGAAACGGATAAAGTGCTTGTGGAGCCCGGGGGCAGGAGTGTGGGATGCAGATGAGTAATATGAAGCACAAACTTAAGAACGAGCCCTTCCTGTAAAACATTTAGGGCCTTTACCTGGCTTTTTGCAGACTCTCATATGTCTAAAAGGCAGAGTGTCATTAGAGCTGCTTTTGCGTGGCTGGGGGGAGGCAAAGCATACAAACTGAAAATTTAATGAAGAAAATTCGACAGTGTTAACCAAGCAGCAGCTGTGCGGGGGACGATTCGTGTGCATTTTTAGCCCCACTTTGAAAGGCTCAGATTGTCTCGAGCAGAAAGCAGCAAAGTGTCACAAATCATGCTTTCTGGGAAACCAGTTGTATCAATGCTATGGCACGCCACCTCACCGGCCAGCGCCAAAAATAGCACGAAAGGAACTGACTGCAAATCTATTTAGAATCGAGCCAGTAATTTTTGCGTTTGTGATGTCCAAGAATTGTTCCTACCCAAATACTCAGTGGAAACTAAGAGCCCATTCTAGCCCTCAAAGTTCCCATTTTCTTTACTTAACAGTTTACATTAGTAAACTATTCATAGTTTTAAAAAGAGCACTTCTGTGTTGACATGAAAAGCAAAGTCCTTTTAATAATATGTTAGAGACTTTATATTTTTCTTTATTAAAAGAGGAAAGGTTTTCATTTTTTCTGTGTCTGAAGTTGTTTATAATCCTAAAGCTTAAAACCCATATGAGAAGTGTGTGATCTTTTAAAGTCCTGGGATGCCAGCTATTTCCTGACTTTCCTTCCATTATCAAATAAATAAGCCTTATTTGGCAAAATATCTATTGGGCAAACCCTGGATGAACACAGAGATAAGAAAGGTGGTGATGGAACCAATGTACAATGGAGCTAAGTCTTTCTTTTGTCCATAAAGTGGCTTCTCTGAAAAGACATGGAATCCTTTGCTCCTTTACTCAGGAAAGTAGATCTTTAAAAAATGATGACAACGTAATTATTTAGAAAATCTCCCTTTCCTTAGTATTTGTCCAGCTTCTCCCACTTTTCTCTTATTCCTCCTACAAGTTAGATCCATGAGCAGACTGTATAAATATTTATGGCGCCCATTAATCTTGTATGAAATGTGTACATTCTGACACTAGCGCCTTGGGGGATTCTGTTTTTCTAATCTTTGTCAGATTTATGCATAACTGTTATCTAGTAAGAACAGGATACATTCCTCTAGCCTTTCTCAACCAGGTGATCTTCCCAAGGCCAAATCAGGCCGAGCTTGACCCCCAAAGGTGACTTACTGACTAGCTGGCAGAAAGACAAATGTCTTCTTTTAAAAATAGCTGCCTGTTGTAGGCCTGTCACCAAAACTGTGGCTCTGAAAGAAGCCTTATGTTTGGAAACTTCTGAGGAGGTCCAGCTCATCTATAGGACAGACACAGGTACTGGTGTGACGCTCTTTTAGGCTCCAGCCATTCACTTTCAGGACCAGAATTGTCCCTCAGACATTTCGCCATCTGTAAATGGAGCTCTGGTCGCAGTAGGTTTAGTGTAGTGGTTCTCCGCTTCCCGCATCTTCAATTCTACAAGATTTCTCTGATGGGGAGAGTGCGGTGGGGAGGAGGCACCAATGCTATCGATATTATTGTTGGCTAAACAGAAGGTGAGATGGCAGGACCATGGGGGGATGGTGTTTCAGGCTGATGCATCTCTCTGCCTCCAGGGTGCCCTCCTCCTCTTTCTAAATGAGTTCTGTGTCCCTAGCTTTAATTGACTCAAAAGAATAAAAACGGCTATTTACTGAAGAAAACACAAATACCAAAAAAGAAATACTGCCTGGCCAGGCGTGGCTCAGCAGTTGAGTGTCGACCTGGAATCCAGGCAATCAGGGTTCGATTCCCGGTCAGGGCACATGCCCGGGTTGCAGGCTTGATCAATGGCTCTCATCATTGATGTTTCTATCTCTCTCTCTCCCTCTCCTTTCCTCTCTCTGAAATCAATAAATATATATTTTAAAAAAACACACACAAAAAAAAAACAACACAAAAATAATACTGAGAAAAGAGTAGAAAGTCTACAACTAGGACATCCCATCCTTTGCTTTGGGAAAAGATCTTCGTAGAAGACACCCCATCAGTTGCCGGTGGATATAGGTGTTTGTTTCTTAGTCCCAGCATTTCTCTTTTGAGCAGGGCTTACTCTGAGAGTACAGCTTGTCAGATAAAAGTCAAAACACTTCATCACCATCTACCTCCATCTTCTGACCCAATGGGAAAGGGGGAAAGTAAGAAATAAAGGTGGTAGCTCTAACCCTTTGAGGCCAAGCACAGCCCTAAGAGACCTGTGGGGGGAAGGGGCTCACACACACCTTGGAGGTGTACATTGTCAGCTCCATCTTCTCAGGGTGACAATTCTGCCAATGGGGCTTTGTGTTATTTCAGGATTCCCCAAAGCAGGGCTGAGGGCTCCTCTAACTGGAATGGACTAAGGATCCTCCTGACACTAATCTAGAGTCACTAGGTTTTCACTTGCCAGACCACAGGGGCACATATCCCAACCCATTCTCTCAAAACCCCAGTTTCACTCCTAACTCAATGCAATTCAACTCACTGCACTTCAACAGACCTGAGGTGTCTGTATCTTTGTATACTAATAATGCCTCTAAACTTAAATTCCAAAAATAGTCCTTTGGCTACAGAGAAAAATGCGCATTGCCAGATAGCATTTACTTGGCGTTTCAAGGCTCCACAGAGAGTTTTTTTCCTGCCCAAGATAACTACCAACATAAAGCATGTATACATGTGTGTTCTTGTGTACACAAGAGTACACACTCACACCCCCCACTCTCACACACGGAGTGTCTCTGCCTGGAACAGAACTGTTCTGATCATTCCAAGATTGAATGGGCTGCCCTGGGTCTCCCACTTTCCCACCTGTCTCAAGGCTGCATAAGGCTCATCTCCAGGAGGCTGTCCTACCGGAATGAGTAAGAGTCGTCAGTAATGTGAAAAGGGAAAGGCAAAATTTAAACTATGAGGTACTCTCTTCTTCTACCAGATGAATAGTACTTCCATTTCACAGAGGAAGTGAAAGCAAAGTGTGATGCAATTTACACTTTGTTGTAAATAAGTTGTAAAAATAAGTTGTAAAACAGGAGATAAGTGTTTGTGGATGCCATGTGGGTATGCACCATGCTATTTATTTATTTTTATTTTTAAAATTCTCATCCAAAGATATGTATTCTTGATTTGAGAGAGAGAAAGAGAAAAACATCGATGTGAGAGAGAAACATCGATAGGTTGCCACCTGCATGTGCCCCAACTGGGGATCAAACCCGAGACCTGGGTATGTGCCCTGACCGGGAATCGAGCCAGTGACCTTTTGGTGTACAAGATGATGCTCCAGCCAACTGAGCCACCCGGCTAGGGACATGATATTTATTTTTTTAAAATTCCAATGTGCATGTTTCCTATCTTTTAGATTTAATTATAAAAATTTAATTTGATAGAAACTTGAGTTTTATTTTTTTAAAGCCCCAGTGTGTTTTCCACAAAGTTTAATATACTAATTAAGGTTTAACATAATTTAATTGATTATAATATTTATATATATATATTTTATTAAAAATCAGCAGAAAATATCACCTATAAGAAATGCTAGAACTTGACAGTGCTCTCAATATTATCAGGGTTCCTATTTTTTCCTTTCTCATTTATGCTGGTTGTAGGCTATCCATACTAAACATATTTTTAACAGAGACAGCCCAGAGGCGCCCGACAAAGGTCCCCTTTCCGCAGCCATGGTCGGGCGCAGCTGTTGGAGTAAGCGATGGGGAATCAGAAACCAAGGAAGGTGAGCTGCGCTGCCCCTTCTCCACTCTTCCCTCTGTTAGTCTCCCCCATTCACGTCCAAAGTGACTCAGACGAGCTCACCGGAGGCCTGGGAAAATTTGGGGCTAGTTCTATACCGTCTTAAAAGCGACTCAGGCGAGTACCGTTCCTTTCCTTCCACGCGGACATTAAATTGTGGTAAACATCTGATTTGGTTTGACGGTCTCATCGTGAATGGTCTGCGCGTTTCACTGTAGAAGCAGCTCTGCTGTGCTCCAGACAATTCCAGAAGGCCGCCTGGCCTGCCCAGCCGAGGGCTCCGGGAGGCTGTGGACACCGCCCTGCAGTGTGGGAGCCGCCAGCCCAGCCTTTTGTCTGTCCCCGTCCTTGCTGCCTGGCGCAGGCTGCATCGGGATAATAAGGCTGTTCTGTCAGAAAACTGCACTAATTAGTTGCAATTTCTCAACATCTCTGGACCGATCTGAAACCTAATTACTGGGAGCCAGTGTAAGCGGAGCCGCACCCTGCGGATATGTAGTTAACACGCACACCTCACGGGCGCTGATGGGACAGGCCGCTTAATTTCCCCAAAGAGGGTGCGCTGGCTTTGCCCCTCCCCATCTTTTAAGGTTTTCTTTTTTTTTTAACAGCTTTGTTAATTTAGGTTAAGTGGTTTGGTTGCCATGGAAACCAATATTCCTCTCAGGCTGATTGTGTCAAAGGCATCATTAATCTGTTTTCTCAACTGCCTCTCCCTCATCTATCTAATTGCAGCCCCCCTTCCCCCCTTTGTGGATGACATAATTTTGGACATTTTTAGGACACCATATGTGAGATTCAGCACAATTTATTTTCTATTCAGATCCATATCACTATATTATTTGCCATATTCCCACCCCAGAGGAGGAAAATGCGCCCCCCCCCCCCATATGGGGCATAACATCTCCAAAGGTGAGGTGGGAAGTCCTTTAATTTAATACCCCTCAGGTACAATGTTGCATCCCAAATAAAGGAGGCTTTCAGGGCCTTGCCCCTCCCTCGTTCTCATCTTTGGGTTCTCCTTTTAGGACACTGCATAACTGTTTTTGATGTTGTCCTGGGCACCGTGATCTTTGGAAGGGTGATGAAGAACCTGACTGATGGGCTAGGGAGGAGGGAGGGTGGTTCAGGTAACAGTGTGGCCACCATCCTGCTGAGGGGGCCTTGCATCCGGTGAGAGGATGAGCGGCTCAGTGTGCTCTGCTCCCTTCAGAAATGCTCTCGGTGCACATTGCTGTGTCCTTTTGCCTTAGTGTCCATTTCTTTAAAAAAATATATATATATATTTTTATTGATTTCAGAGAGAGGAAGGGAGATGGAGAGAGAGAAATATCAGTGATGAGAGAGAGCCATTGATCGGCTGCCTCCTGGGGATCGAGCCCCAAACCCCGGCATGTGCCCTGACAGGGAATCAATTCGTGACCTCCTGGTTCATAGGTCGAGGCTCAACCACTGAGCCACGCCTGCCTGAACTTGAGGACAGTTCAGCACACGACCCACCCACTCTGCTTCCTGGTCTTTTCGATGGAAGATTTGCAAGAATTGTTGACCTCACCACCTTCCTCCTGGGAAAGCCAAATCTCGTCTTCTCCCTATTTTGTTAACATTTTTATGGGGTGCTGCTGAAAAGCTGGGAGATAGTGTTTATTTGCATTTTAGATGCAGTCACATCATTTACACACAAATCATGTATCGGAATGTTTTTTTCCTTCATATTTCATAACAGCAAACACAAATTATACTCCTAACACTTTTTTGAAATATCTATTTGATTCCAAAGGCTCACAGCCTCTTCTCATCTCTATTCCTTTGGCAATATTCATTGTTTCTTCCTCAATTACCTGATATTTTTCATCAAGTCATTTAATATAGCATGTATATCATTTAATTGTAATCAATTTGAAAGTATGTTTTTTCAAAACATGAGTTATTTGAATCACATTTTTTATCTTTATGCTCAACAGAGTGCCTGACATACATTATTGAGTCAAATTATTTGTTGGATAAAAAATGTTGACCTGAGACCAAAAAATTTTTGATTTATGGCCATATCAGTTTACAATAGGGGAAAAAATGCTCATTGGTCTTCATTGTCAATAACGGTGGTAGAACTGATTAAATTTAATGTGTTAACCCTCTAAGAAGCATATTTATTTTAGGCCAAAAGAATGAAGTAATCTGTAAGAAAATTACACAAAGCCAGGTGGTATTTTTCTTAGTCCTTGCGGGCTGCTGTAACACAATACCACAGACTGAGTGGATTATAAACAACAGTAATTCATTTCTCATAGTTCTGGAGGTTCGGAAGTTCAAGATCAAGGTGCTGGCAGATTCTGTGTATAGTGAGGGTCCCTTTCTTCATTCATAGTTGGAGTCCTTTTGCTGTGTCCTCACATGATAGAAGGGGTGAGAGATCTCTCTGGTTCTCTTTTGTAAGTGCACTAATCCCATTGATAAGGACTCCACCCTCATGACCTAAGCATCTTTCAAATGTCCCACCTCCAAATACTGTCACATTTGGAGTTAGGTTTCAACATATGAATTTTGGGGGGACACCAGCATTTTGTTTGCAGCAGTGGCTAAAATTTATGCTTCTGCAATTCCAAGTTAAACAGATTTAGTGACACAACATTGGATACGGGACATGAGAGACAACCTAGGACCATTCCTAAGTATTTGGCTTAGGTTCCTGGGAGGAAGTGGGCAATACAGGGGAGAGCCGGCCTTGGTAGGGTAGCAGACTTGGGTGTGGTCAGTTTGACCCTAAACAGGCACCAGTGCAGAATGAATTGGGCCTTTCTGAGGAAAAGACAAAGGGATCCCTAGGTTATATTTTCCTCAGTAGCCTGAGCCTTGAATGCAATGATATGAAAGCAAAGTGTCCATTATCTCACGGTTCCAGGCAAGGAGCCCTCTCTCTCGGGGCTGTCAAGCATTGGCGAGAAGTAAGGAAAACAGGCAACTGGGGTACTTAGGAAGTAACTCAGTATGAAAGCAATTCAGATTTGGGAGAGAGACAATATTTTAACTAAGAGAAACCAAGACTCTTTTGTGTGCCCAGGAAATCACTCAAGTAATTTCTGTGACATTTTTTGAAAATTAAAGAACAATTAGGATGACCAAAGGGTGGAAACCAAGGGCAGTCACCCCTGCCCGCTTCCATCCCATTGAGCCCCCTTTCTTTCCTTCGCGCTTCGGGGCCTCTCCTTGCACATGGAGCCCGATCTTTCCTCTCCCGCCAGCTTTGTCTGGATCTTCACCGACCCGATTCCTCAGAACCTGATCCCGGGCAGGGCCCATTTTGGCTACCCCTCTACCTCATGGAGTACTTCCACCTTCAACTCTCCAGATAAATGACATTATTTTTTTTTATTCTCCCAGTTCCAGGATTCTCAGGACAGAATGCTTATTGTCCCTCTCATTCTTAAAGTTGTGATGCAAGGGGAACGGGCAGGGTGACCTGGCTGCCACCCACTTCCTGGGTGTGTGGGTGAGGGGAACCAAAGGGCAGGCCACGGAAAACCTTACTGAAACATTACTTGGAGATGTGCTGCCCCCTTGCAATCAAAAGAACGTATTTCTCTAGCTACTTCCCCTGTAGAAAGAAGGATTTCTGTCATAATAGTTCTTTTGTCATAATTTTTAATATGGTGAGCAATTAAAGATTTGAGTGGAGGTGGTTAACTCTTAACATTTCTGGGGGCCTTTTCCAGAACTCATGTAATACCTTCAAGTTGTCAACTAAGATTTATTGCTTAACACCCAGGCCCGAGTTTCAGCCTTAAAGCAGTGCAGTAGGTCTTAGACGCCACTAGATGTCGCTATTGCAGACAGCATCCCCAATTCCCCAGCTTGCATCTGACATTGTCAGAGCAAGTATTTTAGTAACAGTTGACCGCTCCAAGAAGTCATCTAGAACTGTCCTTTCTCACACGAAGCCACAGTGAACAGGTGAGTTAGTGGTTTACCTTTAATGATCTTCAGGTAAAGATCAATGCTTATAAAAGCACCACTCTTGAACACTTTGTAAAGTATATGATTGGCTAAGCACTATGCTGTACAACTGAAACTAATAAAAATAATATTGAATGTAAACTGTAATTAAAAAAATTAAAAAAAAAAAAGAATAATGTTAGTTGTCACTATGGTATACACCTAAAACTAATATAATATTGTATGTCAATTGTAATTGAAAAATAAATTAAAATAAATAAAAGCACCTATCTTTAGGCGCCACTTAACAGGACAGTCACCAAAACAAGCTTTCCTCCAAGGTTCTTACACTCTGCACATCTATAAATCCGAGATTCTAAAACCAAACAGACATGCTTTCTGCCCACCACTCATCCTTTGTGTACTTTTGTTTTCGCCAAGATGAAATCATTTTAGTAAATGGTATATTATGCATTCAAAATAGCAGGCACCTAACAGCAGGAAGCATTAAGAATATACATCACAGTGATGGTGAATATTTGCTTTGTATTTAGATGACTTCCCTTGGCGCAGAGGCCAAGCCTAAGAGGCTGAGGGCCCAGGGAAAGGGCTGCTCTTCAGGACGCTGGTCAGCTGTTCCTGCAGGAATGTCACCACGCTGGTGGCTTGAATTGGACTCAACTCTGGGATTATTGCGTTAATGTGGAAGATAGGTGTTAACAGTTTGTATGAACCACCCATTCCTTCTCACCATGTATTCCTTCTTTTGCTGTCCTTTCATTTTTCTCTTTTCTTCCTCATTTCCTATACTCTCCCGTTTTCCCCTTGAAAACTATCCTTTCATCTTTCCCCATCATTCCCAGTGGCTCCAAAGGCATTTCTTAGTTCCATGAGTAGCAATTGGTGCTCAAGAAATTATGATTCTGCAGCCTGGTTTTTTGGCTTCTCTTTTCCTAATATTCTAGACTACAAGCAGAAGAATCCTAGTTCCTAAAAATGGATGGCCAATTAGGAAAGCGAAACCTAAAGAACACCTTTGGAGACACAGGTGGAGGGCCATGGCCGGCGGGGGCCAGTGCGTCCCAAAGTGGTTTCAGCAAAACAGCAGTACTTCCCAAGATGTATCTTGAAAAGCAGCTCCATGCACAGCGAATTTAAAAAACATCGCAGGTCGTATCCTCTTTTGGGAGGTTTGCAATGTTTATATGGCAGTAAAGATTCCAATATGTGTTCCAGCAAAGAAGCTGGTTTAACTTTTCTTAGCCTAGTATTACCCCCTCCAATTTAACGACAGAACCCATATTACGCCACAGCTGATTTTGCACAACACCTGCTAGTGACCCGTAGAATATACTTTGGGGGTTGTTCCCACTGCAGGAAAGTTTTATAAACCCACCCTTAGTGAGGACATACATGTGAATGCCTTCTCCAGAGCAGGCTCAGGCTTTGACTTTTGAATTCCGAGAGGTCATGTTTAAGTCACATAGAATGGTATGTAGGGGATATAACTTTTCTACGATATCATTTGCATTACTAAAAATAAATACAAAATTACAAAATTGCAAGACTTTCTTCTCTTTGGAGAACTTTTCACTGTTTGAAATAGTTATAGCCTTAACTCACTTAGTTTAATACTGTATTTTTGGCTCAGTTGGTTGGAGCGATGTCCCATACACCAAAAGGTTGTGGGTTCAATTCCCGGTCATGTCACATACCTAGGTTGTGGGTTTGATCGCAGGGTCGGGGTGCATATGGGAGGCAACCTATTGATGTTTTTCTTTCTCTCTCCCTCCTTCTCTCTCTAAAATCAAGAAGCATGTCTTCCAATGAGGATTTTGAAAAAAAGGAAATCTAGAGGTGACTCTTATAGTCTTATACTAAACTCTTACACTCTGTTAGTTCTGATATTTAGTGACTGAGATGTTGCTTATGATATGATTATAACCGTGCCTAGGGTAAGCCTTAAAGAAATAATAGTTGGTATTATTAGCCCCTTAGTTAAATACTTTGAGTTGAAGAGAAAAATTATAAAAAATTTAGATCCTCCAAACTTCTTTTCCTTGTCATTTAAGAAAACTAAAAGCAAACCTCAAATAGGTGGCGTTTAATCCTGTGGTTGTTTCACATGTGCAGCGCCGAGCCCCGAGCTGTGTGGGAAACACCCCTCCCCCACCTTCCTAAGCGCCCGCCTTTGGGAAGGATCGCTTCCTTTGCCAGCTGGGACTAAGTGGCGGTCTGGTCTATTGTTGGGGATGTGGAGAGTGGAGTGACCCAGGGGGACCACAGCCTTCCCTCATGCTCTCACTGTGCGCGGCCACCTCGCCAAGGTAATCAGGGCTGTTTTCTCAGGTTTCGCCTGAGTTTGACACCCACCTTATGCCATTTCCCAAGAACACTGCCATTTGCATTCCCAATGGACCTGGGGTTTCCCTCATGTGGACATATGTAAGACATCAAAAATAATTTCACCCCTTTGCCTCTCTCGTGGTGTGCCTCCACTCTCAGGTGCAGTGGCGTGTGGACCTGAGGGTCCCCAAAGGCCTCTCCAGGGGCCTGTCCCACGGCCCCCACACTGGCCCGCTCTGGTCATTAACCACAGCAGACACCGGGCAGCTCTGGCTCAGGATTCCTGTCTTTCCAGGATATTTGCCTTCCATATTAACCTTATTGGAACCAAAGGTAATTATTATTTGCTCAATACTATTAGGCCTGGAGTCAGAGAAAGCCCAATAAATGTTTATTAAATGGACCTACTCATGTTGCCCCTTGAAATATTGAGTAACTCCTTAGAAAAGGTCTCTTTTGTGAAAAGGAGTTTTTGTAGGAAGTTGGCAACTTCTTCGTAGATAGATTTGTGATTCTGAAAAGGCATATCCCCACTTGGAACAAAAGCCAACTTTCATATCCATAGAAGTTTAGCTCATGCACCAGGGCGAACAAATTCTAGAATTTGAGAACAATCCTTTTCAAAGCTTCTCCTTGATTTATGGACCTTATAAACAGGACACTGGGAAGATGGCACATAGGATTATGGGATTTATTTTGTTTGCCATGAGGATGAAATAGAGTTTTGGAATTATTGAGGCCAGATGCAAAGGGAAATTAAATAAGCTCTGTGGATGAAAAGAAATTTTTAAAAAGTGCCCTACAAGACATATCAGGTAATAAAGCACCAGGGCCATATGGATACACAGCTGTATTGTACCGAACAGTCAGTCATAAATTACTTCCAATTTTAGAAGTGGTTTATAAACATGCTTCAGAAACCAGAGAAGCTTCTCCTTGTTCCAATTTCACTGGCAAGAAAAATGAAATGTATAGGCTAGAAACTCAATTTTATTCCTTTCACTATAACCCCAAAACCATAGCTGTTAGATTTATAAAGCTAGTAAGCAGTATATTTGCCACAATCAAGTGGATTTATTGTATGGAAAATTTCTAGAAGATAAATTTACTACCCAGTTAGTATTACAAGTATAGTTCCAGATAATTGAAACATAGGTATGGATAAGGCCTTTACTTAGTGAATTGAAGAGCTGAAAAAAGCATCCACCTCAAAGAAATAGTCATAGAGGGTTTTTGTAGTAATTAGAAGACTAGCCTGATCCAGGCAGAATAAATATGACATTCTCATTTCTAGGAATATATCTTTGGAATGTCAACCAGTGGTCATTGGCACCAACTCAATGCCAACAGGACTACCCAATGTGGGGTGCGGTGAAGAAAGAAACTTTATTCAGTGTAAACAGCTCAATTGTGACACAGCACGGCTGTGAGGTAGCCCTGGGGCCCGGCCTTTCAGCTAGGCAGCTCAGTTCTGCTTCACTCTACACTGGCCTGCTTCTCTGCTCCAGCAAGATGTCTTCAGTTTATATATTTATTTAGATAATCCTCACCTGAGGATATTTTTTTCATTGATTTTCAGAGAGAGTGGAAGGGGAGAAGGGAAAGGGGTTGGCATGGATGTGAAAGAGACACACTGATTGGTTGCCCCCCACTCATGCCCTGACTGGGCTGGGGATCAAACCCGCAACCCAGGAACGGAACCCCCAACCATTCAGTGCATGGGCCGATGCTCTAACCACTGGGCACACTGGCCAGGGCAAGATGTCTTCAGTTTAAATGCAGTCTGCAGTCTTTAGTGGAAAGGGAAGACGCATTGTGTTTAAAAGGATTTTTTTGGTTAATTCTGTTTGGGTTAGAACACATTCTCCCAGATAAATAATATTAAACGTAATGGTTCAATTTCCAGCAAGATAGCTAAGAGAGAGCCCTAATAGTATTATTAGTTTTTATTTGCTTCTATGTCATAATGGATCCTACGATCTATCTGAAATCAAAGTTAATAACATAATTACAAATAAATTACAGGCAGCAATTCCAGTCTTTAAAGGCAAATCTTCTCTTTTCCTCTCCTTCCTCGCTGTCCACACCCCAGCATAAAAGCAGAGAGGATTTATAGTATCAAAAATAATATCCGCTAACATTTATTGTAGGCATATTATGTTCTAGTCATTGTGCTAAGCCCTTCCTGTGGAGTTTATCATTTAATTTTCACTATTTCCCCCATTTTATAGATGAGCAAACTGAGACTAAGAATTAAGGTGACTTGTCCAGAAAAATAGAACTGTTAAAAGGCGGAATATGGCCTGAGGCCTCCAAACCCGTGCTCCTGCTTGCTCCCTGGGGGCAGCAGTGGACACTGCTGCAGCCATAAATCAATGTGTTTGGGCCAAATCATTGTTTTCTCAGTGAGTCTCCTTAGTACCTCTCTTCATCCGCAGAGTAGCTCAGTTGTCCCTATTCAGGTTGTCACAGCCTTGAATTTGGAGTTCTTGCCATTGGATATTAGCACTGTGTACTTATTCTAGCTTCGTTAGACCATAAATACCATGGGAGAAGGACCATATCTTTCTGCCTTTGTTCCCCTAATGCTAATGCCAGGAACATAGCTGTGGCCCAGTTACTGTATTGAGAACAAATTAAAGTAGAGATGTGGGTGGATTGCTCTGATGGGGGCACAGGTGTATGTGCAGGCAGAATGGGGCTTCAGTGTTTTGGGGGGGCAGGCTGTGGCTTTGATATTGACAGAGATCGGGGGAGCCACAGGTGCTGTGGCTCTTCGTGCTGGGTGGAGGAGGGTGGCCCAGGATGGTGTTAGGATCATTATTTTACCTGTCACATTATTATGTCTATATTTAATCGGAATAGTTTCCTTTGAGGCAATTTCCAAAAAGTTAAGAGGTTTACCATCTGTGCAGTGATTTCTAATTGAACTGTTTCCATAATCCATTGGTTCTTTTTTTAAATTTATCTTTATTGTTGAGAGTATTAGAGGTGTCCCATTCCCCCCCCCAATTAGCCCCCTCCACTTGGCTCCCACCCCCTCCCCAGGTCTTCACCCCATTATTGACTGTGTCCATGGGTTATGCATATTTGCATATAACTTCTTTGGTTAATCTTTTCCCACCCTCCACCCCCCTTTGCTCTTCCCTCTGAAATGTGATTGTCTGTTACGACCATCAGTGTCTCTGGATCTATTTAGTTTGTCAGATTCTTTTGTTCATTAGCTTCTTCTTAAAGAAGACCCTTCAACTCTTCCTGTAGTGCTAGTCTGATGGTGATGAACTCCTTTAGCTTTTTCTTGTCTGTGAAGCTCTTTATCTGACCTTCAATTCTAAGTGATAGCTTTGCTGGGTAGAGCAATCTTGGTTGTAGTTCCATGTTTTTCATCACTTTGAATATTTCTTGCCACTCCCTTCTGGCCTGCAAGGTTTCTGTTGAGAAATCAGCTGACAGTCATATGGGAGCTGCCTTGTAGGTAACTAAGTGCTTTTCTCTTGCTGCTTTTAAGATTCTCTCTTTGTCTTTAACTTTGGCATTTTAATTGTGATGTGTCTTGCTGTGGGCCTCTTTGGGTTCCTCTAGTTTGGGACCCTCTGTGCTTCCCGGACTTGTAAGTCTATTTCTTTCCCCAGGTAGGGGAAGTTTTCTGTAATTATATTTTCAAATAGGTTTTCAATTTCTTGCTCTCTTTCTTCCCCTCTGGCACCCCAATAATACGAAGGTTGGGCCTCTTGAAGTTGTCCCAGAGGCTCCTTATACTATCTTCATATTTCTGGATTCTTTGTTCTTTTTGCTCTTCTGGTTGGGTGTTTTTTGTTTCCTCATGTTCCAAATTGCTGATTTGATTCTCAGCATCCTCTACTCTACTGTTGATTCCCTGTAAATTATTCTTCCTTTCAGTTTGTGTAGCCTTCATTTCAAATTGGTACTTTATTATGTTATCGATTTTCTCAGTTATTTCCCTAATGGTATGCTTAAGCATCCTTATAAACAAAACTCTGAACTCTGTATCTGTTAGCTTGTTTGGATCTGTTTCATTTAGTTCCTCTTCTAGAGATTTCTTCTGTTCTTTCCTTTGTGACATGTTTCTTTGCCTCCACATTTTGGCTGCTTCCAGGTGTTTGTTTCTATGTATTAGGTAGAGCTGCTATGTCTCCTGGGATTTGTAGAGTGGCTTTGTGTAGTAGGTGTCCTGTAGGGTCCAGTGGCTCAGCCTCCCTAGTCACCTGAGCTGGGCCTTCTAGGTGCTCCCCTGTGTGGGCTGTGTGCACTGTCCTGTTGTAGTTGAGCCTTGGTTGCTGTTGGCATCACTGGGAGGAATTAACCACCCGGCCAATCAGCTGTGAGGACCAGCCGCAGCTACAGCCAAAGAGCTGCTGTGCTGGAGACACCCCTATGGAGCAGGATTTACTTCAGTGGAGCTTTGGTGTTCACCAAGTGTGCCCCTTGAGTGTGTCACTCGTGGCTGTGGTAGGGTTGTAATCCAGCGTGGCCAAGTCTGACCACCAGGTGCACTGTCTCTGGGGCCTCCAGGGAGGTGCAAAGTCAGCCTCTGCCAGTGCCTTGCCCAGGGCCACCTAGTGTGAGCTACACAGCAAACCGTAGTTGGCTGCTACTTGTGCTGGGCTTGGAGGTGTCCAGGAGAGGCCAAGCTATGAGCCAGTGCAGGCTGCCGCTAGTGCCAGGCCTGGGACAACTTATCAAGCCATATGGGGCATGATGCTGCTTGTTTGAGAGATTTTACGAAAGTCCTAAGCATGAGGCTCGAGAGGCCACTTGCACAGAAAAGCCCCTGGAAATGGCCTGGATGAGCTGCAGGTGGGGAGGGGCGGGGCCTCCGGGCATCACGGGGCGGGGCCAAAGGTGTGAGTCTGGTGCTGGCGATTCAAACATGGCGCCTGCCTGCTGGCTGTGTTGAGGGAGGACTCGCCACAGGAGCCATGGCCTCCGCCAGCCCTTCTGCCTGGGAGGAAGCCGCCCTCCACCTCTCGCCCCGACTTCAGGCAGGTTAGTTCCTCCCCGAGTGTCCCGGGTCCTTTCAGGCTGCTGCCCGGCGCTGGGCTCAGAGGGAGCGTCCGAGTGAGTCCGTGCCGGGCCCTTTAGAGGAGCTGCTGGGGCTCCCGCAGCCTCCGCGACCCTCAGCCACAGTCCCCGCTGGTTTCACAGCCCGGAGGTGTGGGGACGTCTCTTCCTGTCCCTGGAGCCCTGGGCGGGGGGCCTGCTGTGGGCTGGGACCCCTCGCTCCCTCCTCCAGGAAAACTCCACCCCGAGATTCCCTCCCGGGTTTAAACCGGGGCACGGGGGTGGGCCCGCGGCCGTGTCTCCACGATTCAGTCTCCATCCGCCCGCGTCTCCGCCCCTCCTCCCGGTCTCGTGCTTCCTCAGCTCCCTGGCTGTGGGGCTTCTGTTCAGCCAGATCTCAGGAGGCCCTGAGTGACGGTGGTTCTGTGTTTTAGTTGTGATTTTGATGTGGCTGCGGGAGGCGGCGGGTGCAGCTGTGACCTACGCGCCATCTTGTTTCTCTCCCATTGGTTCTTTTAAAAAATGTATTTATATATATGTTTTCCAGCTTTACTGAGGCGTAATTGACAAATAGCATCTTGTAAGTTTAAGTTGCGCAACACGATGATTCTATCTCCTGTACGTACACATTATGAAGTGATTACCACAGTGTTCTTCACTGAGGGCCATTTGCTGAGGTCTTGATTAATCTTCAGGGGTTTCTTTTTGCTTTGGGGACAAATCCTACCCCACCAACCCAAGGCCCTCAGTATCTAATCTCATTTCCTACAAGTTCCCAGGGCAAATACTCTCCTACAGCCAGTCTCATCTCCTCTCGGGGCCCTGTTCTGATTTACGGTTTTTCTCACCTCTGTGTCTGTCTCCAGACCACTTCACTTCACATGTTCCCCTCACTCCTTTGCTAAACCCGAGTGAGCCCAGTAATACCCGCTGCACAGAGCCTTCCAGCCTGACCCCTTCTGTACCCGCAGCAGTATCCTGCCCAGGCAGTGCCTGGCCCTCCTGCCCTCCCTCCTGGCGCAGAAGTCTCACCCCGTCACAGGATTGTCAACTGCTTTCCCCCCACTCCCGCATCATTTTCCCCCTTGAAGCTGGCTACAGTACTGCATGCTCTTCAGTAGGTGGCGACCGTCACAAACAGAATTCAGGCAGTTTCCTCGCTTTGCTCAACAGGACAGTATCCCTAACGAGAGGCACAGATGCCCCGAGCAGCTACCTCAGCTGATCTTGTCACTAATTAGAAACATTTGCTTCCTTGGAGTCAAAAAATGTTCCCACTATTATTCTGTTTTGTGAGGGGAAACCATCTGAGTTGTTATTTAAGTGATTCCATTTTGTAGCCCTCACATGCTTAGGGGATCAGAAGATATCAAAACAAAGCTCTTCTTTTTTTCAAAGAATGAGGGAGAAATCACGGTTCTGCTTTCAGCGCTGGTACAGAATTTCTCTCTTTGCACGATGATGATAATGTTAAAATTTTGAATAGTGATTTTATCATTACAAACATTGAGAAGGAGAATGTTTTTAAAAACAAAGGGTAGACGGCTAATTGAAAACAAAGCTGAGCATATTGTTCAGAATTCAATCTCTTTGATAAGAATGTGAGAGAGCTGGTTGCTTTACGAAGCGGAGAAGTTGGTTCATAACACGGGTGCATTTGGTACCTGGACTTTTCTGGAATAATGACACAGGCATTGCATTTACTT
This sequence comes from Miniopterus schreibersii, assembly GCF_964146895.1. Classification (NCBI taxonomy): domain Eukaryota; kingdom Metazoa; phylum Chordata; class Mammalia; order Chiroptera; family Miniopteridae; genus Miniopterus; species Miniopterus schreibersii. The sequence goes on along the minus strand of NC_138111.1, from coordinate 52,030,987 downwards.
AAGACCACTCTTTCTCTGAGTTTATACCTTGACTAACTGCTGCCACTTACTAAGGCATCTATCTTAGAAAATAAATGCACTCCCTTTTTAAAAAAATTTTAAAATATATCTTTATTGATTTCAGAGAGAGGAAAGAGATGGAAACATCAATGATGAGTCATTGATCGGCTGCCTCCTGCACACCCTCTGCTGGGGATGGAGCCAGCAACCTGGGCATGTGACCTGACCAGGAATCAAACCCTGATCTCCTGGATCCTAGGTCAGTGCTCATCCGCTGAGCCACATCGGCCAGGCACACTCCCTTTTCTTCTTGTGTCCTTCTAGAACTTTGGTCCACCAGTGTAAATTTTACTTCCTGTGGGAAGTTTTCTTTGGGTCATCCAACTCCGAATGTCACTTTTCCCTTAAACTATCTTTGCTTATGTATATAAAACATGTATAAGGAAATGAGATTGAATTTCAGCAAGCAAATCGAAATGCATACTTCTAAACATCACTGTGCTCTTCAAAGAAACCACTGTGGAAAAGCATGTATTTAATGATGATTTGGTGACTTAAAACATTTAAAAACTCTTTTGGTCTTATTTCAGAGCCTGTTGTAATGGGGTAGGACTGCTCTGAGGTCATCCCATGGACCCTCAGTGTTCAGTCCTTAGTTCTGCACATGCCTTTTGCGTTCTTATGCTGTTCAGATGGCATTTGTCTCGTGAGCTCTGTATCACCCCAGGAGTAACAAATTCACTAATAGCCCCTTCTCTGATGGCTCAGGACCAGGGCGGGTCTCTAGTATTCTCTCATTTGCATCTTCCATACAGAAGACTTTACTCCTTAGAGTGTTGGTGCCTGACCTGAAAAATGAGTGATTCTTATAGTCTCTACCCCACTAGTGTGTGGAGTGGGTGGTTCTTCAGTTTCTGTTGGACTCATTCATCTCTGAGGTTAGACATCCTTGGGACTGGAAACCCATTTTCTAATTTACATAGAATATATCTTGTCTCTGTAATCTTTCTTCATCCTTAATTTTATCATTTATGATGGCCTCTCACATTTTATTAGAGAGTATTTTGACTGTAATATAATTTATCATATACTTTTTAAGTTAACCCCAGTCTTTTCATAAGTTGTCCTATCCTGAAACTATTGTAGTTATTTTAGTCACTCTTAACACCTCTTATGTTAACTTCATCTATACCTATTGCTTAAGGCGGGTCAATTCAATCCACTGTTTGAATATCAGTTTGTAAGAAGTGGTGTAACCTCTCAGAAATATATTGTTTGCAAATATATTCACTCTTATTAATTAATACTTGGTTAGTAGATTCATTTATTCATTCACTCACTCATTCAACCACCATCGATGGGGCGCATACTCAGTCCATCTATTTATTTACTGCACTGGTGAAAACGACCGGAAGCAAGACACAATCTGATTTAGTCCCAGCAGAGCTGATGGTCTAGTAGGTTTCCACTTTGTAAGGGAATCAAAAGTAAAATACTGTCCAGGAAACACCTGCTATGTGCCAGCTACTTTCACCAATGGAAGTTTATTTAATCTTCCCAATAACTTTTCAGGTTGGCATAGCTAAAGTAATTTCTATTCTATTCCTATCACAAAGATGAGGAAGTTGGGACTTAAATCCAGGGGTGCAGCCTACCTGGCCACCCCAATGTTCACTGACTGTCTTGGCCTCAAAGTTTGGTTGGCTCCACCAGATTCAGTTCTCTTTCACTAACAATCCTGCCATTCTTCACGATAACAAGAATGAAAACTGAGGATAGTAGCAATAACCATTCCTTACGTAGCACTTATTCTGTGCCAGGCATGGTTCTAAGTGCTATGTATTTATTTATTCATTTGATCTTCACAAAATCCCACAGAGGAAATATCATTCTCATTCTCATTTTATGGGCAAAGAAGCAGAAGCACAGAGTGGTCACGTAGGTGGCTGAACTGGGATATACACCCAGGTAGACTGAGCCAGGGCATGAATCACAGTGCCATGCTGACACTAAAAAATGAACTCACACCATGTAACTGACCACATAATAGCGACCTCACTCCACATACTTACCCAGACACAGGCTAAGCACTTCACGTTCATATGTTCATATACATGTGTGTGCCCATGAAGCAACTGCACATGAGCCACAGACTTCCTTAGGGTTGCTCTGGAGTTACTCACCAATACCTCTGCGAAGGCCAATGGCCAGAAGTGGCCAGAAGTGGCTTCTCAGGGCCACAGCAATATCGAAGTCTTGGACTCCTCTTCATGGTGCCTTGATAAAGCATATTGCCAAATGCTCTTTTTTTTTGGTAACTATGGAATGAAGGTCTTTAGAAGCCTCCTTGGTTTTAGGTTAAAAAATGTTTAGAAGTCCCTGATTTTACTTAGAAATACCTCTATAAGCTTACTGCCTATTTTCTTTATTGCTAGGGTTTGCTGGAGACAGTGTGAGCTCACAGGCTGGGTTTGCCACTTAATTCTTTAATCCCTACAGCCTCTGGGTTACACAAGCAACATCTTTGAATATAATTTGATTTTTAAAAAAGTACCTGTGCGTTGTTTTGAAACAGAGTGTTATTTTTAAAGTCAAAGTTTATTTTATGGACTGATTGGATGGCAGACCCTTAAGCCTTGTGGGACTGTTTCAACAATGAATATATGTTTATGAAGAGGTAGCTTTATAGCAATAACATATGCAGCCTCAGCATTAAGAAGTCTCTCCAATGCAGCAAGATCCTGTTAAATTAGAACAATTTTTTGGTGTGGCTAATTGCTTTTGTGGTCATTTCAGGCAGTATCATAATTTGTTGCTCCAAGTCATGCTATGGACTAGAGTATTCTGTGCCTTTTGCTCAGCTCACAAATGCAACTTACACTTCATTGCTCTTGTTAAGATAAAAGTGGATGTTCAATTAAACTGGGAGGGAAATAGGAACAGTAAATGCTGAGTAAATGAAGCCAGAAGACAATGGTTAAAAAAATCCCTCCCAAGAACACACTGTGGGGGGAGGGCGGTGTAGGAGATGGTGGTGGTTGTGGTGATGGTGCCTGAATGGTTAGAAGAGAGTCCGTTTATGTTAGCATTCTGGCAGAGAAACTCTTTTCTTGAACTTACCTCTGGATTCTGGCCAGTGCAGATTTCTATCTATGACAGACCTGAAGGGCTCTTAACTTTGGGGTGATGAGCACATTTATTGCAAATGAGTGCACCTACACTGTGGAAGAGAACCGCACACACATTTGTACATGGTAAGCGTTTGATGTGTAAAAAGCTAAATCAATATATAGTTTGATTACTTTCTAATTTGCTTCTCACAAAAAGGCTGTGGGTTCCCTTTTCTATCCGTCCTCTGACTCCTACCCCACCTTGGAGAACTTGCTCTGGGGCCTGCAGCACAGGGATCACTGTGGTCTTGCTCCTTGTGTCCTGGATCCCTGACCTTGATTTTCCGAAGAACAGCCTTGTTTGAGAACCGTGTTTTCTGATATTTGGGGCAGTCTGAAAATGTCTTGATTCAATATCACACCTTGATTGATTAACAGTGTTACCTGGTATAGGATTCTGTTCCCATAATCCCACCAGGATGCCAAAGGACTTGCTCACTATTTTTGATAATCTAGGTTTTTATTTTCCCTAGCTTTATGGAAGTATAATTGACATAATTGTAAGATATTATACAGAAAATTCCGGAAATAAACAATTCATACATTTTAAATCGCGTGCCATTCTCAGAGCTTCATCCCTCTCATCATACCGGCAATTGTGTCATCTCATCTCATCACCATCAGGAAAAGGGTGGGTATAGTACAATGAGATGTTTTGAGAGTGGGAGATCACATTCACATAATTTATTACAGTGTATTGTTATAATCATTCTATTTTATTATTAGTTATTGTTACTGTGCCTAATTATAAATTATACTTTATCATGGGTGTGTATGTATAGGACAAAACATAGTATATGTAGAGTTCAGGAATCTACTTAGGGTCTTGGAATGCTTCCCCCATAGATAAGGGGGGACTGCTGTACTTTTGAGTTAGGAATGATTTTCCCAGAAGTATAGACATTAAATATTACCTTGGCAATTCTGAAGGATTCTTTTGACTTTCATGTAGTCTTTATATACGTATTCAAAGTTGTAAACAATGTGTGTAACTCTCACATCACCTAGGAGAACTTGTTCTTCTAATGTATAAGTCTACTTGAATGCCTTGACACCACAGCCTGAAATCCATCGTCTGCAGGATTTCTGCAAATTCCCAGGGAGTCATGTTCTGATTGTCTTCTTGGACAACTGCATTTGTTTTCCTTTGGCCTACACTGTTGCCACAGCCTAGATGTAAAATGCAGACCTCTTTAGGGTAAAAAAACCACCCACAAAAAAAGCTACAGTCACACAGTGTCTGTAAGCCATTAAATTTAGCTCAGGGAATTCAGTTGAATAGAGTAGAGTTTGAATTAGATTGAGTTTGATCTGATTCAAGTGTTTCTTTTATCTATTTATCTATCTACTTATTTATGTTGACACTATTACAGATGTCCCTCTTCCTCCACCCCTTTGCCCACCTCCACTCAAGTGATTCAAGTTTTGAATTGAGAAAGGTTTTGATTGAGTAGAGATTGGATTGGGACGAATTTGATTTTGGGAGAAACGGAGTTGAATGGAGGTTGAGTTGAGAAGAGTTGGGTTGTGTAGAGATTGCGTTTTATAGAGTTCTGCAGAGAATGAATTGGGTAGTTTCATAGAAGATTTGGGTGACATGGAATAGGGGTCACATTTCACATAGTAAACAAACTAAAAAAGTCCATACAGTATTAAATTCTCTAAAATCTCTTTAGGGTCATCTTTTGGTTTTTAGAAAAGGGAAAGGGCTTTTCCACATGGAAAAGGGAAAGGGCCATTCGGGAGGTATTCTCCTTGCTCTGTTCTTCTTTATGCCCTCCCCTTCCCCACTCATTCTTTTTTTAAAAAAACATCTGTCTTTATTGATTTCAGAGAGAGAAAAGGAGAGGGAGAGAGAGAGATAGAAACATCAATGATGAGAGCATTGTCATTGATCGGCTGCCTCCTGCACACCCCCGACTGAGGATCGAGCCCACAACCCGGGCATGTGCCCTGATCCGGAATCGAACCACAATCTCCTGGATCCTAGGCTGACTCTCACCCGCTGAGCCACGCCCGGCCGGGCCCCTTCCTCATTCTAAAACAAGAAAGAAATTTCTCTTGTTGTTTCTCTGTGTACAGTGCTTTGTTCCCCATGACCCCAACCCAGAGCCACACCTCGGGTGGGTGGGTGGGTGGTGGTGGTTGTTTTTAGGACTTCTTACCATCTTGTCTAATAACAGTGCTGCAAAGGAACATGATATTCTAAGGCACAGGAGAAAAACTGTGCATGTCCTCTACGGCAGCCACGTGGTGTACATCAAGTGACCAGTTTACAAACTTTAATATAGAACGTGCTTGAAAAAACTCCCAGCTAATCCACACTGGGAATATCTATGTGCTTTGGGGTGGGGGGCTCTGGCATGGGCGTTTCTTTTCCGGAACAGGTGGCGAGGCTAAATTTGTTTGGTGAGCTTGACAGACTTGGAGCCTGACATTGAAAGACCTTGGTGGCTGTAATCCACAGCTCTTCCTTCTGTGTTTACAGGGACTGGGGCTTTCTCTGGGGTGTTGGATTTCGGTTTCAGGAAACCATTCTCGCTCTCCGCTCTTTCGCAGGAACAAACAGCTGGGCTGATTTAGTTTGGAAGCCTTGTTGCTTGGCTGTGACGTGTGGCCCTGCATTCTGATATTTGGGCCAGAACTGATTTTAGTGATTCCTTCAGGTCCACAGAGTAAAAAAAAACTGTACAATTTCGCCAAACTCCTCATATTGAGGCGTTTCCTCAGTAGAGTGACACAGGTGGCAGGTTGGAGGGTGAAAGCGCCGGGAAGAGGGTGAAGGAGTGGGCAGGGCAGAGGTACATGAACATGGGGAGAAAGCCTAGTTGCTGGATCTGAAAACCTCTCAGGTCTAAAGCAGATTGTGCGGTTTTCGTTTGTTCATTTGTTTTGGCTAAATTAAATGAATGTCTCCAGATCCGCTTGTAATGGAAAGTGAGGCTTTCCCGCTGAGGACAGTGGTAGTCAGAACTGACTTGTGAGACTCTCTCTGGGGAAGCTTCTTATAAGGATAGCAACTTATAATCAGCTGAAAAGTTGAAAACCCTTTAGAAAGAGGAAGAGATTTCACATCAGGTTCAACTAATTAGTTTGCTCTAGAAATCAGAGCACCTCAGAAGTCTGAGACTCCAGCTCTATCAGATCTCAAATGCCAGCTTCCATTCCAGGACCTAGCTGGCTTAGGTTTTGCTGGCTTAGGTCCTTGATGGGGCCAGACCTGATTCTTTCAAAGTGTAGAGTTTGGACTGACTATGCTCCAGCGTCAGGCCCCAGGATGCTACTGGGAAAGGGACTTTAGAAATGCCTTTGGTGAGCAGGGTGAGAGGTGACCACACCAAAGACCCTTGGTGCTGCCACATGAGACATTAGCTGGGAAATGTCACTGACATGCTGTTATCTCCATAGGCTGTTGACGATGGTTGCTTCTCACAGCAGACCTGAACCCAGCCCTTACCTGCAACCGTCGGAACTGTGCTCGCGTAGTCTAGTTTGTGGAATGCCCGTTATTCCTTCCAGTTGTTCATAGGTATTTTCATTCAAGATCGGGAGGCCTGAGCTTCCAATGCGAGGTGGCACAGGCTGTTTCAGGCGTTGAAGAGCTAAATTTAGTTTTCATTTAGTACCTTCTCTGGATTCCAGCTTGACCTCCTTCTGGTATACTTTCTCTTTCTGCGCTTTGCAGGCAGCACTATAGGGTCAGTAAGAAACTGGGCTTTAGATTCACACAGATTTGGGTTTAAATATTTATCGGTGATGTGACCTAGGTAATGAATTTGTTACAGTACAGATTCAGCTATTGTAGCAAAGGACAAAGTGAAGTGGCCCCAATAGGTCAGAAGCACGTATCTCTCACACATAACAGAGTACATGTGTTAGAGCTGATGTGGCAGTTCATGGTATCTAATTTCTCGTTGCTCTGCCATCTTCAACATATAGCCTCTATTTTGTGATCCGAGATGGTTGCTCCAGCTCCCACTGCCAAATCAACATTCCAGAGGGTGGGAAGGGAAGAAGAAAACTGGGGTATGTCCATTTAAGGGAACAACCTAGAAGTCACACAGGTCACTTTAACTCACAGCCCATTGCCCAGGACTTAATTGCATGGCTGTTATGGACTGAATGTTTACATCTTTCTCTCCACCCCAATTCATATGTTGAACCCCAAGTCCCAATGTGATGGTATTAGGAGGTGGGCCTTTGGGAGTTAATTCAATTTAGATGAGGTTATGAGGGTGGGGCCCTTGTGACTGAATTAGTGCCTTTATAAGAAGAGGCCAGAGAGCTTGCTCTCTCCACTCTGTGAGGATACAAGTCAGAAAGAGTGTTTCTACCAGGAACCAAATTGGTGATCACCTTGATCTTGGACTTCCTAGTCTCCAAAACTGTAAGAAATAAATGTCTCTTGTTTAAGCCACTCAGTTCATGGCATATTGTTATAGCGACCTGAGCTAAGACAGACAGTGGCCATACAAAGAAGTTGGGAATTGTTTTTTGTGTGTTTTTTTAAAGTCAAGTGGCTATGTGCCAAGATAAACTCAGATGTCTGTTACTGGAAGAAGATGATGATGCTGGGGCACAATTGCCCTCTTCTATAGGTGTGTTAGTCACAGTTATTGTGTTTTACTTCTTTCATCTGGAAAATGAGATTGAGCTCATAAAATTATGAGACTTAAATGCTAAAGCTTTTAACATGGGGTCTAGGACATAACTAGCTATGAATAAAAGAAAACATGTAGATTTACTTAGATCCTTGCCTTTTGTTGGGTAGTTTTTACTAAAGTTTTTTGGGGGCTTATGCATTTATTTTAAAGCTGTATTCTCAGGAGAAGATTTACTGTGTCACAATGGCAAAGGGATGTCTTCACCTTTTGCATCAATTTTGAGCTTTACCTGGTGGCATGAATACTTATACTTGAGATGTTTGTGAAAGATGTTGAAGGTCTTGCATCCTCATGTATCTTTGCCATTTCCCCCTTCACCCCATCAAGAGTTGCCTCCTTTGTGACCTTCATCAGAAATGTCATAATTTGGAACTCTAGTTTCTGAAAATTAGAAGTGTGATTAACCCGACTGCTTGAATGAATCTCAGAATCAGAAAGTGGTCACTAGAGCTTCTATGAAGGGAGGGAGCTGTTCTGGAACCTGTGAGGAGTACTGTGGCCTCCACAACCTGCGATGGAAGCTGGCATTTGAGATCTGATGAAGCTGGAGTCTCAGACATGTGAGGTGCTCTGATTTCTAGAACAAACTAATTAGTTGAACCTGAGGGCTTGATGTGAATTTTCTGCCTCTTTCTGAAGGGTTTTCAACTTTTCAGTTGATTACAAGTTGCCATCCATTCTCATTACACAAGTTTTACATTTAATTATGAAATAATTGTTCTCACAGACTGCCTTGAATTAACTCCGCATTAGTATAGGTTATAGACTGTTTCGTGGATCTATGGTCTATGGAAACAAGGGTGTACCAGGAGACTGCCTTAGGGTGGAGGTGGCCTCCAGACTTGCTTCTGTGGGAAGGGGCAGTGGAGAGTCCAGGAAGTTCTCCCCAACACCAGAAAAGTGCGGAGCTCAGGGCCTCTAAGGCTGCCATGCAAATGGTCGCCAGTTCTGATCTTGCTCTACTGAACTGTTTTCCAAACCATATGTTATGAAATAATTTGCTGAGTTGTGATGAACATTCTTTTTTTAAAAAAATTAATTTTATAGAGAGAGGAAGGGAGAGGGAGAGAGAAAAACATTGAGGTCTCTTGTACGTGCCCCAACCAGGGACTGAACCTGCAATCTGGGCATATGCCCTGACTGGGAATCGAACTGGCAACCTTTTGGTGCATGGGACCAACTGAGCCACACCAGCCAGGGTTGTGATTAACATTCTTTAAAACTGAGATGAAATAAAAAATGTCAGAGTGCATCACAGGTAGTAAAAGAAGGGTGCAATATTTATTTTAATCATATTTCTCTCTGTGTGTGTGCTCAGTCATGATGTAAATGTTTTTCTTATTGTGGGCCATGGTCAAAAAAGGTTTAAAAGCTCTCGCTCCAGTCTAAAATGTGCAGCGTTGTCACTGTAGCGCTGTTTTTTCTGTGGTTTACTTTTATTTTTCTCTGATCCAAATAAGATTATGGTGATGGGGAGGTAGGCATTTCTGGGTTTTGTAATCTGTATCTCCCTTTCGCATTATGAGCTGAAATCATCGTAAAGGCAGATAGCACAATCATTTCCATTCCACAAATAATTATTGAGCACGTAGTGCATGCAGACACCATGTTAGGTGGCATGGGAGGTACATAAACCCCTTTGCTGCTCTCCAGAGTTTCATAAACTGGTGACTGTGGCAACAGATAAAAGAATACACAAGTAATTCAACCTCAAGACTGATCATAATAAATAATATAATTAAGTTTGATCCAATCATCATGAATTAACTTTCAAATTTTAGTTTAGGTAATTAAAATTTTAATTTAGATAGTCAAAATATTCTAATTGCCAAGATATAGATTATTTTGTATCAAATACTCTTTCAGTTTTAGAAGTTTTGACATTTGGTGTGGGCAAAGAGTGGATAAGGTGGGCACGCATGCATTGCTGATGAGAATGTAAGTTGGTATCTCTTTGGAAAGCAATTGATGGGCAATAATTGACTTAAAATACAGTCTTTGCAGTAATTCCACTTCTATGTATCTATGCTTTAAAAAAAATCAGAGATTTGGACAAAGGTTAATGTGCAAAGGTGTTTTTTGCAGCTTCATTTTTTAGAGTAGGAAGTTAAAAACAACTAATGATTCATAGGATGAATCTAGGTAAAGAGATAGTACATACTGTTAAAAATCACATTTTCAAAAAATAGATAAGGACACTGGAAAGTGTTTATAAAAATTATTAAATGAAAAAAGCAGGGCCAAATACTAAGTAGACAGTATGATCACAATTCTGAAACACACACACACAAAAATGCTGTTTTTGCATATAAAAAACTAGAAGGAAACCCATCAATATATTAAGTGTTTAAATTGTAGGATTTGGATGATTTTTGTTATTGTCCTCAAAAGTTTAATTTATTCTCTACAATAGGCAATTTTTGTGTTTAATCATAAAGAACAAATATGATTTTATAAAACCATGAAAATTTAATGCTAACATGCCAAGTTGAGCATGATTTTTTTAAGAGCCTTTCAAGGACTCTAACAACATCTTTTTAGATTAGTGGGTAGTCTTAAATATTTGCCTTATTCCTTCACTTTGCCAGTGAGGGAAATATTTGCTATGGCAACAGAAATGATTAGAACATTCAGGTATTTCCTTTTCTAAATTTAACTTTTAAGAAGACAAGAGTGTGAAATGTCTCCCAAGCAGTTGGCCCCGTCTGTGTACCATTTACATTTCCTGGAGTACATTGGACTTACCGTGATAGATCAGGGCTAACCAGAGACCTTCATACTCTGTCTTGGGACAAAAACACTTGGACTGAATTATAGATGTATTTAATTAATTCATGTTATCCCTAGTTACCATCAACCCAGGGCAGCTTTGACCCAAGAGGGGCTACATTGCCTTTGAAAAAAGAATTTTTATTTTTGTAAACACTCAAAAGACAGGCAATAATAACTACTAATGATCATTGAGTGCTTTGCTAGTGTTGTGCCCTAATAATTCAACATAATATACTTGCATTATCTCATTTAATTCTTACAATAATCCCATTATGTCATTCCCATTATAAACCTTATTTTATATACAAACACCTGATATCTAAAGAGGTTAAGTAACTTGCCCAGAGTCATAACTATAGTAAGTGCCAGAGCTGGGCTCAGACCCATGAGAGGCCAGAGTCCAAGTTCTTATATTCTGTACTATTCAGCATTCCTGTGTGTTCCCTCTTATGCCCACTGAGACCTACTATGATATTTGTGTGTAGACTAGGTAATCATTTTAAAGTATTCCAATGTCAGAAGAGACTTTCTATCATGAGACTACTGCTATAATGACTAAATGATTCTGAATTGATTAGGAATGCCAGATGCCTTCTGGTTCATTCTATTAAAATTAGCTTTGCATATTTCTGCCTATACTCAGTGAAACTCATGTTAATCTCCTTGCAAATCCAGAAAGAAAGAAAAAAAAAGCAAAATCATTTCATTGCCAGTAAAAGTCTTCTAGGTTTAGTCAAAGCAAGTTATAATCTCTGGTGCTCCTTGGCTCATTAGTTCTTCCAGATGGTGCATGTAAACATGGCAAGAGCTGCACATTGTGTGAAGGCCGAAATGTAAATCAAGAAAGAAGTATTCATTATGATTTGTATGACAAATGCAAGGGCTATAAAGCGAAACAGTGCACTGCTTGATCAATTTCATCCCATTACTTTTGGGATGCCCCAGAGACTATTTTCAGAAATGGATTTCCCTGGTTTTGTCAAGGTCAATTGTCATAACAATGTTTAGAGGAGTCCTCAGGCTAGCTTGGGTTATGTTTGGGCCATCGTAGCTGCATTTTTTTTCTGCTCTTGAGGATCTGTGGGCCGATTTAAGTTCTTGAAGAGAGGGAAATGTTAGGTTAGAAATTTGAGGGTTATTTGAGGACTAGGAGCTGGTTACAAGTGTTCCTATAACTGTTGTAGTGGATACAATGGTACCCTGCCCAGATTCCCCTCTCTGTAGCACAGAGGTACTCATTCCACTGTACTACTGGGGATATTGACTGGTGTCTCTCAGCTGAGGTCCTAAAGAGATCTTCCTGGCCCAGAGTCACCTGTCTTCTGAGCAGCCCACATTTGTTGACTGGTTGAGGTGGGAATGTTTGGGCCCAGGCTTTTCATATCATCCTCCACCCCCTCCTCAACTCAGGACAACTATGACTGGCCACCTCACTTCCAGAGTTCCTCATAGGGTTGGCTGAGGCCTTTGTTGCAACTGAATTGTAGTCCCACATTCTGCCCAATTTTTAATAATAATCTAGCCTCTAACATATGAAGCAACAACATGAGATGATAGAATGGGCACCAAACCAGGAATCAGGAGATCCAGGGTCTAATACAGGGTTTGCTACTATTAAGCTCTAAGATGCTGGACGAGTACTTAGTCTCCTCTGTTCCCTATTTTTCCTATCTTTCAGGTGTAAAGCTTGGACTGGATCAGCAGTTTTTACCCACGGTTCTCCGCCAGTGACTCTTGTTGATTCTCTAAAATTACATGCAAGGTCTATGCATTTTTCTGGCAAGAGGGGCTATAACTTTTATCAGGTTCTAAAAGGACTCCACAGAAGTTTAAGAACCAAAGCATTAGGTGATTATCAAGTCATCCCCGACCCTAACTAAAAACCGATGCCCCCATGAATACTACGAGAATGACGATGAAATATTGAGCATAAATATTTCTGTGTAGAATCAATAGTGGAGGCAACTTGACTGACTCTGGCTCTTAGAATGTGGGCTAAGCAGGTAGGAAGTAAATTTCCATCTAAGGAGAGTGAGAGAAGCTACAGAAATAGGCAGTTTTTCTAGCAGTTCACGGGGAATTTCTAGAGAAAGCTGCAAAGAACTCTGGTTCCTTTGGGAAGTGGGGACTCTGCGGGATCTACTTCAGCGATTTGAGGGTATCTAGCTACATATTTCAAATTATACCTGTGACAAGAGCAGGCTGACCTCTGTACTAGGGGAGATTTGAAGAGCACCCCTTTACTTGGCAACCTGTTGGAGACAATGAATGTTTTCTACAAAGTATCTAATGGGATAGAGTTTGTTCTACAAAAGACAAAATGTCAAAGTAAGCATCAGAATATAGCATAAGTGGGAGAGTTTCCCGACTTTGGAAGTGTCTAAGCTGAGGGAGAGAAATCACTGGATAGAGATGTGGGTGGGATTCCTACCCTAGGAGGAAGGTCTGACTCAACCGTCTTGCAGTTGTTTGGGTCAGGGTTTCTAAAAACCTGGTAAAGGATTCTGAGTTGCGATCATTGCATGTGGAAACTAAAAATTAATAGAAGGACTACAATATTTAGAATGTTGTGCAATGATTAAAAAGAGATAGTAAAACCAATAAAAAATAATATCCAATTTCCCCAGCTGGAAATACCTGTCTGCATAACACAAACCTGATGGATCCAGCTAAAACTCAGAGGTTTTTTGTTTGTTTGTTTGTTTGTTTATTTGTTGTAATGCATTAATACATTGTGAACAAATTCTCATTTTATGAGAGATCATTGTTCGTATCCAGAAAGTGGCTGACAATGTCTTACGGAATTACAAAGGAGGCGTCGAGCAAAATAGAGGAGAAGAGGGACTTCTCTTGGGTTTTCCTCCATCAATTACTTTGAACACTTTATGTATTCAATGATCAAGTGCCACGATGGAGATGCTTGGCTTATGTTAAAGAAACATTTCCTACAAATATGAACCATATTGCTGTGTTTTGTTATTGTCAGCCTCAAGGTGACTTCTTCCCACCTCCAACAATACAGTAAGCCCATTGAGTTTGTAGGAACTTCTTATTTAAAATTGGAGATTTGCCCATCAGTAGATGAGTGGATAAAAAAGCTGTGGGACATATACACCATGGAATACTATGCAGCTGTAAAGAAGAAGGTTCTTGTAGCCTTTGGGACAGTATGGATGGACCTGGAGAATATTATGCTAAGTGAAATAAGCCAGGCAGAGAAAGACAAACATCACATGATCTCACTTTTACGTGGAATCTAAAGAACTTAATAAACTGATGAACAGAATAGATTCAATGACATGGAAGCATAGATGAGACTGACGAATGTCAGAGGGAGGGAGAAGGGCAGGTGGGTGGAGGGGGAGAGAGTAACCAAAGAATTTATATGCATATGTGCACAACTCAAGGACACAGACAATGGTGGGGAGGGGTTACTGGGGAAGGGGGTGGGATGGGGTGGAATGGGTCATTGGGGAGATAAAGGGACATTTGTAATATTTTAAATAATGATGTTATCTCCTTGGTGCCTGGTCTTAGATTTCTTGAGGCCTCTCTGAGTCATCGCATTAGGCTTTTTAATTGTGTCAATCATGCATGATTGCTTGTGTTTCACAGAAATAGACATCTCTGAACACCTCAAAAATTTAAATAGCCTATTCCCATATCAAGCTGGCATTTTTATCTTTATAAATTTCCAATACTGCTGTCAATTAGTTTTCTGTTGGTAAATTTATCTAAGGACAGGCATGAATGGTCTTTCCCTTTATATTTTTAAAATAAGATCTACAGGCATCTTGATTCTTTTATTTTTGGGTATTACTTTATAGTAGCTTAAGTTAATGGAACTCCCCCTCCCTCTCCTACTCCTGCTTTCTCTCTGTCTCTCTCCACCTCCTCACCATCCCTGCCTAGGTCAGGTCCTCATTATTTCTTACCTGGGTTGCTGTAATAACCTCTGAAATGGTATGGCATTCTCTACTTTGCAGCTGGTTTGGTTTTTCTAAAATACAATAGTGCTCCTGTATTAGTTAGCTTTGTTTTGTTTGCAAGTGAGTGAAACCCAACTCAAACTTTATTAAGCAAATCTGGGAATTTATTGACCCATATCACTGGAAAATCCAAGAGATTGGTCTGATTAAAGGCCCAGCTTGACAAAGAGTTTCAAATATACCCACTCCTGTGTATGTTGGTCACTGGCAAATAGGACTCAGACTCTACCAGCTGTACAACCCAACAAAATCAGAACATCTTCCCTCATGGTTTTGGCAGAATGGTCTCAGGTCTACTTGTGCATCAATCACTGATGCTTGAGTCACAGGGCCTCTGTTTGGGCAGACCTGGGTCATACATACATCTCCTATGAGTTGGAGGACAGTCAGCCCCATCTAAACCCCATGCATAAGTTTTGTTATCAGCTGAAGGGGGAAAGGGAGCCTTGGCAGGCAGACAAAACAGATGTACATGACATTCCGCCTTTAAAGTCTTGCAATCATTGCCAAATGTGTTTGGATAATTGCCAAACTTCTTAGCAAGCTAAATATGCCTTGCCTACCTGTATAGTTGTATTTCTGCCTCTTTTCTTTGACTACTTGTCTAAGTTTCAATTTAAGCAGCATGTCACACTTTCTTCTAGCCTGTCAAATTGGGTTGGAGATTTCTTGCCTGTGATTCCATAGCAGCCAAAACCTCTGGTATCCTAGCCCTAAACACAGATTTTTGTGTGTGGAAGAAGAGTTTATCAACCCTCACATTACTAGAGCGTCTTCTGCTCGAGAACTTAAAATATATACACACATGTCCTCCTTGCCCTGCCCTGGATCAAGTTCCTCAGAGTCTTGGGTTGGGGAATGGGGTCTCTCTCTCTCTTTCTCATCTCTCATCTATCAATCTACCTCACTCATCTTAAGCTCCCCAGGTGATTCTGAGGTGTAGCTGGGCTTGAGAACCACTGAGTTACATCATTTATATTCCATCTGGATCTAAAGTTCTGTCATTCTAATCCAAGGTTCTATAAAACTTCCTCCTCTTCATTACCTCTCTCCTCTTTCCTCTATTCCCCCCTCCCTTTCATTTTTGACTATTGCATTTAGTTCTACTAAAAATACATACAAAATAGTATTTTCTCTTCATTTTTATTTTATTTGCCCTTTGGTGCTTTGAAACTATAGCAGTGACACTGAGATTATTGGAGTTACTCAGGAATGAGTTACTTTGCTGCCTCTTTATAGGAGCTCAGCATAATGTCCCCTGCTATGGGGCCCGGCTCTGGAGCTGTGCCTGTGGGTCCTTCGTAATTACATGTATCTGAACAGCATGGCCAGTCAGGCCTACAGTGAACAGAGTCATTTGAGGAACTTCCTGTAATGTTTCAAACTGTTGTGTTGACATTCAGTGCATGTGTTTGTCATTGACACACAGGCTTCCACTCCAGCTGGAAAGTCTTGCCTTTCATGCAAAAGCTGTTTAAAGGAAACATTCCTACTTATCTTAAAGCCAGACAAAGTGGATGGGAGGGAGGAGTTTGTTTGCCCTTGTCTTCAAATGTACTGCATTCTGGGGATGCCAACAGGACTGTTTTAATTTGCTCCGTGCAAAGGCAGGCTTCTGCTGCTCTTCCTGAGATCCTGGCAGAAGAGTGTTTGTCTTTAATGTCATGGGACGAGATAGTGCAGCTGTGTTCTTGGTGGGAGTTACCTGTAAGCTATGTTTTCACTTAAACATTTTAGAAGATTAGCTGTTTCCTTTTATTTAAAGACCTGAATTCATTCTTTCTCCTTCCCTTCCCTTCCCTTCCCTTCCCTTCCCTTCCCTTCCCTTCCCTTCCCTTCCCTTCCCTTCCCTTCCCTTCCCTTCCCTTCCCTTCCCTTCCCTTCCCTTCCCTTCCCTTCCCTTCCCTTCCCTTCCCTTCCCTTCCCTTCCCTTCCCTTCCCTTCCCTTCCTTTCCCTTCCCTTCCCTTCCCTTCATTTGGTTTTCTTCCCTCCCTCCCTCCCTCCCTCCCTCCCTCCCTCCCTCCCTCCCTCCCTTCCTTCCTTCCTTCCTTCCTTCCTTCCTTCCTTCCTTCCTTCCTTCCTTCCTTCCTTCCTTCCTTCTCCTCCCTCCCTCTGTCCCTCCTTCCCTCACTTCTTCCCTCTTTTTCACCTCAACTCCTATAAATTTTTTTAACAGTAGGAAGGCAGCTGGAAAATCAGGACTCCTGTGTGCTGGTGCAGAGCTGGAATTACTGAAATGAAGACATTTCAGAATGTGAACACACACTTCGCTTCAACCCATAGAATAAGTAAAAGAGGAAAAACTAACCAAGCTGGTTACTCACAGGAAGGCGAGACTTTTCTTAGGCTTGTGAAACACCAGCTGATCGTATCCTGTGCCTCTCTCCTCACTCTTCAGCTTCCTTACTATTTGTTATAGTTCAAATCACACAAAATTTTATTATTCTGAAAAATTGACCTCCAAGGACATTAGGGAAAGTGAGGTGGGTCAACACCACTGAGATTTTGGGATTGGGAATAGAGGTTCAGGGGTAGGAATTGTGGACTGATTGAGTCTAATAGAACCAAGAGTGTTTGTTTTATAAGCACCAACAGACGGATTCACCTCACCTGAGCCTGTGAAATATGGTTTATTCTCATCTATGAACTTGAGAAGAAATATTTATTTGCCCTTTTCTGCTAAAGGAAGTTAGAGCCCTTTGTTCACATTTATTTTTAGAACCTTTTCTCTAAAAACTAGCTTTCCATTGAAAAGTTTACTAGGATCTCTGAAGAAAATAAAAATGAAGCATCATTTACTCATCAATTCAGCAAACACTTATTTAGTGCCTTCAATATGCAGGCATTGTGGAAGTTATAGAAAGATGAGAGTGGATGCTGTATCTACACAAACATTTAATAAACTGTGAGACTGCTTTAGTGAGCCAATGGACAAGATTGCTACTGCTCACAGATATCAAAAAAGACATAAAATATATTTATGAGATCTAGATTTAGTCTGTGATATTTTCTTATTCTGTGAATCTTGGGGCCCTTTGACAATAGTCAGAGAGGTTAATCTGGCCGGACTCATTTTTGTGAGTCTATATTGTACCCTACTGATGCTACTTTCTTCACTAACTTTTTCCAAATTCTGAGTAGCAATCAATTCTAGAATTTTCCTGGGTTATTCCATGGGTCATACTTTCAGAAATCTCTATCTGAACATTGTTTGAGCACTTTCCTCAATAGGTAGCACCACTCACAGGGGGTAGAGAATCAGCACTGCTATTTGTAACTAAGCCATAGCAGTGTGGGGACTCACAGCCCTCCATCAGCCTGGTGAAAGTCAAGATGACTGCTGGGTTTCGGAGCTCACACAGAAGTGTACCATATCCACACCTCCTTAAAAAAAAGGTCAAGAATTATCCACGTTCCCCTTGGTCACTTAGAAAACACCCACCAAAATGCCTTCCTATGTTCTGTAATTTCAGTTTGAATTTGTTCCAAAGTTATTATAAAGACCTCTTTGTACTGTTAAAACAACTTAAAAAAATTATCTTTATTGTTGAAAATACTACAGATGCCCCCTTTTTACCTCATTCACCCCCTCCCCCCGCATCCACTCCCCGCTCCAGGCCTTCACCACACTATTGTCTGTGTCCCTGGGTTATGACTATATGCATATATAGTCTTTGGTTAATCTCTCCCCATCCTCACCTTTTTGATAAGCTTAAAATTATTTCAAAATAAAAAGTTAAAAAGTAATATACTTTACTCAACTAATCACTGTTGGACATTTTGATTGTTTCTAAGTTTTCTTTTCTTGAATAACTTTGTAGTGAACATCTTTGTCATAAATCTCTGTGTATATTCCTATCTACTTCCTTATAATACATTCCTAGAAGTGCAAATGTTGGGTCAAAGTGTATGCCTATTTATTGATGCTTATTGTCAAACTGTTCTGTCAAGTTTTTCTAAATACTACTACTGGTTGTTATAATTTTAAAGGTATTTTTCAATTTGATAGAAAATAATGGTACTTCATTGTTTTAATTTTCATTTCTTTTATTACAGAGGAGAATTGCAATCTTTTTATGTCTGTTATCCATTTGTACTTTTTTTGATGTGTGGAAGTGACCTGTTCAAGACTTCCACACATTTTACTCTTGGGTGTGTTCCCATTTGTCTTAGTGATTTATGTCAGGTCTTTAGTGTAGTTCCAACTCTTGTCCTTCTGAGAGATTCCCTCTCAGCTGACAACTTAGGAGACTTTTGTGTCTGATTTGTTAAGAGAGTATGAAAATGTTATTTGTTTTCTTAAAAATAAACATACCCTCTTCAAGAACTAGAAGAATAACAATATATGAGCAGCAGCATCCAAGTAATATTCAAAACTGACTTTCTCCACTGTAATCAGACTGTAATCCACTGTAATCCTTAGATGTAGCTCAACACTCCAACTCTTTCGTATCAGAAGAAAGTTCCTCTTCGTTCTCAGGACTGAAGCTTCAGGTCCCCTGTAAGCATGAGGAGAAGTGATTTGATTGGCAGGGAGCACACAGAGTCTTTTGATGGTGCTGGTAAGTTTTAAGTCCCATGTAAACAGAAGTGCGACTTACAGCTCACATTTTATGCAGCTGACTTAGTTACTTCTGACATTGCTATCATGTTATATATAGTAAGTCCTTAATTAACATTGTTAATAGGTTCTGGGACCTTATGTGAAACGACTCATAATGAAACCAATTTTACCATAGGCTAATTGATGTAAACAGGAGTTAAGTTCCTACGGCATCTCATCAGTGTTATAATGAAAAGACATAGTTATAATTTATTTCCTCTGAGAAAGTGGAGGACAGTTTCCTGATCCCAGGGGACTCACACTCCCATCCCCTTCTGTGTGAAGCCTTCTCTTGCTTCTTGGGTAGGTTCCCAGACTCTACTGGGCTTATATAATATTGTGCACATGTGTCTTTAAAAATATTCTCTTGTCTCTACAGCTGTCCCTTTGCACTTTTATTTTTTGCCTATTATACTGTAAGGTCTGTCAGAACTTGCTCCATGTCTTATTCATTTTCATGTTTTTTTTCACCCAAAGTGGTACCTGATATATTGAATGCACTTGATAAAAATTTGGCATTGTTAGTGCTCTCTCTATAGAAATCATTATATTTGTAGCATGCAACAATTTAGAAATGCAAATTTTACTTTATATTTAATAGTTTGTTAATCACACAATGCATATATATTATAGAAAAAGTAAGAAATACTGCTAAGTAAAAACAGGAAAAGTCTTCTGTAATTATACTTCATAGAGATTATCACTGTTAATATTTGGGCATATATTCTTCCAGAATTTGAAGATGATGACGATGATGGTTTATAGGACCGTACAGAGGAGGGACATTTATCGAGTGTGTCAGGCATTGTGCTAAACACTTTGTGTGGATTCTCTCACTCAATCTATGTGTTAACACTATGTGACAGGTTAACTCTTGTTTTCTCCATTTCGGAATGAAAGACACAGGTTTAGGGAACTTAAATAGCTTGCTCAAGAACACATGACTGACAAGTAGTGTAGCCTGGGTTTGAAACCACACAGTGTGAGGCCGAGCACAGGAGAGTCAAACAGCACCTGACCAAAGGGCACATCTCCAGATCCCGGCTACTGGGTTTAAATGCCAGTTCTGTCGCTAACAAGCTGTGTGACTTTGGGCGAACTAATTAATCTCTCTGTACCTCAATCCCCATTCCCTCATCTTTAAAATGGGGTTAATAATGATATTAACCCCAAACTTTGCATAGAGTTGTAATGAAGATAAAATGAAATAACTTATATGAAGTACTTAAAACAATGCCTATCTGTAGTAAATCTGAGTAATTGTTAGCTCTTATTTTACTATATATATAGTAAATAAAAATTATCACACTGTTGTTCTCTTTGTCACTTGTTTTCTTCACTTACTATACCATAAACATCATTTTAGTTAATAAATATACTTGTACAACATCCTTTATAGGACCATACAGTACCGCTCTCTTTAAATACACCATAAGTTACACAATACATTTTCTGTTTCTCTAGGATATGAGCTTCATGAGTTGGGGACTGTTCCATGTAGTGTGGTTTCCTTGTGCCCAGAGCAAGGCTGGCACAAAGTGGGTGCTCAAGAAATATTTGTTGAGCCCGGCTGGGTGTGGCTTAGCGGTTGAGCATCCTCCTAGGATCCAGGCGATTGGAGTTCGATTCCCAGTCAGGGCACGTGCCTGGGTTGTGGGCTCGATCCCCAGTTGGGGGCGTGCAGGAGGCAGCCGATCAATGACTCTTTCATCATTGATGTTTCTCTCTCTCTCCTTCTCCTATCCTCTCTCTGAAGTCAATAAAGATATATTTAAAAAAAAAAAAAAGAAATATTTGTTGAATGAATAAGTGAATGAATATTATTGAAGTTATTTCCATTTTTTCACTATTAATCATATTTTTAAAAAATTCCTTTACTTCTAAGAGGTTTGAAGTTTTAAAATTTCCCTGTGTGGTAATATAAAACCTCCTAGTCGTTGCTTAGGAAATAAAATGTAATTCCTACGCAGACGTAAAAACACGTTGTGTCTAAGGATACCCATTTACTCCAAGAGAAGAAATACTGCAGCCAAAGTAAAGATGCATGGTTATGTTTAAAATAACAACTTTAAAGCTCCCTCTCATGAAATTCTTTTCAAAGAGTGTTTTACCATGTGGGTAAATTTTAACAAAAATTGCTCAAATTAACTCCAAGTACAATGACATCTATAATGCTTTGATTACACATATGAAATTCATTTAGTCAAAAGAGACTTTGAGCAGGAAAAATGCAACTTTGTAAGAAAAAAAAAATCCCTATTACTATAATGATAGAGTAGTTCCCCAGATTTAATCACTTGCACATTTAGAAGAAAGCATTATATTCTCTGCCACAGCAACATCTGGTGACTCTCTGACTATCCGAAACAGCTTCACTCTTCTCTCCAAGTTCCATTTTGTGTTACACAAATCTGTAAGTTGCCTGCAGAGACTTGGGGACCTGGAAAATTTTCAACTTCAATTGAAAAATGTGCTACTATTCCTCAATCCCTTGAGCTAGGGCGGAAAATAGTAATGATGGGAAGCCAAGATGAGTGAGGCCAGGAGAGCCCCTTCACGTATTGTTATGATGTAGTGAGCACCTCGGAGAGTTTCTTTAAGGACATGAGGAGCCTGGTCAGCAGAACTTATTGACTAGAAGGAAGATAAATAGGCTATGACTAGCTGAAGAAACAGATGTGGCAAAGGATTGCCCAAGAGGGAGGAAATCTAGAGTCCGGCCAAGGATATACTTTTTCAGTTGAGAATACTTCTGGTGAGATATTATTTAATTTTACTTCTTGGCATGGAACTGAAGAATAAACCGTGTAGTCCAGTCTTGCTTCCTCGGATGACATTAAAATTGCTTTGGACTGGAGGGTCAATTTGTCTTTTATTTCGATTTTGTTCAGTGTGGAAGCAGTAGTCCCTGGCTACCTGCAGAGTGGCCTGGACAATAATTTTGCCAAATAGGTACTGTAGTTACATCAGTTGGAGCCAAGACTCAGAAAACTTAACAAGAGACATCAGAGATCTGTGAAGGGTGGTTAAACAGTTAACTAGGCATTGTGAAAGAAAATAATTCATTGATATCTTGGCCTAAGTCCACTCACAGCCTAACTGAATAACAGAGTGTGATGTAAAAATAATCTTACTAGGGTTTCCTTTCCTTTGTCTTCTCTTTTTTTAAATATATCTTTATCGATTTCAGACAGAGGAAGGGAGAGGGAGAGAGACAGAAACATCATTGATGAGAGAGTCATTGATCGGCCGCCTCCTGCACAATCCCTGCTGGGGATCAAGCCTGCAACCCAGGCATGTGCCCTGACCGGGAATCAAACCTCGATCTCCTGGTTCATAGGTCGGTGCTCAACCACTGAGTCACACCGGCCGGGCTGTCCTCTTTTTTTTGTTGTTTGCTTCTTAGTTTTTTCCACCTGCTCCCTGTTTCTGATCCTTTCGTTTGTTTTCTCCCCTCCCCCACATTAAATACTTCTCTTCCCTGCCCCCCCACTACCCCCTCCGCCTATCTTGCTTATTCTTTCCCCCTTTTTCTCCTCCTACCCCACCAGTTGTTTAACTGTCCACTGAGCTGAAGTATTATTTTGATGGTCACTGTAAAATAGAGCTTGATTATTTATTTATTTATTTATTTATTTATTTATTTATTTATTTAAATATATCTTTATTGATTTCAGAGAGAGGAAAGGAGAGGGAGAGAGAGAGATGGAAACATCAATGATGACAGAGTTATTGATCGAGCCCGCAACCTGGGCATGTCCCTGACCAGGAATCAAACCCCGATCGCCTGGATCCTAGGTGGACACTCAACCGCTGAGCCACGCCCGGCTGCGCGAGCTTTATTATTTATAATTTAAAAAATAGTTTGAGGACAATGTTTATTTTTCCAAGGAAAAAATTGTGCTCCACTTTTCCCAGTCTTAGTTTTCTTACCTAATATAAAGCACTTGAAAAAAGTCTGGCAGAGAAAAAGCACTCCATTAAACCTTAGGGATTAGTATTCCCTTGATTCAGTTTTTCCCTTTACATGAGTCGACCTTGAAAGAAGAAAGATTTCTTATGCTTTCCCTAAACAACCCAAGATGGGCAGTTGCCATTGCCCATATAGGAGCTCTTAAATCCTTAAGAAGCTTCCTTATGGGGAGCATCTACTCTCTTCCGAGCTCCCTGTTTCAGTGGTTCATTATCAACTTGTCTACCCAGCTTTCTGTCTATGTAATTTAAGCTCAGATTTTTTGTTTGTTTGAGCCTTAGCAGAAAGAACAGATGGAAAATTATCTCCTTGAGGTTCAAGCTCTAGAAAAGAGCTCTTAGGACACCATTGAACCTTTTATAGCATAGTCTGTGGCCAGAGCATGGGCTCTGGAGGTTGACACTCAGGTCCATGGGCAAAGCATTCAGAGAACTGTTGTTAAAGGATAGTTAAAGAAATTCCAGCTGAGAGAATGTTTGGCGTAGTGTCCACATGTGGTGAGATCCTGATAAATGGCAGCATAAATTCCTGGAGCCATCCCTGTAGGAGGTTTTTCTCATGCACAGGAATGCTACTGATTCTCCCTCCTCCTCCTACATGACTCATAAGTAGTGCGTGTGATGTGGGAATATTAAAATCAGAGACCAAAGAACATTAGGTATTGAGAGAGAGGGAGAAACAGAGACAGCCAATTGGCCTATGTACCTTATGCCTTTGGGCACCTCTTTGGTGGCTGAGTGACTAAAATTAGGAGCTTTCCAATGTAGAGCAAAAAGAGGTAGTGGTCCTATTAACTTTTTTTCAAAAACATTGTGTAAGAGGGCCTTCCCCTCTTCTGCCTCCCACTGGCATTGTACAAGTATCTGGTCAATAGAGAAGCCAAGAAAATGTGATAAACAGTCTCTCTTTCAGCTGTAAGGGTTACACAAGACAATGTCATGTGTGAATGTGAGTGTGTGTGTAATAAGCTAATAGAATCAAACACTTCTCTTACAAAGGACCTCAAAACTTAAAAAAAAATTCTCAGTTAGTTTCTAGGTACTTTCTTCAAACTAACTTAAAAATGGTAAGACCAAAACTGATTCAGTAAGAAAATGTTTTTCGTAGAAATTTATATTGTCTACTCTCTGAAGGCTTCAATAGTTCTTAATTGCAGGGCAGTGTTCACCTCTGTGCTGCCTGCTATCAGCTGTGAGCTGGGTTGCCAACAATATAATTATAACATCATTAGTAGTTAAAGTGATCAAGCCTGCAAATGATTTACTTTCAACCAAATGGATGAGAATGATTTTTTCTCTAAAAAGATGTGACTTCTACTTGCTTCTTTATGCATTCCTGGGTAGAGAAAAAGAGGGTGGTGTAGCTGGCAGGTGGGAATTTTCCGTGACCCAAGATGTAGACATCATTGGTCATGGCTGTTGCAAACAGTTGTATAAACAAGCACAATATAGGATGCTTTGGGCCACTATTGATTCTCAGGTGGAACCATAATGCTTTAATAATTCAATATTTTATTTGCTGAAATATATTTTTCTTAGGAGTGCCTATGACACAGCGCCTTATGACTAATAGAACTGAGAGCATGGATCTTCGGGCGGATCTGTATGTGGTGTAGTGTAGGGTGTGCCTACTCCTGTGGAGAGAACAAGGAGAGAGAGGGGAAAGCTAGAGTAGACTAAAACTGTGAACAGCTAGTCTTCAAGGAAGCCAAGAGAAGGAAGAACAGCCACCTCTCTGCCTGGGTGGTCACAGAAAATATTCTGTGAGGTGATCACACTTATTTTTCAGACATTGAAATGGTACAAGGCCCTCTGAGTTTGGGGGTTTCTTCTTAGGCCACAGACTTCAATGATGTGATGAGCTAGACTGTGGGAAGGGTCTGAGTCCATTTGCTGGAGCTTTCCCCACACTCTCAAGAGAAAAAGAAGGTTTAGGAAAGAGAATGGGTGAGTGAGAGAAAGTAATGAAGAGACAGTTTTCCATAGGTATTCTGTAATCCTATACACTCGATACCCAGTATGCCTAGAATGCAAGGTCACTATCACTTATACCCAGGTCATTTCCCAAGATTGTGTTTGCAGGGAGCAACCTTGAAGGATGAAGGAGTGAAGTCATGTCTTCCTCTGGGACAAGGGGCTGGATTGCTTATTGCTTCCTATGAAATGGTGAGTTCCCAGGTTCCATGTTCCTCTCCCACAGTGCCACCCACTATGTGCAAGGCATCAACCTGGGCCCTCTGCATTAGCTGTGTGGGGCTTGGAGGGCAAGGGGAACTGATGCAGACATACTAATGCTCATGTGCTTGCTGTGCCTTGAGTAAAGCCCTTTGTCTCTAATCCAGAAATCTCATTTCTTCTGCCAGCATCCATGAAACTGCATTAGGCTAATCAATTCGTTGGTAGACAAGTTAAAATCAAATCCCAGACCTAACAGGAAAGGAATACAAAAGTTTACAGAAATGTTTGGAAAGAACTTGAGTCTTCACAGGAGCACTTTCTTTTTCCTCTGTTCTCTATCCTTAAGAACTATGAATAAGCTCTGAGGTTCTTGGCAATGCTGTGGGATTCTTAGGCTCCTTGACTCTGACCCCTAAAGTTACTGAACTTCCTGAATTCTTCCCTAGGCACATGAAAGACACCATAAGAGCTCCGATGAAGTGTGTTTGATACCAGAATACAGGGGTTTTGCAGGGGTCATCCAGCCATTCCTGCCTTCAGGCTACACTTAAATCAGTCCAGTTTTTAAACGTCTCCAGAATGATGGAGTTTACCCACATTCCCTCAGTAGCCTATTTCACCTTTTCCCTTTGAGGACAGTTCTCTCCTTTATAATTTAAAGAGAATGAAAAAAACAAACAAACCCCAAACAGAATGATATGGCTTATTAGTTACAATTTTTCTTTTTGTGGTCTTCAGTGAGTATTTAGAAAACTGATCCTACCCTGAGGGGGTGGGAGTAAATCTTGAAATTCACTGTGATTGCCTTTTCTCAAGCTGAATGGAGTTCCATCTTTCTTTTAAAACCTTTCACTGTGAATCTCATTTCTATACCCACTCTCTACTGGTTTCCTCGGGGAAAATAGGAAAAGAGGTCTACTTTCTGCACCTTAAGATCTTTTCAACCAGGTAAACCTTACATGCATTTTCCTTCTGCCAGAGACTTCTATAGAATCATTTTGTAAGAAGTGGGTTCCTTAGTTGGATCATTGGAATGATTAAGTTCTAAGGCTACTTCTAACATAAGGCTTATGTGTTTATATTACTTGGGATCATGTATGCCCAATTTATACTCACCCGTGTTGAGTAGCATCACCCTCTACCCACTCTACCCTAAATGGCTCTGGGTAGCATGGACAGTTTGTCAGGATTAAATGTTCAACAGAGCATGTGCTTCCAAGGAGGCACCTCAGTGGAGACACCACTGTTTCCATGAGCTTCGCTTAAAGATATGCCTTGTTTTGTGCTTCAAATTTTAGTAGACTCATTACTATTGATATGAATAGTTATCTTGCAATTAAGAATCAGTCTTTATTTGAAGGTCAAAGTAGAGTCCATATGTATAGTCTCCCATGTATTAACTTTCCACCATATTCTGATAGAGAAATACTGAAACTCTATTCCTTCCCCCCCCTTTTCCCTTAATTATTTCAAGCTGTGCAGCCAAAAGCAGGTCATGGTTCTCTTTCTTGACTTCCTTAGCTATTCGTGTACCAGTGACCAAATGTTTACTTGGGATTTAGCTTGTAATAGCTGCTGAGATTTAATTATCTGATTGAGTATAGTAACTGAGCATGTAGCAACTTGTTATAAATTCTTCTTTAAAATTTTTAATTCTTCAGTGACACTTCTCTGGTATAGGCTTTCCTGCGTTAGGGTGGAGTAAATATAAATAAGGGAAATTGTGCTAAGATGGCCTTTGAGAAGGCCCTGAGAGCTCACTGAAACTGCTTAATTAGGTACTTAGGAGTAAAGGTGGGTTTTTTCCCCCTATAAATTTCATTTCTTCTCACAGAAGAAATTTTATTTTTGCTCTTAGAAGCATTACTTTGGCTGTTACTTTAATCAACAATATGAAATGTTGTAGTTATCAAGCAGCTGACCATTAAAACATTATATTCTGCCTGTGAATCATATTTAGCCAAACTTTAATAACTTAAATAGAGTCAGAAAAAATGATGTTGTAGAATGACTTTTATTGATATGAAAAGATATTTCCCAGTGATAATTTTCATTTTCTTCCTTTCGTTCATATCCATTTTCTATTTTATCTATTGTTAATACTTATATAACTGATGTGGGATCTATTGCTTTTCATTATTGAAAGGACCAACAAAACCCAATAGGCCCTACTGTGATCTTGCCATATTTTGAAAAACTTAGGATCATTGATGTTAATATTGGAGTATATGAAAAAAGCACACCACCATTTCGAATTTGAGGAGTAATAAATTCATGATTTTTTGTTATTGTATGGATATACTTGTGCTTTGAATACCTATTTAAATATTTTTATATGGTCTCTGAAACAGCCCATAGTACTGCTGCTCATTGGCATAGAGACTGGCCATCAAAATCTTAGACACGCCCCCTAATTTGCACATCTCACATAATTATGATATAGTTATAGAAACTAGGAAACTAACTTTGGTGCAATGCAACTAACCAAATTACAGACTTTATCTGGATGTCCTCATGAATTCCACAACTAATATTCTTTCTCTCTTCCAGGATATTACATGGTATTTAGTTTCCTCCAAGCTATGAGAGTTTCTTAGCTTTTCCTTTGCTTTTTTTTATGATCTTGACAGTTTTGAATAGTATTGGTCAGGTATTTTATAGACTGTCCCTCAATTTGGGTTTGTTTGGTGATTAGACTGGAGTTATGGATTCTTGGAAAAGGAACCACAGAGGCAAAGTGCTTTCCTCATTGCATTATGTCAGAGAGTCCATGAGATCAATATGACTTTTTTACTGTTGATATTAACTTTGGTCATTTGGTTAAGGTGGTGTCTTCCAGGTTTCTCCACCCTAAGGTTATTATATCACCCTTTCCATTCTCTCGTCTTTAGAAGTCCCTAAGTGCAGTTTGCTCTCAAGCAGCACTTACCCGTCTCCCCTGGAGGGCAGATTCTCAAAGAATTTCTGGACTTATGTTAGAACCACCAGAGTAATTAACAAATATTTGGGCAAGATACTTTGAGGCTATGTAAATATTCCATTTCCCTATAATGTTTCCCTTATACTTTTCTCATTCACCAGTGAATCTTATCTGTAACAGTATTACTGTGGTGTCCTAAGATGGTTTACTCTACCCTTCATTCCTATATTTATTACTTGAAATTTTCTGTGAGGAAGAGCTGTCCCTTCTCCCTCATTTATTTATTTACTCAGTCATTTATTTGCATCACTATGGGCTCAGGGTTTGAAGCTGAAACTTCTTGCTGATCTACATGGCTTCGAGTGACATCTGCCCCAAGTGAGCAAATCCTGGAGTCCTATTTCTCCCTCCTGACGCCTGTCACTCCCAGATTTTACATTACCTGTTTGCCCGGTGCTCTCAGTTGTCTGATGGGTTCAAGAAGAGTTGATAATTTGCAGTTCAGCTTTTTTTCTTGATGTAAGGGTATGAGTGATGCCTTTTCCACTCTGCGTCTCTAAGCTTGGTCCAGAAGTGCATATGACGTATTTTAATATCAGATGTAATATATTTCAATGTAATATAATAAACCAACTGTAAAAAAGTATTTGGGACATAAGTAAAGGAAATTTGAAGATGAACTAGGTATTATATGATATTAAGGAATTATTGTTAATTTTGCTAGATGTGATTTGATCACAGAGTCCTAAACATTTCCATTAAAAGTTAGTCCAGGAAGGTCTGCTGGCTATAATTGAAAAAACTTGGGCCTGGTTTACTTTAGAACTTTGCCTGAACTGAGCCAGTGACATAGAAAATTGAGATTGTCCCTTTAATCTTTAGAATGAGTCACTTCATAGACTCAGAGCCCTTTGAAAAGGAGGTAGGTACACTTGAGGAAGAAACTTTCAATAACATCTTGAATATATATGGGGGCTACTTCTCTCAGCCTGCCCCAGAGGGACCCGCAGACATTCCTGTGGCCTCTGCACACCGAGAAGAGGCAAGTACCGCAAACTTCTAAAAGTGATGGAACACTGGCTTTGAAACAGTACTGGTGCCTGGGACACAGAATGCCAGTGGGAGTTTGTGAAACCCAAACTCAGGAGGTAAGTGGATTTTCAACCAGGATATCTCCCAGTGGACTCAGTGGAACGCTGGTTATATCTCATGGTTAACGTTCTAGTTTCTCTGTGGTAGTTTAAGTAGCTCCCTAGCAAATAGTGGAATCCTCACTTTGGCTCGCAGACTCCTACAGTAAGGGCTATGATGGTCTAAAAGACCAAAAGGAGGAAGCATGTGGTGTTTCACTTCCCTAAGAAAAGAAATCAAAAGCAATACTACATCCCTTGGGGAACCACAGGTATCGGAATCACCAGCAAAGATGTGAAAGAGGTGGGGCGGTCTTACCACATCCCCATTTTGAATCTCCTGGTTGGACAATGCTGAAGTCAGAAGGACTGAGAGACTAAGAACGGATCTTCTTAATCGTGATTAGGAGGTGACTTCAACTGTAGCTGCTGTTCTAAATATAGTGTCCTCACCAGAAAGAAATTGGTTCTGCCTTGGCCCCTGGGTTTAACAATTGAACTGGCCTTTCTCCCTGATATTCCATTAGAAAATATCAGGAATCACTTGTTTTCACCTGGAAGAAATAGCAAACTTCTGCTAAATTGCCTCAGGTGGTACCAACATCATGACTTTATGTCGCTTTATAGTGCTTGGCATTGGGACCTTGGCTATTTTTACCCTTCAGCAGCACATTATATTGGTCCACTACGATGATGACATACCGGTAAGACTGGAGGAGGGGAAGTAGTGGGTGCCCTAGATGTTCTGGTAAGACACTTAGGTGCCAGTAGTGAGACACATGTGTCAAAGGGTGGGAAACAAAGTCCTAAAAAAATACAGGGTCTTCTTTTTCATACTTTAAATCCTCTCGGCCTCAGGGGCCACTCTTAGCATAAGATGACCAGAGATGTGTGAGATTTGAATGGCTTCATGCAGGTACAATCTGACAGCAACTCACTGTGGGCCTGTGTCACATGCCTCTTGCTTCCTACCCTGGAGACTCTGACAGGGCAGCCTGGGACCCCTGCAGGGATCCCCTTGGCATTCACAGATAGGTAACCTGTTAGGGTGAGGGAGTTATCGTCTTATTGAAATGTGACCTAGTACACTCCTGCCTGGGATTTTGACTCTTGAAGGCCGGGCACAGAGATGCAGGCACAGCCAGTGATTCTTCACATGGTCATGGAGGGAAGAGTGAGGGATGTAATGAGTGTCCAGTGTTGGTGTCCTAGTGGTAAAATCCAAAACAGTTCCTGTGGAACGATGTTGGCCATGCCTCAGTTGGCTACCTCCTTTGGTTCCCACCTATTTTTCAGCTTTGTTTTTCAATCTTCACATTGATTCTAGGGGCTATCCAATGGTTTCCTTACAAATACCTTTTCTGCTTCAGTAGCTTTTACTGCTTCCAACCAGGAACTCTGGCTTTGTAAAATGACAATGTTAGACAATTGACCCCTACATGATTACATCATCTTTTCTTCTGCTTAATTACTATGCTGCTTTCGTTTCACCAATGTGTGTTTTGTGATTTTTCCCACTTTTAAAAAATAAAAGCAATGATTTACTAGGCTTGTGTTTTTAGTTTTTCTAGGGGTTGTCTTTTGAGAAAATGAGTGTGAAGAATAGGGAATTCAGTATACCAGTGTGCTACTTAACGGCTGTGAGGCTATTTTTTTTCATTAAAAACATATTTATTTTAGAGAGAGAGAGAGGAAGGAGGGGGGGAGAGAGAGAGAGAGAGAGAGAGAGAGAGACATCGATTTGTTGTTCCACTTATTGATGCACTCATTGGTTGCTTCTTGTATGTGTCCTGACCTGAGATTGAACCAACAGCCTTGGCGTATCAGGACAACACTCTAACCAACTAGGCCACCTGGCCAGGGCCCTGTGAAGCTATTTTAATTTGATGTTTTGAATTAATTTTATTAATTAAAACCCAACTGCCTGATTTGATATAAAGTTGATGGTGACTTTTTTTCTGTCCCTTTCTGTTGGGTAGGTTAGTTCTGGGTGTCAATGATCACAAGGACAGAATGTAAAAAATTTCACATGTGAACAAGAACAAAATTAAGTTGTTCTTATTGTTACATCCTATTCACTCAATTTAACACATGGTGACAGGGATCTAATGTTTACTTAGTATGAAGGATCTGGTATGGACCTAAATTGTTCTGGTTAAAACAGGAGAGAGACAGAGGCCCAGAGGAAGATCCATGTGTCAGTGCTGCAGCTTGTGAGATTTGAAGTCTACATAGGAAAAGGTGTAAAGAGAAGTGACTCTTTGGATGGCGGCTAGGGAGAACTTTTGGAGAAATGGAGATGTATAATGGCAATTTTGGGGGATAAATACTTTGCGTATGATCTAAGCTATGTCCATCTCCACTGAGGAATCATAAAATCCATATTGCTTACTGATGCCTGTGGGTGGAAATGTCTTTATTGTAGAAGGGGTGAAGTGTAGGATAAAAATAGAGACAATATGTAGAGTCAGTCAATGCCTGGATTATAGAAATCATTTTTTTAACATCCCATAAATGTCACTTGTCACTGTCTTCAACCGGGGCTTAGTTGAGCTATAGTAGGATACATGGTCAAAGGCTCTTTTCTAACGTTAGTTCTATTTTTCACATGGATTTGCCCCAGTTTCACCTAAAACAGAACTAGCATTTCCTGAGGAGCTACTGTGCACCCGTCACTAAGCCAACTGCATATCAAGGTGGGGAATGGTGTAGTGGGAGTTGCCTGCTCTGGTAGGAAGAGTATTTAATTACAGAATTTGTTTAGAATAGTTTCTGTATTGCAATAGTAAAAAGCAGGTTAAGTTTTATCCAGTTTTTTTTATTGTTTTAAAATTCGCTGCAGATAATGCCCCCTCCATTTACCTGCACTTAGGTGTAAGTCTCATCCAGTGCCCCCTGCCCCTCGTAGGTCCCTGTTCTAAGCTTTACATATATTATCTGTTGTATCATTTAGGATAACTGTAAAAGGTGTCATTCCATATTATAGATGAACCTTAAAGAGCTTAAGAATCTCACTCAAGGACACTGCTAGACAGGAGTAAAGATTTCAACCCAGCACTTGAGGTGTGCAAACCTGTGTTGTCCCCCTGCATTGCCCTATCTCATGGCAGCCTGGAAAGTATAACAGGATGCAGGGGTTTCTTCTCCTCTAGGATTTGGCAAGTTAGTGCTGCTCTCTTTAGCTTCTAAAATCTCATGGCGAGTAGAGTACCACGGGGGGCAATGGGCAAGTAAGTACCCATTCTCTCCCTGGTGACAGAAATACTTTGGTTGTCTTTAAACTATAAAGCTCCTATGATATTATCTTTGATTGTGAAAAGAACTATATAAAAGCAGTGACTAAATTCAGACCTACAGGACAGTACAGCTGGCCTGCTTTCCTAACGTATTTGGCTTATCCTCAAGAAATAAACATAAATAGCATGTGGCTTGTTTGTGGTTAAAGGCAAGTCTCTTTCATGAAAACGTTTATTTGAAAAAATAGCTGAAAGCAATACAACTATTATGATGAGGTATCAAAACTAATTCACTCTTGGTTAAAATGTGCCCTTTTTATATATCCACAGTGGAAGGAAGGATGCGAGAGAGCAGCAAATTAAGAGTTCAAAGAGGTTGAGGATGTTTGCTTTGAACTGAATTAAACATTAAGCAGCAATAGAAAAATCCTTCTTACTTGCTTTTCAGTTGCTTCTTTCTTTTTTCTCCATTTTTAACCCCCATTCTTCAATTCTGAATATTTATTGTTAAAATATACTTACCAAAGGTAGATTAATCCCTCTCTGCTGTTTTCATGGTAAAAGGTGTTTGTTGTTTTTTTTTGCTTATAAATTAAAACTAAAAACATTTTGGACTCTAAAAAAAAAACACACAAAAAATATATTTTGGACTCAAGTCTAAACAAGAGAAACATATGGATTAAATTTATTTGAAATAAACATGGCTTTAAGACTGCTCTGTGGTAGTGGTTGCACAGGGAGAGGGAGAGAAAAAATGCATTTGGGGCTTTTTAAACATCAAAACACTGAGAAATGTTTTGAGGTCGGTCATAGCCCCAGCAGCACAGATGTCCTCACTCTTGGAACAAGCTTGACATGGGAGCAGAATCCTATAATTCTGTGATTTGCGAGGCTGGTGCAAACTTTCCTGCTTGCTTTCCATCTACCTTCCATACACTGGCCTTCCTTATGTTAGGGTGGAAGTTGACTATGGAGCTATCAACCACTTAATCTAATTTTTTGTGGATTAAATTATGCTGCTGTCTTTGGTTTCATTTTTTTTGTCCAAGTACAGTCCATAGATCACCTGCATCAAAATGACCTAAGTGCGTGTTAGAAATGCAGAATTCCAGGTTCCACACCAGTCCTGAGCAGTTCACATCTTCATGGGTAGAGCTCAGGGACCTGCATTGAAGAAGATGCTCCAGCACACCAAAGTCTGAGATCAACTGTTCTATCACTTAGGATTAACTAGCCTTTTCGTCATGGTAAATTGTTAGGTTAACACACCCTGGGCTGTATTTAGGTAATAGTAATGTTTGTACCGTTTAAGGCTTCATTAGTATTTATTGATCTCCTACAGGCATTTTCTTTACATTATTTCACATAACAATAAATTATCTAATGAAGTATTTTCTCCCACAGTCAAGACGAAGAAACCGAGGCTCCCAGATATAACTTGCTCACCCAAATTTACACAACTAGTTACTGGTGGAACTAGGGTTTGGATCAGGTTTTCAACTCCATAGCCCAACCTCTGTTATTTCTACCACAGCTGTTCTTTAGCTGAATTACAAGTGTTTATTAAGCTTCTACTATGGTCCAGGAACTGTTCTGAGAGCTGGAGATAGAGTGACAGGAGACAAAACCCCTCCTCCCGTAGGCCACATTCTGTTGGAAGAAGACAGACAATAAACAGTTCAAATGCATGTAAGTACCCACAACAAAGAAAATGCAATAAATGAAGATTCTAATTCTGAAAAAACGATAATCTTATAATCTTTATTGTCACATAAAACTAAATAAGACATGATTAATGTTAAGGGCTAAGAAATTCCTTAGTTATTACATCTAGCGGATGATGTGAGAGTCATCCATAAATATCAATTAATGCAGATTGTATGTAACCAAGGAAATATATAATTTGGAAAATTATTTCTGTCTCATAAATAATCTTTGCTATGATCAACTAGTCAAAGTGGAAAGAATTTTTTTAAGCTGTTTAAGCACTCAACCATGTGACACATTAGGCAAACATTCATCTATCACTCTGAGCATCTCAGCCCCCAGATAAATGGAAATGGTTTTGAAAAAGAACAGAAGAAACCCTCTCTGCTCTTGCCTCAGGTCATGGGGCCACACGAGCCTAATGATCTTTATACTTTGAAACAAACTTGAACAAATGCCTTTCTGGCGCTCACCAGAGAGCCCTTTTATTTATTTATTTTAACTTGATTGTGGCTCTTCTCCTGAAAGCAAAATTCAGATGAGTGATTAAGGTGAAAGAGAGAGCAGCTAGGGCTTCAAGGTCCCCCATGTCTTTTCTTGAATTGGGTGAGGTTCCCTGAAAACAATGCTCTTGACTTTCCTTCCCCTTGGTCCCTGCTGTAGTACTTTCTTTGAGGCTCATTTTTCTAGGCTTTTGAGTGAGTGGATAAGAGAAATAATCACATGAGGACTATTTGTCTATTCTCCCAAAACAGCTTTTGAGACATTGATCCTTCTGTTCTTCTGAGCTGCTCTGAGGCTCCATGTGAAGAGCCAGTTGAA
The DNA here is from genome assembly GCF_964146895.1 of Miniopterus schreibersii. Classification (NCBI taxonomy): domain Eukaryota; kingdom Metazoa; phylum Chordata; class Mammalia; order Chiroptera; family Miniopteridae; genus Miniopterus; species Miniopterus schreibersii. The sequence continues at coordinate 51,995,823 of NC_138111.1, read as the reverse complement.
CTTAATGCTCCGAGTGGGTTTGTTCTCCTGACCATCTCTGCCGGGAATGCCTTTCTCCATGTGAATGCCTGGCCAACCTCTGCCCACTCAGCACAGATGTTACTACTTCCAGAGCTGGCCCTCGGGCCCCCTGGCCCCCTCCTCAGGAGCTAATCATTCCACCTTCCCTACCCGAGCTCTGTGTGCTGAACTTAGTTTCTGCGGCTAAATTTTTCACTGTTTCTTGTCTGTCTTCTTCGGTGACCCCAAGTTATCACAAGGATGATGATTATGATGTGGCCATCTCCGAGTCCTCAGCATTCATCACAATACAAGCCATACACAAACATTTTAAATTAAATACAAACTGGTGTAAGTTTGAGACTAGGAATTGGAATAAAGTGAATAAGAGTAAGCTTTAAAGACTGAAAGATGTTCTAATAAGTGGAAGTGATTGAGAAGGTAAAGAATCTCTCCTAGATGTCACTAAAGGATCTACAACTCGGTAGGGGAGGGGACTCAACACAGTCAGGGGGCATCTACTGAAAGAAATTAATCTCTTTCCTGTTTGCACTGCCAGAGGGTTGACACTCCTCAATAAACTGGTTGCAGCTGGCATGGGTATAAGGACCGTCTTTGCAATTGTAATCCAGCATCCATTTCCCCTTCTTCTGGTAATGGGCTCCTGATTTTGCTTCACAGAATTATCTCTCTATTAATACACCTCATATGGGACCGTCAGTTGAAGCACCGACTCTATTAGTCAAAGAGGGGGCATGTGATGTGAGTAATATATTGATCTCTCATGGGAAATTGAATCTTGAGACGAGAGACCCAAAACCTGAAAATGGTTGAAGCTCATTCATGAGTGGGTCCTACCCTGAACAGACCGTTTCTTAGTTTTTGATCCTAAGCAGTGTTTGTTTCTGTTTCCCCTGAAGCCTGATCCATTCATTCAATAAATGTTTATTGGATATTATTTGTGGTCCCAGGGATTTTGTGTTAAATAAGACAGATAAGTCCCTGCTGTCATGGAGCTGACATACTGTTTTGGTTCTTTAGCTCTTCCTCACCATTGGAGCTACCACATATCCTTCTAACAAATTCTTTTTCTGCTTATGTTAGCCAAGCTGGTTTCTGTTGCTTGCAACCACACCCTAGCTGATCACCAGTCATGTTCACTCTCTTTACTACAGCACACGGGCTGTTCCTGATCTCATTCAGTCCATGCTCATCTTACCATACTGGCAGGCACATTCTACATCCCACTTACACCAAACTACAGCAGAACCTTAGCATTTACTGATTGTTTTCAGATTTGACTACATGACAAGGATACAATGACACATAGGACTCCAAGTCATAGGTATTTGCCCAGAGTACAACTTAGGACACTTTCTCATCCCTTTGTATACATTATCCCTTCACATTAGAATGACCTTCCCTTTCTACCGTTATATACCCAGTAAAATTCCATCCTTTGAGATTTAGTTCAAATATCACTATCTCCACCTTCTGCCTTAGAAGTTTATTTGGAAATAGAGACAAGAGCATGGGCTTTAGAACCGTCAGATTCATTCACTTGTCCTGTATCCTTGGGCAAGTTGCTTAAACTCATTGAGCCTCAGTTTTCTCATACATGAAATGGGGATAATAATACCTGCCTTACTGGTCTGTTATGAAGATGGAATGAGATGATACATGTAAAATGCCTAGCTCAGTGCTTGGTACAGAGGCATGACGTAAAGTATTTTAGTTCCCTTTTGCATCAATTTAGGTCCCAGCAAGAAACAGATGATGCACTGAAATTAGGATAATTTATAAGGTAGGAAAAAGTATAAGAGAACTACAAAGGGCAGTACAGTACTCAGGGGCTAATAACAGTAGAGGAAGAGCTTATACCAAGCTTAAAGGGATAAGAGGAGGGAAAGGTTACACAGGAGTCTTGTAGGAAATGTGGCCTTGAGAAGACCAGTGACCTAGAGTGGAAAGACAGAGCCAAGGGACCTTGCAGAAAGGGGAATGGAAATAAATACTGTCACCTCAGTCTCTTCCTGTTTCCTGTCAGTGTTCCCTACAGGAAGCTGGAGGGCAGGAGCCTGGTGATGTAGCCCATACAGGTCGGCTTTCTAGGCTATAGAGCAGGTAAGGAAGAAGAGAAGGTGGACTGCAAGAAGTGAACCAAAGACATCCTCTATACCTTTCTTTATGTAGCAGATTTAATCATTTAATCTCACTATGCACATGTACAAAGAAATGCAATGTAGTTTAACCTCATCTTCATTATGAACCCCAACTCCATTTTTTTCAAGTAGAACCACACAAGATTGCTGTAGGTCAAAAAGTGATGATTATTGATACTTTTTTATGGCCAACCCAACAGTAAATTCAGCATGGTATGATAGTTTAAACAGTGTTTTTATGTCTGGGTCTGTAAGTTCCCACTGACACCTCAACCAAGCCTCCCCTTTTTCCTACTCTGTTAAATATTATGCATAGCTCTCAAGGCCATGGTTCATTTCTGGGCCCATGGTCTTCCCAACCATGCTTGAGTAGGATGGGTCACCAGCCCCAGTGTTCTGGATGTTTCTAAGATACCTCATCTTTGGCTGGAGTCTAACTTTCTGACTGTACTTCAGCTTCCTTCCGTGTTCTAACTAGGTCTTGAGCTAGAAAGGGTGGCTGTTTTTGTGCCTCCCCTCTCTGACTGGCTGGGACTCCTTCCCTGTCTCATGGGTTAGCCACCCGGTGAAGGGGGACCAGGAAGAAAAACTAGCTTCTCCATAAAGGAGTCAATTAAAAATATATAACTACTGGCCGGCCAATGTGGCTCAGTGCTTGAGCATCAACTTATGATCCAGGAGATTGTGGTTTGATTCCTGGTCAGGGCACATGCAGGGTTGTGGGCTCCATCTCCAGCAGGGGGCATGCAGGAGGCAGCCAATCAGTGGCTCTCTCATCATTGATGTTTCTCTCTCTCTCCCTTTCCCTTTCTCTCTCTGAAATCAATAAAGATTATTTATAAATATACATATATATTACTACTGTATTTATCTCTGGTTATGAGGCAGAAACCCCTAGAATAGATAGCCTATAGAGCCATATCATTACTTTTACTTAATGGAAATGAATAAGCAGATATTCTTTCTTTGAGGGTTTGTTTTTTGTTTTTAAATATATCTTTATTGATTTCAGAGAGAGGAAAGGAGAGGGAGAGAGAGAGAGAGAAACATCAATGATGAGAGAGTCATTGATCGGCTGCCTCCTGCACGCTCCCAACTGGGGATCAAGCCCGCAACCCGGGCATGTGCCCTGACCGGGAATCGAACCCTGATTGCCCGGATCCTAGGTCGACACAACCGCTGAGCCACGCCGGCCGGGTGAGAGTTTGTTTTGATAGAAGGAGTAGAAAGATATCTTGAAGTCAAAAGTATCTATGACCAGAAAAAGTGCAAATGAGAGGTTAGGGATATAAACTTGACCCCCTTCCCGTTGAAGATACCAAATGAGCCTGACTCCACTGGGAAGTTCTTGTCTTTCCCCTTGGAGCTAGACCTAGCATGGGCCAGCCTTACGCGATCATTTGTTCATGACAGTGCTCCATCCTGAGCTGTTTCAGGATTCTATTGTGTTTTGTTTTCTGGCATTTTTAGCTAAGTCAGATTTTTTTAAATCCCCTAATACTTCAGTGATAAGAACACTATTTTCCTGACACTGGGTTTTACAGACATTTCCATTCTGTGCACTGCATGGTTTGGCTTTTGTCTAGAAAAGACAGTCCACTCAAACCCTTGCCAAATGTGAGATAACTACAGCTGCTGTTCTTTATGCCCCTCAGGGGTAACGCTTTGAGAAGAACTCATGGGGGAGGCATGATGCGTGAATGTATGTGAGGTCTTTGATTTCTCCATACTTGAAATCTCAGTTGACTATTTTAGTTGGGGAGTAAAGGTGGGAATTTACAGCTTCATCTATAGGAAGGATGAAAGGGTGGGGAAGGAAAGAGCCTTTATGTGCTCAGGAATAAATGAAGTCCCAACAGCTCTTCATGGAATTAGTGGCAGGCTGTTTTTTGTGACAGAGAACGAACAATTCCACTACTGGCGCAAATAAGACTGTAGATGTAGCGTGGCCTCTAGTGGCATCTCTGCTTCCCTCTAGAGAGTAGAAACCATCTTCCTCTGAGAGTAAAGGGGATCATGAATTGCTTTGAGAAATGCGGGGTGATGGCCATTGCTTGACGGGTAAGAAAGGCGTGGTCTTTGGGTTCAGACCTGGGTCTCAATCCAGGTTCCATTACACACTTGCTGAGTGATGTTGGGCAAACTCCTGACCTCCTCTGAACTTCAGATTCTTCATGAGTACAAAGGCAAAAATAGTACCTACCTTCCAGAATTATAAAAAAAAAGGAGGAGGGGGCTTGTTACAGAGCCTGGTCTACAAAAAGGGCCAACAAACCCTCTTTATATTTTTAATATTGGTTTTCTTTTCAGAGGGGACAAACTAACATCCAGAAAATTAGGCAAGACAAACTCACAAGCGTGGATTTTCTCTGAACAATCATCCATAGTAAATAGCAGGCCCCTGTTTTATTAGAGCAGGGAGCTCCATTATATAAACTTACCTCCTAAAGGGACTTAAAGTGGCCTCTCCCCAAATTTGATGTATCATATCTCAGTGAAGTGAGTTTTAGCAAAATGCTAAAAGTTTGAGTTTGCGCTAAACAGGAAGAAAATGGGAAACTCTGGACATGTACATAAAAATAGTGCCTTAGTTCAGGCTGCTATAACAAAGCACACAGGCTAGGTGGCTTATAAACAACAGAGCTTTGTTTCTCACAGTTCTGGAGGCCGAAGTCTGAGATCAGGTGCCTTCATGGTTGAGTTCTGTTGAGAGCTCTCCTCTGGATTGTGAACTGTCATCTCCTTCCCAGGATGAAGAGGCAGACCCAGAGAGCTCCCTCAGGTCCCTTTCCTGAGGGCACTAAGCCCATTCATTCATGATGGCAGATTCCTCATGACCTAATTACGTCCCCAAAGCTCTGCCTCCTAACACCAACACACTGGAGGTTAGTTTTCAATATATGAGTTGTGGGGGGACACAAACATTCAGTCCATAACAAATTGCGATTTCATAACAAATTTGTCAAAATAAAATAGTTCCTCCTCGGATAGGAAATTACTAATAACAGCACACCTACTACGTGCTAGATACTTTCACACACCCACCCTCTTTTTAATCCATGTGAAATACCTACAAGAGTTATTTTAAAACTTTTGCCTGTGACCCTTAGCAAGAAATACATTTATTTAATTATATTATGTATATGTATATAGGATGTGCATATAATATAGAATTATATGCATATATAACATTAAAGCAAAAATTTCATGGAATAATACTCTTATGACATAGAATGTACTCTTGATATTTTATATGCCATACCATTTCATTTTGTCAAAATGGTGGTTGTAACTCAAACTGATGTTACAACTTGTTAATGGAAAACACCTCACATTTTGAAAAAAAACTGCCCTACATTCTAAGTACTAGTATCTTCATTTTGTTTTTTAGAGCAGAAACGGACATTCCAAGAGCATGTGGCTGAGGCCACATGCCCAGGAAGTATCAGAGTGTGGATCTGAATCCAGAGTTTGGATTCTGAAATGTGTGTTTCTTACACCACACTACACTGCCTTTTGTGAAACTTTCTGTCTCTCTGTCTCTCTTGTGTGTGTGTGTGTGTGTGTGTGTATCTATCCATCTATCCATCTCCCAAACACTCTTAACTCTTCAGGGGTCATGAAACCATTTGTTTGGCCAACTCTGGAAGCAGTTAACATAATTCCACTAGACATGAAAGACAGCCTCTAGAACTCTTCTTTGCAGGTTCTCACTGTGCTTTCTCTACATGCAGAAAACTCTGGTTTCTTTATGCAGGTGTTTAAAAATATTGTTTTATTTTTCCAAAAGGAGGCACAGATACTGGTTGAAACTGAGGAAAATATCCACTTGGTGTTTGCCTTTCCAGTTTGCACCCACGTGGCCTAGAGAATGAACAAAATCAAGGTGCCAAAGTAGAGAAGGCAATGTTGCAATGCTCGATTCATTTTGTTCATGTTTTACTTACATACACCTTAAAGCAAACCAGAGAAGGCAACATAGCCACGTTTTATAGCCTACTTATGCTTTCCCAGTGACATGTCACTTTTTGGAATTCTTGAAAATAATAGTTTTGCAAATCCAGTATACAAAAGAGCTAGTGTATTTATTTTTAAAATCTTTTATTTGAAGGGTCTGGAAAGACTTAATATGGCCTTGCCCCCACTTGCAGTTATCTGGAGGGATGGACCTTACCTGTGAGACTTTTCAGCTCAAAGAGTCTGACAGTGCCTCACAGACAACAACTGCTTAAACAATGCAGTTATGTCCAGCCCAGGGCTAAGCCTGGGTAAGTCAGGGATATATTTGGACATTCTAATTCTAAGCCTTCTAATTCAAATTGCAGAAATGTATAAGTGATTACTGCAAAATACTGTAGTTTTTTAAGTGTACAATTCAGTGATTTTTATTGTATGCACAATGCCATGCAACCATCACCACCATCTAATTCTAGAACATTTTCATCACCCCCAAAATGGGCCCTCACAATGTTTTATTTTATTTTTCAATTTCAGTTTACACTCAGTATTATTTTGTATTAGTTTCAGGTGTACAGCATAGTGGTTAGACAGTCATATACTTTATCAAGTGTTCTGCCTGATATTTCCAGTACCCACCTGGCACCATACATAGTTTCTATAATATTATTGACTGTATTCCCTATGCTGTACTTTACATCCCTGTGACTATTTTGGAACAACTTTTTTTTTTTTTTTTAAGGGAAAGAGAGAAAAAGAAGTGGTGTGGGGGGGAAAGACTGTAGGCTTCATTACAACTCAACAGCTACTAAGGATTGGACTACTGCCCAGAAGACCAGAAAAATCTCCATTAAGACAGGTCACTCATTTAATCAATAAATATGTACCAGGTATCTACTATGTGTTGGATACTATGGCATGATGTTTACCTATCCTTGAGGAGTGTTCATACTGCAAAATTAATTTCTCTAAACCTCCTCCTTTCCAGAAAGCTTTTTGGCTTACTGGGAACTTCTTCTGAGCCAAGTTTCTGGTGCTGATACTTGATGCAATGGGATTTCATGGAAGGTTACTGCAGGCAGAGTGGTGGGTACTTTTTTCATGGGCAGTTCTTGAGATGTGAGACATACACCCAGTTCCCTTCGTGTACGAGGCTGGGAACAGTGATTGGCGAAAATTTACTTCCCCCTGTAGAGTAAGAGCCCTTTTCATAGACTTTAGAGCTCAGAGAGGTTTGGGGATTGTGATTATAAACTAAAGAGGCCCTAGTTATGTGTAGCCTTTGATTGTCTGTGTGTTTTAATTTACTCATTAATTTTTTAAAAAGATAAGCAAAACTAGGGCCAAAACAAAACATTGCTGCCCTCAGGTAGCATCTGTTTACTGTTGATATAGCAATGCTTAGCTCAGGGGCCATGTTTCTTGGGAAAACCAATTGCTTCATAGGCCTCTTTACAGACTTTTGATTTCACTGGAATGAAGAATTCCAGAAAACTGTGGGATGCATGTAAAAGAGCCCAGCAAGGGGTTTTAAAGGCCCACTGGACCAACATTGTGTTGCAATTGAGTTTTAGGACAAAGATCAGAACTCTTCTTTTAAATAAGATTTTTGGTGAGCACCAGCTTTGTCTGAAACAGACACAACAGGGTACAGCACCTGCCATACCCTAGAAATCCAATAACCGTGTTTTGGGGAAAAATGGGTGGATGGGTAATTCTTGGTCTCAATTTCAGTGAAGCTTGTGATCTAGTGTTGAAATGACACTGATTTTCAGTGAATCATTTATTCACCAAATATATATGACACTCCTGGGCGGTATTATGCTATTTCAATTATTATCTCATTTTTATAGTTGAGGAAACTGAGGGTTAGAGAGGTGAAGGAACTTGCCCAAGGTCATAAAGCAAGGAAGCAGTGAAGTCAGGGTTTTAATCTTTATGAGAATCTTTCATTGCTAATCACCTTTTAACCTAAAGGTTAACGATAACATTTTGCAATGAACAAGTAGCCTAATAAATAGTCTTTTACTGGAACTATTCTGTAGGTGAAGGAGCACTTTAGTTGACGGTTGGTTCTGCTGGGGCTCGTTACTATAGAATTCCAGTGCAGGCCAATGCCCGCGTTTAGAGATCTTGGGGCACGCTGTGTGTTTTACTGATGACTGTTCTTTAGCTAAAACTTATGAGTCTGTGTAAATCTCATCATAAATGAGACTGAGTGAGACTTGTAAAATATTCTTTGTTTTTCCAAGTACTTAAAGACTTTTCCTGCCAAAATCTAGAGCTTTTAATTAAAAGTGCAGTGTCCTGGAAAGGATGAATGCTCTCCCCCACCCTGCTCAGACCCACTGCTTAACATCCAGTTGGAAAAGAGGGAGGCTATGCAGCTGTAGGAGAGTGTAATTGTGGTCAGAGAGCAATGGTTTGTGTGTCCTTCATTTCCACTTATCCAGTCTTCAAGTAGCCATGCTTGATGCTATGGTGGCTGCAGAGCACTGCTAGGCGCTGACATTAATCCCATCGTGAGAGGCTGCTGAGGAGGCTGGTCCAGCCGCTGGGGAGATGTCTGTGACTTTTAGTGCTCCTGCTTCTTGAGAAACAAGGAGTGGATTAATAATATGTATTATCCTCTCTGCTGGGCCCATAATTATTTCCTTGTGTTAAACTATCTGAAACCTTTAACTTTGTTCAATCCCTCTTCCCCTATCAAAGGTAGAAAGAAAGAAAAAAGGAAGGAAGGAAGGAAGGAAGGAAGGAAGGAAGGAAGGAAGGAAGGAAGGAAGGGAGGAAGGGAGGAAGGGAGGAAGGGAGGAAGGGAGGAAGGAAGGAAGGTTAAGCCGAGTTTTATTTTGGGATTGGGCAGAGTGGCACAGGTACCTCTGGCTCCTTGTTTCCTCTGTCTTCCTCCTCTAGTTCTTCTGTTTGTGTCTTTCCACTGTCCAGTTAGAACAAAACCTTTGATGCCAAAATGTCTAGTCTGTAAAGTATCTACCCATGCATCTGTCATGAGAATGAAATGAAATAATATAAATAATGAGCGAAGAACTTGGTAAAGTTCTACAAGTGTCAGTCGTAGGACCGACTTTGTGGGTACGACCTGGGCATGTGCACAAGGACCTGAGTTTAGATGGGCCCCATGCTTAGTTTAATGCTTTGCAGCCACTGTCTTGAAATTCTTCATCATTTGTGCACAAGGGAACCCATATTTCCGTTTTGCACTGGATCCTGCTTCACTGTAAAGAGGTAAGACAGTGCTTTTTCCTAGTGCTCTCTTCTCAGGCACTTATCATTGCTGACAATAACATGATGCTTAACGTCCTCAAGAGTGGCTTTTGAGAATGTGTTAGGACACCAACCTTCCCTTCCCTCTGCTGCCACTATAAGAGAGCTGAAACAGTTGCTGTGTGTTGTGTGTAGGTCATAGCTGCCTTTCACATACCACAAAGAAATTGGAGCTCCTTAAAATAAAATATCAGCATTATTAGGGGGTTTACAGCATTTTTTGAAAAGCATGGCTCCAGCTTCACCTACTTCTCTGAGTCTCAGGACAAAGGAAGTTCTGGAGAGAAGCAGTGAGATCCTCTACTTTCACATTATAAAAAGAACCGTTGTGGAGTGTCATCTTTATTCAGGGATCCATATGTCCCATAAACATTTCTTGGGTGCCTATAAGCTGCAAGACATTCTTCTACCCACTGGAGATCTAACTGTGAACAAAACAGGCCTGGCCCCTGCCCTGGGTGAGTTCCCAGTCTAGTGGAGAGATCAGATGTTACAGGGAGTGCTGTGATGAAGAGGTGTTGAGAGTGAAAGGTGTACATGAGGGAGCCTAAAGCAAGTGGGAAATCAAGCGGCTTCTGGAGGAGCAGGCTTCTAAGTTGATGCCTGAAGGATGAAAAGACAAGAGGAATGCCATCCCTTTTGAGCTGATGTTAGTCATAGTTCACCTAGGGCAGTGAAAGGACTCTGTATAGAGAGCTTCACCAAGGACGGCTTTCAGGTCAGGTTGACCTGAGTGTGAGTATCCCTTCTGCTGCTAACTAGCTGTGTGACCTTAGAATGACTACTCTAAAATGGAGATAATTATAGTCTACTTCACCTATGATAAAGATTAAAGAGTTAATTTCTCTAAAATCTAGTACTGTGCTTGGCAAAGGGTAAGTGTTAAATAAATATTGGCTATATGATTTCAAGACATATTAGCTGGTTCCCCAGCATAGCAGCTGTTATTTTTATGATTAAGACATAAAGTTCTGAAGCAATACTGCAGAGATTGATTTAATAATAAACTTGGTTTCTTGTCACTTACCATTTGGCCCCAGATTCACGGCTTTTAGTGCCTCCACCATGCCTGAGCAGCCTTCCTACTGTGAGAAAGACTTTTTCACTTGTCAATGTGAAAACAGAATGACCAGGGATGTCAATGAGAGGGCCAGTCAAGACATGAGACTTGCTGTTGTGGGGAGACAGACCTCTGAATCCCAGCATTGTGTTTTGCTGAATTGCAAACAGGAAATGCTGTGGTCAATCTCAGAGGATTAAAACCACGGATCCTTGTTAATATAGATATTCAAGATGTTGAAATCGTTGCCCTAGGAAGAAACTGGGGACCCTTATAACCCTTTGAAAAGGATTGGCTCTGTGCAATTTACTTGTGGTTATAGCAGGTAGCATCTAGGGGATGCTGGGAACGTAAACCTCAGGACTCAGCCCTGTCACCCGGCTTCCTAAGCATTACCATCTGTCCTCCTCACTTCACTGAGTTCCCCGTGACAGGGTCATACCTGCTCTGTGATGGCCTTACCGGGTCAGCCTGAACAACAGCGAAAACAGCGACTGTTGTTTGTGGCATCCTGCCTAACAGTCTACTCGTCAGAGAGTTGATTTCCTTCCAGAAACAGGACGCAGGGCTGTTTGCTTTTTCCGGCCTAAGGTTTAAAAAGTTCTGAGTATGGAGCCAGGAGCCTTTGGCTCTGATTTGAATCATCTGCATTGCGGAATTTTTTCTGAAATAGGTCAGTTTCTTGAAGCTCTTTGGACTTCCTGTCCGTAGATTTTTTTTGGTTATTACTAATCCATTGATAAATAATCAAAACATGTTCAAAGAACTCTAGAAAAAGGAGACTTTAGTCTGTTCAGAGATACAGTGTGGTTGCAGGGATGGAGCAAGCTCACGTGAGAGCTAGATTTGTGTGTCCGTGCCTGATGCGTGAGATGTTATGTCTCACTCTTAATACAGTGGAGGGTGGAGTCCATGCTGCAGCTTTGATTAATGGGCACTTTGAGGCGTCAGTGGTCTAGAATCCAAGCCCTTTTCACCCTTTGCTGAGGAAAACTGAGCGATTTAGTAGTGCTGCCGACAGTGATGATGATGATGACAACGTCTGAATGACCTGCTATTTACCCAGTGTACATTTCAGATACACATCTGAATGACCTGCTATTTCCTTTTCACAGATGAGGAAACCCTCTCAGAGAGATTGAGTGATTTACCCAGGGTCACACAGCAACAAAATGGCAGAGCCAGGGCTGGAACTCATGTTTTCCAATCAGTGATTCATGAAATGTGCTGCTTCCTTTCTGTGTGATGTTGGGTGTGTTGCAGACACCTTGGAGACGGCAGTTCCTTTTTCGGTAAAATGGGGTAAAAAGATTATTAAATTATCGTAGGGATAAAAAGAACTGATATATCTAAAAGGGCTCAGAAAATGGTACAGAGCTATCAATATGTAACTTAATATTATAAAGAAAGCTTACAGGCACATTGCCAAACTCATTTTGGGCTGCGTCAGGACACAGTGCTTCACATGTTCAGTGTTTTTTGTCACATTTGCCACCAGATGACTGGGTGTGCCAAGCAGAATGCTGGGTGCTGGGTATACGATGGTCATATGCAGTCACCATGTCTGCCTTCTTGGAACTAGTACCTCAATGGGGGAGATTAGAATTAAATACAAAAACATGGAAAAATACATACATGATCGAAATTTTTGATGAGCACTTTAAGAGGGGAAAATGTCATTATGAGAGGAAACCAAGAGGATAGGCATAATTAAATTGGGGCAGAAAGCAACTTTTAAGTAAGTGCTTTGTACACGGAAGCTTTAAGGACCAGTGGGAGTTAACTGGGTACAGAGCAGGCAGAAGAACATTCCAGGCATAGGAAAGGGCAAGTTTTAAGGCCCAGGGTAAGGGACAAATGATAATACTTAATTATAGTAATTATAAAAGTGAACATTTAGCAAACTCTTATTATGCACCAGCTACCAAGTGCTTTACCAGTATTATATCATTTTACCCTCAAATGCCCTCTGGGTTAAATGCTAGTCTTATTCCTGTTCTACAAATGAGAAAACTGAAGCTAGAGAGTCTAAGTAACTTACCAAAGGTCATATAATATCTAAACGTTGGAATGGGGCTCCAAACTCAGGCAGGATGTTCAAAACACGCACATTCTAAACCATAGTCTTGGTTCAGCTAAATAACTAAACCTTGGTCAGTCCATCGGGTAGGGTTCAGTGCAAACAACAGACCCCACCTTAGCTAGTTTAAGGAAGAAGAGATTTAGCAGGTAATTAGTGGTTTACAAGATTATGGAAGGAGCTGGAAGAGTCTAAGCAGAACCTCCTGCTCCTGGAACCATGTTGTTTCTTCTCTTCTGTGATTGGGAAAACTGCTGCTACTGTAGGAACCCACCAAAGCTGGAAGCCAGTGGCTGCAGGACCACGCTGAGTGTGGCTCCATCCACACCAGCAGAATGGATGCCTCACCCTCTGCCTCTCCCCTGCTTCGCTGAGGCCCACAGGCAAATCACGCACATGTGCTGTGATTGGCAGGATTAAATCACATGCTGGTAGCAACAAGGAGTTTTTGGGAAGTGTAGTTCTTAGCTTTCTTGCCATGCATGCAGGGAGGCACATCAGAGGGCCCAGGCAGTCAGGCCACAGGATCCAACTCATCTAGTGGGGCTGGAGCGCAGGGAGTGAGGGGGAGGGTGGAGTTTATATTCCCTATAGAACACAGTGGGAAACAGGACTGGCATAGTCAAATATTTAAAAGAAGGTTACCTCGCTGATGTGTGGACAGTGGATTGGAGGAGACAAGAATGGATGCAGGAAGACCATTTATAGGCTGTAGGATGGAAAGAATTTGACAGATTGTAAACATGGTTTGGGTATTGAATCAATCTGATAGGGCGTTGAGTTAGATATGGGCAGTTGGGAAAGAAAGATGACAAGGATGACTCAAGTTTCAGGCTTGAGGAACTGGAAAGATGGGGGAGCATTTACTCAGAAAAGGCTGGGAGTGACTTGGTTGGGTGAGAGTTGGGAGAACTGGAGAATCAAAAATCGTGTTGTGTAGATCTTAAGTTTAAGATATCTCTGACATTGTAGTGGAAATGTGAAATGGGTGGTTGTAAACGATTCTGGAGCCCAGAGGATCAGGACTGAAGACAGAAATTTAGGAGTCATCAGCATGTATAAAGCAGACAGACAGAGTGCAATCACCAACGCACAAGGCATAGTGTAAGAAGAGAAGGGGCATAGGACTGAGACCTGAGCCACTCCAACGATTTTGAGTTTCAGATAGAGGAGGTGGGACCAGCAGAGGAGACTGAGGATGAGCTGGAGAGGTAGGAGGAGCGCAGAAGAGAGGGCAAGCGAGCGAGGGAGTGTTTCATGAAGGAGAGACTGGTTTTTCAAAAAGGCAGTTGTTCATTGGACTTGACAGAATGAAGGGCTTTGGTGACTTCCAGCGGTTTGGAGAGGGTTGGAGAGTGAACTGGAGGAAGGTGCGGTAAAAGGTCTGCAGCAACCTTTCTGAGAGTCTCAGCTGACGAGATGCGTGCTTAGGGCACGGTGAGGTTAAGGTGGGCTTGTTGTATATGTTGTGAACTGTGTGATACTAGAGCCTGTGGGATGCTGATAGGAAGGAGGAGGATTCTGTGGATGGGTGCAGCAAACGGCAGGGGGATGGGATCCTGCCCCCTCGTGGAAAGTGGCCTCTGATACTCTCTTAACTGGAAGGAATTAACGAAGTGTAGTCACAGCCCCAGGAGGGCTGGGGATTTGGTGGCAAAGGAATGTTGGAAGCCTAGACTTTTGGCTCCTGTTGTCCCGCAAGCCCGAAGCAAGGCTGGAGTGTCAGCGATGTGAGAGGATCCTAGTCCATCTGTCCGAAGAGTCAGAGCCCGAGGTCTGGGACCATCCAAAGGGCTGCTGACACCTTCCCAGCCAGAACAATGCGTGTCTCTTTTTAATGTTTGAGTAACCAGTGGGCCATCCTGGTGCCTGGCCCCCATGAAAGGATTCTTATTCCTACATGAGTTAGCTTTTCCATCTCCAGAAACCAAGATCACTCAGCAAACCTAGAACAGTCATTTCCTTGCTGTAAAAAAGGAATTTAAGCGTCTCTCCTCTAGGCATAGCAGTACACAGACGACATGTGTTTACTGAGTGCTCCCGTTTGGCTGGGAGACAGTAATAAGCAGAGCAATTCAGTAGAGTGGGAAGGGGAGAAGTCCTGACGCAGGAGGGGGTCAGTGTCAGGCATCTAGAGAACAAAGAGGAAACCCAGACGTTGATTCCCAAGCATAGTTTGGCCCCCAGTTTCTACGTTCTCAAAATCTCCAGCCGCATGATTAACAGCTCCCTTCCTCTTCCCTGGCGGGGACTCTCCATCTCTGAGAGGGCTCGCGGTCCACAGTAATGAGAAATATTAGGGTGTGAGGAGCAGACGGCCAGCACTAGGGAGGACCCCCTGGCAGCGGTTCCAACAGGGGGCGTGAATATCTCGAGGTGGCGCGTAAAAGAAAATCTCTCCCCTGCGACCTTGACCTTCGGGAGAAACTGGAGCAAGTGGCGAGGCTATACGGGGGGCGCCCCCTCTCCTGACCCCAGGCACTGTGTCTGAGCCACTGTGTCCAGTAAGATACTATGACTTAGCGCCCGTGAAAGGCCCATGTGAGGTGTGGTGGAGTATGAAATGGGCCACATGGTTTGCTTTATAACCTATCTGAAACCCTTAGAAAGGCCAACTGTGTGGGATGGCAAGTCCTGGTGAAGGTCATACGGGTTTAATAGGCAGGAAGCTCAGGCGAACTTTATTAAAATATCAGTTCTTATTTCCCTCCCTGGACTAAAAAGACACCATGATAGTAAAATAATTATATTTCATTTATCTTTTCTATTTTCTTTCTCTGATTTATTAGTCAGCCTTTCTTAGAAACTGCCTCTGCTATTTTATTAGCAGTTTGCTTGTTAATTTAGCAAATGATGGCGGGAAGATATCCTACCTAACGCTATCTTCTCTGGATAGTTTCATGTGTTTTTTCCCCCTCTCTCCTCTCCCCCACAATATTTGGCATCACTTGCTCTGCCCTTTTTCAGAAGATTTGTCATCGCTTTCTGTGTGGATCTGAAAAAAAAAATTCTATTTTTCCTCCTTCTGTCTCTTTCTCTAATTGTCATCAGACAACAGCCCTGCTCACAGGTCATCCCTAACAAAAGGAGGAGGCTTCGCCCAGAGATACCTGAGATGGGAAGACCGTGGATGAGCCATGCTGAGGATCTGTTGGGGACATCAGATGTCCTGAATTCTCCTCATAAGCCAATCTCAGGTCCCTGAATCATGGTGTCTGGGATTACTCTGAAGCCCCTACAACATGCAGGAAATAGTCCGTGAGCTTTGGAAAGAAGCCCCGGTCCCCATTGTCCCCCTTGTCCTGTCCTAACCTGTACCTGAGGCCCCATTCCTGATGGCTCTCTGTTTCAATAATTGCTTTTTATTTTAAATGGGTAGGAAGAAAAAGAAAAATCAAGTTGGTCTCTTCTGTGAGCTGGACCCAGGGGTCCCCTACCTGATTGGTGTCAGTCTTTTTTTAGAATTGTTGACACTATTACAGGTGTTCCCCATTTTGCCCCCCTTTGCCCACCTTCACCCAGCACCGCCTCCCCTCCGCTGGCCTTCCCCGCACTGTTACCTGTGTCCATGGGCCGTGCATATATGTTCTTTGGCTGCTCTCTTCACCTTCTTCTATCCAGCGCCCCCCAGCCCCCAAGATCTGTCCGTATGTTCCATGCATCCATGCCTCCGTTATCACAGTTTTTAAAAAAATGTCGAATTCCACTGAATGCAATCACAAGACAGAAAGAAGACCCCAACCCCACATAAAAAAATAAAAGATGGAACCAAATTCCCAAGACTTGCTAAAAAGCAGAAGAAACCAGACAACATTCCCCATCATCTGATGCACGCTGCTGTCTCAGAAGATGGGGCACAGAGAATGCATGCTCCCATCTAAGGTTCCAGGCCCACATCCCAGGATTATGGGACAGTCATGAAGGGGTCTAGTGCAGATGAGGGACAAAAAAAGGACTGAACCCACGGTTCCTCTCCCATCATCTAGCCTAGCAGGTCCCACCACCAGCTCATGGACACTAGATCTCTTCACCCTCTCCTGGTCCTTTCTGCTTTCCTCAGTGGATCATACATATGATTACCTTACTGTAATTTTCTCTATATTCCACCATAACCCAGATATTAGCTGGTTGTCCTTTCCTCCTTAAAGATAGAGGCTTGGACACCACCACTTCCATAGTCTTTGGAGGTCTGAAGATCTAGGAATTTTTAGTAATTCCCAAGGATTATTTTCTTTAAATCCCCCTTTTTTGGAAGTATAATACAGTTATTATCTATTCACATGTAGAATCTATAGTAAATTTTATTTGGAAATAGATTCTACACATTAAATTTGTAAGGGTCTTTTATCCATCTAATACTTTCCCGATTTCTTCAAAGATTTTCCTTTTCACGATAGCAGCCAACATCTCCAACACTCCCCACCTCTCCAAATTTTTCCATTCTTTGCCTTTCTTTATTTAGAAAGACAAAACATTTTCTTCCAAGAGCGTAAACTTCTAGAAGATTTATGTACTGTCACATTTCCCTTGGTTGAGGATAGAAGTAAATATTTGCAGTTTCTGGAAAGAACTTAGAATGAATTGTTTTGTACAGATGGAGAAATGTCAAGGATACATTAAATTCTTTCTGGAAGAAGGTGGACATGCATATGTACATACATAAATACATTTTGAGTGAAGAAGTAGGGATTTCTGGCAAGTCTACATTTTATTTTCCATATGTTTTCTAACTCATTTTGTTCACAGACTGTTTTGTAATGAAAAGTATCCACCCATATTCCATTAAATGCTAGCAGTTCTGAGTGCCCCCAAACCCCAATTGTTACATGAAATTCTGTGGGATGGGAAAAAGTCTGGCCATCCCTCTTTCAGGGGTTCAATTGGTCTACCTTATTTAAGGTTTTAAAAATAGATTGTACCATTTCTTACTGAATGACAAAGCAATTAGGAGACTACCAGCACCTAGAAGCAACGAAACACTATATGTCATGAAAAAGACTGAGAGCCAAGATCACATCCATCATCATGTCTGAAAGGCCTTTGACACGGTCTGTGTAATTCCATACATGACATAAGCTTATGATATGTAGAGATCAAATTATAATCCTTGGCTGCATGCTTAATAGAGTTTTTGTTATCTCCATCAGAAAGAAATTTTAAAGTCTGTGACTCAAGGACTACTACATAGTTCGTAAGTTCTGCTAGAGGTTCTTTCAATTTGTGTGCAGAACCGACTCTGACCTAGGAGGTTATTTTTGTTCCCCTTTCTCTGTATTTGTTGAAATAGGCAATTACTAACTTAACTGCAAGAAGGATAATTTCACTTGTGGAGCAGGAGAAATATTTTCTGGCTCCTAGTTTTATTATAGCATGTTTTCTGATAAAAATCTTTAAAATATGTGTTCAATCTGCCATATTTAACCAAGTGTACATCATTGCTTTAAATCAATAATACAGATACATTCTGCTTCTCTTGACTAAAACATAAACAAAAATATAGAGCTTATACTAAACAAATTAGAATTGACCTTGCCCTCTAACTGCCCACAAATACAAGCAATAATTACTTGTACTGCTATTGCTTATTAAAAATGTATATTCATATATAATATATTGGAATTGGCCTTTTGAATATTGTCTTTAAAATATTTGGTTTGTTTTTAATTTCATATAATTATATATTCTATCATCATTCACTCTCAAATTAGAGAGAATTGGCTCTAAAATCAGCCCTATCCAAGAAATTTCAGTTGCTAGAAGTATCAGAGACATTTAACAGTCCCACTCACCCTCCAGCATAATTCTCGATAGTATAATAGGGTGTTATCTATTCTAGATGGGAACTGCTGGTTTATTTCGTTGGAAATATGACATAATGATTTTAAAGTGTTCTTTATAATTCATTGTCAAGACAGTATTGTAACAATAATGGAAACTGAATTAAAAATCACCCACAATCCCTCAATTGTAACAAATTAGGAGTTTTAAATGCTCCCATCTATGCTGCCTTATTTCATGCACATCGTATCAGAACCATTTGTTTTTATTGCTTTTAAATCCTCATAATCATCATTTAGTGGCTGAGTTATATTTTATGATGTGGGCACACCATACTTACTCATTCTCCTAAGGTTAAGCATTTGGGTTATTTTTAGTTCTGTTGAGTAACTGTGATACTTAAATAGGGACAATTAATACACAATTAGGGGGACAATATGCCCTATTTATAGATCACAGGCTTTGTCTCAAACAAGCCTAGGTTCTGATTTTGGCTCAGCCACTAGCTTTGTGGCCTTGGGTAAGCTTTTTAAAATTTATTTTTAAATTACTGTGCTTGATGGAGGTTTCTTTTACATGTAGTGAAATGCACAGATCTCAAATGTATAATGCAATAAATTTTTATATATGTATACACCTATGCGACCATATACCTGCCTCTTCCTGCCATGTATAACTACTATTCTAATTGAGCACTATGGATTAATTTTGTCTTTCAAAATTTATATAAGTGGAATCATGTAGTATGCGCTCTTTTATGTCTGCCTTCTTCTGTTCAATGAAATGTTTTTGAAATTCATCCATTTTCCTGTGTATATTAGTTTGGAAGTTTGTTCTTTTTTAATTTTTTAAATGTATCTTTATTGATTTCAGAGAGAGGAAGGGAGAGGGAGAGAGAGATAGAAACATCAATGATGAGAGAGTCATTGACCGGCTGCCTCCTGCACACCCCCGACTGGGGATCGAGCCCGCAACCCGGGCATGTGCCCTGACCGGGAATCGAACCCCTATCACCTGGATCCTAGGTCGACGCTCAACCTCTGTGCAATGCCTGGCTGGGCAAGAAGTTTGTTCTTTTTAATAGCTAAGTAATATTGCTTGGTGTGGCTATCCCACATTTGTTAATCCTTCCTTCTGCTAATGAACATTTGTGTTGTTTCTACTTGGGGCTATTAGGAACAGAGTTTTCATAGTTACTATGAATATTCTTATACAAATCTTTTTTTTAGATACAGGCATTCAGTCCTCTTGGGTGTATATCTAGCGGTGGAATCGCTGTTGCAGAGTAAGTGTAGTTGGTGATGCCGATAAATGTGGAAAGACAAATACTATGTGATTTTACTTATACGTACGTGGAATCTAAAGAACAAAATGAATGAATGAACAAAATTGAAACAGACTCAGGCACAGAGAGTGAATTGGTGGTTGCCAGAAGGGAGGTGGGTTGGAGACTGGGAGAAAGGTGAAGGGATTAAAAAGTAATCAATAGTTAAAATATAGTCACAGGGCCCCGGCTGGTGTGGGTCAGTTGGTTGGAGCGTGCTGAGTATACCAAAAGGTCACAGGGTCAATTCCTGGTCAGGGCACATACCCAGGTTGTGGGTTCAATACCTCTTTGGGATGTGTGGAGGAGGTAAACAATCTATGTTTTTCTCTCTCTCCCCCACCCCTTCCTTTCTCTTTAAAATCAATTAAAAAGTCACAGGGATGTAAAGTACAGCATAGGGAATATAGTCAGCAATATTGCAATAACTATGTGTGGCTCTAGTCGGGTACTGGAAATACCGGGGGAAAACTTTGTAAAGTATATGATTGTCTATGATTGTTTATGCTGTACTCCTGAAACTAATACAAAATAATATTGAAAGTAAACTGTAATTGAAAAAAAACTGATTCAGACAAATATTTATAAATATTATAACAATAAGTGGAGTTTTGATGAGGTGATGCATATATGCATACTCTCTAAGAATTAAAAAAAAAGAGATGTCTTTACAGTGGAAAAACCTGACTGACACTACCTAATGGCTTCAGATATATTTAACATCAACAATAATGTGATAAATAGACATCATGTGCCTCCTGATGCAATGTACCGAGAAGGATGCAATAGCACGTATATAGTGCTTTTGCCAAAAATAAAGATAAACACAAAATGAGGGGAAGTCTGCAAAATGCATGGTCCATACACTTAAAAAAATGTCAATGTTATGAAAAGCAAAAGTTGATGAACTGTTTCAGATGAAAGGAGACTAAAGAGATATAACATCTGAATATAATGAATGATCCTAGATGGATCTTGGATCTGAAAAAAACTATCGTGAAGAGCACTATTGGGGCAAAATAGTATAAGTAAGTATTATTGTATAAGCATTAAATTTTCTAATTTGATTATACTGTGGTTATAAAATGCTCTTGTTCTAAGGAAATATACATGAAGTACTTAGGAGTAAAGGGGCATGATGTATGCAATTTACCCAAGTCGTTCAGAAAATGTATGTGCGTGTTTGGGGAGAGAGAGAGGCAGAGAGAGTGATAAAGCAATGTGGCAAAATGTTACTTTCTAAATCCAAGTGAAGTGTATAAAAGAATACTTTGTAGTATTCTTAAAAATTCTCTGTGAGGAGTTATTTTGAAATAGTTTTTAAAGTTAAAAAAGAAACAATAAGAGTACTTATTGTTATAAAGACTAAATGAAATAATTCACAAAAAGGTTTTAGCACAGGGTCTGGCATGGAGGGAAAAATTCGATTTGTTAGATATTATGAAACTAATATAAATATAATATAGACATAGTAATATTTTTTCAATATAGTAATAGCAACAGCAATATATTGATAGCAACATATACTTACAACATTTAATATTAGTATTATTTGAGCAATATATTTACTATATTGAGAATAACATTGATATGTTAATATTAATTACTAATATTAATAGTGATATCAATATACTAATATTCATCATGACAGTAAAAAGTTTTATTAAAATAATACTGTTGCATAATAATTATATTGTGGTTTGCTTGATTCACTTAAATTATATCACTTAAATATAATTTATGAATATTATAAATTTTTGTCCCTTTTCCTGATTGTGTAGGACAGGGTCCTTAAAGTGTTGCGAGATCAAATGACAGACATTTAAAAACTTGTTAGTGAGCTGCCAAATAACTTTCCAGAAAAATTTCCCCCATTTTCTCTTGCACTGGCATGATAGGAATGTATGTGTCTTCTCTCTCCCTCACCAACATTGCATAGTATCAGCTATTTTACTTTTTAGAAGGAGCCAATTTTCAGGAATTAAATTGTTTCTGGGTATTAGAATTTTGTTAGTTTTTAAAACTTTCCACTTTATGTTTCTTTAATAGGTTGACATTTTCCTAAAGAGAATTATAAAGGAAAACAATGAAATAGTTTTTTTGTTTTTTTTTAAGAGGAGCTTAGTGCCCTGGCTGGTGTGGCTCAGCTGGTTGAGTGTTGTCTCGTGCACCGAAAGGTCACTGGTTCAAATGCCCGTCAGGGCACATGCCCAGGTTTCAGGTTCGACCCCTGGTAGGGGTGCATATGGGAGGCAACCAATCGATGTTTCTTTCTCACATTGATGTTTCTCTCTTGCTCTCCCTCTCCCTTCCTCTTTCTCTAAAATCAATAAAAACATATTTTTTAAAAATAAGAGCGTAGTAGTGGTCAAATTAATAAGGGAGCCAATGTAGATTGTGTGACTTTGTTATCCAGAAGAAAAATCATGCTGTCGCCCAGAAAAATTGGGTGACTAGGCCTCAGATAGATTTCTCACGAGGGTCTCAATTACTGAACAGCTGGTTTTTGGCATCAGGTAGCCCTGGGTTCAAGTCTTGATTTTTTTATTTCCTAGTTCCTGAGCTTGATCAAGTCTTTGGATCTTTTTAAGCCTTTGTTTTTTACAGGCAAAATGAGAATGTAAGTGTTTTTCTCATGGCATCATTGGGTTGTTTAATGAGCTAATATGGGAAAAGTGCTTGGTATCATACTTTGTGCTGTCTAAATATTAGTTTAAGGAATTCATCGTGCAATTAACAATATTTTTAGCTACAATCTCAAAATAAATAAAAGAGTGAGTGTTATATGCTTATTCAGGGTGTCCCTTAATGTACTCAGGAGAAGAACATTGCCCAAGTGCAACCCACAAAAATAAATTATTCTTGGGAGGTTAAAAGTTACCCTAGGATTAGAATCCATGATTCCAGTGCCTGTAGCTTAGTAATGGCTGAACCAAAGGCCTGCATACCAGAAGACCGCATCCTAAATGCTTCATTACATTCCTGTACTTGCCCAGGGGACCACCAAAGAACAGCTTCCTGCCAATTAGATGCTGAGCTAAGACCTTTTTAGATAAGGGAATCTTGATTTGGTTTAATTCTGAAAGTAACAAAACCAACAGGATTTTTGTACACAAAAGTGCATAAAACAGCACTTAGATTTAGACTTAGGAATCAGACATGTTAGAAAAGACGTGGCCATTTCAAGTTTCCTTAAATCAGTTTTACCTTGGGAGTAGACTGAAAAACTACCCCACCACCAAAAGATATCTGAACAGGGCCATCGTCTACTTTTAAGTGGTTGTAAAGGAAATACATTTCCCTCCAGCCCTAAGTTATCATTGTAAAACCAAATCATTAGTTGTAAAAGTGCTGCTAATATAAGATTTAAAGGAATGGATGTTGAAAAATTAAGGGTTTTTTTCCCTATTTATTCCTTCAGGAAACAGTGTCATAAAAATGCGTTCCTTTGCCTCTTGATAGCAAGCAGATGCTACACTCCCACACAACAGAGCTCAAGAAGATTTTGCCTACGCAGCAGAATCTGAAGATATTTAGTTGACCAAGATTTATGTTACATTGAAATAATGTCTAATCTTAAAAGCAATTGTCTATTTAATTAAAATTTATGCACACTAGTGAATAATTTGAAGACATATGCTAAACATCTCTAATATAGAGTCGTGAGACACTGTGCCCCAAATATGCACATGCATAGAAATAGAGCTCAGTTTGAAGAAAGAAGGAATTCCAACCCTCTTAAGGTGGTGCCTCTTTTCTAAATTCCCCTTTCAATCTGTGGAACTGATGATAACTTCTTTGTAATGTAGAGTGCTGCTGAAAAATACCAAGGAGGACGGTTTTCTTTGCAGGACCCTATGGAAATAGATGGAGAGTTTCACCAGGGAACTGACCAGGAGCTCTTTGTTGTGAAAGTAGTTTGGGGAGTGGGCTGACGCTCTGCAGGTCACATTTTCAGAGCTGCTTTATCTTCAAATTCTCTGGATCATGCAGCCTAACTTGTGACTGTGCTGTTGATCCTGTGAGAAAGGACATTTCTTTTTGCTAAAGCTATCTTGCTGCTGAAATGTCACGACTTGCTTACTAGAAAGTACGACTGGCTGTTGATGTGCCATCTCTGACACTCTAACGGCACTTCATTTAGAGACCGACGGATTTCCCCTTCCCTCCTCTGATGTTTTATTCTTGGCAAGTATAGTAGTCTATTATTATGTTATAAAAACAGCTCCAAAGCACCAAAATATGGCAAATTTGTGATCTTCCATTTCAATTATGATGGGGATGGCTTTTAAATTTTTTAGTCAAATTTAAGAAGCTATCTTCCAAGGAAAATTCTTACCTCACTTTTCATTCCAGTCCTCAAACTCTGCTCCTTCTCCCTAAATCCATGTCATATTAATTATAATGACAAAATGACTAAGACCATCTGATTTATTTTTTCAAATATAAAATTTGGAAGTTCACACTTCAAATAGTTAACATTTATTTGGAGAAGTCAAAAAAGCCCCCTTTTAGTCTAAGTCATTGGCTTTTAAAAAAAATATGTCCTTATTGATTTCAGAGAGAGAAAGGGAGAGGGAGAGAAACATCAATGATGAGAGAGTCATTGATCGGCTGCCTCCTGCACGCCCCCGACTGGGGATCGAGCCTGCCACCCGGGCATGTGCCCTGACCGGGAATCGAACCCCGATCGCCTGGATCCTAGGTAGATGCTCAACCGCAGAGCCAAGCCCAGCCGGGCAGTCATTGACATTTTTAAAGTGATTGGTTAATTAATTAATATTAAAATGCTTTCATATTTAGGAATAGTTGAAATATTACTGACAACCATGCTGTTTATGTTAAGGATTCTCCTGACTCTAATTACCTGGCTCAGTCACTTCAAATTATTGGTATTCCTGTGAATGTAGCAATAACAGAACTTGTCTTCATGATCTGAATCTTCATTTAGCTATCCCCAAACTGACACTAAGATTCTTGTTTGCTTAAAGCCAGACCACCTTACTCAGTAAAAAGAATTGAAGTTTTGTATTTATATACCATTTTAATAGATTCTTTAATTAATTCCTTAATCAATTAATGGCATGACATTAATCTCAAGCAGAAATGGAAATGTCAGGCATCACTCATTAATTTAAGAAATAAATAAAATTGTAGGAGAAACCCATCAAATTGTGCAGAGCTTTAGAGGAAAAAATAAAATTATCAATAAATTACATAATCATTCAACATCTGTTCTCAGGAAACAATCGCAAAATCTGTTTTTCTTTTTTTAATTTAAACACTCACTTGGCTCTCATAATGTATGTAACTGCTACCAGTTTGCTGTGTTGAAAACTGCTTCCATTCTTTTTATGGAATATGTAAGCTGAACTCTTAGTTCTGTCTCAGGAGGTATATTTGCTCCCAACCCAAATTAGACCGTACTTGCTTTTAGTGAATGCAGAGACAAAAGGATATCTGACTTTTTACCCTTGAAGGATAAAGATACTTTCTGAAAATTAGCTTCTCTTAATTAACATACTTTCAGGTTTCGTGAAAGGGGGTTTTAGAGAAATGATGATGTTGCCTTTTTTGAAGGGAAAAATGATAGGAAGATAACACTGATTAAGTTCCATGGAGTTATAAAATATTCAAAGTTTACTTAGAGAATATTTAGATACAGTTTCTTTATTCTACTACATGGGAAGTGCACCTAGAGAGAGAGTCACAAAAATCTACATTCCAACCCCAGCCGGGCCTGTTGGACTTGTAGCCACGTCTCATTCATGTAACTTCTCTATGTCAGTTTTCTCACCCAGAAAATCGCAAGGATAATGCATTTTCTATTTACCTCCGAGTTGTGAGGATTAAATATAATCATGAATGTAAAATGGAATCATGATCTATGACACTATTTGTGGAGAAAGAAAAATATATACATCTGATATTATTTGAGGAGAAAGTATAAGCCCTACATTCTGTAACTCCTTGCTTTCCATAAGCCCTACTTTCTTCGATTTAATTTTGGCTAATGTAACCATTGCTAAAGCTAGGCTTTTGATCCAGGAGCTTGTTACATAAAGAGATTGAGAATGTTTGCAAGACCTTTGCTTAGATCAATAGTGCTCAAACTTTTTGTTCTTAGGGTTGCTTTATACTCTAAAAAAAATTACTAAAGACCCTGAAGAGCTTTCGTTTAATTGAGTTGTATCTATCTGTGTACAGTATTAGAAATTAAAACTGGACAATTTATTTCAAAGAACAATAATAAATTTATTACATGTTAACATAAATATTTTTATGAAAAATAGCTATAATTGTAAAAACAAAAATTACTGAAAAGGTGGTGGTGTTTTACATTTTTTTCAAATCTCTTTAATGTTGACTTAATGGAAAACAGCTGGATTTTCACATCTGCTTCTGCATTCAATCTCTTGCAAATATTGCATGTCATATAGCCTCTAGAAAACTACATTCTATACTCATGAGAGAATGTGAATGAACAAGGATAATAATATCTTATTGTTATAAAAATAATTTTGACTTCATGGAGCGCCTGACGTGGCCTTGGGGACCCCCAGGTGTTCCTGACTATTTTGAGGACTGCTGACTTACAAGATACTAAAGACATACATTGCATCTTGTGTTGTGAAGAGGGTGCATCCAATCAAGGTTATGTGCTATTCAGATCCCTAAATCTGATTCAGTCACCATAAAAATCTTTCTAGGCCGTTGATTAAGGACTTCATGAGTTAATGATAATCTCCTCTAACTTAATTATTCTTTTTTATTGAGATATAATGTTGTACAAATTTAAGGTAGCTAACAATTATTTTTATAGCTAAACAGACTAACTGTTTTCAGGGGAACTGAATTTTTTTGTTACTTCACTACTACATAAAGGGATTAAAGGGATCTTTTTGCTGTCAGAAAAGCATTGCGACTCCTCTGACGTTTCTCTACTGGCTTGTTTGTGTAATCATCGGTTACTAGATTATAAACTGGTTTCTTCAATTTAGGAGGAATAATTTTCTTTGATAAAAACATAAGATGGTATGATTACTGCAGGGGACACCCAGGAAGGTAAGAGATTTGCCTCATACACAGCAGCCTGATGGGAAAACTGCAAATGGAACTCAGTCTTCTGATTCTTTATTCAGCACTTTTACCATAGTTTATTCTTAACTCAGTTGGAACACCTGATTTTTAGAAGTAGGGGAATGCACCCACCTTTAGATCAGTCAGACCCCTTGTTATATGCTCCCATAGTGACCTGTGCTTCCCCTTCATAATTAACTCATCACAGTCTAATTTCTATTCAGCACCTGTGCCTACCAGGTGGTAAGCTTCATGAAAGCAGGGTGCACATCTGCCTCATTTATTGCTGTATTCCTGATACATAGCAGATCCTAAAGAAATGTTTATCGAGTGAATGATATTGTAATAAGTGCACAGAATTAGAGTCAGATCAGGTTTGATCGGACTTGGAAGTTAATGTTATTTAAAATCCTACTTCTTTAGAACGCTGTAGCTGAGACATACACCTACTCTGAGGTGGCAATTTCCGAAATATACCCAAGAGAAATTAGTACGTAGGTCCACCTAAAGACATATAGGAATGTTCATAGCAGCTTCATTCATAATGACCCCAGCCTGGAAACAAACAACCCAAATGTCTATCAATGAAGGAAAAGATCAGTTGTTGAATATTCCTATACTAGTATATTACATAGTAATAACAAAAATAAAAAGAAACTACTGGTATTCAGATAACATGGATAAATCTCACAGAACTTATGTTCAGTGAAAGAAACTAGACTCAGTATATACTGTGTGATTCCATGTATACAAAGTTTAGGAACAGGCCAAATTCATCTATTGAGATTTCGGCTAGAATAGTGGCTGGCTTCTGAGTAGAGAAGGAGGTTATTGACTGGGCAGGGAAATGGGGGAACCTTTTGGGGTCTGAAAATATTCTATATCTTGATCTGGGTAGTAGTCACATGAGTGTGTAAATTCATCGGGCTCTATACTTAAAACTAATAAACTTTATGCACTTCATCCCAAATTATATGTTTCTATACCTGAAATACGTTTTTTTAAAAACCCTAAAGCTAGTACTTTTTCTGGTAAAAATCTTAAATCTTCAATGTAGAGGAAAATTTACTATGGTTAATTTTTCAAAAATGTCCTAATTTCTACATAAATGATAGAATGAACAAATATTAATATTATGGCATATTTCTTATACCGCAGTAACCATGTGAGTACTTTATATACATAAGTTAATCTAATGACATTTGGCCATTACTTTGGAGGTGACAGAGGATTTCTTGAGCATATTATTCCATTCAAAATTCATGTCTACTCCTGGAGATGTCTAAAGGGAAAACCCCCATTTTATACATCAGGTAATTGAGGTTCTGAAAGATCAGGACACATCTCCAAGGTCATACAACTTGTAAATGCCAAAGCTTTCCTGCCATCCATGACCCCATGTGTGGCCAAGCCAGTCTGTTGTTCTCTTATAGATCTATTACATAGCATTAGTCTGGTAAATTCAAAATATCCACCTTCTTGCAGGTTCTTCCACTGTGAACAAATGACATTTTATGTTGAAGATCACCTTGAATGTAAGAGTCAATTCCAGGAGTTTTGGTAGACCACAGATTTGCACTGTACAGCCTATTTTCCAGCAGGTAGTGACCCCCTGACACACTGAAGGCTCCTGGAAATCACTCCAGATTGAAATGCTGAGATTGGCAGGCTGGTCCTGCTTGTCATACCACAGGGGAATTAGAAACATGGAATATATTGCAAAGGCACAATGTGGACCCCTGGCTTGGAATCAAAGGACCTGAACTCATGTTCCCATTCCACCATTAGTTCTGGGAACTTGGGCACATCTTTGGATTTTGAATTTCTCTTCTATAAAATGAAAAACCACAGCCAGTTCACCTCTATCATCCCATGAAACCCTGTGAATACATTCAGTGGATACAAGCCTGAGAGGCAACCTCTTGCTACAAAAGTGCAGCTAAAAATCATTGATTCTGCTATCTGTGAAATCAACAGAATAATGTCAAAATTGAAGTGTTTTATAACGATTAAATGAGTTAATGTCTATGAAATAGCTTTGGAAATGGAAAAAGGCCCCCAAATATTGTATTTGGTAGGTTATTTGCAATATTAAATTAAGGTGATTAATATTTATCTGAGGTCACCCACATTGGAGTAGGTTAGACAATTCACTTCCTTCTCTTCATGTACTGAGTTAGAAGTGGTGCCCCTTGGATGCTGCAATTTATGCATTTAAAACCCTAAGTAAGGGCTACTATTAGAATCCAAGGTTACAGTACTTGGTATTTCTATTAAAGATGGTGAAGAGTCAATTCCAGAGAGTTTACTATTTAAGAAGACAAAAACACAACAAATATTTCTAAGGTGCTTTGCAGAAACTGAGCAAGATAACCAATCAGTGGAAAAGCATGGGCCAGACAGGTAATACATTCCCACTCCATTTCCTATGGCAGTGAGAATTTTGCTGAAATGTAACTGGTCAGATATTTCATGAAAAAAGTTCCTTGCAGAAAAAATTTTGGCTTTGAAATGTTTTGGGATGGAGTTTCTGAGATCTACTCAGTCTTTTTGATGCCTGGCAATCACAGTTGTGATGGATCTAGGTGCTATTTATAATATGTAGAGATGATAAAGTACCTACAGTATATTTTAGATCCAAACAACTGCTGATGATACATAATTGTTCTACTGGATTTAAGTCCAGGCATTCTAAAATACTTACATTCCCATTCCTCAGAATAAATAATTTAAAAGGACCCCCTTTTCTCCCATCCACCACTGGAAACTGCAGTGTCAACACACTTCCCAGGCATCCAGTGCTCCCCCATTAATAACACTTATGGGGAAATGTTCAGGGGAGGCCACAATAAGGGGAACAGAAGGAGTCAGGACATTCTCCATCATTTTTCAGTGATAGCATTTGTCAGAAGAGGAAACGAGATGATAGGAAAATACTGAATTGGATACCTTTATCATTGCTTTATCATTGACTGTTAAAACCCAAGGAAATAAGATAAACTACTCTGAAGACTATGGGGTTGATAAGTATGCTGCGAGAAACTCAGGAGGGAGCTCTGTTGGAGATTTAGGCTGAATGTGGGAATGAGAGCACATTTATCAGGACTGAGGGAGAAGAGCAAACAGCCCCGCTGGGTTATCAAAGCACACACAAGGGTGGCTCATCACTGGTACCCAAAGTACCACCTAGAGTTTGTTGTCTATGTTAAGGTCCACTCTCCTTGTTGTACCTTCTATGGGTTTGAAAAAATTTATGAAGACATATCCACCATTAAGGTATAATACAGAGTGTTTTATTGCCCTAAAAATTCTCTGTGCTCCATCTGTTCATCCCTCCCTCCCTCACTAGCCCCCGATCTTCTTACTGTCTCCATAGTTTTGCCTTTTCCAAAGTGTCATATAGTTGGAATCATATAGTATGTAGCATTTTCATAATGGCTTCTTTCACTTACATGCATTTAACATGTCTTTTCATGGCTAGATAACTTTTTTTTTTGCACTTAACAGCATTCCATTGTCTGTACATACCATAGTTTATTTGTTCACCTACTGAAGGACATCTTGGTTACTTCCAAGTTTGGGCAATTACGAGTAAAGTTACTGGTACATGCTTTTGTGTGCACATAAATTTTCAACTCCTTTAGGAGCGTTATACTGGATTGTATGGTAAAGAGTATGTTTAGTTTTGTAAGAACCGTCAAATTATCTTCCTGAGTAGCTGTGTCATTTTGCATTGCCACCAGCAATGAATGATCAAGAGTTCCTGTTGCTCCATACCCTCATCAGCATTTGGTGGTGTCAGTGTTCTGGATTTTGTCCATTCTAATAATAGTGTGTAATAGTACCACATTTCTGTTTCACTTAGCATTTCCCTGATGTTATATGTGTGGCATCTTTTCATGTGTTTACTTTCATCTGCGTATCTTTTTTGGTGAGGTGTTAAGGCCTTTTGTTCTTTTTTAATTAGGTTGTTTTCTTAATGTCACTGCTTTTGAATCTGACAAGAATATGATTTTGTTTCCAACGAAGTGAGTACTCCCTAAGTCAGAGAGGAGAAGAGGGTCATCTCCTTATCTGTTCAGTGGAGAAAAGAGTCAATAATTAGATGAAGAATAAATACTGGAAGGATAAGAAAAGTGTGCCAGTGCACATTTGATCAAATCAATGCACATGACTTGGTGGAGAGGTCTCCTTAGTCTGCTGGGCAAAGCAGATGTGTGAGCATGAATCCAATCATGGAAAAACTTAATTGAAATACAAAGAGTCAACATATATAATATGGGAGAGGCATATTACTGAGAATATAAATTCTTAAGGCAAAACCTTCCTACATCACATGTGATAAATCTCTTCGCTGGTCCTAGCCTTATGAAGGGCATGCTATAATGTCCTATAGCACATTTATTTGTGGCACTTACTGCAATTCATAATTATTTAATTTTTAAATTGTTTTTTAAAATACAGGCATGAATAGACCATAGCTTAAGTTGTGTGAGGCCAGGGGGCATGCTTTTTCCTCATTGCTGTTTTTTTGTTTTGTTTTTTAAGTGTTTTATAATTGATTTTTTTAGAGAGAGAGGAAGGGAGAGGGAAAGAGAAACATCGATTGGCTGCCTCCTGCACAGCCCCTACCGACCTGGGATCAAGCCCGCAACCCGGACATGTGCCTTGACCAGGAAGTGAACCACCAGCCTTTCAGTGCACAGGACAACCCCCAACCAACTAAGCCACACTAGCCAGAGCCTCATTGCTGTTTTTGGGGGTTTTTTAGTAATGAACCTGGGTCCTAGTGCATTACAGGAGCTTAGTAGATATTTATGGAAGGAAGGAATGGAGCGTGGTAGAGAGAATCTTGTTTGCAGAGGGGAAAATATGAATTCTATACACAGAACCACAACTAAGTAGCTATGCTTTCTTGGACAATTCACTTACTCTTTCAGCCTTGGTTTACCCATCTTCAGAATGAGGATTCCATAACTGAACATTTCTTTTTCTCCAATACATGTGACAGATGTTAGTGTATGAATTCCATCCCCTCAACAGCGCTGTACATTCTTTGGGAATGAGGGCCATATAATGTATATCTCTTTCCTAATCCTACTCAGTATTTAATGCAGGGCTAGAAATGTAATAAATATTACTGTTCAACTTATTCATTCACAAATATTTAGAGAGTACTTTGCAGTAGTTACTCTACATTAGACACTTTGACACTCAAAGTCTTTAAATATACCACTTAATTTCTTCTTTAAAATGGAGGAAGAGTACTTCCTTCAAAGTTAAGGAAGATGGAAGTTAATGTATTAAATGAGAATACTGTAGTGAAGTCTGGGTGAGATGAAGATTCTTGGCAGTAGGCAAGGTTCACTTGCTGGCTGGTTGAGTAAGGCCATGTCCCTCCCCTCCTTAAAACCCTTCAGTGGCTCCCCATTGCCGGAAAGATTGAACTACACATCTCTTTCGTTGCCTGACTGTCCTGCCCAGATGCTTTCCCATCTCTCTTCCCCGGCTCCTATTTGGAAAACCTTTCCCCACTCCACACAACCCTGATGTGTCAACATTCATCACCCCCGCTCCTTCCCTAGTTGTCCAAGGGTTTTTCTGATAAAACTAATATAAAAGATGACTCTCCTTTTTTTTTTTTTTAATTGCAAGCCATAAGACTATAGTCCTGGGCTGATGGTCAGTCTTCCTTATCACAAAATGCTTGTATGTAGCAGGAGAAAATAACATGAGAAGTGAAGCAGAGGCAGAGGTTGGCCATAGAGGGAAAGATAACTGACACTATGGTTTGAGTCCCTAGATCCACTCAAGGTATTAGAGTTGTCAGGGTTAAATGAATTAATAAATGAATGTAAGTAAACTGTACATAAGGATGTACATGTTCAGTAATTATTATCTATTCTTAATTATATCTCAATATATAACATTTTGTGTAATTTTATCTTCTTCAGCTAGATTGTAAGGTGATGATTGCAGGCACTAGGTTTTACTCATCTCAGTCTCATTGTCTCATTCATGATCAGCACAGAATCTTACTGAAGATTCTATAATCCTTGTTGAAGGGAATTTAAAAGATTGGCACATTCTGGTTCCTGTGAGACACACCCAGTGTGTGACTTCACCCTCATCTATCTAAACAAGTCTGGGATTTTTGTTAGTAGATTTGCATCACTTACTCCTAAAATGTAAAGATTGTCTTTTGCCTGTGGGTTTGTTTGGTTCCTTTCAGAGTGAGGAGCTGAGCTGAGCTGCCATGATTTTTTTATGTAACTGTTTGTCTTTTAATTTATTTTCATGATGAAAAATGCATTGTCTTTTGAGAGAGCTAGAATTGGGTGATTTTTTCCAGAATCAGGAAGCCAAGCCTCCCAATTCCTTGTGTCACACGTGGAAACATAAAATTGTTCCTGGTGCTAAGTTTTGAGAGACCAAATTACTCCCAAATCTCACAAAGATGGTTGAAATGTAAAATAAATTAAATTGTGTGTGTTGCCTTTGGTGTATTTCTCTGTAAAAGATAGAGGTAAAGAGGATTCCTGATTATTTTTTTCATATAATCACGTGCAGAAATATTTTTTTTTCACTTGCAGAAATCTTAATGTCTGTTTAGTTTTATGCTAGCATTGAAAGCTGTGTTCAAGTTAATTATTAATGAGAAAAATGCATTGCCTGTTTGATTTTAAATTGTGAGAACAGAGTGGAATGGAATGAGTCAGTTTATTCTGATTTCCTTCCTGAATTTAGTAAATACATGTGGAAATGACAATGTAGTGAGCAGAATTTTTAGTCTGAGCTTTCCATTCCCAACAGCAATAGCCTTGACTGTGGAGAATGGGAAACATTTGCTCAAATAGATTCAGGAAGCACATGATTTGAATATCAGCCTTCATAAAATTAGAGGACATGAATCTTTCATTTTTTCAGCTTTCCAGCTAGATCATTAGCTGCAGACGTGAAACAAAATGCTGGGAGAAAGATTTCTTTGTTATTAACAGCTATGTTGCTTGGTGGGTTATTAACAGCTATATTGCTTGGTGGGGGCATGTATGTGTTTGGAAAAGTCTGTCCCTTTAATATCTTTCCTGTCCTATGTACCTTCTTCTAACATCCTCAATCAGAAGATTTTTAAAAGATATTTTATAGACTCATATCTTTTTACAAATAAAAAGTTTATTTTCTTCCTTTGCAATCCTCATGCCTCATTTTATTTTTCTTGACTTATTGTATTGGCTAGGATCTCCTATCCCATGTTGAATTGGGACTATAGCAAGCATTTCTGTCCTGTTCTTTAGTGGTTGCTATAATTTTACCATTAAACATGACACTTCTGATAGATATCCTTGATTGGATAAAAAGCATTCCATTTAATTTTTTTTTTAATACTCACCTGAGTATATTTTTTCCATTGCTTTTCAGAGAGAGTGGAATGGAGAAAGGGAGAAACATTGATGTGAGAGAGACTCATCAATTGATTGCTTCCCTCATTGGCCCCGACCAGGGCCTGTCAGAGCCAGCAATCGAGCTTGCAACTGAGGTATGTGCCCCGGCCAGAACTGAACCCAGGACCCTTCAGTCCTCAGGCTGATGCTCTAACCACTGAGCAAAACTAGGGCCTTCCATTTTATTTTTAGATGGCTAATGGTGTTTTCTGTTTGTTTATTTTTAGTAAATGAGTGTTGAATTTTATTGAATACCACTCTTCTGCATTTAGTAAGATGACATGTGGCCTTTTCTCTCTTTTAATATATAAAAATGCTAGATGTTTTCATTTTGCAATCCTGAAAAAAACACACCCATTGATCATAAAATCTTTGAAAATACATAACTGGATTTTCAAATATTTTATTTAGGATTTTACACCTATGTTTAAAGGTGATATTGGTCTGTACTTTCGTGATTTCAAGCAGAGTGTACAGGTCTTTTTCCTGCCTTGCTCAGGGATTATTTCATTTCTTGTTATCACCTAGCCATCCTGTCAGCTCTGAACTCTGAAGTCAGCAAACCTCTGCCTCCAAACCCTTGCTGGGCTGTGCTTCTGTTCTTTTCTTGTACACAGAGGTATTTATTTTATTTTATTTACTTGTTTGTTTTTTTTTGGTTTGTTTTTTGTTAATCCTTACCCGAGGATATTTTTTCCATTGATTTTTAGAGAGAGGAAGGGAGGGTGGGAGAGAAAGAGAAAGGGAAGGAGAGAGAGAGAGAGAAAAACATTGATGTGAAAGAGATATCTATCGATTGGTTGCCTTCTGCACAAGTCCTGACTGGTGCTGGGGATTGAACCTGCAACCCAAGTATGTGCCCTTGATGGGAAATAGAACCTTTTACCCTTTGGTGCATGGATGGACGCTCTAATCACTGAGGACACTGGCCAGGTCTACTTGCTTGTTTTTAAATTGATCTATTTAGAATGTGGTTATGTGTGTCCTTTCCTCTCAGAATGATAATCTTTTGCGACAGCATTGCTTCCAGTTTTATAACTCTGGAAAAGCATCTTCCCAGTGCAGTAACACCTCTGTTTGGTGCCATCAGCAACATTTAATAGGAATGCTCCAAATTGCTTTATATGAGTTGTTGGTGAAGGTGTTAGCTGTGCTTCTCAGGCAATGCTATACTCTACAACAGTTCAACAAAATCATACACTTTTATAATCCAAAAAGGCATGCCAGTCTCCAACAAATGACATTTTATATGTTTCATATCATTCCAGCCCTAAGGTTAGAAGTAGAATAATTTCTTAAAATGCATGTTGTCCCAGCACTAAGTTCAGCAGCACATGCTTTTAGGGGAAGGATTCTTTGTTGTTTCTTTGGCAAATTCTTTTTAAATACCCTGGCTTTGCATTTCAACTTGTCCAAAGAGTATTTTATTAATGTTGATCATTATATTATTTCAACAGCCCCTCTCCATTTGTGGAAGATATAAGAGAAAGAGTGACTTATTTGTATAAGCAGTAACTTTAGATTCTAAGACATTGTGGCTGATCTAATCTTAACGGGGCCTATTCTAGAACACGTTCAGCAGAATTTAGGCCAAGGGTCATAATTAACTTTATGAAAGTTACGTTTTCTGTAGTCAGTTTGGAATACGTTGCAATCTAAGCTTGTTATTTTCTTGCTTAGAAAATATCCATAGATGTGATATAGAACATTATTTTCATTTCTAGACTAATTCATAAACTTTATTTAGCCCAGATGTTAGAAGAAGCACATTGTTGCAACTACCTAGTAGAGCTCCTTTGTCAAATGGATTTTGTGTCTCAACTAATAGCATCTAGACTCATCCGCATTCTTTCTGCGTTTGAGACACTCATAAGGTGGGCGATTTTTAAGCTCAATCTGAGAACAGAATTGTCTATCTCATTGTGTTTTCTGGTGTCTAAAGGCTTTATTTCTTGTCCTTTCTAGATTACTACACAAATCATACATGGCGACTATGTTTTGTTTACTAATGACTGTTTAGTAAACAATGTTTACTTATAAGGAGCTTAGAGGTTCTTCAGGAAGTTTCACACATTCTCAGCAAATGGAATGAATCGAGAGACTTAAGATTTGTGACTTTGAGTAAGTGTATGTGTAGCATTCATTGCTGAGGTATCTGTACAACATGTTTTTAAATAAAAGTTATCTTTCTTCTTTTGCATTCTTACCCATTGTTTCCCTTCTTCCTTCCTTATCTAATTTTCTTCCCTTTTCCATTTCTCTCTCTCTCTCATTTTTCCCAGGAAAGAGCTGCAATGTGGTGACCTTCTTCGGGGAAACCACAGTCTAGGTTGAACTGGATTTATAGGGCCCTGTACTTTTGGCTGCGGTTTAGAATAGCCAGACATGTCTCAATGTAAACATTTCCCCCAAAGTAAGATAATACTCCAGCTTTTCTATATACGGTCACTCTAAAAGTTAGGCCAGGCGGTATGCCATTATTTTTTTTCCGGTGGAGATGAAATACAGGAAAGTATTTTAGTGTGCAAAGAACAGGACTCTCAGCCACCGACTCCTGGTAAGTTTAACTAAATGAACCTCTGCTGAGCGGGCCTTTCTTGACCTGTGATATATTGAATCAGTGGGGTCATAAACTATATGCAAATGAGGTGAGGTTAATGAGACTTTCGTGGGTTTATAAAAAGATGCAGACTCATAAAGTGAAGAACTGAGTACTGAAAAGCAGGACCTGAGAACCTCCTAACTTTTCCTTTGAATGCTGCGACCCAAGTGACCGGAGCCGGCTCCCCGCCCCCTCCCTTCGGAGCCAACGCTGGGCATCCCCGTCTGCTTTGCAAAACAACCCCGCAGGGTGGGAATTTGTTTCAAGTCAAGAGGCTCAGGGGGGAAACGTGTGTGTGAAGAGCTTGCAGGGTCAGGAAACAACCGTGGGAGCGTGTGTGTGGGTGGGCCTGAGTGTGTGTGTTGCACGTGTGAGTATCCAGGCACCCGGGAGTGAAGGCGCGTGAACATGCTGCGAGTGTGCTGGTGAGCGGGTGCGCCTCCCGCGCCCACCTGCGGGCGGTGCACGGGAGAGACCGCGAGTGTCGCCCGCGCACGTGGGTGTGCGGTGCGCGTGCGGGCGGGGGAGGTGGCTTGGGCTGGGCGGGCGGCGGAGCAGTCAGCACGCGGCTGACAGCGGGGAGGGAGCTGGGGGAGGCCAGGGGAGGCCGGGGGGAGGCCGGAGGGAGGCCGGGGGGAGGCCGGGGGAGGCAGCCGGCCGCAGTGACCAAAGCTCAGTCCCGCCCCCGCGGACCCAGCAGCAGAGGGGCTGGCGAGCTGCGGCCCCGCGGGGAGGTCGGGGCTCCCGGGACACGGCGGGGTGCTGGACCCTGCGCTGCGCGGGGCGCCCCGAGGCTGGGCACTCGGCAAGTCTTCAGAGCGGCCGCCTGGGAGACCCGCAGCGACGGTGAAGTGTGTATGTGACCTTCAGTTCTGACTTTTCTTGTTGGGAGGGTTAATGGGCTTTTAGTACAAAGAAAGCTCAAACTCAGCTGACCTGCAAGACTGGAATTTCAGCTCTCTTTCCTTCCCCGGGGTTGGCCCCCACCCCGTTCCCCTCAAAGCTCTTTACAGCGGAGATTAACCGGGCAGTGACTCTGATCCCGCCAAAGGTTTCGAACTTTGGGGCTTGGAAAGGAAAACCTCTACCTGTAAGTATCTGCTTCATGAGCTGCCTCTCGGCTTCGCCCTGACTGTGCTTTAGCACAGCGCCCCGGAGGCGGTGTGCGCGGCGGTATAGCTCCAAGTAATGGTGCAAGAATTATGGAGAGTCTGCCTGCAAAAGTTTAATTCTCAGATAAACTCAGGACGTGGCAACTTGCAGTGTTAAAAGACCCTACCCCCCAAAACGGGATTCTCTTTATAACGTAACAAAAATGTATAACTCTCTTCTGAATCCATTTCCAGAGGCACTCACCAGTGAAATAACCGTTTTTAAATTTTGTGATCTCCCCCTCACCAGAATTAGAGTGTTTCTTTTCAGCTAAATGAAATGGCAAAGGAAAAGATGCAAAAATTAACAAAATAGATAATATCCTCATGGTATAACGGTATGAAAATGTGTGAATGATTTTGGATACGTTTTTTAGTTTAGTTATATTTGAATATATATAAAAGCAAGTTTTGTGTGTGTGTGTGTGTGTGTGTGTGTTTTTTTAATGGGGACGAGAGAGTGTTGGAGAGGCAAATAAATGATATTCTTCTGAAATTTTGGACTGATTTTTAAACCCTTTCTGCTTGTTACCCAGATCTGGTCTAGAGATTTTGATGCTGTAGTAAATAGTTTTAGTTTTCATCTGTACACAGAACTGATATTTAAGGCATTTAATTTTTACTTCTGCTTTTACTATTGCTCTCAGTCTTGTTGCGTGGCACGAATTACAAAGCTCTGAAAGAGCATTTCCGAAGGCTGGTTGGAGTTTATGCCCTGGGAATCTTGCCGGAGAGATTAACCTCTTCAGGGCTGCTCCACAGAGCAGACCCAGTGATGCACATGCTCTGGAAAACGAATCCTGCTTCTACATGCCCTGACCACACTGCCTCCAGCAGAACTCTAGGAAAATGTTAACTACCTTTGCTCTTTCACTCCATCAGGGACTCTTAAAGCTCTGCATGCATCAGAACCCCCAGGGTGCCTGGTGAAAGGCAGGTGCCTAGGCCACACCCCCAAAGAGTCTGAGACCTGGGGTGGGGCCGGGAATCTACTCAGGTGACTCCGATGCAGGTGAGATCACACTTGGATGAGCAAGGCTCTGCCTTGTTCTTGGCAATTAAATTCGTCTCATGTACTTGGTTAATATTAAACCTCATATCTAATTCATAAACCTGAGTTTGAGCTGATGTTGAACATAAGTTATGCGCAACATGGTCTTGCATGCTTGGCTGACAAACCAGGGCTTTTAAGCCAGTTTTCCCACGAACTCTTTTTTTTCTTTCTCGCTCCCCTTTCCATCTCTGCCTTTCCATTCCTATGAGTGAGAAAGGGAGTTGGACAAAGGTACCTGGACACCATATTCCCCTGCCTCCACCTTTTGGGCTGTGTTGCCTGACTTGCCTCCAGATGGCCAAGCAATGTTTGCCTTGTAAATTTTAAGCCCAGGGCTGTTCTTAATTCTTTATCAGCTTCTGGGGGTAGTCTGCTCCCGCATGGGCTAGGCTGAGTTAGGCTGAACTCAGCTAGATTTCTTGGGACTGTTCAGGGGCAGCCCAGTTCTTAGAAACTGAGTTTAGATGGGACCAGCCCACAGGGATTGGGAGAAATAGAAATGATGGAGGACCGCCATCATTCAAGGTTCTCATTTGACAATTATGAAAATAAGAATTCAGTCCCCCTCCCCATTCCCAGTGACATTTTATGGTGCTGTGTATTTGTGACACTGGATATTTAGAGTAAAAAGAAAAAGGATGTGGTCATCAGCACTCTTCCTTTTCCCTCTCTCCTCATTCCAAATATTTGGGGGTGCCTGCTACATGTCAGGCTCAGGGCTAGTTTCCAAGGACTCCAAAATGACCAATGTGAATAGTAGTGACAGGGCTTTTGTGCTCATGATGCCTCAAATCTTAGCTGTTGCTGACCAATCTTGGATAAGCCACCTAATCTAAGCATCACTTCTTCCACTGATAAAATGAAAGGGTTGAATTAAGTGAGTTTGGGTATCTTTCCAGCTCTGCTATTCTGACCCTGATGGATACGGCTCAGTCTTCTAAACTCAGTTACTGGTGAATGGGAACTGGTTTTTACTTTTTAATTTTTTTATTGAAGTATAGTTGGCATAAATTAGAATGGGAGCTGTTTAGCGTTTGCTTTGAGAACAGACCCTAAGATAGACTTACTGGTTTTTCCCCCCAAATTTTTCAAAAATATACTTCTTTCTTTTCTCTCTCTCAAAGAACCAAGACCACTGGTACAGTGAGTTAGACAAATGCCACCTTTACAGAGCACCTTGTCATTCCTCACAATGGGACCCTGCAGCTCTCTGGAAAGGCTGTGTCTCTGGGCCGGGCCCCATAGAAGGCAGCCTCTTATCTTGTCTGAATCTGGTGTTGGAGAGCTGGGTGGTCTGAGCAGGGCTCCCTGGTTTCCATACTTGCACAGCTTGCAACCTGACTCTTTCATTCAAGTGATTTAATAGCTTTTGTGTTATCAGGTGAGCTCAAACAGAGACCTTTGAAGGGCTGGGGGGGAAAACACCCCCTTAACAAAATCTCACATTTTGTCTGTACTGTAGCTTCTCTCACTGTGGTGGCTGGGGCACCATTTCAAAGTGTTTTAAAACTTGGCCATCAAGATAAGAAAATACAGCTGTGATCTCTGGGCTTTTCTGACAAACGTAGCCTCCAGCTATCTGAAGATATCATGTTTAGGTGGGAAACTAGTCACTGGAGGAGAGAGAACAAGGATCTTGCAGAGTTAGGATATTTTTGACAAAATCTTCTCGGCCTCTCTGTTGTTTAAAGGAAATGGCAAAATAGTCTTTGGTTTCACTCACATCCCTCCCCATTTATGGGGTTGCTGCTATGATATCAGAATACTCCTGTTGTGCATCATGCAAAGGCTGCTAAGATTGCATATCACACTTCACTCTCAACTTTACCCTTGAAACGTTCCTATCTGGCTTCCTTAGAGACAGGGGCAGATAACACTCCGGGACTAAGCCCCAAGTTCTTCCATACGGTGCTGCACCTCCGCCGGATCCCATCTCTGCATTCTGTCACATGTCATCAGCTGCTCCGAACTTACAGATGCTCCCTGCATTCTTCTCTTAAAATAAATGAGCCAGGACTTTGTCTCACGGGGCTGCCCTCAATGCCATGGTACTTTCATTCCAAGGTCTACATTTCTTGTTAGCGCAAAAATTCTTTCTTCTGTAAATTATAAGCCAAAACCATTGTGAAGTTAGGAGAGTTTCATAAAGGACAAAAATTCCCAGATGAAAACTTATCCAAATGTTTGAAAGTTGTTGGCTGTTTCCTATCAAATCTCTTTCATGTCCCAGATTTGTTTTCCCTGCGAAAGGGATTCTCCTCCTTGGAAAGGCAACAGCATCGACACAACAGCAATAATTTAATCCTGTTTTATGTAAATCTTTCCCTTTATTACAACATGGTAGAGTGACTCTGTTTCATCCAGTAAGCATTAGTGATTGTGTTAAAACCAAAAGGTAGTATTGATAGATCATGTAAATTAAATCAGAGTAATGTAGTAGAAAGAGAAAGAGTGGCCTTTGAATGAATTTCTACTGGGTCCCAATCCTAGGATGCAATATTCTTTGGTTCTGTAACGTTTGGCAAGTTACATAGCCAGTTTCCTGGGGAGTATATGAGATAATTGATACTTACCAGGTATTTGTAAGGGCCAAGCACGGTGCATGACATATAAGTATTAAATAAATATTTCTTCTATGGGAAAGGGCTAACACAGCTGTGAAGGCTGGAAAGAAGTAAACATGTGACAAACCATTCAACTCATAGGTTAAAAAAAAG
The DNA here is from genome assembly GCF_964146895.1 of Miniopterus schreibersii. Taxonomy (NCBI): domain Eukaryota; kingdom Metazoa; phylum Chordata; class Mammalia; order Chiroptera; family Miniopteridae; genus Miniopterus; species Miniopterus schreibersii. The sequence goes on along the minus strand of NC_138111.1, from coordinate 51,954,134 downwards.
AGAGAATAGGAAATAAAGCTTTTTTCCCCCCAGATCTCATTGACTGGGCAGGATAGATCTTAACCCATTACTCCTGGCCTTTGACTCTGATCAGCAGTCCAGTTCTTACTTGATTCTTTCTCAGAGATTGAGTAGAAGCATGAAACAGATGCTTGAACTCACAGACTACCCAGCTGGTTAGCGTGGAGAGAGCAAGGGTTATGTGAAATCATTCTGACCTAATTTCTTCCTGATCCTCCAGAATTGGAGACTTTTACAGCCATTACAGATGAGTTTAAAAAGAAATTAATTATTGCTTTTGTCAGGATTTTGCTTCATTGCTGCAAGGAACTCAACCTTATAGGGAATGTTTGTTTGAGAATTTGAAACTCTGGGATTGCACCATGGTGATCCTGTGAACTATCACCAAATGGGAAGAAATAGTCACTCGAACATGCAGTTTTCTCTCCCTCTCTCACTCTGGCTCTGGCTCTTTCTCTTCCTTCTACCAGTTTTTCTTATAGGTCCAATATTTGCATTGGGGTAAGTCATTCACTAAATAGATATTGAGCTTCTCTGTGCCAGGCCCATTGACCAGAACTGGAGGTACTTGAATGAGCAGAACAATCATGGTTGTTATCTTCAAGGAGTTTATAGATAAGGTAAAAGGCAGACATTTAATTAAATGCCTACAAGTAAATAATTAAATGTCTGTAGGTGTACAACATGAGGTTCGGGGTATTGTAGGATTCTGTCCAATCAGATAACACTCCTCTGGGAGGTGGACACCTCAGCGGTGGGTAGAATTTAGCCAGGCAAATGGGGTGGTGATAGGAGTGGGGGAAGGGCATTCATGGCAGAGGGAACAGCACAAACAAACCATGTAAAGCCTGGAGTGGGCTGGCTGTATGGTGAGTTTCAGGAAGGGGAGAAGGCCTGTGTGACACGTACCAGTGGCAAGGAGGAGAGTTGAGTGAGCAGAGGCTGGAGAACTGGGCAAAAGACAATCATGCAGGGAAACCCAGTCTCACAAAAGGGGCCCTGGAACCCATACCCTAAAACAAGGACCCCTTCCTGTGTCTATACCTCAGCCCTGGCCACTATTGGACAACTCTGAAGGAATGTTCTTTCTAAAAGTGTTGAGATTCTACCCATTTACCCTGGAACCAGAGAGTACAGTCTCTCCTTCAAATATTTGAAGACAAACTATTTTCTTCACAAATTGCTGCCAAAGTAATTTGAAAGAGTAGGTCTGCTCTCTCCCATACATATGCAATTGATTTTTGGAAATGTTTTTACATTTGCACTGTTGAAAGCAAACTTACTGGCTTTAGTCCATCATTCCAGGCTCGGATTATCAAGGCTGTGGATCTTGATTATGTCTTCAGTTAACCTCCTGGATTTGCACTGTCGGTGAATTGGATAAGCTTGTCCTCTATATCTTTGTTTAGGAATTTGGAAAGCTGTTTAACCAGAGGGGTCCAAAATGGGGCACAACTCAAGATGTTTCTCTTAAGAGAAATGGTATCTCTAATATCTTTTTATTCTTTTTAACATTTTTTATTATTAATTTTCTGGAGAGAGAGCAAGGGAGAGGGGGAGAGAGAGAAATATTGATGTGAGAGCAAAACATCGATCTATTGGCTGCCTCCTGCAGACCCCCTACCAGGAATCGAACCAGCAACCTTTTGGTGCACAGCATGACGCCCCACCAACTGAGTCACTCTGGCCAGGGCTCTTTTTATTCACGTTAAAGAAGAAACCGAACACAGCATCCCTATAACCCACACTCACAGAATGTCTGCGTTAAAATGGGAAGAGCACAAAGGTGTCTGTGTGTGCTGGTATTCCTGTTTTGACAAGAACCCTAAAGGCAGTTCAGCTGTAATCGCTTGTTTCATCTCTTGGTGCATGTGTTGAATGTATATCACGTGCAACAGACAGTTTTGTCTTGCCTTCAAAACACATAAATAGCTACACCGTCAGGTGTGATTTGATAAATACCCTGTGATGGGTTTAAATGAAATGTGATTCTCTGCAATAGCAGAAAGGAAGGAGATCTTTACAAATGGACCGATCAGGTCTTAGGGTATCTTGGAGGAGGCATTTCAGTTGTTGTTAAACTGTGAGAAGGATTTTAATTAGTAAAGATGAAAGCAAAGCCATTCCAGACAGGGGGCAGACATGAGCAGGGGTATGGAGATGGGAAGTGTCCAGCAGGGCATTTCGAATGTGTAAAGAGCTTAGGGGCAAGGGTAGGGCTGTGGTTTGGGGGATGGAAAGGCCTTGGGCGTGGATATGTAGTGAGAAGCAGGTTGAGGTCAGATTTTTAAGAAATGTCACATTGCTGATGGTACAGTGTGACCGACCGAGAGAGGAAAAAAAAAAGAGAGTGGAAAGAGTGGAAGCACAAATAGAAGAGAAAGAGGCCTTGGTGAGGTAGAAAGAGAGCCAGGAATGTACTGAGGCACAGAAACCAGGGGAGAAGCAGCCATGCACAGTGTGGTGGAGGGAACTGTGAGTGCTGCAGGGATCGGAGAGGGCTGCGGGAGGAAGGTTCTATTTGATGCATCAGTTAGTAGGTCACTAACTGACCTTTGCGATAGCTATTTCAGTGGACTGGCTGCACTCAGAATCAGTGCTCCTTTTAGGGAACACAAGGTGGCAAAGGAGTGGGTAGAGACAACTTTTCAAGGAGATAGGGCAGTTGGTGAAGAGGAAGCACATATGGGAAAGGAGAACAAATATTTGATGAATATTAGCAGTAATAGTCATAAAAGTAGTAGTAAGAACACTAATATTTATGGAACACTCTGTGCTAGATGATCACCTATACTTTTTCATTTGATTCTCATAACAGAACCATAGGTTGATGTTTTAACCCTTTTTAAAGGTGAGAAAACTGAGACGCAGGATTTAATTTGGCCAAGATGACATCACCAGTAAGGAGCAGAACCAGCAGTACATGTACGTTAGCATGTTCCCCAGCCTCGCTGTTGTTGCATTGGTGCCTGTGCTGGCACAGCTGCTTTCTTGTAGGCTTGGCTTCTCCCGTGGGGAGGGCAGTGGGCCTGCAGATGAAAGCCAACTTATCAAAGCGATATTAATAATAAAGATGGGGATCAAAAGGCAAATGCACCTGAAGAGCTGATTTCTACCAAATATGGAATAAATATCTCAAGCTTATTTCTAAAATCTAAAATAATCCCTTTTAATCTGAAGTCATTGTCATTGAACCTATGTTGTGATGTAATGACCCACTGTTGACGACAGTCAGGGCATCAGCAGTTCATTTCAGATTAGAGGCAAGGGACTTTTCTCTTGCATTTCTCTCCTTTCATTCCCATTACTTTCTTCTCCTGGACTTAAGAAAGTCAGACTCCTGCTAACCACATGTCATGGCTCAGTACCTTTGATCTTCTCACTGTCTCTGGCCTCTGCTACTAAGATCTACTTTCACACAATAGATCTGAATGAAATGCTAAAATTTTGGGAAACACTTGGTGTCTTAAGCCCTTAGAATTCTCAGAACAATAAAAAATAGCTGCTGCAGGGGGTACTGATTTATGACTCAATTGTCACTTGAGGGTGGTTTATCAGTAAGAGAGAAGCAGAAGTTGAATAAATGACCATTTGGCTATTTTAAATAGCTACCCAAAGAGTTGAACATTGATTTTTATATCTTCTTTATATCTTGTTTACCACGTGTATTAATTTACTGGGGCTGACATAACAAATACCACAGACTGGGTGGATTAAAGAACAAATTAATTTTCTCACAATTCTAGAGACTGGAAGTTCAAGATTAAGATGCAGATAGGGCTTATTCCTTCTGAGGCCTCTCTCCTTGGCTTGTTGCTGGTTGTCTCCTCCCTATGTCTTTATGTGGTCTTCTTTCTGTGCCCATCTGTGTCCTAATTTCCTCTTTTTATGTGGACATCAGTCATATTGAATGAGGCCCACCCTACTGACCTGATTTTAATGCAATTACCTCTTCAATGGCCCCATCGCTACATACAGTCACATTCTGTGGTACTGGGGTTAGGACTTGAACCTAGGAATTTTGCAGGAACAAAATTCAGCCCATAACACCATGCCAGGGTCTCTGCCTGGTGTTAGTTAGCTAATCTTCCAGACTCTTAGGACATTACAGCATGTCGTCAGGTAATACTGCTTTGTTCAGTGTTGATGAAATGCTGTATGAACTTAACTCGTTCATATCAATTAGCCTTCGGTAAAATTGCTTTTATTACTCATCTCGTTTTGGTTGAAGTCTCAGGACCTACTGACCACATTAAGTGAGGACACACTGTATTACAGCCAAAGGAAACAGAGCAAAACCTGTAGTCACATAAACCCACATTTAAAAAACCAGTTTATAAGACTCTGGATTTAGAGTTTGATTCAGGATGGGGTGAAAAAGAAGCTTCCTCAGACAGGATTTTCAAAAAATCCCAGATGGAACACATTTTATCTTTCCATTTATCATGAAGCCTGTGTGGTGCTGCTTTGCCTTTTCCAGTTAGGAGGGAGCCGTGTGTATCATTTTGCCTCACTGATGCTAGGTGGCCTCACTCATTGCTGCTGAATTGCTTTATTGGGAGCTATTGGCCTTTGTTTACTTCCCCATAAAAAGACATTTTCTGCCTGTGGCTTTGTAAGTTGCTTGGGTGCTAGGTCTCTTGTGCATGGAAATCACAGGCTATGGGATTCATTGGTAGGAGGACTCCTCCCATGTCCCTTCCCCCACTGTAGCGTTCGCCTCTGTTAAGCATGGCAGATGATGACAACCTTGTGTGCTAATGGAGAAATGGTCGGAGAGCACGCAGCCCAGTGCTTATAGCTATCATGTGTGAATGGTTAGCTCTGTGGCCAGAGACTTCTGAATTTGGGACTTTAAAACCCAAGACTTCAGACTTTTAAGACGTAGATTTTTCAGGCTTTTTAAGACAAAGACAAAGGCTTAAGACTAAGACAATGACATGGTAAGAAGCTCATGTGGCCATGATGTGAGGGAAGTTAACTTTTTCTGTTAATCAAAAACAATAACAAAAGCTATCTTTACTATAACCTTCTGAAATCATTATTATGAATCTGCACTGTACAGAGGATGAAAGCAAGGCTGAAGAAGTTTAAGTAACACATTTATATTGAAGTGTGAGGTTCTTTGTAAACACTAAAGTGTTCAAAAGTGAACAGTTTAGTCAAAGTGCTATCCTTAGTTCAAAGGCTTAATTAGGGGTTGCCTACAAAGGGATGTGTGAGCTGAAGAGCCTATTATCTGGCTTTTTCTTTTTATTACAAAAAGGAATTGACTCCTTTTTTCTTCAAAAGATTGGTCTTTGTTCTTTGTTTTTGAGTAGAAAAAGCCAAATTGTTTATCCCAAGCAGAAGGCTGAAGATAGTGAGATGGGTTCCAATGACAAGATCTGAGGTTCATGACGATGTTAAGAAGTGTTGTAAGTGGCACGAGATAATGTCCATTGTTTCGCTGAAGAATCAACAAGGAGTAATTGGGGTACATTAAAAATACAAAGGGGAGTTAGACTTTGGAGTAATGTGAGGGATTTTTAATTTCCAGACCAGAAGGTTTGAATGTTTCTGCTTTGCAGCAGGTGATTAAGCAGATAGCCTAAAATTTCCATCTAATCTGAGCAATAATGATTTTGCAAATAATAATTTTATTTTTATTTTTTAAAAATATATCTTTATTGACTTCAGAGAGGGGAAAGGAGAGGGAGAGAGAGAGAGAGAAACATCAATGACAAGAGAGTCATCGATCAAGCCCGCAACCCAGGCATGTGCCCTGACCGGGAACCGAACCCCGATCGCCTGGATCCCAGGTCGACGCTCAACTGCTGAGCCACGCCCGGCCGGGCGCAAATAATGATTTTAAAGAGATCTATTACTTCTGTCTAAAGCCAAATAACCCTTTCTGTCACATCTTGAGATATCATACTATGAAAAAAAGCATGGGAAAATATTACCCTTGTGAATAATACAATTTATTGCTATCATATGTGTATTTAACTTTGCTTTTAAAGATTCACAGCAAAGGAAAAGTTAGAATGCAATGGAAGTTAGTGGTAGCATAACATCTTACTAGTTAAACTTCATGTTAATTTCTTTTATTTTAGACATTTTTTTTCTCTTTCTAACAATTTTCCTAATTGGGTAGCCATTGCCTTGTGTCTGTACCTCATATGTGACTGATTTCCTAGGAATGGCCCTCCCAACGAGGTTGTCAGGAAAAGTTCCTTCTTTTCCTGTCTGTGTGGGGCCATCCTGTCTCCCTCTGCTCTTCCCGATCCCTGCTCTAGTCACCTTCAAATTGGGGCATTTCTTTCAGCCTCTTCCTGGTCTTGGTCTTAGGCCAGCCCTACCTCGCTCCTCCCTGATGGTTCTTGGATGTGCCTAGGAACCTAGCTTCAGTCCTGGTCACTAAAGCTCCTTTTACTTCTTCTTATACTTACAGGAGGAGAAAATAAAGTGCAGTTGTTTACAGCAGTGATTCTGTCCTGGTTGCTTATTAGAATCAATTCAGATGCCGGGGCCCCACCCAGACAACAAAACCTGAAACTCTGGAGTGGTGCTTGAGTGATGGTGAAGTCAGAGATGGGACCTGCTAGTTTAAGGGTGAAATAGAGGTAACTCATTCACTATGGTGTGTTTCCCATTGTCACCAATAATACAGACCATCATTAGTTCTCACAAAGACTGTCTGCTTCTTTCTGGGGCAGTAGAGTAGGGCTGAGGCCAGGAGCGTGAAGCCTCTTGCAGCCAGTACTACTCAGCCCATGGGAGACACTGGGGTCAGCCAGCACAGTGCAGAACTCCAGGGGCACCATTCACTTTGTGGTCTGTGAAAATAGCACCCCTGGCACCCCGGAGCAGTGGTGCCCTGGAATTTGGTGTGCTGAACTGAGTAAAACTGAATAGAGGAGTTTCAACACTGTGGCCAACCCTTTAAAGGATAGATATGTATGTCAGTGTGGTTTTCCACAGAGATGTCCTCCACCTCACTGTTTGAACTGCTTTTGTCTCCTGATCTGGACCCTGTGCCTATGATATATATGTTGTTCTAGACAAACGGTTTGCAAACGAACTTTTAAAAAATAGCTTATTGGTGTCTTGGAGACTAAGAAAAGTGGTTCGCTGAGACTCTTAAAACATTTCTCTGACTTATTGGTGTTCGCAGTTGCTGTACAATGCCATTCTTATACCCTGCTGCATTCTCCCACACAGATTTATTTAACAGTGAGTCCCCCAGTCATTCAGATAGGTTATTTGTGGCCAATGATGTTTATGGAGATTGTGTTTTGGAGCCGGTACTTGAGGCATTTTTAATCCCACTGACCGAGAGCACCTTTCCACCTTCCCACCCTCCCACTTTCCACAGCCCTCCCTCAATTCTGCCAAAGTAAGCAGACAGATCAAGTTTCTCTCTTCTTAATGCAATTAAGTTCAGTGGGCCACAAAGGCTTCAGGGCCTCATGTATGTGCAGAAGCAACCCTGGTGCTGGGAGTGCTTTCCCATGTGGGGCCTCACCGTGGGAGAGTGTCCTGTGGGCCAGCGAGACCTGATTGCACTTGAGTAGCTGGTGATATGCAGATGCTGGGAAAGGACAGAGCTCCACAGCCTGGCTGAAATCATGCTCAGCCCCCAAACGCCAAGAAGTGGGATGAGCAAGAACTCATTGAGGTTTGCCTTGTTTCTTTTCTTTCTTTTTAAAAAATGTGTTGTTTTTTATTGTTGACTCTATTACAGATGTCTCCCATTTCCCCCCACCCCTTTTGCCTCCCTCCACCCTGCCCCCTAGGCCTTCACACATTGTTGCTGATGGCTCTGCACTGTTCTATAGAAAATTTTCTAGCTCCATTTGGGTGTTATTGCAGGGTCAGTTCAACCTAGATCATTGAGCACATCAAAGGATGGCTCAAATAATAACATTTCTCACACAAATAAAAGTTAGCCTTTGAGCAGATTTAGGATTATAGAACAATTAAACAGAGTACAGAGACTTCTCAAACACCCGCTACCTTCATTTACCCCAGTTATTAACATTTTGTGTTAGTGTGGTATATTTGTTACAACCGATGAGCCAAATATGGTTATCTAACCTGCCATTTACATTAGGGTTCACTCGTGGCGTTGTACAATGATATATTTAATGATATGCATCTACCATTACTGGGGTGACGTTCTCAATGAGTTACAGAAAAGGCTTTCTTTGACTGGCCTGGGGTTGAAAAGGGGAGGAAGAGAACGGACTTGGTTTGAACCGTGTGTGTGTGTGTGTGTGTGTGTGTGTGTGTGTGTGTGTGTGAGAGAGAGAGAGAGAGAGAGAGAGAGAGAGAGAGAGAGAGAGAGAGAGCGAGCGAGCTGGGGACTTTGGTTGAGCCATATAATACATTTACATATATTATCACATTTAACTATTTTAATAACCGTAAAAGGTATCAATTATTATATAGATGTGGAAACAGAGCCCCAGAAAGACTAAGGTCCTTGTTCGTGGAAACGGTGGAGCCAGGAGAGGTGCTCGGACCTGTTGGATCTGGCTCACGGCCTGGCCTTGGCTCAGCACTAGTGCATGTGCCGTCACTTCAGCTCTGGCCTACATCAGATCATTAGGCCTTCTCCCCTCCTCCTCCTTTTCTTTGGTACTCTTGTATCAGAAAATCATTTATAAAGTTATTTATAAAAAACAAATATGTGTAGAAAAAAAATGATGCATAGGCCATGGCTGAACATCAAAATTGTGCTAAGATCCTCCGTAGAGAAGAGAGTCAAGACTCTCATTAGAGTTCTGTTAGGTTTAATTCTTTCTTGTTTTTAAGAAATGCACTTTAAAATTTTACTGCATCTCAGTATATGGTACTGTGATATACTTTTCACACGGTGCTTGCTTTAATGAATAAAGCAGTAGGCCCAACCAGGTCTTTCACCTTTGGCAAATCACTTAACCTCTCAGGGCCCTTATTTCCTCGCCCTGACCACTGTGCCCGGAGTGTGAGCTTGGGGTTTCAGGAACGTAGGCCTTTGAGCCTGTCTGTTGGGGTGGAATTTCAGCTCCACCATTTATTAGCATTTGCCTTGGATAGATTACTTATCTGTTTCCTTAGAATCGGAATCCTTAGAATAGAATCTACTCCATAGGTTGCTGTGAAGATTAAATGAGGTAAAACAGTGCGAGATGCAAAGTAAAATGCATAATACATCATGATGATGACGATATGTAAAATTTGAATGAGAAGCTTCTTCCAAGTTTAGAATTCTGTAATTTTTGATATACTCTGACTTACGCTCAAGCAGCCTTACACTTTTTGTCATTTATCACCATGTTTCTTAATCATCAAAGACATTTTCATTACAGCACATCTTTTAACGAGGAAATTTGTGATGATTGGTCTCTTTTGTGCACCAGACCTCTATGAGTTTGAATTTTATCATTAGCTATGGCGTACAAGTAAGATGGTCAAGGCTATTGTAGGACAGCTCAAGGAACAATGCTAGTTTTCTGCATATCTGAGCAATCCTTTTTTTTTTAAAATTTATCTTATTGTTGAGAGTATTACAGGTGTCCCATTTTTGCCCCCTAATTGACCCCCTCCACTTCCCTCCCACCCCCTCCCCAGGCCTTCACCATGTTTTTGACTGTGTCCATGGGTTATACACATATGCATATAACTTCTTTGGTTAATCTCTTCCCACCCTCCACGCCCCTTACCTCTTTCCTCTGAAATATGATCATCTCTTGCATGTGTCAATGTCTCTGGATCTATTTAGTTCGTCACATTCTTCTGTTCATTAGCTTCTTCTTAAAGATGACCCTTCAACTTTTCCTGTAGTGCTGGTCTGGTGGTGATGAACTCCTTTAGCTTTTTCTTATCTGTGAAGCTCTTTATCTGACCTTCAATTCTAAATGATAACTTTGCTGTGTAGAACAATCTTGGTTGTAGTTCCATGTTTTTCATCACTTTGAATATTTCTTGCCACTCCCTTCTGGCCTGCAAGTTTCTGTTGAGAAATCAGCTGATAGTCGTATGGGTGCTCCCTTGTAGGTAACTAAGTGCTTTTCTCTTGCTGCTTTTAAGATTCTCTCTTTGTCTTTATCCTTTGGCATTTTAATTATGATGTATCTTGCTGTGGGCCTCTTTGGGGTCCTCTTGTTTGGGACCCTCTGTACTTCATAGACTTGTAAGTCTATTTCTTTCCCCAGGTAGGGGAAGTTTTCTGTAATTATATTTTCAAATAGGTTTTCAATTTCTTGCTCTCTTTCTTCCCCTCTGGCATCCCAATAATACGAAGGTTGGGCCTCTTGAAGTTGTCCCAGAGGCTCCTTATACTATCTTCATATTTCTGGATTCTTTGTTCTTTTTGCTCTTCTGGTTGGGTGTTTTTTGTTTCCTCATGTTCCAAATTGCTGATTTGATTCTCAGTGTCCTCTACTCTACTGTTAATTCCTTGTAAATTATTCTTCCTTTTAGTTTGTGTAGCCTTCATTTCAAACTGGTACTTTATTACATTATCGATTTTCTCAGTTATTTCCCTAATAGTCTGCTTAAACATCCTTATAAACAAAATTCTGAACTCTGTATCTGTTAGCTTGCTTGGATCTATTTCATTTAGTTCCTCTTCTAGAGATTTCTTCTGTTCTTTCCTTTGTGACATGTTTCTTTGCCTCCACATTTTGGCTGCTTCCAGGTGTTTGTTTCTATGTATTAAAGCTGCTATGTCTCCTGGAATTTGTACAGTGGCTTTGTATAGTAGGTGTCCTGTAGGGCCCAGTGGTTCAGCCTCCCCAGTCACCTGAGCTGGGCCTTCCAGGTGCTCCCCTGTGTGGGCTGTGTGCACTGTCCTGTTGTAGTTGAGCCTTGGTTGCTGTTGGTGTCACTGGGAGGAATTAACCACCCAGCCAATCAGCTGTGAGGACCAGCTGCAACTACAGCCAGAGCTGCTGTGCTGGAGACACCCCTATGGAGCAGGATTTACTTCAGTGGAGCTTTGGTGTTCACCAAGTGTGCCCCTTGAGTGTGTCACTCGTGGCTGTGGTAGGGTTGTAATCCAGCGTGGCCGAGTCTGACCACCAGGTGCACTGTCTCTGGGGCCTCCAGGGAGGTGCAAAGTCAGCCTGTGCCAGTGCCTTGCCCAGGGCCACCCAGCATGAGCTACACAGCAAACCGTAGTTGGCTGCTACTTGTGCTGGGCTTGGAGGTGTCCAGGAGAGGCCAAGCTATGAGCCAATGCAGGCTGAAGCTAGTGCCAGGCCTGGGGCCATTTATCAAGACCTATGGGGCATGAAGCTGCTTGTTTGAGAGATTTTAAGAAAGTCCTAAGCATAGGGTTCGAGAGGCCACTTACATAGAAAAGCCCCTGGAAATGGCCTGGATGAGCTGCAGGTGGGGAGGGGCGGGGCCTCCGGGAATCACGGGGCGGGGCCAAAGGTGTGAGTCTGGTGCTGGCGATTCAAACATAGCGCCTGCCTGCCGGCTGTGTGCGAGGAGGACTCGCCAAAGGAGCCATGGCCTCTGCCAGCCCTTCTGCCTGGGAGGAAGCCGCCCCTCCGCCTCTCGCCCAGATTCCAGTCAGGTTAGTTCCTCCCCGAGTGTCCCAGGTCCTTTCAGGCTGCTGCCCGGCGCTGGGCTCAGAGGGAGAGCGTCTGAGTGAGTCCGTGCCGGGCCCTTTAGAGGAGCTGCTGGGGCTCCCGCAGCCTCCGCGACCCTCAGCGACAGTCCCCGCTGGTTTCACAGCTGAAGGTGTGGGGTCGTCTCTTCCTGGCCCAGGAGCCCTGGGCTGGGGGCCTGCTGTGGGCTGAGACCCCTCCCTCCTCCCTCTGGGAAACCTCCACCCCGAGATGTCCCTCCCGTGTTTACCCCGGGGCACGGGGTGTGGGCCCGCGGCCGCGTCTCCGCAATTCAGCCCCGATCCGCCCGCGTCTCCGCCCCTCTTACCGGTCTCGATGCCCCTTCAGCTCCTTGGTTGTAGGGCTTCTGTTCAGCCAGATCTCAGGAGGCTCTGAGGGATGGTGGTTCTGTATTTTAGTTGTAATTTTGCTGTGGTTGCGGGAGGCGGCGGGTGCAGCGGTTACCTGCTCCGCCGTCTTGTTTCTCCCTGAGCAATCCTTTTCACAACGAAGTATTTCATCCTGAATAGAAGTTTTTTAAGTATACACTGCTGAGTTTGATGAACTCACTAAAGCATTTTGCTCATATGTAATTGCAGCAGTGCCGTTTCATGTTGTAAAGTACTTGATTTTAGGCCTCTCTCCCATAAAACCTCAATATTTCAAAGATAGGGATTATATCTTAATTAATTTTTATGCACCTAGTGCCTGTACTCTTTCACAAAGCTCTGCTTCTGACAAGATCTGCGTGTTGATTCTTTGACTATGGCACATTCTTTCCATCTTCAAACATGCCCCTTCTACCTTTCACTAGGAAGCCTTCCCTAGGCCGAGTGTGAGTCAAATGCTGCCCTCTGTCTATCCCTACAGCACACAATACATTCCACTGTTACAGCACTTACACCATTTTTGAATTGTTAGTTTGTATGTCTGTCTTTCTGCATCACACTATAAACTCTCTAAGAGCAAGACGTTTTTTTGTCTTTGTAATCCTAGCACTGAGTAGAGCCCTCGTCACAAAGTGAGTAGTCAACAATTGTTTATACAATGCGTGAACAAATGAATTTGTCATGTACAAACAGAGAACCAGGCTGTCTTCTAAAAATGGAATTGTTCTCAGAAGATGAACTCTTGAACGTGATTTTATGTGAATTTAAACAGAATTTCACTTTAGGGCAGTTTGGTATGTCATTGTGAATTAGAAGATGCAAAAGTCACTCAAGAAGAGGAAAGCCAATTTTAATCAGGGTGACTGTGGTTGGGAGCGTCCCAGGTGTGAGTTTGAGTACAGACACGAGGTTAGTCCCAGGTGAAGAACAGGTATAGTCAACCACAGTGAATGTGAGTGTTTTTCATTCTGTTTAAGTCAGTCAATTAAAGCAAGATGTTATGAAAAATTTGTATGACTCAACCCTCTGGCTAAAAGCAAAATGAATGTAAATTATGACCACTTCCTAATCTTCAAGGAAATGCCTTTGATGATTTAAGAAACTCTCAGAGTCATTAAAAACAGAATTGTAAGTTGAGGGCACTAAACCTTTTCCCTTTGCAATCAGTTTTCTCTACCTTTGAAGGTAGTTTTAGTAGAATATCTCTGTAGAGAAAGGCCAGATGTCTGGTTTTCAAAGAGTGGCCTGGGATTTAGTTTTCTGATGTACATTCATTAAGTATGTATTTTATCAGGTATGACCAGAAATTTTGTAGACACAATGTGGCCATCCTATATTTCAATCATAATTCTCTAACCTTGTGCCTCTTGAATGATTTCTCAAAGACCTGTTGTTGTTTTATAGGGGGGAAAAAAGAAAAAAGAAAAAAAGATTTTCTATAAGTTTGCAACCTTTTGGGTTTAAGGTTTTGGGTTTTTTTTTTAAGAGACTTTAATATTCTCATATTCCTTGTGAATCTTTAAAAGGAGATTTTAGCCTTCTGTGCTTCAGATATATTTGGATATAGAAGACTTTTTTGGTGGAAAACTTTTAACATCTACAAAATGTTCATTTTAAAACACACAGTTTGGAGTAAGTGGCCTTTATCAGCAGGATAGACATTGAACTGTTGAAAATCTAAGAAAGAAAACCTTCTAATGAGTCTGTATGGTATCAGACGTCCATCTTTGCAATCTTGGTTTCGATGGCATAGCCCGAGGGAGGGCTTTCTCTCCATAGTTCTGTTCTCTCAGCTCTCCCTGAGACCTGGGACAGAAGTACTGAAGGTGATATTTCTGGACTGAACGTCTATGATTTAAGTGAGCTGCATGGTATAGTGGACGTTGCATTGGTCTGGATGTCAGAAATAAGTTTCCAATCCGGGCTTGGTTTCCAGATAGTTATGTAATCTTGGCATTCAAAAATGATTAAAGACCATCTAGGTGACACAAACAGACTTTATTTAACACTTCATCAAATGCACTCTTTTTGGAGAACCACAAAATGGGCTAGAAGGCAAGAATCTTTTTTATAGGATAAAACAATAAAGAACAGGAAAAAACAAATTGAAAATATCTGATTGGCTGGAGTCGCACAGTCAACCTTATTTGAGGTGGGAAGGCCCAGAATTGGCTTGGCATATAGGGATTGGCTAACTAAATATACTTGGTTTCTGGTCAAGAGAAGCATTTACAGGGACAAGAAAGTTATCTACGTTTTGGTTTGCTGGCATGCCACCCTGGGCAGGAGTGGCTCCATCTTGAACCTAGAAAGTTACTTAAACATTGGTAAAGTCACTTAACTGCCATGGGGCTGCCTTTCTTATGTAAAAGGAAGGGGCTTTCTAGAAGAGAAAAATACAAATGGTTAATGGAAATAATAATAATTTAAAAAGCTAACTCTCAAGAAAGCAAAGGAATGCAGGTTAAAATAGTGACAAGGCTACGGTGAGCAAGGCTGGTAAAGTGTAAATTTGTATCACCAGTAAGCATGAGTATCAGAGAGCCTCAAAATAAGTTTATACACTTTGACCTTATAATCCCACTTTTAGGAAATCATCAAAAGAACTAGAAAAATAGACTAATTTATAATTAAGGATTTTTTAAATCATAATCTATTGCAATATAACTACTTCAGCATAATAAGTTATGACTATGGAAATCATAGTACTTCCATATAATACACAAATAAAAAGTAAGATCACACGGAATATTTAATAATAGGGAAATACTTAGAATAGAGTGTTATGTTACTATAAAAGAATGGCACGCAACTGAAATATAGTATGGTTCTAATTAAATTTAAAATCTGTAGATACATATATGCACATACATAAGAAAACCTAAGGGTATTTTCTTTGGGTGTTGGGAAAGTGTTTTTCGTTTTCTTTATATTTCTGTATTTTTATTCTTTAGATAAAGAGTATGCATTTCTTTTATACACATAAATCGAAGTTATTTTCAGAAAAAGCAAATAAATCGATAAATAAAATGAAGGATAGTTGCATTATTCTAAAGTTTCTCCTAAACCATACTTTCTGTGATTTCAATTACATTTTAGAAAAAAATTGCAGAGTGGAGGAAGCAGAACGTTATAAACAGAAGCAACACATATTTTATTGACTTAATAGACTGGAATTTTGAAGTAGCTTGTTTGCCTTGAGGACTTTAAACTGTGCATGTAGTGTGAGGAGTTGGACATGAAGATGCTGGTAGACAGGGTCTCTGCCTTAATTATATGCTCTCAGAGTAACAGCTACTTCCTTGAGAGAACATTGCCTCCAGTGCAACTTTAACTCCTGCAACAGTCATCAATTGCTGTCTGGACCCATAAAGGAAGTTGTTAAGGATTTACGTACTGTAAGAAAAAGACCCCGGGGGTAGTGAAGCAATTGCAAAGGGCGTAAGATTTTGCTGTAACGAGAAGCAGTATAAGAGTTGGGCAAAATGGTGGCGTGTTGCTTAACTTCCTTGAACCTCAATTTCCAAATCTGTAAAATTGCTATGTACCTCCGAAAACCACTGTAGGAATTAAGATAATATATGTAAAGTACTCCGAACAATGCCTAGCACATAGTAAGCACTTAATAAATGTAAGTTTTTATGTGATTATCATGTCATTTCTTTAAGTCACTGTTTATGTATAAAATCGGAATAATAGAAACTACCTTGTAGGTTTGTTGTGAGAAATAAATGAAGACATGCGTATAAAGAACATAGCCCAGTGCCTATAGATAGTACGTAAAGAGTTCTAGTAATCCAAAAAAAAAAAAAAATGAGAAAAGGAAGATACTAAAAATTATTTGTTAAAGAAGTCACAGGCTATTTCTTTCTTTCCTTCTTCACAATTCTGTTCTCCCTATCTGAGAGAAGTCACCCCGGAAATCCTGTGCTGGGCAAGGTGAGCCAGGATTTTCTACCCTTGTGGGGTCAACTAAAGCTCCATAAGAGGTTATGAGCTTCTCGACAGAGAAGAACCTGCTTTTTGTCTATCTTCCCAGCACTTTTTTTTTTCTTTTGTAGAATGGCTCAACCACTCTCTGTTGGAAGGAATGGAATGAGATCAGGATGTCAGAGCCCTGCTTCTTTCTCCCAGGCTCTGTGCTTCCAAGGTCATAACCTTGGGCAAGTCTTAGAATGTCAGCTACTCTTTGTTGCCTAAAACAAGGAGTAATTAGACTTCTCTGCCAGGGTGTGGTAAGGTCAGAGGAAGCCATGGATCTGAAGTTCTTGGTAAAGTCTGTCTAAGTCTTAATTTCCTGAACTGAAGCACAAAGAAGAGAACCACTTTCTCTAAGTTTAGAAAGCTAGTGGTTTTCTGTGAATACAGTTCTCCTGATTCACCTCACTTCTGGGTGAATCAATTTATGTCACTTATGATTTGGATTCAATTCAGTTGTCCTATGGATAATTATATTCAGCAACTAGTTTATGATTGAGACTTTTACATTTGAGTTGTATGAATTACAACTCAAAATGAGTTTGAGTGAACATTATGATGATTTAAAAAATCCATCATAAAAATTTCCAAGATGATTTCCAAGTTCATGGTGACTGGCATTTTAAAGATTTTAATGTGGAGTATGAGTCAGAAAATCTTCTCTGGCTTTCTTCACTATTCTAGTCAAAGATATCAAAATCTCTCTGATTGGGTGAGTGGAAATGGGTTGAATCCTGAGTTGGCTATTTTTCATTTAAAATGCCACTTCTCTGTTTATTTTTTTTCTTAAAGACTTTAGGGTTCTTGTAAGATCTAAGGCTGTGATTTAGGAGGTAGTTCCACTGAGGTAATTCCATTGAGATAATTCCATTGGCATTTTCAGTTGATTGGTTTTAACTACCTGGAGCTCTAACGAGAAGAGTATCTGGCTACATAGCAAAGCAAGCAAACAGGAAGCTATGATTGTGATGTCTGTGCTGGACACAGGAAGAAGAAGGCGCTTCCCTTGTATTGTGGAGCTACTGTAGCAAATTGCAAAGAGGAATGGTAGTAAATATGAATCTCATCAGGGCACATCATTAACACTGACCATCAAGAATTTCCATTGCATGGAAAGCCTGGGAATACAGCTGTGATCCATTTTTTTGGTGTGTGTGTACAAATGATCTCAGATAAGTGACAGGGTATCATGATCATGTCAACATGGTGAATGCCTGTTCTTACAGTTTAACTAAATGTGTAATTATGAAATAAATACTAGCTCACATTTTCCCCTGCACCAAATGAAATGTTACTAAGTTATTTTCTTCCATTCAGGAAATTTACAGAGAATAAAAGTTTGGTTAA
Organism: Miniopterus schreibersii; assembly: GCF_964146895.1. Classification (NCBI taxonomy): domain Eukaryota; kingdom Metazoa; phylum Chordata; class Mammalia; order Chiroptera; family Miniopteridae; genus Miniopterus; species Miniopterus schreibersii. The sequence goes on along the minus strand of NC_138111.1, from coordinate 51,936,814 downwards.
AGAAACCATTTTGAACTTTTCTAAGAACTAACTCGAAGCAGGGTGGTTTTCCACTCTTTAGAACATCTTTTCACACATTTGAATTGGCTTGTACAGATATACTTAGAATATATGATTTCCCCATGAAGAAAGGCAGTGGTGGGGAAATGGTCTGAAAGAGCAAAAGCTTTGCCATGAAGTTTTTTCAAATTCTGAGAAGCAGTTGACTCGCACAAGAAAACAGAGACAGGATTTGTTTCTATTGCAGAATCAAATTTAGCCCCACGTGGCTAAAGGCCATGTAAAAGCTCCCTGGAGAATCCAGCCACCTTTCTATTTCCTTGTCCAAATGCCCCCACCGATCCTGACTCCGAGGATGCCCACATCAGCAATCAGAGCAGGCTGTGGACAGATGGATTCTGAGGATCTGACTTGTCTCTATGTTGAGATCAAGAAAATGGGGTTTTCAGGACGTGCTAGGCTTCTCATTAGGGTGTTGTCAAATAAATGTTGGCTGTCTCTGGACATCACAATTTTGTATCAAAGACAAAACAGTTACTGCCATTTCATTTGAGGGAAAAGACCCTTTATTATTTATGAAATCACGTTTTATCCAGGGTCCTGATTTCCTTTGCTGTTGTTCTGTATGGGTTTTTTTGTTTTTTGTTTTTTCCATGGGATGTCCACATACTTGGTGTTTCCCAACAAGAAAAAAAATACAAGAGCAAAATTAGAATGCAAATAAAACACAGGTAAATCATATTACTTTAGATCTCTATTGCCCCTAATTTTGTAGCCCAGTTGATTGTAGATTGAGTTTTGTTTGATTTTGAATTTGGAAATTACTACTCTTACACTCTTTCCCTCCGTCCCAGTTGTGTTGCTTCAGGTTGTTTCTGAAATATTAGAATTCAGTTTTTACGACTACACCCTGCCTTGAGACTATGAGGAAGAAAAAGAGAAAATTAGAATGTAAATGAAACGTACTGTATTTGACTCTGACTGAATCTCATTCTGCTATCTTCACCAAGGCCCAAGGCCTGACATTCTATTTTTCTTGAGTCAAGCTTTACTCTTATTTTGATATATTTGTAATAATAATATTACATCTGTTTGGGGCTTTATAATTAAGAAAATATTTCCACATGGATTATTTCATTTGGTCTCACAGGGAAACTGAGGGAGGATGATGGCCCCGTTTTTGAAAGAAGAAGCTGATGTTCATAGGAATTAAGATTAGAATCTGCATCTTCAGAGTTCAGGTTTACTCTTTGTACATCATTGTGGTCCAGGGAGCCACGGAAATAGATTTTCTTCCCTTTCTGTCTTGTCTCTTCCCAGTAGGTGAATATTAAAGTCTTGGTCTTTGCCCTTATCTCCTAATTAAGGAATTACTATGATATAGAGAATGAACTATTGCCCCATATGCAGGTAGGTAAGAAGTTACAGTATTTAGTTGAATAGTGACTAAACTAAATTAATAGAAAAACTTGCAGAATAAGGCGATTATTAAAAGCATGGAGTTCAGTGATGAGTAACAGTGTAAACCTAAAATAACAGTGGGTTAAGCAGGAAACAGGCTTACATCCTCTGGTGTAAAATTCTGGAAGAATGGGCTGGTATGGTGACTCTGCTTTGCACACATCCCAGAGACCCAGGTTCCTTGTAGCTCACAGCTCTGCAGCCAATGGTGGCCCTGTTTCTCAGGTACAAGGCAGCATCCTCTATCTGTGCAGTAGGACTGAGGGAATCATAAAGACAAACCCATGAATGTAAAGGTAGAAATCCTCACCTTCATGGCTGGTTAGGCATGGCCACCCTGCAAATGTGACATTTGCTGGAGAACTTGAAAGCGGTGAGGTGGAAAGGAGGACATCTGGGGGAAGAATGCTGTGCAAGTGGGAAGGCTCGGGGGGGGAGGCAAGAAGGGAAAGGTTGATCTTGATTTGTTTGAAGAAAAGCAAAGATGCCAGTGTGGCTGGAGCAGAGTGAGCAAAGGGAAGGCAGACACAGAGGAGAGAGATGGGAGACGTAAGTGGGGAAAAAGAATACATGGTGCCTATGGCTCACTATGAAGGCTTCAGCTTTTACTCTAAGATGAGAAGCCATTGGAGGTTTGGGCAGAGAAGTGATTATATAATTAACATTTAATAGGAACCTCAACTGCCATGCTGGGAAATGCCTAAAGAGGAGGCAAGAGGAGAAGCAGGGAAAGAAAATATGATGCTATTACAGTCATCCAGCAGAGTTGGTTGGTGGTGGCTTAGACCAGGCTGCTAACAGAAGTAGGTAGAAGTAATTGGATTCGGGATATGTTTTAAAGGAGGAGATCATTCAGTTTATATTGCTGTGTAAGTGCATTACTACAAATGCAGTGGCTTAGGACAACACAAGTTTATTATCTCCGAGTTTTCACAGGTTAGGAGTCCAGTTGTGGCTTTCCTGGGGTTATCTGCTTCAGGTCGTCATCCGGCTGCAATCACAGTGTTGACCGGGCTCCATTCCTATCTGGAGGCTTGATTCAGGAAGAATATTCTCCCAAGCTCGTTCGTTTTGGTTGTTGGCAGAAATCATTTCTTTGTGACAGAACTTACGGGGGCTTGCTTCTAGTTCAGCAGGAGAGCCGGGCTGTGGTCCGCAGGGAGAGTGGTGTGTGATGTAATGCAATCATGGGAATGGCATCCCATCACCTTTGCCTCATTCTGCTGTTTGGAAAGGTCGTACGTTCTGCTGCCACTGAAGGAGAGAGGAATTCTGGATACTAGGAGGCTGGAATTATTGGAGGTTACCATAAGGCCTGTCCATCACAGTGAACAAACAGGATTTTTTTGGTCTGTTTGGATGCAGAGTGTGAGACAAACTGGAGAACAACCGAAAAGCTGAAGTTGCCATTAATGGAGAAAGGGAAGGCTAAAGTAGGCAAGACGCAGAGCTCAAATTTGGCTACATAAAGTATGAGTTGCCTGTTACACACCCACACAAAGATGCCAAATAGATAGTTGCATGTACAAATCCAGAGTTAAGAGAGGAGCTCAGAGATATAAATTTGGGATTCATTAGCATATAAATGGTGCTTGAAGCCAAGGAATGAGATCACTAGGGAGTGAGAATAGACAAAAAACAGGTCCAAGGACTGGACTATAGGCTCCTCAACATTAAAAAGTCAGGGAGTTACCCAGCTGGTGTAGCTCAGCGGTTGAGGGTAGACCTATGATCCAGGAGATTACAGGTCCATTCCCAGTCAGGGCACATGCCCTGGTTACGGCTCGATCCCCGGTAGGGGGCGTGCAGGAGGCAGCTGATCAGTGACTCTCTCATCATTGATGTTTCCCTCTCTCTCCCTCCCTCTCTCTGAAATCAATAAAGACATATATTTTTGTAAAAGTCGGGGAGTCCAGGAAGAAGCAGTGAAGAAGTGAGATAAGAATGAGATAAGAGGAATGCACAGGATTGTAGAGTCCTTGAATCCTTTACATATTGACTTAATTTGTCTAAATCTCAGAATGCAAAGTTTTTCCTTATGTCTTAATTTTGGGAGACACCCACCTACCCTGCTTCCTCTCTTCTCTCTGAATGTACTGCTCTTTTGAGTGGTCTGAGATCCCAGATATGAATGGAAACAAGACTTGATTTTGTTGTGAAAGTTCAACACCCAAATTTACATTCTTGCCCAAATATGCCAACCTAATTAGGCCTGAGTGTGGGCAATGTGGTCAGTGGGATTATATGAACTGTTTTATTTTGAGGCTGACACCATAAAAAACAGGCTGCTCTCTAAAGAGTACACCCCCTCAGGTGTCAAGTGACACATGTCATGCACTACCTCAAAAGTTAAAGGGCTCAAACAGTGACAAGAGAATGAGTCTTTCTTTAATGTGGAATGAGCCTTTCTCTAATGTGTATTAGATGTGGATAATAGAGGCATTTTTTTTTGGTCTACACCCTTCTGTCAAAATTTATTTTAGTATCCATCGATTATGTACAAAAATTTATTGTGATCATTAAAATGTAAAGCTTTTCTATGGGCATAATAAACTAGCATGGGCTCACCTAATCATACCCCGAATTTCAGGATGTATTTTAATACATGTTATTTTTGATAAAATCATTTCTGTTCTCATAGAACACAGAGAAATAATCTTGAAATTCTAAGTGGTTAAATTAGGAACAAGAAGACTCCATTTGGGGTCCTAATATATGGTGACGGGAGAAGATCTGACTTTGAGTGGTGGGCACACAGTGCAATATACAGACTTTGTAACATAGAAACCCCCGCCTGAAGCCATATGATAATATAAAGCAATGTTACCCCCCAAAATTTAATAAAATGGCAAAAAAAGAAGACTCCATTTGGGCAAATTCAGTACATTAGAATACAATTAGCATTGGAGGGAATGTAAATACCCAGGCACATACACTGTTGTTAGCTGTGCATATTGAAGCTATGTTACTTGATTCGTAGGCCCTTTTACACATGAACAAAAAACGTAAATGTTCACTTGATAAAAAAATATGTTTTCTGCAAATACCACAAGTGTTTTTTAAGGTGTTGTCATTGCCCAGCAAAGTCAGAATTGTGACTTTGTGACAAATTATGAAGCCCATTTCTTATTCGGGAAGCACTGATTTAGACTTAATCATATTTTCAAACAGTGTTCAAATAATTCTATCAGCTCTCTTCCACAAGTTAGGTTACAGTCCTCGTTTAACAGATGAGGGAGCAGAGGCAGAGTTCAACATCTCTCTCTAAACACAGGGGACCACACGCTGCACTTGAGCAGCTGCTGGCTGGCTCCTGTTGGACCACACAGCTGACATCTCAATGGGGCCTGTTTAGTCCGGAAGCAGGAGTTACAAGCAGTGTAATGAAATGGCTGCATTGCCTTTCGGATGGGCCTGGAGGTCAAGTTAGTTTATTTGTTTTTAATTTAACTAAAATTATAGGCTGGCTGAAAGATTCCATTGTTGGTAGGGATCTTTTGAATAGCCACACAAGCCTTTTGGTCTCTCTCTTACTTTCCTCCAACCCCTACTCCCATTTGCAGGATTAGAAAAGCACATTAATCTTGCCAGCGTTGTCAGGAGTGATCAGCGAGTTTTATTAAAAGCCTTGGGATTGCCTGAAAGGCCTCCTTGTCTGAGTTTGCAATGAAAGAGACATGTTAAGATCTTGGGGCACATTGTCGGGACCCCTTGCCCTGCCCCTTGGACTATGAGCTGACATCCCTGGAAGAAGCACAGAAGCCGTCCTTTGTTGAAGGGATTTTGCCGGTGGACGGAAACAAGCTGGCCCCTGTCGGCATGAGCTCTCTCAGTTGGGATGGGCTGAGAGCCCTGCTGCTGCTGCTCCTCCTGGGCTGGGCCAGCCCCACCTTCATCAGCGTGAACCGTGGGGTCAGGGTGATGAAGGGCAGCTCTGCCTTCCTGTCAGAGGATGACCTGAAGTTTGCCATCCCCAAAGAGAAGGACACTTGCAAAGTGGAAGTTGTGATGAATGAGCCAATAACCCAGAGGGTTGGGAAACTCACTCCGCAGGTAGGTCATGTCCCAGATTTTCTATTCAGTAGTGTGTATGAATGTGAGAGTGTGTGTGTGTGTGTGTGTGTGTGTGTTGGCGGGGTGGGGGGTGGAGGTGGTGGGAGAGAACACAAAACAAAGACAGCCTTCCAAGGATTGGAATAGGCCATCTCTGGTGTGGTGAGATATGGTCAGTCTTTATGGGTTATCCCCTCCTCAAATGATCTCACCCATTGCTAGTCAGGTGCCTTTGGATAACATATCAGGATTTTGAGACATTTTTAGGACATACCTGTCACTGCAGAATAGCAAAAGTAAAACAGGAAGACATTTTCATCTAGTAACATCACTTGAATATTCCCTTGAGTATGGGAATAGATTTGGAAAAGAAATGTGAAGATATTTCTTTTTAATTATCCACTGTTCTTCAAAAATGTCTGCATAAATTTTTTTCCTTTAATCAAAACCTAGGAGATCTTGTCATTTAAGAGTATTTTATGCTCAATCCTTTTGTAGGGTGAAGAATTGCCTTCTAATTCACTGTTTTTAAAAAAAAATCTGTATTGTCATATATTTGCTTAAAATAGGAGTTTATTTCTATACACAATAGATATATTGCTTCCGATTTTATTACTTGTTTCTACTGAGGCTTAATTTTCCTCCCAATGCAAACAATTCTGAGAATATTCAACACTGGATGCTGCTTCTGGAAAAATACATCATTTCCATTTTCTGAACTGAGAACATTAATTTTCTTCTCCATTTGACTAAAGAAACACATTCCTTACATGAAGTTATTCAAAAGTGGTGCTAGATGTTGTAGAGACTTAGACAGATGCTTCCTCAAATGGACATCTCTAGTCATCCTACTTACGACATTTAAAGTTATGGTCCAATTCTGAAGTACATCAGAATTCTGTGGAGGGCTTATTGGGAGTATTTCTGATGTGATAGTAACCAAATATTTCCCTCTAGTTTCCCATGAGATTTGCTTTTGTCAGTCAGAGAGCTTCAGATGGGCATCTAAAAAATGCTAGTAGATAATAATGGCCCCAGGTCCCTAAGTGTTTGGTAATTGCGCTATCTCCTCACTTTTTGTCAATACAACTTACACTCTGAAAATGTATTTGATTGGCACCTACCACTCAAGGAGAAAGGAGAGACCAGAATGAGCAAGTGACATGAATAAGCTCAGTTGCAAGCAACAGAGACTCAACCCTTGGAGTTTTGGGGAGCAGCAAGATAGGATCCTAATCCTCAGGGACTGTGGTCCCTGTAGGGATATATGTAGATGGTTTATAAAGACTGATGAACTGATAATTTGGTACCTCTTCCAATCAATATATTTTTTAAATGTCCAACATTTATTTAGAAGTGAGGCTGAATATTTTGTGGGGCAAGAGAAGAAAAATTCCTTCCGGTAGCATGCTGGGGCACCCTATGGTACAGTTGTGTTTAGCTCTGGCCCCAAGCATGCCCCACTGAACAAAGCAAAAGCCCTGTATTCACAGATTCTCCCTTCTTTGAAAGCAGGGAGAATGAACTGTTACTTGAGCCAGCCTATGAGGGGCATGTCTTCCCGTCCCAAAGAGCCTATGACTTCTGAACATATATAGCACCTTTTCTGAGAGTAATGAGATTGTCTCTATTATATCTTTTCTATGATGTTTCAGTGGTCCTCACCATTTGGCTGGCTCTGGGGCACTGGAGAGCAAAACGGGATCTAAGTGACTAAAACTAGGCTAAAAAGCTATTTGGTCACAAGGATGAAGGGTTGTAATAGATCTCCCAGTTATCTTCATTTCAGACATTCTCTGGTTTTAAGACAAAATTCATATAGAAACACAATATGGATCAGAAACAACAACATGCCTGGCTGATTTAAGAAAGTATGGACTGCTAGGCAAAGGAGCAGGACTCAGACTGTCCCCAGATGGTCCCCTAGTATGCTGCTGCTCATTAAAAACACACACACAAAACAAACAAATTTAAAAATGTAAAAAACCAAGTCCTGAATGTTCAGTGTATGTATTTCCAGAGGTAAACCTGACATCTCAAAATGCATTTATATCATACAAAGTAGATGTGTGATTTACACCTAAAATTTATTCTCTGGGAAAGGAATCCATTAAAATGTGAAAATTTTTCACCTTTTTTTGTTCAAATGTTAGAACTTTGTACCATAAAGAAATCTATATATCCAGAAAACGTTTCTCAAACTGACAGGTGATCTTCCCGTTTTTTATTATGATAATTTCAACAAAAAAACAAGATTGCCAAGTAAATACTGCTTTTTTTGAACAGTGTGCTTGTTTTAATCCAGGCTGATTTAGCTCTCTCCAGCAATTTATTTCTTACGGAGTTTTTGAAATGAAGCATAGCCACGTACACACACACACACACACACGCACACACACACACACAGCTTACACATTACTCTGTAATAGATCTTACTAGAATGTTGAAAGCAAGGCTTATGTGAACTCATTTCTTGCAAGATGACTGTATTAACAACACCCTGCTGTGTAATGAACAGTTTTACTTGATCTGCTCAGAAAATGTTTTGTTTAACATCTGTTCAATTAGTGTTTTCATTTCGTGACTGAAGTTTGTCTTAGGACGAACACGTTCATTTTCCTATTGGATATTTGGGAAGGGATTTCGATCGGCGCACACCAGTACCTTCTGTTTAGATGACCCTCCTGAAATAGTCAATTACATAAGGCCGATGGCAATGCGTTTTCCTCATGTTTTAGGGCAAGACTTCCTCACACCCAACACTTCTCACACCTGCCCCAAAGCAAGAAATTTCCTGGGTGGAAAAGCACCCCACTTTAGCCCTGAACTTGCTCTTTTGAATAAGAAATACAGCAGTAAGAAAACATCTCTAGTTTGAACCAGTTCACTGTCATTAGAGTGAGTATTGAGTTAGGAATGTGTGACAATTTAATTATAAATTGTAATTGAAAAGCAGTTGGAGTGGAAAAAAACAAAGCTAGACAGTAATTAGAAAAAGATTTAGCTCTTTTTTGTTTTACTTAGTAAATTTATGGACAATTATGGTTGTTGCCTTTTATAAAAGGAAAACATATTATGAAACATAAAACAGATGTTTCTTTTAACAAAACAGATTGTCTGTTTATTACCATGACTATTTGTCAATGATATGGGAAAGGTCTTTCCTTTATTTCCTTCCCTGTAGTAAATTAAAACAGGGAACCAATGATGTCGGTGGGAAAAGATCATTTGTATTAGTGGTAAAGTCTTCTCAGAGAGGACTATGTTGTCTGTAAATGTTTGAAGCTGTAATGAGGTACAGGCTAAACACCATGAACCCAGCAGTGACAATGTGTGAATACTTCAGGGGAACAGTAAGCCCTCACTTCACATCATTGGTAAGTTCTGCGACTTTAAGCTGAACGATGTATAACAAAACCAATTTTACCATAGGCTAAATGATATAAAAAGAGTTAAGGTCCTATTGCACCTATCTCATCAATGTTATAACAAAGTGACATTGAAAGAAACATTATTTGAGGACCTGCTGTATTTCTTAGAACTCGACAAAATCAGAAGGGGCAGAATGAGGATCATGGTATAGGTGGAAGAGAAAATATATCTTTTAAAAACTAGGGTTCTCGCCCGGCCTGGCGTGGCTCAGCAGTTGAGCGTCAACCTGGGATCCAGGCGATCGGGGTTCGATTCCCAGTCAGGGCACATGCCCGGGTTGCGGGCTCGATCAATGACTCATCATTGATGCTTCTATCTCTCTCTCCCTCTCCTTTCCTCTCTCTGAAATCAATAAAGATATATTTAAAAAAACAACAACAGCAAAAAGCTAGGGTTCCCAAAATATAATAGCTAGCAATTTTCTTAATAGTTCTGAGTGAGGCAATCCAGTTAATTATACTTTTATTTGAATAGAGGTAATTGCCTTTAGATTGCTATTTGTCTTATCAACCATTTCTATTATTACATGAATTATAAAAGCAGTCTCTCAAACATATATGAGAAACAGTTGTGGGTCAGGTTTGTCTCTGATGAACCACAATAGTGTCCATAGTTAGTGCCTTCATTTTTGAATATAAAAATGCTATTTGGAAAAGAAATAAAAAAAAGGTGAAGAAAAAAACATATAGAACTCATACAGTGTATTCACAGGTTGTGTAATGCATGCCTTTTAGTGCATATACACAGGTATATACTCTCTTACTCAATGGCCATGAACTCCTGAAGAGTATGGGTAAATAACATTTTGATCAATGGAACCATATTTCAAATGCACAATAGACTGTAAAAAGATAATTGTTTAGAGAGAAAATCACTCCTTAATTTATCTACGTGATGTGATTTTCATAATTTAGATATTCTCAGTACAAGACACAACTGTATAAGTAGGATGGTGAGTGGGCATGGGGGTTGGTATAAGTGGTGGTGGTTAAAACACACATGCACACGCACACACACAGAGAACAAAACAAAACAGGATGTTAACAGACCATCACTCTCCAAGCACTACTGCACTGCTAGAAAAATTGAACCTTGTACCAATTTTCTCACAGATCTTTATCCATTTCTTCATGTAAACTAGGTCTTTGATTGCCATTTTCTTCCCAATGAAGTAAAGTATATTCACAACGGTTGCCCAATTCTTGATGAAGACACCGTGAAGCTTAGACTTTATAGGTAAGCAGCACAGGAGCATTGCTCATTCTTTGCCAGATAATTATTCTGTGTACTTCTCTTTCTGTGGATAGGTATTACCATGGGGGAGTTACTAGATTCCAAACAAGAAAGTAATCAGTAGAAACTGGAGGCCTGAATGGGTGAGGCGAGAATTGTAGCCAATGCTCAGTTATCTTTATTTGTATCGTCTTCTTTGGGGCTTTTCTGTGGCAAATGATTAGCCCTATCCTGTTTCCCTGTAGAGTTCTTGTACAGGTATCTCTGGAGCCAACCTTCCCCTTATAATGGAAAATGAAAATTATAAACTATAAATTCTTAATGAGAATTAGGAGGAAAATATGTTCCAAAATTCAGTAAAGTTCATTTTGATGAGCATCTGCTTAGTTCTAAGAAGTGCAGAATCATTTATTTTTAAATGTATTAGATAATTAAAACCTTTTAAAAATTAATTATAAAGTGAAACAGAGTGACCATGTGACCCAGCAGTTCCACTGCTAGGTATATATACACAAGAGAAATAAAAATCTATGTTTATGCAAAAATTGGTACACAAATATTCATTGAACTATTATTCATAATAGCCAAAAAATTGAAACAATCAAACGGATGAATGTATAAACAAAATGTGGTATATCCATACAATGGAATATTATTTGGCCATAAAAAGGAATGAAGTACTTGATATATCCTATAACATGGATAAACCTTGAAACCCTCATGCTAAATGAAAGATGCCAGGCACAAAAGGTCACATGTTGTATGATTTCATTTATATCAGATGCCCAGATAAGGCAAATCCATTAAGACAGAAAGTAGATTAGTGGTTGCCAGGGGCTACGGGAGGGGAAATAGGAATTGATTGCTAATGGGTATGGATTTCTTCTTGGGATGATGAAAATGTTCTGGAATTAGAAAGTCATGAGGGTTGTACAACCTTGTGAATACTAGAAACCACCGGGTTGTGCTTTAAAAAGGTGAACTTTATGGTATATTAATTATATCTTAGTAAAAAGTTAATTTAAAAATTAAGCTCATAGTTTTGTTATTGCTCACTTCATATAAACAACTGAGAATTCAGTATGGGTGGAGTAGACCTTTATATAGTTTTTTACTTGTTTTTGTTGCTCTTATGAATATGTGGCTAAAATAACTCAATGTGAATTTCCCTTAAGCACTAGGCTAATAAAAAAGAGTTTTATAGAAGACATTGGAACAGTGACTCATTCTATAAACACTTACAATTACTTACTATAGGTCAGGCCTGTCCTGGGCATAGGAAACACAAAGATGAGGATATATGGACTCTTGGTGCTCATAATCTGACACAAAAAACAGGTCGATAATTGTTATGCAGAGCGACAAGTGCTGACAGAGAGACACGAGCAAAATGCTGTGTTCAGAAAACAAAATGGCACTCAAGGATTCCTTCGGAAGCTATACAATCTGCATACAGGGCTGTTTGATCTTTCTGAGACTTTAAAGTTAAAAAAAAATAACTTCATAGGGACGTAAAGTACAGCATAGGGAATATAGTCAATAATATTGTAATAACTATGTATGGTGTCAGATGGGTAATAGCTCTATTGAGGTAGTCAATTAATAAGTTATATAAATGTCTAATCACTATGTTGTAGACCTGAAACTAATATAATATTGTATGGGAGCTGTAATTGAAGCATACAAAATTATTTTAAAAATAAAGGGGGATATTGGGGATGAAAAAAAAGAGTACCTGAGCACCAGTAAATTTTGCCTTTGCTCTGTTCTCCCCACAGATTTACCGAGACAGACACCTTCACGGAAACCTTTATCCTGCGGGTCTATCTCCTGGATCCAGACTGTAACATTATCCGTATGAGTAACAATGTACTGGAGGTGTCTGAATTCTACGGCCTGTCCCGAGCCATTGATAAGAACCTGCTCCGATTTGATTATGATAGAACAGCTACCCTGGAGTGCACAGTCAGGCTGGACCCTGTGGGAACTCGGCTGCCAGCCCACGGCCAGGTGGTGGTGGTGGAGCCTCGGCCAGAAGAACCTCGTGGAGATCAGCCACACAGTTTTTTCCCTAAGTCTCGTATGAAATGTTTTAATAATTATCTAGCTGTTACCAAAACTGACAAAAGTATCTGTAAATGGTCATCCTCCACTGTGACAGAGTTTTTGCTTAGTATAATTTGTAGCTGGTTGAAAAATGGAGGTTAGTGGTTAAGAGTGTGGACTTTGGAATTACACAGATCTGAGATTGAAAACTGCCTCTGCTACTTATTTCCTGCATGATTTTAAGCATGTTACTTAACCGGTACAAGCCTCTGTGAAGTGGGCAAAGATGACAGCTGCTGCATAGGGTTGTGTCAGGATGGAGTCAGTGAGCACAAAGTGCTTCACGCAGTCTGGCTCATAGTAAGTGCTCAAGAATTGTCAGCTGTTATGATTAATAGCAGCAACGGCAGTGGTAGTAAGAGTAGTTGGTGTGTTCATTAAGTATTAGTAGACTATGAGCAGGTTTGAGTAGAGCTGGTAGGCAGCAGCCATGGTTTAAATCCGGAAGAGTTAATAGATAATTTTCTTTCTGTTATTAACTTAATCAATATGTTTTGGGCAACTCCTATATGGTAAATAGTGTTCTAGGCATTATGGGAAGACCAAGAAATAGAAGGGATAATCACAATCACAGTAATAGCTTGAATCTGGACAGCAGTTTACAGCTAAAGACATACCTACACATGTCATCTCATTCAGTCAAGAAGTAGAATATCCATTTTGTACTTCAGGGAAATGTATAGAAGGCCACTCGAAAAAGAAGTGGCCTCTGTGTATCATATGCCCAACAAGGGCAAAAAATGCATTTGGGCAGAGACATGAGGACTATTGGAGAGATGATTATGGTTTTCAGTAGAAGAGAGCAGGTTGGTTCAGTTGGTCAAAGAATGTTTAAGGGAAAATTTAGTAAAAAGAGTAAGTGGACATGGAGATGTACGCAGGACTCCAGTGTGTGACAAGCACAGTGGGGAGAGAATTTCAGTGTGTAGATCAGCCTAGTAGAGAGAGATTGCATGATGGATCCCTGGAGGAGGGTGCTGTAAAGGGAGACTGTGGCTGGACTGTGGAAGGATTACAGTGAGCCACTGGCCTATTTTTCAGAGATGTTCAAGCACCAGAAAGTGCATTTCATTATTATTTTCTCCCAGTGTAACTTTTACTGGGCAAGGATCTCATGAGACAACTGGTCACCTGCTCTTTTTAGTAAAGGAAATTATAGACTTTTAGAATAATGATAACAGACTCAGTGAATGGTTGGAGGACACACATGAATATTCTTGGGGTGTTGAGAGAGAATAAGTACCCACAGGAGAGAGGATTGGCTTTTAAATTTTATAATCGTTATGTTCAAGTGACTATTTTAATTCAGTGCTGTACATTCTAGAACTGGGAACAGAACTCAAGTGTCCAGGTGGAAACTGTACCCTGGGACTGAAGAAAATAGGAAGTCTCAAAGTGAGCTGTGAGGAGTTCCTGCTGATGGGGCTTCGATATCAACATAAGGATCCTCCTTCTCCCAACATTGATTATATCTCCATCCGACTGGACCTCACAGATAGCAGGAGTAAGATCGTATACAAGGTAGAGTTTGGGGTGTTGTGTCTGTGTCCCCAGCTGATTCACAGAAAGAGAGCCAGTTCCACGGGAGTGTTTATGTTGGTTCCCATGTCATGGAGAGTTCCTGGGCCTTGTGCATGGAACTGCCCAGTGACTCATTAGAACTGAAGGCTTGTTTATTCTGCCAGTAAGTGCTTAGAACAGTAGCTTTTGGGTGTAATGTTAGTGTAAATAGCTGAGGTGATGGTGTGCCAGTTAAACAGCTTGGCTCTCTTCTATCTCTGGACTGGGGCCAGTTACATGCTACCTTTCCCTTCCATATTCTTCAGCTTGTTATTTGACCTTTTGTAACCTCTTCTCTTTGATGCCTCACTTCCCCCTTCTTTATTAGAACCACTTTTCACTTGTTAGAAGAAATTGGGGTCCATATGCCCACTCTGTGAGGCCATGGGAAACTGGGAGGGAGGGGACCTCATTCTCACTTTTACGACTGCAGCAGATTGTACCCTTTTCACTCTTTCAGTCTTTGAGACGGAGGACTGGATCATCAAGGGGACAGGTCTCCAAAGGCCTCCTCCATCTTCCAATTTCTTTTAAATTCTCCTGTTCTTTTCTTCCTCTTGATCGCTTCACATTGAAATGATGACATAAAGTAGAATCAGTTTATCTGAACTATTTAACAAGCTACTCTACTGATTCATGCATCGTATAATTTATTTACTTGGGTAGCTGAGGAGACTGTATACCAGCTGAAACAGCTTGGATTTTGTGCTGATATACAATGATCCAAGATGACATTTATGAAAGACCTCCATCTTTCACAGTATGACTTCTCACTAGGATTTCTCCTAAGAGACCCAGATATTGAACATTATTATCCCCAAGGAATTGACAAGACATCAAATAATAAGGAATTGATAAAATAGGATCACAAAATTTTAGAATTGAGATTTGGAAAAAACTTTGAAGTAGTGTGGTTAAATTGATTAGGTAATCCTAGAAGAAATTATATGCAGTAAAATCTCAGATATCTCACTTAGCAGTATTTTCACCAATCTCCTAAGACAAGAGAAACAAAGGAAAAAAATAAATGAATGGGACTACATCAAACTAAAAAGCTCCTGCACAGCAAAAGAAACTATCAACAAAATAAAAAGGGAACGTACTCACCAATGATATATCTGATAAGGGGTTAATCTCTAACAACTCAACATCAGGGGGCAAACAATCCAATAAAAAATGGGCAAAAGACCTGAATAGACACTTCTCCAAAGAGGACTTACAGATGGCCTATAGATATGAAAAAATGGTCAATGTCACTAGTCATGAGAGATGCAAATTAAAACTACAACGAGGTATCACCTCACACCTGCCAGAATGGCTCCATCAATAAATCAACAAACAACAAGTGCTGGTGAGGGTGTGGAGAAAAGGGAACCCTCGTGCACTGCTGGTGGGAATGCAGACTGTTGCAGCCACTATGGAAAGCAGTATGATCGTTCCTCAAAAAATTAAAAATGGAACTGCCATTTAACCCAGCAATCTCACTTAGGGAATATATCATAAGAATCCTGAAACACCAATCAGAAATAATATATGCACCCCTGTGCTCATGGCAGCGTTATTTACAATAGCTAAGATCTGGTAATAGCCCAAGTGCCCAACAGTAGATGAGTGAATAAAAAAACTGTGGGACATTTATACAATGAAGTACTATGCAGCTGTAAAAAAGAAGACTCTCTTACCCTTTGGCACACCAAGGATAGACAAGGAGAGTATCATGCTAAGTGAAATAAGCCAGTCAGAGAAAAACAAATATTACATGACCTCACTATATATGGAATCTAATGAACAAAATAAACTGATGAACAAAATAGGTCCAGAGGCATGGATGCATGGAACACATGGACAGATCTCAGAGGGGAGGGAGGTGGGGGGAAAGAGAAGAGATTAACAGAAGGACATATATACATATATGTATAACCTGCGGACACAGACAGCAGTGTGGTGAAGGTCTGCGGTGGAGCAGAGGCTGGGTGGAGGGGGACAAGGGGGGGGAAGGGGGGACATTTGTAATATTGTCAGCAATAAAAAAATTGATTAGGTAAGGTACTTGGAAAGCTTTCAAAGTATAGATTTGAGTCTAACATTTAATAGTTAAGATCATGACGCTGGGCTCATATTGTCTCAGTTTAATGTCTGTTTAACTAGCTGTGTGACTCTGAACTTTATGCCTTATTTTTTTATTCTTAAAATGGGAATAATAGTACCTACTTCTTAGAGTAGTTGAGAGAATTGAATGATATAATTCTTATAAAGTACTTGGCACAAAGCCTGGCACATAGTAAGCACTACACATATTTTGTTAGTTAAAAAGCTGCCCAGTAAAAAAACTGATCATCAACCAGGTTTGAAATAACTGGGTTAGCCCACGTTATTTTATATTAGGGCGGGAGAAATTGCATACCTTGCCTATACATGGCTGTTTTATGTCTGAGGCAAAACTAAACCCTAGGTCTCCTAACTACTCGTAGATGTCTTCTGTTTGTTTTGATGTGAAATTCCTTTTACTTTTAATGCTTTCTTAGCTCCATTAAAAAAAAAAATAGATCCTTTTTTTTTTTTTTCCATGATTGATTTTCCTTCTTTTCTTTCTATGCCGAGTTAGGGCTTTGTTTATATTTTCAGGTCAGTGTTTTTGGGAGTTGACCCCTTTAACTCACCTTCTTTGTTTATTTAGAATTAACCTATTTCATAGTCAATTTGGCATGTCATAAAACAGATTCTCTTATGAATATAAAAGTAATATGCTCACTGCAAAGAATATTTTTAAAAAACACAGAAAGCAATAAGAAGAAATAAAACTACCAGTATTTCTACCATTGTAAGACACCCCCCCTCACATACACATACACATAGTGGGGAGACATGTACACCAAAGTTAGTTTTGTTTTATGGAATTGAATTTATGCTATATTTAAAATTTTGTATTTTTTATTATTTTTATGCTTGTACAAGTCTATCCTCATCAAGTGACTAAATGACTTGACCCATATTTTTTTCTAAAATTTTAAAGGTTTTCTTGTTTATATTTGCCTTTTTAATCCACCTGCAACAAATTGTATTATATTTTGAAACACAGGAATAGTTTTTTCCAAGTAGCCAAAAATTTCAACACTATTTGTTGAACAATTAAGCCATTTTCCTTGATTTCCAATGATTCTTCTATTGCACAGAAAGACATTATGTATACTTTTTCAAGGCTAGCTCTCTGTTCCTCCGATTTGCCTATTTATTGCTGTGTCGACACTGTATTATTCTAAATTTAATGATTGGTTTATAATAAATACACTTTAATATTTTACAATCAAGTTCTGCCTTAACACTTCTTTACAAAACTTTCGTATTCATGCTCACCTATTCTTAGTTCCAGATAAATAAGCAAATAATTTATGTTATTTTAAAAATAAGCCCCTAAGTATTTTTATCAGGATTCAGTTAAAACTATGAATTATTTTGGGAAACATTGGAACATTAGAACATTTACTATATTGAGTCTTCTCATCCAGAAGTGAGGAGTCTTACTTCGCTATGTTTCTTTAATTTTGCAGTTTTTGTCACGTAAGCCGAGCACACTTGTTAAGTCCAGTCTTGGGCAATTTGTTCCTGTAAAATTATTGTGGGAAAATAGACTCTTTTCCCTCTATTGTATCTTCTCATCGGTTACAGATGATAAATAGGAGAGCTATTTTTTGGTATAATTTTCTTCTCTCTGGCTTCTTTCTTGAGTTCAATTATTCTAAGAAACATTTCAATTCTTTGGGCTTTTACAGACCATAATTATATCTTTCACTAATCATGATGATTTTATCTTTCCTTTTTCAGTAATTATTCCTGCTATTTCTGGTCTCTTCTCCACTGGGTTTGCCAGGATAATATTAAATATAATGATGCTAATAAGAAGCCTTGTCTTGTATAAATTATCATATCAGCTGCTGCCCACACTGTTTTTTTAATGCTTCTTGCCGTGGATTTATCTTTCTTTGAAATTGACATGGTCACTTTTGCTTTTTTTTCTTACATAACTTTGGATCATCGTTTTTTGTTGTTTTTTTAAATATATCTTTATTGATTTCAGAGAGAGGAAAGGAAAGGGAGAGAGAGATAGAAACATCAATGATGAGAGTCATTGATCGGCTGCCTCCTGCACGCCCCCGACTGGGGGTGGAGCCCGCAACCCTGGCATGCACCCTGACCGGGAATCAAACCCTGATCGCCTGGATTCTAGGTCAACGCTCAACTGCTGAGCCACACTGGGCCAGGCTGCACTTTTCTTTAGAAGAGAGAAGTTTCTGCACTTCCAGGCTGTGGGGCTGGTGGTTTGGGGGAGTGTTGGAGAGAGAAGTCTTTTATAGGATCAAGCACTATGCAATATGATTTCATGCTCTCTGAGTCTGGCAGATGTTTCCAGCTGCTCCTTTTTCTCTGGGGCAATTTCATGTTTCCTCAAAAGACACCCCATTGTGGAGGCCTCTTACCTGTAGATATCTCGTCTCAGGAGGATGCATTTCTGGCCTGAGTGGTCACTTGTAATTTTTCCTACAGCTCCAAGGGTATGACTTACACTTCCAGCTTCTTGCTGCTGGGGTTCTTTGGCCTTTCAAGGATGCACCCTAAAGGTCAGGGTCCAGGATGACCCCAGACCAACTCTCTATCCCACTGGGCTTATATCTGGGAGCATTCATGTATTCTTTGCCACCACACACAAGGACTATTGGCTGATCCAGCACAGCTACCAATATCCTCCTGCCTCTGGCCACTTAACTCCTCAGGTGTGAGCCCAGCTTCAGCCCTGTGTGTGCTCCACCTGTAAAACACATTTGAAGGCTGATCTCAAGAAAACTTCTCTTCTGATACCTGAGACAAGGGATGTAGCATTGCTCTACCCTTCCTCTTTGTGTAGCATTGGTTGTCAAGGGAGTGACTCAGCACAACACAGAACTCCCCTTTCTAACAAACTCTCTGTCTCATACCTCTCTCAACCCTTTCATATTCTTACAGTGGGGAGAGGGACTCTGCCCATAGTATCTGTCTCACATTCACTTTGAAATCTGATATCTCTCTTATTAGAACTTCAATTGAGACAGAGCCAAGAAAAATTCCATTTTTAACATTCTGTTATATACTGAATACAAGTCATTGTCCAATGACCAGTGTTCAGCAGTATTAAACCAATGTGACTCTGATGCTCGAGCCTGGGTCCTTCAACAATGGAAAACATCAAATCCTGTGATAACCAGCATTTCCTGCTGTGAGGATTCTTCCCACCTGTAGCACATGTTGTGCCCTAGGATCCTGTGATGCACGTCCAGGGTTTCCCTGGAGATCCCTGGCTGAGGGCCTCTTCCTCGCAGCTCTCTCATTTGAGGAGGGTGCATTGCTAGCTAGAGCAGTCTCTTGCAATTCCTGTTACCTGCTTCTCACTCGGAGATCTGGGGTTTTAACAAACTAGGAAACGTAACCACTTTTCAGTTGCATGAGTGTCGAGTGATAAGAACACTTTCCTTCATTCTGCCCCTGCCTGCTTTAAAGCTACATGACAGGAAGTGGGTGGGGGGACAGGGGTGTACGGAGGTGACTAGCGGTGTGTGCCACCTACTGCTACATGCTTTCCTTTGCTGTCTTGTGCAATCCTCAGTACTTGGGGGTCTAGTATTCCCATTTTACAGATGGAGGAAATGAGATTTGGGTATTAAATAACTTGTCTAAAGTCATACAGATCATAAGTGGTGGAGATAGAATAAAAGCCCAGTTCCTTATGATGCCAAAGTGGGTGCCATTCCTCAACCCTGGCTGCGTGTTAAAGTCACCAGACAGCTTTAAAAATACGTTTTCTGCTAACCTCCTCAGAACGATTGAATTAGAACCTCTGGAGAGGGAGCCGAGGCATCAGAATGTGTTAAAAGCTCCCCCATGATTCTTCCGTGCAGCCAGATACACCCTCCAGGCTATGGAGTTATGTTAAACATCACACTATTAACCCTGCGTGTTCCATCTTTACTTACATAGTTTTCCCCTTCATATTTTCTTTCTCCTTCAAAAGTCAGAGAGCGCGTGGTTGCCCGTCTATATCAGAGCTGGCTTTCCTAATCAGGCTCCCAGGGCGGCGTTCATGGCCATGTTTACCCTGGAGGTGGATCAGTTCATCCTGACCTCTTTGACTCCATCAGTTCTGGACTGTGAAGAAGATGAGACCCCCAAGCCCTTGCTGGTGTTCAACATCACTAAGGCCCCGCTCCAGGGCTTTGTGACCCACCTGTGGGATCACACCAGGCCAGTCTCCTCATTCACCTGGAAAGATCTCAGTGACTTGCAGATTGCCTACCAGCCACCAAACAGCAGCCATTCAGAGAGGAGACATTACGAGGTAAGAAGGAAGGGAGAAAAAGCTGCTAGCCTCTTTGGTGTTCACAGAGTTATTTAAGAAGCCACTTTTGTCAGCTTTCAGGTTGGTTTGTACATTCACTGCCTCTGAAGAGAATCAATCACTGTCAATCAAGATGCAAACTCAAATGCCCAGAGAAGCCAGGCTGGTGATGCAAATAAGCAGACCTTCCTGGAAGGGACACTGTGGGGACCTGAAGAAAGAGCTGGTGCCCTGGAAGTACAGACGTGCCTAGTGTTGCTATAGTTCTTGTTGTCAAGAAAAGTTGGAAGTCTATAATTTCTTTGTAAAAATGTTTCAATTTTTAAATATAGAAAACATTTTTAAAAAGTTAAAATATATTGTGCCAGCTACAAAATATTTATTTCTAAGGTCCCCATTTGGCCCAGGACTCACCAGTTTGAGAACTCTGTCGACCCCAACAGCCTTCCTGCATTACATAGACCACTGATGTTAGAGATGAGTTTCATTTATAATTTTTTATTAATGAAATCTTTTTATTCTTTTTTGTTTGTAAAAGTGTTTTACTGGGCTCCTTAATTTTGATTAATAACACCAACTTAGGATAGATGATTCCATAGTCTCATAAGATAACTAATTTCACCATCCAACACTTTCCATCAGGAAAGTCCCCTTTCCGTTTAATCTAAATCTTTCCTTGTGGCCACTTCAGCCTTTCCCCTCTTGTTTTGCTTTCAACGGGAGGAGAGAACAGCTGGTTACAGACTTGCACATAATAACCCTTCACATACTTAAAGACCTACCAGCAAGTTGAAATTTAAATGAGCAGATCGATATAGACTTGAGTTCAGGTTTATTAAGGGAAATGAGTGTCCCTGGGGTTAGCAAAGTTGTCCTCCATCTAATTTAGGCATTTGCAGCATTTAGTCTCAAGGGCAGACGGAAGACTTCAGACTGTAAGTGCTGTGTTTCGTCCTGCACTTTGATTTTCTTCATTTCATAATAGTAAGTGGTTGCTTTTGTTTCTTTCCTGTCCTCACCTCTCTTTCCTTTGATATTATGAAGTGATTTCTCATTAGCTGGCCCGGTTTACCTGCAGCTCACAAATAAAGCGCTTCGACTTTGCTGCCTCCCATGTGCATTTTCTGGCACGGTGTAACGGAGCCTCAACACAGAACTTGTTCAAATGTGTGATATTTTTGCTAGAAGGCAACTCAGTTATCTCAGTGGAGATTATGCATTGTTTCAACATTGTGAGTGGGAAGCCCTGGGTCTCTGTAGAACTTTGCTCACTCAGTCACCTGGGGTGGGACCGCTGAGGGCAGAGCTGTGGCCAGAGCTCCGGAAGCCAGCTGACCCTCTCTGAGTTGTAATGCCAAGGCCAGTCTCCTCTTTCAGTCAGTTTGCCTCTTTGGGAAATTTCAAACTCATTTTATTAGGTACTACATATATTTGAGAAGAAAATTCCTTAGTGACTACATAACATGCAATTTCATGCGGTTCAACCTAATATTTACATTACACCTGCAAAGGTACTTCTCCCACCTCAGCATAGTCTCATTTTTAGTCTGTTACTTGGGCACCCTAGAAGCTGTTTCCTCTGTTAAGCCGTATTTGCTGATATGTTACTGACTGATGATTGCTCTTAGTCTCTCAAATGGACCACACATCCTTCCAAAGTAGGCAGTGTGCCTTCCGTTTCTGTATCCTACCTCATCCTTCTTTGTCAACACCTGGTAAAATACATACATATCACATAATAGGGCTCAAGACTTATATAGCTCCACTTAGTAGTTATGGATTTCATGAGCAAATAAAATCTGGATATTTAAAGGTATGACTAGTGGGATAGGTGCCTCTAGATTACAGCCTCCTAACAACAGCAGCAGTGATGGTTTGGACTAGAGAATTCTTCGTCGTGGGGACTGGGATGTGCATGGTAGGATGCTAGTAGCATCCCTGATCTCTATCCACTAGATGCCAGTAGTGTCCCCTCCACAGGCACACGTATATGTGAGACCATAATTGTCTCCAGACATTCCAAATGTCCCCTGGGGGTACAAAACCACCCCCACTTGAGGACTGCCTTAGACCCTATACCGTTGAGAGAAGCTTGATTGGTCTGATGCTGGGCTGACATAGTCTCCTGAGCAAATGCAGGGACATTTTTTTTTTCAGAGTGTTGGCTTATTTCAGGTTAAGAATTCTTTTATGGAGAAGAAAATTTAAACATACCGATAAACTAAGGAACAAGTTCTAGAGTCTGGAAAAGTGAGATCAGGTTGTCAAAAATGAGATCAACCAGAGCAGAAACCCAAATCCGTTTAGCCTCCTTCTGTGGCGTACACCCCAGAATAATGCTATTTTATATTCTCTATATATGGCTCACATGCAACTGTTTATTTACAGGTGGAGTTGGAGGTATATGACTTCTTCTTTGAAAGGAGCACGCCAATTACCGTCCACATCTCCGTCAGAACGTCAGATACAAATGCCCCGCGAGTGTCCTGGAACACAGGTGCAGTGGAGGGCGCCAGGCAGCAGTGCCCTGAAGGGAGACCAGAAAGTATCTGGGTCAGGAAAGAAAGGCAGTTTTCTTCCGTTTCACACCCGAGGCAACTGAAACCCACACCACCTAGGGCATCAGATAGTTGGTTTGGTTTGGTTTCTCCTCTGGGGAGGGTAAGAAATTAAAATCCAGGATTCCTGAATCCTGAAGACAAGCTCTTCCTTCAGCAGGAGGTAAACCAGAAAGACAACTTTCACCTGAGCGAGCGAGGCGAAACAGTGACTGTGTGTGATACTGAGCTGTAGTTGGACGGAGACAGAAAAGGTCTCCAACTCAGATTGTTCAGAGGGGTGGAAGGAAGGCATACACGGTGCCTTCTACATTGTCTCTCTCTCTCTTTTTTTAAAAAAATATATCTTTATTGATTTCAGAGAAAGAAAAGGAGAGGGAGAGAGAGATAGAAACATCAGTGATGAGAGAGTCATTGATCGGCTGCCTCCTGCACGCCCCCGACTGGGGATCGAGCCCGCAGCCTGGGCTTGTGCCCTGATCGGGAATCAAACCCCGATTGCCTGGATCCTAGGTCGATGCTCAACTGCTGAGCCACGCCCCACAGGTGTTTGTTTGTTTTTTTAACATCATCTCATTTTTAAGTTGGTTTGCATGGAAACCACAATGTATAAATAAGAGCTTAAACTGCTTTATTTGTTTTAAAAGAAGGCTTTGCTCTGCCTCTCATTTCTAACTGAACTTACAGTGTAATGTATATATTTTGTTTGGATGTAAATGTCGAATGTAAATAAATATTTTCTTTCTTTCCCACTAATCCCTTCAATAGTTTTCAAAACATATTTATAAGCAGTGGTAGTAGGTTCTATTAAGGGGATAGTATCTGTGTCTGATTTAAATCCTCAGGTGGCAGCTTAAATGAGTTGCCTCTTGTATTTGTGTGTGTGTGTTTTTGTGTGTGTGTATGTGTGTGTGCTTGCATGTGGGTATGTGCACACACATATATGTGTTTGTATGTGAGTTTCAGTAGAGATGGAGAACATTGGCTGAGCAGCCTTGATTTATAATTTTGACTCTATATCTCATCTACCTCTATTAGAGGGGGAATGAAAGAAAAGAAGGAATTGGTAACCTTTAGTTTAGCCATAATCACATATTAGGTAGATTATTGCTTGAGCATAGAGACTTAATAGTCTGTATGTGTATGTGTGATCTGTGAAACCCAGGCTTGTTAAGAGAGCTCCAAATCTGGTTTTGGCTACTCTGGACATTAGATTCCTTTTTAAAATAAATTTTTACTTATTGTGAACTTACATATTCATCATTGATAACTTGGAAAGTGCAATAAATAGAAGAAATAGTAAAAAAAGAATGAATAGTAATGAATGATCAAGAAAAAAAAGAATGAAATAGTAATGAATGACTAAAGTCATTTGTGACTTCACCATGAAGACATAAGCCACTGTTAATATTTTGCTATATCTATTTCTAGTCTTCTTGCCTGCCCTTTTGCTGTGTCCCTTGTGATACCTTGTCCTGTGTCATACTATGCACTCTTGGCTTCAAAACTGTTATTACCAGTCATAGAGATTGTTTATATGTACTTCTCTTCCACTCAGACCTCCTCCCTCCCTCCCTCCCTCCCTCCCTCCCTCCCTCCCTCCCTCCCTCCCTCCCTCCCTCCCTCCCTCCCTCCCTCCCTCCCTCCCTCTGTTCCTTCCGTCCATCCCTCCCTTCTTTCCTTAAATATGCTGCGTCTTAGCCCAGGTTCCCTAGCAACAGCTACTGAGGTCGGTTGCATGCATTAACCCTACACCAAAAACAAGAGAAAGCGGAAAAGGGAAGTCAGGGTGGTGTAAATAAGCTGGTCACAGGTTTACCAGAAAATAAAGCTGATAATGGCCTGGTAGTGCCGATGTCTCCAGAAGGAGATGGATCACTGCTTGTGGGAAGAGTCAGGGGTGGGGTGGGGACAAGCTTAACAACCTGTCTGTCACCTCCCTCCCATCTCCTGTCTCATCTTGGTCAGGTTGCCTTACTGGATATTAACTCCCACATGTCCAGGTTGTGTTACCTGTTACCTGGCCCCTCTTAGCAGCTGCTGCGCAAACTCTTGGAGTCCCGAGGTATAGGACCTGATCACTGTCACTAGGGAGGTCATGTCAAAACCTGACTCTCACCCCAGAAGACAGTGAGGTAACCAGTCAGATCAGAAGACGAGACAGTAGCATCCAGGCCTCCACAAGTGGGAGGATTGTGGGAACTCTCCCTCGAGAGCAGGCCAAGGCAGGGAGGCAGGGTAAACTGGCAGATCGGAGGGAAAGCATTAACTGGGCCCGCCAGTGTACTATCTTTAAATTTTTAAAGTTCTGTTCCTTTTCAAGATTCTCTGTAATCTGTTGGCTCGCAGCTCCACTGGGCAATGGCAATAGTTAAGGATGCTCCCTGTCTCTCCCCAGAGTTTAGTCTGGAATCTAAATTCTTGCTCTGAGCAGTACTCACTTCCTCTCTCCAAACTTCCTCCAGCCTGCTGGGTCCAAGGAGAAGGTTTTATTTTAATTCCTTTAGTTACAAAAGTCTCTTCCTTATTAGGGTCTAAACTAAAATACAGTCCTCATTGTAAAGTGTCAGACACTTTACATCTGACGCTATTAAACACTCCTTGCACAGCAGCTCTGGATTTGCGTATTTAACCACTTTACATTCTCTGTGCTGTGGGCTGCTTATGAACTCCAGTTACAGTTGACCCTTGAATAACCTGGGAGTTAGGCGTGCTCACCCTCCGTGAAGTCGAAATCGGGGTATAACTTATAACTCCCCAGAAACTTATCTATTAGTAGCCCCCTGCTGACTAGAAGCCCTACTGATACCATAAAGTTGCTTAACACATATTTTGTGTGTTACAGATATTGTATACTGTAAGGCAAGGTAGAGAAAAGAAAGTGTTAGTAAGAAGATCATAAGGATAAAATATATTGACAGTATTTATTGAAAAAGTGGACCTGTGCAGTTCAGACCTGTTGCTCAAGGGTCAACTGTATATGTAAAAGTACTTCTGACTCTTTTGCCCACAAAATATCTGGATGTAGCCTTTGCAAAACTCCTTGTGGACATTTTTGAACTAATGACCATGGTGAGCATAACATCTATTCTTTCCTTTGGTATTTATTTTCTGACACCCTCATGTCTCTAAAGCTGTATCACAAGGAACCAATGGACAGATTGGAGTTAATAGCACTAAAAGTGAAAATATTAGAAATAAAAGTTAAATTCTGGTTTCTTGAAAAGCTTTTGAAAGGATAACTTTGGGTTAGTTTTGTGAGTTAAAACTCATTAATTTTGTCTTAAAGTACGCCTGTTGGAGTGTCATAGACCATTTTTGTTTTGTCCTGCAGGTCTGAATCTCCTGGAGGGGCAGTCTCGGGCCATCACCTGGGAACAGTTTCAGATTGTTGA
Organism: Miniopterus schreibersii; assembly: GCF_964146895.1. NCBI lineage: Eukaryota > Metazoa > Chordata > Mammalia > Chiroptera > Miniopteridae > Miniopterus > Miniopterus schreibersii. Next base: position 51,910,652 of record NC_138111.1, on the reverse strand, counting down.
CAATGATGACATTCGGGCGGTACAGCTAGTCACCGTGGATGGCCTGCAGCATGGACGGCTCACAGTGAGAGGTGAAGCATCGACCCGTGTGACCTAGAGAAGAACCCAAGAAGAACCTTCTCCAAAAGCAAATCATATTTAAGAGGATCTATACAGCATTTCTTGGGCCCCATTTCTAAATGAATTGCCATATCCCAAAAATCTAGAGATCTTAAAACATTTGTGTTAGGGTGCCTTATGCTTGGCTCATTATTTAAAGCTCAGATGCCTTATTGGGCTCCTTCTAAATATACTCCTTAATTGATTATCTTATCCCAGTTGGAAGACAAAATATTTCTCTCATTTCTCTGTTTCAGAGAAACATATTGAAAAACAGAAAACCATGCTTTTAAAAATACTTCAGTAATCATTATATTATTATGATATTAGAAGCAGTTACCATAGTTTAAAAGAAATGAATGTATAATTATAATTATAAGGATAGTAGTCAAGGTTAATGAGCCTAATAAAAATAATAGCCATACTTTATGATGATATAGCCCATTCCTTGTAATTAGCTCAGAGGCTTTAATTCAATTATCCTCTTAGTTTGCCTAATTATAAAGTGGAAAGAGAGCTCTTATTATCATTCGTGATAAGGGAATTCTGAAATCAAAAATAAAATGATAAATTCTCTTGTCTAATCCCAGCTTAACACGTGGGCCTGTCATTTAGGGCGGATGTTCAGCTGCATGTCAGGGAAACTCAATTACAGTGGCTTAAAAATTCAAAGTCATTTTTCCTCGTGTGACAAGTTGTCCAGGTGCAGATATTCCATATCCCTGACGGCAAAAGCTCTTTTCTGCTTTGTCGGTGGTCACAATATGGCACCTACACCACTAGGCTTCGGTCTGCATTTGAGGAAGGAAGGAAAGATAAAGTCATGCCATCTAAGTTTGCTGTCTTTACCGACTTGTCCCAGGAGTCCGATACAATGCCTCGCATTTATATCCCCTGCCAACTCACCGGCTGCCCCTACATTCAGTGGCGCCTGGGGACGTGATTTTTTTAAATGGTCAGATGCCATTCCAAATAGAACTAGGATTCTGGTGCCGAGCAAGAAGCAGAAAGTGGCTACTGGGCAAGCAGCTTGTAGTATCCATTATACTAGTGTTTAATCATGATTTCAGTGAGGTCTTTACATAAACGTATAGTGTGGGGAGAGTAATGAGGCAGCTGCCATCAAGGATCACAATAGTTTATGCAGAGCGAAACAATGTTGATTAATACTGTGAAATGAAGTATAGAGAGAGCAGTAGCCCGTCAGACAGTGATGTTCTGAGCTCAGAGGAGGTAGGAAATAGTACTAATATTTATTAAGTATTTGCTTTGCACCAAATATGGTGCAAAGTATTCTACATGCTCTATCTTATACAACTTTATGAAGTAAGGTACTATTATTATCCCCACTTTACATATGGAGAACCTGAGACTTAGAGAAATTAACTTGTCTAAGGTCATGCACCTAGAAAGTGGCAGAACTGGGATTTGAGCCTAGGTCATTTGATACCAGAGCTTTAGCTCTTGGCCAATAAGTCAGTAATTCTCAAATTTTAGCATGCATTAGACTCTCTTGGAGGTCTCGCTAAAACACATATTGCTGGTTCCCACCTCCAGAATTTCTGATTCAGTAGGTCTAGGGTAGGGCTAGAGAACTTGTATTTGTGGTAACTTCCCAGATGGTGCTGTTGCTGCTGGTTCAAGATCACACCTCTAAGAAGTTCTGCCATGTAGGATGTGATAACAATGAGTTAAAGAATAATTATAATTTATTGTAGGCTCACTATTGTTTCAGTTCTCTCATCCATACTAGGAAATATGAGGTAGGTATAATTTCTGTTTTATAGACGAGTCTCAAATAAATTAAATACCGTGCCCAATCTACACAGCTAATAAGTGTTACAGCCGACATTCAAAACCAGATTTGTGGACGCCCAGAACCCACTAAACAATCAGTGTTTTTTCCCCAAAAGAGGAGAGTATCAGCTGCACCACCTTCCTCGATGCCCTCTGGTCCAGTCCGCCTTGCACCCCTCCTTCAGTCAGTGCCCTCTCTGCTCTCTCCTCCAGGGGGGAAAGGATTTCTCTTCACTGTGGCTGACCTGCAGGCTGGGGTTGTTCGCTATCATCATGATGACAGCGACTCCACCAAAGACTTTGTGCTCTTCAGGATATTTGATGGTCATCACAGCATCCGCCATAAGTTTCCCATCAATATTCTGCCCAAAGATGACAGTCCCCCGTTCCTCATCAACAATGTCGTTATTGAAGTGGAGGAGGGACATACGATCCTGATCCAGGGTTCCATGCTGAGAGCTTCAGACATGGACTCCAGTGATGACTATATCTTCTTTAATATCACGAGAGCTCCTCAGGCTGGAGAGGTCATGAAGAAGCCAGCGCCAGGATTGATAGGTAAGTTCTGGGCAGTTAAGATTGTTTGTGTCAAAATTTGTGGAAAGGTGGACATCAGTTTATGAGGTGAGGTACTTTTATTATTCCCATTTTATAGATGGGAAGCCTGAGACTTAGAGAATTTAAGTTGATCCATTCAAGGATGGGCATCCAGAAAGTTCCAGAGCTTGGCCCAAAGGTAACCATTACACTTGGAAAAATTAAGTCTGCCAAGCACAGTGATAGAACAAATAATTTGAAGAGAGAGGTTTGGCCTATTGTAGATTATTGATAAAGTAATTTCATGAATAACATTTCCTCATATTTTGTTAGAATACTTTTATAACTACTTAAAGTAGTCAGGAACAACAAAATATGGATCAAGTAGTTAGTGTTTCTTGACATGTTTCTTAAAAATATTTTTCTAATGCTAATTTCTCTACATATTTTAAAATATATCTTTATTGACTTCAGAGAGAGGAGAGGAGAGGGAGAGAGAGAGATAGAAACATCAATGATGAGAGAGTCATTGATCGGCCGCAGTCCCCAAACCGGGCATGTGCCCTGACCGGGAATCGAACCCCGATCGCCTGGATCCTAGGTCGATGCTTAATCACTGAGCCACGCCCGGCCGGGCTCTACATATTTTAAGACAGATGTAGAAACTTTAATTTTCTCTGCTTTGTTATTTATAAGCTTTGATAAAAGCTTTGGTGAAGATTGCTTGGGTACACACAACAAATGAGGCAGAGAAGACTTGGAGATAAGTCGAATATCTTTATACCCAAACACTTGGAGTTGGTTACAAAAATATTTGGTGCTTTGTGGACCCAACAGGCTATCCTGTCCCTGGCTTCCTCCAGAGGGATCTGTTTAATGGCATCATCTACTATCGTCACTTTGGTGGAGAGATCTTTGAAGATTCTTTTGAATTTGTCCTTTGGGACAGCCATGAACCTCCAAATTTCTCAGTGCCACAGGTGAGAGGCCATCTCTGAGCACCTTCCCAAAGTCTTGTCCAGATATTAGTCCTGGGAGATGTTATTAGATACTACGTGAAAATAGGTTTCAAGGTTCAATGATTGAGAAGCAATGGAGTAAGCAAAATTAATTCAGTTTCTTTGCAACACCACTTTTCTACCACTTACCTTTCTAACAACTTCTGTAAATTTCTGTGTTTGATATTTCAAAGGTTATTTAACCATGGGGCTTTTTTATATAGACCACCTCACAAAATTTGCTGTCCTCGGAGCATTCAAGAAAACACTGACATGTTATGTGTAGTCGTTTAAATATAGGCTCTGGAGTTAGACTGCCTATGTGTCTCTCCTGTCCTTGACACAATTATCTGACTGACCTGTGCCTCGGTTTCCCCATCTGTAAAACGGGATTATACAACTTCCTTATAGAATGATTGTGAGAGTAAGTGAGATAATACATATAATGTACTGAGAACTTTCAAGCACATGGTAAGAACTAAGAGTTTTACTACCACTCAAGGATATCATTTAAATATATAGAAAGCAGAAATAATTGTAAGGGGGCATTCTCATATAAAAACTATAGAAAATGGAGTTAGTGTAGGGTCTGGACAACTATAAAAGGGGAGACTCTTTGCAAGGAGAGGGTGGTTGGTTGTAGGAGTGAGAAAAAGAGCTGAAAATAAGTGATCACCTACTACATGTAGTTTATTTTAAACTATATAGTTTAAACTATACTAAAATGCCATATAGTTTATGGCATTTTATCCCTAATATCTTGGAAGGTAGCAGTATAGGGTTCTAAGCAAATCTTGAATCAGTTCTAGAATGACTACTTATACTATGTGTCCTTATTGGATAATCTCAAAGAAAGCTGTAAGATAAGGAATCAGGCAGGAATCGAAGGGCAGGCAGAGAAAGGATGGAGAACCCAGGTCTACAAGAAAGTCAGGTATCAGCCCACAGAATATCATATTATGAACACTGAGGGTCAAAGTTAGGCTTTGTCACGTTGTGTACTGATGTATCACACTGCATTCTGATTCCCTACAAGTCTGTGAGTGCTTGTGACCATAAGTACACTGGAGGCATAGGAGCCCAGTGATTGGTCTGGGCATTAGTTTCCCTCTGTGTGGGAATGGGTATTTAATAACGTCTTTGTTACAACCAAATTTCAGTAAAATGTGAACGGTTTATTTCTCTATGGAGTTTGTTAAAATAGGATTTTTCTCATTCACAGACACACACACAGTAATTGTTTAAACAGGCATCAATGTGTAAAGAAACATCAACTTAGGCGGTCATAAAGCATGTTGAAAAATGTGCCCACCAAGAATTACTACAGTGGTATAAAAAAGCATGCTTGTACATTCTTTTTACACAAAGAACGCACTGGAGAATAAATTAGCATGGAAAATGGTCTCTTTGAAGGCACAATAACTATTGTTTCCTTATTAAATCCAGTTTTTCAATTAAGTGGAGCCTCACTGATCCACACTGTGGCTGGGAGGTCCCACAGAGAATTTCTCAACTTTGTATATTAGCAAAAAACTATAATTGGGAAAAAAATTTGTGATACAGACTCCAGGAGACCAGAGAAATGACTGTCGTGTTTCTTTATTTTGAACACTGGCTTTAGTTTTTAATTACTGAAATGCTTCCTAATAGAGTAGTACACACTGCAGACTTTTGTAAGGGTAATGATGAATGGAGGCAGCAAATTAATTTATTGAACCCCTACCACCAAGTGCTCACTGTGCTACTAGTTATCTCATTTGATCCTGACGACACCATAATAGTCACTGTTGTTATTCCCAATGTGCAGAGGGAAAAACTGATTCCAAAGGGGTTCACCAATTTGCCCCAGGGAACATAGCTCACTGGTGGCCTTGCTAATGTTCCAGCAATTTTTATGTCGTAGTGAAAGCTTAACCATGTCTTGGTTTTTGCTTTGTATGTCAATTTAAAAAGGAATGCACTTCTTTTTCAAATTGGGTGTTGTGAACCCCATTATTGTAGGCAAAATTGACACTGCTGATCTGTGCTCCAATGACAATATCAAATTTGTTAAATTAAAATATTAAATTTATTAAAATAAATCAAAACCAGGATAAAAATACCCACGATACCAAGCAGATGTGCCCTTGCGAGAGAGAATAAGTCATTGATTTCTCACAACCAACCGTGGGTTATTGTAAGAAAATATGATGATACAAGCTGTTGGGCAGTCTCCTTGTCCTCTTGCAGACCTGTGAGTGCTTTAAGAGTTCTTAAAATCTCACACAGGGCACGCTTCCTCATTCCATTAGCAAACACTGATGAGGTGCTTTCTACCTACAAAATCCTGTGCCAGATGTTGTAGAGCTACAGAGATGGACATTTATCAAGCACCTACTATGTGTGAGACATTTTTATCCATATAGGGATATTTGATCCCCATAACAACTCTGTGAGGCTGTTGGCATTACGCTTAACTTACGTATAAGGAGATCGACATTTTAAAATGTTGAGTGACTTTTTCAAGATCAGTAACTACTAAGCGGCATGCTTAGGCCTTTAACGGTCCGTTCACTGCCAAATTCCATGTGGTTTGTACTATATTATGACCCCCCTCTTATGGAACTTTCAGTCTAGGAGAGACTGACATGTGAACTACTAACTAATAACACAATACAACAAAATAATAATGTTTCTCGAGGGATAAGAAAAATTTAGGGACAATTAATTCCTACTGAGAACTTGGGGAAAGTTTCAAGAAGAGCCTTCAAGGGTAAGAAAAACTCAGATTGCTGGAGAAGGTAGGAGAGAAGAATTCCAGGCTGAAGAAACAGGATTCAAAGCATAGAGGCGCGCTTGAGACAAAGCCCCCGACCTCTGTGCAGCTGGAGTGTTGGGTTAATGCTGAAAGGAGTGAAAGATAAAGTTGGAAAATAGGGTGTGTAAACTGTGGAGGGTTTTATATATATATACACAATCAATATGTTAACAGTAATTTAAAAAACTCTATAATATTGGCCAAGAAATAATCACTACAAAAAATCAAAACCAAAGCCAAACTGTAGAGGGTCTTAGACACTGTGCTAGGGAGCTAGAATAATTCTATCCCTCCTGGGTGGTGGTTTAAGATTTTTGAGGAGTTGAATGACCTGATTTGATTTGTATTATTTAAAACGATAATACTAGAGGTATGTTAAGTCTAGGTTAGCTGTTGGAGTTAGTGCTAACAGAAAGCTGTTGCAATAATGTAAGGAAGAAATTGTGAGAGCTGGAGCTAGGCCAGTAACAGCAGGAATGACAGCTGGGGTGGGAGTGGGGTGTGGTCACTGCATAGGAATTTTACAAGTAGAAACTCTGGGAGGTGTGTGGTACATATGTGGGCAGAGAAGGAGGAGCCAAAATTTATGTCAAGGTTTTTGGAATCAATAACTGAATAGAGGGAGGTTGAAAAAGCACAGGGAGATGTAGAAATACCGTTGTATATAGCACTCATGACTGCATTAACTATAATTGTGATAATTATGTTCTTAAAATACAATGTAAGATGGGTGGAGAATGTTCTATTTTTGGCTCACCTTCTTAATGGCTCCTGAAACATTTCAATGAAAGTATGTTATAAATGACAGTTTTCCAAAATCATCAAAAACCTCTGTGACTAGGTGATTGTGGGGTGTTTTCTTTGATGTCTTTGGTACTTCAGATTAATGGTACAGATCATTTCTTTACAGGTGGTGACAATTCATATCACTCCAGTGGATGATCAGCTTCCAAAAGAGGCTCCTGGAGTTTCTCGGCATTTGGTTGTCAAGGAAACGGAGGTGGCCTACATAACTAAGAAGCATCTACATTTCATAGATACAGAATCATATGACAGGGAGCTGCTCTATACAATAACAACTCCTCCAATTTTCTCTTCCAGTCACAGGTATCTGTGAAAGGTCATTAGTTGAGGGTTGTGTCTAGGACTGGAGAGTCAAAAACGTCAATCTGTGGTGCTGTAGTTCAATTGCTTTGTTGGTTAGACATGAACTTACATTCAATTCAGCATTTACTCTAATTTCAAACTTACACCCCCTTCCAAAGCTGAGTTAATTGGTAAGTGACCTGCATCTTGTCGTGTCTTCAGCTTAGTTGGCTAAAAACACTCTTTAATTCCCTTTTCTAAAGAAAATGCTACTTTTTTCTTTTTAGTAAAATGTATTGAGTCTTCATAACATTATTTTTAGGTATTGCAGGCCACAAAATGGTCATATTCTATGATCCCAATCAAGAAGAGTGACATGAATAGACCGTAGGCTGGTGTCACGTACATGACAGCAAGGAAACATTTCTAGGATGAGAATAATGATTCTCTTTCATGATGTCAAAGCAGAAAATATTATACATACTTTTTGCAATAGTGATGAAAATGGCATTGATGAGATTGGACTTACTATGGCTAGAATCCCCAACATAAAAACAGAATATGAAGATGGAATCTTTTGTTTCTTCCCACAAGGAGCTCTTTTAGTTTTATAAAATTTGGTTATAGGCTATTTGACTTAATTTTTGTTGCTCGGAAAATAAGCTGATGTGTTCAATATTTCTCTTTAGACATTTGGACGCTGGGAAATTATTCATGGTGGATAGCATACCAAAGCTAACCAAAAATCCTGCAGCGCAGGGCTTGAAGTCATTCACTCAGGTAGGATGCTGTGCTAAAATGTTGGAAGTGCCCTCAGAGAAGTCATGGTGCTCCTAGTATTTCCCTTGAGAATGATGGCCTTTCACATTTGTTACAAGTGCTTGATGTCTTTACTCTTTCTGCTTGTGCATTTGCATTAAGCATGCAACATCTGTTTGACAATGCTTGATCAAGCTGGATATGATTTCAAAATCTTGTAATTTGACACAGACGTTTGCATTGTTTTGCTAGCAGGGAGCTGGCACATAAGTTTTTATTCTGCCAAATTCAGTTTATCTAATATCCTACCATATTAGTGTGCTAGAACTGCCATAGCAAAGTACCATAAATTGGGTGGCCTAAAACAACTGGGATTTATTGTCTCACAGTTCGGAGGCTGGAAGTCTCCTGATTTTCCCTCCTGGTTTTTAGAAAATGTGATTTACAAAGGAGACCTTTTTACAGTGCTCAAACTGATGATGGTGGCATTCAGAATATTCCATATCATTGTCACGATAGGTCCCTGAGACCTCGATTTCCGAAAGTTTCTAACCTTGCAAATTGACATCCGTGTGTCCATCTCGGTTTGCTTTGCAGGATGCTGTGAACTATATGAAGGTGGCCTACATGCCACCCATGCGTGATATAGGCCCCCATCTACGACACGTCCAGTTCATGTTTTCCATCAGTAACCAGCACGGAGGCGCTTTGCACGGGATCTGTTTTAACATCACGGTTCTTCCAGTGGACAACCAGGTTCCTGAGGTGTGTGCAGCGTGTGTGACAGGAAGGATGGAAGGGGGGCGGATGAAAGGAAAGCTAGGAAGGACTTTAAGGCATATTGGAAATGCTAACTTTTCTTTAGACGTTTTTAAGGAACCTTCTTGTTTTCTAGTCACAGTGTAGGAAAAAGCATGGGGAGGGGGTGTCCTTCACCTCCCATGGGACTTTCTGCCTAAAAGGTGAGATTTTTCAGTTGCTGGTTTTGGCATTGTTTTCAAAGCTTTATCAGAATCTCTTTCATTTGCTTTTCTTTCTGCTGAGTTTCACATGTTGATCACGGAAAGGGGATTAAAATATGGGTTTCTTAGCAACCAGAAGGGCTTATTTGCTCTCACCGCAGGCCAGCTATGCTACTCTGTAATCTAAAGAAGCTTTTAATTTTCCAAAATGAATTAAGATGGGCCCTTCCATTCTATTCAGTCCCACTCCCCAATCTTTATACAGCTCTAAAGTACTGGGGTCTCTCATTAAAACCGAACTACAAAGGCAATGCCACCTTGAGTGTCTTATCTGAGAGGCTGAGGTTGAGACTGAGAGTCTGTTCTATACCCTGCCCCCTCCCCATCCGAGTGCTAGACTTAATTAGCATGGCTGTTCCTGGGCTCATTTTCCCCCTAAGAAGCCAAAAGACAAGGTAGGATTACCCATCCATTAGGAAGCTGAGGGGACTAGAACCTACACATGTCTCATCCCCACGGAAAGAGGTAGTCTTCACAGGTAGCCACCTGGAATACACCCAGAAAAGCACTGACGTTCCCTTTCTTGCTCACTCCTCGCTATCTCTACACCTGCCCAAGGCTGTGAGGCACAGGCTCCCCTGGAGGAACCAACGAGCTTACCCACCCACAGAACTTGGGCTGGGTCAAAAACAGTATTTTTGAATAATGAGTTGCCAACACTTAGTCATCAGGAGGTTTCATATTGAGCTGGGATTTCTGGCTTCTTTTGAAAATTTGGAAGCTCTGGCAACACGGAGCCCACATATCCCACAACGGTTGGAAAAGGCATGTTCTCCGGTCACCAAAGTCCCCACCCAATCCATACAGAAATTTAAATTACTGGCCGCGCGCCTCAAGCCTGTGCGCTTACAATTTTTGGTAGACGATGCACCAAGGAACGCAGGCAAAATAATCTGAACTCTATTCTTTGACTCTTTACCTGGCCGAAACCAGATCACATTCTGGTGGAGAAAATAGTTTAGAAAAACAGTTACTTCTATTAGGTTTTATTCACACCACCCTTTTCTATGTGTGAGAGAGAGGCCTGAAATAGCCCAGCATCTAAAGAAGGCAAAACTTTTCTTGAATGATCGTGAAGAAATACTCTTTTATGCAAAGCAGTCCAAGTCTTTGCCTGGAGAAAGATGATCCATGGGGCAGACCAAAGATGCCGGGAGCAGTTACCGCCTCCATTTGAAGGTTGATTGAATAGTCACGAAGAAGACTTGGAGCTGAAGTGGCGTAGTGGCTTCTGTCTTTTTTCTACAGTCTATGGGACAAATGAAATAGTATCTTAGAGACCTGAGAATGTTCGAAATAAAATTAAATGAGTAGTTTCAGGGAAGCCGGTCACAGGAGTGGTTCCCTGATTTCAAATACCCACATTGGGCTGGGCTGAGTGATAACCACTAGGGGATCTTGACACCATGCTAACCTGAAGTCCCAGAGCTTAAGCACTGGGTCCGGGCAGGGGCTGAAAGGTTAATGATAATCAGTGGGGAGCAAATGAGCCTTCTGATTTTATTTTTTGAAAGTTGTTCTAAAGATATATATATATATATATATATATATATATATATATATATATATATATATATACACACACACACATACATATATATAATATTTACAATCATCTACTGTAACAAAGTGTATTCCTTGGGATGTTAATTGATGCAACTCAGAAAAAAATGAGAATGCAGACAAGGACCTGATCTCAAAGATAATACTCCTCTCTCAATAAGAGCTTCCTTTATTTATTTCTCCTACAAACGGTGAAAATGTAGGCTTGGCAAAATGAGGGTAAGGCCTCTGAGGACAGAAGGGGTGAAGGTGGTTGTAGGGAGAGAAAGCTCTTGCTTTTGTTTTCCTTTGCTGTTGGAAATAGTTTATTAAAGAACAGCAGGCAGCCGTCTTAGGGTTGCGGGTCTCATGATGTCTGTGGTCTAGGGGGGCTGTCCTTGGGACATCTGTGGATGCCCCTGGCAGCTGTGCGCTGCTGGGCAGGAGGGTAGAGCAGGGCTCTGAATGGAGCTGTCGCTTCTCCTTGCTGACTTCCCTGTCCTCTCCTGGCCCTTGTCTCACCTTCTTTACCACCTCTTTCCTTGGGAATGCTCTCCTTTCTGGGGGCAGCAGCTGCTCTGAGGAGAGGGGCTGCTTCCTCGGAGAACGCTGCGTCCTCACTTTGGCAGGGCACCCACCCCAGATCACCTGCGAGGAGCCCTCAGAGCCCGTCGCTTGCTAACCCAACTGTATCTGCTTGCGTTGCTTCTGTGTAGTAATACAAACTTGGGGAAATGCTAGTTAAACAAACAACATTTTCTATTGTAGGATCGCAGAGCATAGAATATATATTATGTTCCTTATAAATCTCTAAGGTGAAGATGTTGTAGGTAACAGTTCTCTAGAATTATTTGACCATGAAGCATTTCTTTGTCAGCCCTTCTAACTTGCTTTTTACTTGCAAATGAGTTACTAGTCAGTTGAGCAGTGGGTTTTTCTATTATAAGCATATCTTTATGGCTTCAATATTTAAGTCTAATGTTTGAATAAATCCATTTCTCTATTTCCTATGGGACCTTAAAATTCTGACCTACTTCCATCTCTAAAATACGATAACTGATGTTTAAAACTCCAATTGATTTCCCAAGTCTTTAAGAATTTTTAGGTTGAAAAAAAGAGATTGTTTTCTATAAGGGAATTTGATATAGGTTTGCTCAGTTTTAGATTAGGGTATATGTGTTGAGCAATGGTAGGTGGGGACGTGATGATGAATGTTATTTTCTCATTTTAGCTCCACTGATGGTAACCGATCTGCTGCTTTTACTGTACAGGGTCTGGCAATGAAATGTAGATATTTTCAGGTTTATAGACCTGCCTTGCTTCTTTGTATCCATCATTGCTTAGAATCGGAAGCCTTTATAGTAAACAGTATTTTTCAGCTGAGATGTTCAGCTCTGAGCTTGACTCTTTTACCATGTTCTTGAAAAATTATTTAACAGGTGAATATGGTACTGTAACTTTTTTATTAATTTAATGAGCTCTGTCTTCAGGGATACTCATGGAACAAGGCTCAAAATGTTTCTTTCCTTCTTTCCAGGTGCTCACCATCCCCCTGAGAGTGGCGGAGGGAGGTCACTGCGTTATCAGCACAGAGCACATTCTGGTGTCCGATGTGGACACCAAACTGGACAATATCTACCTCTCCCCACAGAGGCTGCCCCAGCACGGAAGGGTGGAGCTGAATGGATTTCCTTTGAACGCAGGGGGCACATTTTCTTGGGGAGACCTCCATGCCTTAAAAGTTAGGTTAGAACATTTCTTGGCTTTTTTTCTTTCTATGCTTTGGCTCCCATCTGGATCAATTGTGAGGCAGAGTAAAAGAAAGAAGTTTGTCCAATTCATTCAGAAGTACTTTCATGCCACCTAATACTTTCAAGGGTCAGTTGAAAATTAGAAATGACAAAATTTTAATTTTCCTCCAGACATTTTTTTCCCCTCTGGCTTGCTGTACAAATGGGAATGATTTTATGGATATTTAAACAGTGAAAATTTATTACCACGAATATTAAATTTGCTGAAACTGCACATATCACAAGTGATAACAGTCAAACTAGATGAATATGGACTGAAATAATCTGTAAGGTTAATCTCCATAATTGAACTTGGCTTTAAGAAAAGCCAGTTTCATAACCCTGGAAACTCTGGGATAGAATTCTGTTTATCGATGTCTTTAGTGTAAACTTTATTATATTCTACTGGAATGGGGATTTACAGGCAAACAACTAGGATAGGCTGGGTAGATAGGGCATAGAGTAGGAGTTGGCTTTCTGACAGTCAGGGATAGACTGACTCATGGTCCTACAGTAGTTCCCCTTACCTTGAACCTGGTCTTTCATGGTTTTATAAGAAACTTTTCTACAAAATCTAGTTAAAAAAACCCTTCTCTGTGAAACAGTGCAAGATACTCAAAAGCAATGTTTGGCTCAAACAACATACTGGTTAATTTCTCACAAGTTCAAGTTATAGATAGGAATGTTAGGAATGTTGGCCTTTCTGATACAGTATAGTAGGGGGTGTTAGGCATCAAATGCTTAGTTCCACGCTTGAATGTTAGCTGGTATAGGATTTGTGCACAAGATCAATTTTATCGCACAGTTTAGTTACATTGTTCAATCTCCAATATCTACATCTCTTTTCACTACTCTTTTCCTCATTAAAATTTTCTGTTCTTTTGAAATCCCAGCTCTTAGCCACATGTTAGAGAGCTGTTTAAGTAATTCTTACTAGGGTGTGAATGACGGATAGGAAAATAAAAGGATCAGTATTTGCCAGCACATGTAGTTCAAGCATTCTTCCAGAGACTTGCAATTATGTTTTTAAAAACTTAATTTTTACATCAATCAAACCCAACAAGGTAGATGGTTCTGTTCTCCAATTATAGTTGAAGCTAAGGTACAAAGAGATTGAGGTCACTTAGCTAGTATATGGAGGAGTCTGGTTTTAAAAGAAGTTCTGCTTAACTCCATAGCCCATGCCTTTGGATGTGTATTCCTAGACCCAGTTGCCCTTTTTAGTAGTTTTAGCATGGTGAGGTAGCATGAGCACATTATCCCATATCAATCTGTTTTTAATAGAAATATCAGAGAGCGTGACAAAATAAAGGAGACAGCTTGTGGGAGGGATACTGGGGCTGGGAGGTGAACTTTCTCTGCCATTGGCATAGAATCCCAAACCTGAGTCCCTAGCCAGAGTATGGGGAGGCTAGTCCTGAGTAAAATGCATTTTAGCCCTGGAATTTTTCATGTGTAAATGTACACACACACACACACACACACACACACACATATACACACACACACACAATGTACTATACTATTTTTAATGCAACTTTTCTGTTTGTTTTTTTTTAACTAACTTTATTGAGATGTAATTTACATGCCACACATACACAATTCACTCATTTTAAGTATACAATTCAGTGACTTTTTGTATAATCATAGATTTGGGCAATTCTCACCATTATCAATTTTGAAATGTTTTCATTACCCCAAAAAGCGGTGCTGTGCCCTTTATCTGCCACCCCCCATCCTTCTCTTCCCAGCCCTAGACAACTACTAATCTATTTTCTATCTCTGTAGATTTCCCATTCTGGGCATTTCATATAAATGGTATCACATAATATGTAGTACTTTGTGACTGGCTTTGAATAGAACTTCTAATTTAATTTCCTAAGTCTTATTTCCTTTACTGAGTATCTTAAACAGATCGTTGATAAGCTAAAAATTTGGCTCAGTGCAGCAGCTATTTAGAACTTACCATGTATCACTGCAGTGGGCTGGAGAGTAAGTGGAAAGTCTAGGATTAGACAATTTCTTTAAGAAACTTGACTGAGAATGAAAGGAGGCCAAGGCTAGACCAAGGACAAATATTTTTAAGTCTAAAATCTTTATAGATTGGGAGGAAGAGAGCTAGTAAATAGAAAAGGGAAAATGGCAGGAGAGAGGCAATAAATAATTTATAGATCAAAGTTTTAGACAAGAGCCGAATAGACCCAGAGCACAGGCAAGGATTACCCTTAAAAAGTGGGGGAGGAGGGGGAATCATCAAAATCCACACAGTGCCCCACTTTTACCTGCCTACTGTTACCTGGCGCCAACCAGTGTTTTCCGTAAGTAGACAGCCACACCAACTGGTTCCTGTTGTGCTGCTTTTTGATTTGGGGAGAAATTATGAATGCATATAACACATTTTTCCAGGGTGGAGCAATTTTACATTCAGGGATACTTTAGTGGTTAAATATGTGACTTTATGATTATGTTACGTTTTATTTTGTTTTGTTTTTTTCCATTTAAAAAATATATATATCTTTATTGATTTCAGAGAGAGGAAAGGAGAGTAAGAGAGAGAGATAGTTTCAATGATGAGAGAGTCATTGATCGGCTGCCTCCTGCACACCCAGACTGGGGACCGAGCCCCCAACCTGGGCATGTGCCCTGACCGGGAATCGAACTGTGATCTCCTGGATCCTAGGTTAATGCTCAACCACTGAGCCACGCCAGGCCAGGCTATGTTGCGTCTTTTTATATTTATTGAATATATGGCCAAAGCCATGTAAGAGCTCTTGTGTCGGGCATCTCAGTGGACTCTCATAGTGGCCTTGAGAGGTCAGTGACACATGTCATCCCCACAGGTATCAGCATGATGGATCTGAGGTACTTCAGGATGACATACTCTTGGAGGTCACAGACGGCACCAATTCAGTAGAATTTGTTCTACACATTGAGGTGGGTAGAAAGTTTCCTCCCTGGTTCATATAGAAATAGAACATCTGATTTGGAAGCTTCTTATAGTCCCTGATAGAATTTAAAACACACAGACTCCAAAGAAGAATATGCCTGCTTACATCTGTCAGTGTCTCAGGACAGGCAATAGACAGCAAAGTTGTACGGGTGAAATGGGCAATCTGTTTCTCTCTCCAGTCCATTTAAAGATAGAACTGCTCTGACCTCAAATCCATAAACTTAACTTAAAAAGCAATTGGTTTTATGTATAAATTATTTCTAATATTTTTGGGCTGTAATACTCAACCTGCAGCTGGGCAGGTTAGACTGGCATCACTAGAGTTTTCTCTGTAGTCTGGAAGAAGCTCTGTCTGTATATGCGTAGTATCCCTTTGTGAATTTGCCTGAAGTGTTTTTAAAATGATAATTTCTCCCTTTTTGACAAATGAGGAAAAATATTCACTTGAAGGTTGAGTACATGCCAAAAGGCCTTATGGGAATCCCCAAGTTTCACTTTTGAGTGACCACCCAAGTCCATAAGCATAACTCATAGGATTTGCAGGTATTTATAGTTAGTGACAAAGGAAAGTCTTCAAAAAGACTCATCATGGTCCTGGAGGAGCCACTAATTATTCTTATTATACGAAGTTCTATTTCTGTTTTTGAATTTTGTCAGATTTTTGTGATATGAAATTATTATTTGTGATAATAACAATGTGTTTGTAAGATATTTTATAGTTAATAATTAATTAAGCCCTAACATATGGTGACAGGAGAAGATTTGACTTCGGGTCCTGGGACACACAGTGCAATATACAGATCTTGTAACATAGAAACCCACACCTGAAACCTATATGATCATATTAAAAAATGTCACCCCAATAAATTTAATTTAAAAAAGAAAAATGATAACTAATTAAGAATGATCACATCCAGCTAGTGTTTTAAGAAGTAACAGGGGAGAAATTATCCCCATTTTATGTTGAAGGAAGTGTAGGTCCAAGAAGGTTCCGTGACTTGCCCAAAGTCATTATCTTGACTGTATAGACCTGGGCTGGCACCTCCACTCTCGTAGTGAGGCCAGTGTTCCTTCCTACTCGCCACTGCCTCAACTGTACATTACCAGGTGATTATAATTATCATGTGGCCAAGATTTCCTGAGTATTTATCCCTGCCAGTCACAGTGCAGAGCCCCTTCCTTCCATTTTCCCCCTTAATCCTCATGAGGGCCTTGAAGAGCAGCATGTTATTTTAGCTTCAATAAGAAAAATATATTTCTCACTGGCAGACTTTTATATAGAGAGAAAGCTTTTCTGAGTTACTTTTCCTGAAAAGCAAATTTTAGGTGAAAAAATCCAACCCTACCTATTTTCTATGGACAACCATCTTCTTATTAATGACAATACGCAATGCATTTGGGGAAAACAATGTGTTTATTGCTCTTTTTTAGACAGAAGGGCATGGCTTTTGGAAGGCAATCAGAGGCACAAGCAATTTTTGGAATATTATGTGTGATTTTTTTTATCTAGGAGGAATGTTTTAATTCTGTTGCCTTTGGACTTTATTATTCATTTGAAGCTGAGGCTATTGTGTGAGCTACTGCAAGATGGTCGTTGTGAATGTATTGGTGAGATTCATTGATTGAGTCAAGAACAATAATAAAGAGGGTCTTTAATGAATCCACTTAGAGGATTTGAACAAAGATATTGTTTCCTAATAAGTCAATAGAAAATAGAATATTTTCCTTTTTTAAACTTTGATTAAACAAATAAGGCTGGGTTTCTATCACCCCATCCCTCTATACAGTAAAGGAAAGTGTCAACATAATTTCATGTATACTTGTTGTAGAGTTTAATGACTATTTAAATAGCAGGGTAACCAGGGCATATATACATGGTTACATTTATTTATTTATTCCATAAGTATTTAATTAGTGTCGTCTATATGCCAGGTCCTATCCTAGATGCTTGGGATATGATGATAAACATGACAAATAAAGCTTTTAGGCAAGGGATGTAGGCAGACGTTAAAAAGATTATCACTGAAGTAATTAGTCAAAATATGCATGTGTTCTACAAATAAATGGGGTGCTAAAAGAGAATAAATAATAGAAGTCCCTACATGAGTCTGAGTTGTCAAGGAAGTTTTCCCTCTGGAATTCACATGTAACCTGGGGGAGGAGATGGACGAGCAAAGAGCTGGGGGCAGAGACAGGATGCAGAGATGGTGCAGACACCTGAGATGGGAGGAATGCAGTGTTTTGGGGTGAAATGGGAGTGGAGTGGCAAAGGCACCCCATGGCATGAGATGAGGCCAAAGGTTTCCTGGAAGCGCTGGGAAGCCATTGAAGGTTCCCACAGGGTAGTGACTTGATGGGGGCGATGGGGGCCAACTTTTAAAAGATCCCATTGGCTGGAGTATGGGGGAGGGAAATGTAGGGCTGAGAGTATTCACAGGCCGGACTTGATAAATAAACTTGCAGCATCCACCAAGTTGCTGTTGTGAACACAGAGGAGGCATGTCCTACATTTCCATTTAGAAGACATAATGTTTTCAGATTTCTCCATCATCTTTTCAAATTCTGAGAGCCAGTGTGAGCCTATGTTGCTTTCCTTTCCCTTCTGCTCGGAGCTTTATTTTCATGACAGTAAGAGAACAATGTTGAGTCAAGTTGAAGCCTGGCATTGATTTGATGGTTATGGAGTTTCAGATTTAGCTGAAAATGTTTGACATGCAGCTGCTGCTTATTGTAGGTCCAGAGAAACTTCCTGGGTGGCAGGAAGTTGAGGGTAGAAGAAAGCTTTGTAATCACTAAGTAATTTGAAGTATAAATAACTTTGATGTGGGAAATGTAAATGCATCAGACGGCAAGGACCAGACTTCCTCGAAATATGTGTGAATTTAATGAAGGAGAACACGGGCCTTGGTGAAGGATGCTTTAGATCACATTTATATTTCGTCTGCCTGGAAACAAATGGGAGATTGGAGTCTCAAACCATAACTGTACCCTTCCATTCCTACCTAAAATGTCCCTCATGTGGGTCATTTCTTACAAGATGGTTCATATGGGGAAAGTTAAGATACAAACTGCTTGGCCAAATTCCATGGCTATTGTTTTATGTGTCAGGAAGATTGAAAATGCCTGTCATTGTGACTATGAGCTATGGGTTACCAGTTGGGCTCTTTGTCATTGCTTTCTTGTTCTTGAAAACATGCTGTTTTCTTCCTACTTAGGTGTTCCCCGTCAATGATGAGCCACCGATCCTAAAGCCTGACCTCAACCCCCGGATGCATTGCTCAGAGGGTGCTGAGGTGGTCATCACCTCTGAATACATTTCTGCTACTGACGCGGACAGTGATGACATGAAACTGATGTTTGTGATTTCTCGGGAACCTCAGCACGGGGTGGTGAGGAAAGCTGGGGCCACAGTGGACCAGTTCTCTCAGGGAGATGTCATCTCAGGGGCTGTGACGTACAAACATACAGGTAAGTGACAGCACTGTGACTAGTTTTGAGTGAGGGAATGTAAGTCGCAGGGCAGAGTCTTAGCCCCACTCCTTACTATAGGCTCCAATGATCCAACAGTCTGAGTGCTCGCTTCTGGAGAAAGCAGCAGCAGCAGCCTGTATCCCATTGCTCAGTAGGGTCACCATCCTTAGAAGGATTTCTGATCTCAGTAATATAGTGAATTTCAGAGTAGAAAAGGAGGAAGCGTTACTGCTGCTCTGTTCATGACGCTCGCACATAGATCTTCAGTCTCTCTGGGGTCATCCTCACCCCCTTTTTGGTCAATTGGACAATGACTCTATTTGACCATCACAGCCTCTGGGTTCATAAATCATGACATCATAGCAGAAACATCTGAAGTAAACTCCTGAAGATAATTACATTATTAATTTTAGAAGTTTACTGACCACCGTCTAGTTGCTAACAAGTAACTAACCTGCCTTTTAAGTTTCTGAGAAGCACAGATGAAGTCTTAGGCTTTGTGTGACTCGTCCACAGCACACGGCAGTGGTGGACACAGATGAGAGACACAGCAAATGCTTGATGATTAGTGTCAGGCTTACGTTTCCGGCATCACATTATATCTTTACCCAGGTGGCATGTGTTCCCATGTAAAATGTTCAAATAAGGGAGATATTTATTAATTCACCATCTGATATCTGCAAGGCACAGTACTAGGCACTGTCAGCTACAAAGGAGTATAATCCAGACCCTGTTGGGAAGGACTTTTCCTTTAAATGAGTAGACGAACCCATTCACATGCAAAAATGACCCTGTGATACATCCGCACTTCATCACCCCTTGCACATCTGAATTCTGGATTGGGGACACTTCCTCAGTAATGACACCATATACTTCCTAACTCCCTTTCATTGCACTCTATTTCCATTCCATATTTACTCACCCGTATGCCTCGCTGACCTGTACATTCCATGAGGGAAGTACGATTAGATACGTAGGCCAAGGGGGTGGTAGTGGAAATAAGAGGTATCAGAATTCAAATCATTTTCTTATTTGAGGAGATATAGAGAGAATGCAAGCAGTGAGGGGTGGGGAGGGAACTCCAGGAGGGAGGATTGAGATAGCTGAAAAATAAATTGGAAATGGGAGAAAACATTTGGAAATAATATTTGTATATGTACTTTGGAAAACAGTGATGTATTAGGATACCAGTTGTCTCTTGCCAGTTAGTTAGTATGGCACATTTTAATCACTCCCAGACAATTTTTTTTCTTTAAATGGTATCTTCTTATCTTTTTATCTATGTTTAGTCTTAGGTAAGGTTTATTTAGTTAATTTCTTATCCTGGGAGCATCGTCCAGGTGCTTGATGTCTTTCAGTATCTCTCAAAAGTTCACAACTAGGTACTTCTTTTATATTTCCCCAGTAGATTTCAAATAGGCTGGCAGAAAGGGATCCAAAGACCAACGATTATTGTTTGCTACATAATTTTAACATCTTTGGCGGGCTCATGAAGCAAAGGTAAATTAGTGAGAGATGAATGTGTTCTTCTCTCCCAGTGCCTTGTTCCAGGTGCTAAACAACAGATATACACATTTATAAATCTCTTCTAATGTAATAGCCGTGTAAGGGGCTGTAACTAATTGTTTCATAAGATCTAGAAGGACATTGGGACAAATTATTTCAAATGGATTTTCTCTTTTTGCTATGTTATTAAGTTAGAAGAAAAACTATATTCAAAAGGTGTTTACTTTTTTAAGTATTATGTTGTTTTATGATGTTTATTTAATTACTCAATCGGTAGTTATTTCACACTTTGCCAAAATTTGTATAAAGAACCACAGTATTGTAAGATCTGGGTTCAGTGGCCTAACTCTTGTCTACATATTGGTTATAAGGCCCACCTGAGAATAATTTTGTCACCATTATTATATTTGCTTTCTATGTTACGTTCATAATACATGCTTACTGCAGAAAAATTGGAAAGTATGGAAAACTATTCTGAAGTTTTGAAAAAATCACCTTATTTACTTGTCAAAGAATCGCTGTTGAACATTTCAGTATTAAAGTTTTTTATTTCCTTTTCTAATCATAATTTTTAGCATAGTTGCAATCATGTTGTATCTACAGTTTTATAAATTACCTTTTTCATTTAAATTATCACCAAAACGGTTTAAAATATTTATTAGATATTAAAAGTGATTATAAACATAAGCTTAATAAATGAATAATAGTTTATGATATAAAAGCACATTATTAATTTGCTATTCTCCCAATATCAAACATGAAGTCATTAAATAATTTTCTCTTAAATACCACTATGATTAAGAGTTTTAAGTATAAATCCCTGTCCTTAGACTATATTTTATTTCAGGGTAAAGAATTCTTCCACCTGGGTTGGAGTATTTTCGTGGCGTGATGTTCAAGCTGCTTTTCCAGCTCTTCCTGAAAATGTTTCCTATGCTTCCATTATATTGAAGTTATAGTTACCGAATATACTGCATTTGCTTTTTTGAAAAGCTGTCTTCCCTTCCTGGAATGATTTTTCCATTTCTCTTTCTGATTCCCTCTCCCTATAGGTTCTCTTTCCCAGATTCCAGGTCTTTGCCTTACGTAACGCTCAATACAAAGCCAGGAATGTTATCTGGAAAGACTTCTCTGACTCTCTGGCATGTGTGCCCTGCCCTCATGTCTGTGTCAGCCAATACTCTCATCTTCTTCACCCTCGGCACCTTGTACAGATCAGGCTGAGATATATGTATTTTCCATTTGATAGGTAAAAATTGGCTCAGTGGTGGCAATTTCATATAGTTCCATTTAATACACACATCTGTGATATCCTAAGCAAACTGCATTTTTTTCTATAATTAGACTGTCAGTGCCTGACACATAGTAGGTCTTTTGACATTTGACATTCTTTTGATATTTTCAAAATGTCTTCCTTTCTTCACTAAAGTACCCAGAGCACTAATTGTCACATATTAGGCTTTACATATTTAATATATATTTATTGAGTGGATGATGAATAAATATACTTTAAGCCAATTTGATTTTTATGTATATTAATAGTTGATAGGCCTCTTATCTGTTACTTTTTCTAAGATTGAAGGCTAGCTGTTTAATTCTAATTCTCTCAACTTCAAGACTATTTTTCCTTAAAACACGTTTCTCATTATTTAATCATTTGTCTGCTCAATAGTATCATCTCTGAATTTTTTCTAGTCTTTTTTCAAACAGGAAAAATAATGCCAAGCACCACACTCTAGAGATGTGCTCCATGTGTCTTGTGAAAAAGCGATGCTGTTCTGATCTTTTGTGCTCCAGTCTCATTAAAACTTCTAGCACAATTGCCTCTCCTTTGGCACTTTCAAAGTAATGCATGAGAGGTACCAAAGCATGCCTGGTGAATTTTCTGTCCCCCGGATAGTGAACACTCGCACTTCAGTGCTGTTAGTAACCCAAGAGCTGATTGTCCTGTTCCCTGATAAACTACCTAAGCTTCCCTCCCCCTCCCTACCTAAGTGGGGGTATTTTGAAACTCATAGGTGTACGCCCTAAAGAGTGAAAAGAAAGTGAAAACAAATGTCACTTCTTCCCCAGGTGCTGTTCTTGTTTTGTTACTATCTTGGCTATTGCATAAGGAGGAAAATACCAGAACAAATGACAAAAATGTGGATTACCTTTGTGCCTCACCTAGCCACGTCCTTCTGTTTCTTGGAACACTATGTGGTTGATGCTAATGGGCAGACAACTACCAAAGGGACAGGGGTGCCTCCTGCTCTTCCTGAGGTGGTCCTAACACCGAACAATTATGAGGGAAGGATGAAACCGTCACTCGTCCAGTTTCATGTCTGTTCCCTGTTAGCCCCGTTTTGCCCCTCTGTATGGTGATAGGTATCTGGCAGGGATCTCACCGAAGGCCCCAGATGGGCAAGCATTTTTGCATTATTTTCATGACTCCATTTAATTTCATAATGATAAAGTTGAATTTCGCATTTTAGCCACGTAGGTTCCTTTCCTTGACACTCTGTGCTTGTAGAAGAGGTTTGAGTAGATTTCACCTTGGCATTCTATATTTTTAAAAAGTCAGATCTCAGCTACAGTTGTGTCTTCCAGGTGGTGAGATTGGCCTGGCGCCTTGTTATGACACCATTACGATAGTGGTTTCGGATGAAGAAGCAGGTCCTTTTGTGAATGGCTGTTGCTACAACGGACCTCATCCATCTGTTCCTCTTCATGGGTCCTTTCCGCTGTATGATCTCAACATCACAGTGCATCCAGTGGACAACCAGCCGCCTTCAATTGCAATAGGTGACAATGATTTTTCTGTTAAAAGTCTTGTTATCTCACCCAGTCTAATACCCGGGGTTCAGTGAAATAATGCACTTAACTTATAGTCAGAATAGAAAACCGCCATATAGAACTGCCTCTAGTAATTGCCTTAATACAAATACAAATTTATGGAAAATCCCAGATCTATAAAATGTTATAGGGCAAAATAATTTACTTGTTTAAAAATTTAGATAATTCTGTATGGAGAGAGCATGCAAGTGTGTGCATGCGAGTGTGTGTGTGTGTGTGTGGCGTGTTGGAATGAGGACAGCATTGGAATCCTCAAATATTCTGGTTTTATTTCACATGGGAAAATACTATATGCCTGCTGGAGAGAGAGAAATTTATTTTATCCATAATAATTGCTATTAGAGCAGAATGAGTATACCAGAGAGACCATTTATATACATTTAACCTTATTTGCTTTTTAGAAAGTCATCTCTTCATAAGCATTATGTATATGTTCCGTCTCTCAGAAAAAAAATACAAGCATATGTATGAATGTTATTGAAATTTGCAAACTATCTCCCAAGCAATGTTCTGGAAAGAAAGCATTGTCCCTACAGGATAATTAAGCACCAAGGCATGAAAAAAACGTTGGTTATGAGCAATTCATAATAGCTTGCAGGCAATTAACAGTCTGACAAACAGAGGTAACAACTGATCTTGAAGAGTACATAAACCACATTTAGTGGCTTATCATTAAAACAGTTTGGCAATTCTTATTTTCATTTGTCACTGCTATAGAGACGCAAGGGAAATCAGAGTTCCTTGAGAATGACCTAAGGGCTGTACTGGAGCGTTTAGTATTTCTGCTGTCTTTCCATTATTGTCTGGCTTGCTTGTACAAGACAAAAAATATAATTCCATAAGTCAAATTAAATTCCACCCATTACCCCTGAATATTTTCACTGCAAGGAGAATTATGCCAAAGGAAATAAACATCTCCCATGGAAGTATATTTGCATAGGAGAGACTTCTCTGAATTGGAATTTCAATCACTCCCTTTGTCCTCACTATTCTGATTAGAGGATTTCACGCTAAGTCATAATTGTGCTATTATTTGTATGCAGGTACCATGTTCGTGGTAGATGAGGGTTTCTCAGCAGCCCTCACCATTAACCATTTGTCAGCCGCTGACCCTGACACTGCAGCAGATGACTTGGAGTTTGTTTTGACTTCCCCTCCCCAGTTTGGCTATCTTGAAAACACCCTCCCTTCTGTGGGTTTTGAAAAAAGCAATATGGGCATAAGTATAGGTAAGTCAGTTTCGTGACCAGCAACAACTCAACCTGTTTATGGATCTTACTGGCTCGATCAGGCTCAATAACTGGGTAGGGATTTAAAAAAATGTTGAAAGTACCATGTACATTTAAGGAATTGTTATAACTGATACTTTTGAATATTATTATTTTTCATTTTAACTTTGAAATTTCCCATGCATGCAAGTTTACTTCCAAATAAATGGAAATTTCACTTACGAAAATGAATAATTTCTAGGACTCTAAGGTACAGCTTGGGGACTGTGGTTAACAATAGTCATTGTATATTTAGAAGTCGCTTTGAGAGTCTCCTTTCCTGTTCTCACAGCCCCAACCACAAAATGGTAATTATGTGAGATGAATGATGTGTTAACTAACCTTATTGTGGTATTTTTAAAAATTACATGATTAAACCCTCTGTCAGGAGAAAACTAATATATAAACAAGAAAACTGAAGCCCCAGGAGAGGTTATGTAAGTCCATAAAGGGTAGATTGTCTGCACAGCCCACACTCAACTCAGCTCATGGCTTAGCAAACATTTGGCTCCGTGTCTTTACCCTCTGCCAGAGATGGTACAGGGACTTCCTTAGTTTCTGGTGAAGGCAGAGAAATGGCCTCTTAAATAGAGCAATGCAAGAACTGCTCATACAGAAGTTGTTTTAATCAAGAGAAGGTTTCATTGACGCACGTATATGAAGAATGGTTATGAAGTCCCTACACATCCTCATTAGCAGTTATTACCCTTCTGTTCTCCATGCAAATTCTAACCCTTCGTTAGGATTTATGGATATCAGTTTTTCTGTTGACAGTTGACAGTCATTGTAGCAGCCCCTGATAGCTGATTCTTAGGTCAACTGCCATGATCTCTTGTTAAAGGATTAAGGACTAGTAGCTTGGAAAAAATGCTTTTCTTATTTACCGGCTTACTCTTGGTGGGTTTTAGCTTCATTTCAGTGGAAAGACATGAAGGCTTTGCATATTAACTATGTGCAGTCCAGGCACCTGAGGATGGAACCCACGGCCGACCAGTTCACGGTGTATGTCACAGATGGGAAGCACCGCTCCTCAGAGATACCATTTTACGTTATAATCAACCCCACAAATGATGAAGCTCCTGACTTTGTGGTGCAGAATATTACTGTAAGATCAGAATTTTCTGTTTCTCTCTTATCATTTTCTGATTTTTTTTTACCTCGTTAATTTACACTGGCTCAAGTGTACTTAATACATCAAGTTGATAAAGAGTGGGGATGGAAGTAACAGATGTCATGTAATGCACTCACTTGAACAATATTATTCTAATAATCATGATGATAATAATAATAACTGCTAACATATAGCAAATGCATGGATGCAATTATAGCTGCATATATATATCATAAATACTTACTAGGTTGTGGGTAGTATTCCAGACCCCTTACATGTATTTTTATTTAATCCTCACAATAGGCTTTTAGGGTGATGGTATTATTATTGCCATTTAGTAACTGAAAAGGTGAGGCATAAAGAGGTTAACTAAGTGGTCCAGTATCACAGAGCTTGTAAGTAAGTGGCACAGAAGGAATTTGCACCCAAGTAGTCTGTCCACACCACACCGTCTTCACGAGTGCTATAATGGCAAAGACTCTTCACTCACAAACTACAGGCATCTTTTAAAAAATATAGCTACTTATAAAAGTATATGAAATAAAAAATACAATTTGGACCATTCTTTTTATGCAGTTTTTAAAATGTTTTTATATATTAATATTTGTTGCCCAGCTGGTGTGGCTAAGTGGTTGAGCATCATCAACCTATGAACCAGATCATTGTTCGATTTCCCATCAGGGCACCTGCCCCAGTTGCAGGCTCTATCCCCAGTAGGGGGCGTGCAGAAAGCAGCCGATCAATGACTTTCTCTCATCATTGATGTTTCTCTCTCTCTTCCTCTCCCTTCCTCTCTCTGAAATCAGTAAAAAAAAATACTAAAAAATATATATAAAAAAAAACAAACAAAAAGACACGTTTGTTAGTTTTCTTTAAGAATTTAGATATATATAGTTAAAATGGCCCATAATATCACCCCTCAGATAACACTTGTTATCTTTTAAATAATAATAATAAATGTATGTTATTAAACAAGTTAGAATGTTGACACACATATACAGTGAAATATGAAATTCTCCCTTTTCAACAGCTACTACCCATAAGTCATTCTCCATCAATTGAGATTTTAGTAATTAATACCACCAAAAATGTCTATGCAGTGCCAGTGATGTTTATGTGTGTGTGCGCGATTTTTCTGTATGTTTTTACTTACAAATCAGGGACCATATTATACCTATTGTTCTCTACTTTAAAGAATAACTAATTATGTATGTTGAAGAATTTTTTGTGCCAGCATAGAATTATTTATAAACACTTCCATTTTTTGTATATGATGATTTAATCCAGACATACATATAATAAGTTCTGATTAAATGGATGAGCCCAGACTTTGGAATAATAGGAAGTTGGGTATTGCTATTTACTAGTCACAGGGTTTGGGCTAAGTTATTTCTCTATGCTTCTGTTTCCTGATGTGCAAAATGTATAGCAAATCTTCTTAGGGGTAGCCATGATGATCAAGATGTTCATGCACGTAGTTGATTCAGTAAATAGGTGCCATTTGGATTATTGTCATTGTTATGTTTGTCATCTTTTTTCTGACCTTGACCAGACCAAATATTACCTATTTTGAAACCATTACCATAACTTATTTTTCACTAAAAATCATCAGATTCTAAATGTAAGAGTCTTCCTTTGATTTTGTTTTCCACTGAATCTTTATGGTATATGAGAACTGCCCCACTGTGAGATTTGAGTGCCAGGTACTTCCTTTCCCCTTCAGTTGGAACATGGATTTCTCTGAAGCTCACTTATGTAATTAGGAGACAGAAAAAAAATCTATAAATCATTTCTACTCCACCTACCTCTATTGTCTTGTATCTATCTAGGATTTAGGGTTGGGGTTTCTGAACTAATTAGGCCACTGAGAAATAGTCCCTTGCTCTTCTCTGAAAGTAAGCATTCTTTCTACCCGAGCATTCCTTAGAGAAACTATTGAAGAGTAACAGATGTGGAGCCCTGTGTGTTATTAGCAGAGCTAGCTTTAAGCTACAAGTGATTTTTAAAAGAATAGTCATTTACTTTTCTTTTCTTTTCTTTTCTTTTCTTTTTCTTTTTTTTAATGTTTTTTATTGATTTTGGAGAAAGAGGGAGAGGGAGAGAGAAACATCAATGATGAGAGTCATTGATCAGCTGCCTCCTGCACGCCCGCTGCTGGGGATCAAGCCCGCAACCTGGGCATTTGCCCTGAATGGGAATCAAACCTAGATCTCCTGGATCATAGGTTGATGCTCAATCGCTGAGCCACACCCAGCCGGGCCATTTTTTTTTTTTTTCCTGTCAAAAAAGTATATTTATTTTGTAGGTAGCTGGGCTTCCATCAAGTTGTATGCAACGTGCAAAAAAAGTGAGGTTTTAGTTTAAGTTATAATCCATTTCAAATCTGTCTACTAGTGAATATGTGCATTTTGTGTATATTGATCTAAACCTTTTATTTATAATCTCAATAAACAATTAAATGGGCCAAAAAAGAATTCCACATTTTTTCAATAAAATTTCCCAGTCATCTTGTGAACTGATTTACCGTTTTTGCCATATAGCGAGTCCGGGAATCCCAAGCTCTATGAAGAAGGAAATTAGAACATATTTTTAGGTTGCTTTATTAAATTTCTTGGAAAAAAAGACAAGTTACCATCAAAGATGATTTCGTAATTATATCATTGTGCATTAAATTTTGATGCCATCTTCATTCTTAATAAGTAGGGCTAGATTTTTTTTTAAAAAAGCATAATTTTAGCCCAGGTATCAGATGTGACAAGTGATTCTTCTTTAGGCAAATTTAGTGAAAAGTGGTTGCAGGAAGGCTCCCTTTAAAGTCAATAGGAGAGACTGAAGAGAATGGGCATTTTCACAAATTTAAACCACATATATATTAAGGCTAAAATGCCCATTCGGCCATAACGACATTCCTGGTCTCTCCACCCTTTTGCACTTCTTATTTACCCATATTTAGTGCACTAGATGTTTTCTTCCTTGAGTTATAATTATTGATGGACAGGCCTTCACAGTTCCATCTAACATAGATTCTTTAGAATATTTATATTCCCCACAAAATGTAGCAAAGGGACATTGCAGATTCCCCATAAGCAATGTTAAATCGATACACTTTTAAATTATATCTTGCTGTATTTCAAAATAGAAAACAAATATTTTTTATTTTCTTTATTCTTACTGTAAGAAAAAGAAGAGCAAGACAGCTAAGTACCATGTGAAGTTCTAAATGACTAGATCCTACATGAAATAAAAAATACTCAGTTCTGTTTGTGCTTAAAGGAGTAGGAAGCCTGACGTGGGCTGTGAGATTGGGGGAAGGTAGTTCAGAATAATTAGAAGTGTGAAGACTGGGGAGAAATTCTGGGGAAGGACCCAGAATTAGAATTTACACTGCAATGCATCCAGAAGCACCCTCCTCAATTGTTGGTTTCAATTGAAGTACAGAAGTTTTTCCTGTAATGACAAAAATTAAACACCAAATATGCCCAGTGTGTCTAGCAGATATTTGTGCCGTTTCTAAAACAGAAACATAAGAATTATAAAAGGAACAAAGTCCAGGAGGTTAAAGTCACAGACTAGGATCTGAAGGTGAAGGGTCTGTCTACGCTTAGTTTTACAAGTGAACTTCTCTGTGACTTCTATAAAGCAAATGTCTTTCGTTGCCTTTTCCCCAACTTTTGAATTATGAAATTTTATACACACACACACACACACACACACACTCTCTCACACACACACAAACACTCTCACACATACAGTCTCTCTCTCTCTTTCTGTCTCACACAGTATCTTTTGTCTATCATGGAAATGATTAAAGTGTTTTAAAATCTTCAGCAAAAATAAGAGAGAGATTAAAAGATTTATTCTTGTCTTCTAAGATTATGTTAAACCAGCAATATTTCGGACTCATTACACAGAAATCTCATGGAAAATTTGCAACAGGATAAATTAACATCATTTCTTTCGAGCAGGTGGCCAAAAGGCAGACCAGTTTGATCTGCACGCAGCTGACTTTTCTGACTTGTGGTCGTTCAGGTGTGCGAAGGTCAGATGAAAGAGCTGGATTCTTCCGTCATCAGGGCCGCCGACCTGGACGTCCCCGAGGACCCCTTGCTGTTCCGCATCATTCACGCACCTCGCCATGGGCTCCTGATCCACGGCGCGCTCAGCGAGGACTTTCCTCGGCCTGAGCAGCCCGCCCGCCCCGGCCAGAAGCACAAGCTTGTTCACAACTTTTCCATGGAACTTCTCAGAAACGGTATACCGCGTTCCTCTTTCATTTGTTTGGTATTGCCTTAATAATTTAACCCGCAAAAGACATTAATAAATCACAGACACATGAAGTAAAGAAATGGCATTTACCTACTTTATGCATTTACCCCTCAAGGATTTTCTCTTGGCTCTGCATTAATGTAGGGCATGAAGATCCAGCTAAAGATAGTGGGTAATTGGAAAGGAAACAAAATGTTTTCTTTCACTTTTAGAGCATCAGTAAAAATTATATATGTGATTTTTGGTATTTTAGCTCAAGCTTTTAATGTCATAATTAAAAATTCCTTTTTAAAACTATTGAGATCACGGAACTAAATTTGAAGCGATTTATCTGCCAAAATTTCCACATTTGAACCATATATATAATAATTTATTATTCTTTGAGGAGATAATTTCCTCCCTAAGGAAATGACACATTGGAATAGTAGCCTGAATTATCTTTTTAATTACTCATTTAAAAAATCGATCTGAGCCCATTTGCTATATATAAAAATACTTTTAAATCTTTGAGAAAAGTGTGTGGTTCTAGAATTGCTGCCGACTGGCACCCTCCTTCCTGTCTTCATGTGTCGCTTCCCCAGCCTGGAGGGTCCCCCCCTCCTTTGCAGGGCTGGCCAATTCTGGGCCTTCAGAGCCTCCTCGCAGCCCACCCAGACCTGCCAGCCATGCCTTTTCTGCGCTTCCCTGTAGCACTCGGCCAACGCTTCCCAGTGCCTTTTCATTCCCCCACCTCCCCCCAGGAGAATGTAAGCTCTCTGCCCCAAGGTCAGTTTTGTAACACTTGTATAATGTAATTTCATGTTTGAATATGAAAGGTTAATTCACACACTTCTCAGTTTTTATCAGTTGCAAAGATACAAATTCTGGAGCTTAAATGATATTACCAAATAAAGCCATGTGTAGCAAATAATACAATATAACACAGACAAAAGGAATAATAATTCAAGTTTTACTCTCAAAAAAGTCAGTTTTAAAAAAATAACATTCAGTGGTTACTGTTAGGTTAAATAATTATATATGTGTTGTGTGAAGTTTGTACTATACAATCATTTTAAAGAAAGAAATAAAAGTTGTTCATATAAATTAATATTTTAATATTAAATAAATTAAATATTAAATAAAAATAAATTAATATTTTAATATTTATCTCAGAGATTAGATTTTCACCTCTATTTTAGTTTTGGTTCATTTATGGCTACATTTTTTTAAACTTTAGTATGTTCTCACACACATTCCCCGTCACCCAAAATATAGAACTTATAAAACTGCTAACATATTATGTAATCTGTTTATGATTAATTATTTTAAGCATCTTTTTTACTTTTAAAATATAAATTGAAAACATGGCTTGTGTTAACTACAGGTTTTCATTCTATGGGCACACTGCACTATAACTTCATACAATTGGCTCCTATTTTTAAATATGCAAATAGCTTTTAATTTCTTGATATTACAAGTTACATATCAATAAGCATTTTACATATATTTATATAACAAAAATCTTGGCATACATCTCTTAGTATTTCTTTTTCATAAATTTTTATAATGAGATTACTTGGCATTTATAATACTTTTAGGGGAGAATGGCCATGGCCACTATATGCATAGCATGCCTATTTCCTAGTCAATAATATTATTTTAAAAATCTTTGCAAATTTGATAGTCAATAATAGTCTCTCATTGTTATCTTGATTTGAAATTTCTAGGTTATGAGTAAAATTGAAACTATTTTTATTTTTATTGACCATATATGTTTCACCATTTTTGAATTGCCTGATAATGTCATTTGCCCATTTTTTCATCAATTCATATTGATTTATAAGAGATAATTAAATATTAGTGTTCTATATTTGTCACATGTTACGAACAAGGTTTTTCATATTTTATTTGCCTTTTAATTTATGTTTTTAAGTACAGAAATAAAAAATTGTGAGCCCTCCAAAGTGCTTCTTCTTTCTCAAGATTGTTTTTGGCTTTTTGGGGCTCTTTGCATTTCCATATAAATATTATATAAGTTTTAAAAAATAGTTTTAATTTAAATTTTTATTCATCTAGAACTTATTTTGGTTTTTTTACTTGAGGTAGGGACCTAACTATAATTTTTCCCAAGTAATGAGCTAATTTTCTATTTCATTTCAGCACCTTGGCACCTTTGTTCTCATGTAGTTTATTAATATATCCTTTCCTCATTGATTTTAAATAAGAACCTTATCAAATGCTAAAGTATTTAAATAGGGATTTTTAATGAACTAAGAGGATACTCTTACTATATAAAACAGTTTAATTTCACCCTGTTGCACTGATTAATGATCTCCTGTGAATACCAATGTCTTGGAAATTAAAACAATTATTTGTGACATGTTTTGGAATCGCCCAATCATATAAGAAAGGTTTACTTTCTCTCTTTTTTCCTTTTCCAGGAATGAGGCTGATGTATGTACATGATGACTCAGAGAACCTTGCTGATGACTTTACAATCCAATTGTCGGATGGGAAACATAAGATACTTAAAACCATTTCAGCAGAGGTCACCCCAGTCAATGATGAGAAACCAATGCTGACCAAGTAAGCTACCTGAAAAGAGTTCCTTTCAGATTCTCTATCAAATTCTGAGGTCTGGAAGGCTAGGTGTGTCCTCAGAGAGAAACAAGTCTTTGATTACTCCTGTCTATCACAGTTTGTCCCACCTACCCATGCACCTAGAACTTAAGTGCAAATGTTAATGTGACCCTTCTTAACAATTCTCAAATGAGCCCTTTAATTAATTGACTTTTCTCTATAATTTCTATTTAATTGTAAATAATTAAGAATGAGCACACAGTATAAAATGAACAGTATATTAAATTTTTAAACACACGAACACACATGCACCAGAGAGCAATAAATATATAGATTCAACTAAAGTGTGATAATATTAACTGCAGAAAGTCCTCACTATGGATCTGGTCAAACTTTTAACTAAGAGTGGCTGAGGGAAATATAGCAATGCCACTTTTTTTACCATTTGATATTTCATTGTCCACCAGTCCTCTACTGTGTTCCACATGAATCAATATTGCCTTGCCACCTGATGTCAAAATAATCATGTTTTTAAAATTCTGAGCTGGTATTATCGATTGTAGATAATCGTGTCTCCCTTTGTAGTTGATCAGAGTTTGACCATAGGGTACAATCTTTATCAATTATATTTCTACAGCCCCAGCCATTTCTCTTATTGTGGCAACTGTACAGAAGTGGGCAAGGTTAGAACTGTCTTCCAGTGCTGAGTGCAGACAAGTGTCTGCTCTTTGACCACTTCCCCTCCATATCCAATGGTGCAGCAGTGAGAGGCATTGAGTAGACAGTCCGAGTTTTTATCAGGAAGTGAACAACTTTCTGAAAGTGTGTAAACTCCCAAAGTCTCTTCCACTTTGCAGAAAAGAGAGCCTCAACCACGTCCCTGTCTGCAGTTCCCTTAGGGGCCACCAGCAAGGCCCTTGAAAAGCATTGTGGGAAATACTGATGATAGTATTTTGGAGGGTTGCATCTCAGACATCAGTTTGACTAAGAGTATCCAACAGAAATTTCTTCTCTAGCTGGAATGTTGGATGGGTATCCCTTGATTTGATTTATAAAATGAAAATATGAAGGATATTGCAGTA
Organism: Miniopterus schreibersii; assembly: GCF_964146895.1. Lineage (NCBI taxonomy): Eukaryota > Metazoa > Chordata > Mammalia > Chiroptera > Miniopteridae > Miniopterus > Miniopterus schreibersii. The sequence goes on along the minus strand of NC_138111.1, from coordinate 51,877,177 downwards.
TTAGGAAACCTCCTTTCTGATGACCTCACTTTACCTAAGAGGGAGGAAGAGAGGTGAAAGCCGGTGTTTACTAAGTGCTTACTATGTGACAGACATTGTATTGGATCCTTTCACGTATATTGTTTTCTTAAATCCACCAAAATTGGAATAGGTATTATTACCTCCACTAAGAAAACAGTCCAGACAGGTAAAATTAATATGACACACACTCAGATCTGTCTTTTTCTCGCTGCGGTCTTGCTATTCAACTTCCTGGGATAGCTTCACCTACAGAATCACCAAATCTTCATCCCTGCTTCAGCCCCCCCTTTCTCTTTCTTTCCTTTTTCCCTTCTGTCCTGTGGTGAGGCAGTTATACTCTAACTTCTTTCCCCTCCATAGGAGTTCTTGGGTATATCACCTCTTGCCTCCTCCCAGAATACGCTCCATGATATTTTTTCTCCTGCATCTCCAGTCTCTCCCTTTTTATTTCTTCTGCTAACAAAACATAGGGATATAGTTAGTGGCTAAGAGAGCAAATTCTGGAGCTAGATTGCCTTGGTTCAGCCACATACTGGTGGTGTGACCTTGAACACGACCTTGAACATGGTAGTGAACCTCTCTCTACCTCTTTGTCAACTTCTTTGTAAATGGGGATAATAATACACCCTCTTCATAGGGTTGTTGCGAGACCTGAATGAATTAAAATATGTAAAACTGCTGGAAAAACGAGCCAGTGCATAGTGGGAGCTCGTAAGTGTTATTATTATTATGATGATGATGATTACAAGCAGGCATCCTCATTCTAAAACTACAAAAATGACCCAGCTCCTCATTTATTTCCAATGATTTGAAAGAATAGCTCATGCTCGCTTCCTCCATTTCTGCCCACTGTCTCCATCCTCAACAGCTTTATTGAAGCTGCTCCCTTGATTCCTACCAAGTCCATCGGCTCTTCTCATCTTACTGGACCCTGCTAGGGCTTTTGACACCATTTCTTTGATGTTCCTTTTAGATGCTGTAGTGGATGCTTTGGGTTCCCTGGGTCACATCCCGCAGCCCACCTCTGACGCAGCTGGGGCTGCGGGGGCCTCGCCTCAGCGCCCACGGCCTGTGGCTCCACTTCCCTGCCTCAGGGCTTTCTCTGAAGCAGCCGGGGCACATCCAGCCCATGTCCAGGCATAGCAGAGACACCCAGGGAAGCCTTCAACCTATGGGAGCCAGCGGATGAGATAAATGTCCCAGCCTCCTGTCCTTCAGAAGGACGATTTGATACATATTTTACACGGTTCTTCGAAGGATCCCAGCAGCACTGAGCCCCAGCAGTGAAACACCCTTTGCTGCCCCTTCCTCCTTCCCTCCCTCACTCCTCACTCCACCTCCTGGTCCTGGAAGCTCTTCCCAAAGAAATTGCCTGCAAAGTTCTCGTCCTGGGGCCTCTTTCAGTGTAACTCAGGCTATGACACGCCTTCCCCTCTCTCTGCTTGTCTGTGAAGAGAACACTAGCTATGTGACAGACACTGTGTTTGATCCTTTCACATATGTTACCATGGAGACAGAGAGTCACATAGGGGCCACCGATTACCTTAATATCACCAGACTCCTAATGGCATATCATAAAAGGCCCCAGAACCCCTATGGGTAGGTCGTTGAATCCCTGTAAGTTTCTGGCTGTAAAATTAGAGCAGTGCTACCCGAACCACTTACTTATGGAGCTGATGTTGTATGAAATAAGATACTAGAAACAAAATAATTTTATAAAATAAGTTACAACAAAATTATGCTCTTATATATGCAGACAATTAGAAGTAGGTAATTACGTCATGCCATATTCATTGTTGCTGACTAATTGTCTTTTAGGACTTTTATGTGTAAAGTGAAATGAGAGCCTATTGCATGAGTCTCATCATTTTCAGTACTTTGGATATTGAATATTACTCCCTGATTGTTGAAGACTGCAAACTGGAAGAGTCATTAATGAGTATCCCCTGCTAAAGCAATACCTTCTATTTTCATATCAACCCAGACATCTTCCTTTTTACAGGAAGGCTGAAATTACAGTGAATATGGGTGAAACTCGTGTTATTTCCAGTGCTGTTCTCTCAGCCATAGATGGAGACACACCCAGGGAGAAAATTTACTATCTGTTTGAAAGGCTTCCCCAAAATGGGCAACTTCAGCTTAAGGTTAGTGGTCTTTTTACCTTTATTTTTTAAAATAACTATAGCTCATATAAATTTTCTTAATACACAGATTTCTATAACTGAATTTATTCTCAAATAGCCATATTTTGCCCAGGAGTAGAAAATTTAGTTTTCCTACTTTGGGCTTCACTCACACTATTCTAAATTTTCTTACTCAACCTGGTAAATTCAACCAATATTAAGGATCTTTATTGCTCCCTCCCCACTGGGAATGTACTTAAATTGAGGGAGGGGTGGAGGGAGTTGCTGGGGTAAAGCAAATTGCCTAGTTTCTGATGAGAATCCTTAAGATATCTTCATTCCTGTCATATTTAAAAAAATTTTTTTAAATAGATTTTATTTCTAAGAGCCATTGTTGTGAATATCAATAAAATGATATTAAAGTTTATATGAAGCTCTGGCCAGGTGGCTCAGTTGGTTGGAGCATCATCCCATACACCCAAAGTTTGCAGGTTCGATTCCCAGTCAGGGCACATACCAAGGTGTGTTTGGATCCCTGGTTGGGGCGCATGTGGGAGGCAATCTATCAATGTTTCTCTCTCACGTTGATGTTTCTCACTCCCCCCCTTCTCTAAAATCAATGAACATATCCTCAGGTGAGGATTAAAAAGAAAATTTAAAAAATAAAGTTTATATGGAGAGGCAAAATGCACAAAATAGATGGCATAATATTGAAGGAGAAGAAAGTTGAAGGACTGACACTTTCTGACTTCAAGACTTGCTATAAAGCTGCAGTGATCCAGACAGCACGGGTTTGGTGGAAGAACAGACAAATAGATCAGTGGAACAGAACAGAGATCCCTGAAACACACACACACACACAACGATTTAGCCAACTTAATCTTTGACAAAAGAGCAGAGTCAATACAATGGAGAAAAGCTAGTCTTTTAACAAATGATTTAGACCGTGTGCCTGATGCCCAACACAAATTACAGATCAGCCACTTGAAAAGGTCACTTGAGTAATCCGTCAATTGTTTGTTTGAATGGTGGATTAAGGCGAGCAGCAGCCACCACCAACCATCCCCAATGTGATTATTTGACTGAACGCTTAACTTTTAATGTCATGTAGACTCTCCTCGAAAGGCAGCAAGGATTCATTCTGTGTGGAACAGCTTGATCATCTTAGATTGTAGGTACCATAGAGAATCAGAGTGAAGAGCAATCACTGATTTAAATTGAGGTACAGCTGTGTCCTTATTTCATTCCAGAGAGTAATGAAGCAGAAATGCAGTGAGAGCTCACACGTTTGGGTGGCTTGGGGCTGAAGTGTTTTGGATATGTGGAAATCCAGATGGGTCCAGGTTCCCAGCATGGTGCCACGTATTCTCTCCCAGCTCTTGAGCGGTTCTCCAAGTCTCTCCAAGACCAGGGACTCCAGGCCTCCTGGAATTTCTCCAGGGTTCTTGTTTGCTTGTTGACTTTCCTCAGTTTCCCCACATTGAGTCTGACTCTTTATCTTTTGGGCTTGCAAACGATTTTGTCTAGTCAAAGCTTGCATTTGGGAGCCCAAGTGGGGAATTACACAGAGATGAGAGAGAGCAAAAGATATCTTTTTCTGTATTTACTTCCTGGGGAAAAATTACAAAGGAAAAACGTTAAATAGAATTACAGGCTGTCTAGTTAAAAACCTGAAAGAGAATGTTTTAAAAATTAAATTTGCAAATAGATCTTATGACAGAAACAATGAGCTTAATTATTACAATGTAATTAATTTTCATCCTGTGAGCACTGGAGCAGAACATACCTGTGAACAAATATCCGGGGGGGGGGGGCGCGGGGGGATTGGGGGACATCTATAATACTGTCAAAAATAAAATAATAAAATAAAATAAGATAGAATGACTAAAAGGAAAGTGGTAACACAATGAGAGGAGAGAAAGACAAAGCATTTTTGCCAGGAACTGGCAGTCTGAGGAAAAATGTGTCAAGAAAAAAATGAGTGATTTAAATTTCTGTTTCAGTCTCTTAAACCAGACAGGAAAAGTGCAAGATAATATCATATGATAAATTTTTAAGATGGCAGTTTTCTTGAGTTATGTCTAATAACTTATGGATTATTCTTGGAGAAAGCTGTGTTTTGAGAGAATAACAATAGAATTATTAATCACATACAGATTTATTATTTTTATATTTTCTAATACTCTCAGTTGTCAGCTCCCCCTAGAATAAGGACCTCTTTTAATAAAAATACCACAATTTCTGAACTGAGTTCTGTACAGAATATATGCATAACTAATGTTGACTTGCTTTATAATGATTCTGCTATTTGTAATTATACTTTTTTGCTGACTTAGTGTATAAATGTAGAGCGCAGTAGAGAGCCTGATAATTTTCTTTGGGCATTAGCAAGGTATTTTCGTTTTATCTTCTTCAGATAAACCCTATAACAAACCAGTTTGATAATACAGGTTTGAATAGTTGTACAATGATATGAACTAAAAAAATAAGGAACCCCATGTGAAACGCATTTAATATTTAAAGAATCAATTCCAGCAGCTCAATTACCCACCTGCTCTCATTAATTGGAATATTTAATCAGCTATGATTGCTTATGATAAATACCTTGCAAGTAGCATTGCTGTTGATTTGCCACATGACTGTCAAAAATCCTTTGGCTAACACCATTTTTTCCCAAAAGGCTTAAATTATTTTAATATATTTCTATGAAAGGAAAAAAATCAGGTAAAATGGTAAAAAACTGAATCTGGAGTTTCTCTGCACTATCATTTATATTGGAGGTTTTCAGGGGATATAGAAAATGTTCACCAACACAGCTTGGAAATAAAAAGCATGGGCGGCTGACTAATTCTGGCACCTTTCAGATAGGGAGGGACTGGGTGCCTCTCTACCCTGGCATGAAATGCACTCAGGAGGAAGTGGATCTGAACTTGCTGCGATACGCACACACCGGGGCACTGGATTCCCAAAACCGAGACAACTTCACCTTCTACCTCTGGGATGGCGACAACAGGTCCCCTGCCTTTGACTGTCAGATCACCATCAACGATATGGGAAAAGGTAAAAGCATTTCTACCAAGGTTGACTGGGATCAACTTTTATAACCGGAAATGAGCTGGTGCCAGCACTCCAAGGTTTTTTCTTGTCTCTCTCCCTCCTTCTCTCCCTCCCTCTCTCCCTTTTTTTCTTCCCTTCTTTCTTTTCTTTTCCTTCCAATCTTTACACCCGAAATTCCATCACTGATGATTCAATCCTTTGGCTGCTCACATACTTTGCCTGGAATCTGAGGTTCATGAGAATGGCCAATATATTTGTTACTTTTAGTTTTTCCAAAAGCCTATTGGAAATCCAGGCTTATCTAGAGCATGGCTGCATACACTACTTTAACTGTCAAGGTGTTTTGCTTTAAGTAAAAATTTGCCAAATCAATGTGTTTTATCTTCAGAAAGTGAGTTATTACTTGAAAATGGAGTTTCAAAGGAAGGCAGAGATGAGCAAGGGGGAGTGTAAGCCGTGAAGCCCAGTGCCACTACCCCATACTGGAGGATAAGGGTCATATTTCAGCCATGTATGTAGTCCAGGGTCTGTATATTCCCAGGACCAAGCATAGTCTTAGATCCTCATTACATGCTTGATTGGCTGAATGCTTTCTTTTTTTGCCTTGGCTGCCAGGAACCTCAGAGCTAAATAGGATGCTTAAGTGTAGTAAAAATCTTCCTTCATGTGCATGGTGAAATTACAGTTGTCTTGAATCTTTTGAAACAAATTTTAAGTCAGTTTGGTTGATTTTGAGATGTTTATTTTGAGCTGTATAAATAATATGTTTTATTTATTTGTTTCTTGGTTATAAAAATGTATTCTGTTAAGATGTCTAATAAGTGACTCTCAGATAAGCTAGATGTTTCTCTCTGCAAAAGTAAGACTTGTTCATCATAAGTATATGTCCAGGCAAAATGTAATACAAGTAATATATCAGGGCAGACAACTAATTAATGTGTTAGGATGGACTGTCTTTTCATTGCCTTAGCACAGTGCATTCCTGGGGAGTGCGGTCGGGTGGAGGAGGTTCTGTTCCACACAACCATCTGGGGGTTCTTTCTAGCTGGGGGATGCTTCATCTCCAGAGGCCTTCAAGTCACTCCAAAAGTGAGATATGGAGGAAAATGAGAACATTTCATAGGTGAGGCTTGGAGGTAGGGTCCTGTCTTCTACACATCCCAGTGGTCAAATTGCAATGACTTCCTATGTTAAGGGAGGCTGAGCAATAGAATCTCTAGCTGTGTGTCCAGGAAGAAAAGGAAAGGAGGCTGCCAAGTGCCTCACCAGTCTGCCTCAACTGGCATGTTATTATTTTCTAAAAGGACTTGTGAATACATTAACCTATTAATGTTGTCAGAGGTTCCGAATTTATGTTTTGTTTCTTTTTACATTGTGATGTTTTATATCTGTAGAGTGTATCTTTTTTTTTTTTCAACGTATGAATTTTCTCAAGTGACAGCATAACTTTAAAACCATGATTGTGCATCTCTAAATAAAACTACACTGAATTGTTCGACTAAATCATACCCCTAATATTGAGCTTTTGGGTTAATCCCATTTGGGAGCTATTATTAATAACACGAGGCCCTGCAGGTGCTCTGTATTTTCTGATTTGCACAGTGGCTGAGATGATGTGGGGATCTTTGAGAGAGGCTTGGAAGGACATCATCTGTAGTTGACCCTGCTCTGAACTCCGTCATTACAGTTCCTATTCTGTGCATTGAGGCAAAGCGCAGGTCCTCTTCCTCCCTTCAGATCATCTTCTGTTCTTGATGAAACTGCTTGTGGGTGGTTTTTGTTTCCCACCTTTGTTCATTCCTCTGGCTGCTTTGATGTGTTCAGCTTGACTCCCCTGAAGTGTGTAGGGCTCAGGTTTTGATTTAAAGTTAGGATGGTCATTGATACTGCATTACTCTAGTTGCACAGCATTTTCTTCAAAGCAGAGTATACCAAAAAGACCAATTTGATAATCTGAAACAGGTTTTCCCAATGTTGGCCCTATTGGCATTTGGGGATGAATAATTCTTTATTGTAATGGACTTTCTTGTGTATTGTAGGACGTTCAGCAACATCTCTGGCCTCTACAAACTAGAAGCCGATAGCAACTCCCAGTTGTGATAAGCAAAAGTGCCTGCAGACATTGCCAAATGTCCCCTGGGGGGCAGAATCACCCCTCACGAGAAGCACTGGGCTAAAGTTATATCTACTCGCTGTTTTATTTTCACTTTTTAGTTCCTCCTGGGACCAAATGTCTTCAAAATTTTATTGACCATTTGTATTTTTAAATTTAGAATTGGTTTGGAATTTACTTCACTCACATTTCCTTTTGGATATGCACCCATTTAGTGTTTAAGTATAATAAATCCCTATATATTAAAAAGAGAAAACAAAATAATACAGTGTTTAAGTTTGTGCTCTTGAGTCAGATGACTTGAATACAGATTCTAGCTCCACCTTTTATTAATTGTATAATCATTAAGAAGTTAGTTAGCATTTCTACGCCTTAGTATCCTCATTTATAACCTGGGAAATACGATAATACTCTACCTTGCAATGTTGGTGTGAAGATGTAAGAACCCTGAGGCCTGAGCCTGGCACAAAGCAGAAGCTCTGTTAGGTATGATCATTATTTTTAATGAGCAGAATTGGATTATAATCCTTAATTTGCGAAACACTGCATCATTAGTCTATGTGCGACCCACTCTGCTTCACTCACTCATACATTTAAAGATATATATATTTCCTGCCTGTGTGGCTCAGCTGTGGAGCATTGACCTAGGGTCTAGGAGATCGAGGTTCAATTCCCGGTCAGGGCACATGCCCGGGTTGCGGGCTCGATCCCCAGCAGGGGATATGCAGGAGGCAGCCGATAAGTGACTCTCTCACCATTGATGTTTCTATCTCTCTCTCTTCCTCTCCCTTCCTCTCTCTGAAATGAATAAAAATATATTAAAAAAGTAAAATGTATAATAAACACCGTGCAACCACTGTACAATTCAAGGACTGAAATATGAACAGTAACCAACATCTACCTCTGTTCTCTTCCCATCCTCTGCCCTGAATTTTGTGTTAATTTTTTTCTTGCTTTTGCTTATAGTTTTCTGGGACTTACAAAACTAACAAACGTTAGTAAGCTACATCTGTGTGGCTGCAGGTAGCTGTAGTTCATCCATTTTGCTATTGTGTAAGATTCAGTTATATGAATGGGTCACGGTTTGTTTATATATTCACTTTCCAAAAAGGCATTTGGGTTGTCGCCAGTGTTTTCAATTACGAACAGTGCCGCGGTGACCTTCCCGGGACGTGTCTCCTGGGTGCAAGTGCACGGGTTTCTCTCCAGTACACAGCTGGAGTGGCGTCTCTGGGTCAAGGTGTACGTGATATTCAACTCTTTACAAAATGATGCCAAATCACGTGCCAATGTTTTCTTCTACCAGAATCACATGAAAGAGTCTCTCGATCTACATCATCTTCAGCACTTGGCATCGTCAGACGTCTGCATTTTTGCTAATCAGAGGATTACAAGATGGCAACTTTTTGTGATGTTGATTTGTATTTCTATGATTATTGAGATTGAGCATCTATTTGTATTTTTATCGGCCATATGTGTTTCCTCTTCTGTGTAATATCTTCTCATAGCTTTTGCCTAATCCTTTCATTAATCATAGTTATATAAACCTTCTACATCATGTTAGTTTTGATTTCTGCACAGATTGGCCTTTGGTTTTTTTTTTCACCTTGGACATTTTGTTTTTTTAAATTGGGTTCTTGACCTCTTCTGCCACGTAGGTGATATTGTCATCCTTGCAAAACCACTTGTGGTGCCTCAAGGTGACAGAGGTTTCGTGACGACCACCACTCTCCTTGCTATGGACGGAACAGACAAGCCTGAGGAACTGCTCTATGTCATCACCTCCCCGCCGCGATACGGCCAGGTGGAGTACGTCCGCTACCCGGGAGTCCCCATCACAAGTTTCAGCCAAATGGACATAGCAGGACAGACAGTCTGCTACGTACATAAGAGGAAGGCACCTGTCCCCAGTGACACATTCAGGTGAGCCCCTAGGAAATGCTTCAGAACCCCTTCCCTGAATTAATGCTTAGAAAGACAAAAGGAGGGGGAAATGAGCCCTTTTCCAGCTCTGGTATAGCTGTGTTCTTCTACTACCTAGCTGTGTAAAGGTGAAAGTGCACAATTAAAATGACAGCAACAAGGCAAGAAATGATGGCTTGTTTAAAAATAAACACATAAGCATATTTAAGAGCAAGCTGTTCTATGAGAAGGAATGGGAAGACCTGAGGATGCCATCTAAAGGGAGACATAGAAAAGGAATTTACCACTCTTTTAAGGATGTGTGCCTATACGAGGGAAAGGTATTTGCTAGTAAACATTTGGCACAAGCAGATACTGCCTGTGACATAATGTGTTTGGGTAACCATATCATAAATCATGTTGTCATATAGTGGGTCTTATTTCCCCATAGAAACAACGTTGTGATTGGGGGCTGTGCACCTGTTCAAGGATTGTGTATCAAATAAATCATTGAAATGAACAACAATCTGGTGAAAAGGCAAGGATACCACATTAATGAGTCTACATTCATTTAAAATACTGAAACCTGTTTCCAGGCGCATAAAGCAGGAGAAACTCTAGAGGGTCTATCATCTAGCAGTTCTCAAAGCTGGCAAAGTCCAGGTCCTCGATAGAAACACAGGTCTTCAGGGCTAGGATAAAAACCAAGAAATCCTGGACTAGCCTTTGGGTGAACCATGGTACATATCCAACCCTGAGTTTTACCCATTAAGGAGGCCCTGAGAGCATTGGTTCATCTGTCATACCCTCAGGGATGCTGAATAATTTTCATCGTGTCAGAGTACGACCTTCACAAGAGTGCTAGAAAATAACATAAATGCAGCCTACTCCCATATTAGTCAGTGGTTCCCCATAAATAGTAAAGTGTACCAACACACTCATGTTCAGATATCATGCTCAATCCTGCATTTTTATCCATCTAAATTCAATATGTCACTATGATAAACACTGTTTAAATGTCAGTCAAGATGATTTTGGTTGCTTTTTTAGCATTTAGAATTATGATTTGGATAGCTGAACTGTTAAAAAATTCAGGGAAGTTTGAACTATTACCCTTTTTTCCCTCTTGACAAAAAGCAGATAATCATTTGATAACTATTTGATTAATCAGTATCTTCATAACCAATTCAGTGCTTGAATGTTGCTAGTCATCAACTAAATAAAACATGAGATGTGGGGAGTCCTTTCACACTGCTGCTTTTGCTCCAGAAGTGCCGTGGTATAATTGTTGAGGCGCACGCTTGGGTCAAGCACTGCCTCCGTTACTCCTTCCCCCCCCTTGTCCTCACTGCTGCCACGGGCCCTCAAGGGTCAAGCCACACTTCCCTGTGCCCCCGTTTCCTCTTCTGTGAACACGAATGATGCTCATAGTACCTGTGTCCAGGGTTGTTGGGAGGTTTAAATGAGCTGATATATGAAGTAATTAAACAATATGTGGCATGTAAGAAGAACAAAATAAGTATTAGCTGCTATTATTACTACTATTGTTGTTTTATCATTTTTTATTATATTCTTTCCTTGGCCCCCTTTTTCCCTCTGATCTTTACAATACCAAGCATAACCTTAAGGGAGGAAAGAAGTTACAATGGAGATTGTTCTTTTTTCCCCATTAACTACTGGACAGTGGTTGCTTCTTGGTTCAATCCATGTATATCAGATTCAGGGCTTTTAATTTTATGCTTGTTTCTAGAATTTTTTGCTTTCATTTGTTCCCATTCCCCCCTGGTCGGTGCCTACCACACAGTCTACTGAAGACATTAGTAACTTTATTGGAGAAACCAGTGACCCTGCTGAAGAATCCAGTGGATAAATGTGTGAAGATGTTGACAAAGGCATGTTAGGTATTAATTAGATGGTGGTGATGAACTAAGAATGAAAAACAAAATCTCCACATTTGGTGATACTGTAAAACATTCCTAAATCACAGCTATAGAAAGTCTTACAAAAGGGCACTTTAGAAATCATTTACCCCAGAAATCTCTAAATTTCTATATCCTCAAGAGAGTTACCTGGGAGATTTATAAAAATACAAATTCTCGGGCCTCCCTGCAGAGAGGTGACTTTGATAAGTCCTGACTAAGGAACCCGTATTTTTACAAGCTCTCCAGGTTTGTCTGCTGGAGTCAGGACCAGCAATCACTGCCCTGGCCCAGTCCATTGTTCTAAGTACACGCCGAGGGGTTTTGAAGACATACAGAAAGCCCTCTCTGGGTCTCCCAGAGACAGAAAATGAAGGGGCTGAATTGTTGGGGCCCTGGGCCCTCACCCCCACTTACTAATAGAGCTTTGTTTTGTTCTCTGTTTTGATAGTTTGGTTTTTTGTTTGTTTTGCACACTGGACTTTCTCTGAGCGGTTTCCTTTTAGCAGAAAGGCTGTGGTTCTGTTGCCCAAGTGCGTGATTTGTACCACCTGTAATATAAAGGTGCAGAATGAAGCAGGCTGGCCCCGGAAGAAGGAAAGGGAGAGTGAGAAACCCCCTCCTACTCCCTTTCAGTTTGCTCCATGCTTCGGATTGTTTCCAGAAGGAAGTCTCAGGCCTGTGCTGATACGTCCTGGGCAGCTTTTCAATATTTACTGTTTTCCCTTTTTAACAGACAGAGTACAAGCCTCAGGCTCCGGGCCATTGGGCAACAATATCTAGCTAGAATAAAAAACATTCTTTTCTTATATGTATGTTTGTAGTATTTATGGTGATTCCATTTTTAGTAGTTAAAAGGTTTCCTTGTAAGTGCCTTTATTTAAGTAAAAAAGTGAGATGATATGAAGCAGTATTAAGTAATAAGAGTTCAGGTAGTACAAGAAAATGGCAAAAATTAGGACTAATCTTGAAGATTAGTCAACTGGCCTGTAGGGAGAAAATAAACAACAAAGGGTGAAAGCATTGATTCAGTCCAGTCTTCATTTACACGTAGGAAAGATAATACTGCTTGGCCACCTGCAATGCATCAGGCGGTGCACTAGACACTTTTTGTACATCATTTCCTTACACCTCCACCTTGAGAGAGATGGTTCGTTCCCATTTTATGCATGAGAAAACTGAGGGCCCAACGGGCAAAGAAAGTCACCTAGACTGAAAAAAACCTGAGAATCAGAGCTGAACTGGGGCTGAGACCTCATTTTGGAGAGTTCTTTCCATGATACCTCATTGTACCAATAATTTGTGGAGAATCTGCGCTTGTGCGAAGGAACCTCCTCAACGTGCGGTTCTGATGCGCGGCAGCACTTTTGCACGTTTAGAACGGAAGAGCCCAGCATCTGCCCGGACCCGCGTCTGGATCCTGTCGTCCTCCTGACCCAGTCGCGGCGGCTGTGTTGTTTGTCAAGTGGCGCCGAACCGAAGCCGAAAGCCCGTTTTAATGAAAGTGTGATCATGGTACTTTTTAAAAATTAAATATATGCAACCAATCTAATCACCTAAATTTATGTTGCTCGCTGTTAAATCTGGCAAGAAATTTGGCTGCGTAGGGGCGATAAATTCTGTGGCAGAGGATTCCCCCCCATCTCTTTTTAATGTAAGGTATGGCAGCATTAATTAAACGGGGAGAGGGGGGCGTTTAATGATCAGATTTTCCCTTCTGCAGAAATATTTTGCGAATCATAAATTTCTCCAGCATTGTTTGGTGCTGCTGGCCTGGAAGAAAGATTTGGCAGCACTTTCGAGGACAGATGACACCAAGTGATTAGCAAGCTGACTTCAGCTGCTGGCAGCCGTGCACGAAAAGAACATGCTAATGTCCTCCATTTTGACATGCCGGCTGGACTTTTTTTTTTTTTTCCCCTGAGGAACTGGCTCTGTTTATGATTCCATTTTTATCCTTTAAATGCCATGACAGATGGCAGATTCTTCAGCCAACTCTATTGCCAGGAAATGCAGAAAGCTTGAAAGCACCATGGTAATGGTGAAATCAGACCAGGCAGGCACCCAGGCAAATCGGAGAGTCATTCCCCAAATTTCATGAGAACAATGGTCATCTTGGCTGCTTCTCAGGGAAGCACAATAAAGGGAATGAAACAAAATCGACCCCCAGAAGGAGCCGCTACCCCGATACCAGCTTCTGAGCCTGGGGGTGGGTGCCGTCGTGGCCACGGCGTTGCTGCTTGAAAACTTGAGAATATATTTGGAGGGTTTCTTTCGGGGGCGGGAGGGAATGTTGTGGAAGATCGTCTGGTTACCCTTTGCAGACATGAACGGCGCTGACCTTGCTGCTCTCGAAGGTTCTGCTGGGCTTGCTTTGCCTGGGAAGCCAACCATGACTGTTGACCCTGTCTCTCCCCGGGACAGTGTTTCTCTGCCCGTGAGTAGTTCGCATTGTCACTTGGGAGAGTGAATGATGAGCTTGCCCCCGTGGCGTTTAGAAACGGCACCCTTTTCACCGCGGGCTTACTAGCTGTAGGTCAGCGCAGACAGCTGCCTCAGTGCCCCAGCTGGGAACGCTGGCCTCGGTACACGCACTCCCTTCTCCTCCGTGGCCCCGGCCCTGCTTGCCCTCACTGCCATCTGTCTGGTGTCAGGCGGCCGCTTTCCAGCGCCGTCAGATCCCCATCATCAGGCCGAGAGGAGTCTGAGGCCTGGACCATAGACGGCTTCATTGCCCTCACAGCCGCACACTCCTAGGTTAACGCAGCCCTCCCAGGACAGAGCTGCGGGGCCTGGCCAGGCCTTGTTGGAATTCAGTCTCTAGGGAGGAGGGTCAGGGTCGGCCTCACAGTGGCCCCGGGCGAGCCCCCCGCAGGGCCCCGAGCTCCTGCCTAACCTCCTGGCTCCTAAACCCGCCTCCCGCCTGCTTTCCCCTCTCTTCTCAGCGGATATCTGACACGTTTTAATAGGGCACCAAGCCTTTATTCCACAATTAATGCTAATACTAAAGATATATGCCCCTTGGCTGAAATGTGTGCTTAAACCAGAAATGGATGGTTTAAAATTCTCCATGAGAGCACATTTTGATACAGGGATCTGGCAGGGGATAGAAGACCACTTTATGTGTGAAAGGGGGTAGAATGGGAGGCATGGAACAGGCTTCTGGGTGGGCTGAGTGGGAAAAGGGGGAATCGGAAGCTCCGAAGGAACGCCTCGCCTACTCCCTGTTTGACCCCTGGTCTGCTGACAGGCGCCAGGGAGGACGTGAACAAGTAACAGGAAGCCAACAGAAGAAAGGCATCATTCCACGGAGAGCTTTCCCTGAGCAACAGGCCGTGGTTTTTATATCTAAAAATACACATCACTTGGTCTTCGAAACTGTCCAGGTGACTAATAAGTAAACAGTTGAACACACATTTTTCTGGGTGTGCTTCTATTTTCTTTTAAAAAATATCTAATTTTGTAAATACCTCACAATTCAACAGTGCAAATACCCCATTTGCTTAGAATATATTTATTAAACATTCAGTTTTACAAAAGGAAAACTGATGGCTTTGTTTTAAGGAAACCAGGTGATTTTGCTGAATCTAAAATTCTAAAATGAATTCAATACCCTTATTCAAACTGTAAAATAATGCTGTCTATGGGGGAACAACACAGGTTATATCCTTTAGAAGTCTAAATGTGTGAAATGTTGAGACTTGCTTTATTTGTTATATTTCTTTTAGCGTTTTAAACTTTTTGGACATAGATTCCCTTTTTCTATCATCAGATTTTCCTTGTAGGCAGACTTATCAACTAGATAATTAAAAAGCCCCAAAATTTTAGCCTAGCCTGCAAAGCAAAATCTGGGTCAGCCAAACTCATCTCCCTTTACTTTCTGTCCAGCTGCTCTTCTGCCTCAGTCCTTTGCCTCAGGCCAGCTGGTGGACTCCTTGTGCTCACACAACCTGGTTCCAGGTCCCTTCATGTTCAAGAGCAAATCAACAACCCTCAAACCTTGAAGGACAAGGCACATTTTGCAAAGAATAAAGAACTTGTTAGTCAAATTTGTGAGATTAGTAAAACAAATATAAACCCCATTTCTTCTCTGGTTAAAAAAAGAACCTCCAGGGTGGGGAGGAGATAGAAGAGGGTAAGGGGAAGGATAAATGGTGATGGAAGGAGCCCTGACTTGGGGTGGTGAACACATAATACAATATACAGATGATGTATTATAGAATTGTACAGCTGAAACCTATATAATTTTATTAACCAATGTCACCCCAATAAATTCAATAAAAATTTAAAAAAATAGATTAAGTTAAATTAACCAAAATAAATAGGAACCTCCAAAGAAAATTTTTATATAATTTAATGTCAGCTAAAGTCATTTTTGAGATTTTTTTGCATATGTGAAATGTAAGAGTGTGTCCTCCATGAATATTTCTAGCAACTGTGGTACATGGAGAAAACTAATAAACACAATCCCATGATCATTTTGAAGTACATTTTTGGGGTCTATGATGACTCCGTCAATTTCATTTTGAGAGTATTGATTTCCTAACTTTTTGGAGTTTTAATAATGCATTTTGTTTGCTTAATTTCATGATATTCTCAATTCTCCTTAAAATAAAAATTACACATTAAAATTTTCTAAAGAGCATTTAAATTAGTTTCATTTTGAGATTGGCAGTGGTGGGTGTAACACTAACACATTAGGGTATCACAAACTCAAGATTGTGAGAGAGATTTTGCTTACCTTGAATTTATATCATTTCAGCTTCCTCTTTATTATTCAGCAGTGGTGCTCAGACACCAGCACTCTTTCTTAGTGGATTGCTAAACCAGCATTTATTAAAAACTCTTCAAGAGTAGAAGGTGTAGGGTTCAGCTCTGTCTCCTACCTGCCCCTTATGATCTCTACCATGTTTCTGAATCTTTCTGTTATAATTTTCTTTTCTTTAAAGCAGGGAAGTAATCCTTGTCTATCATAACTCCCACATACCTTTAAGGGGCAGATGTAGAAGCACAAGAAAACATAAGGGATTAGAGCATCACATATTTTTAGAGCTGGATGGTAGTTAGTGATCATTTGGTCCACCTTTCATTTTGCAGAAGAGAAAATGAGACCCAGAAAGAGAGATGAGTTAGGCACGATTACATGGTTCAGTAATGTGGCCTGTCCTTAAGAAATATACCCCAAATATACTAATATAGTGAATTAGTTGAATTCAGCCTACTCATCACTTGATTGAATTGGCCTCCAATTATCATTCTTAAGGTTTAGCTTATTAAATTCGCACAAAGAAAATACAATTGCAAAAGTATTAATATATAAAATGAGTGTTCACTGCAAACTAAGCAATAGGGCTAATTGGATGTGCCATTCCTATTTGGAGCAAGGAACTACACGAGGCCCCGACAAGCCTGAGAAATATCACCAGCAGCATTTGCCTGCTCAACCTCAAGAGTTACAACATCAATATTAGTGAGAAAATACTTTTGGGTGTGAAATGGGCAATTTGTGCATTACCTAGTGACTTATTTAACAGAACGATGTCCTTCTGAAAGACCCGCCCTTTAATTTTCGTTTGAGTCCCAGCACGACATATCCTTTAGTAAAGGTGTGTGTTGTTATCATTTCATTCCAGTAGATGGTGACACAAGAATCCATGCTGAAGGCTGCCTTGCCTCTCTTTGCCAGATTCATTGTCAGCAATGGACTGCAGACCAAGCACGGGGTGTTTGAGATCATACTGGAGACTGTGGACAGAGCCTTACCGGTGGTGACCAGGAACAAGGGGTTGAGACTGGCCCAAGGGGCCACAGGCCTGCTTTCTCCTGACTTCCTTCAGCTGACTGACCCTGACACTCCCGTGGAGAACCTCACCTTCCTTTTGGCCCAGCTCCCACAACACGGCCAGCTCTACCTGCGGGGGACAGTGCTGCTTCAACACAATTTCACTCAGCAGGACGTAGACAGCGGGAATGTGGCCTACAGGCACTCAGGAGGGGACTCCCGGACTGACTGCTTTACTTTTGTGGCCACAGATGGCACAAACCATGGCTTTGTTGTGGATGGGAGAGTGTGTCAAGAACCTGTTTCATTCACCATCCAGGCAAGTATGAGAAATACCCAGTTCCTTGCCAAAGAGATGCAGAAAACAACTTCAAGGAAACTTATTTCCTTCTTTCCTCCCTTCTTTCATTCAAATATGTACTGTGTGTCTACAGCATGCCTGGCACCAAGCAAGGAGCAGGCATATTAATATGAACAAAACAGATGTGGGCCCAGCGTACGGTAATGACTGACCTTGAGAGTCAGTGGTAGGTAATTCAGAAAGGGACCAAAAAAACAGGCTTTGGAGTCAGACACACCGAGGTTGGAGTTTCTGCTTTGCCATTTATTTGTTGTGTGACCTTGAGAATGTCCTTGAGCTCTTCTGATTCTACTTTTCCTTTGAAAAAATATGCCTTACAGGATTCTGGCGAGGATGCAATAAGATTAGGTGTTCAAGGCTCTAGCGTGTTGTCTGAGACATATTAGATTCTCAATATCTTGTAACTACTGTTATAATATTTAATGACACTATTATGATGGTGCTTACTGATCCATGTCATCTACTGTCATTTTAATGGTTTCCAACTAAACATATGAAAACTTACAAGGCAGCATCAAAATTACGTGTGTAATAATGAGGAGGACAGTAATTGCAGCAGCTGCTTTTTTTACCGTTAACTCTAGGTCAGACCCACTTCACAATATCTTATTTAATTCTCATAAAAATCCTCTGAGGTATGTTTTGTTATCTCCATTTTATAGATGTTTAGAAGTTTAGAAGTTAAATAATTTTTTTAAATATACATAAAAACCTCAAGTCTTTCTGATCCCGAAGTTGGTATCCTTTCTACAACCCTGTGCTGCCACATTTATGTTGACTGTGATGATGATCCTAGGAGGGCATAATGTGTTTTTCTTTTCTTAGTCAAAACACATCAAGTATGTCTGGCTCTCAGAGCCTTGAATCTGCTCTTCTTGGATGTAGTTCACCCGTTCTACACACTTCCATCCACAGCAAAAAAGATATCTCTGTCTCTTACTTCAGGATGCCTTCTGATTATGCAAAATAATCATAATTTTCCCTTGCTTTTTAGTCTCTGTGCTAGTCAGGATTCTCTGAGAAACAGAACCAATGAGATGTATATGTGTGTATACACACACACACACACACACACAGACTTATTTTCAGCAGTTGGCTTACACAATGGCAGGATCAGACATGTCCAAAATCTGCAGGACAGGCCAACAGGATGGAAATTCCAGCAGGCATTAATGTAGTCTTTAGTCCAAAGGCAGTTCTAAAGGCAGAATTTCTTCCTCTTTAAGGGACTTCAGTCTTTACTCTTAAGGCCTTCAACTGATTGGATGAGGCCCACCAACATTCTAGAGGGCAATCTGCCTTATTCAAAGTCTACTGATGTAAATGTAATTACATCTAAAAATATCTTCACAGCAACATCTCGACAGGTGTTTGACCAAACAACTGGGCATCACAGCTGAGCTCTGTTGTCACATAAAATGAACTATCGCCATCTCATTCTAAGATGGGACCTGAGTAAAAAGGTGGAGAGTCATGATGACATAGAGTGGATGCATTAAGGGTCTTTGGCACTAAGGAAGTCCAGAAAATGTAATAAAATTATGATGCACTGGGAGAAGACAAGGTATTGATATCATTGATACAGTATATAAGAAGCACTTTGTACATAGTAAAATTATTGTTTTATTTCTTATTATATTTTCATTGTTATTAGTTTCAGCTCACTCTTTAGTCTATCAAAATCTTTTTATTGACTCCTGACTCCCCACACTAGGTAGAGAAATGACACTGTACTCTCCAACTGGAAGTACTTTTCTTGGGTCTATTTGCAGCAAATTTATAGCAGTTGTCAGTTGTGGATGCAAACCTAGGAGTTTCTTGTACTCTGTAGCACAGAAGGAAAAGGGGGTAGAATGTGAAGAAAGTACTAGAACTTAGGTCTCTCCCAACACCAATAGTCAAAGAGCTTGGTTATCATGAGAGAGTCATCTCTTGGAAGTATCAGAATTTACTGTCAGGAAATTGTTGGATACATGTTAGAAAGGTTCTTTTTCATCAAAAGTACAAGCCCCCCCCTCCCCCCAAATTATTACATGTAAAAACCTCACAAAGAAAGCCTCAAACTTTCTGCCGTAAGTCCTCTGAATTCTCTGGTCTGTCTGAGCAGAGAGGTCAAGCAGTTTAGGGAGGAACTAACCATGTCTTACCCCAAGCAGTGAGGAGAAATGACCCCCTCAGTCTCGTGCCTTCAAGAGCTTTTTCTGACAAGACAATGTGATGTCTTCCACCACTGAGTGATGAATTGGTCCAATTAAGTCTCCCGGGTAAGAGTGTACTACTCCTATGGTACCAAGCTCAGAAACCAAGGGCAAAGCCACTGGATTTAGGCACAAAACTCAAGTGTGTTTTACTAATACAAGCAGGTGCTAATCTGACATTCATTTTGTAGGAAACCATGTCTGCCTGATCAAGATACTGCAATCTTGCTGCGAGGATTTCTGTAATCTTCCTTAAAAGGGGACGGGGCTGAATGTGAGGGAGAGAGGACCACTGCTCTCTGTGGTTTAGGCAAGTCTCAGGAGGTTTTCAGTAAATCCAACAGAAGTAATCGTAAGGATAGTAGCCACTGCCGCCTTCTCCTCCTCCGTCTTCTTTAAAATGAATCATTGTGGTGTTGAGTCACTATGTTTTGGAGTCATTTCTTACACAGCAGTAGACAACTGATGTCTCCTGACATCTCTCTCCCATGAAAGCCTTACCTTTCCTTCAGCTTTCCCAACTCCCAGCCTCTTTCGGGGATTATTATTTCCTTTGTAAAACCTCCTCTGCATACTCCAGGACAAGGACTTTCTCCTATTTTTGTGCAGAACCTTTCAATACACGGCTCCTTAAAGCAGTAATTCTTTGCCTTGTTTTATCTTTTTAAATTTCTTTATATGTGTTAACCATATCTTGCTACATGACCTTTTATGAATATAGTCTTCTCTCTTTTTTAAAAAATAGCAATGTCCTGTACTCCAGTATTTTAAAATGCTCCTGGTGTACTGAAGCAGAAGACCTGCTTTTAAACCATCTAGAATTTTAATAAGACTAGGATATTTTAATAAGACATTTTAGCACAAGTATGACCAAAGACACAACAGGCAACCATATAACCAGAGTTTAGATATTAACATTTTTAAGAAAGAAATGATCACAACAGGTATTCATTCCTCTTGCAACAGTTTTGTTTTCAAGGGAAACATAACATTTAAAAAACCCCACCTACACTCAGCTATTTATAACTTTAAGAATGTCTGACTTGGCGAGAATCATCTGATTCTCTCTCTCCTGACACTGACCACCTGTCCTACTGGCCACCGTAGCTGTAGTATCTTCTGCACTCAGAGGCCCTGAAAACTATAAGACTCCCTACCTTCCGGCCAGCTGCACAGCTCCGAGTTCGCCATCTGTACTTTTCAGAAGAGGAGAATGACTATGACTTTTTAAAAATGTTTGTTGCTTTTCAACTTATAAAATAATTGCTTATTGCAAAGAATTCATAAACTACAGAGAACAAGAAGGAGTAAAATCCTTCACAATGATACCACTCAAAGAGAATTATTGTCGGTGACTTCCTTCCACTCTTTTATTCTGTGCAATAAAAATGACACAATATTATATGTACTGTTATGCATATTGCCTGTTTCCACTCTTCATTATGTTATGAAATTCTTTTCTTTAAATCTTCCTCAAAAACTTAATTTTGAAAGGCTGCGTAGCATTCAGTCTCAGGTAGGGATGGTTTAGAAATCCCCTGTTGGACTTTTATGTCTTCTGGATTTTTAGTGAACATCTGTATATAGACATTTTTGTGTTCACGTCTAATTATTTCTGTAAGATACACTTAAAAAGTGAAAGTTTTCGATCAAAGTATGTGCACATATCAGTACACATACATGCCAAATTTCCATTCAGAAAATTTTCACTAATTTTCACTCCTATCAGCAAAATAGAGAATGCCTATTCCTAGAAACGTTACCCAACATGACTTATTATTTTTTTTCAAAAATTTTAAAATTATAGTTGACATACTATTCATATTATATTTGTCTCATGTTTACAACTTTACTGAGTGACCACCACGAAAAGTCTAGTAGCCATTTGTCACCGTAGAAAGTTATTACAGTCTTATTGACTGCCTTTTCTATGCTCTGCATTGCATCCCTATGACTTATTTAGTTTATAACTGGAGGTTTCTACCTCTCTATCCCCTTCACCTTTTTTGCCCATCCCCCACTGCCCTCCCCTCTGGCAACTGTCAGCTTGTTCTCTGAATCTCTGAATTTATTTCTGTTTTGTTTTGTTTGTTCATTTGTCTCGTGTTTTAGATTCCACATGAGTGAAGTCATATGATATTTGTCTCTTTCCATCTAAATTATTTATCATAATACCTCGTAGGTTCATCCATGTTGCAAATGGCTAGATTTTGTTTTTTTTATGACTGAGTTGTATTTCATATATATCACATCTTCTTTATTTATTCATCTATCAATGGACAACTAGGTTGCTTCCATGTCTTGATTATTGTAAAAAATGCTGCATTGAACATTAGGGCACAAATGTCTTTTCAAATTAGTGTTTCTGTTTTCTTCAGATAAATACCCAGAAGTGGGACTGCTGCATTCAGATGGTAGTTCTATTTTCAGGGTTTTGAGGAGTCTCCATACTGTTTTCCACAGTGGCTGCACCAATTTACAATCACATCACCAGTGCACTTGGGTTCCCTTTTCTCAGCATCCTTGCCAGCACTTGTTATTTGTTGTCTTTTTCATAATAGCTATTCTGACAGGTGCGAGGTGATAAATAGCTCATTATGGTTTTGATGTTCATTTCCCTGATGATTACTGGTGTTGAGCGTCTTTTCATGAGTGCGTTGGCGGCATCTGTGTGCCTTTTTTGGAGAAATGTCTATCTAGGTCCTCTGCCCACTTTTTAATCAGGTTGGCTGGGTTGTTTCTTTGTTGTTTTTTTACTGTTTTGTTGTATAAGTACTTTTAATATTTTGGATATTAACCTCTCATTAGATATATCATTTGTGAGTATTTTCTCCCATTCGGCAGGTTGTTTGTTTTGTTGATGGTTTCTTTTGTTGTGAAAAAAATTTTTAGTTTGATGTAGTCCCAGGTGTTTATTTTTACTTTTGTTGCCCCTGCCCGAGGAGTTATATCTAAAAAATAATCGCCAAGACTGACGTCAAAGATTTTATTGGCCATGTTTTCTTCTAGTTTGATGGTTTCAAGTCTTACATTTAAGTTTTTAATCCTTTTTGAGTTTATTTTTTTATATAGCAAAAGAAGGTGATCCAGGTTCTTTTTATCTGCATGTAGCTGTCCTGTTTTCCCAGCACCATTTATTAAGGAGACCGTGTATTCCTCAGTATATATTGTTGCTCCCTTGATTGTAGATTATTTGACTATATCAGCATGGGGTTATTTCTGGCTCTCTCAGTTCTGTTCCACTGATCTGTGAGTCTGTTTCTGTGCCAGTACCATATTGTTTTGATGACTATAGCTTTGTAGTGTAAATTGAAATCAGGGAGCATGATACCTCCAGCTTTGTTGTTCTTTCTCAAGACCACTTCAGCTACTCAGGGTCTTTTATGATTTCATATAAATTTTAGAATTATATGTTCTTGTTTTCTGAAAAATGCCATTGGTATTTTGATAGGGATTATATTTAATCTGTATATTGCTTTGGGTAGCATGGACTTTTAAATGATATTAATTCTTCCAGTTCATGAGCATGGTGTATCATCTTCGACTTCTTATGATTATTTTTCTTAATCAGCAAGGGCCTTGCCAACCTGAGAGGAAAAAATATTTTGTTGTTACAAAGTTCCATATGGAAATACACAAAGGAGGAGTGGTGAATTTTCTCCACTCCAAGACAAATGTATAGGTTTGTGCAGGTGCTCCCACAGTTTTGCCTATTTCTGTGTGAACATATATATGAGCTTAATTTGAACAAAAATGGTATTATAGTTGTCTTCTATTCTAAAAAAAACCACAAAACTAACTGGTTTTTTTTTTAAACCAGTTAACACTAAGTTGTGGAAATTATCAGTTCAGCCTACCTCATTTTCTAATAGTTCATTATATCATCATGGACATAGTGGCTTATCATTGTCACTTATTCTTTACTTTGCTAGTGGTATCATTTTCAGGTAAGTAAAGTTAAGAATTGAATGGTTAGGAATGAGGGGAATGAAAGCAGTGTTTTTGTACCTGTTCTCTAGTATCAGCAGTGAATTGTACTAATTCATCTAAACCTGCTCCATCCCTGACACAACAGTTATTATCAAGAATGACCGAGCTCCATTCCACACCTGAATGAGACCCTTTGTAGTGTTTGAACCTATACACCTCTTTCACTCATGAGTAACTGCCCATCCACTAGCTTCAAAAATTGTCTTCACCTGTTTAGTTACCTGATTCTCATTCTCAATGAAACAGGCACACAAATGCCTATAAATAATTACCTCTCATTATTTTCTTACTGAGGTATTTCTGTTTTTATTGAACATTTTTGCCATTTGAACAAAGACATGACAAAAAATGTTCAATGCATTTGTAAACCCTTATAACTTTGTTTCTGTAAATAACTAAACAATGGAAAAATGGGGGAATCCTGTGGAGCTAACATTAAGTTTACAACGCAATTCTTGGGTCAATCTTAATATATTCATTCAACAGATATTCCTTGAGCTCCTGTTATGGTTCAGGCACTGTGCCAGGTGTAAGGAATAGATGGGGGAGCTTAAATCCTAATGGGGGAGTCAGACAGATAAATAAAGCTGGGTAAAAGGTTGCAATGGAAAGGCCGCCTCTGTTCCAGGCACCATGATATTTGCTGAGGTTATTGTGAACAAGACAGGCATTGGCAGAAATTAACCAAAGAATAGGATAAGGAATCTGAATGAAATTCAGGAAAGTTTGTCACTGTTAACCATTAAGACCCCATGGGGATGAGAAGCCTTTGCATAAACTCGTATGTAATTATTGACAATTTAGGTGGACCAGTTGGACAGAACAGCCCCCCACATCACACACTTGCATTCCCCTTCTCAAGTGGGACTCCTGAAAAATGGCTGTTACGGGATTTACATCACTTCCCGTGTGTTGAAGGCATCAGATCCCGACACCGACGACAATCAGATTATCTTTAAGATTTTACGAGGCCCCCAACATGGACATCTGGAGAACACAACAACAGGTACTGTCTTCCTTAATCCTTGTAATTGCTCATTTTAAAGTAACCAGTGGCTGGCAATGCTAGAAAGTAATTTAATTAAGTGCAGGCCCATTTGGTAAACACTCCCCAGGACTTACTGATAGATGCAGTTTCTAAATCAATATTGGTGCAAAAGAGAGTTTGAAGCTGAGCCTTCCCAAATTCATCTTGACTGGGAGAACCAAATACTAATACATTATTTCCTTATATACTGTTGTTGTTTACTTTAAAAAAAAACAACCCCACAACAGCCAGACTGTAATATATTCAGAGGAACACTTGGTGTCAGGGCCAAATTCATATTTGTGACTAATATTTTTCTATCATAAATTCTAAATGATGTCAGTTTATTTTTGAAATTCTGGGGTTTTTTTGTATAATGGTTTCTCTAGATTGTATATTACTTCTGTTTTCTGAAGATAGTGATCAAAATATATCACTAGAGAACAGCACAGAATTACAGATTTTATTACTGTGTCTTTCTACTCTCCCTCTAGTTTTATATTTTCTTTAAGGCACAATATTTCTGAGACAGAATAAACTTTAAGACTAATTTAAGTTCATTGCATATGATTTTTAAGACAGTTGCAATAATGTTAATTTCTTTAAAAAATATACTTAGAGATTTTTAAAGCTGATATTTAAAATAAAATAGCCATGCAACTTTATCAGCTTTTATTTACTATTTTGTTTGCTTACCCACTAAAGTCATTTATCTCTTTTTCTGTAGGTGAATTTATTCATGAGAAATTTAGCCAAAAGGACTTAAACAGTAAGACCATTCTTTACGTCATAAACCCATCTTTGGAATTTAATTCAGATACCATGGAGTTTCAAATCATGGACCCCACGGGGAACTCTGCCACTCCTGAAATGTAAATTCTTTTGCTTATTCAGTAGTCCTGCATAGAATGTCCAGAATGTGTCTGATTAGGAGAGTGAAATGTTGTTTTGCAAACAGAATCTAACAGGGTAAATTAATAGACCGTTTCACAAGCTCACGGAGTGTATTTTGGAGAGCCATTATTCTATTACAGCTTGATCATGGGAAAAGCCAGTAGCTCTACAGAGCATTTAAACACTCTGCAGTATTTAATACAGAGTATTAAACATTAGAAAGTTGAGTCGTGTGGTGCTGGGTGGTTCAGTTTATGCACATAAATGCATTCACTTTCCCAGGCGCAGAGGGTTCCGCCTGGACAATGCCCGAGCATCAGGACCGAGCCTGCAGGCTCATGTACGAATCGTGCAGCCAGAGGTCACTCTAGGACCGTGTTAGCAGCGAGAGTCTAAAGCGCGCAGAGCAGCAAGAACGACCAGACAGGAGGGGTTAGCAAAACAGCTCTTCCCCTCCAGAAAACCAACCAAACCAAAACAGATGGCTGGAGTCTGCCTTACAAGTTAATAAGCCTCTCGTAGGCAAGGTGAAGGCAGTGTAAGAGGAAAGCGGGCTTGGCCGCAGTGAGTGACACTTAGATGTATAATGTGTGCCGCCCTCAGAAAAACAGGAGTCAATCCTCAACATTAACAAGGTTAGCAGACCACAGTAATTTCACTCCCTGGGTCCGTCCGTGCTCTAGACGCTTCTGGGAGGTAGACTTTGAATAATTGAGCAGTTATCGGGTGGCTGTAGAAAGGTGTGTTACAGTCCCGTTCTTGTTCTGCTGTGTTTTCCTTTCTTTTAAAATTTGATACCCTTCCCCAGTCACCTCTAAGAAAAATTGGTATTAACCATATACTAGTAAAATTACACATCGTGAGTGAGTACAGCCTCTTGATGGGATTTTTATGACAGGATAGGGACAAGGGAAGAAAAAACCGAGAGACTTGCCTCTGTTCTCTTCATGCTTGTTTTTTTTTTTCTGATCCTGGTTGTAGTTCCCAACAAGCACCGGCAGAGGGCTCTGTAGCCATTGTTAGAAAAGCTGGCATCCTCGTAACAAAACACATTCCCAGGGTTCCGCCTGCCTTGCCCTGATAACGTATAGTATCTGGCTCGGGTTTATTAACCTCAGAGATTTTTATTGAGTGGCTGCTATATGCCAGGTGCACAGTATTAGAAACTGGTAAGTAGATATGAACAAGGAAGGCCTCGCCCTTGACGTTTAGATATAATCATGAAGTTATAAAATTAAAACAGGTCACCACCACCCATTAAACTGCTCTTGCCTAAGAGAAATGATTCCTCAGGGTTTCCTTTATAGAAAATATATTAACTACTTGCAATTTCAATCAAACATCTTCCAACTCAAGAAAATGTTTTAAAAAAAAAATCCTGCTCCAAAAACATCAATAAATTGACTTCGCGTGCTTTTTAATAGTCCAACTGAAAAATATTAGAGTGCTGATCAGACTTGCTACTGCTGGTCCTGCATGTGTGAACACAGCATAGCTGATAGGAGATCCGCCCCCCCCAGCATTAGTATTTACATGCCCATTTTATTCTTCATCGTTACAAAGGACATTGCTTTTGAAGATGATTTATGTTTTTAAATAATCCCCAGATTTATAGGAGAGTCATGGAAGAAATTATAACCTTAATGGAAGCTGTTTTAAATAGGCTTCTGCTTGTGTTGCATATTAATTTTTATATACCTATGCTGAAGATATTTCAAATTCAGCTTAAAATAATTGGAACCAATGGAACAAAATGATGCCTACCAAGGGCTAATCCAAATATAATTTAAATTTGATTCTGATGTATATTAAGTTGTTTTCTTTAGAATGGGCAAGGAGAGGTAGAAATTACTCAGCATTTATGTCCATAACTTCTGAATGGTGTAATTGTCTCCAGCCTCATTTATTAGATGTTTTTGGAACAAGAAGCACATTTTCCAGTAAGAAACAGTCTTATCAGTAGTGGGTTGTCTTCCCAAGACAGCCAGCAAGAACCTAGTTACACATACAATATAAATCACAGGCATTTGCAATATAATTGTCTTCTTCTCTATTTCATCACCCTTCATTTAATCATCACAATCACCTATGCATTAGGTACCATCATAATACAGAATTTACACGTGAGAAAACTGAAGCACAAAAATAAGATGTGATTTTTCCAAGCTTATGTAGCTAATTAGCGAAGGAGCTGGGATTCAGGCCCAGGAAGTATGGCTCTAGAGTCCATGGTTTTCCTCACTGCATGAAAGAACTTCTTGCCCACTCTTACCAACGTATGCTAACTGGCCTAAGGGAAGGGAGCTGCAGGCTTATCTCCCTTCTTTCACTCCAGTTATTGGCCACCCAGGCAACAAGAAAAAGCAATACTTACTCTTCAAGGACCTTAAGTTTTAGTTATTTTTTTAAATGTAAATTATAGGTATTAATACTAGCATGCACTCTGTGTCTAACACACCAGGAATTAGTATAGATAATAAACAATAAACCACTGATTTAGAGCCAAAGAACAGGGTTTGGGCTTTGAGTCTGCCATTGACTTGGGCGATTGTTCAGGCCTTACTCATTTCATCTGTCAAATGGGGGCAATACCAAAATTTGTTTAGAGAAACAAATGCTTAAAATATTTGAAAGTATCTTGTATATTTGAAGTCCTTAACAAGTTTAACTTGTGGTAGTGATTACTATTGTTGTTCATTCGTGTGGGTGCAAAGATTATTTGAAGAAGTATTCCAGAGACATTGGGTGGCCAGCTAAAGCCCAGCTCTAATTAGAAATTGATGCTGGGATGATTCACAAAGTGAACAATCAATATGCTCATTAATCAATAAGCTAAATGCTATACCACTTTGTGTCCTTTGGCTTAGACAGGATAAATAGATTAATATTCTGCTTAGTTGAGGAGTGAAAACCTTCTGTAATAAAGCTAAAGGGACTGATGGGTGCAATCTGGAGCAGAAGGGGGCCTATTTTAAAAAATGAGAAGGTCCTATGTTCAGTGGGAAAGTCCCAGAATATTGATTGCTAGTAAGTTTTCGCTCTTGCAGCATTTCTATGGAATACCATTCCTGAATGGTCAATGAATGTTCCATTAAAAAGGGTGTTCGGAAAGCTGATTTAGGCTAAACTAATCAAGTTGTTACTAGCTAACTAGCTTGTGTGCTGTTGAACTGCATCACATCCCAGAATCAGAGATGCTTGCATGGATTGGGGCTCCCTCAGGGAGGAATATAGTCTGTAGCACATCTGAACTTGATTTGACTGTAGAACCACCTCTCCATCCTTTTACCTCCCCCACCCCCCACAATAGCTCATGGAACAAGTTTTTCATGGAATACATTTGGGAGGCATTTTATCATGAATAGAAATTATTTTATAACACTGAAATCCATGGAGATTTGCATAAAGATTTAGACGTGGCTCAATGCCTAAATTTCAGGTACTGTGCTAGGTACTTTCACATATGTTGTCTAATTTAATCTACAAAGCACAATCCTCTGAGGGTTATAAGGAAATCAGGCTCAAAGCATTTAAGTAATTGGCCTGAAGTCACTTAAGTGGATGAGTGGCAGAGCTGAGAGTGAGCCCTGATCTCCTGACCTCAAAGCGCACCCTCATCTTACTCACCTTGGTGGCTCTCGCCTTGATGTCACTCACTCACAAGCTCAAGTCTGTTCTCTAGTCCAACTTGAACCTCAAGATGATCTTCAGAATTCTCAAACTAAACTACACAGGGCCCACATCATTCATCCAAAACACCTCTGCAGACTGTAGAATGTAGCCAACTTAGACCAGTTTCTTCATACATCTTCTATGTTGACCTCTTTCTTGAGCGCACTGACAAAAGAGTGAACTTCAAAAGAAAAGCTGACCCACCGAGGTTCTTTATCACTCAGAGGCTGCATCCCCAGCTGCTGCATGACTCCAAGCACCCGATTCCTCTCCTCCCTCCGGCTACCCTCAGCCTAGCTGGTCTATCATTCATTCTTGGCCTTAAAAGAGAAGGGACAAAAGAAATGATCAAGAGAAGGAATGTCTAATAGGTGAACTTTGCTGTGGTTTAGCAGCTTTTATGAAACACCTTGCAGGGGAAGAGGTGGGAACAATTGGCCAGGTAAAGCTTTCATCTTACCTGCAAGCCAGAAGTTAAAGTATTCATTTCCAAACTTGATCTAGGAGAGCACAGAGGAAGGAAAGGGAAATAGCACTTATTAAGCACCCACTGTGTACAGGTGCTTTCTACATATTAACAAATTTTAATTTTCATCATTTGACGTCAGTATAATTCTCCTCATTGTAAAGATAATGAAAGCCGAGGCCTAGAGAGACTGAGTAACTGACCGTAATCACACACTAATAAGTGGTTGCAAGATGTGTCTGACTCCAAAGCACTTATTTGGGTCTCACTCTGCTGCCTCCTGGCTAAACACTGTTTCCCCATTATCATGAGAGAAAGACTAAAAGGAAAACACAGGTGTTCGTAGCATTAGATTATGGAGTTTAATAGCATCCTCTTTGAATTGATAAATCTTAGATTGACTACTTGGAAAAATATTTTTTAACATCTCAATTTTCTTAAGTCATATGCTACTTGATTATAGATGAAGATCTAGTTATAAGAATAATTTAATCACAATTTTAGCTTCTGTAAAACCTTTCACTGAGAAGCTCAAGATACTTAATGGGTGTTCATTAAGGTTCATTTAACTCCTTTGAAGTACAGACTCATGATTATTACACTTAGGGATGTGAGGAAACTGAGGCATAGGAGTGGCTAAGTACCTTTTTCACACACTCTTATTAACCCAGATTAATGTCCCAAATCCCAAACTGGAGTTTTAATCATAAATGTTTCTTTAAGTTTAATGTTTCTACATATAAATAAATCAAGGACGTGGAGAATAAAATATTAGAAAGTATATATTTATGACTCTACCTCAACACTATTGACATTTTGGGCCAGATAATTCTTTGTCATGGGATGTGGGTAGGGTGGGTGTCCTGTGCATTGAGGATGTTTAATAGTATCCCAGTATTACCCTCCTCCTGTGGAATAATCCAAGCTGTCTCTAGATATCTGCTGAATGTTGAGAACCATGCACACAATTTAGGAAATAGCATATATGCATGTTAAGAAATCATGATGCATGGTAGAATGCTTTCTTATCAATGCCATCTCTCTCTCTTGATAGCCAATGATAGCCAAAGAATCCAGAATAAGTCAGGGCTAGAAAGAACATATGAGGATCATCCTAGCCTAGCATTTTTTTAAAAATTGTGAGTAATCTGGTGTTAATAGGGCTGTAGAGAAAAAAAGTTTTGGTACTCAACGTAGCTTAGTGGGCTAAAGAAGATTCATTTAACAAGTATTTATTGAACACTTACTATATCCTACTCACTCTACTGGGTACTTGGAAATACCTCAGTGAACAAGACCCCTTTTTACTTGGAGCATAACATAGTATATCTAAGGTAATTGAACAGTATTTAAAAATGTATGTGATACATACTTTGGAAAATGAAAAAGTTGATTGGGATAAGGGGAATCACAGATGCTGGACTTTGGGGGTGGATTGCTATTTTAAATCGAGTGTTTAAACAGCTTTTGTTATACCTGACTTAGTGTCAGTGAGTGACAGAGCCTCATGACTTCCACTCCAGTTTAATTTCCACTACTTCATCCTATGTCTTCCGTTCACGACAGTGGTTTGGGGAACCAAATTTTAGTTTTCACATCCAACCAAATTTTCTATTGTGATGAGTGCCCCCAAATCATTTAGTGAAGTATTTCTCAACTGGGGATGACTTCCCCCCATGGGACATTTGGAAATGTCTGGAAAGAGTTTTGATTGTTGTGACTGAAGGAGAGTGGTGAGTAGAGGCAGGGATGCTGCTAAACATCTTACAGTGCCCAGGACAGCCCTCTCAACAAAGAATTGTCAGGTCCCAAATGGTGTTGGGGTTCAGAAACCCTGACCTAGGGGCTGAAGGACTTGAAATGATTCCTGTATGGGTTTTGCGTAAGTGTGTCCGAAAAGTTCATTTCTGACCTTAGAATGAGCTTTACTCAATAGTAATAGTGGAAGGGAGGGATCATTAAAATGTGTAGGTTTGAACCAACCCTTGTCTCCATGACACCTACACATCCAGCGCTTTCCCAGTCTCTCCTGGGCTCCTGCATCTGGCTGCCTGCTTGGTGTCAACCCGCAGCTGTGTGGCTTCCAGCGGGGGGAATTCCCAAGCGAGTGACTACACCTCTTACTTTCCCTCCAGGTGTTTGTGCAGAGTTTAAGCAACCACAGTCTCAGCGTAGAGAGATCTTCTCAGATGCAGCACTGCAAAAAGCCAAAAAACATTCAAAACACGTGTTGCATATTTCCTGTAGGTATATAAGTGTTTGGCAACTTAAATATTTTTCTGGAAAATATATAGCCTGGCTTGAATTTTATGGCTTTTCAATAGATCTTTATTATTTGTAGTGAGTAGTTTCAAGAAAATAAAATAGAACATTGTGTAACGACAACCTGAACATCTAAGCATTATGCAGTATTCTAATGGGCATCAGGGAAATGCAGGCATGTCCCAGATGCCAAGACCCTTTATGCTTTGAAGCTGAGCAGCACTCCGCATAGCCCCTTTATTGATCTAGGCCAGCAATCAAACTGCATTTAGCGTGGGCCTTGAGGTCCTCTGGACCTGCACAGTGACAATGATGCATTTTTGCTCGACATGGTTAGCGTTAACAACGGACAAGTTCTCAGGAGACTGGACATGGAACCTCATTTGAACCGTACGGAGACTTAGCTGAAATTCTTCCCCATTTTCTATTTTACATGTTCCCATTGCTCTCCTGTCTTTCCTCTTTCATGTTTTTGTCTTTTCCCCCAACCTCTTTTGCTGAATTTTTCCTTTATCCTTTAGCCTGGATCCTTTGCTACATGTTATTTAAAATAACAATTAATTAGAATAATAATAATAGGATGTTATCTCTATTGGCATTTACAATATCCATGTTGCTTGCTATCTTGTACTTTAAAACATAGTCATTTAATTCTTTATTTCTTGATCGGTTTCATGCCAGATTTGAATTCAGGTATATTAAAGACCCATGAAGTTTGCAATATTATTTAATGTAAGGATCCTGCTTTTATGTCAGAATTTGATGAAGCCCAGCATGCCAGTAACAATGAATTTCATATCTACTGATAAACAAAATATCAGTGTTCATAGAAATTCATCAATCTCTGCAATAATTCCTTGCTTCCTCACCTGTCCCACTGGTCCATGGTCCCTGAAGTAGGAGACAGAGCTAGTGAGTTTATTTTGCTAGGGAACTTAATATATAGGATGTGACTGTGACGCATGATTGGTATGAGGACATAAAGTGGTTGTTAGAGTATAAACTTATTCTCTAATAAGAATGGTCCCCAGGAAAGCCTAGAGAGCCCTGTGCGATTTGAGAACTCCATGCTCCATCCACATGGTGGCACCCAGAATTTCTAGTTCTGTAAGAAAAAAATTATTAAAAAAAATTTAAACCTGGAGGAAAGAGCCTGAATCCAGTTGGCCTGTTTGAAAATACAGTAAGGCAACTGCCATGGGTTTTGTAAATGTAGATGAAAGGGAAATGAATGAGACAAGCAATGGAAGTGTGTTAAAGCATCATAGTGAAGACTGCTTGTGTCTTGTATATTGCTGAAGGTTACAGGGGGTAAAAAAAAAAAAGTAACAACATGTTTGGGGAGAAATATTTGGGTGTAACATCTTAAGTTTTCTAACCTGAAAAGGGGAAATACTTTAGGAAAAGATAAAATTGTATTTTTCTGCTCTAGCTCAAATGCAAGAGTCATGAACTTCAGTTATGTCCTTTCCAAAAGTGAGTGTCTCCTTGAACTTCACAACTGCTGGCTCCTTTCCCTTCAGAACACTCCAGTTTAAATACCTTTTTTTTTTGTCATTAATAACTGTGGGAATTCCAACAGTCTTTTAACCTTGGTTTCTGCATTTGTAAAATAGAGTTCTAATAATTTCTCTGTCTACCTCATGGTGTTGTTGTGTTAAATGAGATGTTAGTAAGAGTTCTTTGTGAACTAAAACGCAGCAAACAAGTGTAAGATTTCCAGCACTGATGCGGGTTGGTGGACCACCTCCATCACCAGGATGTGCACCACTGGTTTCGTCTCCTACCCAGCCCAGGACCCCTATGGACATGTATATACATGTCTAACGATTTTCCCTTTCCTTTTTCTTTTGTGCACAGTTTGGAACTGAAGTGGTCTCATATTGAGTGGACACAGACTGAATATGAGGTCTGCGAGAACGTGGGCGTGTTGCCCTTGGAAATCACCAGGAGGGGCTATTCCATGGACTCAGCCTTTGTGAGTGTAAAGGTAACAGCTCTAAAATGTAAACTCTTAAGCTAAAACTGGGGTTGCTGGTTGGTGCCTCTGATTATTTTCTTAGAGAAGATCAGAGTAAGCAAGGAAATTTTAAATTGTGGGAGAGTCACACTATTCTGGAGGTTCTAGGTATAGAATCTCCTTGCCCTTCCACCCTTTATCTAGCTTCATTAGCTCCTAGAGATGATATTTTTAACTCATTTTTAGTTTGTAAATCTGGTTATTAAGTCTTGAAGTTTGATTTCACTGGGAGATATATACAACCTGGTGAACCTGGGCCACACTCTGCTTTGGAAAGAAATGTTTGTAGGCAAGACATCCTGTGACCTCACAGAAAGGTACCCAGAGCGACTATCAGTCCCCAAATGGCTTTCTCTGAGCGTGCACCAGGATTACTTCCTCTGGTTTCAGCAGGGAAGGAAAATCAGGGGAAAAACCTATCATAAGAGTCCCCAAGCCTTATGTACAAAAATAAGAGAGCATATTTCAATACAGGTGCCCTGAAATATAAGGAATTTTCAGTAATCATTTTGGGATTTGTCAACTTGCTATTCCCTTCTATTGACATAGACCTGGAGACAGCCTATGGCTTCTAGAATTGAAGGATGCTTTAGGAGCTGCTATCTCAATGGCACTTCAGGAGAGGGAAAGCATGAGAAGCTTTTACACACTAATGACAGCAAATCGCCTTAAGACCCCCTCTTCAGCCTAATGAAAGGGACTCTGGTATTAGCTTCTGGGAAAAACGGCATCTCAGTTAAGTCTCAGTTACAATAATAAATTCAAATCACCCTCAGAACCTTGTGCACCTAAATTCTACCACATTTATCTTTGCCGTGGGCATAGGCTCTTTGCCCCAGGTCCGTGGGTGCTTTACTGTTGTAAAAGCATCAGACAGCGCGGCATGCCCTGTAATTCCCCGGCAGATTGTTTAGGGAAAGAAGGAATCTGCCTGGGTGGTTTTCTAATAGCCCTCTGGTCCTGCTTAGAAAGCACCAGATGCTTGAGTCTGGAGTTTTGGGCTACACCACCACTCACCTTGCCAGGTAGGAAGAACATACATGGTATGACATGGAACCTTTTGTCTGCTTAAGCTGCATGCACACCGTGAACCTGCCAGCCAAGCGCACAGGCCTCCATCAGACGCAGCCGAGACCGTCAGGGACGACTCTGTCCACAGCACACGGCCGGCTGCTCCACCCCAGAGCTTCCTGGCTTGACCAGGAGCCGAGAAGGAGAAAGCCCTTTCCCAGGTTGTTTGCCCTGGGAACAAATCGTGCATCCTCACTGGGCTGATTTCTCCAACCACCTTGCCTCAGACCATTCCTTTTCCCACGTAGGATTCTGTAAACTCAGTGGTGGTAAATACTAGGTAATTGCACATGCGAGAACCATGCGGGGATATGTAACTCCTGGCATATGGTGCGTGCAGGTGTACAATGGGCTGCCTCTCCACAATGAAAGACTCTTCGGGAGCAGCCTTGGCACTGCAGGCAGAGAGCAAATGGATTGTAGGAGGTCAGACCCTTCCTGAGCACAGTGTTTCCAGGGCAGACCCATCGGCAGACGGTAGGGCCTTTGATTAGAAACAGAGATAATGTCTGAGGCCATAGAAATAAGAATTCTAGAGTTTTTAATTGCGCATTTTATTTCTTTGTAAGAAAGTAAAGAAATATAGTAACCCACTTTCCTGACCATCTTAAACATCTAAAAAATGCAAAAATACAGCAGCTGCCTGCCTGTGCTTTCCACGGGGTTCCCATCCAGTGACCTCTTTTTCAGCCAAGGATGCCATTCTTAACATGTACATATTTAGGCTCCCTCTGGGGGAAGTTAAGGCCATAACTTTAGAGCCCTAGGTTTTTAGCCCTAGGAATGGGGAACATGGGATCAGTCAATAGTCTCTTTAAATTAGAGCAATTTTTGTGTTCTTTTGCAACTGACTTGGTAGAGCCTCTTGGTTCTGGGCGTGGATTGCCTTTCTGGGGTTGTTCCCCAGGTCTGTCATCCCCACACAGTCCTCATTCATGTCTGTGAAGAGGGATGGCTTCATTCCGACAGGAACACGGAGCAGACTTGCTTTAATTCATCTAGTCTGAAGGCTTTCAGGGCCCTGGAGCTCGCAGGAGATCTCAGAGCTGGCTGCGCAATCAGCACACAGGTTGTCAGGAGCACCTACATTTCTTCCCCGCTTCACTCCTTCCCCTCTCTTTCCTCTGAGGCATTATTTTAAAATAAGGTTGGGTTAAAGGGAAGGTAATAAAATAAAATCCTACTCATAACAAAGAGAAAAAGATTGTTTAAAATTCATGTTACTTTCTCGAATAATGGAATCATTTATAAAGAAGCAAAAAATAATTTTACTTTCATTGATATTAGTTTAGAAGAAAGTTAACTTTAAGGAAGATCCATGTAGCTTGGATCAAAAATGGTTTATTATAATAAAAAACACGTTATGTTAAAAACATAGTTTAGTCTAGTATGAGACTAGACTAGAGGTTTTTCTATTATAGAATATTTATTTTTATTAAAAAATGACATTTATTTCCTTTTAAGGTCAACCAAGTGTCAGCTACAGTTGGAAAAGATTTTACGATTACTCCATCTAAATTGATTCAGTTTGACCCAGGTACGTTTTGTGTCTACAGTTTATTTCATGTTTTTGTAAGGAAGTCTGGAGATTTGGGAGAATATGGGACATTATGCAACTTACCCAGAATATAGGACATTATGCACCCAACCAGAAACTCCTTAGGGAACCGTATCACCTACTCCAAGAGAGATCAATTTGGACTTGGGGTTTTGTCCCTCATATTTTATTTTATTACAAGTGAGTATTTATTTAAAATGAGATCATAACAGCCCTGGCCGTTGTGGCTCAGTTGGTTGGGCGTCATCCCGTGTACTGAAAGGTTGTCAGTTCGATTCCCGGTCAGGGCACATGCCCAGGTTTTGGGTTCAGTCCCCTGGGTGGGGGCATGTAGGAGGCAGCCCATCGATGTTGTGCTCTCACATTAATGTTTCTCTCTCTCTAAAGATCAATACTTTTTTTAAAAAAAATGAGATTGTAACAAATAAGAAATATCAAATATCAAAGCAAACATCCAAAAATACAGAAAAAATGTCATTTTAAAGATTAATTAAAGCTGAAATAATTTAATTGCCTCATATCTTGATGGAAATTTTCAGAATGTTATATTCACGTGGATTCCTAAAGGTCATTTCTAAATTATTTCTATTGGAATAGGTTGTTATGAGGATATTCCAGGGAAATTGTTGTTTAATTAGATAGCACATATTTTGCTTTCAATCTGTGAAAAAATTTTTGCTAGGTGCAGAAGGGAATACAAAATAGGGTGCCTGCTCTCAAGGATGTTCTATAATTTGGGAAGTACAAACATGAAAACAACACCCCAGTAGTACATTGGGGCCCAAAGGATGAGCCATTGTTCTAGCTAAAGAAAATCCTGGAAGATTTCCCAGAATTCTGAGCAGGTAGAACAAGAAGATGGGGACTTTCAGTTGAAAGATGCCACATTGGTGGGGAAAGCCCTGAGCTGGAGCCTTGCCTTCTCCCCCTGGTTTCTGCTGGTGGGGGCAGGTAGCACTCACTGCTCTGCACAGTTCTCTCTCCTTCCCTCCGCTCTGGATCACCTGTCCGGGGGCAAATGGGAAAGGCCTTGAGAAGCAGCCACCCTTGTGGCTTTGCGGTCTCCTGCAGAGGAGGTGTTCTGTGCTCTGAGAACTCATCATCAAGTCCAAACTCTTGCCATTGTCTGCCACTGACACAAAATGTTTATGGCAAAACAAAACGGCTGAAATACCATCAACACTCCATCGACAATTTTAATGTTAAACATAGAAAATAAATGCCTTTCTGCAGTTCATCACAAGCAGCATGATGCTCGATGACTCTATTTGTTTGCGGGGACTGCCCTAACAAAGAATCACAAACCAGGTAGCTTAAAGCAGAAATGTATTGTCTCACAGTTGTGAAGGCCAGAGTTCAAGATCAAGGTTTGAAGACTGTGAGAAAAAAATCTGGTCCGTGCCTCTCTTCCGTGCTCTAGTGGTTTGCTGGAGTCTGTGGCGTTCCTTGGCTCCTGCTGTCTTCAAGTCTCTACTGGCATTCTCCTTGTATCTGTGTCTCTGCTCAAATTTCCCCTTTTTATAAGACTTTATTTTCCATTAAGGTCATATTCGGAGGTACTGGGAATTAGGACTTCAAGATATGGACTTTAGAGTGACAAAATTCAACCTATCACAATAAGATTTAAATTTACATGGCAACAACCCAAGTATTGTTGTTGGCCTCCTTCCTGTGAAACTTACAAAAGTTTGTTTCGTAGGCTGACCACACTTTGACAGAATAGACATGCCCATTATGTACTGGATGTTTCCATTCAGGTTGCCGCAGGCTCTTAGGTTCTGGTCAGCCCTAAGATGAACCGGTGTGGCGCATTTGCAGCATGCCCTTTCGTTCTTAGTGTTAAGGCAGTCCCAATCTTTCTACTTTTTGAGAGCCGGGAGTCTCTGTCACATATCATCTTTATTATCTGAGGCCTGTTTGTCACAAGATTATAAGTGATCTTGGTTTTCAGTAGATTTGAGCAGCCCACTAGGTGCTCTGTTTGGAACTAGAATGCATGACAGTTAGAGGACTCTCAGAAAGCTACTTCTTGGAGCTGCTGCTGGATAAGATACATACCCATTTATCCAGAAGAGTTTATATGCTGTTTTGAGTAGATACTGATGGCTTCTAGGGGCCCTAAAAAGTCATGATTTTAGAGCTTACTTAGACTTGTTAAGAAATAAATAAACATACCTTACAAGTTAAAAAGAAACAACACTTACTTGGATGTTCATTGTTTAAGAACGTATTAGTCAGAAACAGTTTCATAAACTAAAGGCTTACTTTAGAGCATTTGTAAGTTTCCCATGTGCACAGGTCCTCTAAATATTTATTAACTCCCATTTGTTAATTCTTGCCTCTTTTGTGGCTGGTACCTCCACCCTCTCACCCACCCCTTTGGCCCAAGCAATCTGTGTGTTCTTTAAAAACAGCAGTTTCCACAATTGGAGACGAAACAGAGAGTGAGAAATCAAAGACGGTGGGATATGATAAGGTTACGGAGTTCCTGGGAGGCAGCTGGAGAGAAGCTGATTTTTCAGGCCACTGAGCTATACTCAAGTAAGCTCACCTTGCAGCCATTGTACCAAACCAAAAACTAATCCTGACTCCTCTGCATTCAGCTTTTGTGACTAATCGTGAGTCAAAGTGTAAATATTCGTAATAAAGTGATTGTTTTCCTTTAAAATATGTGTTCTTGGAATGTCTGCTGCATTCTTAATTGAGACTTCATCATTCCTGAGAGTCAAAATATTTTCCAAAGGATCAGCTCTCTCAGGTGGCATTTACTAAAAAACATGGAGAAAATGTCTTTCAATGGAGAAATCTGCCTTTGCAGGAAAATAGCCAGGAATGGAGCTACTCTGTAAAGCGGGGTATGTCTGCATAAAATGACACCTCTCTCTCCTCTTCCACACCTTTTGTTTTATGGGAACAGGGGGCCAGTTCAAGCCTCCTGAAATTGCTTATAATCGGGGTAATTTAACAAATACTTTTCACCTTGAAAGTGGGAAAGGAAGGAAAAAGAAAAAAAAACAAGACAGTTCTTACTTCCAATCTCATTAACCTAAGAAAGTTGGTCCTATGTACACACCTGGTCGGCATGGAAGCAGAGTTGAAATGCAGGCAAACAAATCAGAAGCACTTAAATGAAACAGGGAATAGGTTTTCTCTAGCCATCTGGTTCTACTCCATAAGAAAAAAAATTGTTAAAATAAGAGGGCCTTGGAAATAGTGTTTTTGTATTGGATTTTTATTTGAATAATGCTTAACTGAATGGGCTTTGAGAGTCAAAACGTTTCTCTGAATAGTAAAAATCTTGTATTCATATGTTTTCTTCGTTGTCCAGCCTCTCGTTTCTTTATGCCAGTTTCATTAGAGTAGTTGCCACCTGGTCTCCCAACTTCTAGCCTCTCTGCCTGGGCCCCTAAAGCTTCCCACATCACTTCCAGCTTTCTTTTTTCAATACATCCATTTTCAAGAGCCTTGCCTGTTGCTTGTGGTTTAAGGTCTGAATCCAGCCACCTCTTTAGTGTCCCGGGCTCTCTGAAATCTGACTCAAAGCTGCGACTGTGGCCTCATTGCCCCCTGCTCACCCCGTGGCCTCTCTATTCCCGCGGTTGATCCGCTCAGCTTTCCCTGAGCAAGGCCACTGCTCTGCTATCTTCCTGCCTTTGCTTCTGTTGTTTGCCAATTTCTTCCCTCCAAATCCTTCCAGCTCTGGAGCTCACATGCATATAGTACTCACCATCTACTGTGTGTCTTTTCACAGCTAATCATACATAGCCTTGAATAATTGACTTTGCTTGTACTTACATCTTGTCTCTTCAGAGAGGTTTTAAAATCTTTCTGTCAGCC
Organism: Miniopterus schreibersii; assembly: GCF_964146895.1. Taxonomy (NCBI): domain Eukaryota; kingdom Metazoa; phylum Chordata; class Mammalia; order Chiroptera; family Miniopteridae; genus Miniopterus; species Miniopterus schreibersii. The sequence continues at coordinate 51,836,904 of NC_138111.1, read as the reverse complement.
TTGCATAGGTTATACCTCTGGTATTTTCCAAAGCATCTAAAGCAAAAGTAAGCACATGATAGATACAAAATAAAATATTTTGATGGATTGATTTATCCATCCATTTTGGTGGGACTTATATTTTATATTAGATACTTCACCTTCTATTTTTAGATAATGAAAGCAATCGATTTAAGAACTCAGTTGATACTGAAAGCTTAACAAATGAGCTGTCAGCCTATTTTTTAAAAAATAAAATTATTTCAAATACACTTATTTTTTTTCCCTTTAAGCGCAGCCAAGAGTAGTATAAGTTAACAGTTTCACCTCTCCATCGGATTCTGTTGGGGATCGATGAGACTTCGGTTAGATCACGAAATCTATATTGACATGATTTCTAGAAGGAGGCCATCGTGTAGGTGGCACAACCGAGAGGCATAAATCTATAGAAAACAATCTGCAAGGAGAAAAGAACTTAGATTTTCCGAAGGCTAGAAAGAGAATGTGTAACTGTTTGTGTAGATGAATGTATGGGAATAAAAGCGCTGAAATAGCCAATGAGTAAATGAGGGAGGAAAGGTTTCAAAACTTAGTCCTGGAAGGTTAAACCATAAGTTTATTATCTTTCTTCCCCTTCAACTTGAGCCTTTTTTCCTTCACTAAACTTCCTTTTCTTGCGGCCACCACGTTGCCTCTAAATAAACTCCAGAGTCTGCCCTGGGATCCAGGTCACGGACCCTGGTCAGGGTCCCACAGCCTCAGCAGTTCCCCCGGCTTTAATGTGCTGGGGTTCGGGCCTGCTGTGCGCCCCATCTTAGCGGTGGTGGTAGGATGGCTGGGGATATGTTGGAAACATCACAACTGTTCAGTATTAAATTCACAAAGTTACTGTGAACCAGGCTTGATTGAAACTCCATCAACAGAGGCAGACAGAAAGAAAAGAAAAAGCAAACTGGCTCCATCTATTTCTAGAACTCCCAGCCCATAACTTCTCTCTAGGAGGATATCAAACTACCGCGTATGACATCATCAGAAAGGGGATTTGCAGGCGAGAAAGATTTCAGGAAGCGGGGCAGCCGATGGAGGCAGCTGTCTTTAGAAATCAATCACGTCAAGGGTTCCATGAATAGCACCAAGTACCATCCAATAATCACTTATAACTGTCTGCACCGACATCTTAAGGGTTTTGAAACTGGTAAGCTTTTAAGATTGCAGTACTTGTTTATTCTTAAGTAGAGAAGGGGCAGGTCGGGAAAAAATTAAATCTTGGATCTCATCTACTAACCATTTTTTTGTTCAACCCCTTGCAAAATGCAGTGCTTTTTTTTTGGTTGTTTTTTTTTGTTACAGTGTTTGCATTTAAATGAAATCATCATTGTCCAGGAACAAATGTGGTCTTTTAATATTATTTGGGGAAACAGCAGGACTTCAGCGAGTTGGTAGCAGTACAATAGCTCACTCAGGCTACCTCATTCTAGCTGCAGACATGTTAATTAATATATTTCTCTGACACCTAGGTGATTGAAATAGCAATTAAAGAGTAATTAAAATGTTTACTTCTTGTAGGAATGTCAACTAAGATGTGGAATATAGCAATTACCTATGACGGATTAGAGGAAGATGGTGAGGCCTTTGAAGTGATTCTGAACTCCCCTGTGAATGCCGTGCTTGGCACAAAGACAAAAGCTGCGGTGAAAATTTTGGACTCAAAAGGAGGTATTCTTTTGATCATCTTGAAATCAGAAGCAGTCCTAGCGCGGCGGCCGCCTGCTTTCAACAGCCAATGCGCTTGATAACGCCTTCATGTCAAAATGCTTAATTTCTTGTCAAGAAAGCAACCTCGGTCGTGATGCAGGCTCTTTATTCAGCTTTCTGCCTCATGCGGTTTTCCTCCCGCTAAGAACTCTCGTTTCGGAAAAGCAACAAGTCAGGGCCGTCGTTAGTTTTTTTTCCTACCCGTTTGTTGTTCTCACCAAGGGGGAAACAATGTTGGTGAGAATCTATCGACAATTATTTTCCCTCGGAGTTTGTAGGGCTGTAATTATCTTCCCCTGTTAAAGAGAGCTCTTAGTGCCTAAAATCTGAGCCCCCACTGGAGTGTGACCAGGAAAGGTCTAAAAGAGGAAGGAATGGGAGAGAAATAGATGTGAAAGGTGCAGCTGGCCTGGGGATTCAGGAGCAGCTGGAGAACATTAATGAATAACCTTGGGTTGCAGAGCCAAATGGGTCCTGGATGGTATGCTAAAAAACAACCTGTGAACTAAATAAAACAAAGACCCACCAAAGTTTTTGGTGCTTTGATTTAAAAAAATTTTTTTTGGCCAAATACCTTCTTATTTGTCTGTTTAGCATTTGACAACTGTCCAGTTACCATGCTAGCTCTTAATCTGCTGCTTTTATACCTGTCATGGCCTATGGTTCATATATTTTCCTGATTTGGAATCTATGGTCTCCTCTTCCCTTTGTCATCCTATCATAAAATAGACACTATCACCTTTCTCCTGTAATATTCATATTCCCACAACACCTCTTCCCACCACCTTTCTTCCCCCCCCCCCAGTAGAATTTTCTGGCTATATTAAGTATATAAAATATATGAAGCACACACTTTACACATGAAGTATAAAATATCCAGGTGTGAGTGCTGGGCTTAGATTCTTTTCATACTAATTGGCAATGTTTCCCAGTAGAAGTGGCTCCATTAAGACTTATTGGATCTTTGCTCTCTAGCAGTTGAATGCTAATTTTTGTAATTCTTGCTTGATTTCACTGATATCTTCAAGCAATTCCAGTGTCTACCTCTAGGAGACCGGGGAAAGGAGGGCCACGTTGTAGGATGGTACTTGAGCAGTGACTGAACCTGACGTGTTGAAGAGCGCTGTAATAGGGACAGCAGTGAGGCTGCTGGGGTATAAGTGTGATTCTCAAACCACGACGATTTTCATTTGTGGTTTGGGAAATCAATTCCATGATTTTACAATCACCCTGTAGATGTGCAGAATGGCATAGCTTTCCTGGATGGAAACTGATTCAGAGTGAAGGAGTTTTTGGCAAATGGCAAAAAGGCAACATCTGGTGGGAAAACCATCTGTCTAAGTTTCATGATAGGCTGCTCCAGGGGCTGTGTCAATGTGATCACTTATCTGTTTGTATAAAATGAATGAACTGACCTGCCATCTTGCCTGCCTCCAGGACAGTGCCATCCTTCATCTCCCTTCACCCCAAACGAGCACAACGCGTGGAAGAAGGGCATTTGGCACCCGCTGGCCCCAGGGTCTTCCTCCCCCACCACTCCTGGTTCCTTTCATCTGGAAAGAAGACCTCTTCCGTCTTCCAACCGGCTAGCAGTCACCAGGGGAGACACCCCACAGGGCTTTGATTCTACATATCTTTATGGAAGGAAACTTAGAACCCAAGGGAATGGCAAAACAGTAAGGATGGGGACCTCCTGGGATTTGATGTATGGAGTACATATTAAAAGAGTCAAAAGATATTAATGAATATTCCTAAACACAGAAGAAACTGTTTTGATTTTTATAGTGAGTGGGTGCCATGGTTCCTTGCACAATCATGCAGTGCCTTTTGTATACAAATATCATAATGCTATCCATCTTCATTGACTGTACTAATTAAGGGGATAGATATACTGACTCATCCATATGATTTCAGCTTTGGTACCTTTTGAAATCAAGACAGATAGGGAATGACCAGTTACCGTGGAATAGAAGGAGATTAAGCAATCTGCTTGGGTGTGGAAACCATGGCTTTTACCTTATTAGCACAGCAGTCTAACCAGGCACACACTCATGTGTGTGTGTATGTGCATGTGTGTGTGTGTGTGTTCTTGGACTGGTGTGCACTATGGATGTACTGACAAAATAAGGATGTCTTTTCTCCCTGACTGGGGCTATGAATGTATGAATCAACATTGATAAGTTGTGATTAGGTCCAGTGATTTTTAAAATCCCAGTGATTTAGACATGAAAAATCTTGAGAATCATGTTTATAAAAAACCAGACATTAATAAGATGTTACTGGAAAGGTTTTAGCCTATTGCTAATTATTATTCCAGCTAATTTTGTTCATATTTTGTTCTCTGTTGATTTCAGGTTCATCCATCCTCTGTTTATAGAAATGGAACAGACATCATCTATAATGTAAGCTTAGTCTGAGAGAATGGCTAAATTTCTTGTATTTATGCGTGCAAAATAGTTAGTGAATCCATTTTTTATGTCGTATGTAAATTTCTCTTAAACACCTGGTTTGAAATTTGTTCTGAAATCCAATTTTCAAATTGCTCATTTTTACAACAAATGTTTTTGTTTGCTACCTCGCTGTCTGTTTTGTCTTTATTGTTGTTTATTGATTTCCTCAGTATCATGGAATGATTTCCCTGCACCTGGAGGATGACAGCTCCCCAACTCACAGAAGGAAGACCAAAGTATCCGTTATTAGTCGGCCACAAAAGACAATCAAAGTGGCAGAAAGGCCTCAAGCAGATAAGGTGGAATCCACAACCAACTCACACTTCCCCAGACAGGTAGGAAAATCTTTTCACTTCCTATTCACCTTGCAATGAGCTGTTTCCTGGACCGTAAAACAGCCTTCAAGCTCAGGGATAGTTTACTCAACACAAACGCTACTCCACACATGGGGACCTAAAGGGCGTAAGAATTCGATCAGCGTGCGTTAAGTCAAATCTCAATTGCCTTTCCTTCCCATAGAGCCATCTGCCCTCATTTCCAAAGAACTGCACACTGGAATTGGAGGGACTCTTCCATTTCGATGAAAGCCTCCAAAAGCTGTATAAGTGCAACGGGATTGCCTGGAGAGCTTGGAGCCCCCAAACCAAGGTGAGACACAGCTGAGCAGCCAAATACTTGGCTTGCAGTGTGCCCTGTAACACAGCGGCCCTGTCAACGCGTGCTGCGGCTCCCTGCTCTTATTATACATTTTAAAGGAGAAAAGGGAAAAGTGGCCCAAGTGACGTTTTCAAAATCACAAAATGCGTTCGTTATATCAATACAATTTTAGAATTTAAGAAAAAGAAAATACATTAATTATATCAATATAACTTAAGAAGCATTTGTTTAATTATCAGAATATCAAAGGTATAAAAGTTTTTTGCTAACTTTACTAGTGTTTTCTGTAAGAAGGTGGAGAATTGGGATTAAGGCTGACCTTCCTGGTGACAAAAACTATTCAAGTTAAGGGACTCATAGGACTCTTATGCTGAGAACAGACTCTAGACTGTAAAGACTGCTATGATGTGAACACAGACAACTGTTTTTCAGGAGGTGGAAGACAAATCCTGCCCGGCCGGGTGGCACCAGCACTCCGGCCACTGCCACACCTTGATCACAGAACAGAGAGGCACGTGGAACACAGCGGCCCGATCTTGCAGGGGACAGTAAGAAACCTTGTTTCACATTTGACTGATGTTTTATTTTCTCCTGTCCTTTTATTTTCTCATGGAATTGTAGGGTTACGTCACTCATCCAAGTGTTGAGTGTCTAATACCTACCTGGCTTTGTTTTAGGAGCCCAGAGAGAGTTCTATGGTTCAGGATGGATTTGGGACTGATCTTTGGTTTAGCTTTTTTATGGTAAAACTGTATCATTGCCACGTTTCTATTGTCTAGCATCTCTGTCTCAGTCTTTTGGAGAAAGTCAGAAGGAGCTTTTCTGAGTCGGCAGCATTGCAAGTTCTATCATTTTTTTTTATTAAATAAGAATTCCTGCTCATTGATTTGAAAATATGTAGCAGTGAAAGGTCTTATAGCTTCAGACCTATGACAGTGTAAGAGACATTGATGATTATGAAACCAGACAAGTTGGACAAAGGGTCACTGGGTAATGGAACACTCAGTGAAGGATGACTTGTGGTTAAATAATGACAACAAAATTTACCTAGTCCAGAAAGACTTTAAAAATCCTAAGTATCCCTGACCCTCCTTTTTAGCCTACCTGGATATTATCCAAAACAATGCAATTAGACTAATATGCCCTATAGCTGGAGATTGAGACTAGAGAAGTCCCTGGTGGATATCAGTCAGATCTTGCAAGTTATCAAATTTTAAAAGTTATGCTTTCTAAAAACACTGGTAATAAAATGAAAGGACAAACCATCTTTGGGAAAAGCTAATCTCAAATTGTATATCTGATGAAGATCTTGAATCTTGAAAATACAAACAACTCCTACAAATCAATTACAAAAAGACAACCTGCTAAAAAAATGACAGATGACTTGGAGACCTCACAAGAGAAGATATACAGTTGGTCATCAGGTACATGAAAAAGTGCTTACCACCATTAGACACAGGGAAATGCAGATTAAAATCACAGTAAAATACCATTTCACACCCACTAGAATAGTTAAAAGTACAAAGACAGACAATACTATGTGTTGTAGAGCAAATGGAATTCTAACTTATTGGTGGATGTATAAAACGGTACAACCACTTTGTAGAACTGTCTGGAAGGTTCTTTAAAACTTATACGCATCTACCCTGTGATCTAGCCAGTCTATTCCTTAAGAGTTACCCAAGAGGAATAAAAATATATGTTAAAATAAAAAAAATGTTCACAACAATTTCATATCAATAGTCTTCATAATAACAATCGTTTGAGTCATTTGTCTTTTTGTTATTTATTTATAAGAGTTCTTTATATTTTCTCCATCAAAGGGAATATTGTAGATATATTTTTTTATAAATTATTTTATAAACAATAACTGTAATGAACTTCTGAAACCTCCAATGATGTGGATAAATTTCAAAAACATTATGCAGAGAGGAAACAACCCAATATAAAATACATATTGTGTGCTTTCATTTAAATAAATAGGAAAACAACTAATCCATTAGGTGGCATTATAAATAAAAAATAGTTATCTCTGGCAAGAATTGTGGGGTGACTGGAAACTAGATGAGGCTCTAGACTGATAAATTGTTCTATGTCTTGCTCTGGGTCGTTGTTATGTGGATATATACCATGTCAAACTTCATCAAATTGAACACTTTAAAATGTATGTATTTTAGTGTGTGGAAATTATACCTAGATTTTTAAAAGCTGATAGGTTATTTTAACAGTATATTTAAAAACTGATGAAATTAACCACCCTTTTCTTCACTGGTATATTTTATGTCCTAAGTATAAGTAAAGGTAACATAGAGGTTAGTCAGTGACTTTCACGTATTTGTAGATGGGTTGGTGGTATAAAATAAGTTAAAATTTTATTCATTTTATTTTGTAAATATATTTTAAATTTTTATTTTAGAGAGAGAGGAAGAGAGAGAGAGAAACATTGATGAGAGAGACATCAATCGGCTGTCTACTGCACGCCCCCTACTGGGGATTGATCCCAAAACCTGGGCATGTGCCCTGACTGGGAATTGAACTGGTGAACTCTTACTGGTTCATGGGTCAACGCTCAACCACTGAGCAACAGTGGCCGGGCTAAGTTAAATTTTTAAAAAATCCTATGAATATTCTTTGTTTAAATACATATATTCCCATAATGCTATATGTTAAAGAACAATGAAGACATTTTTCCACCAAAATAACCAAATGTCCTTGTTATATGTCGTTGACTTGGCTGTGGCTCCTGGTGACTCTATGAATGAGTGATTTCTACAATACCCTGCCCTCAACAGCACTGCTCAGCTCCGTAAACTCATGCCTGTGGCTTCTTTTGTGGAGTAAACCCATCTCATACTTGGTCTTTCTCTTTTCCTGCTGCCTTCTTTTTTCCCCCAGCATTATTGTCTTTTCCAAAGAACCCTGTCCTCTCATGATGTGGCCAAAGTAGGATAGCTTCATTCCTGTCATTTTTGCCTACAGCGATGTTTCAGGCTTAATTTCTGTAGGACTCACTTGTTCATCTTTCTGGTGGCCCAGGGTCTAGATGTCCTACTTTTACTGAATGTTTGTCTTAAAAATAGTGGGATAGGTCTTTTTTCCTCCTTAAGAAAAGAGCTTTGGTGTGGAATGAAAGCTTTCTGATTAGCAAGGACAAGATTACAACGTGCTGCAGAGGGGAAGATATGGTTTCTCTACTGACAAAAATGAGGGCAAGTGCGGAAGTGCAGTTTCTGCTGTGATTTATTGGTAAAATATAACGAGCAGAGCAACAGAACCCCCAAACCTCAAGTTTGGAAGCAGCCTATTGTTCATCTTCCAGTGGTTTTAAAATGACAGTGCAAGGAACTCTGGTGGCCTTAATGAGGCTTTACTTGATTCTTAATGTTATGAGAAAAATAAGGATGCGCACTGAGTGATCTCTTTCCATCCATTCATCATTGTTGGTGTAAGGTCACCAACTTTGTCTTGTCTTCGAAGGACTACTCTTCATTCTGAGATTATAACCTTCTAGCTTTTTGGTGTCAAATATCATTTCTATGGCAACTGATTGTAATATTGCCGATAGCTTCATGGTGACTACTCTGTATTTGTCCTCCAATGTCTCTGTTTATCTATTATATTGATCCGTCTAATTGTAGCTGGATTTTAATGGTGAGTAAGACTAGTTATAAAGGGGTTTTCTTCATATACCTATTACTATTATGCAATTCATTTATCCCAGTAATAAAATTAAGGTACAAATTAAATTAAAAGCCTAGCTACTTCCTCATGTATTTGATCTAAGATTTTATCTACAACCTGGTTTGAAGCATCATGACCCTTTTACAGGGACCTAGTTCTACAAGCTTCTTTGCCAATAACACCTTACTTTTAGATTACATTTTATAGTTTACAGAATTCTTTCACATATATTAGCTTATTTGATTGCCCATCACTTCAGTGAGGAAAGCAGGTGTCATTATCTACATTTACAGATAAAACAAAGAGACTCAGGGAAGCAAAATCACATGTTCATGTTTATACAAGCAAATAAATGAGAGAGAGAGAGAGAGCGAACACACATAATTTTCTATTATACTCTCCAAAATAGTTCCTTAAGTATAGGGGGATATCTCAGGTGTATTGACAACCACACCTATTTTAACTTTCTATTGGACTAACCTAAAGCAGATTTTCAGAACTATATGTTAATGTATTTGTATCTTTCACAGCAAAGACATATTAGGAATTTTTATTAAATCATGAATCCTAAGTTTTCTATGGGTTAGAATCGAAATAATGTCTCAGGGCAAACCTAAGGTACAATTAAGTTCTGAGTTTATAGGTTCATTCATTCAATAATTATTTATTTGGATACTTACTATAGACCAGACCACACTTTTAAGTGTTATTCCCCAGTGTTGACCCCACAACCCAATAAGACTTAATTCATTATTCCTCACTCACCAATGAACTTCAGAAATATAGATGCCATAACTCTTCATATGGCAGGTCCTTAAGCCCTGCATTTCACATCAGTAAAGTTGTCATCCAATCCTGATCATTTCTTCCCTCATGACCCTTCCCACAAAGCTCTCTCAAGACTGGAAAAGTCACTGAATTTAAATTACAGAATTTAGCTTTCATTGAATTGATATCTTATTATAGGTTCAATTAAAAAAGTTCTGTGGACCTAAATGTAATAATAGAACTTACCAGCAATATTTGTTGATTGCACATATAAAAACATAAATGGTATTTAAAAATAGTATAAATAGGTATATATTTTTTCTGAAATAAACTATGATAAAATCTATTATAATGATGTAAAATTCCTATCTCCCCTATTAATTTAAGGAGATTAGTGATCATATCTAGCAAATCAAACATGCACCAGCAGGGTCAGAACTAATTTGTTCATATGTTTTGAGGTTATTTCAATGAACTCTGGTCTCAGAATTGTTTTAAGCTGTAGGATTGTGACTTCCTTTTAGATGTAAAATTGAGAAAGCTTTCAGAACAAAAGAAAGTTTTTAGGGGCAACTGGGTTTTTCACCACATTTTATAAAATGATTAATTATGTATCTATTAGTAACATAATTTATTTTCAAATTACACATTGTCTATTCACCATATTGGTCCAGAAATTAAAACATCTCTATCAAATACCATTCTTTTTAGTTTTCCAGGATGTGTAAGAGAGGCAAAGAATATATTTGGTATGAGATTTTTAATAATATCATAAAAAGCTTCTAACTTGAAATTTTAATTGAAAGAATGGGTATGAATATTGATCTGATTTTATTGGTATGATACTTCAGTATGCTTTTTATTTCAGAAGGACAGCAAGAATGATTACCCCAAGAATAGTTCACACTTGTTACAGGCATTTCAGAAAGTGTCAGCTGCAGAGAAAAAGCAAACTAAAAGAAAAGAAATGCTCTCCATATCCTTTGGACTGGTCACTCCAAGAGGAACATTTTTGGGAGGCAAGGGCACCTCCTCAGTACAATTTTTCTCTGAACCCCAGTTTCTCTCTGACCATTCAACATGTTTTCATTAATCCTCCGGGCCTCTCCGCTTCCCTTCACCCATTACTTTTCAAGTTCATTTTGTTCTATTTTTCCTCCAACCCATGTGGCTTGAAAAATGGGTATTCCCCTGGGAATTATCAATTTCTTCTGTGATGTCAAATGTACAATTTCAACATTTTATAACCTAGATGTTTACCTTCTTATGAAATACGTTTATGAGATGGTTTTAGATTCTATAATTAGAATTACTATGCATCTAGTATGTCTTTGGTTTGGTCTCAGGGACCATTATTCATTTTGGGGCTTTGTTTCCCTGGGCTGCCTTGCTACTTGGAGTCCCTTGCAGAGGGTCGTTTACAGCCCCCATGTTTCAAGAAGAGCAGCAAATTTTACTTTATCCCTTGTCCCTAATCAGATCACTAGCTCAACTAAGTCTTTATCTCCAATCACCTTTCCTCCCCATTGGGGTTTTATTATTTTTCTAACCCAAAGGAGCCAGACTGCTTGATTGGGTATTTCTTGAATTTGCATATTGTAATCTCATCTGCTCATTTCCTTAGGTAGTCGTTGTACAATTGATAATTCTATTATTATAGATCATTATCTTTGAAACCATTTTGTTTTTCCAAAGGAGCGTCTGGAACCCCTGCTGACCTAGTCTTAAAGAGTTGTCTGAAATATATCTACGCTTAATCAAAAAGTTTTAAAAAAGTAGATGTGTATTTCTCTAGTAGAAAAATTGAGATTTCTGTTTTAAATACTATACTTTGAATGATTTAAAATTTCAAAGCTGTCAAAAGATTTATTTGCATGTTTGCCTCTGTATTTTATATTTATTTCTCTATATATACATATTTACCTATCTAATATCCACTGTACCTTATATGCTTATGAATGTAAAAGGAATTCTATGTTTATAAAATAATCAACATACAAATGCCTAACTATTTCTTTTATAAATAACCATGGTCTCACATTTTACCCACTCTAAACAGCTATTTTCTCATCTTGATTTTTTGGGAATTTTTGCTTCTTGGAGAGTCAAAAAAGAAATCAAACTTTCACTTGACCAGCTAAAATGGATTTTACAGTCTCTTTTAAAGATAATTTCAAGAATCTTAAAACAGGAGGGGATGTCAAATAAAGCCTGTATACTTCCTGATGATGCAGATGAGGCTGAAGTTACATCTATAGGGGAATTAGGGGCCGAGCAGAAAGTGGAAGCCAGGTCTCTCGTACTCTAATATACCATATAGACTGAGGAAGTCACTGAAGCCTTCCCTCAGACTATATTTAATACGCATTTGATATTCTAGGTCATAACTCTCATCACATTAGAATTACCATATTGGATGTGAGGGGTCAGGGAAAAAGTGTGCTCTCATGTCAACTGAACTGTCAGACAGGAGCTGACAGTAAATAATGAAATCAGAGACAAGTCACAAAACCCAAATCCAGTGCCTAAGGCCATTCAGAAAAGGAGTGAAGAGCCTCACACATCTCAGAAGGCCTAGAAGCACCCCTGCATTGTAGAACAGTAAAGGACTGGTATTGATGGGGGAAAAATCATTAAGAAATGGATTAATTATGCTCACTGTATGTGATCTGGAAAAGCAAAGAAATGGATCCGAAGTATGGAAGGACAAGCAAATAGAATAAAATTCAGTTCAACAGTTTTCCAAGCTTATACAAGTATTGCTAATTTTGTTTTCTATGTTTTAAAATATCCGTGGATATTAACCAGGCAAGAAGATCATGATGACTTTGTTCCTTGCTGGAAATGTTCTGTTCTAAAAAGAGAAGAAAAGAATTATCTATTAGCTTTTTACTTGAAGCATTTTTAAAGAGCTTTTAATGAGCACTGCTGGGGAATTAGACACAATCAAGTATTGCTTTTAAGAATAATTCAGCTACCTGAAAAAATGAGTCATAAAGAATTATCATGGCAGTCTGTTCCATGCTTCTATGGTGGGTTGGGAGAGATTAACCAAAGAATTTACATGCATATGTGCATAGCCCATGGACACAGACGATAGTGTGGGGAAGGCCTGTGGGGGGGCGGGGGGTGGATGCGGGGTGGAGGGGTCAGTGGGGAAACAAGGGAACATCCGTAATACTTTCAACAATAAAGATAAATTTTTAAAAAATAATTATTATGCCAGTTAGAATGTCTATCATCAAAATGATAAGAAATAAATTCTGGTGAGGACAGAGAGAAGGAAACCCTTGCGCACTCTTGGTGGGATTGTAAATTAGTGCAGCTACTGTGGAAAGCAGTCTGGAGGCTTCTCAAAAAGTTACAAATAGACCTACCATACAGTCAAGCAATTCCACTTCTGGGAATATGTCTGAAGGAAATGAAAACGCTATATTGAAGAGACATCTACACCCTCATGTTCACAGCAGCAGTGTTCACGATAGCCAAGACATGGAAACAATCTAAGTGTTCATCGCCAGGTAGACAGATGAAGAAGCTGTGGTTCGGATATACAATGAAATAGTGTTCAGCCATAAAAAAGAAGGACGGACATCTTCCCCTTTGTGACAATATGGATGAATCTTAAGGGCATTAACTGAGACAAAGAAATACAAGTATTGTATGGTCTCACATATATGTGGAATCTAAAACACAAAAACAAAAATAATGAATAAAGAGACCAAGTTTGTGGTTACGAGGCAGGGGATGGGGGATGGGGCAGTTGGAGAAAGGTGGTCAAAATGTACCAACATCCATTTATAAGATAAATAAATAATAAGTACTTGGGAATGGAACGTACAGCATGATGACTGTAGATACTGCTGTATGGTAGAGTCAAAAGTTGTTAAGGGCGTTCTCTTCAAAAGTAAAAGACATTTTTTTCCCTCTTTTCTGGTATCTATTGGAAATGATGTTAACTTATTGTGGTAATCATTTCACAATATATCTAAGTCAAGTCATTGTACCGTATACTTTAAACTTATAAAAAATAATTCTGTTATGGGGAAAAAAATATATATTCTTAAGAACAGGTGCTTTAACTTCTACACAACATATGGAGGTTTGACAGTGAGGCCATGCTCATTTCACTGAGTGTGATGAAAGGACCACAGTTATCAGGGTGTTTGACTAAACACATCAAGCTCAAAATGTAGGCCTCAAGTCATTTGATCTGAATTGTTTGGGTTACCTTAGTGATCAAATTAACTGGATGACTGCCAAATTTATGCCATTTAGAGAGAAACTTCCTATGAGAGGAGTAATATTTTGGCATTGGGTAATCTTTATGAGTAAGCAGTTGCTGATTTTTCTAAAAAGATATAGAAAAGCTATTGAATTTGTGGTTTAAAGCCCAGATATTATAATAAAATGTCACATTCTTTGCTGTTCACTTACCCAATCCTGCAGATACTCATTAAATTAAAAAAATAAAATAGAGTTTTAAAATCTTGGAAAGGTTTTTCTGCATATGTACGTTTTTCTAATTTAACTTGAGTTTGATTTCTGCTATGCATATCAGCAGAAACATTGAACCCTTGTCACTGACGCTCTCACTTTCATTCATTTGCTCGTAGTCACCTGGGCAGCCTTGTAACTGTCCTCTCCAGGCAGCATATGCGGTGGCTCTGGGACTTCAGTGGAAGGAAGCCCTTCTGGATAGGCAAGTATCTGTGCTACATGGAAGAGAACGTCTCTCTTCCATGGGCCAAGTGATTGTTGTTTACAATAACAAGTTACATTGCAAGGTTGGACAGTTTATCTTTTAAAACTCATCTTAATTACACAATACTTTCATTTTTAGACATCTATCTAAATGAAATAATAAGGGTTTGTTTATAAGTAAGAGAATCCAACAAATGGTTTTTCTAAAAGTAAAAAATTAGAAATAGCTATAAATAGGGGATGGTTAAATAAATTATAGTATAGCCATGTGAAGCAATATTTAATATTTAGTGCTTTACAAAAGCATTAAATATTAAAGACATGACAAAATGCCTCGTTTATTAATATTCAATAAATATCTATTGGATGAACATTATACATAAAATATGTAATGCATTGCATTTGTGCCAAGTTGTTAAGTAAAAAGGCAGAGTCCATAACCATATGAGACATGAAATAATTTAAAATAAAAAATAAATTTATACAAATGAGATATATATAAATTTATATACATATAACATATACATATACATACATATATTGAAACAAACATGTCAAACAATTAGAAATGTTTAACCTCCAGTTGAGAATTATAGGTGATCTTAATTGTATCCCTTCTTTTCTGAAGTTTTAATATTTCCTACATTTTTAACAATAATACAAATCCTTTCAAGCCACTTTCGAACTAGAATTCTCAGGGCCCATCAAAGTCAGTATTCTCACCACCTCTCCTTAAAGGTGTTGTATTTCAGGGAACACTAATAAACCATTCTTGGCTTTTTAAGATCTCTTTACTTCTAAGCGAGTCTCTAAATTCTGAAATCATCTGAGTGTATTAAGCTGAGGCTAAAGGGTAAGTTTTCTTTACATCCACAGCTGATTTCAAGACTCTGTTCCCGTGAAGTACCTGGGCATAGCGTGACCTGATCCCTAATTCAAGGGAACAATCCAGGACAAGCTAGCTTATTCCTAACTAAAAGTACTTCATCTTATTTTACCTCAAAGTATTGACTGAGAATCGGTTGAGAGCAGGTTGTGTGGTGTGTAACTAAGACTGTTTTCACGGTCACATTTGGTTGGGAGATGTCAGATCATGCTGTTGCAGGACATCATTGTCTCACTTTATTTTTATTATTATTATTATTTTAATATAACTTTATTGATTTCAGAGAGAAGAAAAGAGGGGGAGAGAGAGAGACAGAAACATCAATGATGAGAGAGTCATTGATCGAGCCCGCAACCCGGGCATGTGCCCTGACCGGGAATCAAACCCCAATCGTCTGGATCCTAGGTAGACGCTCAACCGCTGAGCCACACCCAGCCGGGGTCACTTTATTATTTTTATTTCTCTTATAAAAGAGAGTGAGGAGGAGGAATGCTTCTTTATGAAAAATCGTAAGAGCTTTGCAACATTAAAGTGTAATGTGCAAAAAATTGCCAGTGGGAGTAGAGGGACGAGTTGAGAAAAGCTGCTTTTTGTTGGAATTGTCGAAAATTGAACAAGTCTTAAGCTGCAGACTAAACATGATACTTAGCAATCTCCTTTCACGTAGAAAAACCAAGACATTTAAGAAACAAGGAAGAAGAACAATAGGCAGGAGTGTATCTGTGTCCCTGTGATAGAAGCTCTGCCTATAGAATAATATAAATAACAATGGCCAGTTATTAAACATGTGTACATGCCATGTGCTTCTCATGTATTATCTTACTTCACCCTCAAAACAGCCCAAGATATCCTATTTCTTAAAAGTATATTTTTATCGATTTTTAGAGAGAGGGAGAAACATCATTGATAGGTTGCCTCCCGGTTGCCTCCCAGGAATTGAGCCTGCCATCTGGGCATGTGCTCTGACTAGGAATCAAACCAGCAACCTTTCGGTGCACAGGACAATGCTCAGCCAACTGAGCCATACCGGCCAGGGTGATATACTATTTTTATTCCAATTTGTAGGTGGGGAAACTAAAACTTAGAGTGGTTAAGTAACCTGCCCCAAAATGCTCAGTGAGCACATGCTGGAGCTAGGATTTAAATTCAGATCTGCCTGACCCCAAGGCCTTATGAGTTTAGTTGTGCCCTGTAGGATCCCCAGGACCTATTCCATGTTTTAGAACTTAGGCCCATGTTTGCATGTGACTGTTGAGCTCAGAACGATGGACTGATATGACATCATCCAGGTACAAATGTAATAAAATCGTTTGGCACATTCTTTTTGGCTCACATCAGGTTTGAATAATAAAGTGCATGCTGGCCGCTGGGAGTGGATTGGCGGTGAACCTGTCACCTTCACCAACTGGAGGAGAGGACCCCCTCGACGTGCAAAGCCTGGCAAGAACTGTGTTTTGGTTCAAAAACAAGGCAAATGGCAAACAAAGGACTGTAGGAAGGGCAGACCTCACAATTACGTGTGCTCCTGGAAACTGTAAATGTAACTGGCCTTACAGGTGCCCATGGGATTTCTCACCTATTTATTTACAGGATTTGTGCATATTGCTCAATAGAAAACAAGGTGTCATGACTGACTTGGTACTTTTTTTTTTATCATAGTATATGACTGATTGTATTTTGTTAAAAAAAAAAAAAAGGACCATAAATGAATATAGCTCCAGGAAAAGTGATAAATGAAAATTTCTTACAGGAGGAGATACAATTCTTGCATCTCAGTACTTTTCAAAATAATGCCTGATATATTATTTGGAACAAGATTTGCTTCTTCTAGGAGACCACCACCCGACCCTATTCCATATCTCAGTCAGCACCGAGTTCATGGTCTTTGGAATTTTTAGTCCCAATACTTCAAATAATTCCATGCTGAAATCAATATTGAAGGTTCTTCTATCACTTGAGTCTGAGTGAAGCTAACCCTAGCTCATTAAATCAAGGTGGAACTGCGAAGGGCTATTTTGTCCTTTGGAGCCCTTTCAAATGTGAAACCTGAGCTAAGAGGCTATGGCTCAGAAGGAGAATTCTCTGTGGTGAAAATGGGAAGCTTTAGATGGAAGAATCTTGCTGATGGAAGCTCATCTGCAAAGCTCTAGCCAGGGAAGAATTCAGAGGCTCCCTGTGCTTCAGGGGGCGACCCGTCACTACTCACGAGCAGATCCTGCAGTAAGCATGCTGGCCCTGTGCCATTCCCAGGCTAGTGGCTGGAGTTGCCCAGCCTTTCAGGTCATGGGAAACTTGAAGTAACATGAGTCTCTCTATTCATTCGTGTTTATAGTACTGACTAGGATTTCTCAAGGACATTTGGAATAAAAAGCATATATAAGTAATGGTTAATATATGGAACAAAAATACTGCTTCCTCCGAAGTATCCGAATGAACTACGCTGACGAACAAAAAAATAATACTGAAAACAAAGCCCTTGAAAGCCTATATTCTCAGAAAGGATTTTGATGCAAATATTAAACCTTTAATATTTGAAATGCCACGTTAACTCGATTCTCTAATATAAAGGTATCTTATTGATTTATAATGTCAGCTGAGCCAGACGTTTTTGTAGCAGTGAAGCATGTTGTGGACTTGTAAGAACTCCCTTCTGAAATCAAGGTTTAATTACAGGAAATTAGACATTTATTTTTGAAACATTTACTCAAATTTTTTCTCTTTTCATAATCACTAAAAAATATGGTTCTGCCAAATGTAACTTGCTGCATGAGCACCAGTGTAGCTTCAGAATCAAAATGAGGTTACCAAGGCCAATGCTTCAGTGCAGGTTTTATTACAGTAATACCTTGAGTGAAACTAAGACAAAGTGAAGAAATTCTGCCAAGTTTCAGGAGATAAAACACGACAAGCTTGTTTTACTTCTGTTCATTTATCAAGATTTTGGTTAATAGAAATATTTACAAAGAGAGGCTGGGGATAAGATTTAGGCATTCTACCTCTTAATAAAGCTAAATATCATTGTGGAGTCAGGAGGCTCCTTACCTTAAATATGACAAGTAGGCTCTGGACTGGCACTACATACGTCTCCTGCGTGACACAAGTAGTCTCTGGTGTTTAACCAAAAGATGCAAAACCCATCCTTCAAACCGGCTCCAGTCCCCTCTGACCAGCTGGGCTCTGCGGTGTGGAAAGGTGTGATGCCTGATAAACAAAAGAAGAGTTGTTTACATCCTAGGAGAGAAAGTAAAAGTTCAAGGAATGAGGAGTTCAAGGGCCATACATTCCTACTGGGACTCTAGAACTGTATTAACGATTTGAAATTGAAAATCCAGAACCATGGCAGCCGTGTAGACCTGTTTGTCATGGTGGATTTTCTTACACAGTGACTATAACGGCAATGGCAGTGATGTTTAAGTGTAATTGCAGTGTTAGCACAAAGAGAGACCGTTTTGAATTTTTATAGCAATGAGAAATACTACAAGAATGTTTAAAAATATTCCTGGTCATGGAGGCATTCATCAAGTTGTAAAATCCAAGTAATTGAAAAAAGATAGAAATAAAAATTCAAGTGTGGGTGCCGGGCAATATTCATCGTGACCTTCGTTTCCTTCTCAAGGCTGAGCTTGACACAGGGTGGGGAGAAGTGAATGATTGTCAGGGTTCTCTCCACCTTGATCGGTCACTGTCACCATTCAGGCTCTGGTTGGAGCAGGAAGGAAAGAAATGGAGTAACGGTAGGATGGGAATGGGAGTTGAGGGAAGAGGGACGGGAAGAGAGGAGAGATGGGTTGAGTAAGAGGTGGGCCCGAGGGTAGCTAAGAAGAAAAGCACTGGAAAGAAGGCCCTGAAGCCACCCTGCTCTCCTCCCCTCACTTGAATACTGACTCAGGAAAAGACCCTCTATATCCAAGGCCATCAACCCGGCACAGTAGTGTGTAGCTTTGCAGGGTCTTGTGATATTTGGTTTTTAACAGAAATATACATGTATACAGCATATATTTGCTAAATATAAGCTTGTAAAACATAACAACCATTATTTTATCTCCTTCCAAGGAGTGGTAAAAATGAACCAGGTGGCATTGATTTACATTTCTGCTTTTGTTAATTTTTAGTACAGCCAGAAAGAATATACACATATTTTCATTCATAGTACTGTTCTATATAATTTAAACCATAAACTGGTGCTGATTAATTTCTGCAACAAAACAGCATATTAAATGTACTGTATCTTGTGTTGTATCAGAATTAATAAAATAAACATTTCTGAACCACTGTTCCTTTAGTTTTTAACATTTTGTATTTATTCTACCCATTGTAAGCTGGGATGGAGAAGAAAACTGAGCGTGTCTTTTTTATTCTTACCATTAGATCAGCCTTTAATTATATGGCTTCCATCCATTTACCCAGCCACCCAGCCATTCATCCATTATTCACTCACAAAATACTGAATATAGCGTACCAACCCTGTATAGCTCATCTATGCAAATTTCTAATGGCTTTTTTTTTTTAAGTGTGGAGCTTTTTATCAGGGCAGATGTCCTAGAGGAAACCCTCATCCCTCTTCAGAAGTGAAGGGAAACACACACTGACACAAACAGCTCAGCCGGTTTATTGTTATACTTCTCTCCTGCCTATGATGCTGGTGTTAACTTTCTGAGTTTATAATCAGCTCCCAAGTGTTATTGACAGCAGCTATCAAATGTCCTGTCTCCAGATCAAGTTAGGAACTAAAGTTTTCAAATCTAGCTAATTGTTTTTGCAACAATTGTTATTCCCCGCCCCCCCCCCCCAAAAAAAAAAAGACAGGAGTATGTGTCTCTGTGTCCTTGAGATCCCTGGAGTAACAGAAATAAAAAAGAGAGAACTTTGATATGATCTCATCTGATATCCATATTGTACAACGGAGGAGACCAAAGTCCTTGGAAGTTAAGAAGAAGCCACCACTAGAACTAGAGTCTTCTAATCCACATATCTATTTCCACCTTGAGCAAGTGGTTTTCTTGTTGTCAAGCAAAGTATCTTCGAATGATAAAATTCATCATGTACTTGAAAACATTGTACGTGAAAAAAGATGGACACAGAAGGCCACATATTGAATGTGGCTAGAATAGGCAAATCTATAAAGACAGAAGGTAGGTGAGTGGTTGCCAAGGGCGGGGAGATGGGGGAATTGGGACCAACCGCTAATAGGTGCAGGGTTCCTCTTTGAAGGGATGGAAATGTTCTGGAATTAGATAGTGGTGATGGTTGCAAGCCATTAAACTACACACTTTAAAATGGTGAATTTTATGTTATAGGAAGTGTATCTCAATAAAAATGCTATTTAAAATCACCACATAAATATTTATTTTAGAGAGCTATAAAGGGGTTGATGTATTTGACTCATCCAAGCTACTTTTTCCAGTCTTCGCCCCGTGTCTCACCCAGGTTTCTGCTTATCTTTTATATAGCTTTAAGGGGAATAGAACGCTTATTTAACATATTTTTTAATTTACAGTACAGCTTTATTGATTTTCCTTCTCTTTCTCCCCATTAATCATGGGAGAACTGTTCCTGATTCAGGGTGTATCTGGATGTCTGTAATGTCCAGAATGCCATGGTTTTCTTAAAATTAATTTTACAAGTCTTTAGAACAGGATCGTGCAGGAAATGGATATACTGTCCTCATAACTTACACATATAACTTCATTTTTGAAAATTTTTATAGGTCTTATATTCTACTAGGCAATAAAGTTCGTTTATCTTAAGATGGAAAGGAACAAAAATAAGCCAGCACTTTAATTAAAGGCCTTATGGTAACCTGCAGTACTTTTTCCAAGCAATGAAATATGAGTTTACCTTTTGCTTTTATCCCACTCTGTATTTTTGCTTCCCAAAGGCAATCAATCCTAATTTACCTTACAGAAGAAAAATGAAAAAAGATATACTATCCTAAAACTAGTCAAAATAAAACTGAGTGGCTATATTAATATCAGAGTAGATTTTAAAGCAAAGACTATTACCAAGGATAAAGAAGGGTTTTCTTGTCTGAGTGTTTTTTAATATAATTTAAAGGGGTCAATACATTAAGAGTACACAATAATCCTAAATATTAATGCATCTAGTAACAAAGTTTAGAAATAAATGAAACAAAAACCGATACAACTGCAAGGAGAAATAAACCTATAATTATAGTCAGAAACGTTAATACCCCTCTCTCAGAAATGAAGAGAACAGGCAGGCAGAAAATCAGCAAGGATTTAGAAGTATGGGCACTGTTAATTCAATTAATTTAATAGACATTTATAGGACACTCCACCCAACAAGAGCAGAATATACATTCTTTTCAAGTTCGCACAGAACATTTACCAGAGCAGACAGTTTTCTGAGACATGAGTCTCAAATTTAAAATGATTCACATCACACAAAATATATTCTCTGACCACAAGGGAATTGAGAGAGAAATCAATAACAGAAACATCTTTTTGAAAAATCCCCAAATGTTTGTAAACTAAGTTATAGAATTCTTTAACTCATGGGTTAAAGTAGAAAGCAAAGGGGAATTTAAAAGTATGGTGAACTGAATAAAAAGGAAAATGCAACATACCCACGTCTGTGGCATGTCATTAAAGCCACACTTAGGGGAAATTTTATAGCACTAAGTGTCTATACTGGAAAAGAAGAAACGTCTTAACCTCAGCTTCGGCCTTAAGAAACTAGAAACAAGAAAACAGAAATAAGGAAATGAAAAATACTACAGTAGAAATAAAATAGAAAACAGAAAAACAATAAAAAATAATGAAACCAAAAGCTGGTTATTTGAGAATATCAATAAAAGTGGTAAATCTCCAACCAGACTAATCAGGGAAAAATCAGAGAGGATACAGATTAATAATATCAGGAATGAGAAGTTATTCCAGGTGAGATCACTACAGTTTGTACAGCCTCTGAAAGAACTATAAGGAAATATCATAAACAGCTTGTGCCAATATACAAGTTAAATACAATGGACAAATTCCTTGAAAAACACAAACTATCAAGCTCAATCAAAATAAAAAACAACAGGTAACCTATAATTATTACAAAAATTAAATTTAAAGTTTAAAACTTTTTCACAGTGAAATTCCAGGCTGAGATCATTTTACTAATGGATTCTACAATTTTTTAAGGAAGAAACAGTACCAATTCTACAAAACTCATCCAGAAAATGGCAGAGGAAAGACTACTTTCTAACTCATTCTGTGAGGCCAGTATTGCTCTGATACCAAGCCATACAAAAATATTATAACAAAAGAAAGCCACAGGCCAATATCCCTCATGAATATAGATTAAAAATTCTACACTGAATTTTACCAATTCAAATACAATATAGACAAAAAGGTAATACATCTGGACCAAGGCAGTGTTAAGAGAATGACAAGCCACAGAGTGAGAGAAAATATTTTCTGCACATATATTGATAAAGGACTTGTATCCAGACAGTATATATATATATCTCAAAAATAAATAATAAATTTTTTTAGTGGCAGAAGATACTTCACCAAAGAAGTATATTAAAATTGGTCAGCATATTAGCCATTCGGGAATTGTAACTTGAAGCCACAATGGGATAGTATTACACACCTATTAGAATGGCTAAAATTACAAAGAGCGACCATATCAAGTATTGGCAAGGATGTCAAGAAACTGGAAGTCTCATACGCTGCTGGTAGAAATATAAAATAGTCCAGCCACTATGGAAAACAATTTAGCGGTTTCTTAAAAAATGGTAAATGTATACCAGCCATTCTACTCCTAGGTATTTACCCAACAGGAGAGAATATATATTTTCACCCAAAGACTCACACATGAATGTTCATAGCAGCTTTATCTGTAACAACCAAAACCATAAACAACCAAATGCCCACTATCATGTGAATAGATAAAAAATTTATAGTCTATCCTTTCAAAGAAGTACTATTCAGCAATAAAAACAAAAGAGCTATTGCTGTAACAACCAGGATCATTCTCAAAATAACTTTGCTGAGTGAAAGAAGTCTGACAAAAAAGAATACATGATGCATATGTAGTCCATTTATAGAAAATTCTAGAAAGTGCAAACTAATGGATAGTGACAAAAAGGAAACCAGGTGTTATCTGTGAGGAGAGGACAGGAAAGGGCAGAGAAAGGGACTGCAAGGGAACACGAGGAAACTTGTGGGAGTGATGGATTTCTTCACTTTCTTGACTGTAGTAATAGTTTCACAGATATACATACGTGCATATATATATATATATATATATATATATAAATCTACCAATTTGTACGCTTTAAATACATGTTATTTATTATATATGTCAATTTTATACTTCAATGAAGCTGTTTAAAGAAAGAGAAACAAAATAATTTCTACAAAATAGTGGAAATTTTTCAAAAGAAAATGAAAGCTATATGCATGAAGATATCTTTATTTCAGGGCAATAAAAAATTGGAGCAAAATTATGATTTAAATGTCCAATGAAAGAAAAATGCTTAATGGAATATTATATTGCCTCCATTAGAATAATCATCCTATCACATAATGTTAATTTAAAATAGCAGAATATAAAATAATATATTCATCATTAAATAGCTATGTTGCAACAGGCAGACTGATGGGAAAGGAGAAGGGTTCTACTACGTAAATTTAGGTTCCTTGTCCATAAAATGGGGATATCAGTAAGTTCCTAGAAAAAATTGTTTTAAAAGTTAAATGTGAAACTATAAAGAGTATAACTGGGACGTAGTAGGCACTCCATAAAAATGCCTTTTTAAAAGCTGTAAAATTGTGTGTGCGTGTGTGTATGAGAGAGAGAAAAGAGAGAGGGAGAGAGAGATGCAAATTACTCGGGAGAGGGTGACAGCCTCAAACAGTGCTTGTCCTCACCTGTAAGAAGGGAAAGGGGCGCTGGGGGAGGGAGAGTTGAGATTTTAAGTTCCATGTTACAGGTGAGAACTTGCCCACATATTAGGACATTTGTGTTGAACATGGAAACGTTTCCAGTTTTTGGAGAAATCTAGGCGACTGAGGAAGCTCTTTTTAAAACGCAAATAGGCCTTGCTTTCAGACATGATCTATGATACGTCTATGAGCTGTGGCAGGTAGGACAAAGTTCATGTCTGTGACCTCATTATGAAGAGAGACAAGTTAGGGCTAGTTTTTTTCATATGCCAGAAAGGACTGTTTGCTTTGCCAAGGAATTGTTTGTTGGTAAGGACTTGCGGATGTTTTCTCAGAATGGTTTCTCCATGGAGCCACATTTTCAGAATTTCAGTATGTGAGGAAAACACTTGTTGCACGTACTGAGCAGTCATCAGGCCCCCAAAGGAGACTTTGGTGACGCTCAGTGAAGAGAAAAGTGGTTCAGGGTATGCGGGAATCAGGAAGGATTCAGGCTAGAAACTAAAGAACAAAAGACCAGCAGAGACTGGTTCCCAGGAAATCACCTTCTTGCTACAGATTTCCTACCCATTAGAATCCTTGGGTCATTTTAGTGCCTAGCCGCAAATCATAGGCTACTTCGAGTTTCAGATCTGAATCAAGAGTTGAACTTTGGCAAATGCGACCAAGGCCAGCTGAGCTTTACGAAAATCTTGGGCTGAGGGTCCGGTACACAACAGAAAGCAAGCCTTACTGGAAAGTTCTGCTTTGCTTTTGCATTTTATTGTCATGATTTTTCACAGTTTGTCTCACGCAACCTTGTTACTTAATCCCCACACCTTGGAGGGAGAAATGTGTAATATTTTAATATTTATGTTACAGATACTTAACATTAGGTTTCTGCCTAGGTGTTGCCAAGATAGTCAAGCCAACCTTTATTTATAGAGGGTAGAAAATATAAATCTGTCTAAAATGCTTCATGAAATGGTCTTAATATTTCCAGAGTTGGTTTTAGTGCCTAGTCTTGGAGAGCCTTAGAAGGGTTGTCAATACAAGGTGTCATTGTTTTAGGTTTCCGATCCACGACTTGCCTTTCTCCCCAACTTCCCCCTCTTTTGGCAACTTTTCCTCGCATTCTGTCCTACATTTGGCCCCGAGTCAGTTGAAAGCTTTGCAAGTTGATTTTCCACTCCCATCTGAATTTTAACTTAGCTACGGAACTGTTTTCCATGTGTTTTTAATCATTTGTTCATGTGTTGTGAGCTTATGGGGACAATATGGTTCGCTCAAGCTGCCTGCATTGTATAAGCAGAAACCGGCAGGGTGGCCGGTGGGGAAGCGGTTTTCAGAGGCCCCTACACTCGTTTCTGTCGGGGATGCACCACCGGCATCCTCCAGCCGTAGGAAAGCCATTTACAACCTGCACAGAGTTAACTACCCCGCAGTGAGTCCTCTGGTGTGCGTTACCTTTTCTAGGAGTGCAATTCTCCATCGGCAGAGACTTGCCTGGGAACGGTGGCTGCTAAGACAATGTTTGAAGTCCTGCTCTGGCACTGTGGCCAGGCTGGGAAATAAAGTTGTATTGTGAGTCTTCCCAGATTCAATGGAAGTTTGAGTCTAGACACAGAGAATTAAGGATATGTTCTCCAGGACAAAGAGATACCTTTTAGAAAGTAAAACACACCAAAGACCTGTGTCAGAAGTTCCTGTCCACATTTTTATTGGATTTGGTATGTTAAAACAAACATTCATTAACCTCCTAAGTGTAGAATGAGGGGCCAGGAATGGGAAGTAAACAGAAAGATGTATTCAAAAACACCCCTGTTCTCAAAGTTGCTGACAACGCAGTCTCCAGCAAAGAGAGACCTGGCCTACAAGTAGCCTTCTCTCCCTGGTTAGACACATGTGCACCCAAATTATGCCAAGTCTGGGGAATCACTGCATGACAGAGTAAATAAAATCATCTATTACTCAGCGAGCCGGCGGGATGGTAGATCTGTTTTTGTAGCTTAAGTGTTCAGGACTCTCATAATTCTTTTGCCCATTCTGACCTTTTTTTCTTTCTCTATTTTATTTAGGAACAAATTCATGATAAATGAGTTAAATGTTGCAGAGAGTTCCAACAGCTACAGGAAGGTGTGGGAGATCCTGGGAAGAAAGATTTAAAGGTGTCCTAGAGCGAAAAGCTAGGCCTCAGTGGGCTGACCATGTGTCAGTGAATGAGAGGGAGTGGAGATGGGGTTTGGACAGTTCTTTCCAAAATTTGCCTGGGAAGGTAAGAGACGACATTGACATGCAAAACCCGAAACCTTATGAAACTGAGACATTTTTTAAAAGATTCAAAACAAGCAAACATTATATCAATACTGATGGGAGGCCAGTGGAGCGGGCGGGGTTAGACCATAAGAGGGGAGACCAGTCGATAAAGCAGGCTGGCGGGATGGACTCTCAAGGGCGGAGTGGAAAGCAGGGATTAATCGCTATGGTTTGCTGGTCAAATGGGAGGACACCGTCCCACCTGATGGCTTCTGTCTTTCTCTGTGGAAGACGGGGGGAGGTCCTTTGCTTGAAATTATGAAAGAGGCAGAAGAGTCAAAGGTTCGAGATAATTAGAGAAGTTTTAAAATAATCTATTTGGAAAATGAAGAGAGAGTTGACTAGAACAATAAGAAAGATTGCTGGGCAGAACTGAAGGTTTAGTTAGGACGAGAGGTAGTTAATTTACATAGAATCGATTTTTGCCGTTTTCTCACTGTCTCTGCCAGCGTCCCAGAGCCCAGGCGCGGCTCCGGGAAGGCGGACAGCCGGGGGTTCCAGGGCTGGACTTTTACGAGATGGGTGCGGGAGAAGGAACGGGGACAAGGGAGTCAGGGATATTGCAAAAGTGTGAAGTAATGGCCGTGGATACAGCCTGGAAAGGGAAGGCAGCGAAGCAAAGACCTTACAGATATTTTTCTCTCATTCATTCATTATTTTTAAACCAATATTTTGGAGCACCTACTACATGGAAGGAACTGTTCTAGGGCCTGAAATGGTGGCTAAGGAAGACATAGCCCCTACGTTCATGGATTTAAATGCAAAGTGGAGACAGATGTTGGACAAATGTTCACAGCCATAGCTCTCTAACTACAAACGTGGCAGTGCTCTTGTAAGGATAAAGCAGAAAACAGATGCTGTGGGAGCCACCGTGAGAGCACTGAACAGCAGGACGCGGCCACACGGGAGCGGGACGTGCAAGCCACAGTTTGGAGGCCGAGTAGTTCCTGGTAATAACCGGGGTTAAAATGTAACCCCGGGGAGGGGAGGCCGGCTGGAGCAGGGATCACCAGGTTTCAGCCAGGGTATCGAATGTGACGTCATGCAGCGCTAATGGCATGGTATCGGTCAGACCCATCCACGTGGACACTGACGTCATCCAGAGTCGTCACTGGATCAGAGGTGAAAAGAAAGACGATGAGCCAGATGAGGGAGGCAGGGCAGGTGGTGTCCCCCAAGGCTAGGAAGGCGGAGGCAAGGCCCTGAGGTCGTGCAGCCTGCCAGCTGCAAGGCAGGGCCGGGAATCAGACCACGTTTCCGGGCTTCAAGGTCAGAGTCACTTCAACTGCTTTACTCTCTCTGGGAGCAGCTTTCTGCAGAGTGAAAAATGATCGAGGCAAAGGCAAGGGTGGGCAAGAAGGGGCGTGACGGAGGCTGGGCATCGGGACAGCGCCCTGGGCTGCGCAGCGAGGGGCGCACGGCCGGACGGGGGGCCCACGGCGAAGCCATCTCACTGCCATGGCCCAGGAGCCCTCTCCGCAGTCTTGGTAAGCAGCTGATCGGTCACCTTTAGGTATAGTCCATGACGAGTGTGCAGCAATAGAGGAATCCCAGTAGCAAAAAAGAAAATGCGTCTTCGTGAGATAGGAGTGTTTTGGACAGAGAGCAATAAGGTGGCTGAAACTGGCCGGCAGAATAATCAGATGTCATCTCAGGGATCAGTGCCTAAGAGTGGAAATGGGGAATTTTTGTGGCATGCTATGCCACTTGATATTTCTTCTTTTCTATTGGCTACACACTTTGTTCTCTTAGTGTCGTAGAGTTAGTTTGCTGGCCTGCCGTAAAAGGTACAAGACTGGGTGGCTTCAACAACAGAAATTCACTTTCACACAGTTCTGGAGGCCAGAAGTCCAAGATCAAGGTGCTGAAAAGGTGATTTCTTTCTGAGGGCTTTCCCCTTAGCTTGGGGCCGCCCTTCTTCTTACTGTGCCTTCACATGGTCTTTCCTCTGTGTGTGTCTTTGTCTTAATCTCCATTTCTTATGAAGACACCATTTTTATTGGAATAGCGCCCACTCTACTGACCTCATTTTAACTTAGTTACCTCTTTAAAGGTCCTATCTTCAAGTATGCTCACACTCTGAGGTACTAGGGGTTAAGACTTCAACATTTGAAGTTTGGAGAGACATAATTCAGCCTAGCACAGATGAAAATTTCAGAAGATTGCACGTAAAAAGTTGAGAAGTATGATTGACCCTCTGGCAGGACAGGAAGCCTGGGAGGTCAGAGGAAGAGTTATCTTTCATTGTGCAATATTTTGTGTTATTTTAATTTTGTTACTACATATATCTAATACCTAATCAAAAATAAAAGGAAATGATTGTATGTCTATTGCACTTCCTTGAGCTTAACACATATTTAGTGAATACAATTAGCAGAAACACAGTGTGACAGTTCACTGTGCCTTTGGGACTTGGATCTGAATGTCCCCGATTGGTACAGGAATGCTGTCTGCCCAGCTGTTCCTTGTGTAACATATTTTGAATAAACTAGTCTCTCCCCTATGGATTGCAAACTCCACCGGGCCTGGATAGGGACCCCCTCACCCAGACCTAGCACCGAGTTGGCACTCAAATGCCTGCTATATGAATGAGTACATCGGTGAGGCCAACGAGTGGAGCGGCTTTGGGGAATGAGCCCTTTCAAATGTATTCTCTCTATAGAAAATGGCAAGGAGGGCAGTGTAGGGGGCAGAATTCTATATTTTGAATAATTGATTAAACCAAAGTATGATAAAAGATTCCAGGGGAAACCACTTACTCTAATTTGCCCCCTTTTTTTTTTTTTTTTTGTTTTTGGAAAAGAAAGGAAAGTTTCTGCCTTCTTTTGGGTTTTTTGTAAATAATCTAAAGTCTCTCAACACTGCTGCTGTTCTTATATTTGAAAAGAGAGGTACTGGTGAGGCAATGGCATGTACCCTAAACAGACTTCTTTCACAAATCCATCAACCTGATTCCCTTTTCTGTCTCTCAGTTTAACTCCAATGCTCACCTTCTACCCTAACACTGCCTCTCACCTTTTGTTGATTTAGGTCTGAGGTTTTCAGGAAAGAACTTAGCCTCCCTGATTCTCCTCAGAGAGTGCTAGACCCCTTTTTAGCTCCTTTCTGAGAGTCTGTAAGAGGGACAGAAAGTGTAGCTTGTTACTCTCCCCTCACAGGCACACTGGGAGCTCAACCGGGTCCTGAAGACATTTCAGCGCTTAGGACAACCAGGTCAAGTTGAAATCAGAGAGTTCAGATCATGCTGAGCAAGAGTTGTGAATTGGGATGAATGAGTGAATGAGTGAGTGATAAGATTGGCCCCACTGGCTCTCACGCAGGCATGAGGTTGTTCCAAGAGGTGGACTGAGCAGGCTTGGGCACGTGTAAGCTCAGGCCGCCTTTCCGTGGCATTTGGTACTGACTGCACCAACAATCTGTGGTGCTCTCCGCAGGACAGCTTCCTGCTGCGTCTGGAGGCCCCCTCCAGACCTCTGTCCATTTGGCTTCATCCAGATTGGGAGGTGACCAGATGCCTGGGTCACTGAAGACCCACAGAAGCAGTATGTTTTTGTTGAAAGCTACAGAATGTTTATGTTCTTAAGCATATCGCATTCCTAGCTTTTACATTGATGAGAGGTGGTGAAAGGTGAATGCCATCTGCCCTTAGCTGTGAAAGACAGGGCTTGAAGACTGACTTATGCATCATAGTTTCTATCACAGTGGTTTTACTTCGCTAGATTAACCTGTAGGGATATTTGCACATTTCCCAACAGGAATGACGGAATAGCAAAAGGAAATTCTCTATGAGGCCTTTTAAAATGACATTTATAAACACCAAAATTAGGATCAGAAGAAGGGGAGTTTAGGACTAAAGAAAGTAAAAAATGGATAATTGACATCCCTACAGCTAATATAATAAAGTTATAAAATGTATGGCACCATTGGACCAACTTGCTTGAGGGCAAGATCCAAGTTTTTATCATTTCCTATCATCTTCTAGTGTCTAACATGATGCCTGGCCTAATTATTTTAGTATCCAATGTTCAGAACTGAGTGGAATCTCTGGGACAGTCTTCAGTTTGGGGAAATGTTGGGCTCTGTGATCGACAGCAATGAAACGTCAGGCACTAAAGTAAAGTTTAAAAAGAATCAGGAAATCTGTCAGAGTTGGCTTTCATAGCATATTTATAATCAGGGAAGAGGGGCCAGCTCTGGAAAGTCTATTGCATTGGCTAGCTGGGGGGAATTAAGAAATCGAATAGCAGGCAATTAGAAAAATACTTTAAAAGAAAATGGCAAATACTAATGCTCATTTAGTGTGGATCAGCTGTACCTTAATTAACACGAGCGCTGGTCCAGTGGTATTTGGTACAAATAAAATATATCTCTTCTGATAGAATTCTGGGAAAATGATGGTCCATTTGGAAATAGTTCATCATTGTAGGTAAAGGGACATATCTGAGGCTTTATCTCACAGAATCAAGCATGACTATTAAAAAGAGCACATGTCTGAAAAAGAGTCCAGTGGGATTAGGTCTTCTTAAAAAGAAAGCTTAATTAGTAATGAAAGTTGGCGGTCAGGGGGGAATGATCCGGGATTACATGTGTTACTAAAAGCAAGGAATATGGAGATTAAACTAAAACAGCAGAAATATAAGCAGCTATCGGATCGATTCCCAATGGAAATACTGTTCAAATGGTGTGGAGGGTCAATTGGACTCAACTGTGGGGTTTCAGTTTTGTAGATGTGTTTCTTTTTCTCATCTCCTGGCCTGATTTACAACATTTTGGCATGACAGTCACCTTAACAGATTTTCCTGTATGTATCCTGGTCATCGATTATCATGGAATAAGGAACATGATGTGGATTCTGTAGGGTCAAGTATTGACCAGTGGCTTCATGCCCAAGGCTTTCAAACCTGGTTCTTAGAATCCACGTTCTCAAGTCTGGCTCTTTGTTTAGAGAAAGAAAAAAACATCTGTAGGGAGGCATTGCCCCGTCCCCAGTGAGGACTGATGAATGCCAGCCTATTACTTAGGATCTTGTTGAGAAATTTGTGAACAATTGAAAGAGTTTATCTGACCAGCTGTGAATTTAGCACTGAGCATCTGATTCTTAAAATGAGGCCAATAACTTGGAAATTGTGAGTTTCCCTTTACTCTGTTACTACACAAAATCAACAATCCCAACCATAGCTGAGTAAGAGGGAGAGTCCTCTGCTCAACACAGTTAACATCTTTCTATTCCTTCCTTTCCCTTCCCTGCAATTTTGATGTTCTTCTTTGGCTGCTCGTGTGTGTGTGTGTGGGGGGGGGGGCGGGGTGTACATGTGTAGAGCCTAAAGGACTGGGCTTTTGCCAAATCCATGCCTTTAATTTTTATCTGATATTCTCTCATAAAAACATGTTTTATCTATTTTACCCCAGCACAGATGCACTGCAAATGTTAGTTGACTCTGGTCTTCTAATAGCAGTGATGGGAAATCAGGGCAAAGAATGCGTTGTTTTCACTAATGCTGCTCTTCCAAATCTCAGACGATAAAGTGTCAGCTAACAACCCCCTGGGTCCCAGGCTTTCACTGGGGCCTTCTAAAATACACAAAACCAAAGTGAAGGCAGGACACCATTAGCACTACATAATTTAAGCAAACAAACGTGTTTACATTGCCTGGCTACTGACCACCCGCCTTCCCCTCCCACTAGCAGGTGTCTATATATGGGATCTGATCTCCTTGTTCACAGCCCCAGGGGAGTGAGCCTCTTCGTTGGGCCTCGCCTTCAGTGAATCTGGAAGAAATTTGGGCCCTGCCAGCATGCTCCTCCTCTTCCTCCAGCTGCTGGTGCTCCTGCCTCCGGGGGAGGCTGCAAGGGCCCCGGCCGGCGGCCAGAGGCAGAGCCCTGCTCCCCTGGTGCTCCTGGAAGGGAATCACGGAGAGCGCCCCGTGGGCACCCACGAGGAGGCTGAGGAGAAGCCAGATCTGTTCGTGGCTGTGCCACACCTGATGGGTGCCAGCACCACGGGGACAGGCCAGCAGCAGCCAGAGAAGATGCTGTTCAGGTTTGGCAGGTTCTGGAAGAAGCCTGAGAGAGAACTGCACCCAACCCAGGACCCGGTCAGTGAGCCCGTCCCACCCGGGGCCCAGGCCCTCGCTCAGCCTGAGGATGGGCTGCAGGTAAAGAAGTCTCCTCTTCAGGAGGAAGCCAAGAGATTCTGGCACCGCTTCATGTTCAGAACGAGTCCCGCTTCTCAGGGGGTCATCTTGCCCATCAAGAGCCACGAAGTGCACCAGGAGACCTGTAGGACAGTGCCTTTCAGCCAGGTACCTGTTCTGGGCCCAGAGGGGTTCATGGTTTGCAGGAAGGGGGTGGACAGTTGAGACGGGGGTGAGGAGGGGAAGAGGCTGCCAGGGGCCCAAATCTTGCCTAACTCCCAGACCTGGTCCTTGGATATTCCTCCTAGGACTTGGCAAAGTAAGATCCTACTCCTTAAATTTCCTTCTAAACTTCCCACTCTTTCTTGGTATTCTGGAAGTGCTGCAGGAGTGGTAGGATTGTACTGCCAGTATTAGGAATTGTTCATATTGATGGCACAGAGCTTCGTTTTATGTGGTTTTATTTATTTATTTTTACCATGGGGATAGTCTATCTGGAGAGATAAGTAAGACTGTACCCTCAGTTAGGAAACTGGGGATTTAGACCTATCACCAGAACTCTCCCTAGCTATAGTTCTACACTCTCCTAGGATGTGGGTGAGCAGGTCAGCTCCATGTGTAGATAAGATGGGATACCTTGGACTCCTCCCCCAACATACTTGTGCCCATATATGATGGTCTTAATCCCTGTATTCCACATGTGACTACTTCATAGGTCTATAAAATATGTTGAGGTTGTCAGGCCTAAGTTACCATGTCATTTCTGGTATTACCACAGCAAAAATCATTTAACTTATTTTCTCATAAGCTTTTAAAAAATAATCTTGATGTGAATCATGTTTCCTCCCCTTAGTAGCACTTATCTCCTGATTCATGCTGTGTTGGTTGATTTGTGGTTATCATGATTGACTTCACACTATTAAGTCAAAGGGGCATTCTGCTATCTAATTCCTCCTGTCAGTCCTGGCAACCCCCATAACCCAAATGTTGAATTAAAATATGAGAAATTGTATCAGGTTCTTAAACATAAAGATACTGAACCAATAGCAATGCAGGGTAGAGTAAAATTTTACAGTCCAATAATGCTACCCAATTAAGCAGGCCGTAGTATAAGGTAATTGGAGTGCAAGGCAATTAAAGTATTCTGCCTAAAAAGGCAAGGATATGTAACAATAGCAAGTAAACTATCAAATAACAATGACCGCTTTGTTGGCCACGTGCAATTAGAAAATTGCCCCTAAGAATCATGCAATCAAATTTCCTTTGAAACTCTTATTTTGAATTCTACTGCTAATTAAATTCAAATTAAGGTTTTGACTGTTGCACATTTTGAAGGCCACATAAAGCTAGGGGTCTGAGGTTATGGGAGACACAGAGGTAATGCCATGTGTGATGATTTGCAGGCATGTGTTGTAACTTTGCTCCATGCAACTTCATAGATTTGGATGTACGATAAGCCCTGGAGAATGGGATAGAATTAAATTCATGATATTCTGGTCCATTCTATGAGCAACTGAAGAAATATTTATAGAGAATCTATTACGCACAATGCTCTATGAGTAGAAAGGTAAGGCACATTACTTACATAAGAAGCCAGCCATTAGAATTTTTTCACCTGGTAACATCCAATTAGACAGAATTTCTTAAAGTTTGGCATTTAAAAATTAGAGTAAATTATTTTCATATTAACTTAGGGATTTCCTAAAGGCTAATTTATTTATTTACTTAATAAAAAATATTTGGTTGAGGCGGCTTTTTGCTCATATAAATACCATTACTTGGATATTGCAAAACATCCAAAATTGTTAAGTTTTTGAAATTTTAGTCTGAATTATCCTCGGCTGTACAGTGTATAGCTTCTGCATCATGTGTGTTAATGAAATGACACCAGATAATTCAATATAGATATGTTTGCCTTTTAGACTATCACCCATGAAGACTGCGAGGAAGTAGTTGTACAGAACAACCTTTGCTTTGGGAAATGTGGGTCTGTTCGTTCTCCCGGAGCTGCACAGCACCCCCATACCTTCTGCTTCCACTGCTGGCCTGCCAAGTTCACCACAATGCACTTGCAGCTGAAGTGCTCAGGCCTTGCCCCCGTGGTCAAGGTGGTGATGCTGGTGGAGGAGTGCCAATGCAAGGTGAAGATGGAGCACCACGAGCATGGACACCTCCTCCAGGCAGGCTCCCAGGCAGAATTTCATGCTCAGGACCCCTTTATCCCAGGGTTTTCAACTTAAAAAGCTATCCCACTATTACCTTGAAAAGCAAAACCACAATAGCCAAATTGTTACTTATTCAGCCTGGAAATGTGCAGTGGGTACATAATATTTTAAGGGAAAGGTGATTTAAAAAGTAGTAAGACTAATTTAGAGGAAATGGTATTCATTTAATTATCAGCACACGACTGGAATCTTATTTTGACTCTGC
This sequence comes from Miniopterus schreibersii, assembly GCF_964146895.1. Taxonomy (NCBI): domain Eukaryota; kingdom Metazoa; phylum Chordata; class Mammalia; order Chiroptera; family Miniopteridae; genus Miniopterus; species Miniopterus schreibersii. Next base: position 51,802,265 of record NC_138111.1, on the reverse strand, counting down.
TGTTTACTAGCCATCGAATGTTAAGTTGTGGAAGCTTTCTCCACCTTGAGCTGCTCATCTCTAAATGAGGGACTTGAACTAGATGATTCTAAAGTCCTTCCCACTACTCATATTCCATGATCTATTATCTCCAAGTTTTGGTAAAATCCCTCCATCTGAATGAGGAAAAGAAAAGACCACAAAAATAGGTTTCTTTAGTAGCTTGTCAAAGCACCAGCTAATGTATATATACATAAAATTGGTAGAAGGACTCCTCATATTTATAGCCGCCTTTGCATCTCAGGGAGTGTTTTATTTGACTTCTATCAGATGATTAAGTAATTCCATAGATGTAAGGAGTAATTGTTTGGCTGCCTCCTTATTTTTGATACTCCCCATATAAAGTTATCTGGCTTTGAAGAGGGACATTGATGTTACGTTTAGTGCTTTTCATAGGGGTAGGGAGCAATCATTGGTAGCCAAACAAGTACCTGTTTTATGGGGAAGGAAAAATAGGTTAACCCAGGCTTAAAGGTCAATCCAGAGATGCTAATGAAAGTAACCAACGGAATTCCAGTAGATGTCAGATTAAATAAACTGCAAATGACTTAAAATGGAAACAATTTGCAGGTGAAATTCTTTATCCACATGCATTTTGGATTAGGTAGTAAGTAAGGGTTCTGTGTTTGGATGACTTTTTTGCTACCATATAAAACTTAGTATTACAAATTTTATTCTGTAAATGCTACAATCGCAAGTTCTTAAAATATTCTGCCATGACATTCGGTTGTCTTATATGTTGTCCTTATTTATTTTTTGGCATTTTAAATATGTTTTTATTGCCCGGCCGGGCATGGCTCAGCGGTTGAGCGTTGACCTAGGATCCTAGGCGATCGGGGTTTGATTCCCAGTCAGGGCACATGCCCGGGTTGCGGGCTACAGCCGATCAATGACTCTCTCATCATTGATGTTTCTATCTCTCTCTCTCCCTCTCCTTTCCTCTCTCTGAAATCAATAAAGATATATTAAAAAAAATTAAATAAATAAATAAATGTTTTTATTGATTTTTAGATAGAGAGGAAGGGAGAAGGAGAGATAGAAACATCGATGAGAGAGAACCGTCCATCGGCTGCCTCCTGCACGCCCCCTACTGGGGATCGAACCAGCAACCTGGGCATGTGCTCTGACCAGGAATTGAACTGTGACCTCCTGGTTCACGAGAGGACACTCAATCCACTGAGCGACACCAGCTGGGCTGTCCTTGTTTTGTCTGTTCCATAATTTAAAGGCACTATCTGGAGGTTACCTAGCTAGAAACATTTTGGAAATGGCTTTAGAGGCTAATGACAATGGCCTGAGTGTTCCTTCTGACTCTTCAAACTGCTTTCTGTGAAGGTCCTTCAATCACTGTCTTCTGTGAATTGTATTTGTCCCATTTTTATTTAGATGCACATATTATGCAGAGCTGGCTTTCTCTGGCCACATTTCCTTTTCTATAATTATTCTTTAAAAATTCACCTTAGAAATTATTTTAATTATTTGGATCCCTTTGATTTCAACATACACGTAAAAAGTGTTTCCCAGAATAATGACTCTTTTCTTTAAAAAAAAAAAAAAAAAAAGAAATCAATACATATTTTAATTCTCTTCTTCTTTACTCACACTGTCCTGGTGTTTTGAGGAAGTGAATACATTTATACTTAGTGTATATTCTACAACATCAACATAGTAGAATATGAGCTACACAGATACACATGTGGCATTTACATCAGAATATATTATGCCCTTTGGTAGCCAAAGACAACCTAATTGACTAAGATATGATCATAAGAATAGGACTGTTAAGCATTAATGATATCCCAGCTGGTCAATATATCTTGGTGCCAAAAGCTATTGAGCAGCTGCCTAGCTTGCAGTTTGCCTCACCCTGATCATGTGAACCTATCTTTGCCAATTGGACTAGACTTCTCCTCCTGACACACTTGCAAAGCCCTTTCATCTATCCTTGCATATAGACTCTCAAGCTCAGGCCCCAAACAGTCATCAGTTTTATTTAAACTCAGGCCTGCCCTTCCCTCACATGTGAATTCAAGATGAGATAGCTGATGATAGTGGTATCAGAGCTTACATTCATAGAGTAATAACATGAAACTCACAAAATTGCCCATATTCAATCATTTTACTTACAAAAAAGGCAATTTGCAATGGTTCAACATAATGCATGGGAACATAAGAAAACAAGAGGGAACACACATATATCAAACATCTATTAAGTGCCAGATACTATCCTAGGTCTTTTACATAAATTACAGAATTTATGTCATACATAAATACAAAAATTATACATTCCTCTCAAAATCTTGTGAGGTGGGTAAATACCCTATTTGATAGGTGAGGTAAATAAGTCTTAAAAAGTTTAAGCAACTTGGAGTATATTTTCTATTTGTATTAAAATGTTTGCTCATTCATTGTCTATCAACTTATATTTAAGTGTTCTAGGTCTCATGACTATAGACCTCAAAGCTAATTTCTTTTTACCTCTTTTTTAGCTCTCATATTGAAGGATGTTGATGCTGTTTCTTGAAAGAGAAATCATGCTTAGGTCTGGTCTTCAGATAAGCATTGTCCTGATTTGAGAGGTGGTCACCGCATGCCTCCTCATCAATCTTTGTCTTGTTTTCCTCCCGATTAAAATTAAGCTGATAATGATTACTTCAAAATTCCTGTGCTGACCAAGTGCAACTAACAGCACATCAGGGAGTTTCACAGTCTGTAAAACTACAAGGAGTTAATTCATTCTTCTCTATTCAAACTTATTTTAAAATTTTTGTTTTGAGGAATTAAAAATACAGCTTATTTGTTGATTGATTGATTGATCAATTGGTTTTTAGAGAGAGAGGAGGAGAGAGAGAGAGAGAAACATCCATTTGTTGTTTCACTTATTTATGCATCGATTGGTTGATTCTTGTATGTGCCCTGACCAAGAATCGAACTTGCAACCTTGGTGGATCAAGATGATGCTCCAATCAGCTGAGCTAGCCGCAGGGCTTGTTTTGAGAAATTTAAAAGACAGAAAAATGCAGAGAATAACATAACACTCAAGTTTTCACCAGCAGAATAGTTAATATTTTCTCATCTTGCGCTTCTTGTCTATTTTTTAAAAGAAATAAACCATTTTGCATATAAGTCAAGTCCCCTTTAACTACCATGCTGAGTCCCATTCCCCAAAACCCTGACCTAACACCCCCAACCCAAAGATTCCTGTTTATAATTCCAATGTCCTTTAATATTTCTGCAAACATGCATACACATCCATAAATAATATAGGATGATTTTTGTGTATATGTTCCTTTGTTCACCAGCTATGTGCAAGATGCAGCTCTAGATGCTGCGAATATAGAAAGGAAACAAGTCAGACAAGATTCTGCTCCTAGTGGGGGGAGAAAAGCAATTTGAAAATCAGTGGAGCCTGGCTGGCATGGCTCAGAGGTTGAGCATCGACCTAGGATCCAGGAGATTGAGGTTCAATTCCCGGTCAGGGCACATGCCCGGGTTGCGGGCTCGATCCCCAGTCGGGGGCGTGCAGGAGGCAGCCGATCAATGACTCTCTCATCACTGATGTTTCTATCTCTCTCTCCCTCTCCCTTCCTCTCTCTGAAATCAATTAAAAAAAAATTTTTTTTTAAAACGAAAATCAATCAATTCATCCATCAATCAACTGAAAAGGAAAAATATCAGATGGTTATAGGTACAATGACATTTTAAATACATTTTAAATAATTCTACAGTTATTTTTTCACACAGGATTCAGGCTTGTTTTTATAAGTTTTTAGTTTTTTAATATATTTTTAACTCTATTCTAAAAACTTGGCATTAAGTATTTCCTACAGAGAGTGATTAAATTAACTTTGATAATTTATTTTTAAATGTACATAGTCTCTTTAACCTGTCTATTTAATTCCCAATTAAGAATTTCAGTATCATCTGAATTTTTACAAAAAATTTATTCTATAATTTTTTGATTATAGACACTATACTGAGAACTCTGGAATAATTAAAGGTAAAAAGACACATTTCCCTCCACCCCACAGCTTACATTATAGTAGCAGAGATAATATATGGAAATCAATAACGATAGTAATAATAGTGACAACTACTAATTGCTGAGCCCTTACTATGTGTTCAAGTGCTTTATATTCCTCGTGTCATAGAAATAGATATTTCATACCCATTTTTTTTGACACAAAGAGAGTGAGAGTGAGAGATCTTCAGTTATTCAGTTCCCAAATATTTATGATAATGATGAGCCTGGTTACTCTGATGGATAGAGAGAATATAAAAAATGAATGTATGAGTATCCGAATATAATTTCTGATTTTAAGACGTTTACAGTCCAAGAACAAGTAACAATGCACTTGTTTCTATAATGCTAGAATGATGTTTCTCCTCACCACACCCCAACCCCAACTCAAATGCCACTTCCCCAGAGGCCCCCCTTAACCCCTAGACAAAGCCAGGTTCACTCTTTCTATGACTTCACGACGCTGTACACCTTCACGTCAGAGCACTCACCTCAGTTTCTAATTATCCCTTTGTTTGTGTCATTATTAGTCAAATGTAACCTCCGTAAGAGCAGGAATTATACTGGGTTTCTTTTGCCACTGTGACCAATGCCTAGGAAAGTGTGCCGCACGTTGTAGGTGCTCAAAGAGTTTTTGTCTGCGTAAAAAAAACAATATCAACGGGTATTACATGTTGAAAGTAGACGTGTTTTAGGCACTGTGCCAAGAACTTTACATACATCATTTCATTTAACCCTCGTGAAATCCTATGAGGCGGGGAGCACTGTATTATTTTAAACAGGAAGATGATGAAGGTCATATCAATTAAATAACCTACCCAAAGCATACTGCTGGGCAGGCTGGCGAGCAGCAGAAGCTGAATGATTCCAAAGTCCCCTGTCTTCCCTACTATTGCGCAGTGCCTCGGGCTAGCAACACACACACACACACACACACACACACACACACACACACACACACACACAATCAGGGGCAAACACCTGATTCATCCACTGGTCTGTTCCTTCTCTGATTCTCACAGCCCATTATCCATGCCTGTCTTAAGTCACTTATGTCAGTGAGGATGCTTCCAACACAAGTAAACAGAAAACACAGCTCAGAATATATTAAGTTATAAAGGGATTTGTTACTTCACTAATAGGAAGTCTGGAAGGCAGCTAGCTCGCTTGGTGGTCAAGCCAGAAGTTCCACCATTCCGTCAGTGACGTGGCCCCTTCCGCCCCTCTGCTCTCCCGCTCTCAGTGTGCTCTCCGCCAGCTGAAACTCCCCTCTGGCCTGGCCGGCGTGGCTCAGCCACTGAGCGTCGACCTAGGATCCAGGAGATCAGGGTTCGATTCCCGGTCAGGGCACATGCCCGGGTTGCTGGCTCGATCCTCAGTAGGGGGTGTGCAGGAGGCAGCCGATCAATGTCATCATTGATGTTTCAACACTCTCTCTCCCTCTCCCTTCCTCTCTCTGAAATCAATAAAAAGGTATGTTTTAAAAAAATAAAAAATAAAAATAAAACTCCCCTCTGTCACAATATGGCTGCTGAGTTCCAGACATCATGTTTCACCATTCACACATCAATGTCCATAGTAGAAAGAATGGATTCTCTCCCACTTGTGTCCCGTTTAGAGAGCTGAATGAAGTCAGTTATGTTGAGGAAAATTAAACAATAGAACCAAATCTTTGCCAGCAAGGAATAAAGAGAACATAGCTATTGAGTAGGCAGGCACATGTCTGCCACAGTCTTTGCCATATTTTAACTTATGTTATCATTATTTCTTTACCTATTTTATATTTTTTTCTAGATTATAAACTCCTTAACAGCAAGTCCTATATATTAAATATTTTTATTATCCCTTTGCTTCCAATATAATGTTTTATGTTTAATATAGTATATTGTTTTAATATTATTAAATACATAAAATATATTATTTTATATTTTGTTCTATTAATATAGGAATATTTTAATATAAATGTATTTGCATATAGATATATAAACATGGACACATGCATAAGATGTATAATTTTTGCATTTTGTAAGGGATAAATGCTCAATACATGTAAGCTAAATCAATGAATCTGGGAGCAGCTCTTGGAAGGAAGGATAGTGTGGGGAGTTTTGAGTGGCAGCCAACAGGTTTTAAGAATGTATTTGGTAGGCAATGGGGAGTATTTGAAGGCTTTTGAGCAGATTAGGATGGAATGGGCTCATGAACCCCCCCGAAATGTGCACAAATATGTACATGGCCATGCTTTAGGGGAGAAGGTCCAGAATTTTCATGAGCTTCTCCGAGATTTCCATGATTCAAAACTCCTAAGAGGTAAGACAAATTAGAATGGAGAGAAAGCAGGGGTGCCAGAAGAGCTGGAAGAAGCCTAGGAAATTATATGCACAAATCTCTCTGACTGGAACTCAGGAAAGTCTGGTTTCCATTTCAGGAATAAAGGGTGGATTTTAAATGTTCATCAGTGGGTCCGCTTCACCTTCTTTCATCTGATGCTCGCAGTCAGGGGCGTGCAGTGGTGAACCGGGTGAGTAATAATACCCTGAGCGGAGGAATGGACTTTCCTGTAATTCTAGTTTTCCAAAGCCAGGTCCTACTTATCCACCCACGTTTCCGGGAGGGAGCGCACATTTTCATTTAACTGCCTGCCTCTCTCTCATTCTGTTTTGTTCCTCTTCACTCCCTCCAAGCAAAACAACCACCAGTGACCCACCTGTGGGTGGGGACTCGGGTTAATATTTTTCAAGAAGTTATCACGACTTCCTCTTGTCGACCAGCTAAGGGAAACACACCTATTTCCATCCAATATCCAAAGAACAAGAATTTCCAGTCAGCACTTTGCCAGTCCTAATTCTGTTACTGAAAGGAAACCTGCATCCTGCCTGAACCTTAGGCAAGAAATAGGTGAAAACAAATGGATACACAGATTTCACATTTTATACCAGCTCAACCAAGACACTAAAAAGATGCCTCTTTCAGGGGCCTGGGGTCCATGGGATTTTGTAGTCTCTTTCAGGGCCATGAGAACTCAGTGTGAACCTATCATTGAAGGCCCTCCCAAATGTGCAGCTGGCACAGAAAGAGACTATACCCCCATCCTTCTGATTGTCTCTAAAGGAGATTATGAACCCCAGCAGAGCTCTAAGAAAAATTGCAGAGCAGGTGGACTTTTCTTTGGCGTCTGCTGTATCTTTTTCTGCCTATGATCTCTCCTTTGAGCTTCCTTCCCCTCTCTCACCTTCATTTTCAGGATATCCAATTATCTAAAATTGTCCAGAGCTCCTAATTCCTGCCCACTCACCTATCTGGCCCATCAATGTGTTTATTCAATTAACATCTATTTAGGACTTATTCAAGGTCAGGCATTGTGCTGACACACTGGGGTACCAAGGTGGCTATGACAGGTTCCTGCCCTTCAAGAGCCATAATTTACCTGGCTGGAGAGTTTGGGTTTCATGCTACGGGTGACTGCTTCCTAATCGAGAATTACCTATGAACTTATAAGATGCAGAAGTTCTGTTTCAATGGGTGGGGGTAGGGACAGGGGACAGTAGGCAATAGTCAATATATTTTTAAAGCTTCACAGGTGATTTTGCCAGCAGGCCAGATAATGAAAATGTGGGTGTCACTGAAGAATTCTGGTCACAGGAATTCTGGACACTTGCTCAGATTTCCTCTAGAAGGAAAGCATCGTGCTCTTCTCCCAACCCTTCTTGAATCTCCTTTTGTTCCAAGATTCTCTTCTAAATTCTTCAAATTTTATTTCTGTGCGATTTGTAAGTAACATTACTCTTGCACAGCTAATGAAATTGCAGGGGTTTTTTGTTTGATTTGGTTTGGTTTTTAGCCCAGAGGAAATACAGGTATTTGAGTTGATTTTTCTCCCCCAAATAAGTTGCTCCTTTAAAAAAAAAAAATTACATACCTATTGCACTTCTTCCTCCATTAGCATTTAGCACTGTAGTTCAATAACTCAAATACTAGTGGCCCTAAAACTTACTTTGGGTTCTTACAACAATGCTTCCTTGGTTCCACACCCAGGACTACTGATTTACTGATATGCTCAGGGATCTGCATTTTTCTATTTTTTTTTATTGTGAAGATTTTAATACAAAAGTGTTGAAAGAAAAGTATCAAGAAACCTCTATAGCTGCCACCTTAATTCAACAATCATTGACATTTCGCCATATTTTTTAATTTCTCAGTTTTTTATGAATATGTGTATGTGTGTTCTCTATGTGTTTTATACTGTGGAACCATTTGAAAGCTAATTACAGATGTCCTAGCACTTCCCCCTTGATACCCCAGCATGCATCTCCTAAGAGTGAGGATATTCTCCTACATAATAAAGACGATATCATTATTGCCCCTAAGAAAACTAACAACATTTCCAAGATACTGCATCTAGCCATTTGCATTTTCACAGACACCTTCTGAATCTGGTTCTCTTAAGTTTGGTGGTGGAAGTTTCAGACATCATGGTGGGCTAATGAAGGAGATCTTTGGGGAGCAAGCAGATTCATGGGAAAACCCAACTAAGTCTTGAGTTAGCTTTGGGTAGATTTTACAATCAGGGCAGACAACTCTTGCAGAATGTCCTTTCCACTTGAGATAGAGTCTCAGAGAAGCCAGACAGGTCCTACAGCTCCTGGGATGCACTTCCACGCACTGGTTTGAACTATAGGAAAGGTGAAAGGTTCTTCCCTGCCCTGAGCAACTTCAAAGAAAATCCTCCTGTCCTCATGTTTACGATGGGAAGTTGACTGTTGAGTCAACTTTCTACAGAGTTAACAACGTACTTGGTTTAAGGGATAAGATGTACTTCAGTGGAAATGATCAGTTGAATGAGTCCCTGCTGTGATTAAAGAGTTAAAATTGTGGCTCAGAGTCGTGCTTCAGGGGAGCTGTAGGAAACGGGGATCGTGGGAGTTGCAGTGTGACACTTCTGCGTGCTCTCTAATCTTGTCTCCATAAAACAGCATCGGCTGCGGCTGCACGTGGTGTCATTTTAACATGCTCTTTTAATATTTACAGTGTGCCTGTAAAAGACTTCATGATGACAGTTGGTAATTCCCGTGGCACTTTGATGCAGGACAGCACGACTGTGGTCAGATTGCTTCGGAAAAGAGTCTCTGAGAATAGACTCTTGTCACAAATGCAGGCCTGGGGAGGATTCCTGGGCGTAGACCCCATTTCATTGCCTGCATAGTTCGGTAATTTCCCACACAGCAGGAGTTGAATAGGAAAAGGAAGTGAGAAGACTGCTTACTAGAACGGATGTGAGCTTGTCAGTGACTTTTTGGTGTTGTAATGCAGTTCCAGTGAAAGTCACTCCTTGACTGAGAGAGCAAAGGACAGATACGAGCAGAAACGGTGTGCGTGCGTGGTATGTGCATGCCTAGGAGTTCGCTGCTGTTCAAGGCAGCACAGGTATTTATTAAACCCAAGATGCAGCTGGTTTAATAAATAGTCAATCTTTCGCCATTGCTTCCCCTGAATTCCTCAGTTATGGGCTTGCTGGCCCTGTGCCGTTCTCCATCACAACACTTTGAGCCTGCATTGCCTGTGAAATTTTCTCAGATATCTCTTTATTGTTACATCCATGGGAACCACATTTTTACCAGCTAAGGCTAAGGCTTCCTGCTGTGGCGCTGCAGGGTGCCAAACGTTGAAATGTCAGGTGGCTAAATTTTTCATGTGTTAGGTGTAGATACCATAAACCCGAGCGAAGCAGGCCTGTTGAGTTAGTATATTTGGACACCAACAAAAATTCATTCTCCAAAGTGTTTTAGAGCCATATGTTATAGCACAAAGTACTGTTCTTATTACTTTTGAAACCTGGATTTTCCTTGAAGGACTCAGATTATTTTATTCCCCAGTCAGCATCCTCTCCACATGAGCCAGGTGAGCTCTCAGCTTCTTCATCTCCTTCCAGGCCCTGAACACTCCCCTCTTTCCTTTCCCTGTCTGAGAGCCCGGCACCTCCTGTTCTTTTGTCTACATGGAGATGAAAGCCATTGAATTTTAAATCTCAGCTTCCCTCCTCTCCTCTGAAAATCTCCCACTTGGTCACCCTCTGGCTCTTCTTTCCCTTCTGACTTTGAGAATTAACTGTTTCTTTTTCTACCAAAGATAACCTTCCTATTTGGACTCTGGAGTCTACTAGTTCTTTGCCCCATACTTTAAGTTCCCAATTTTAACTTGTCTTCCTTTCCTCTATTTTTATGGTCTTGTCTTGGCTACAAACCCAGGCTTCCCACATTTCTTCTGCTATTTTCATATAATGAAATCTCTCAATGAAAATCTCACTCATTAGAAGAGTTTGGTATTATCAAAATTGCCCCATTTTTAAAGTGTTCTTTACATTGAACCAGGGCAGGGCTTTCCCTCATTTTTCTAGACCTATTTTACTTATTTGGAAGTCTTTTAAGTCCACCTGCTTTTGTTTTCTAAAAATACTATTCACAAAAAATAGTCTTTTTAAAGCTAAAAAAATATTAATTTAAAAATTAAAGCTCTTTTCAGTGTTAAAAATCTTGTGTACTATTCACAAATGAATTATTAGGCATTTGGGAATACAAATTTGAGTTCTGACAGTTGTATTGATCTGCTAATGGGCTGCCTTTACAAGGCATTTTGACATCATAACTGTACGTTTCTGTTTCACAGGAAAAATTTACTTTACATTTAGTCCTACTGTTTAGCTGTCGTGGCATTTAACTGGTGAGAAAGCATTATGACAAATGTATATGTGTATTATTTTTGAGCAAATAGGCCAGCGAGTTTTGAATAGAACATAAAGAAATATAGTGTTGTTGTTTTTTTCTCTCAAAGGGTCAACTTTTGCTTTTTAAGTTACCTGTCTTTGATTATATAGATTTTCCTGAGAGATATTTATGCCATAAAGTTGCTACAAAAATAGGTTTTAAAATGACTTTTTCCCTTCTGCCTTATAACTTGATCCCACATTTCTCCAAAGGATGAGGGATCAGGGTGATCTGCCCAAAGTGAAACTGGACACAATGGGTCCAGGCTGCCTGTCGCCATTTCAGCCAATTAAGCAGAGACAAGGTTGAATCATATATGAGCTTTTATTCCAATAATGCCAGCAGTGTGGGGAAAGCAGCAGGCTTTGTCCACATAAAATCTGCTCTACCCGCCCCCTCCCTCCATAAGCCAGTTCCTTGCGTTGAGTAGAAGGATGAGGATTACATATGAAAGTGGGCAGGAAGGAATCAGAAAGGGTGGAATGGTTTACAGCTCACAGGAAATGGGGGCCGGGGGCTGCAAAAGGGTGGGGCGCCTCCGGGACCCCTTTGTGTTGGGACCAGGGAACAAGGTTGTTATCTTTCCATGATAAAAGCAGAATGGACTCCTCTCCAAGGTCAACTCCCAGCCAGGTAAGAAAGTGCTTTTTCTAATTAGAATAGAACAATCACAGGTAACAGAACACGATCAACATTTCTTATAACTGTAGCTAACAATCTCAGGCAACAGAGCATGATTAACATTTCTACCCCCAGCAAAAGCATCACTTCGTCCCAGTTTGGAAGAGTGTCATTGCTGAGAATGGCAGCTACTGTTACTGGGCCATTGCCACCGAAAGGGAGACCTCTTTCCTGAGGAGCCTGGACTGTGAATCCTGACTCCGGGCAGCTTTCCTTATCAAGTGGGTTGTTGAAACTTAATCAGCTGAAGACTACCGGGTACAAACCCGTAGCCTGACCAAACGAAGCTGATTGCTTGCAAGGAGGAAAGGCACTTCAGAGGAGTGCCACTCGCAAAGCAGCAGGAGAAGGTGTCTTGTGATTTGGGCCCCCATTTGAAGGATTTTGAAGATAACCTAAGGGAAGGAGAGATCAGTTTTGGACTAGTTGCTGTTTTGAGGTAGGATTAGGAAAGGAAGGAATTAACTAGGAATTGGGTGCTGTCATGAGGTGAAGGTGGCTGAGAAATTGGGAATCCCTAGGAATAATGAAAATAGCAAGCGAAAGCATCGCTGGTCAGTAATCACCCAAAGAGAGGGTCATTACGATCATGTATAACTGCTGCATGGCGCTGGTGGAAACCGTGTTTTCTATAACCCTTGCAGCTGGCTTTATCTGTGTCTATTCTACCAGCCCAAGGTCAGTGGCAGGGCTTCTTTTTTCTTTTTAGTCTAAGATGATTGTCATTCTTTCCATTCCAAACAGACTTTAACTCTTTAGGGTCCTGGGTTCTAAACCCACCTGATTGTTTACCCGGATACAGTTCCCCACTGGCACTTAACCAAACTGTAAGAGTCTCAGGCTCATCTTCATTTGACGTAGTAGAAATCTTTAGAGCAAGCATCAGGCAACCCTAAGAAGCTGAGGCACGCCATATGGCTCCACTAACAGGTTCCAGTCTAGGCTATTAATAACTTTTTCAGATGCCCACCACTGTGTCTTTTGATGATGCCACTGCCCTCACTAGTAGGCTTTCTGCATTAGATTTCCCTCCCCCAAAGCTGCACAGCTCCTCGGTGACGATGGCATTGCATTGGAACTCATTATGTGACTCTGTCCCATCTCCCCATTCCCTTTTCTACCTTCCCGTGTATTCTGCATTTGAGCCACACTAGGTGGACCATGGTACTTTCATGAATCCATTCCTTTGCAAACATTTTCCCTCATCCTGGAGGGATCCTTCATCCTTGATCAAAATCCTATTGTCACTTGCCCTGATGCAAGAACTTTTCTGCAGAAAGCTTCTCCTGAATCAGCTGCTGACACGACTAGCTGCTCCTTTAGCACCCCTCCAGCACTTGGCTTGTAACTCTGTTTAGCATTGCTTTTGTTCTATCTCCCAAGCACACAGTGGTTTTTTAGAGTTATCCTTGATATTTGGAAAAAAAAAAAGAAGTTTATTTTCCCTACTTTCTATGTTCCTAGGGCAACTTCTTAATCTGATGTTCATGACTTCCTTGTGGTTCTCTGGAGATGTGGGAAGGCGGAGCACTTTGTGAAACGTCATATATATGTCTGTACAAATGCATTTAAGTAAGAGTGTGTGTGTGTGTGTGTGTGTGTGTGTGTGTACTTTATTAAGGAGAAGATCCACAACTTTCATCAGATGCTTAAAGAGATGTGTAACCCAAAAGAAGTGACGAACAACTAGCAGAATATTAGACTGTTGTGGACTGGGCACTCTGCCACTCAAACAGATGGGGGTACTATAAGCAACCAAGAAATCATGTAAGTGCACCAAATGTGGGTGCTTAGGGCATGGCACCCAGATGGACAGGTGGAGAACGCCATCCACCCAAAGCTGCCAAGGGCTATTAGCCAGTACTGATTAAACTCTGGACTGTACTTGCACTCACTTCAGAAATTGCAGTAAAATCCAGTCCTCAGTCACAGCACAGAGGCACAGTAGTTGGCTGAATTTATCCACATAAATGCCCTGACTGTGTCTTTGTTGAGAAGCTAAGTTGGCAGTGGCAGCAATACTACTTGTCCTTCTCTCCTTTTTCAATTCCCAGACAAATATCAGTTTGATTAATAATCATGTTTCCATCAGTCACAAGCACCATGATGTAGACTAGAATTCTGGAGGGAAAAAATAGCGCATGACATATATCTTCTCTTCATCGTTACAGTAAATAGAAAAGTTCCCTCAAAGATGACATCATGCTATATCTCCCCTATTCTCTCATTATGACACAGGTGCCTAAGTATATGGGTTACAATACAATATAGTCAAGTTTATCATAAATGATAGAAATAGATGGCTTGACTTTCAGTATAAGGACTTGGTATAGACAGGTCCTTGATTATACTTAACTTCCCATGCTAAAAAGGCTCCTGATTTTCAGAATGTTTTTCCTGCTACTTCTCTCTTTCCATGCCTTTTAAAGAAAATTCTGTGGTATTGATTTGGCTGAAAAGAGATAAATTAACTCATGTAAAAAAAGGCATGAGAAAATACGTGCACTTTCATTTGTCATGTGTATTCATGTGCCCCTCCACTAATTCTCATTTTGGCACCTGTTGAAATCATTTGCTACAAATTACTGTCTGCCACAAGGGTATGCCGAGAGAGCAACATTATGCAACTCAGTTACCTGACTAGAGGAGATAAAACTCCACATATTTCCTCTTCCCCTAAAGTGACTAGTTATCTGTATTCTTTCTTTTCAAACAAACCGAGTTACAAACATCCTACTACTTAAAATGCATTACAAAAATCAAAGATAATTCTTCCAAAAGCAATTGTCACAGCCTTCCAACTAGTTGTGTATGAACTGAGCAGCTTACTTCTTAATCTGAAAGGCAATAAAACTTTCATAGAGACAATCCCTGCCATTGAGCTCCTTTGGAAATAGAGACAATATTCTAGGCTAGTAATTCTAAAAGTGAGTGTACATTAGAATCCGTTGGAAGCCCTGGTTAAAACACAGGTAGCAGGACTTCACCCCCAAGTTTCTAACACAGTAGATCCAGGGTGCAGCTGGAGAATATGGAACTTCTCACAAGTTCCCAGGTGATGTTGATGTTGCTGGTGTGGGGAACACACTTTAATAACCACTGACTAGGTCTCTAAGGTGTTTGTAATCCATTCAGAAACCAGGACATAACACATTTAAAAATACCTAGCAATACAAGGTAACACGAGAGCCCAGAATAAGCTACAATGTGTGTAAGTGCAGTGGTGAGAGTCAACTCTGGGCTGGCAGGATTTGAGCTAATTCCCAAGTTTGGATTGAATTAAGATCATCAGAGTGGAAAATGCAGGTCATTCTGGATGGGTGAATGTACCAAGTTAGTAGTTAGAGCTAGAACTGGAAAGGTCCGTAGGGACCAGTTTGGGCTTTCAATGACATCCTGAAAGGAGTTCAGATTTTATGCAGCAGGTAATTTTTCTTCCATCCACACTCTCTCCGGTGGCATGCAGGCACAAAGATTTAGCTCCAGGTTAATGCACATTTTAACCTTCCAAAGTACTGTTCAGTTGAGCTGAGGGAAGAGAGGGGAGATTTTAGTGTACCGCTGTTGTCTGATAAGATACCAATTTATTTGCTATGTTGGGTCCCTTTATTTTCCTAGATTGCAGGACGGGAAAGCCGGCAACTTTTGAATACCTCCTGAAATCCTAAGTAAAACTTGTTTGGGTCTAAATTTAGGCCGCCGACAGGAATAGGAAAAATCTTGGACGGCTGGGGCAACATTGGCTCTTGTCCCACGGAGGGTCTTAAGTGGGCAAGGCCATGAACCAGGGCTTTTCTGTCTTTAAAAGGTGCACACGTAGCCATCGCCAGGAGATGGTGTTAAATGCAGATACCGATCCAGCAGGCCCGCGACGGTGCATCCAACTAGTTCCCGGGGGACGCTGATGCTGCGGGCTGCGCTCCGAGGAAAGACGGCGCGGGACCCCGAGAATGCCTTCGAGGGAGGGGGCTGCTGGGCACCTTCCCTTACAGAGGGTAAAGGCCATCCCGAAAGCGAGGCTCCTCTCCCGTCCCCGTGGAGGGGGGGCGCTGAGGGGGTGGGGACGGAGCTGGGGAGGCGGCCTGAGGGGCGCCCAGGTGCGTTCCGAGGATGGGGGCGGGGCGGCCCGGGTCCCCGCGCGTCGGCTCCCGGCCGCGCCGCGATCTCTGGTCTTTCGACCCTCGGCGGCTCCCATCGCGCCGGCCCGCGCGAGGCGCCGGCGGGGGCCCGCGGCCGCAGGTCACTCGGCGGCTCGGCTGGCGGCTCCTCGCCCCGCGGGCCCCGGCGCTCGGGCTCCCGGAAGCGGAAAAGGAGCGCGGCCCTGCCCGGGC
The DNA here is from genome assembly GCF_964146895.1 of Miniopterus schreibersii. NCBI lineage: Eukaryota > Metazoa > Chordata > Mammalia > Chiroptera > Miniopteridae > Miniopterus > Miniopterus schreibersii. The sequence goes on along the minus strand of NC_138111.1, from coordinate 51,786,432 downwards.
GGCGGCGGCGCTGGACGAGGAGGAGGAGGAGGAGCGGGAAGAGCCGCTGGCGGCCCGCGAGCACCGGCGGCCAGAGCAGAGGAGCCGGCGCCGGTGAGTGTGCGCGCGGGGGCGACGCGCCCCCCTGCCCCGCTCCGCTCCTCCCGCCGCCCGCACCTGGCCGCGCTCCCGCCCGCGCCCTGCCCCCCCGCACCTGCCCGCCCGCCAGCCCCCCGCGTGCGCCGGGCGCTGCCCGCCCCGGCCTGGCCTCCCTCAGAGCATCTTGAGGCCGAGCCGCCGCCGCCCGCCCGCCGCCCTGCCCATTCGCCGGCGGGCAGTGGGCTCCCGCTCCGGCCGAGGCGACTCGGTAGGTGATTGAGTCATTTATTTCCCTGACCCGCGCCCCGAGTTTGCGAACTACTTGTTCCCCTCGCCGCCCCCCGCGGGCGGAGACTCGCGGGGGTCTGGGGGTGGTGCCCCGCAGCCTTTCATTCATTCGCGGGTGGCCGGCGCGAGGCGGCGGGGGCCGCGGGGAGGGAGAGTTCGCGCCTGGCCGCCCGGCCTCCCCGCCGCGAGCCTGGGCGGCCGCGCGAGGGCGGCTCGGGGACCGCGGTCGTGGGCGCGCGATACCACGCGCTGCAGCAGGTCGCCGGGGCTCAGCCGGAGAGGCCGCTCAAAGTTGTGGCCTTTCGCAGGCTGCGCTGGGTCCGGGTTTACGAGCCCGAGTGAGTCAGGGCGGGTGCGTGTGTCTCTAGGGCTGAGGGAACCGCGCCAGTTAGTGCTTGGAAATATGCAATTTAGTCGTCCATAAAAGCGCCGGGGAGGGGCCGGGGAGCAAGGTCGTGTGGGCGGGTCACGTCCTACCGTAAAGGTACAACCTAAAGTCTAGGTTAGGACCGAGGGTAATGAAGCGCAAGTTAAAAACGTGTCACGTGGGCCCTCAGCCTAGGATGCTGATAGGTGTGTTTAAAAAAACTTACTACCTTCCCGGTGGTGGTAACAATAGTAATATGGTAGCAGTAGTCCTGATAGTCATCATCATGATGATGATAATGGAGTATGTGCCATCCCCGGACTGAAATGCTTCTGGGGTAATGTCTTGTTAAATTCTTCCATCTTTTTGCATTTATAAAACCCGGAGAGGTGCTTTGTTTTGCCTTAGTGGTATTTTAAGGGCGAGAAAGATTTTTGAAGACGAGAGGAGCTGAGAAAACAGTCAAAAAAGAAAGAACCGAGTGAGATTGGGTGTTGTGCGAGGAAAAACTAGATTTTAGTCCCGTTGCTGTCACAGTCTAGCGGGGGCGCCCTGGGTAGGTCAGTGACCCGTGCAGTTTTCTCATCTATACAACTAAGAAGTCAGGCTAAATTCTTTAAGGTTTATTTACTTTTCCAAGCTTACGTGGCATATGTATGTTTGTAAGTAATTTAAGACCCTTTCACATGTTAAAGGTACATTTAAAGCACTTACTTTAAGAAATATTCGTAAAATTGTATCAAAATATAAGTAAAAAATGTATAATTGCATTCTTTTGGAATAGTGTTTGGTGTAGTGCTATTCCAGAATTCCTCGTTTTGGATGTAAAGCAACAGGATTATATTAGGTCCCTTCAAACTGTTGTGATTTCTGTTAAGCTTAACGTACTTTAGAAGCTGTAGTTGGAATAAATGAAATAGAGCATATTTTAAATAAAATGTGATAACTATGTTACATTGCCTATCTCTAGATAGGCAATTTAAGCATTTTAAAATGAATGCACATAACCATTAGCCTAACACGTAGGTTCTAAAACAAAAAGTGATCAGTGAGTCATAAAAATTTTACTTATTTGCCCACTTCCTGACTTCTTTAATTGATAGGGACTGATTCAGAACTTTTGAAAAGAACATGGATAAAATAATGCCCTGTGTTAGTGAAGAAATTAATTGAAAAGTCTAGTAATGTCTCCATGGAGTGTTTCTTCTGGCATTGTAATTGAGTGTGAGTCAATGAAATCTTTTTCAGCTTAGAAGGCCACATGGTGTTGGTATCAGTACTACCAGGCATAACAGGGAAGGCAGAGGAAAGCTATTTTTATTACCAGAAAGGTGTTCCCTAAGCTCAGTTTTACTTTTACATTAAAGAAAGAAGACTTTCTATTTAGTAAACTATTACAGCTCAGATTCACCTTTTCAAATGCACTAAATATAAATGGCATTTTAGCATTAATATCTCTTAAGTTGAAAATGTTTGAATTATTTTGAATCAGTAAAAAATATAGGTGAAAGACAAGAATGGAAAAACACCTGTCTTATCGTCAGATTTGTTAAGACTCATTGGTAAATTGAGTTAGCCTATTTTAAAAAGCCCATCATTATAGACATGAAATAGCACTGCTCACATTTTCACAGTCTTCCTGGAAAACTCAGCAGTTGAATCAGAATTCCTTACTTTAATTATGCATGCTTCATTAGCGTTTAAAATCAGGTCCTGATTTTCTCTCATGCTTCATTCTATAACTAACTCACCAGTCCTGCTTTTACTTAAGAGAGATTTAATTTACAGGTTTCAGTTCAGTCTTTCTATTTTGGATCTCATCTCTATTTTTGGTTTTCTGCTTGAAGAGACCTCATGCCAACATGTGGAAATGCAACCTCCCTACATGCTTATAGTATGATACTAGCTGAAAGGCTGTATCACTTGAGGTTCCTCATCTCTGACAGGGAGTTCTCAGACTTTAGTGTTAGAGAAAGTAGATAGGTGGGGTATGGTTAGAGTGTATCATCGCTTTAATGATGGGGACCCAGACTCATTTTTCATTCTGGAGTTTGTAAGACTAGAAGTAGAATTCATCTTTACATTTCCCTTCCTCATTTTTGGAGGTGCTTATCATTTGCGAGGCAATTTCTCACTTAAGCCCAACAACCTCATGAGTTAATATTTTTACCACCATTTTACATTGGAGGGCTAATGAGAGGCTGTGTCATAATTTCAGTGTGGCTCTCTTTTTAATATCTGTACAAAATTAATTTCCTACTCTGTTGAAGTAAATTGAGTACCAATGTGATATTAAAAAAAATTGTATACCCCATTGGCTAATTAAAAGGATAGCTATGCCTGATATTTTAGGTAGAATGATTTAACTTGACCAATTTTAAGTGTAGATAAGATCAGAAGTTAAATAGCCTTATAAACATGCTTAAAGGTGTATAGTTGTAACTTTGTTTTTAAAATCTATTTTAAGCTGCAATTATAGGTTTACATTTTATGTATTCATGTATATATTCATATATATATGGATATATAATTTTTCTTTTTTGGTGCGCCCTATAAATTGTTGATTGTGTTCTTTTAGACATAGCAATGTTAAAAATTTAATTACATTTTATAGTTATGAAAGTTTGGGATAGTTTTTGTTATCCCAAAATTTCTTGGATTTTTAAAGCTAATATTGCTTTTATACCATGTAGAGGAGATTTGATTCCACAACAGTGGTGGTGGTGTTGAACTAAATGAAATGTTCATCTCATTTTGGATACTATGGCTGCAGTGTAGCTCTAATAGTAAAGTAGGATTTTTTTCTTGATTTTCAGCCAGTGAGTGACTGGAGTTTGACTCATGGATGGTTGACCCGTACTATTACCTAATAATGTTACTCATGGAAACTGCTGTGCTGAAACATGGAGGAGCCACCATAGAGTCATAGTCTTCGCAGCATTATTGACCTTGGCCATGTTTCAGAACATTTTGATGTACCACATTTAATTCTGCTTGAGATTTTTTTTCTAAAGAAGATGAATTCATTTACTTCCTGTTAGAGCAACAGCTCCTTTATTTTGTCATTCCATATATTGTCTCTAAGAAACAAAGGCACAGCCAAGGAGACCACTTTAATCTAACTTAGAAAGTTAGAGTAGAAATAAATTACCTTTGACAGTCTAGCAATCATGGACCATAGAAAAATTGACCCTGGGAGAAAATAGTTATTTTTTAAAAAATCTCTAAGGGGAATGGAAATGTAATGATAATGATGTATTTTTTACATTCTTAGTATATAATAGTTTCTCATTGCTATGGTAAGCAGTATGCTTAGCAAATTCATAACTTGTCCTTTATTTCCTGTCTTGGAGAATGGTACCACACTTCACCTAGTCCCTAAGCCAAAAACTTGGGAGCCGTCCTAGCATGTGCTCTTTGCTTCCAGTTGTTCACCAACTCCTAAAGTTTTACTCATTAAGTTCTTAATTGCCCTTTTCCAGCATGCCTCCTGTCTTAAGTGTTCCTTCCTCCTTCCCTCTTCACTCCTCTTATAAGTTACCACTTTTGGGGTGCTTACCAAGTGCCTTGATTTCTAATGTGATTAACCAGTAAGCCTATCTTATTTCATTTAGTTAGTCTTGGAGCCTTATCCATCCACCTAAGTCCATTCTTCAGAGTGTTGCTCTTCTTTCCAGAATGCAAGTTCATCATGGCATTCTTCTGTTTAAAATCCTTCAGTGGTTTCCACTGAGTTCAGGGTGAAATCCAAACTCATTGGCATGGTTTAACACTCTTTTTCACTTTTGGATTATTCTCTGCTTGTGGCTCATGAAGTAATATCAAAGGGCATTGCATACATTAAGGGCAAATGTAATTTCATTAAACTTTTTCAGTTATATGTTTCATACAGGAAATATATACTTGTAAATCTCATATATTTGTGTGTACTACTAACATTATGAAATATATTTTTTTAGAGTTTATTGTGGTTGAAAGGATAGACATGTTTTATCCCATTCTTCCATATGCAATAACTCTTGTCATTTCAGCTTAATTGGATTTTCTCTGCCTGCTTTTATACCTTCGCTTATTTGTTCCCTTGTTCAGAAGAGCCTCGGTTCTTTGTTTAGCTAACTCACAGACTTCACTCTCTCCGGAAATCTTTTCCTGCTGGCAGTTTACCATAATAAATACATTTTGTATTGCAACCTAGTATACACATAAATGTTCACATAAGTGAAAAAGGTTCCATGAGATGATATCCTTCCTATATGAGATGCTTTCTTTCCCCCTTCCCCTCTCTTACGTGTCTTACATGGTATTGATCTTGTCTGTTTACTCGGGCCTTTCTCTTGTATTTATATCCAGTGCCAAAGCACAGTATATAGTCAATAGATGTTGATTAAATTAATGAAATATTGAATCAGTATATGCTATCTAAAACTCTTTACAGTATTATTGTTTAAGCTTGAACTGTAGAAACTAAGTTTTATGGTTGCTTCTCTTCATGGTTTTATTACAGGAGGGTAACTTTTTTCCTTACAGTATTTTAAACTAAAACTTCCTTTTACTTTAAACTCTTAATTTTATGTTTATCAATTGTGATTAGATAGTTCTAGCCTCACATTATGATAGACATTACATTGCATTTTATCCCATCTGTGATCTCAGAATCGATTGACATTTTGTGATTTGTGGTGAGGAAGCTTGATGAAGTCCAAATGCTGGACACATAATGCTGATTTGATTTTATGGGAACTGAGTGGTTTTAAAGGAGAGAACTTTCATGTGCACATTTTTGGGGTGGTGGCGTGGGATATGAAAGTGCAGAATCAGGCGGAAATGAATCACCTTATTTCTGAATTTAAAACTTTCGTAATTAACATTTTCATGGTTAGATTATTTAGCTGCTTACAATTTTTATCTTTGTGAGAGATAATTATTTGTTAAACCATTGATAGATTCTTATGGAGAACAATTATTGAAGAACGATCCATTTGTTGGAATGTAAAAAAAAAAATGAATCAAGATAATACCTCTAAATGCAAGTACCGGAAAAAATACAACACATCACAGTGAATTTACAAGTGGTAAGTCTGCATTTAATTTTACATGGGAATGTTTCTGAATTATGTGGCATAGTAGCCTTAATTCTTAAGTTTAGATGCATTTAACAGATTATTTGCAAAAAAACAGTAGTTGTCTTATGTTTATTTGAAATTATTCATATTAAATTTTAGGTAAACATTTTCTTAAATAAGACTTTTTACATAGAGAGAAATAATCTGTAAGTAATACAAGTTTCAGAAACATCTCTGAGGATTATAAGTCTTATGTGGCTTTACAGCTGATGCTTCTATAGTGCATTTTAAAAAATATTAATTTTTAAAAGCATTTAAGATAAGGATAATATATAATGATAAAGAGAGGCTTAAATTAAACGTTTTGTTTGTAAGGTTGTTGCGTCTACAACCCCTAGGCTATCTTTATTTTTCAGTTGGTTGAAAAGAATTTAGAAGTACATATGTTTACTAATAAACTTAGAAGAACACAAAATACATACATAAAATGTGGATGCTCTTCCTTAGTCCAGTGATAACCACTGTTACCAGTTTTGTAGATGTGTTCTCTTTCACACTTTTTCCTTTACATATACAGAAATTACTTACACATCTACTTTTCTTCTAACAAGAACAGAGTCATGCTATACACATCTTTCTATAACTGGCTTTCCCTTCCAATTTTTTAATTATAAAAAAATTTTGAAAGGAGAGTTGAAAGAATTATATAGTGTAACATTTGAATACCCATCACGTATATTCACAGCTAATGTTTTGCTGAGCTTCATCACACACTCATCCATCCCTCTGTCCATCTATCAATCCCCTTTTTTTTTTTGGATCATGTTCAAAGTAAATTGCAACTGTCAGTATACTTCCTCCCCTCTCTCCCCAATACTTCAGCATACATATTATTAACTAGAGTTCAATGTTGGTTTATAGGGTTTTTTAAAAGGTAAATTTACATACCATGAAATGCAACAATCTTAAGTGTGTGTTTGCTGAGTTTTGCCAGTTCATGAACTGTGTATCCCAAACTCATATCAAGATAGAGATCCTTATCAGCACCACAAAAGTTCCCTTGTGCCCTTTCCTACTCTTTTTTCTCCTCTCCTTTCAGGAAGCCACTATTAAGACATCTCCATCCCCATAGATCTGGCCAGTGTAACTTCTTTTCACTCAACACTTTATGTGGGTAGCCATATGGAGATCTAGAGCTACCCCCCCTTTTTTTCTTTTAAAATTGCAGTGACTTGGAAATAGTTTACACTATTTACAAATTATAATACTATGGATATTATAATTTATTTAATCATTCCCCTCTATCCACATGGGCATTTAGATTGTGCCACATTATTGTGATTACAAAAAGTGCTGTATAGAACATCCTTGTACATACCTATACACTCTAATGAGTATTTTTTTAGGTATTACTAGAAATAAAACTACTAGGTCAAAGAGTTTGATATTTTAATGGATACTGCCAGATTGCCCTCCAGATGATTGTATCAGTTTCCATGCATACTTGTTTCTTTTCTCTCTGCCCTCTCAACATTGGATATCATCTGTCTTTCTAAAATTTTGTCAATACAAAGGATAAAAAATGTATCTAGTTATTCCACGTATTCCTAATCACTAGTGATTCGCCATTGGATTTTTTTTTCTTCTGTTAATTGCCTCTCTTAAGTATTTTTTTTGTATGCTTCTTATTAGTCATATGTTATTATTTTCCAGGGATGCTTTATCTTTAAACTTTGTTCTTGGTGTCTCTTGGGCTTCTGAACTTTTTCCTTCATGTGGTCAAACTTGGCTTATGGGTCTCATTTGTGAAGGCCTACCTCATTCCGAGATTATAAAACCACTTGCTATTCTACTAGTTTTGCTTTTTATTTGGAGTAGAAGAGAAAGAGAAATGACTGTGAACCGAGGTGCCAGGAAAGTTTTTATATAGAGAGTGAGATTCAAATTGACCTTGAAGTATTAGTTGAATTTTAGAGTAAGCAAAATGGTAAGGCCATTTTAGATAGGAAATGGGAGATGGAATGAATTCTTCATATTCATGGAACAGTAATAAGACCACTGGCTGAAGTCAAGAGTCAGATACAACTGTTAAGTTTAGACATGTATGTTTGACTAGATTTCTTGTAAATTATCTGTCACTTTTATAGTGACTTGAGCATTCTTCCTGAAGAAAATTTGTGGTGGAATTTAGTTGCCCGAAAAGGCAAAAAAGGAAAGGTGGTTTCCTACCGGAATAGTTTGAACATTGTAAATGTTTATGTAGCCCAGTTTATTAGAGTTGAGTGATAATTTCTTTTTAAAAAGTTTGTGCTGTAGTAATTTACATCATTAATGTAGTTAGTCATAGCACTCAAGTATAGTTAGTTACCAGATAGCAATCTTAAAAAATGTTGAAGTACCAGTATGTCCACTAGTTACATCAAAGTCTGAGTTATGAGCTCACCATTTAATATACAAATTAATATGTTGGAATCTCTGGCCAATGAAAGTATCTTACAAATGCCACCCTTGAGACGGAGTAGCAGCATTGCGTTCAGTTCGGTGGTTGCTCAGGATGTGTAATAGTTTCTGCTCCTCCGTAAGCCACGCCTGGTAGACATTCACCGAATGGAGTGATCCTGCAATTCTGCCAGTTACGTGTTTCTGGCTGTAATCTGACTTGGAACTCTTGGAAGACTACTGTTTTCTTCTCTACAATCTAATTTTAAGGGTTATGTGGCACTAATTTTCACTAATCAGGTATTTAAAAAAATATTCAGCATCTTATTTGCTTACTATTTTTCATCCTTTGTTCACTTTTCCTTGGGGATGCTTGTTCTTTTAGAGTTCACTATCTGTATATGCTTATGTCCAGGAAAAATAGATCCATTTTAACTATACTTTTCTCTGTGTAATATTTTCTGTTGTGAGGAATCTCTCTCTCCTCGTGATGAGAAAAATTTATTCTCTGGTAGAGGAGGGTAAAAATTAAGTTCAGAAAATGAATGAATATTTGATAATTTGGTACTTGTTTTGCTGACTTGTTTGCTCTTTTGTTTCTAATATTAATAAACTTGGAAATAAGTAATGAAATATTCTGTTTTGTATAATTGTTGTAATTCATAATCTGTTGTTTTGTCCTGAATGGAACTGAAAAGTGAAAAGAAAGAAGTAAATAAAGTTAATAATATTGAATGTGTTGAGAGACAGAGCCTTCTGTCATTTCTTTTAGCACTTGATGGTTGGCAAGACTGTAAATATAAACATTCTTTTTAATGTTTCTCTTTTTAGCTATGTAGATAGCTTATTATTTTTATTTGAGCATCTTTAAAATAATACCTAGCAAGTTAAATAGCATACTTTGTCCTCTGTGACTTCTTGCTTAAATGATACTGATAGGTTTTTTAATTTTTTTAATTAAAAGACAATGAAATTCAACTTTTACCTTTTTAAAAGACCTAGGTGCTATTCATAATTTAGATTTCATATGTAAGGACTAATTTAGACCATATCTGATTTCAACAGTTGAATGGTGTTGCATTTGAATTCCCGTCTTATTTTCAGCTGCCCTAATATTTATTGGTTCTAGGAATGATAGCATAAAGGCATTCTTTTAAAATTAAGTAATCCTTAATCTTTTTTTTTCCTTGCTCGGGTAGCTTTGTGGCTTTAAAGAACATCGTCAAAGCCTTTAAGAGATGGTACCCTGAGGCTTTACAACTGATAGTAAATTATTCTAAGAATGAAGTAGACTGGGATATAAACTGAAAATCTGGGAGTCATCATTGACTCTTTCCCCTGTGACCCCTAATATCCAATCAATTAGTAAATTACTAGTTTGATTCTAACTATTTCTTCACTTGATCTCTTCTCCAAAATTAAGTTTGGCTTTTGTCTTCTCCTACTCTAACTGATCTTTCATCTTTTTCATCAGAGCTTCATTAATTTATTTAAAGTATATATCTTGTTATGTTAACCCCCTACTTCAATAGCTTTCCAATGCCTAAGAATGAAATCCTAGTATTCTTTTTTAAAATACGTTTTTGTTGATTTTAGAGAGAGAGGAAGGGAGAGGGAGAAAGAGAGAGAATTATCTATGTGAGAGAGAAACATCAGTTGGCTGCCTCCTGTATACCCCCTACAGGTGATAGAGGCCGAAACCCAGGCATGTTCCCTGATCCAGAATCAAACCAGTGACCTTTTGGTGCGCAGGATGACGCTCAACCAACTGAGCTACACAGCCAGGGCTGAAGTGTTAATATTCTAACATGGCATCTTTATGTCCTTCATGATATAGCTACCCCCTTCTCACCACCCACTCTCCATTGAAAGATTTATGATTTATGATGGCAATTTGTAATACCTTTTACAACTTTTACTCTTGTGTACCCCTTGCTCTTCCTTCTGTCTGTAGTATTGTCACTTTTCTTTGCTTGAATAGCTTTTACTCATCTTTTAAGAATGAACTCAGGTTTTACCGCCTATAGGAAGTCTTGCCCTGACTTAACTAGTCCCAGTCTTTGTGCTTCAAGTAATAATTTGTCCACATCTCTGGAACTTACCGTATTATATTAAACCCATTTTATGACTCTTTTCCCCCTTAGACTGTTAATTCCTTTAAGCAAAGACCATGTCTTATTGATCACTGTATGTACTGCTAGTGGAGGCTCAATGAATATTTGTTGAACTGAGTTCAATTCATGGCTGTAACATTAAAGTCTTAGTGAAATGCTTGGATTAGTGGTTCCTAGATACCACTCAGCTGTATCATATACAATTAGGGAGCATTCTTAAACATTTTGTTGGTTTTTTAGCTTTGCTCCATAAAGAATTATGCTTCAGTAGATCTGGATTGGGGTCTGGGAATAGTATTTTTTTAAATATATCTTTATTCATTTCAGAGAGAGGAAGGGAGAGGGAGAGAGAGAGAGATAGAAACATCAATGATGGGAGAGTCACTGATCGGCTGTAGCCCACAACCCGGGCATGTGCCCTAACCAGGAATTGAACCCCAATCTCCTGGATCCTAGGTTGATGCTCAACCGCTGAGCCACGCCCAGCCAGGCTGGGAATAGTATTTTTAAAAAGCTCTTCAGTTGATTTTTGTTTGCTTACTGGCTTGAGAAACACCCTCCTAGTTTATTATTGTATTATTCCATTGTATTTTATGTAAAAGGTACCCCCTAGACCTTATATAAGAATTTATCATTTAAGCTTCTAAGTTACATCTACTAAAGTATGGGTTTTTAAGCCACTTTTTTGTACCATAGGTATAGAAGTATCTTAACTTTATGTGGCTCATTGGGAGGCCTGTTATTTAACACTCAACTGAAAAAAAGCCTCCTTTAAACAGGAATCTTCTTGAGTTGATAGTAATAAGATTAGTTGGGCTTCATTCAATGAATTTAAATATTTTTGACAATTTTGTAATTGCTTTTCACTTATAATTTTTCAAAATGATTTATAAGCATTTTACTATGGTTTAAAATTAAACTAAATTGCACAAATCTAAGTGTACAGCTCAGTGAATTTTTACATATGTATACATCCATAAAGCTAAGCTCTATCCATGTCAAGAGATAAAACATTTCTAGCCCCTCAGAGGTTCCCTTGTGTCCCTTTCCACTTAATAAACACCCCTCTCACCACAAAATTACTATTTTGACTTTGATGACCGTCAGTTAGTCTTATGTAAAACTACTTAAAAAATTATATATATGTATGTATCTATCATCCTTTGGTAGATATGTGTACTCATTTCTTTTGGGTTTACACATGGAATTTCTGGGTTAAGGACAGACTCGTGTTTAATTTCAGAAGGTAGTGTCAATTTATATTCTGTGATAGCAATTCATAAAGAGAATTGAAATTAAATTATTTGATGCTTATGGTGAAATTTGATTATCCTGAAACTTCTCTTTGTTTTCTAAAGTATTTTATTTTGTCAAAAATATACAAAGAAAATTCAACAAGTATCATTTTATAGTTGCCAGTAAGGTAGTTTTGTTTTAATCAAAATTTTTTTTCTATATAAGTAACTTGTATCTTCTTTCTCTTTCCTTAGGATCGTCTTTCCCTGTGGGTTGGCAGGCAGTTGTAGGACTGCAAAATGGGTCTCCGGATTCACTTTGTTGTTGACCCGCATGGTTGGTGCTGCATGGGTTTGATTGTCTTTGTCTGGTTATACAATATTGTTATAATTCCCAAAATTGTCCTCTTTCCTCACTATGAAGAAGGACATATTCCAGGCATATTAATAATAAGTAAGTTTCTAGGTCTTTATTTCTTTATATAGTTAAAGACTTTCCTCATTGTGAATGTTTTTGGAATATAGTGCTACTGTGATAACCTTTTTAATATTAGTGCTATTAATACTAAGTTATTTACTAAATTATAGAAGTTTTAAAAAATAATATCCTTTATGTACTATTTTGCAGAGTTAGATAGATGTGGTATCTCCATATCTAACTCTGGAAAATATAAAGGTCATTTTATTTTTAAAAAACAACTGGTACAATAGTGCTAATTTGTGTATTTTTAATATTTCTTTATGTACTTATTGCAAATGTAGAAAGAGTTTAAGCATGAAGATGGCATACATTAATGAGAAGTGAGATTTTTATGATACAAATATTGATTATGATGTTATTTTAACACTTTGAACTTCTACATAATTACTTTCTGCTATAGTTCATTGGTGATAGCTTACTTATGATTAAGTTTGAAGGGACATATTTTATATGTACATGGCACTTACAGTTTCCATGTACATATGTCATTTTGACCTCACAAGAGCTGTGGGAAAGACAGTGTCTGATATACAAATGATAAAATTGACCAGTGCCATGTAGTCAGCCCTGGAGTTAGCACTTGAACTAGGTTTCCTATTATAGGTGCTGTGCACTCTTACCTCCCAACAAAATGCCTATTTTTTATTTATTTAAAAGGTATAATTTTGATGAAAGGTATAATGAATCTTTTACTGTTACTTTGTCTACTTTTCATTTTAAAACTTTAAAAAAGTTTCTAGATTCTTTATTTTCAAATTAAATATCTTAAGGTCTATTGAAAAGAACAATTGAACATCACTAACTGAAAGTAATTTTGAAGATAGCCAATTAGAGTTAATGAAAAAGTTTAATTGTAGAATAGGTTTAAAAAAATGCTGCTTTAATTTTTTTCAAATAGAATACATGTTGTAATTAAAAGGGAACCCATTCATTTATACCATTATTTATAGGGAATCTTTGTTAATAAAGAATCTGATTTATAGCAAGTTTATCAGTTATGCAAAATAACATTTAAAAGTGGTACATTTAAGTTCGTTCTCTTGGCAGTATTATTTGATGAAGGAAATGAATTATTTAATTTTTCCACCTTTTGAAAATTATTTATCTGGATGGTATTAATTAAAATATACACTTAAACTTTAAATATGCTTGTTGATAAAAATGTTTTGAAGGGTGACTAATTTTCTTTCTTTCTTTCTTTTCCTTCCCTTTCCTTTCCCTTCCCTTTCCCTTCCCCTTCCCCTTCCCTGTGCCTTTTCTTCCAGTATTCTATGGCATTGCCATATTTTGTCTGGTTGCCTTGGTAAGGGCCTCATTAACTGATCCAGGGAGACTCCCTGAGAATCCTAAGATCCCACATGGAGGTATGGTATTCTTCAGATTTATGACAGAATTATTATTTTTATTAATGTATTTTTGCCTTTAGTGTATATTAGATATATATGGCATCTACTACAACTTTAAAGTTTTTCCTCAGATGATGTTTCCTTTCCAGACTTGTCTGTTTAATATTGCAAATCCCAGCTGACTCCTCATACCCTCTCCCCCTCCCCCTAGGCTCTCCTTTTCAGCTTGTCTCTCCTCTCACTCTAAATCTGTATAACTTCTGTGAGGGTGTAGATTTGTTGTTTTGTTTTCTTCATTTGTTCATTGCTGTATCCTTAGTGTCTGGAGCAGTCTTTGTCACTTAGTAAATACTGGGTAAATATTTGTTGAATGGTATATTATTATTTGAGAAATTATATTTTTATTTAATAGAGAATTGTTTTGATGGTGCCACTTACCTCATATAAATATAATATTGCTTATAGTAAATTATGCAGTTTTATAATATTGTTGCTTATATTTCTCCAAGTTCTAACAATTCAGTGAAAAATTTGAAAGCCTTTAGTCTAGTGTCAATTGAAGATAATTTTAATCACCTTATTGCATAGTAACCATTCATATCACAAAAATGAATTGAAAATGTATTGCTTATTTTATTGCATGCTGAATATCGTAAACCGCATTTACCCTCTATACTGAGTGTTACTTTTTGATCATTTGCTCTGTAAGCATGTACTTTCTTCTATTAAGAAATTTATGTGTCTTTGTTATACATTATAGAACCAGAGCACTTTTTGATGGTAATTCACTGGTTTCCAAACTTGCTGCACGTTAGAATCACCTGGGTGGTTTTAAAAATCCTAATGGCCAGATCACATGCCATATTAATTAAATTGCAATGTGGGGATGGGAGCCAGTTATCAGTATTTTTGAAAGGCCCCAGCTGATTCAATGTGTAGCAGACTTTGGGAACCACTAATTCCTTCTGCAGTTAGATTAAGTGGCAAGTCACTTAGAGCCTGCCTTGAATTCCTGATTGTTGTTATTTAGGGGCTTGCTTACTTGACACTGCAAGTTTTAATGATTAAATGGGAATGATATGACACTGATGTTTATATAGCTGTAAAAATTTCTGAAAACTATGTTGAATAGTTTTTATTAACTTAGAGAAACAGTGTCTACTGTCACTTAGCAGTTTGTTTATGTATGTGTTTGGGCAGGGAGGGTGGCACTCTTCAATTTGTATAAAATCCCTCCTCTCAACTAGCCTAAACCAAAGGCTTTAAAATATAGGTACATATATTGTCTACTTCAACTCTAAAACCCAATGTTCCCAGAAAATCAAAGAAGGGGGCTTTTCCTAACCCAGGACCCCTTCCTGATAAAATCTTTAGTTTGCATTGGTCAAACTACTCAAATGCCTACATGTGTCAGATACTGCAAATCAGTGCATGGGACTAGTTAGGAACTGTTTCATATTGAAAATCTCTTATCTAAGGGGAGTGGCCGCTACTCAGCTTCAGTGAAATTGTCATGTAGGTCCAGTATTCTTAGATCTCACAATTTTTGAAGTCAAAATAGAGAATCTCAATTTTTATGAGAATTTACATGATTTAAAGAAAATATTGGCAACTAATTCAAAATTTTAAAATGTTGTTTTTAAATGAATACCAAACAGATTACATATGTGGGCCTAATTAGAGTTACATGAAACCACTTTGTTACCTTCAGCTTATAGATTGTAGCAATAGAGGACACCATCTTGCTGACTGTTTGGATGTCTGATATTTGCCCTGTTTTTGCTTCACTGAGTTCAGAAGATTTCCCTTTTTTTCCGATTGAAAAAAGTGTGTTAACTTATCATATTTTAATGTTTTCAAAGTCCCTTGATATCTCATGTAATATGATCCTCATGGTAATTGTATGAGGTAGTAGCCTGGGTAATCAGGAACATAGACTATCCATTCTAGGCCACATAGCAGATTATTACAGAACTGATTTGAGGCCCAGATCCTTGTCTCCACCACCTTTTACCATGGCTCTATGTACAGATTAAAAATTCTAGCTCTTTATTCACCTTTGATTTGATTGTGGGGAAAATTTGAAGTCATATGTTTTTAGTTCTGATTACGTGATTATTTTATAAATATGGTTTTAACTGGTAAATACAAAATTTTAAC
Organism: Miniopterus schreibersii; assembly: GCF_964146895.1. Lineage (NCBI taxonomy): Eukaryota > Metazoa > Chordata > Mammalia > Chiroptera > Miniopteridae > Miniopterus > Miniopterus schreibersii. The sequence goes on along the minus strand of NC_138111.1, from coordinate 51,770,861 downwards.
AGTGAAAAATAATATAGCATGACTAAAAAGTTGGGGCTGTAGAGTAGTAACATCTTTTCAGTATTGTTTTAAGGTTGAGCAGTTTGATAGAATTGAATTCTTTAGAAAAGGCAAATAAAATCCTAATGCTTTATGATTTCAACCATTTTTTAAATTTAATTACTCTGAGATACTTTACATATTTTTTTTAAAAACATAATAAATTTAATATCTATGTGACTCACCAAATATGAGACAATTTGAATATAAGAGAATGTTCCATTTTCCCATGCAAAGATCCCCAGAATTTGATTTTATAAAAATTTGGGCATGTAGTTGAAATAGTCAAATGAAAACATTAAATGTCTACTTATGTTATTCAAATTATTCACACACATCTGAAATATAGAAATATTACTTTTGTCATGGTCAAATTTTATGAAATGATTTTATTCAATCTCTTAACTTTTTAAAACAGCTTTATTGAGTATAATTCATATGCCATGTAATATACCCATTTAAATTGTACACTTGAGTGGCTTTTAGTATATTCAGAGTTGTGTAACCATCACCACAATCAGTCTGAGAACATTTCATCATCAAGCTCTTCCTTAACCGGTAATTTTGACTCAGTGTTTTTGTCCTCACTAGAACTACTTTTTGACATACTGTTAAATTACAAAATCATCCAAGGTTTAAAAAATATATTATGTTTTAAATTTGTCTGATCCTGTCCCTTGAAATTTAACTGCAGCTCTAGGGATGCATGTGCTGTTAATGCTGAGGGCCATGTATTCAGTCATAGTTTTGCCTTTTTGCTCCCTCTTATATTGCTTTTTAAAGGTTACCTGTAGGAGGATAACTGATATTTATTTCCTACATTGGCAATCAGTTCTGTCAGGGAACCACTATTAGAACCCAAACCTGGTATTGATTTTGGTAGTTTCAAGTTATTTTTCCCCCTAAAACATTACTTTGTGATTTTAAATGCAGTAATTGAGAGAGAGCTCCCTAATAATATGAATCTTTTAAAAGACTCAGACAGAAAGTGATTCCTTCCTTTCTGAGGGATTAATAAAACAAAGCAAAACCTTGGTTTATATTCATTCATGCATTTACAGCATCCATAAGGGTCCATGTTAAACAGTGTGATGCTGTTTACTTTTATTAAACAGCCTCAGTCATTTATGGAGTCTGCCTTTTTACTTTGATTTGTTTTATGTTTTGATTTTTCCTTCCTTTAAAACATATATCTGTGAGATTTAAATTTTTTATAGCTACCATAAATTAGCAGTTGGATTTTTCTCTCCCATAGGCTTTTATTTTATACTATTAGATGGCTAATACAAAAGTATTGACCATATCGGCCACCAAGGTCCTATTTGGACATGAGTATACCCTGAAGAAGGAAAGGGAGACTAAGAAATGGTTTATAGATATGTTGGATAGGTTTAGATGGATTTTTTTTTTTGCTATACAAAAAGCAAAAACATAGTTGATGTTATAATTAAATTTCTAGTTTTTTACAGTAGTGATTTTTACAGTACATAGGTGTGTGTTTGTGCTCATACATGCCTGTGCAAATGAGTTTTCATAGGTATTTCTCATTTTAGGTACTTGTATAGTATCTTAAATTTTAGCTAAAGGAATGAGTGGCTCAAGCTCTTTAAAAAAAAATTATGGTTCAGACCATAGAGCAGCAAACTACTTGAAGGGCCAGATAACAAAATATTTTCAGTTTTATGGACCATATGGTCTCTGTCACAATTTCTCACCTCTGCCATTCTAGCACAAAGGTAGCCATAGACAGTATGTACGTGAATGGGCATAGCTTTGTTCAAATAAAGCTTTATTTATGGACATTGAAATTTGATTTTCATGATTTTTACATCCCACAAATTATTATTATTATCAATTATTTAAAATAGTCAAAATCATTCTTAGCCTGTGGGTCATACAAAAACAAATGGTGGCCTGGATTTGCCTGTACCTGTGGCCTCGACTATAGAATTACACGCTTTTTCTCACTATAGCCACATGTTCTCTTCTTTTCTGAGGATATAACATTTTAAGGGTGAAGTAAAGAATTTTAGTCTCTAGAATATTATGTGCTAAAATTGCCAATAATGAATAACACCATCTTTATGTTTTAGGGACTGGTTTAAGAATGTAAAATTTTTATGTTTGCTTTTAATAAAAATTGGCTCATGGAGGAGAATCTCTTTTTTGACTGTATTTCTTGCAGTATGTGAATTCAAAGTTTTAACATTGGGATGTTTAGGATTATCTAGTTAAATGAGGAAATGGTGATATGCTTGTGACATATTTTGTTACATATGAAATGAGCTTCCATTTCACTTATAGTTGGGTACTAGTTCAACTGAATTAAGCTTTAATATTGTTTTCTCACATGATTATGTTTTCATCAAAAGAAGAACTGAAATGAAAGCATTTTATTTTAAAATGAGATTTTAAATGTAAAAGTTAATTTCTCAACTTTTATATTATTGGAACAGTTTGATATGGGTTTTATTTATACATTATTGATTTATTCAGAGACATCTGTAGCAGAATGTGTTTTCAACACTTCATTGTATAAAATTCCAATATATTGATTTTACTCCTGGCCATTAAATTAAATAATGGAACTAAAATCGTGTATCTTTTTAGAAAATTGAACACTACCGCTATTAAACTTTTTATACTTTAGCAAGCATTTAATTTAGTGACCACATACTGTGTACTAGGGCCATACTTTGCATATACTAATATTCACTCTGAATGTGGAGTTAGGTTAATTTTACTATGCTCGTACTTTTAATGAGGTTAGAGTGTAGTGTAAACATAAGTGATGGAGGGTTTAAGAATTTTGTAAAAGTAAAGTTTTATTTCAACAAATATTAAATAGATACATTCTGTGTAACAAAGCAGTTGTCTCTTCTTGGTAGGTCACTTTCCCATATAGTTGTGTTTTTTTTAAAATATATCTTCATTGATTTCAGAGAGAAGAAGGGAGAGGGAGAGAGAGAAACGTCGATGATGAGAGTCATTGACTGGCTGCCTCCTGCACGCCCCCTACTGGGGATGAAGCCGGAAACCCCGGAATGTGCCCTGACCAGGAATCGAACTGCAGTCTCCTGGATCATAGGTCAATGCTCAACCACAGAGCCATACTGGCCGGGCCCCATATAGTTTTTATGGATCTGATTAGAATACATTACTTTTTTAAATTTTATTTCTGTAAACCTCATGTTTTTAGCACAAAACTTATTTTTATGCTCTTTCAATATAGGCTAAAGGAAATTATTCTTGGTGGTAGGACAGATTTTTGAAAAAACATCTTTATTTCCATTAAATAGTAATTTTCTTGTAACTTTTCACTTCTAAAATTATTCTAATGTTTCTTAAACCCATCTGAAATTCTTTTCTAAAGGTCGCCCATAAACATTCCCCAATGAACTCATTAATACTAAAAAAATAAAATGGTTTGGGGGTTGGGAATGCAATCTCTTTCTCTAATGAGGTTATAGGATTGATTTTGATTTATTAACCCATGAAACCAGGACTCAGCATTATTCCTTTGTTAGAGCCTTTAGATAATAAAATTTCTAGAAATTAATTTGTTTAAATAAAATTCTGTTCTAACATAATTTGGTTGTATTTTAGAGTTTTGTCATTAAATTTTACTTATAGCAATATGTCTAAAACCCAAATACATTGTTTTCTATCCCTTAGTTTGAATATTAATAGTGTCTTATTTTTATATAGTTTTGAAAATTAGAAACATACAAAATCAGACATACAGAGAACAGAGCAGCAACATTTATGGGAAACACATTTATACTGGAGACTAGAAGGAAAATGTCTTAAACATATATATTGAAGGCTTTCTATAAAATATTTTAAACTTGTTGATAAATTTCTGCATTACTCATTTGCCTTCATTAAATGGATTTTAATTTTTTTCTCTAGAAAGGGAGTTCTGGGAATTATGTAACAAGTGTAATTTGATGAGACCAAAACGTTCCCATCACTGCAGCCGCTGCGGCCACTGTGTTAGGAGAATGGATCATCACTGTCCGTGGTAAGAAATGAATAATTCACTTTTAGGAAAAAAACTAGTAAAAAATAAATCATGGTACTTAGCAGATTTAAACAAAAGTTATATTAAGGTGATATAGTTTAAAACATCTTGTAATAAGTATACATTTTTGATATGGTTCTATGAACTCCTAAAGTCATTTTTTTTACAGAGATCTATCTTTTCTAACAAGGAAATATTTGAGTAGAAAGCTAAGAATTAACATGCATGCAAATATACAAAAGAACTAAAATGATTATATTAAATGAGGCAATGTATGTAAAGCATTTCATCTAGTGTCTGAGACTTAGAAAGAACTTAAATAGTAGCTCTTATTGTTTCTAACTTTAATGAACCATATACATCCCGTTGTTTATTTTTCCCTTAACATGGGTTTAAAGAATTAATACATTTTAGGTACCCTGACCTCATTTCTCCCCATTTAAGCCCTTTAAGCCCTTTTTGGTATGATGTATTTTAGATGTTAACATGACATATGTGCTGGATGTGTGTAAGTGGTAATTAGCTGATTCTGATGAACTGCCAACACTTTTGGTCAATAGGGGGCTCTCTTGTAATATTTAAAGACAGTGTTTAGTTGAAAACTAGAATTTTTAAAACAAATACTCTGAGAATTCTGCATTGTATCTCATTTCAAAGCTGTCACAAATATCTGTGAACAAGATATCGTATTTAATTTTGTTTTTCTAGCATGAGATCTCTGTATAAATATTTAAACTGGTATAATGTAGCACTTTATACATCTATATTTATGTTTGTTTAAGCATGCATATATACAAAGTTAACTATATAACAGGCTTGTTAAAGTTATAACTGCATTTATCTAAAGTTGACTCAAGGGAAGAGTTTAGCTTTGCCTAATGCTAATCAATTCAGAATTTCCCTTATTTTTTAATAACTTACTTTGATAGCGCAAGTTATTAGCAAGGTTTTGGTGGAAATTTGGGTTTTACTGTAAACTGATTACTTAAATCAGAGGTAATTTTCTAGCATTAGGAAAAAATAAAAGCATTTTAGATAAAAGCACTTAGTTACTATATATATGGTGTCCCAAAAATGTGTACACACTTTGAATGATTATAAAGTCAGTGTTTATTAACATATAGTTCATTTTCAAAATTTAAAAGAATCTACAGAAATGAATAATTTTTTTTGTCAATGCCTGTTTTCAAACTGATGACTGTTTTGGTCCAGGCACTGCTAATAACATGAAGCAGTGGAATCACAAACATCAAGAGTCATTTTGTTCAGTATGTGTGAGCCCTCAATTCATAAACTGTTGCTGGTTTTGTACCGTAAACTTTATCTTTTATGTATCCCCATAAAAAAGTCTAGCGGATAAATTTTCTTTGTTCAAAGCTTAGTCTGGCTTCACCCATTATTTCAAATCAGTTAAATCTAAAAAGCAGTGAAAATTAAGTGAGTTATCAGACATGTCCCAAAAAACGTATACACACTTTGAATAATTATAAAGGCAGTGTTTGTACTTCAACTGCATTTTCAAACTTCCAGTAGCATTTTAGGATGAATTTCCTTTGTTCAAAGCTTAATCTGGCTGAAAAGAAAGAAACATCAACTGAGCTATCCGCTGTTAGAGTGTATAAATGTTTTTGGGACACACTGTATATTTCATCAATAAGGTAGTATAGTATATAACACATAGCTGGTCTTTAAAAGTGTTCCTAGAATTTATACAGAATAATTCTCAAGTGTTTTCTACATCTCAATGATCTGTTTATTGTTATAGTAGTAATAGATTAATAAAAGCTAGGTAAACTGGTAAGTGGTAATCTCACTGAAAACTCAATTTTATACACGTTTTAGAGCAGTGTTTTTTTTTTATTTTTAATTTTTAATTTTTAATTTATCTTTATTGATTTCAGAGAGAGGAAAGGAGAGAGACAGAAACATCAATGATGAGAGTCATTGATCAAGCCCTCAAGCCGGGCATGTGCCCTGACCAGGAATTGAACCCTGTTTGCCTGGATCCCAGGCTGACGCTCAACCGCTGAGCCACTCCCAGTCAGGCGAGAGCAGTGTTTTTGATTAACAGTATAATAAATGCTCATATACAGTTGGATATTGGTACTTCCTTTTAAAAGAATGCAGCAGTTTAAGCTTAGAAACATAAACAATTAATTAGGAAATACTTTGGTACTATAGAGATTTGTGATATTATTTATTTACTTTTAGGGAATAAAGATAACTCAGTGACAAAATAAAGTTCAGTGACAAATTAAAGTGCTCTTTAGCCTAAACTCTAGGATTGGGATGAGTTCTCTGTTTCTAGGCCTCTTGCTTTCAATTGAGTCAACTTTTCAGAATGTTGGTAGGAAGAAGAGTGGAAGTAGAAAGAGTTAGGGGATAGGAAAGGAGGGTAGGCCAGGGTCCTAATAGGTTTAGAGATTTTCATGATTGAATTCCCTAAGAGAGCATTGTTGAAATATCCAGAGTGAGGGAAATTGTACAGTGTAAATTGGAAGAAAGGAGAATTTTTGTTATTTTCAGAAACTGCATTGTTCTAGATGCCCAACAGCTTTAGATTTGGAGGTCAGTTTTCAGATCTCCATAAGGTTTTCTGTTTCTGGATCTGTTCACTCTATGTAGTATAATTGTTACCAAAGAACTCTTACGTATGTACACCAAGTACCTTACTGTTTCTTAAAGCCCCCTGGTTAAGAAGAGTGCCATGATCATTGCAGTTATTTCTCAAGTTTAGGGGGACTGGAGGGATAGAACAAGGGTAACTCATTTTTCAAGCAGTATCTGTTGAAGAGTATTTTTGAGTGCATATGTAAACACACTTTTCTCATAGCGCTGCGTGTGAATGATGAAACACAGGACATTTTTTTGTTAACGCACGAGCTCCTAAGTCTAAAAATTGCCTCTGTAAGATTTTCTGTTCACTTCTGTATCTGATTTTAAAAAATAGCTTAACAACACACCTTTAAAACAAGTTAGGAACTGAACCTATTATATAGTTTTTTTAAACAGTGCCAGTATGATATTATATTGAAATAAAAACGTTTGTGTAGGCTTACTTATGGTTATGAACTAGGGTTTTGTCCTGAAATTGTAAAATATTTTGAAAATTTGGGTACAGTAAATTTTGGAAACAATACATTTTGGAACAATAAAACATTTAGCTTCTATTAGCTTTGAAAATTTTGGGATTATGACATTAATCATTTTTCCTAGTTATGGCTCACTATTGTATTGCTGGAAGTGTAGCTCTAAGAATCTGTAAATAGTTTTGGATATGTGTTTATTTTCAGCAACCAAGGATAGCTTTTAAAAGTAAGAAAAATTGTGAGTGCTTAGCAGTTATTTCAGAGTGGCAGGTTTAAGTTATTTTACTTCCCATCATTCAAATTGCTCTTGAAGCTAGAATGCTGTATGAAAGAGCAGTGTATAGAAGAGGGTTCTTGTTCTCTTGGCCACTAACTAACTGTACATGCTTTGACAAGTATCTTAACTTCTAACTGTACATCTCTGGCAAATTTAACTCCTTTGTTCCTTTTCTCATATCAGTGGAGCAAGGAGACTGCCATCTGTTCTTCCTGCCTCACTGGGTGGTTGTGAGTTTTAGGGGTATCACATACGTGTGGACTTCCTTTGTAAAGTAGAAAGTGCTTTACAGACGTGAGGTGGCATATTTATGTTAGTATATCTTTTCCTATGTAGTTTGCTTTCAGGTTTGAGTGACTTCAGCCTATCTCCATGAAGTTAAGATTATAGGAAGTTCTTTGTTTATTTTTACCAATTTTGAAATTAACATCTTATTAAAGTTAAATTTATTTATTTATTTTTCAGGATTAACAATTGTGTTGGTGAAGATAATCATTGGCTCTTTCTGCAACTGTGTTTCTACACTGAACTTCTTACTTGCTACGCACTGATGTTTTCTTTCTGCCACTATTATTACTTTCTTCCACTAAAAAATCGTAACTTGGTAAGAAATGTTTCTACCTACTAATGTTAGAACAGCTGTACATACAGTTATCAGCATGGTTCCTTTAAGTGCAGAAGACTGAAAACAAAAGTAACAAAAATAAACCTAAATTAATGGATTTTAAAATATATTGGGGTTGAGAAAGTATACCTTAATCGGACATTCCCTTTTATAACTGAATCCATTTATGATTATTAGTGTTGAATGACTTTCTTTAAAAAACAACATAATAGATCTTTTGATATACAGGGTATCCCCAAAAAATGTATACACACCTTAATAACTGATAGCTCAGTTTTGAAAATGAAATATATTTTAATAAACACTGCCTTTATAATTACTCAAAGTGTGTGTATACATTCCTTTGGTACACACTGTATATGTTTTGATTTAAAATACAATAATGAGAAAGTGAAAAATGTTAACAACTTGTTTTCAGAAATAAAAGTAGACTTCAGTATTTTAAAATTTCTCAAAGAAACTTGAAATTATTGAGATAAAAGACTTCCCCCTAACTTTTAACAATATGTAATAGAAGAAGAAGAATTTGTAGGATGCTTCAGAAAGTTGTTATATATACTATTTGAGGCAGGGCAGTACTTTTCCTGCTTTGTAGAGGAAATACAACAAATGTTAATAGCATTTGCCCCAAATGGCGATGGTGGTGGTGGTGGTGGTATTGGTAATAGCAGCAACTCGGAGTTTTAAGTCTTTGACTGTATATCAACACTATGTTATGGGCTTGTCATTTTAATTCTCACTCTAATGCTCCTAACAACCACTTGAAGTGGGTACAGTTCTCCCCCATTTTTATAGATGAGGAAACAGACTAACAGACTTTATATTAGTAGTTATTGAAAGCACAAAGCTGATTTTAGTTGTAGAGCTGGGATTTGAACCTGATCTTGTGTTCTGAATCTTACCTTGTGTGTTTTGTGTGTAGAGCTGGTTTTTGAGTCTCATATTGTATGTTATTTGGACTTTGTGTTTTTAAAATACTGTGTGTGTGTGTGTATGAGAGAGAGAGAGAGAGAGAGAAAATGCACAGGTGTGCAAATGTGCATGTGAGGAAGCAAGGGGAGGAGAGGGAAGAAAGAAATCTTGATGGCAAAGGGGAATTTTTCTTATTTATATTATTTCAATCTTTTATATTAAAAATAAGTTCAGTGGTGGTACATATAATTAAATTTTAGAATAAAGGAGAGTGAGAGAAGGTCTTTAAGTTCTATATATTTATATTTTTTTACACCTGATTATTTTGTATAATTAAAAGAGGATATTTGCTATTGTTTCTGGACTGTGATTATGCTTATTAAATATAGGTTGAGCAATTAAAATTATATACTAGTAACTGAAAAGTTCAATATGGGAACTTTAACTTTGACATTTTCACAATGGGTATTTTGTGCATGCTAATACTATAGTTTTAGGAATGTTTCATCTTATTTATAGAGTAATTTCTAATATGATTGGTACTATATTTAGAATATGTAAAAGGTTGTACATAGTCCCTCAAGAGTAACCTGTTTCTAATAATTGAGCCTAATAAGAAAAGCATTAAAATAAAATTGCCCAGTAAGATTAAGGTCATAATTTTATAAACTTAGAGAGAGAAAAATTTACTGATGTTAATGAAAAGCTAATAGAAGTTCTCTAGGAGGGCATGCATTGTATTATCTTGGAGGAATTGGCAAACTATGAGCCTTGGGTTAAATTAGACCCTCCACTTACTTAAAAAAATTTTAAATTTATTTTATTGATTTGAGAGAGAGAGATATTGATTGATTGCCTCCCATGCTCCCTGATGGGCAGTGGAACCCAAAACTGGGTATGTGCCCTGATTGGGAGTTGAACCTGTGACCTTTTGGTATACTGGGCGACATTCCAACCAACTGAGCACACTGACCTGGGCAACTATCTGGATCTTTATATTGAGTTTGCCAACCCCTGGTAGTAGAATGATTTTTGGCTTTGTAAACAGATATACCTAAGCTCAATGCCTGGCTTTTCTTGTTATATGTATAAACTTTGACATATGGTTTAACCTTACTGAATCGCAATGTTGTCTTCTGCAAAATATGAATAAACATGAGGTTAAATAAGATAACACATGTAAAAGTACCTGGTATATAATAGTCATTCAATTTATGTTACTTTTGATTTTAGTGAAAGCTCTCAGAAGGAAAAAACAATTTATCTTTGGCCTATTTTTATGAAAATTTCACAGACTGTTTAAAAACATTACTGGGAAGTTTATCACAGATTAAAGAAATTCCAATACTCAAGAATAGAGTGGTAATACTCAGCTGAAGGATTAGACATTTGAAATTACAAAATGTAATTTTCTTTCCAAATGAAGGGTAGAAACTTTGGAAAAATTATTACTACCAGTTGACTTTTTTTTTATGGAAAAACTGATTTAGGTGATAATATTTAATTACTTAGATACATATATTTACATGCATTTTGGTTGTCAACAGAAGACTAGCAGCCTAGTAAAAGTTTATTAAGAGATAAAGAAAATCTAGAAGGAAAAGATAAAAAATGAGTATAAGATGGGTTTTGAAAATTCAGACTGGATTTTCCTTAGAGAAATCAATTGTAGAAGCATTACAGGTGATTTTTAAATTTAAAAAAATCAAAATAGTGTTATCCAATAGGTTTATCGAATAAAAATCAAATAACTAGCTAGCTCATGTTGGTTGTAAATAAGGGCCTTAAGTAATAAACAATAAGTTTTAAGTAGTTGTAGGGACCTGACAGAGTTATTCTAGTAGTGCTGAGCAGGAGTTGTTCTCTTAGCCCAAGTCTTATGGTATCCTTATTGTATTAAGTAGGATGCTTTCATAATTACCTTCATGTAAGAGATAGTGAAATTGAAACCCAAAGAGGTTTTGTTATGATATTTTCAATATTATGCTATTGAGGAATCTAGTGTGTTTTAATCTTGTTTATGATATATTCTCTGAATGAAGTGATCCATATATTATCAAGTTAGGTATATGGAGAACTTTACCATATATTGCCCAATATAAGAAAAGACAGTTTTGTTTGACTAATTTAAACTCATAAAAATAGAGTGTTTATTATTGGTGTTTCTAATCTACCTAAGTTTACCAGAGTAAAGCTAAATTTTAGGACCAGAATTATAACTAAGACTAGAGAAGATATTTTATAATTTATATATCCCCAAATATTCCAGGGATCTGAAGCAAACCAAATATTCAGTAGGCACTTAGTATTTGTTGAAATAAATTCTAGTCATTTCATTGATTTACATGTTGATAATTTGAAGCTACATTACTAGCTTCATACAATCTTAGAATTCTAATACCTTTCGGGGTTGGATGGATTGACTCTTGTATCATTATAAATTATACCTCTTTATCTGTAGCAAAGATTCTTTTTTTTTTTTAATTTTTAAATTTTATTTTTGTTTTGTAGTAAAGATTCTTAAAGTATTTTTTCCTGTTAAAAATTTGCTATATCAGCCTTCTTTTGGTTAGTATTTTTATGGTATATCTTTTTCTTTCTACTTTCAGTCTTTCTCAGTTGTTATGTCTTGTCTGTGTGTCTTGTAGACACCAACTATTTCATTTTTTAAAATCTAGTGTGATAATTTTTATCTTATAATTAGAAAACTTAATCCATTTTTATTTAGTGTAACTGTTACTCTATTATTTTATTTATTTTGTGTTTGACCCATGTGTTTTTTATTTCTCTCTTTTTGTGTGTGCCTGCTTTGGAATTTTCAATTTAAAAAAATCCAATTTAACCCTTCTGATGGCTTTTATTTATTTTTTGCTCTTCTTTTAATTGTTTCCCAGAGATTAAAGCATTCTACCTTGATTTTTTGAAGTTTAATACTTTGATCATTGCCCAGATAACAGATACAGTGGCTTTAGAACAACTCCTATCATCATCAATTTTTGGTATTATGGGGTATAAAATGTAGAACTAAAAGACATAAGACATTATTATTGTTGTTTATATATCATGTGTATAATGCATATGTTATATGAAGTCAGTTTTCATTTAGTGTTATCCAAATATGGAAGCTTTTCCTAGTTCTTCATGTCTTCATAAATATCTAAAGTTTTTTCTAGGAGTGTTTTTTTCTGCCCATTGGTATGAATCTGCTGGAATAAATTTTCCTAGCTTGGGTCTACCTGAAAATGTCTTTATTCTCTTTTATTTTTGAAGGATTTATTTGCTTAGAATAGAATTATAGCATGGAGTTACTTTCTGTTATTAAAGGTGTTATTGTATTGTTTCATGGTTTCCATCATTTCTGTTGTAAAGTCAGTTGTTAGTCTTACTGTTACTTCTTTGAAACAACGTATCTTTTCTTTGACTGATTTTTATGATTTAGTTAATTATTTATTTCAACTTTATTGAGGCATGATTGACATATAAAAATGTAAATATTTAAATTGTACATAATAGTGATTTGATACATACGCTGTGAAACGATTCCTCCATCCGGTTAATTAAAACATCCAAATTTATGTTTTAGTGTGTGTGTGTGAGAACGTTTAAGTTCTACTCTCTTAGCAAATTTCACTTATATGATACAGTGTTATGAACCGTAGTCGTCGTGTTTTACATTAGATTCTCAGACCTTATTCATCTTATAGCTAAAGTTTGTACTACCCTTTTAACAGCCTCTCCCTATTCCCCGCAACCCCAGCCCCTGGCAACCTCTTTACTTTCTGTTCCTATGAGTTTGAACTTAAAACAAAAAATTTTTTTAATTCCACATATAAGTGATGCCATGCAGTATTTGTCTTTGTCGGACAAATTTCACTTAGTATATATAATGTCATCAAGGTGCATTGATGTTGTTGCAAACATTCTTATGGCTGAATTATATTCCATTATGTACATATACCACATCTTCTGTATTAATCTGTTGCTGGATGCCTAGGTTGCGTCCATATTTTGGCAGTTTTGATTAATGCTGCAGTGATCATGGGAGTATAGCTATCTCTTTGATATCCTGTTTTCATTTTTTTGGTATATATACCCAGAAGTCCAGAAGTGGAATTGTTGGATTATGTGGTGGTTCTATGTGTAATTTTTTTTTTAAATCCTCGCCCAAGGATTTGTTTTCTATTACTGATTTTCAGAGAGAGTGGAAGGGGGAGAGAGAAAGATAGAGAGGAACATCAGTGTGAGAGAGACACATGGATTGGTTGCTTCCTGCACATGCCCTGACCAGGGCCAGGGAGCGAGCCTGCAATTGAGGTACGTGCCCTTGGCCGGAATCAAACCCTGGACCCTTAAGTTCCTTGGGCTGACGCTTTAACCACTGAGCCAAAACGGCTAGGGCTGTATATGTGGAGCCTCCATACTGTCTTCCATAGTGGCAGCACCAGTTTACTTTCCCACCACAGTGTACAAGGTTTCCTTTTCTTCACATCCTTGTTAACAGTTATCTCTTTTTTTGGTGGTGTTTTTTGGTGTTTTTTTGTTTTTTTTTATGATAGCCATTTTAACAGGTGTGAGGTGGTATCTCATGACTTTGACTTTCATTTTCCTGATGAGTAATGACATTGAGCACCTTTTCATGTAACCATTGGCCATCCATATGACTTTGGAACAATAACTAGTTCCTTTGCCCATTTTTTAAACATTTTTTTTTTGCTGTTGAGTTGTAGTTCTTTGTATATTTTAGATATTAACCCATTATCAGACAACTGATTTGCAAATATTTTCCCCCCCATTCTGTAGATCACTATGGCAGTATGAAAATTTTAAGAATATTTCATCTGATCCATGGAATAGCTTTTTATTTATTGGTGTCTTCAGTTTTTTTCATCAGTGTCCTACAGGTTTCACTCTACAGATACTTCACCTTCTTGGTAAATTTATTCCTAGCTATTTTATTCCTTTTGATTGACTTGAAAACACAATTGCTTTCCTAATATTTCTTTGTAATAGTTGTTATTAGGTGTATAGAAATGCAACTGATATTTGTGTATTTATTCTGTCTTCTGTAACTACTGAATTTGTTTACTAGTTTTAACACAGTTTTTTGGTGGAATCTTTAGGTTTCCTCTGTGCAATATGTCATCTACAAATAGACAGTTTTAGTTTTTCCTTTCTAATCTGGAGGCCTTTTATTTCTTTTTCTTGCCTAATTGCTCTTACTTCCAGGAGACTGTGTTGAAAAAAAGTGGTGAAAGTGCGTATCCTTGTCTTTTCCTGATTTTAAAGAAAAAGTCTTTAGCTTTTCACCATTAAGTATGAGGTTTCTGTGAGCTTGTCACATATACTCTTTATTATATTGAAGTGTATTCCCTATATATCCAGTTTGTTTAGAGTTTTTAGCATAAATGCATGTTGAATTTCGTCAAGTGCTATTTTTGCATCTATTGAGATGATTATGTGATTTTTGTTTTCCATTTTGTTAATGTAATGTATCACATTGATTGATTTGTAGATACTGAAGCATCTTTGGATCCTTGGAATTAAATCCCACTTGATCAAGTTGTATGATTATTTTAATGTGTTGTTTAATTTGATTTGTTGATATTTCGTAGAAGAGTTTTGCATTTCTGTTCACCAGGGATATTGGCTGTAATTTTTTTTAATGTTATCTAGGTTTGATATTAGGTTGATTTTGGCCTTATAATATGATTATGATTTTAATTTTTTGAAAAGTTTGATAAAGATTGGTGTTAATTCTTTGTTTTTTAAAATTTATCTTTATTGTTGAAAGTGTCACAGATGCCCACCTTTTTCCCCCATTGATCCCCTTCACCCCACATCCACCCCATTCCCCAGGCCTTCCCCATACCAATGTCCATGTCCATAGGTTATGCATATAAGCGTGTAAGTTTTTTGATTAATCTCTCCCCACCAACTTCCCCACCCCTGCCTTCCCTCTGAGATCCCTCAGTCTGTTCCATGCTTCTATGGCTCTGGATCTATTTTGTTTATCAGTTTATTTTGCTCATTATATTCCACATATGAGTGAGATTATATAATACTTGTCTTTGACTGGCTTATTTCGCTTAGCATAATATTCTCCTTTTCCACCCATGCTGTCCCAAAGGGTAAGAGATCCTTCTTTTTTACAACTGCATAGTATTCCATGGTGTAAATGTCCCACAGCTTTTTTATCCACTCATCTCCTGATGTACTCTTGGGCTATTTCCAGAGCTTAGCTATCGTAAATTGTGCTGCTATGAACATAGGGGTGCATAAGTTCTTTGTGATTAGTGTTTTGGGTTTCTTAGGATATATTCCTAGAAGTGGGATCACTGAGTCAAATGGCAGGTGAGTTTTTAATTTTTTGAGGAAACTCCATACTGTTTTCCATAGTCATTGCACCAGTCTGCATTTCCACCAGCAGTGTGCCAGGGTTCCCTTTTCTCCACATCCTCGCCAGCACTTGTCGTTAGTTGATTTGTTGATGGAGCCATTCTGACAGGTGTGAAGTAATACTTCATTGTGGTTTTAATTTGCATCTTTCTGATGATTAGTGACTTTGAGCATTTTCTTGTATGTCTCTTGGCCATCTGTATGTTCTCTTTGGAGAAATGTCTGTTCAGTCCTTTGTCCATTTTTTAATTGGATTATTTGTCTTCCTTTTGTTAAGTTGTATGAGTTCCATGCATATTTTGGATATTAACCCCTTATCAGATGTGTCATTGGCAAATATGTTCTCCCATACAGTGGGCTCCCTTTTCGTATTGTTGATGGTTTCTTTTGCTGTGCAGAAGCCTTTTATTTTTGATGCAGTCCCATTTGTTTATTTTCTCCTTTGTTTCTCTTTCCCTAGGAGACGTATTGGCAAACATATTGCTATGAGAGATGTCTGAGATTTTGCTGCCTACGTTTTCTTCTAGGATTTTTATTGTTTCATGTCTTACATTTAAGTCTTTTATTCATTTTGAATTTATTCTTGTGTATGGTACAAGTTTTTGTGGTCTAGTTTAATTTTTTTGTGTGTACCTGTTCAATTTCCCCAAGGTGTTAATTCTTTAAATGTTTGGTAGGATTTACCCATGAAGCCAATCCGTACTTTTCTTTGTTGGGAGGTTTTTGATAATTGATTCAGTCTCCTTACATAGTAATTGGTCTGTATAAATTTGCTGTTTCTTCATGATTTGGTCTTGATAGCTTGTATGTTAATAGGAATTTAGTGAGTTCTTCTGTCCAGTTTGTTGGTATGTAATTTTTCACAGCAGTCTTTTATGATCCTTTGTGTTTCTGTGGTATCAGTTGTAGTGTCTCCTCATTTTTTATTTTATTTATTTGAGTTCTCTTTTTTCTTAGTGAGTGTAGCTAAATGTTTGTCTATTTTATCTTTTTAAAAAGCCAGCTTTTAGTTTCCCTGATTTTTTGCCCCCCTCTTTTCAGTCTCTATTTTATTTATTTCCTCTTTTGTCATTTCCTTGCTTCTAACTTTTGGCTTGGTTCTTTTTCTAGTTTACTTGTTTTACTCTTTACCCACTAAGAACAGTAAGTAGGGGGATAGACAATAGGAGAAAGGTCATCTTGATTCAGCCAACAGTATATATATATAACATATTTCTAAGGCTAAATAGCAGAACATTGGCCTTAATACAGTAGTTCTTCTGATAATCACATGTATTGCATTTATTGAGATTTTGTAAGGATTTATGATTATTGGGTTTTGTCTTTGTGAAAGACTAGTTTCAGTTTGCCTTTTATCTTATGATGTAGTCCTTCAGGATTCTCAGCTGAAAAACTTAGGTGTTTACTGTAGGTTGTGCCTTCTTGTCGTTTTCCCAGCTCTGTGATAGTGCAGAAGGCATTGAGCCTGTGCTTTTACTCAGTCTTTCACATGTACTGCTTATGAATTGCTAAGTACCTTAAGGTAAAAAAACAGTGCAGAATGTATGAATCACCTTAATGCCTTTCTACTCTCAGGAATCTTGGCCCTTTAAATATAGTTAGTTTGGCTACTTTCCAGTGTCTTGATTCAAGCAGTTTATCAATTAATTAGATTTTATCTCACTTTTAGTACTGTCCTTATTGGGATGGTTAGTCTCATACAATCTCTTCCCTCATAGGTTTCATTGGCATTAGCGTTTTGTTTAAACATTTCTTCCCAAGTGATTCTAATCAGTGCTGCCTAACTTCACAACTCCAGGAGGCAACACTCAGTCAAAGTCTGTGTAAACAGTATCCTGGAGAGTGTTGCGGAGCAGTAATTCTGTAATCGTAAGGTTTGGGAACTGTTGTGCTGAAGTGGATGAGACTTGTGATGGACTTTATAGTATAAGTAGAAATTAACCAGATGGAGAGATGAAGGAAGTTGTTGCTGGACAAGAGAACAATAAAAGGCTTTAGACATTAGTTGGAATAACTGGTTTTAAGGTCAGATCTGTTCAGTAATACTGTATAGCAAATATTTCTAAGGCTAAATAATAGAACATTGTGCTTACTATAGCAGTTCTTTTGATGATGACATTTATTGTATTTTTTGTAAAGGTAGAAAAAAATTATCAGTAATTTCAGTACAAAAGTCATCATTAACATTTTAAAAAAGAAATTTTTGTACTGGAATATTCTTCACACAGTTGTGCCCTATAATTTTTTTTTCTGAGTACTTGCCTGTTATTGTCTATAAAATAACCAAAATACTCTCTCCAGCTCTTTGTTTTGTTTGTAAAGCTGGCATAGTATTAGAAATCCCATTCATTCTCCTTGTTGATGCTTTCCTTTATCTGGGACATGCATAAAGCTACCCAATGTCCCTGTCTATCTTTGGAGATCATATTAATGCTACTGTGCATCTTTCTTTGGCAATAATAATACAGTTAAAGTATGCCATAGACTTTGACCCTGTATTTTTCTGTCGGACAGGGTAAGTGAAAGCTTTAGTTTGCATTTTTCTTTATACTCTTTCAGGTAGATAGATGGCAGCATAGTATCTTTTCTAGCCCATCTTTAAAATCTAAGAGTGCTTATTCTCTAGGTGGGGAAAGAAAGTGTTAACTCAAGTTTTAGTTTAGTTTTGTTTTAAAGTGAAAGTGTTTATTCATTAAACAAAAGAAAAAAAATGAATTGCCCTTTAAACTTTGTTGTAATGGCACTTAACCTGTATTCAGTAGAAAACTGGTACATTCTGGTTAGGCTCATGGGAAAGAGAAAGCTGAAAGAAAGCAGGCTGTTCAGACTCTGGGAAATGAAGGGTTTGGGACCCTTGATTTTCTTCCAGGACTCTCTCCTCTTGCTTTTTCTTTCAGGGGAGTTCTTTCTGTGCTGAATTGTTTTGGTGTGTGTGTTTTTTTTTTTAATTTGCAATTGCTCCACTGTTTTTTAGAGTAACTTAATGCTTTTTCAGATTTCTTAACATTTACAATATCTACTGATATAAGACAAAAATTCATATCTCAAAAATTTCAGAAGCTTAAGGAATTGGTGTCTTTCTAAATGGATAATTTAAATATTTTTAGTTAGAATCACAGAATCCAAAATCAGCTTTGAGATAATTGGAAAAGTTTTTAGAATGATAGATGTCAAATTAGTTTGACCATCATTTGCATGTGTGATGCCAACATAATGTTCAATTTTACTTACAACCCCTCTTGAAACTAATGTCTTGCTTTAGTTATTGGGATGAAAATCACTTTAAAGATTATTTAAAAATGTCATTTGGAGGGTGATTTGGCATTTCCAATGAATAAAAGAGATTTTCTTTGATCAAGGTCCATATGTGATTATTTTTCACAGTTATTTTAAGTGTTTATAAACAAGTGCCTGGCCTTTTGGCTTATTTTTAAATTATAATATTGTATTTCATTTTATTTTATGCTAGTTGTTTACCAAAACCAATATTAGAAGTTTATAGCTTTTTAATTAAATGTGAAGGAAGGTATCACTGTACTTAAAGAGTATACTTTCTAAAATTCATTAATGTGTTGTGCTGTGAATATTTCATCAGTCATGTATTTCATAACTTTTCCGTGATGTTATTCTGAATTTGTAAGCCTTTGATGAGTGAAAAATGTCTACTTATTTAACATCTTCCTGAGAGGTAAGTGGTAGGTTCCCATCGTACAGATAAGTGACAGATTCAGAGAGGCCCAATAGTTTGTTTTAATCAGAGAATTTCCATTAGAGGTGTGATGTGGGCCCATTTCTGTTATTCTCTAAGTCAGAGTTTTTTCAGTGGCATCAAGCTGCTATTCCACTTTTTCATTTTTCCCTGGGGAAATTTTTTTTAGCAATATTATTGTAACAATGTTCATTAAAAAAAATTTTTTTTAAATGCTCAAGCATCACAAAGTCTGCTTTTCAGAGAAAGCTCCTTGAAGCTCCTGATTGCCAGATTCATACTTTACTACTTTCATTTTTTATCGAAGCAACCCATTTTAGTAGTTTAATATAAAGATTGTCAAAATACATCTTATAAAGGCATTTTAGTAGGTTTAAAATATTTTTAAAAATATGTATCTGCTGGCAATCACATATTGTAGGTAATACTGTCTCTCTACATTAGAGAATAAGAGGTTTTTTTTTTTACAAAAACAATTTTTGGCTATTAGTGTAGGGATTTTGCAAGTAATCCTTTACGACATACTACTTTAGTTCTAAAGTTACATCTTTTTCAGTTGTTTTTAGATGAAATAGATTCAGATACTTTCTAATTGATTCTTTTATACCTACTTTTATGTGAGGGTCAAAAACCAATACACTAGCTGCATTTAATGCTATGGGAGAGGGACAGAAGGAGGGAAGGAAGGGAGAGAATGTCAATAAAGGATATGCTGCTGATATTCAGAAGAGGAAGATAAATAATGTTCAGCAGTCCAGCCAGTGTTTCAGCTGTGAAGGTACATTACTGTTATTCTGATTAGCTCCTGTCTAGTAGTGTTGCTTGGGATTTGATGTCAGATATAACCATGGCACAGAAGTATTTGCCTAATGTTTTTGACTAACAACAAATAGAAGTAGCTGGGAGACCTGGTTGCAGATAGCTTGCATAGTGGTCAATCTCTTATAATTTATTTAGTATTTTATACAGTGTACCTTGAATACTTCTGTTATTTATTGCTGTTTATAAGAATATATTAGGCTTTACGCAACCTTACTCTTGTGTTTTGATATCTACATAAGGTCACTTATTCATCGCGGTCACTTGAGAATGACTGTGATTGCTGAAATATTTATTTAACATTTTGGATTTTTGGCAAGAGTAATAAAAAAATAGCCAAGAATAGTGTGGATTTAAGATAAGTATGAAGTGAAAATTATTTTTAATGCTAGTATGAAGTTAATTTGGTGTTTTTGTTCATGGATCCTGAAATACTAGTGGAGATCGTCCCTTGGTAATTTTTTTTTTTTTTTGACTTGGACACGGTAGTGTCAGATATACAATTAGTTTATATTTGTAGAGGAAAAAAGCAGTTTAAGAATACCTTATCATTCAGACAGTTGTCAGTTCTGTGTTTCAATATATGTCTGCGCTTTTAGTGAAAGATGGGACACAGAAACCTTATAATAAATGTTGGCCTTGCCCTGCAATACCAGGTCTACTGAATATATGTCCTCATTACATTTATTTATATAGTTAATTATTTACAAATATTATAGCATTTAGCATAAAAGATTTAGCAGTTTTTCTCTATAAGAATGTCTCAGTCACTTTGAGTTTAAATTGTGTAACCCTGGTAGCAAGTGTTTCATTCATCTTTTACCAAACACTGTAGCACTGTATTAATGATAAATGTAGCAAGGAAATATGTTATCTTGCTTTCTTAATGAATTATTCTAACTTTTCTAGAGTGTCTACTGCTAAAATATGGGAAGGAAGACAAAATTTTTCTTTTTTTTAAATATCTTACCCTCACACGTGAACCCATGAAGGTGCCAGTGAAATTTGCTCCCTTAGGAAGCTGCATTTATATCAGTATAAAAATTTAGTCTGTAATTCTAAACACTTAATGATAGCCATTAGTTAGGTATAAATAGTGATTTTAAAATTTAAATTCATTTCATTCAATATCTATTAGGATTTAAGAAGAATGAAAAAGCGCAATTTACCTGTAGGATGTTTTTCATTTGTATTCTTTTTGATTATGTGTGTTGTAAATATCTTTCACTCTGTGACTTACCATTTTACTTTCTTAATGATATTTTTTGATGAAAAGAAGTATTTAATTTTTAATATACTCCAACTTATCATTCTTTTCATTTTTGCTTAGCGCTTTTGGGTTCAGTTTAAGAAGTTCTTTTCTATCCCCATGTTACCAGTATAATTCTCCTATATTGTCTTCCAAGTGGTACAGTTTTTATATTTCCTTCCGGAGTTGGTTTTTGTGATTCTTATGAGGTAAGAGTCAGGGTTTAATTTTTTCACAGATGAATATACAATTGATTTAGCACCATTTATTGTGAAGGTAATTCTTTCCACTCTGCAGTGCCATCTTTTCCATAAACCAAGAGCCATTTATATGTGTATCTGTTTCTGGTTCTTTTCTAGTCCATTGTGTATTTGTTTGTCCTTGAGGTTATACCACACCGTCATAATTTTAGTTCTATGAATATCTTGTTACTCAGTAGAATAACTTTGTTTTTTATTATCATTGCTCCACTAAGGAGCCTTTTTAAACATTTTCTCCCCTCTCCTCTCTGAAGTTAAATACAAAGAAATAAGATTTTGTCAGGTAGGATTGATTTGTGTATGGCCACAGACCATTGTAATAACTAAGATTTTGTTTTTTCTCTTAAAGCACCAATCTTCTCCCTCCTGGGAGCGATACTACCCATTGAGAATGCATGCAGTAGAGCAGACCCTCTGACCTTGTTCTTTGTATGTAGGAGCAGTATGCTATTCTGTGTGTGTGTGTGTTCCTGTGAAATTTAGAAACAGTTTACTTAGCAATTTCTACAAATCAAAACAAAGTAAAAAAAAAAAAAAGCAATAGAACTTCCACTAGTAGAGTATATACGCCACTAGTGGGGGATTTTTATTGCAGTTGTATTCTATACATCAGTTTGGATAGTGGACATCTTTACATTGCTGACTTTCCTGATCATAAGCATAGTATAGCTTTATGAAGAAAACTGCTTCAAGAAGAAATTGGAAACATGGCTAGTCCTATAATAATGGGTGAGTTATTAAAACATTTCATGCAAAAAATATTAATATTTATAGATTTACCAGTGAGTTCTAGCTCTATCAAATGTGATAGCAAACAGTAATTCCAGTCTTACAGAAACTCTTTAAAAGAATAAAAAGAGGGAATTGCCTCAAACTCATTTTATGTGTGTAGCATATTTTGATGCATAGCCTATCAAGGATAGTAAGAGAAAGAAAATTATAGACTAGTCTGATTATGAACATAGATAAACAACTCATAAATGAAATGTTAGCAAACTGAACCTGGTTATATATAACCAGCCTGATGAAGTTGGAATTTATGTTAGGAATGAAAGGTTCTTTTTACATTGGAAAATCAGTCAGTGTATTTTATCACCTTAACAGATTAGGAAAACAAATCATATGTATGAAGACTATGTATCAATGTATGAAGACAAAGATAAAATTCATCATCCATTCATGTTGTTTAACTCTTAGCAAACTAGACCTAGAAAACTGCTTTGATGGGATAAAGGTTTAAAACAAAACAAAACAAAACAAAACAAAACAAAAAAACACAACACAGCAGCTATAGCGTGCTTAATGATGAAATGTTGACCTCTTTAGATGTTCTTGGATTTTTAAGAAAGCTTAAGAAGTATGACTATAAAACAGTATTTAAAAAATTCTATTTCTGTATGCTAATAAGCAATCCTTTAGACAATGAAATTAATAGCAAAATCATTTATAATAGAATCAAGAAACAGGAAGCTCCTGAAATAATTCTGACAGAAAAAGTATAAGACCTCTAGGGGGAAATTGTGAACCTTAATGGAGATATTGTTATTTCCATGTGCGTGTCTGAGTGTGTGTTTTAACTTGAAAATATAATTTAAAAAATTTTATGGAAATACAAATTATTTGGAATAACCAAGTCATTTTTGAAAAAGAACAAGATGGGACTACTTTGCCTGTGAGGTATGGAGAGTTATTACAAAACCGTAGTAACTAAGATGTGTGTCATTGGTACAGGGATATGCAAATACACCAAGAGAACAGAGGAAAGAGCCCACATCAGACTCATGCATGTGTGGATACTTGACCTCTGATCACTGAGGAAAGGGCAGCTTTTTCAATAATCCATCCTGGAACAACTGGGTATCCATAGAATAAAGATAAATTCAGACCCTGTATTTCACTTCTGAAAACTATAAACATCAGCTTCAGGTGGAATAATGACCTGAATGTGAAAGGCCAACCTATAGAGTTTATAAAAGCTTAGAAGATAATATAGGAGAATGTCATTATTACCTCAGGGTTGGGAAAGATTTCTTGAACAGGAAATAAAAGCACTAAAGGAAAAGACTGATAAATTGGACTGCATTAAAATTAGAAACTTAATGTTACTAAAAGATGCCCTAAAGACAGTGAAAAGGTAGACTCAGTGGGAGAATATGTTTGCAGTATACAACTGAAACGTAGTAGTATCCAAAAGGTATGAAGAATGAATGAGTACCTTCCCCTTTAGGGTAGGGATGAGCGAGAGAAGGATGGGAAAGGTGTGCTCAGAGGGAGGCTCTGTGGCTTCAGGGGTTCTCCTTCAAAGGGCAGGGCCACTTTGCTTTACCCTGAACTCACGTTTTATGCATTTATCTGAATGTAAGCACATTGCTTAACAGAGTGAGAAGACATGAAAACATACAGTTATTATGTTAGTTTGCTAGGGCTGTCATAACAAAATACCAGAGACTGGGAGACTTAAACAACAGAAATTCATTTTCTCACAGTGCTGGAGGCTGGAAGTTCAAGTTCAAGATACAGCAGGTTTGGTTTCTCTGGAGGCCTCTGTCGGCTTGCAGATGGCTACCTCATCGCTGTGTCCTCACATAGTCTTTCCTCTGTGCTTGAGCATTCCTGGGGTCTCTTTCTATTTCTAAATTTCATCATCTTGTAAGGATACCAATCAGATTGGATCAGTGCTCCCCTTAAATGCCTCATTTTGACTTAGTCACCACTTTAAAGGCCCTATCTCCAAATATAGTGACATTCTGAGGGGCTACAACACATTATGTAGTAAAGATTTGAATAGTAAGTGGGTTTTTGTGATTTGGAAAGAAGTTCTTAAGCCAATTTTTGATTTAAAAAATCCTGTATCTGACAAACTCTAAGATAGAAGTAAAGATGTTGTGCTCTGGAGAACTGTGTTAACTGACTCAAACTACAGTTATGTATGCGTCAACCTGGAGTACAACTGTTTTTGAAAATGTGAGAGTGATTAAAAAAACTTCAAATTCAAGTATCTTTTACAAATACTCTTAAATATAAATGTATAACCAAGTGAATAAATGTAATATAAGTAGATATTTTAGTCTCATCTTTAAAAACACACACAACTTTATTGATTTCAGAGAGAGGAAAGGAGAGGGAGAGAGAGAGAGAAACATCAATGATGAGAGAGTCATTCATCGGCCGCCTCCTACAAGCCCCTGACTGGGGATCAAGCCCGAAACCCAGGCATGTGCCCTGACCAGGAATCAAACCCTGACCTCCTGGATCCTAGGCCGATGCTCAACCGCTGAGCCACGCCCGGCCGGGCTACTCTCACCTTTATCCCTACCATTTATCAATTCTATTTGGCAAAAAAAAAAAAAAATTAAGTCTTTTCACTGGGAGGAGAGACAGGATGCATTTTATTTGGCCATATGTTGTATTTTTATTACAGTAAGCTCTATTGTAACACAAGTTGTGTATTCCTATAATTTACCCCACTGTGCATAATCATGCGGTGAAAACCACAGGGCTGATGGGAAAATAGAGGCACAACACTCAAAAACGTTGTCAGTTACACCTAATTGGATAGGAACCTAATAAAAACAGCAGCACAGTTTTATACACGTTAAATAGTTAAGAAATATGTAAATAATGAGCGTGGCACTTTACCTTAAAAGGTAGCTGAAGTTTTCTTGGGGAAGTGGGCATTAGGAGGGTTGCAGTGTGTTACTGTAAAGTGATGGAGGAGGGTCATCAGAAATTGGAGACTAAGTTGTAGTACCAGAGGTAGGTGAGTGCGGCTCATGATAAACTATCAGAGGTAGCTGGTAAATGTTTGGGGGTATGCATGTGTTTTGTGTGTTCCTATGTGGCTTGGTTTAGCTGGCTGCAATTTTTTGTGTTTGCCTAGGATTTCTCACAGATAAAATCATGTATAAGCAAACACAAAATGCTTGCGGTGCTCAAATTACTGCTTAATCATGTTGGAACACATTTGTGTTTCCAAGCAGCAGAACTTATTGTATGTAATTTTTTTTTTAAATAATTTGTAGCCCCATCTCTGTATCTTTACCTAATTTGTAAGGATTCTGCAGTAGGCTCTTTTTACTGAGCTTTTGAAATGACTGCCTAATGTTTGAATGCTACATACCACCTTGAGTGTCTTGGTGAATTTTAAGTTTTTCCAGGCTAATGAATTGAGTGATTTGGGTGTGGAATCAGATTTTTGCTTAAGTCTGGTGGATGATCACTCAGACACAGGAAAACATCAGTTCTTTTCTTTCAAGCGAATGCATTATGCTCAGTGACCTCCCTGCTTTTGGTATTGCTACCAGCATACCTTTAAGCCAAAACCCAAATCAATATTATCATATAAAATCGTGTGGTTGATTATGTTTTGGGATTCCTCATTCATTTTTCGCTTTTATCCAGTGTGGCTGTTTTATACCAAAGTTTAGCAATAGCAGGTTTCTGGGAGAAGTCTTGTTCTTTCATTCCCTCTCACTCTTCTGGCATGTCTGGTTGGTAACACTGAGGGTACATGAAATGCTTCCCCTGTTTTCCTACCACAGCTTTTTTTGGTTAGCTTAAAGACCCTTATGTTTATGCCCTGAACCAGCTTTCCTTCACAGCATTTCTATTTCCCTTCCTGTCTAGGCCTGCCTTCATGTTCCTGCAGTCCTACGTGCATGCATCTCTGTTATAGTATATATCACATTGTGTTTTGCAAAGTTGGGCTCTCTCTGAATAAACTGCATACTTCTGGAGGACATGGACCATCTTTATCATTTTTAGATTTCTACTAAATAGCATAGTGTTTGAAGTGGAGGTTAGGCGCGTAGATAGGTGAATGAACGAAGTGAGCTTGAAGAGAGCTGTTCAGATGATCCTATCATTCACTTCCCCCCTCATTTTGACTAAGTTACAGAATCTCTAGGTATCTTGGTCACTTGAACTTTGAGGATTTTAGCAATCAATAATAAATTTTACTTTTGTGGAACCAGTGATTCTACACCATCTGTTTTGTATTTTGGAGGTTTTTTGCTATAAATAGTAAATGAGCATGGCTAATTTGCAGCCTTTGGGTTGAGGTTTTTTTGACACAGTATAATAGTAAAATCCTATTTTTCAGCTTGCTGCTTTGAAATTTAAAAGTATATATTGTTTAAATGAAATAAACTCAGGAATTGGGAGAGTATTTCTTTTAAGATAATAAGGGGAGCCCTGGCCGGGTGGCTCATTGGTTGGAAAGTCGTCCAGTAAACCAAAAGGTAGCAGGTTCGATCTGCAGTCATGGCTCATACAGGAGGCAACAACAGATTGATAATTCTCTCTCACATCGATGTTTCTTTCCCTCTCCCCCTCTCCCTTTCTCTTTCAGATCAATAAAAACATATTCTTAGGTGAGGCTTAATAAATGAATGGATTAATGAATGAATAAGTAGACAACAAGGGGAAATGTTATGGCTTAATTCTTGATTATTACTGCAACTGTGTAAGTAACTTTTTGAATTGTTTTTAAGACTTTCTTCTTCTTACAGGATCTCTTTATTGTTAGACATGAATTGGCCATAATGAGACTAGCTGCCTTTATGGGCATTACTATGTTAGTTGGAATAACTGGACTCTTTTATACTCAACTAATTGGCATCATCACAGTAAGTATATTTTAATATAAAGAATTATATTTATGAACACATTGCCTAAGTATGAACTTAACTGTAAAATGTTACAGAAAGTTTAGAAACTAGAGGAAAAAATTACCCATAGTTATTCCCATTTCTGCCTGTATAATTTTAAAGCAGTTATAATCAGCATATAGAGTGCACATATAATTTTTCTTTCTGCCTTTAAAAATTAAGATGAAGTATTTTTATGTAGCTGTAGCTCCCGTAAGTAACCTTTTACCTGTTGATCAGAATCTAGTGTGTAATTACTGTTTTCTATATTACAAAGAACACTTACTTTGAACATCTCTTTTTCTTCTTTAAGCTATTATATAAGGTAGATTCCACAAAAAATGGAGTTGCCAGTAGAAACATTTTATTAGTAATTAAATCTTTTTTTTGGTATGTACATATTAGTTACATGGGATTTAGCACAACAGAAAAGATCAAAAAGTGCGAGAAATATTAAAGATTTAAAAGCTTAACAATACATGGCACTGCAGAAGATGTAGGGTATATGACTTTTTCATATATTATTGGTGGGAGTGTATATTGGTATATCCTTTTTGAAGGGCAAATTGTCAGTGTCTATCAAAATTTAAAATGCATAGCCCTTTCTCTACAAATTTATTTTGCAGAGACTATTTGTTTACTTATATATAAACATTTAAGTTAAAAAAGGTCTTCATTGTTATGTGTAATGTATGTATTGTGTATGAAAACTTAAGTGATTACCAGAATATATTCAGCAAAAAATGTAAGAAAAAATGCATCAAAATTTACTATAAAGTAATAATGATAGAGAAAGTGTGTTACTGGCATAAGCATAGACATTGATAAATGAAATGGAATTGAGGGTCCAGAAGTATACACAGATACTTGTGGACGCTTATTGTCATCAAGGGTACCAAGACTACTTAATGGGGGAAGGAAAAGTATTTTCAAAGAAATGCTGCTGGGACAACTAGATATCCACATGTGAAGGAATTAAATTAGACCCTTAATTCACACCAGGTGCATATATGAATTCAAAATGGATGACGGACCTAAATATAAGATCTAAAATTATAAAACTCTTAGAAGAAAACATAGGAGTAAATCTTGGGCTAGGCAGTAGTATCTTAAATATGTCACAAAAAGTGCAAATGACTAAAGAAAAAAAATTGGTAAACTGGACTTAATCAAAACTATAAACTTTTGTGATTCATAGGACACTACCAAGAAAATGGAAAGATGGCTCACAGAGTGGGAGAAAATACTTGCAAATCATATATCTGATAAGGGACTTGTATCTAGAACATATAAAGAACTCTTATTAAAACTCAATTATAAAATACATTCTAATTAAAACATGGGATTAGGATCTAAATGGGAATTTCTTCAAAGAATATATACAAATGGACAATAAAGACATGAAAAGATGCTCAACATCATTAGTCATAAAGGCAATGAAAATCAAGACCATAATGAGGTTTTGACTTCACACACACTAGGATGGCTACAATAAAAAAAGACACTAACAGAGGTTGGTGATTCATTATAAAGTGATTATAAAGTAGTAATTCAATTATAAAGTAATTCACAATTAATTACAGTAAACCCTTGATTTTACAGCCCTCAACGGATTTCACATTTAATGGATAAAATTTCTGGTCCATATGTCATGTTAAAATTAACACCTTGTTAACTTTAAAATACTTTTAACCAAGATTTGCTTATAATTAAATTAAAAGGTTATTTTTTTGTTATTAATTCACTGTTATTTTTTAACAAATTTTATCCAACAGACCATGTGTTGGGAAAAACACTGTAATATTTTCACTGACAACTAAATATTACATATATACAACTATAGTCTACATATTTAAATCCAAGAGTCACCGCTTGTAAACAATGTTCGATGAATGATTAGCATATGATCACACTGCCTCGAGAGTGGTAATTGGTTTGGTTGTTGCGTGGCCTTTTTGCAACAGTTTTAACCAGCGCTGGCCTGTGTTCAGAAGTGCGCTCGCTAAGCCACACCCCAGCTGTGTGCATTTGTTTACTCACAGCGACTGGTAAATGCACTCATTTACTAGACCTATTCAATATAAATTTATAATTACAATAATATATATAGAAAGCTTTTCTGTGAAATTAAACTTCATACATACTTAATTACACAAATGTGTCTACATAAGTAGAAACAGGTAAACTAATTTGCCAATTTTTTAACATACACATTCAGAAAACCTACTTTATTATATAACAGACTTTTGGTTTTAAAGACGCCCCCTTGCCCAAATTAGTCTGGTATATCAAGGTTTTACTATGCAGTATAGTCTGTTCATAAGTCATGTCAAAATTACCAGATTATGCTTGCATTTTTGAATTTGCACTTTTGAATTTACCAAAATCGTTGGTATATATTTATATCCCCTGGAATAGGATTTCTCAGATTTCCCCAATTTCTTCTGATTAATGACTGGAAATGACATTTGGGAGCTTTGCTGCTAAGAGTACAAGGTACTTGCGAGGGCTGTCAGGGGTTTATAGCTGAGGGTAACAGTGTCCTTCTCACTAGCAGCCCTACTTCAAAGAGTGGGGCTTGGCAACAAAGGCTTCAAGATCTTTTAAGAAGTCCTACTTTAAAATTTTAGCATTCACTTCTGAGTGGACATAAAGTTAAATGTGTCATACTTGTTGGTTTTTAAAGGATTGACAGTAGTCCCCTCTTATCTGAGGTTTTGTTTTCTATGATTTCAGCTACCCATGGTCAACCGTGGTCTAATAATACTGTACTAAATGGGAAATTTTAGAAATAAACAATTCTTAAGTTTTAAATTCTGAGTACCATGAAATCTCATACCCTCCTCCTCTGCTTTGCCCCACTTGGGACAGGAATCATCTTTGTCCAGTGTATTCATGCTGTGTACACTACCCACCCATTAGTAGTCATTTAGTAGCTGTTTTTTAAGTTACCATATTGACTATCATGGTATCTCAGGGCTTAAGTAACCCTTATTTTACTTAATAATGATCCTAAAATGCAAGAGCAGTAGTGATGCTAGCAATTTGGATGTGCCAAAAAGTAGCTGTAAAGTGTTTATATGTATGGGGAAACCCGTGTGTGTGTGTGTGTGTGTGTGTGTGTGTACACACACACATATGTATGGCTTGGTACTACACAAAGGTAGAGTCATCCGTTGGGGGTCTTGGAACGTATACGATGTGGATAAGGGGGGACTACTGTATAATGTCAGGTTCTGTTCTGACTCTATTCCATACTACCAATATGTTAATATTCATTTTCAAATTGCACAATGTTCTTTTTTGCTGTTATATTGAACATTTCATTTACTTAAGCTAGGGAGATTGGTTCTAATGTGCTATTTCTAAAACTGAGTGGAAACCACAATTGTTAAATAATGCTCTCTCCAAAAGTTTACCCTGAGAGGGTATACATATGGTACCCTCTCAGAATAGTCTGTACTAGAGAGATTGGATGTCTGTAGAAATTACACATTTGTAAAACATTTGAAAAAAAGAATGCAAGTATTAAGAGAGAGAAAGACAAAAATATATTTTGTTAGTCCAATCTTTAGTCACTGTACTTCTTTTCGAATCCAATTTCTCTGATAAATTACAGTAAATTTCAGTTCCATTTACCTGGGCTTTCATGGTGAATTTCAAGCTTCACTCTTTTTGGATTAAAAAAAAATATTTTTAAAGGTTTCCAGAATACATTTCCCCCCACATTGATTTAAGGTTCTTTAAGCTTTAATTATTTAAAGTTGTATGCATTCAATATTTAATTTTAAATCTAGTGAATTATTAGCATTTATATAAAATAGTATTTCATATTTTAATTATAGTAAAATACATAGATTTTGCTTACTTTCTGTATAAGACATGCTTGCTGTTTCATTTTATGAAAACGTTAAGACTACCTACAGGAAATTTCAAACCTGGACATGTTTTTGTCGTAATCTGAATCTTTTGATCTCTCTTTACAATGTGAAAGAAGTGATGAATTTGTCTGGTAGCATAAAAAAGAAAGGGGGTGAAGGAAAACACAGTATACTTAATCTTTCCAGTGAAGTCTTTCTCCTTCCCCTAGTCCTATACCCCAAACCCCCAAAACCAAGAAGCATTTTGGGAAAACACTGATAGGAATATAATTTAATTATATAGACTAGGTAATCATATAGTTTCAATGTAGTCCTATTAGACAACATACAAGCAACAAATGCTAGCTTTTTTAAGATTTAGATTGAAGTTTTGAGGAAAAAACATCAATTTTCAGTAATTTTTCCCATTCTTACTTGGAATAAATAAATCTTTCTCTTCTGTGTAAGAGGAAAAGTGCCGCCTTCTCATTGATAGTGGAAGGTAACAGTATAATCAGTAATGATAATCTGATGTCATTTTAGACCTAGCAAGAGGAGATTGTCTGACTAAGATAAAATAATTAGAAATTACTTAAATTTAAAAACTGAATTTCTATGTCATTTCCAATGTTAAGAGCCAGCACAACCAGATGTTTCTGTGGACTGGACTGATCTTAAGCCCAATTTTAAAGGATTACCTTTGATTATTTTTAGATTTAATTTTAAACAGGATTTAAATATATGTGTTTGTATATTTTTAGTAAAATTAATATTGAAGTTAAAGTGTTTTCAAAGCATTTGGCGTTTTTTATTTAGGGAACAGATTATTCTAATTATTTCTTAGACTGCTTAGCCTTTTTTTGCTGTTTCTGAATGAAATGGATAGCAATGCTGTTATTAATGTAATTGATGTCAGAATTTCTTATTGAGCAGTAGTTCACACACAGCCAAGAATAATGTCCATCCAGACAACCACCAGTACTAATAGTGCTGGGTGATTGTGTCAGTCATGTTTCAGTCACTGGGCTTGGAGAGAGTTAATCAAGAAGTGCTGTAACAGCTGGTAGAGCGCCTTCTGGCGAGGCTCTGACAGTGAGCTATTGTATACTGTGACACTGCTCTGACAGTTTATCTGAATTTTGTATACAAGCATTTTTTTCTGGGCACCGTGGAGTTTATGTAATAGCTTAAGCTTTGGGTGGCGTCTCTGGAGCTTA
This sequence comes from Miniopterus schreibersii, assembly GCF_964146895.1. Lineage (NCBI taxonomy): Eukaryota > Metazoa > Chordata > Mammalia > Chiroptera > Miniopteridae > Miniopterus > Miniopterus schreibersii. The sequence continues at coordinate 51,738,737 of NC_138111.1, read as the reverse complement.
GTGTTTTTCTCAGTTGTGAGGTTCAGGGTAGGGTGGGGAAGATGTATTTACTTGCAGTTTTGTAAAAGGCTTTAAATTCTCAAAGAAAAAACTGAGCTTTTGTATTTGGTCTCACAGGTACTATTGTTGGACTCTACTTCAACTACTAAAGGTAGCTTAAAGCAAAGCTTTTCCAATTAAAAGGGGAAAATGCCTCCCCCCCAACCAAATACTGGCTCATGGTTACCTAAATAAATACAGAAATAATTACAAATGTAGGTGTAATTTAATTTAACTCTGTTATGTTGTGCAATGAAAAATACTTTGTGTTCAAAATGTTAGATTATTTTAAATGAGATTATCTACTAAATAACATTCTCATTATCAGACAATTAGTGGATTTTACCTGCCTTTTAATATATACCCAGAAATATGTCCTGAGATTATTAATCCTTATAATTAAATTTTGCCAAGTATCCCACTGAATCAGTGTGGTGAATTAGCAGCATTCAGTACAGTCTCTGTACAAATTATGTTTGGTTTACTCAACTCCAAACCAGCACTGAAAATATGGAAAACAATTTAAATCTATTTGTGTAATAGTGCAGGGAAATAGTGCATTTTAATTTTCTTAAAGCATTATTAATTGCTTGAGCAATTAAATGGATGCTTTTTTTATTTGTTTAGGAAGCTAAACATTTACGAGTTTTCCTTTTACTTGCAATTTTCCCACATCATTTTTTATTTGACTTTAAAACATTATAGGATTGGAGAAAACAGTGACCTATATTTATAGTTAACTTGTAGATCTTTTCCCACAATGATTCATATGCTTCTCTCTGTCACATTTCATCAGTATACTAGTTACTCCCCATATCCCAGCCAAGGGGACACATTCACTCATCTTACTTCTACTGATAACCAGAAATCTTACTGAAAGTATAATTTTATATTAAAAATGTAAGAATAGTTAACCTTAAGTGTTGATCACAAATATACTTTTTCAGCTGTTTCCAATATTTAGTGTAGGGCTTATTTATACACTATATTACTGTGTATAATCATCCTCTCTGGCATCCTCTATATCCCTGTATAATTATTTCTTGTAAACTTGACTGCTTTCATTAGACTGTAAGCTCCTTGATGCTAAGGACTGTGTCATAATAGGTACTTAGTACATTTTTGATAGATGGACAAATGAGTAATTGAATCTTGGTTTATGTACTTAGTTCTTGGTTTTTTAACTAGGTTATAAGTCCCTTGTGGACAATGGATTTTATCTGTATAGTTTCCCAGAATCCTGGTCATTTCAACTTTTATTATAAAAAACATTTTTAATTTAAATATAATTTTTAAAAGTTGCATACTGATGTAATTGAGGCGTATCTCCAAGCCTTTTCAGAAATTGTTTACTAGGTAATATGAATAAGAACAAAGACTGCCATTTATTGAGGAGTTATTGAGGGCTCTAATGTATATTAACTCCTTTAATCCCTGCAAAAAGACCTATGAGCTAGGCATTCTTATTTGAAAATTGAAATACGGAGTTTTAGTAACTTCCCTAAGGTTTTATGGAGCCCCAAAGTGAATTGATGAAAAGAAATAGGGGAATTATTTTGGAAAGAGATTTTCAGTGACTATATAAATGTAAGATCTCCTTCCCTCTCACTTTGATTCCATGATTGATTAAATCCTTATGTGAATTTCAGATTTCTAATAAAAAATCTAGCCAATCCTCTGTTGGAGACAGTTGCTTAAGGAACCACTTCTTTCAGATGAGAGGGATATAGTGAGTTCTGGCTTCAGAGGAGGGGAGAGAGCTGGTATTAACAGGACATTTTTTTCTCTTGGAACTGCAGATATAAATTAAAATTAAAGAATCATGCTATTTCTCTCCATGTTCAGCTACTTTAGTACTGCAAACATCTTGAGTACTCACTTTGAACAATATGTACTGCTAGATGCTATGGAAGATGCAAAGTTAAACAAGCTTCTTGCTGTTTGTATGTTGGTCAGAGGTGCTAGAAAGTCAACCAAAGGTCTATCTTAGAATTAGTAGAAATTAGTAATAAATAAAACAGGCATATAATCTCTAGTTCTGAAAAACTCTTTTGAATAGTTTTTTAAAGTCCAGATGAAATCAGCAGAGTCATTAAATTAGATATGTGCAGCAGAGTTAAAAGCACTTACTAGACGTAGAACAAGAACAAAGAATGCAGGCGATCAGTGGTTAGATTGAATTGTCTCCAAGGAGTCTTTCTGGCAGAATGTTCTTACTTTCATCAGGTCTTCAGTTTGGCAGGTCTGGAAACTCCATTTTGAAAATGTTTTTAAGCTTTATGCAATGGCAGTATTGCAACCAATGAGGTTTATCTGAGTCTCGATTATTGCTAATTGAAAATGTTTCCAGAGTTAAGGAGGCCAAGAAGCAATGATTCTTACTTCCAGACTTAAAAGTTATAGTCATAGATAGTCATATAAACCAGATTGACTCTTTATGCCCATATGCCTGAGTGTCAGGTGTGTCAAAGGACTCTGTACATTCTTTCTCCCTTATAACAACAAGTGTTGGTTGGTGAGAATGGACTCAAAGCAGGGTAAGTTAGTTGGATTGATTGTATCAACAGAGTCTCTATTCCAAGAGGACTAAATTCTCAGGTCTGTCAACATCTGGTGACAAATTCTTCCTCTTTGCCCCCCCCCTCCAAATTTTTCTAATAGGCAATGAATACCTCTCCCTTTTTTTTTGCTAGGAATTCCCCCCCCCCCCTTTAGATATAATCTTATTAGGATACAGCTTCTCTCTCTCTTTTTTTTATACTCAGTCATATTTTCTTAGGCTGAATCTGAAAGATCATTTCTTAGGGTAAGGTCAGCCAAGTTTTGGTTGATAAAATAGGTAAGGCCTATGTTTCTGTAAGTCTTGCTTTTTCTAGTTTATTCTTTTTTTTAGAAAATAAACTTTCAGTTTTTGAAGTAGGAAAGCATTCTCACATATCTCTTAGTTATGCAGACTGAAAAAACATCTTAGGTACTTTGATCATTAGACCATAATCAAGACATAAGTATTTCTCTGGAAATAAGGTATTCTGATTATAGACAACATAAAATAAAAAACTTGTTTCATATTATTCCTTGAATAATGAATTTTTCTGGATAGGTGAATGTTACATATAACGAAGAATTAATAAATTATATTTATACTCCTTAAAGATAGCAGCTATTTATCATTTTCTGATGGTCACCAAATGTATTGAGTCCTATATAGTGAATGGAATTATGTGCACCAAAATTTATTTTAGTTAATTTTTGTTTTTTTTTTTCCTCTAAAATATTCCACATTTCCATGCTTTATAAACAGAAAAAATGTATATTAAATCTAACTTGGCACTTGGAAATGACTTATGGTTTTCAGTGCTCCAGGCAGCAGTAACATCTTCCTCTTTTGGTTTGCTGTTTCTGTGGCTCTTGTGAATCTGAGACTATAACTTGTGCTACTCTGAGTATATTGTATAAATGTCAGTGCAGAAATTTTGTGGCATGTTTGGTTGTTCAAGTACAAATTGTACTTTTTTCTTATAACAGTATTTGGGATAGCTGAGTTTCAGAGAGATAAGCATTTGCTATTTCTAGAGAGAAAAAATAGCCTTTATGGTACCCTCACAAATTTATGTTCATAAAGTCACAGTAAATGTCATGTCCTCTGATAGAATAACCATCTGCTTATGATGACTTAATAGGTAGTAGTCTACATTTTCCTTGTACCAGATTGTAGAAAGATGTCAAAAGCACTTGAAAATAAAAGCTTTTCCCATATGAAGTTTAAACCTGAAGTCTTTAAAGTTGATTCTTTTATAACCACAAGTAAGTTCCTCAAAGTTATAATCAAATTGTAAATTTATGTATAGAAAAATGTCCTGTATATTAGGTAATTATAGTAGGCTGACCTTGTAATTGCTTTTTTATCCTGCAATAGGTTCCAGTTTTTAAGTATTATCCACAACTGGAATTTTAGGCCATTTATATAGGCCATTTATATATACTTTACCTAACAGCGTTTGACTTCTGTGTTATCTTTTTTGTTTGTGCACAGCTATCGCAATCATTTTGGATCAGCCTGTCACCCATCAATTCTAAGACACCATTAAAATTACTTCAGTCACTTTCTATACAGATGCGAAACCAGAGACCCAGCTTTCCTCTCAGTCCCTGATCAATGTTGTCATGTACTTGCAGACTGTGTTTTCACAATGTAAAACTTTATTTTCTGGAAATTATGCTCAGAATCAAGAAAGGTTAATTGTAAATAGAATTGTCATTGGATACCATGAATTTCAAATCACAATAGGAAAACTAATTAATATAGAATATGTAGCTAATCTACAGTCTTGTCCCAAATTCCTAGGTGATCTGGAAATAAAATTCTGTTGTTGGTTTCTTAAACATCTAGAAAAAAGATGCATTTTTCTGTATGTGGGCTAACTGTTCTGTTCATACGTAAGAAATTAATATAGCTATTCATGTAACTTCTATAAAGAGTCTTTTAAAGTGATGGTGCTTTTTATTAGTTTCATTGGAGGAAAGTTTTACAGCTAAAAAAGTCTTGGGCTTGGAATTGAAACCACAAATATTTGCATGAATAGTACCGCTTAATAACAGTCCAGTCCACCTGCCATATATGAGCAGCTAGTAAAGGGTAAGAGAAGAAACACTTCTGTAATTTTGGGGGGTATTTAAAAGAAGATACTTTCTTTTATACTGCTTTAAAATATATGTAAAATGTAAATATCTTAACTTAAGATTATGTAATTTGTTTTGATTATTTAGATATTATTTATCATCAAAGTTTCGCAATCTCATGATAGATTTCCTGTTAACATGAATTAAACCAGCATGTCTAGAAACTAGCTTTTGTTTGTTAACTTGTTTTTCTGTTATGTTCATTAGAGCCTTATAGAAAACACAATAAGAAAGTGTATTATTATAAAAAGAATGATTTTTCTGTTGAAAAAAAGGAATTTTCTTTCTTTTTTTTTTAACCAAAGAACTCTGATGAGTTCACTTCCCTTTCAGAAGCTCTAGGTGTTGTGTCGCAGGTGCCCGAAGTATCTAGTTGAATCTGTGAACCAGCAGCTCTCTTTGGGTCTTGGCAGTTTTCTATTCATTAGTGTGTTTCATTTGTCATTTTTGGTATTGACAGTTGAATTAATAATAGATACTGGACTTTTAAAAGAATTGTCAAGGAAGCAAGTATAATAAAAAGATACATTATTGAAGTCAGACTCCTACAGTTTCTGTGAGGTTTTGCAGTTGAATAATATTTGTGGGGTGTGAGTTCAATGTAATGTTGATTCTGTTTTTTTTCCTGAAGGTATTTCAGCAATGTCTGTAGGTAACTGAGAAATCTTATTACCCATATATAAATTGCTTAAATTTTCAGAATACTCTCTGGGTGTGATTTTGAAACATTATGAAATTAATATAGAATAAAGCCTTGATAACTTCGTTATATCTGAGTTTTTTTTTTTTTTAATAGGATACAACATCTATTGAAAAGATGTCGAACTGTTGTGAAGAAATGTAAGTATAAAAGTGAAGTGTCTAGTGTTCTTATTAAAAATGGAAACAACTGGCCACATTTGGAAAAATGTGTGCATGCAGTGGAAAAATAATAGAATGATGGCTTTTTCTTGGTGCCTTGTCTAAGGCCTGAGCTAGACAGGCATAACCCAGTCTTATAGGAGGGGTCTTCTAGCCATGCTAGTTTTCATACAAAATAAGTACTGATCACTCTTGTTCCTTGTCTAAAGTAAGTTAAATTATTTGTCGTGAAAGTACATCAAAAGAGATTTGCTACTGTGTTGTTGACAGACATTCTGTTAATCCTGAGATTCTCCTCCGCTTCAAAAGTTGCCCGAGGTTGATTGACGACACAGATACAATATCTGCTATCCAGAGTTAAAACTCAGCTGCATGCCTTAATGAAAGAAAAGCTGTTTTTGTGATGCTGGGACACAATTCATCAGAGTCCAGTAATGGATCCCCAGCCAACCTGTATTGTTTTAGCTGACTGAAGTGCACCATGGGAGTGCTGTCTTTCACTAATAATGCTGTCTTCTGTAGATCGAGGCCCCGAAAGCCATGGCAGCAGACCTTCTCAGAAGTTTTTGGCACTCGTTGGAAGATCCTGTGGTTTATTCCTTTCAGGCAGAGGCAACCACTGCGAGTTCCCTACCACTTTGCCAATCACGTCTAAACAGATGGATGGTGGGCACAGATGGGTCCTCCATGCTGGAAATGCGTTACTGGTTTTCTGATAATAGAACGATGACAGTCTTCAAGTCAATTAAAATCCACCCACCAATCTTAGGCATCATAATGTGCCCCAGGCTTTATTTTAATAGTGGTCTTGATCCCTTTGTGGGACTAATACAAGATCTATATTTAAGTTTAAAGCATGTTTACTTTCAAATTAGCTTTCCACAGGGATTTCTTAAAGTGCTTTTGTTATTAAACTCACAAGTCAGTGATTGGGATGAAATAATTGTACATAATTTCTTTTAGTACTGACAGTAGTACAGATTTTAATTTATGGGAATTTTCAGATGTTTATTTAAATTTTTCACTCTTAAGCAGTACTAACCAAATCTGAATTTAATGCTTCAGGTTTTACAAAAGGTTTTACACCTTACAGTATATGTAATTTTTCTTTTTCAAGTACAGTTTAAAATATGTTAATACTTCCTTTTATATATGCTGCAAGATTTTTTTAAATGCAGCATAGGAATGAACAGCAGAAAAAGGGCAGTGTTTTCTTAGAAGTAGCTTTCTAATGTTTTCTCTTTACCAAAAACAAAATAAAAATACCACTAAAATAAATCACCAACTATCTACCTTATTTTAAGGGAAAGGTTAAAATTTTTTTCATGTTAACTTTCCCATTTCATTTCCCTGTACTGTTGTAATTATTGATTGTTGTTAACATGTTTGCTCCGAGGAGAAAACTTTGACTAAGTGGGGATGTATTCCTATTTTACCCTAAGGTTTTGATTAGCAAACAGGATAGAGAATTTGCAATAATTCCACAGATACCTTTTCTAGTGCAGTTGTACCAGAATGCGTGTTTTTAAAATGCTAGTATAACTAGATATTATATAATGTACAGTATAAAGAGGACTATTGTGCTTTTGAAAGAAATATATACTTTTTACTTTTATTTACCTACTAGTAGATCTAAAAGTACATATTGAAGATTTATATATAATAAATATTGGCCAATTCCTGAAATTTTATCTATGGGAAATTACTAGTAAAAGTAAGTAAATAACTTTTGTGTACCTATAATCAATCACCCAAATTTTAATCAGGCAACTATAGTTTGGATTGGGAGACCTTTTTTGTAGCTAATGTTAGGAAATAACCTTAAAATAAGAAAATATATCTACATTTATCATTAGCCTTATATAAATTTAAATTGCTAATGGTCTCGGAAACATAGAACATTTGTGTAAAAAGACCTTTAGCATGCTTTGAAAAAAGTTCAGCTTTGACATTTTTTTCCATTAGAATTCTGCAAAATCCATAAATCATTTTTGAAAATTTATGTATTCACAGTCTTTCCCTTGAAGAGAAGATTGAAGGGGTCTACTGTTCGCATATCAATAGCTTCCTTTTACTTAGTTTTGATAGTAGGGAATCATACCTGAGAAATCATGAAACAGAAAGTTACCATTGTCAGCCAGTTAACTGTACTATGGTTAGTTTTTTTTTGAAATTGTAAATATCTTCTAAAATAATAGAATAAGTTGTTCTCGAAGATATAAGTGCCATGTCTTACATGCTCTGATTATAATGCTTTATTATTTAAAAGTTTAAAAGTGGCAGATGAAGATCTATATGGGTGCTGATAAGAGGCATAGTAAATTTAATATGAGAAATGTATTTATAGAGCTTATTGAACCACAAAATTAGTATGTTCATGTCACAGGAATGGGTTGGGTTTTGTACAAGCTAACATACTGACCAAATTTGGCCTAGTGACAGAACTGTTGTAAGGAAGTAGTGTATAGCTAATACAGGTAGATATCAGTCGAATGCTCCACCTAGCTGTAGGCATTTCTTTCCACCGAGGGCCTTGAGAAAACAGCGAAGTGTGAAGTGAAGATCCCTTAAAGAGTGTTCTAGACAGTTATACTTCAGACAGTAGTACTAGCTACCTTGAAAGGGACTGAGAGGTACTCAGAGCCAGCTTCTGCCTTGGTAATGAGGACCAGAGGTGGCCCCTTTCCCACTCTAAGAGGGTTTTGTTTTTCTTAGTTTTACCATTTCTAGGACATACTCTCTTCCCTCTTTTCACTATACCCTTGCTGGTCTTATCCCTCTGAACCTGATTTCTCTGGTACTGGAATATGAACTAATACACTAGGCAAGACATATATTTATTTTGTTTGAATGGCAGAAATACTACATATCAATATATTTAAATAAGATTATATATTAAGGTATATCTATATATACTTGTGCTGTAACTTTCAATATTCCCAAATTAGCACGCCTAACTGGGTTCAGTTAATCCTTGTTAGACAGCTTAAGAAAAACCAACGGGTAGTTTCCTGGGGACTGCATAAACTCCACTGTTCCCTCTGCGCCCTCTTTTGGCTAATTGATGTAATTATACTGGCTCTAGAGACTTAATGTCATCCCACAAGTAAATTCTATAGCCAAATTCTGAACCTTTCAGAGGTACAAACTTAGGAGTGTATGTACGAAACTGTTATATTTTATGAAAATTAATGTGTTCCTGTTTATGATATCACACTTAGTTCATACAAAATGATGACTAGTTTGCTTCATTTATGTCTGTTCTTACGTATTTTTTACTATCATTTACAACTTTATATCAGATTAGGATAAACAAATGTAAGTTCATTTCATGAATTTTATTTTTTCTTATTTTGGCAAGTTAAGTCCTTAGAATTAGAAAAGTCATTACTTTAAAATTGCCAATTTATTAGGAAACGAATAAATCTATTGTAGTTACAGTGGCAAGCAAGTATCTAACGTGTTTTATTGAGTATCTAAAAAATACATTTAGTTCTTTAATCTCAGTTTCAGAATGATTTTTCCCCGATTCTATTGCACTAAAATAATAAGTTTAATAATTCTTTTTATAGTTTTTATTCTTTTTTAACTTTGCTACTCAGAGTTATAGCTATAGCTTTAATAGCCAATTTATTATGTATTGTGGATAACCATGAAGATAACTAATGATGTTGAGCATTAGAAAATAATTATGAGCCCTGAGATAGCTGATGTCATCTATATGTTGGATGAAGTAGTTCCTTATAAACATTTCATTTTAAGCAAAATGTATTTTAAAAGATATTTTACATCAGCAAAGTCATTAATTGGGCTTCCGGAAGTGAGTTTTACTTAGATATTATAAGTTATACCTCTTGAACAATTACACTTGTTGTTCTTTTCCTTAAATGAAATTGTTTTGGGCTCAAGATTGTAGGCAAAGATGACTGAGTTCACAGTCCCCCAAACCGGAGATATTCCATTCCGTTAAAGCGCTTTTGGTACTTTGTAACCAAGACTTACAGTTTTAAAATACTGTTAACTGATGTTCCATTGTAAGAAAAATACTATTTTGCTTAAGAGTTGTATTAAAAATATTTGTGGTTAACATCAGAGATAGCTATATAAATTTTTAGTTTATGTATTAATCTCTTTAACAGAAAAGCATAGTTTACTTTTGATAGTAATAGAAGTAGAGAACATAAGCTACATAAAATTCAGTATAATGATGAAATTAAAACTTCTGTGAGAATGAACATCAATAAATTTTTGCTAATGTTTAGAGGTACTCTTCTCTGAGGATGGTAGCTAATTATAACTATACTTCATCTGGCTTTTTCAAATCACTTTCAAACAAGCAATTAGTTGAAGATATGTTTTGCCCAAAAGGGCTTATTAATTCTGAATGCTAATCATGAAGACTTAATTTAGGACAACACTTACAGTCAGGAAGTGAGAAGTAACTTAGATTATGGCCACACAGCCTTTTATGTGTCAGGTCGTGGGGCAGGTCGAGTGTTCTCACATCTATTGTTATAAAATCACAGTGTGTCCAGTCCTGGTCTGCAATGACACTAATATTAACAAAGCTGCTAGTCTCTCCCTGGGTTTTTGTCTAGTCTCTAACTACTTTCTTTATGCTTCATGGAGAAATATATCAACTAGCTCAAGTTTACTATACTGCTGCTGCTTCATTAAATATTTTTTTTTACATGATATAGATCTATCTAGAATTTATTTGGTAAAGTTTATACTTACAAACATTAAATAATTTACTAATAGATACAAGAATTAGATTTTTTACCCAATTCTGTCGCTTTCAAAAATAAAAGTATTGGCAAATGTAGTTAGTAAATCATGTACATTTAGTATGTTCTACTTGCCAGTATTTTTTTTATTTACTCAGTATTTATTATTTACCACTTCCAGGAATTATGCTAAGCCTTGAGAAGACAAAAATAAAACATCTTTGCCTACATGGATATTACAGTCTGCATACTTTATGATATTAAAGTCAAGTTGAAAAAAATGAGTTCTAGTTAGAATGTTAATATAGGTATAATATTACTCATTACACAAAGAGTTGGAAAGTATCAAGAAATGCAAGGAATTAATATCTTAAATCAGGGGAAATGTTGATTTTCAAAAAAATTCTGAAAATAAGGTAGCATTGAAAAGGTATCAAATGTGACATTAAGAAATTTTCCCTATGGACATTTTTCATAAAAAGTTTTTAGGCAGAACTTGTTTTTACCTATTATTTGGCTGGCTTCTGGCTTCTCTGCGCAGACTTCAGTTTCTCGCTGAGAGGGATATAGACTGTGTAATCTATTAATGTATGAAGAACGCTTCCTACCAAGTGTTTCATCAGGGAATTGCGATACACTCTCGGGACGGTTACCCTTTATTCCACAAGATGTCCATCCCGGCAGCACCCCTGCCTCTGTCTCTGACCACACAAATGCATTCCCAGAGATGCCCCTGTGCGTGCTCTCAGAGCTCAGCTCCACTCGATAGCCGTCCTTCAGCGACAGTCTCAGCATTACCCGGTCGTTTAGGGCGTACTGAATGGCACTGCATTCAGAGGGACTTCTGTGAAATGATGTCATCATTAGAAACAGCCAAATCCAGTGCAGTCTTTCACCGTCATAGCTCTCGGAAATGTGGTCAGCAGGCAGAGTATTGACAACAAAAGTTTCCCACGAGCAGTTCTAGGCACTGTGTTTCCGCCACCTGCTGCTGAGTGAGTTGGTGTTGGCCCGCTTTTCGGGTTGCCTATTTGGATGTTACTGGGATAAGATATTTCAGTGCAAGGGAATGTCCCTCGTAGGCAGCTCGGTGTAAAGGAAGATGCCCTGCTCTGTTAGGGGCATACCTGCTTCCTCGTATTCAGGCAGGAGAAACGTGCAGTCAGATTGCCCTCTCCTGCTGCCTCACACAGCACCCACCAGAGCAGGCACTCTGCCCCCTTTGTGGGTTAGCTGTTCCAACACATCACAGCGACTGTACTCAGCGGCAGCACCTAACGATATGACCCCAAACCCTTCTCGGGTAGACAGTGCTGCCGAGATTCAGCAGCAGAGCTCTGAGGTCTTTGGGGCCTTGGTTGATGGCTTCATGCATTGCCAGCCGTCTGCTGACACAGGGCTGGTCAAGGCTGGTGCTGTGTTTGAGCAGAGCAGACACCATACCATAGGAGCCCTTTTTTACAGCTTGAACATGATTTTAAAGAGAACACTTGACAGCAGACATATTAACATGAATATCTTAGATGGTGTTAAACAGGTTACCAAATTGAACATCAAAAGAGATGTTAGCTACTCCCTTCTGCAAGAGAACATTGTATTTTCCATACCTCTTCTGTTTCTTACATCCACATTTCTGCCGTGGAGTATAAGCATGCAAGATAATGCTGCCTTTTCTCTAAGACCCTGACCCGAGGAGGCTCAAGGATTTCTTGAAGGACAGTACCCACTGCTAAGATGAGATGTATATAATCTTTCTAAATTTTAATTTCTTCATTAACAAAATAAAAGTAACATCCACCATTGGGTTGTATAAATTAAATAGTGTGTGTTAAGTGATTAGTATATACTAAGGGCTCAGTAAATGATAACTATTATTAATAATATAATTTCATCACTTCTAGGATCCTGGAGCCATGTGTGTAAATAAGGTTTAAGTTTTTCCCCCTCTCAGAAGAGGTCTTTTGTTTTCTTTCCCACCAAAGAGAGCAGTATGAAATGGACTTCTCTTCCCCATGCTCTTAGTGGGAGTTTAGCAGTAGGGATGTTTAGAATATAGGTAGACCAGTTGTCCTAAACAGATGACGCCTATGACAGCTGATGTACCAGTTTCACAGGTTTGCTAAGTCTGCTGTTTCTCTCCTTCTGGTTGTCCCTAGTAGCTGAAATTACACTGTTGAAGGTGTTTTCTCTCCTTTAGATTAATAACATATTTTCCCAGCTTAGATATAAATATTCCTAAAAGATGTGTAATGCATTTTTCGTTATCAAAAAGAGGGGGGGGAAGGAAGAGGAGAGAGGGAGCGCTACTTGCTAGTATTATGAACCTATAGTTAATAAGTGAATTAGTGTATTATTTAATGTTCACATTTGTTACCTTCTATTAAGAATCATCCTCTGAACTTATATGTAAACCACAAATTCCATTATGCTCTGAATTTAGCCATTTTCAATTGAATTCTAGAATGTTCTACAGTAGAAAGTAATAGCACCAGCTTGCTTAAAGCATTTTGAACCAGTGTTGTTATTTAGCATTTCGGCTGCCTTTAGGATGATTATGGTTTAACATCAGGAAAGCGATTGTTTCCTTAGCCATCTCCTTTCATTATCACTGTGCAGTTTTTAACAACAGAATTTACTATATTTTCCTCTGTTCTGTAGATGTTGTAATAGTGTTTGCTGATGCTAATTTGAAACAGAAGTAACAACAGCATTTAAAGTTCTTAAGTCATTGGTATTGCCAGTATTTCCCACTGTCATTCATTTACTGCTCCGTCCATTGCCCCTGGCCCTCCATAGACGACACAGAGTACAGGTGAGCAGTAAGTAGCCAAAACTGGAGGGAGGAAATCGGGGCGCTTACTAAGATGGCAAGAAGGCTGGAGGGAGCGTGGATAATCCGCATCTCAGCGACAGGGTGGCCTGGGTGCAGCTTCTGTGGCAGCAGAACCCCCAATCATATTAGCCTTATCTCTTGCTGATGCTATTTTGCTGTAAGAGTTGTTAGTGCAGGGGAGCATTTAGTTTGAGTTACCTAAGGAGTTTATATCGCTGATTCTCTTCAGCCGGTCAGATGCCTTTGAGAAGTTTTTTTGTGTTAAGAATTATAATTGTGTAGTGTATGCTAACAGAAGCATTAAGAATAATGTGAAAGGTGCAGCTATTTAATGCTGAGGAGAAAGGAATAGATTGCCCCAAGTTAGATTGAAAAAACGGGGACTTTTTTCACAAGTCTACTGCAAAGAAAGGATACTAAGTATTATAGTAAATTTTGTCACCAGAGTAAAAATCAAGAATTTGTATATAAGGGGTGATTTTTCACCTTAAAGTCTGGGCTCTTTTGGGGTCTTGATACCTTGAAGGTCTCCATACCTGTTAGTATTGTGAATACCTGTAACATGTAATGTGGTGCTTGCCACATTTTGTACTGATAGTTTTATATATAAACAGTGATGTGGGCAAAATGACAACAAAAAAGGTACGTTTCTTTTTGTGGCTTTGCTTGATTGTTGGACTAAATACAGGGTTTAATTGCATAGGCTGTTAACTACAGGGAAAGGTTGTCTGCATATTGCAAGCTCTGTGTTCTTGCCAGTGTTCATTGGGCGATATTTTAACCTCTTGGTGCCTGAAGTTAGTGTTTTACCACCTCAACAACTAAAACATCCTGGTGCTACTCATTTAGCATTGAGTGACGTTTTTATTTCCTGTACCAAAGAGTTAATTTTCTTTTTGGTTGACTGAGAGTTTTCTTCTCACATCCTTGTGTTTATAAAGTAAAATGTAATGTTACTAAGAACAATTTTGATGAACAAATCTTAGTTTTTACACACTGCTGCCTCGATTTAATTGGTTTTAAATGTCTCATTTGAACTTTCTTTTTTTAGTTGGGCAGATGAGAATGGTTTTTCATTTTGTATTTTAATATAGGTTGGCTTTTGTAAAAGTTAGTTTAATATCTTAAAGTTGCAAAATACAATCAAAGCACTTTTCACAAGATATTTTGGTTTTGCTTTATTTCTGCAGGAATACGTGAGAAATAATAAGGAGTCTACTTTTATTTCTATAAATGAACAGTATAGCTTATCGGGCCCTTTTAATGCATGCTGAAACAAAATGCTAAAATGAAAAGGTAAGGGCCCTTTCTGATGACAAATGAATTCTGCATCTCACCCTGTATAATCCTTAATGCCATTAAAGAGTTATATTGTCGTTTGTCTATTTTGCAAAGACAGACTTAAAGAACACTTTAAAAATATACATATACAGGCACTTCCCAAGAGGACATGCAAATATACTTGATTTAAGCAAAACTGTATAGAAAATCATCGAACTTTACAAAAAAGGTCTCTGTTATTACTTTACGTAAAAAGTTAAGAGTAAGAATATTTTAAAAACTTAATTCTGCTCAGTGATTCATTTTATAAAACATGGGAGGAAAAAACCCTTAGAAGTACTTGTAATTGTCCAAATGTAATAATGCCATATATACTGTTTTGTTTTTTTATGTTTTCCTTCAAATTTTCAAAACACTCATTGGGTGTCCTTAAAACTGTGGCTGAAATGGTTAAAAATTCTGGCAAGAAGTGTGTAGGTATTGGAAAGGTAGACAGTCACATCTGAGAATGTCTTGCATCATTTCTTACTCAACAAAAATTCTCCCGTTGAATGTAGTAGATACACTATATGGTTTTGCAGTGAATTCTGAATGGAAAAAAAGAATCAGGTCTGAAACGGATATGAACCATGACTTAGGATCACTGGAATGATGTGTAGAAATACAGATACACATGTCATTAGAGGTAAAAGCAAAATTTCAAAGCAAAACGGGAAGAAGCAACATGTCTCTCCAGTTGTCGACAGGATCTGTCTTAGATTTTGTTGCCACGATATCAGTACTGAGTTATTTGGCTTGTGTATGTATTATTTAAATTAATGTGGCTGAATACAGTTATTTATTCAAGTTATTGGGAAATAGAAAGTTCCCCACTGTCCTCTGCCTTCCAGAGGTGAATGTTAAGAAGAAATTTCTGCTTTAGCGTAAGTAGAATAAAGCAGCTACATGATAGGACAGGAAGAGTTTCCACCACAGAGATACCCCGGCAAGTGATTGCAAGTCTAAGGGGGACAGCGGGATAGGAAGGCGACTGTGCTTGTGTGAGCTTTATGTAACTGCAATCAGTCTTTTAAAAAATCTAGCTACCAAGTTTAATGAATAGGCAAAATTTGTGATATTTTGAGACTCCTAGAATTTTTTATCATTCTCAAATTGTGTCTAATATTACATATCCCTAAACTAAAGAACTTTTATTTTAATAGTGGTGTGTTCCAAGTGCCATAGAAAGATCCTGTTTTTAAGTGAGTCAGGCGGTTATTTCATTCTGTGTGTCGTATGTTTACATGTGAGTGCTAACACTGCACTGCCTGTTTTACCTTGTCTACTCCCCTAAGATTACTTAAAGAAGATCTTCACTAACATTTCTAGTGCTAATGCTAATACAGGAAACAGTAGTTGAGAAATAAGAGATAGATTGAGAAGAGGGAGGAAACAAAGGACAAGTGCAAGCCGTGGATCAGAGATGTACTTGTCTGAATGAGGAGTCTACACTGGTTCTGAAAATGAAAAACAAACTGTGTATCTACCTTAAGAACAATGTTGTTGGTTTTTAATTTATTTTATTGATTTAGTTTTATTCCTGTAATAGTTCTGTTTTTCTTTGCAGATTGTTTTTAATTTAAATTGTGGAATTTTTACTTCTCTTGAAATGTATTATGTAATGTATTTTTAGAAATCTTATTTTTAAATAAATATTTTTTAAAAACGTAGGACTGTCTTTCCCCCCCACTTCTTTATTTATTGAAATCAAACCAAATTCTAGACTTTAGCACTATCAGTGTAATAGGCCGATTTTTGTTTTATTTTGCTTTATACAATTTGGATAATAATTCAGAATTAGTAGCCTTAGGATGTTGTTGTACTGTAACCTTGAAATTCACAATGTGCTCAAGAACTAGGTATCCATACTAGGGTTGACATTGATAAACACAATATTCTGAATTAGGCATATTTGTCTTAGAGATGACTCGGCTAGATTTAGTCACACAATGTATTTAACATTTATTGTGCCAGACACTATTTTATGGAAATATTTTTTCTTTGAGGAGTAATTTACATAAAATAAATGCATCAAGTTTAATGCATCTAGGTATTTTTTAGATCTAGGAATATTGAATTACGCCTTTGCTCTAATAGAGTTATATTCTAAGAGTGTCTGGGTAGCTTTTTGTTGACAAATTTCCGAAGTCTGAATGACTTGCTTTACTTGTACATGGGAGTTGTCACAGAGAAGTGTATATCAGTATAAATGTGTCAAAAATATCATCTGAAAGAACAAATCAGTATATCTTCCAATCAGTAAAGGGGTAGAAACTGCCCTGAGACTGGACGATAGGGGCTTGACTTTATTTTTAATTTTTTTCTTAAATTTTTATTGCCAGAAAAGTAATGTTGATAAATATTCTGGATTAATGCATAAATTGAATGACTTGGTAGAGTTGTATATAAAACTATAAACTTTTCATTGGTAAATAAAAGCAAATAGTTGCATTTTTGACAAACTTTCAAGGATTATAAAATTTTATTCTTGTACCTTTTCCAGTTTCTTTTGCTCTGATTCTAAACAGCGTTTACAATAACTGTGCTCCCTTAGTGATGATAAATTACGATTCTCAATCTTTTTGGTCTCAGGACACCTTTACACTCATAAAAATTATTGCCTGCCCAAAGAGTTTTTCCTTACGTAGATTGTCTTTATCAGTATTGGCTGTTTTAGAAATTAAAACTGAGAAGTATTTTAAATGCTTATTACTTGAACATAATAAACCCATTGTGTGTTAACAATGTATTTTTATTTAGAGACCCATGGTTTTACATTATTTGCAAATCTCTAATATCTGCCTTCATAAAAGAAAGTTGGATTCTCATACTGTTTTTGCATTCAATCCGTTGCAGTGCTATTCTGGTTGAACTCTAGAGAAATGTGGTCTCATGCAAATACTGTACAGATGCTCCTTGACTTAACAATGGGGTTACATCCAATAAACCCATCGTATGTTGAAAATACTGTAAATGAAAATGCATCTAATATACATAAACTTCTGAACATCATAGCTTAGCCTAGCTGGTTTCTACTGAATGTGTATTGTTTTTGCACCATCCTAAAGATGCAAAATCTTAAGTTGGGGATCATCTATAGTTGGAAAAAAGCCTTTTTAAGTGACCGTGCACTTCTGTGATACCACACAAAACTCACTTGTGATATTTTCTTAAAGTTGCAATTTTGGACCAGAAACAAAACCAAGAAACTTTTCATACTCTGTTACTTTAAAATCTATTGGTCTCTTTCTTACTTTGGAAAGTTCTCTTAACTCTACAAGGTTTTGTGACATTGTTCATTGGCCGTTTGGGAAATAATAGAGTAATGCAGATCTTCTAAGTATTGACACATTTTATTCTATAAAGTTAGATTAGATTAAATTGTAAAAATTAATATTACCACTGATCTTGCCAGAAAGTAAGTGCTGGAAAGCTGTTAAGCTTGTAATAATGTTACGTTTTTCAGAATTCTAACTTGATGGCTTGGATTTTATCACTGATAATCACACACTGTCAGTGGTTTTCCTTGAAGGTACACATTCACTTCACTCATTTTTGAGAAAATATTTGCCATATACCCACATGTGGAAAACCATTGTTTGTCAGTTATTCTTTCAAGTAAAAAATGGAGTTTGGTGACACGCGGCTAGTTCAGCTCGCAACTCAAACAGTCGCACCAGTGCTTCTCAAGAATAAACAATCACACTTTGGAGTGCAGGTTAAATGCTTTGTGTGCCGCCCACGTCGTCAAACAGAATGTTGAAAATATACTAAAAAATCAAGATTCCACAAAGAATCATACTTACTAATTCATCAAGGGGATTATTAAGTACATTATTTGGATTTGTATATTCCTGCTTTTGAAACACTTAAAATACAGCATTCTTAAAGATTCACATCTATTTAGCATTGTTAGAGACAAAAACTAAAAATACATGATAATATCATAATACTGCAAAATCGTTTGAGAAGCTGCCAGATACTGTAGAAGAACAAATGCATACAGATGCTGCTCTGGGCTGACCAATTACCCATATGAGCAGCAATTATATTAGCGTGCAAGGGCAATTGGAGGGAAAATTGGACCCTGTGGACATCCAGCTGAGCAAACAGGACTGAGGAAGGATAGAGGATGTGTGTTAGTTTGGAAAAAAATACATCTAAGCTTACTTAAAAAAATATTTGTATCAGTCACAGCACATTCTTTGTATGTCCTCTGGTTGCCCAGTATTTTTCAAATCAGCCCTCTTCTCCGAACAAAAGAGCACCTCTGCTTAAAGACCAAACACCCAAATAGCAATGCATTTTGCACAATTAAAAGCCAGAATAATTCAGGAAAGAGAAAACTTGGAGGACACATATCCAAACATCCTGGTGCTACTGTACATAGGCGCTTAAGTGTTGCATCAGTAGTAGTTTAATTGCGGCACAGCCTAGGTTATGTTTATCCTTAATGCTGAAATTTACTATTTTTACAATGAGACGTGTTCTCTGCCTCTAACTTGTGATGCTTTTTGACAAAAATGGAATGATGGAGGATTGAATATGATACGGAGGTTTTGTAGTTCCACATTAAACTAGGGATGAGAAGTCCTTGATGAGTGAGTGTGACCACCAGGTTAATGAAACGTGTTCTATAAATTGTAAGCTGTGTAGCTATAAGCCAGATGCCCTCATTCCTTTGAACAGGTTCATATTTTAATTGCAACTGGAAGTAACATATCAAACTTTTTTGGGTATTCTACACTGTTACGGCTTGATGTCTTCTGCTTTACAGAGTTCTTGAATGGTTGAAAGCATTTCGGGTATTCTCAACATGGAAAAGTACCCGCAGTATGGAAAGTAATAATCCAAGGTGCTGCAATTTTTGCTATTCATTTTCTATGTGCATTTTTTATTTTTGGAAATAATTTCAATAATTTGGGTGATCGTTCCAGTAACTATTGCTATGTGACAAATAACCCCAAACTTAGTGACATAAAACAACCAACGTTATTCTTTTATGGTCACAGAGTTTATGGGTTAAGAATTCAGAAAGGGCACAACAGTTTGTCTCAGCTAGAAACACCTGAAGACTGAGGGGGTGAGTTCCTGGAGACTGCAGTCGGCCAGAACCTCATTTACTCACGGCTGAGGCGGGCCGGGCCGCCGCCGGGACCTCAGCGGGGTGTCCTCGAGAACACCTACGCGGGCCTTTCCATGTGTCTGTTGGGGCTTCCTCACAGCACGGTGACTGTGTCCCAGGAGCAAGTGACCCAAGAGAACCGGGCGGAACCTTCCACGACCTGGCCTCAGAAACCACAGGCCTGCTGTCGTCGTAAGCCAGCCCAGATTCCATGGGGAAGAATGGAGACTCCGCTTCTTGAGGAGAGTGTCACATCACATTTCACAAGAAGAGCATGTTGCGAAGGAGAGATTGTTGAGGACATCTATGGAAAATGAAATTTGCCACAACCATCATGTTTTGCCGAAGAATTAAGTTACCTTGAAATTTAATTATTTAAGACTTCTGGGTTTTATCGTGTTTAAAAAAAGGCCTTTCCTAAATCAAGATTATGTATTTTTCTTTATTTTTCAAAAAAAACACTTTGATCGCTTTGGTTTTTTGTCTTTGTTGCTGAATCCTTCTGAAACTTATCTTTATAAACCTTAGTTTTAGTGAACTTCAGTGTTTTTGTATATTTCTGTAAAATTTTATTTTTGTAATAAGTGTATAGTTGGAGACTAACTTTAAATTTTTTTAGATGTGCAAATATCACCAATTCATTTTTTGCATAGTTTGTTTTCTTTACATCTGATTTATAATGCCATTGTGCTCTTGAAGGTATATAATAAGTATTTAGTTCTGATACTTATTGGTAAAAACTTCAGAAGGATTCACCTATATTTTTCTAATTGTAAGCTTCATGTAAGAAATGGTATTTTTTAATACCTTCATCTGTTTGAAATACATTTTTCATGTTTTTGTTCCCCATTCCCACTTCTTATATGCATATATTTTAGAATTTTATAGTCAGATGATTTTATATCTTCCATTTAAAAATCACCTGATCAGCTTTATCTCACTGTAGATTAGATTTGTCTTTTCCAGAACTTAAGTGGAATTATACAGTATGTCCTCTGTTTCCAACAGGCTTTTCTGCTCAGCGTATGTTTTTGAGATTCATTCATGTTGTGAGTATCAAATTATTTCTTTTTGTTGCTGAGTTATCCTCAATGAATTATCCTCAATTTTTTATCTACTTCACTTCCTGAAATAGTTACCAAGGATTGGTATTATTTCTTTAAATGTTTAATAGTTTTCACCAGTGAAGCTAACTGGACCTGGGCTTTTCTTTGCTGGAAGTTTTTTAATTACTCATTTAATTTGTTGTTACAGTTCTATTCAGGTTTTCTATTAATTTTGGGGAATTTATGTCTTTCTTGGAATTTGTCTTTTTCATTCAGTTTATCCAATATGTTAGCACAAAGTTGATTATAGTATTGTCTTAGAAGCCTTTTAATTTCTGTAGTATCAGTAGTGATGGCCCCTCTCCTAATTGTGGTAACCTGCCTTCCTTTTGGTCTTTTTTGTTCATCTACTTAAAGGTTTATCAATTTTGTGATCGTTTAAAAAGACATATTATGCTTTCATTGGTTTTTTCTCTATTTCTGTTTTCTGTTTCATTGGTTTGTACTATAATTCTTTATTTCCACCATATCTTTTCTTCTGCCTGCTTGGAGTTAAGTTTGCTTTTACTTTTCTAGTTTCTTAAGGTGAAAACTTAAATTACTGATTTAAGCTTAGCTCTTTTCCAGCATAGATTCTCAAAGCTGTAAATGGCTCTCCTATTGCTGCCTTATCCGTATACCATAAGTTTGATATCCTGTTTTTTTTATTCAATTCAAAATATTTTAATTTTCCTTGAAATTTATTTTTGAACATAGCTTACTTAAAAGTGTGTTAATTTGCAAGAATTTAGAAATTTCACAAAATTATTTCAATTACTGGTTTCTTTTTTCCCTTATTGAATTGATTGGGGTGACACTGGTTAACAAAATGATACAAGTTTCAGGTGCACAATTCCACAACACATCATCTGTACACTGTATTGTGTGTTCATCACCCCAAGTCAAGTCTCCTTCCATCACCATTAATCCCCTCTATACCCACTTTCACACGCGTGTGCGTGCGCGCGCACGCACACACACACACACACACTCTCTATCAGCTGCTCAGCTTCCCTCATCCATGTGGACCAGGATTGGTGGATCCCACCCCTCTCCTTGGATATTAGTGTTTTTTCCAATTCCCAGCTCTTTCATCAGTGCTCCGCTGTGTAGCCTCAAAATTACATCTTCGAATAATTGTGCAAGAATTTCTGTGGGGTGACCTCCTGGGTGAGCACTGCCAGGTGCAGGGGGCACCTGTGGACCTTTGACGGGTCCTGCTCACTGTCCTCCCAGAGCAGGGGCCTCACCCGTCTCTCCAGGGATCTGCTGGGGTCTCTGCTGCCTCACCTTGTCCCCAGGGCTGGTTACCCCCAGACCAGAAGCCTGCCACTCTGATGGTGACAGTGCTCTCTCCCCAGTGTTGACAGTAGACGTGTCCCCATTGGGGAGGTCAGGCATCTCTGACATGTAGAAGCGTGTGCACTGCCTCCCATTGGAAGTGCATGTGTTTGCCCTCTGTCCCTTTAGAAAACTGACTTTCCAGAGTTTTCTGCATCACAGGGATGTGAAACCTTTCCCTGGTCTTGGGTTATAAGGAATGCTTTCCGGTCTGTGGTTTGTCTTCCAGATTTCTGCATGTTTCTTGTTTTTGTTTTGGGCACAGGAAGAGCCAGCTGTTGCCTGACTGGCTTCTGGCCCTGGGGTCACCCTTAGCACATTGGTCTCTACCCTGAGATTATGCTCACACTTACTAAAAGGGCTTCTTTTCTTACATCTGATCTCTAATCTATCTTGGATTTCCCTTTCAAATAACAAAAATGCTATTTCAGATAAAAACAAACAAAAATATATGAGCAGACACAAAAAGGCACCTATTGTAAGATCCCATGTATAGGAAACGTCCAGAACAGGTAAAGGAGCAGAGACAGAAAGCAGATCAGGGGTTGCCAGGGGCAGGAGGCGTGAGGAGTGAGCACTCTTGGTGCAGGGTTTCCTTTTGGGTGACGGGACATCCTGCAACTAGATAGTGGTGATGCTTGCACGACATCGTGAATGTACTTCATGCTCAGGAATGGCACCATTTAAAATATAAATATTAACCTTTATTACTGAAATAATACACCATGGAAAAACGAAAGTGCTAAAAATAGAAAAAAAAGAAAAGACTCCCCCAAACCCCCAAGGAATAAAAATTTAAAAATAAAAACTGCATTATGCCATGGAGAAAAACATACACATAGCAATGAGAAAAAATAAAAAAAAGGTCAGTGAGTGTGGGTAAAGCAAATTCTCATGGGAGGGGGCAAGTGGGCTCAACATGTGGCTCTCGAGCTGGCCCTGATGCGTCTTCCAGGGACAGCTCCTCCTGTGGCAGGAACCAGGGCAGGTTCGCAGGAGGGTTTTTCAGGCCAGGCTGGTGGGGCCTCAGTTACGTCAGCAGATGCTGCCCAGGTCAGCCCTGCCTCCCGAGCTGCAGCTGCAGCAGCTGCTGGAGGGGGAACCACCGCTGGAAGTGGACACCCCTCCAGCTCTGCATTGGGCTCCTCAGGATGGACGTCAGGTGCTACAGCAGGAGCCACCTCTGCCTCCTGGGCTGGTGCTGGAGTTGTGAGAGGAGAAAAGATCACCCACATCCCTGCATTTTCATGTGCCCCCCAAACACAGACACAGCCCAGGACCCACCACAGACCCTCTTCCCTGCCAGCAGTCCAGCAGATGGGTGGTCTGAGGCTGGTGTTTGCTCCTGGCCAGCCTCTGGGGGTGCTCCCTGGGTGCCTGGCACTGACCACTCCTCATAAGCTCACATGCACTTCCACCCCCATCCTACCTCTCTCTCCCCCACCTCACTCTTGGGCTCTGCCTCCTTGGGCTCTAGGTCATCTGGCCTGGTTTGTTTAACATGGGCACAGTGCTCCAGGTTGGAGTCAGGAATTTTGAGCTGCCTGTGGAGCCTGGGCCGCTTTGGGGTTGGAGGCCTGTGGAACCTGAGCAGCTTCAGGGGAGGAGCCCTTCTCCAGCCCTCCACGGGCCCTGGTTCCCCAGACCGCCAGGTGGCCACACTCACTTCAGGCTCTGGCCTTCAGTGGTGTGGCTCACCTGCCCCTCACTGGTAGAGATGGGGCAAAGGTCTTTGTCAAGCAGCTGCTGTTCCTCCATGCCCTGGGATGAGCTCTGCAATGACAGTGACTGGCAGCCGGTCAGGAGGCCTCAAGCTCTGCCTGGCCTTGGTCGCTGCTGCTTCTGCCCATTGGACCTTCTGCTCCTGGATCAGGCCCAGGCTTGTGTCTGCACAGACCTCCTCCCAGGGGAAATGAGATTCACCACCTAGGCTCAGGATAAACTTTGGGCTGAGGGGGCCACCCACACCCCATGCCCACCCAGCCAGCCTTGACCTGGGGTGTGAACATGACAGTTCCACCAGGTGTCTGTCTTACCCACCCCTCAGCCTGTTCCTACTCAGAATGGGCCCTCCCCATGTGAACTTCCTGTACACACACACACACACACACACACACACACACACACACTCACACACACTTGGGGAGGAGACATAGGGCTGCTCAGGTGGGATTAGAGTGGTCGCCTGGCCCAAACAAAATCGCCCTGCGCCTCCCAGTGTTACCTCTTTGTCCCACGGTGTAAAGGGCCACAAGTGTCTGGGCTGAGGCCAGACCCAGCGGACCACCAGGGAACATACTCTCCCTGCTGCCTTTTTTGAGTCATGGCCTCGGGACACTGGCAGACAACACTAAGACATGGTGTCCTCTGCAGTGTCTCTATCCAAGTGAGCTGGGGAGGGGCTGTTTTAGAATGTGGCTGCCTGGTTACCAGGGTTCCAAGTTCTGTTGGGCTCTATGGTCAAGAAGTGAGGTCACTGCTCTTGTCAGGAAGTGGAATCACTGCTATTGTCTGAGGAGACGCTCGGGGTAGGGAACCCAGACAGTGACTTCATTTCTTTTTTTAAAATCAAAGTTATTGGGGTGACATTGGTTCGCAAAACCATAAAGATTTCAAGTGTACAACTCAATAAAACATCATCTGCACACTACATGGTGTGCCCATTGCCCCAAGCTAAGTCTTTTTCAGTTCCCATTTTCCACCCCTTTGCCACCTTCACCCAGCCTCCACCCCCCTTTCTCTCTGGCCATCACCACACTCTTGTGTCTTTGTGTCATGTATATATTTTTTTTGGCTACTCCTTTCACCTTCTTTCATCAGTTCCCCCCACCCTTTCTGTCCTGACAGTGGTCAGTCTGTTCCATGTATCCATGCCTCTGTTTCTACTTTGTTCATTAGTTTATTTTGTTCATTAGATTCCACATATAAGTGACATCATATGGTATTTGTCTTCTCTGATGGGCTGATGCAAAAGGCAAGATTTCCTTTTTTACTGCCGCATAGTATTCCATTGTGTAAATGTTCCATGGCTTTTATATCACTTATCTACTGATGGGCACTTTGGCTGTTTTCAGATCTTAGGTATAGTAAACAATGCTGCTGTGAACACAGGGCATATATTCTATTGTTTTGAGATTCTGAGGATATATTCCCAGAAGTGGGATCACTGAGTCAAAAGGCAGTTCCATTTTTAATTTTTTGAGGAAACTCTATAGTGCTTTCCATACAGGATGCACCAGTCTGCATTCCCACCAGCAGTGCACTAGGGTTCCCTTTTCTCCACATCCTCACTAGCACTTGTTTGTTGATTTATTGATGGCAGCCATTCAGGCAGGGGTGAGGTGATGTCTCATTGTGGTTTTAATTTGCATCTCTCTGATGATTAGTGACTTTGAGCATTTTTTCATATATGTATTGGCCATCTGTGTCCTCTTAGGAGAAGTATCTATTTAGGTCCTTTGTAAATTTTTTAATTGTATTGTTTGTCTTGCTAGTGTTGGGTTGTATAAGTTCTTTACATATTTTGGAGATGAGCCCCTTATTAGATGTATCATTGGCAAATACGTTCTCCCATTCAGTGGATTCCCTTTTTATTTTGTTGATGGTTTCTTTTGCTGTGCAAAAGCTATTTAGTTTGATGATCCCTGTGTGGGGGTGAGACTCCACAGTCCTGGGGAGGAGGCAATTTTGCAGCTGCAATATCCCTCTGGCTTCTCAGTGGCTGCCGTACCTGGATGCAGGACCAGCCCTATCCAAGTCTCTGCCCTTATTACCAGTCTTTATGTGGCTTCTTCTGTAAATCCTTGGTTATATTTCAGTTCAGCTAGGCTTCAGTTGGGTATTCATGTTGATTGCTCTATAATTTTTAGCTGTAAATCCAGTTTGGGGCTGGGAGCAGGTGTGCATAGCTTCCACGTACTCTGCAGGTATCTTGGAATCCTTTTAAAATACTTATTCATGATGATTGCACCCATGTTTTAAGCCCTCTGTCTGTTAATTCCATCATTTCTGTCATTTTTACATTTATTTTTATTAACTTTTTTCATCTTACGAGGTTGCTTCTTTCTAGGTCTAGTTTGGTTGGATGCTGGACTTCTTGAATTCAACATTTTTTATTTTTATTTATTTTTTAATCCCCACCTGAGGATATGTTTATTGATTTAAAGAGAAAAGGAGAGCCCGGCTGGGCGTGGCTCAGTGGTTGAGCGTCTACCTAGGATCCAGGTGATCAGGGTTCGATTCCCGATCAGGGCACAAGCCTGGGTTGCGGGCTCGATCCCCAGTTGGGGGCGTGCAGGAGGCAGCCGATCAATGACTCTCTCCTCATTGATGTTTCTCTCTCTCTCTCCCTTTCCTTTCCTCTCTCTGAAATCAATAAAGATATATTTTTTAAAAAAAGAGAGGGAGGGAGAGAGAGAGAGAGAGAAACATTGATGTGAGAGAGAAACATTGACTGGTTGCCTCTTGGACGCACCCCAACCAGGGATTGAAACTGGGACCTAGGTATGTGCCCTGACTGGGAATCAAACCCACAACCTTTGGTGCACAGGATGATGCTCCAGCTAACTGAGCCACCCAGCCAGGGTATTGAATTTGACATTTTTGAGCAACGGATATTGTTGTCTCTAAGAGTGTTGGATTTGGTTGAGAGGCAGCTATATTACCTTCAGGTCAGTTTGATCCTTTTGAGGCTTGTTTTTAACCTCTGTTGAAAGGTTAATTTGATCCTAGTACTAAGGCATCAAAATGTCTTCAACTTAAACATCTCCAGTCCTCTGTGAGCTCCGAAACTTGTTCAGCTCACAGTTTCCCAGTCAGTTTTTGCTCTGCCTTGCAGAGTCTCCCCTCCACAAGTGTGGCTCAGTGTTCAGCAACTGTCTCAGAAATCCCCATGAGGATTCCCGGAGTTTTTGTTTGTGTGATACCTTTCGTTGTGGTACTCTGTCCTGCAAGGCCAGCCTCCTCTGCCTCCCCGAATCTCACCCTCTTGTCTCCTGGCGTCAGTGAGACAACCATGGAGTGCCTGAGATTGCCCTCCTTACATAGCATTCACAGTGGAACTGCAGGCCGAAATCCCAGGGGAATTTTAGGACTTCCCTCATCTGTTTTCTGTTCTTTAGGGGTCATAGTCCTGTACTGCCTGTTAGCCAGTGACTGAGAACAGTTGTTTCATACACTTTTGTCCACTTTTTTAGTTGTTATGGGGGCTGCATTACTTTATAACATTAAGAACATTAAAAATATTCACCATTAAGGCCACGAACATATCCACTATTTATTAGTATGTCTGTGTGTTTGTGGCAAAAATACTTAACATAAGATCTACCCTCTTAGCAGATTTTAAGTATGCATTACAGCACTGATAGCTATGGGAACTACACTGTACAGATCATCTCCAGAACGGATTTATCTTGCGTATATGAAACTTTGTACCATTTGACCACCACCTCCCCACTCACCACCACCCCCAGTCCCTGACAGCCACCATTCTACTCTGCTTTATGACTTTGACTATTTTAGATTCTACATATAAGTGAGATCACACAATATTTGTCCTCCTGTATCTGGCTCATTTCACTTAGCATAACATCCTTCAGGTCTATCCTTGTCACAAATAGCAAGATTCCTTTCTTGATTGTAGCCTTGGTGGTGGTGATGGCTTCACGGGAATATACTTATCCTCAAACTCATTGAGTTGTATACATCAAATACAAACCTCTTTTCACATGTCAATCCCTCTTCAATAAAGTGGTTTTTAAAGCATTTAAAATTGTATCTTTTTAGTAGAATTCACTCTTTAGATATATCCCTGTTTCCACTGGTCACAGCCCTCACTTTACCCGCTGATCTTCCTTTAGCTAAGAGACAAATTAGTAAACATTGTTTCCATGCCAGCTCTTCCTCGCCAGGAGATTGTGACCTAGTGAAGTTCCTTCTTTCCCTTCTTTCCCCCCGTGTCCCCCCCGCAGCTCTCAGTCTTGAGAGCAGAGCGCGTTGCTGTGAGGGCTCCTTGCACTTACCCCCTTCCCAGTGCTCCGTGAATGTGGGCTGCGGGTTTCAGGCAGCACCGGTTTGCCCTCTAATTTCTGAGCTAAGCTTTTTTTCTTTTTTTTCTGTTTAATTCACTGCCTGCTTGGTTGCAAGAAGATGCTGATGAGGACTACTGCAGGAAAAATTGTTTTCATCGAGCAGTTCCTAGTGGGTGGAGAGGACTGGTGGCCCCGATTCCTGGCTTGTACAGGCTGGAGTCAGTGGGCTTATGGTGGAACCATGTGGGACCCTTTACTCGGTCTATTTGTTTTACGAAATAAAGCCGCAGTTGGTAGTGAAGTGCAGCCTCTAGATGTGGTTCTCTTAAAATATTGCTCCATCAGCCTTGTAACTAATAATAACATCCTTTATTGAAGAATCTCAACACATGGAAGCAAAAAAACAGAACTTTTTTTCCTAAATAATTGTGCTCTGTTACCTGTCATTTCCACCGCTGAGTGGTTGTTCCCTGATGACCTTTTGCCTTTCCTTTCCATCCCCATCTCTACTCCAAATCCAGCTAGAGCTGGGGCTCGAGAGCTGCTTCCTATCCAGGAATTTTGGAGGGAAAGAAAGACAGACAAAGGACACGGGCAGGTCCTTTCCACTGTTGTTTGTTATGCTCGCCTGGCTGGCACCAGCAGCTGTTGATTGTTCTGTGTGGACACTTCCCCCTTGCTGGCTGGCTCTCTTCTGGTTTCCTCGGAGGACCCTGGGAAGGACAAGGGAGACTTGTCTCTGCAGAGCCCTTGATTGGATGGATCGGGCTTCAGCGCGGCCACCTTCCTCTCTTGATTTCAGGGAAAGACAGTCTCAGCAGCATCTTGTGGCCGGAGTGCTTTTGCAAGGGAGATGGGGCTCCTCACTGAGATGGAGATGAAATGAAAAAGGTCCAGCTACCTCTAGACAGTGTCCACCCAACCGTGGAACATTCTTGTAGCTTCGCTATGAAAACAGTGGAGTTGTGAGCAGCTTCCCAGCCACTCCCTTCCCTCAACCCCACGATCCCTTTCCCACGCATTTCTCTAAGCCCAAGGAACACAGTAGTTACTCTATTGGCCTGGCACCTCATTGACCTGCTGAGGAAGGATGATAATTAATCTCTTGGTGAGTGAAAAATGGGGTGTTGGGAACCCCCCGACTTAGCTAGAATTTTCTTGGGATCTCTCTCCCTAAGCATGAGGGAGAGGAAACACCAAGGATCCTCCCCCAGGGGGAAGGGAAAGTTGTTACTCCCTCTTTTTCTGAATATTCACCCACGGGCCACACTTCGCCAGCTCTTCCTGTGTGCTAGTTGGGGTCCTGGGGCTAAGAGTTAAGAAAACTGAAACAGCACCTCCCAGTCAACCTAGAACATTTCGTGCCATTACTTTTTGCTTTTGCTTTTGCTACAATTCTAGGTCAGTGGGGGGCGGGGATCGTGTTTTACAATGACAACAATAACCACGGACCTGTGCTACTAATAACTGCCATTTACTGGGTGCTTTGTACATGACCTGGGAGCTTTACAGGCGTTATGTTCTCTAATCCTCAGGACAAGCCTGCGAAATTGTCCCCTCAGCCCCATTTTACAGGTGAGAATATTAAGGTTACTCGGCTGTTGAATGGTGGAGCCAAAATTCAGACTTTAGGTCTGCATTTTTAATTAACCGTGCTATTTCCCCCCAGATTGTACATTTGGCTCAGTCTTAGTGATGCTATTTAGAGTTTCCAACTTCGGGTGTATGTTCATGGGTGTCAGTTGGAGAAATTGCAGGGGAAGCCCTGGGGCTGTAGGAGCCAGTCTCAAGCAGAAGTCTCATTTTCCTCTGGAGGTCTTTTAATTTTAGGATTCTGTGATTCAGACATAAATAATAAATATGGTCTAGTAGAGGTTAATGAAACACGCACTGACTGACTGCCGACTTGACTCTGGGCCCTAGTTTCTTTGGTTTTCTTAGGGAATAGCTACCTCTTTGGGAATTAATTTCCCCACGTGGATTTGAATTCATTCCCTCGGGCCACAGAGCTGTAATCTGCAAGAGTTCATTTAGCGAATGGCACCCAGCTTTTCTCGCCCCGGTTTGCCAAAGACACTGTGAGGCCCTGTTTGAACACAGGCAACAGTGCCGGACGGCAGATGTTTGCAAACACCATTTGTTTAACTGCTCAGGCGCTTGGTAATATATTTTTCTCCTAAGCTGTGGGAAACACACCCTTTATCAGCTTTAAAACAGAGTGCAACTTTGGAGGGCCTTTCTGTCGCCGTCTTTTTTCCTTGTGCGTTGGTCCAGACAGATGGAGTTCACAAAAAGAAGTAAAAGGGGGAGCTGTTGGCAGTTCCCCTCAACTTTGCCTCTGTGCAACAGCAGCAATATAGAAATGAGTACCCTTTCCCATCCTGCTCCCCAGCCCCTGAAAACAACAACAACAACAACAAACCCTACCAACAGAAAAGCCTCACCACTGTCGAGCTGCAAAGACAGTCGAGGGGATGGAGGGTCACATGGCCGCAGCCTCCCCAGCAGCACATCTTACAGCATCTGCAGTGGCCAGTGTCTGAATCCTGGGAATGTCCCGAGGACCTGGCATTGCCTTCTGTCTGCCACAAACACTCACGGGAGGTTTACGTGGGCACAATAGGAGTGCCCAGCATGGGCAGGAGACTGAGGCCAAGTGGGAGACACGGGGAGCTCCGGAAGCATCAGAGACACTCCTGTAAATTCGCCGCCGCGGGAGGTGAACGCAGGGCGTATCGAGAGACCGGGCTGGAAAGGCACGTGTGCTTGTGAAGCGCCTGCTCCTACACGGTTGGAGAATGGGGAGCCAGTGAGTGTTTTTGAGCAAGGAATGTGCCATGATAAAGCCACACTTCAAGGAAGATCACTGTGGCAGGGAACAGTGAGCCTCGGAGGAGGCCATTGCAGTGGTTCCTAGGACAGAAGGAGGATCTGGACCAGTGTCACAAGTGTGGCAGGGGAGAATTCAGAGGACCGTTACAGCCCTGGCCAGTGTGGCTCATTTGGTTGGGCATCACCTCATGCACCTAAAGGTTGCTGGTTCGATTTCTGGTTGGGCACATGCTGGGCTTTCAGGCTTGATCCCTGGTGGAGGGCATGCAGGAGTCTGCTGATCGGTGTTTCTCTCTCCTTCTCCCTTCCTCTCTCTCTAAAAAAATTAATAAAAATATATTTTTTGAAAAGACCATCACAACATCCATTTGGCAGAACCTCACAACTCTCTAGATGGTGGGGCCCCAGAGAGTGAGTGAGGTATCTAATAGAGTTCTATGTTTGAACCCAGGTCCCTAAAAGAGTTGTGTTGCCATCAGTGAAAATAGGGACTGAAGAGGGAAGAGTTCATTTAGGAGGGGAGGTAACGATCTGGGTTTAGGATTGGGCAACTTCGAGGTGCAGGCAGGTTATTAAAACCGAAAGACTTTTCACTTGAGTGAAAAGTGAGGCCATTAAACAGATTGTTAGAGGGGGCATTCAGATGAAGGCGATAGAGGATTGGGCCTTGGAGGGAGCAGGTGCAGAAAGAGAAGAGAGAAAGCGTGACCTATGGAAATTTCTACATTTAGAGGCAGGCAGGCGGCGCGGAGCTCTTACAGGAGGCCAGTCGGTAAGTAGGAAGGTAGAGGCAGAACCAAGAAAGTACCTTGTGATGAAAACCAAAAAAGAAAGTTTCCTGAAAAAAAAGAATGGCTGAGATTAGAGAACGGTACAAACAGTCAAGGGAGCTGAAATCAGAGAAAAGATCTTAAGAGCAAGTTTGTTTCTGGAGTGGTGCTGAGCAGGGAGGGGCTGGTGGCCGGGGGGCCAAGGAGACAGAGGTTAAGAAGCGAGCGAGCCAGGCCAGGTGGAATGAGTTGGCTGCTCACTCAATCTGTCAGTAAAAGTCACGAGACAAGATCAATTCGATCCTATTTTTCAGTGTTAAATGGCGTACTGCATGCAAGTCCAAGGGTATATTAGTTGTTTTAACATACGGATCTGCATTTTCAGGAGATTTGGAGAAAATTTTTTTTAAAAGAGTTAGGAATCAACATGAGGGGGACGTCTGAGGCAGTTAGAAGATTCAAGAAAAATACAATCCCACAGGATGGAAATACACTTGCAACTTAAGGAAAGACCATAGCTTTGGCTTTTATCCAACATTCCACTAATAATCAGAGGAGAGAAAACTGCAGCCTCTGGGAGAAAAAAATCCTAAAGTCATTTCCAACCCAGACACTGAGTTTGTGGAAACAGCTAACAACGCACCTGGTCACACATGGTCCTTATCTTGTAGACAAACAAGACGGCTTCCTCAGAGTGACATAGTTTTCAATATTTTCTTATTAAATGCTTCATTTCAAAGCATTCAGCTCAACTCTTCCACCAGATTACAACAAGAGGACCCCATTCTTTGGTTTTCCCTCATTTTTTGCGCACTGCTATCTCTATAATGTGTTACAGTGACAGTCAGATTAAAATGGGCCCTTTCAAAACCACTCAGTTCAATACTGGAGTATTTGCAGAAGACGGACAAACTTACAGTCCATAAACTGTATGGATGTGGCATCTCTGTCATATGCTTCCGGAATGAAAGCAGGTTAAGCAAAAAAGAGTCTCTGAGTCCAGATGATTCAACTTTCCTCTGACCTCAGATGAAGCGCATGCACACGCGCGCGCGCACACACACACACACACACGTGCGTGCAAGAGCTTAAGTAGCACACATAGTGAATCAATCTTCAGTTTTCTTATTGAGGCACCAAGACCTCTCTTCCTGGGGGATGTGGAAGTCTAAGATTTTTATTACTTGACAAATTATCTCTGTACATAGCCAAGAATCAGAAACCAACAAAACGCTCGTGGCTTATTTGCCACTCTTCCGACTTCAGGCCCTTACAACCTGAGAGGCCTCTGTTTGGATATGTTTTTATAAGTCAACCTAAATTATTTTTAGGAACAAAGCTAATTATGAATAGATAAATTAAAAATAAATAAAATAGCGAATAAAGGGAGAAATTTTTGCCTTATGGATCGGCTGTAATTTAATCATAACTCCCGTCCCTCAACATGCAGGGCATGTCTTACAACTGCCTGGCACTGAACTAAGATCTAGCGATAACCTCAGAAAGCATAGCCTGGAAGGAAGATAGACAATCAGACAGATACACTGCAGATAAAATATGGTTAATAGTGTGAATGTGTTCTCAACAATGTATTATTTCATGGATGTTTCAATAAACTAGTCCTATGAACATAGTCATGTGAAAACACATAGAGAGCCGTGGACTTGCCTGGGAAAAGGAGAAGTCTTTCAATATGAGAAGACAGTCAAGTAGGTTTTGTTTATTTAAAAAAAATAATTTTCTATTCTAAGAAAAGTAAACATGTATATAGTTTAGTATGTAAATCAACCAAGCCCTGCTCTATCCTTTCTAGAGTCTCACCCTTAGAGACATGATCTCCAGCACTTTTCAGTTTTAGTCCTGCTACCCATTTATTTTTAAATAATATGCTTATGAGGCTTATTATTATATTATTAATAATATACTTATATTTTTTCAAAGGTAAGTATTGTGTATTGACACATGTCTATGGAAATGTGGGCTTGGCTTTGTTATTGCCTGACCTCTACCGCCCATCTCTTTGGTTGGATGTTGTTGCCTGTCATAGTGGGGGTTTTGTTTAAAGATCTCTTGACCTTGGCAGATTGTTTTTGTTTCAAGCTGCCTGGAACAATGTGTATGGAAGGGCAAGGCCTGTGGCTGGAGGCTTCCCGATGGGGGGAATCAGGCAGCTGTCTTGACATTTTACCGGGCAGCTCACAAATGTCAATGTTTTTATGTCTTTTGAGTTGGTCAGTTTCCCAAAGAGGAATCCTACAGTTACTGCTGTGGACGTGTAAATCTGGTTGCCAGCTTTCTCAGCCGAGTGGGGTATGCAGCTGGGGTTTCTCACCTTCTAGTGCGTAGACTTCCCTTTGCTCTCTGTTCTCAGAACGGTGCCCTGCCGGGAGCTATGCCTGATCCCTCCAACTGCAGAGTTCCTCAGGCTTAGCCTCGTCACGGTTAACCGTCCAGCTCCTGGTGAAGAGGGTGTTCCCCCGGCTGTGTGGAGAGGGTGAGACAGTCCAGGGATCAGTGGCTTCCGGTACAGTCAGCAAATCCTGTTTTCAGCCCCCCCCACCCAAACACACCCTCCCAGGCATCCAGCCCCTCGTCCAGAGCCCTCTGGGTTCTGCGATGAGATCCACTTTGTTGCTTGGCTGCCCGATACCTTCTGGCGCAATCCTTTCCTGGTCCTTTAAGTTGGTCGCTGTGTGTTTGCTTTCCGCACCGCAGAGTTTTGTTGAAATAATTGATCACCTGTCTTTTCTTTTCGCCCTTGTGGGCTTACACATTGTTATAAAGAGTCCTCTTTCTGTCCTATCACTGGGTGTCCATAGGGGAGCAGAGGAGAACGCATCTTCAGCCCACCTCTTTTAACACGGATTCATAAGTTACACTTTACAGGGTAGTTTTTGGGGGAATGAAAAAGGCATTTTAGGCCAAGGAAATAGCGAGTCCAAAAACGTAGATTTCTGAAAGGCTTTTGCACCGTGTTTGGGAAATGGGGCTGCCGTTTGGCTGGACTAAGGGGGATAATGGACGGGGGGGGGGGGGTGAGGGAAGTAGACAAGGCCCCTCGGATAGATGGGTTGTAAAAATGGCCCAACTTACGTCTCTCCCTCGATGCACGCGCCTTGCAGTATGACTCTGCTGCTTCCTCCAGCAGAGGGAGAGTCTGTTCTTCAGCCCCGGGTTCTTGGGTGGCTGTGTGATAGTGATAACGGACAGTCCTGCTGAGCCACATGGCCTTGCATCTTCCACTCGCTGTTTGGGAACCTGCCCGGGTACCATGAGAACGAGCTCAGCTAGCCTCCTGGAGCATGAGAAACATGTGGCCCAGTCTTCCCTATCATCCAGCTGATAGCCAGTCAGTCCCCAGAAGCGGCTACCCAGCTGACTTACAACTGACCACACACACATAAGGGAGCTTAGTTGAGACCAGAAAGACACCCCTTCCTCAGACAAGCGCAGGGCCCCCTCCATGCCAGGCTGGGTGTCGGGACCACAGTGTGACCAGGCAAAGGTGGTTCAAAGGCAAGGAGGGGAACAGGATGGGTCGTGCCAGGGAAATTAGCTACCTCAACCAGGAGCTACAGGTTTTAGGACCATAAACACATTCTTCACTAGAATGTTATCCCCCGTCTTAGTCTCTCCTTGATCCAGCACCAAAAAGAGTATTAGTTGAGAACATCAGAGCCATTCTGACTGTGTTCTCCAAGGTAGCTCAGTCCAAAGGACATACAATGCGAGCCATATATGTAATCTGAAATTTTCTAGCAGTCCCGTTTTTAAAAGTAAAAAGCAGATAAAGTCAATGTTTCATTTAACTCAGCATATCCAAAATTTTATCCTATCATAACAATTCAAAAATTAAAAATTTAAAAATCGAGACATTTTACATTCTTTTTTTTTTTTTTTTTTTTGTACACACCTTTCCCCAAGTTACAGTATATCTATTAAATTCTCAGCACACCTCCTTTCAGACCAGGGACTTTCAAGTCCCCAGTCGCCTCCTCCGGCTAGGGGCTGCCACGGTGGAGTGGAGTGTGCGCTGCTCTGGGTCAGCCTGAGGACAGGCTGAGGCAGAGCGGACGCCTTTCGTCACCTGTACCTCCCTGCCCGGCACCCCACCCCAGCTAGAGCCTCCCCGACTCCTGCTCTGGTTCTGTTTGCAGGGGGCCGCCTGGTCCCCACTGTCAGTGGTCGATGGGTCGCGGGGAGACCTTAGCCTCCCTCAGGCTCGGGCTCCCAGCAGCCTCCTCTCCTTACGGTGAAACATGACCGCCGGCTGGGCCGGCCCGCAGGCGCACCCCAGAGCGGCCCCCAGTTTGCAGCTCTCATGAATCGCTCTTTCTTCTCCAGGGCTCACAAAACCATTTCCCTGACTCCTTTTACTTCCACCACAGCCTCAGAATGACCTGCGGAGGGAGCTCCACAAGGCTTCCTTTGTTCCCGGCTTGGAGTTGTACAATGTACCTGCTTTCGATAAAAGTCTTTACCCTGAAAAGCCACCTTTTTGGTCCCTTTTCTTCCTTTCCCATTTTTTTCCCCGAGCCAACAATCAAACCTTCACTTTCAACATTTAACCTTATAAAATATGAGCAGGTTTCGACTTTGGCAATGAATTGGAGAGTCTCTCAGCTCCCTGCCTGGGGTTTGGCTTTCTGAGGGGAAAGCTAGAACTGGGCATTGGTTCAGAAGGCTCCAGAATTTCCTTTTTTGGATGCCCCTTGATGATCTGGTGACTGTCACCCTCTTTTGCTTAGTAAAATCTTTACCAAACTGCAGGGGGAGGTGGCTGTTAAAGAAATGGGCTTGATAAAACAGGGCAGCTAGGTAGTTCAAAGAGCATCGCTGAGGCCTGGGCCTAAAGGGAGGGATAGAAATGCCCCCCCAGAGCTTGTGCACTGGGAACGGAGCCAGTCCCTCTCCTCACCCTCCCCAGGGGCCCCAGGTGACCCGCCCCAAGAGGCTGTGCATAATGCAGCCTGCAGGCCACCCGGAGCTTTGTCTTCTTAAACCAAGAAACCGGACATTTGCAGCTCAGCAGGACAGTTGGAAATCCTGTGGAAAGATTTTTCTTAGGTACACTTTTAAAAACCCGCTGAAATCGAAGGGGCTCTGTGGAGGGTCCAGACAAGAGGGCTTCCCGAGGCTTGTTCCAGAGTCCTGGACACAGGACACTTCTAACATGGCCACTGCGACTCCTGCCTTTGGGGAGGGCCTTGGCGGTAGTGAAATCAGTTTTCCTCGGCAGGGAATGAGGTCCACACTCCTTTCCTCCGGCCCCTTTGGTTCCCTCCAGACTGGCCCTTCCCGGGAGCCGGCGGTAGAGAAACTACCGTTCACTTCAGGGAATACGTGCGAGCGCCTCTAAGTGCTGGAGGCACAGCCCGGCCGGGGCAACCCGGTTTCCAGCTCTCGCCGGCTCTCACGGCAGATCTCTCATTTCTGCTCTTGGATAATCGTTACCTCCTGAAGATCTAGACCAGGGGTTGGCAAAATGAGGCCTGAAGTGCAAGTTCGGCCATTGATCTGTTTGTTTATTAAATATTTTTCTAAAGAATTATGGTAAAATATATAGAACATAAAATCTACCATCTTTCCCATGTCTAAGTGTACAATTCAATAGTGTGAAGTACATTCACATTGTTTGCAATCTCCAGAGCTCTCTTCATCTAGCAGAACTCAAACTCTATACCGTTAAACAGCAACTCTCCATTCCCCGCTTCCCCCAGGTCCTGGTAACAGCCATTCTACTTTTTGTTTCTATGAATTTGACTACCCTAAGTACCTCGAATAAGTGGAATAATACAGTATTTGTCTTTTTGTGACTGCTTATTTTACTTAGCATAATGTCCTCAAAGGTTCAGCCATGTTGTAGCATGTGTCAGAATTTCCTTCCTTTTTTAAAATTTAAATTATTTATTATTGACACTATTGCAGATGTCCCGTTTGCCCCCCTTTGCCCACCTCCACTCAGCCCCTTCCCTTCCCTTGGCCCTCCCCATGCTATTCTTTGTCTTTGGGCTGTGCATATATGTTCTTTAGCTAACCCCTTCACCTTCCTTTATCCAGTCCCCTGCACGCCCCTTTCCTCTGACATCTGTCAGTCTGTTCCATGCATCCATGCCTCTGGTTCTGTTTTGTTCTGCAGTTTAGTTTGTTCATTAGATTCCACATATTAGTGAGATCATATGGTATTTGTCTTTTTCTGACTGACTTCCCTTAGCATAATAATCTTCAGGTCTATCCATGCTGTCGCAAAGGGTAAGCATTTCTTCTTTTTTACAGCCATGTAGTATTCCACGGTGTAAATGTCCCACAGCCTTTTTACCCACTCATCTACTGATGGGCACTTGGGCTGTTTCCAGATCTTAGCTATTGTAAATAACACTGCTATGAACATAGGGGTGCATAAGTTCTTTGTGATTGGTGTTTTGGGACTCTTAGGATATATTCTTAGAAGTGGGATCACTGGGTCAAAGGCAGTTCCATGTTTAATTTTTTGAGGAAACTTCATATTGCTTTCCACAGTGGCTGCCCCAGTCTGCATTCCCACCAGCAGTGCACCAGGGTTCCCTTTTCTCCACACCCTCACCAACACTTGCTATTTGTTGATTTGTTGAGGGTACCCAATCTGACAAGTGTGAGGTGATAACTCATTGTAGTTTTAATTTGCATTTCTCTGATGAATAGTGACGCTGAGCATTTTTTCATGTCTAGTGGCCATCTGTATGTCCCCTTTGGAGAAGTACCTATTCAGGTCCTTTGCCCATTTTTAAATTGTATTGTTTGTCTTCCTAGTGTTCAGTTCTCTATACATTTTAGATATTAAGCCCTTATCAAATGTACCATTGGTGAATATGTTCTTCCCTACAGTAGGCTCCCTTTTCATTTTGTGGATGGTTTCTTTTGCTGGGCAGAAGCTCTTTGGTTAGTTACAGTCTCATTTGTTTATTTTTTCCTATGTTTCCCTTGCCCTCAGAGACATATTGGCAAAAATATTGCTCTGAGAGATGTCTGAGATTTTACTGCCTATGTTTTCTTTTAGGATTTTTATGGTTTTGCGCCTTACATTTAAGTTTCTATTCATTTTGAGTTTACCCTTGTGTATGGTGTAAGTTGGTGGCCTAGTTTAAATTTTTCACATGTACCTGTCCAATTTTCCCAACACCATTTATTGAAAAGACTGTTTTTATTCCATTGTATGCTCTTGGCTTCTTTGCCAAATATTAACTGACCATAATGGCATGGGTTGATATTTGGTCTCTCTGTCCTGTTCCATTGATCTATATGCCTGTTCTTGTGCCAATGCCAGGCTGTTTTGATTACAGTGGCTTTGTAGCATAGTTTGATATCCGGTATTGTGATCCCTCCAACTTTGTTTTTCCTTCTCAAGATTGCTGAGGCTCTTGAATATCCTTCCTTTTTAAGGCTGAATAATATTCCATTGTATGCATATACCACATTTTGTTTATCCACTCAAACATCAGTGGATATTTGGGTTGCTTCCACTTTTTTATTGTGAATAGCACTGCTCTGAACATGGATGTACAAATGTCTCTTTAAGACACTGCTTTCAGTTATTTTAGGTTATCTACCTAGAAGTGGGATTGCTGGATTATATGTTAATTCTATGTTTAACTGTACTGTTTCCTACAGTGGCTGTACCATTTTACACCACCACCAATAGTGCACAAGGGTTCCAGTTTCTCCACATCCTTGCCAACACTTGTTCTTTCCTGTATTTTTTATGGTAGCCATCCTAATCTGCTTGTGAGGAGGTATCTCATTGTGGCTTTGATTTACATTTCCCTGATGATTAGTAATGTTGGGCTTTTCATGTGTTTATTGGACATTTGTACATCTTCTTTGTAGAAATGTGTATTCAAATCCTGTGCTCATTTTTAATCAGGTTGTGCCAGTGGCCTCTGTGGAAATGAAATTTTATTAGAACACCCCTGTGCCCATTCATTTACATATTGTCTAAAACTGTTTTCCACACTGTAACAGCAAAGACCATGTATATATTTTAAAACTTGTTTTGCTAGAGCACAACCTGATCATGCCCTTCCTTTGCTTAAAGAGTTGCATCTTCTCCTTGCCCACTGACGCCCTGCACAGTGGGCTGGACCAGCAGGCATCCCTCCTTGCAGCCCTGATTCAAACACTTCCAACCGAACACAGTTCTCTTCATGCATTTTAATGTATTTAATATTTATTTGTATTAAATTCATAAATGTTTATGGTTTTTATAGTGGGAAAAACCCTACTTTACAAGGTTTGTTTTGAAAAACAGTAACCTCTGCCTGTGTTCCTTCCCAGAGTGGCCATCTTTTACCCTTTCAGCTGTTTCTTTTGTGTTCGCCTCCATATTTCTAAATAGCTAAGTGTCCTGATTTGACTTTTTAAAGAAAACATTCTTACCTTTAGTTTTGCAGCCTCCTTCCTTCCTGACTCACACACATACACTTTCCTTTCCACATACTCTCGCTGTTGTTACAGGTTTGATGCAGACTTTAATATAATGAGGTGACTATTTTCCCACAGCTGAGCCTACATTATGACATTATATACTCTTATGACCACATTTCCTTTCTTTTTTAAAAATTTATCTTTATTGTTGAAATACATTTCCTTTCTGGAACAACTTTTTATTTTCTCTGGAGTTAATAATTGCCATGGTTTCTTATTGTTTACTTTTTTATATACCAATCAGTGGTACAGTCCTGCCAGCCGTTAAAATTTGCACTTGATATATCACCCATATGAGGTAACCCACCTGTTTTATTTATATTCCTCAACCCCATCTTCCTGAACTCCTCTGTCTCATCTGATCTTTCAATATTGGGGGAATAGAGATGAGGTTAGAGGAAGGCACTCAGAGGCAAAATACAACATTAGGAGGGAAGAGAAAACACTTTTCCATGGATGTGATCCCCACTTACTTTATTTAAAAAATCAGTTTATTTCCTCTGCCAAGCATCTGCATGTACCCTTGGGCTGTATGGCCTGGGGTTTGCTCTCTGACTGGTTCATGTCCAGTTACACACAGCTGGAAGACACTTGTCAGTGGGAGCCTTCTCCATTAATAGATGATGGAATGGATGGTGATGACAGTGGCTCTACAGAAGATAGTGAACAAACACCTCCAAATTACATACACATTTTCATCTTGCAAAGCACAGAGAGTGTCCCAGAGGAGGACAGTGGGCAGCGATGGCTCCCTTCCTGCGGAGCTGCACAGGATGCTCTGAGGAGCGTGGGCTCACATGGGGCCGCCCGCTCAGGAGCTGACGTTGCGGTGCCTGCAACTCCCGGGCACTGTGCTGGGCTCTGTGCCTGCATCGCCCCCCCCCCCATCTCCACCACAGTTCTGTGAGACTGAGGTATTAGGACTCCCATTTTACAGAGGAGAAAACCCGTCAGCTTGCCCGAAGTCACACAATTAGTATTTATGGGACTCAGGAGTTGATCTCAGGAAGGCTGACCCCAGAGCCCACACCGCCCTCTGTGCTGTACCGCTCCCAACCTTGCAAGTGATTTAGGGGGGGTGGTACCAACCCGCATATTAGCAGTAATTGAAGTGAGTACCAAGGTGTGTGCAAGAGCAGCGTGCCAACTACACTGAGAGCTTCGGACCACTGGGATCTTTTCGTATCTATCCTGGTGTCCTCAGGATTGCTATGGGTATACTTGCTGAATGTCGTTGAGGAGAACATGCCATTTTCACAAATACATCAGCATATGTTGTCTCTATGAAGAAGGGACAAAGGACACGTGTATTTAGCAATACCTTTAAGGTTCTGCAAAATCGGAGCTAGCTTTTTCCTCTGGTCTCACCTCTAGAGTTACCATTATGTCTTCCAGGTTATTAAGCCTTGTCATTCCCTCCCTCCCCCATGTCTTTGGCACCTCGGTGCTTTCGTTAATGTTGTTCCACTGCCATGAAACAAACCCCTTCCTTCCCATTCCATCCAGAAAACACTGACTCCCCCTTAGGACACTTTAGACATCACCTCCTGGAGGGACACTTTCCATGACCGTCCCGGATGATTTCCTTGCCCACTCTCTGCAAGGACACAGTTTATCCTGCCTCCTGTATAGCGTGTCCTGTGCGCCCTACACCAGTGCCTGGCCCTCTGAAGGTATTTAGTAGAAGTTTATTTAATTAATGAACAAATGAATAAATGGGTGGATTTCCTTAAGTAAACTTTCCCTGTGGACCAAAAACCTTTCAAATTCTCCAGAACTACTTTCCCTGAAAAAGAAATTTTCCAAAACTGCCCCCCCGCATGGCTACCT
The DNA here is from genome assembly GCF_964146895.1 of Miniopterus schreibersii. Lineage (NCBI taxonomy): Eukaryota > Metazoa > Chordata > Mammalia > Chiroptera > Miniopteridae > Miniopterus > Miniopterus schreibersii. The sequence continues at coordinate 51,696,805 of NC_138111.1, read as the reverse complement.
TCTCCTAGCTTCATTTTTCTTGTTACTTATTAAAATATTGCATAATGGAAAGGGACTGGCCCTTAATTTCTAACTGACTATTTTTATTATACCCAACTGAGTGCAAATATTCCATTCCATTACCTTGTTATTTTTTTCAATATTCAACATACATATTACTCATAAAAATGTGACTTCCTGCTCTATTTCCAGGGTAACACATGAAGGTTCCATAAAAATCTACCAGAGAAAATGAAATGTAGTGCAGGCAGGAGATTTTATCTGTTCACGTGGCTCCCTGCTGCCGACTCGTATCATGCAATTCTACTTAGCACTTCTGGGCCCATTTCCTTCAAAGCACTTTCCAAGCATTACCTAAGTGATGTAGTACATGTGAGCGGATGGGACGCCAGGAACTCGAGCTGTAGGCGCAGAACTGTTAAACACAGTTCGGAGGAAATTAGATTGTAGAGTTGGAAAAGAAATATGGCCCTGACACTAACACCCTGTCTCAATTCAAACAACCAAACCTCCACCTCCCCTCCAACATCTCCTCTGTGAGGACAAGGGGGATATTATATTAAATGGAAGCGTGACTGAGAAATGGTGTTCCAAAGATTATGAAAAGATATAATCCTCAATGGGCAGTCACGTTAAAGGACATTCGGAAAAAACACTGCCCTCACGTCATAAGCAAGACATAGTATCCTATCCCTGGAAAAAGGCATCAAGAACAACCACTATTTTAAATTGTAATAATAGCAATCACTATTTATTAAGTGCCTACTGTGTGCCAGGTGTTTTGCATGTAGTATCTTTAGTGCTTTTGCAAAACTTAGAACAAGGGAATGATTCCACAGCATTGAAGGGTCCTGTCTCTATGATCCCTGTTCACTTCAATCTAGGAGGGTCCTCCCACGTAAGGAGGACACTTTTTAGATAATGCCACTGTGTGGAGAAGGCCAGAGGCTAGAGATGGGATTGTGCTCACAGAATGAAATTTTTCAGAGTTTTCCAAATTGCATGGAAGGTTCACATGAATCACTTGGAAGTGGGACTAGAAAGTATTGAGGGGTTGCTTTCAGTTCAAATACTTTATAGGCTATTGTATCGCTTGCAATTCTTTAGCAAAAAGCATGTAGTTGATTTAGGAATTTTTAAGTATTATAAAGGGAAAAATGTATAAAGATCCTTTATAATCCGGTTCCTATTTTCACGTGTTTCTCCCTCCCAGTCTGGCGTCACCCGCATTGGAGTCGCAGTCCTCCAGTTCCAGCTGCGGGGGCAGGAGCTTGCTGTCTAGTTCATCACTGTCTACAGCATCTAGCAACTGCTTCACCCACTGGTTAAACAAGTTCTCTATAGAAATCTTTTTTTTTTTACATACATGTACACATTTTATTTTAGAGAGAGAAGGAGGAGGGAGAGAGAGAGAGAAACATCAATGTGAGAGAGAAACATCGACTGGCCGACTCCTGTCAGCACCCTCGCTGGGGATCAGACCCGCAGCCTTTCAGGATACCAGGTGCCGCTCGACCAGCTGAGCCACACTGGCCAGGGTGCTGCAGGAATCTTAACATTTCTGTTTTCCTTTCAATGACTCTATAAAAAGTGAAAAATTCTGATCGTCTTCAGACCAACGTGGTATTTTGCTGCACATGTTTGCGTTAGTGTTTAGGGTTGTGCTTGTGACGAATGGTCCAGGCCAATAAGAAAACTAAGCCACTAGATGTGTAATGATATGTGTGTGCTGAGCGAAGGCCAAGGGCACTGTGTCAGGCTGTGGAAGGACGACTGCACAGACATCGCCAGGCCCCGCCGGTGTCGCAGCATGGAGCTTCAAAGCACCTGCCCGTCGCCATCAGGACGGCGTGAGATGAATCAGTCATTTCATGTCAGCCAAAGAACGTCACCTGTCACATTAATGCGTTCATTTGACTGTCACGGGGTTTGCATTTTATTTTTAACTTTTAGCTTCGTAGTTCTATAAAAGCCATAAGCAACATTTAATCCTGTTTGTGCCTATATGTTTAAGTAATATTATAATAAAAATGATTTATGTCAAGCACTGAGGGTCTGTCAAAACTTTTTCAAAATAGGAATTACACTGGAGAAATACAATTTCAAATTGTTATTGAAAATACTAGGCCAGATGAAACCGAGGACAGAGCCCTATGACGTGTACCTTGAACTATTAAACCACAGTTTGGGTACATTTGTTCACTCGGGTGGGAATGCACATAATAGCGCCATGGCCCACACCGTGTAGTGCCCTAATCCGAGGGAAATAGTCACCAACTTCATCTCCCAGTTGTCAAAATCAAGCCACACAGTGTCCAGGGCCGCCTCCTTGCCTATCAGATACTTGAATTTAATATTTAAAGAATGGCACTGTCAGCGTTGTTGGGCTGTTGATTTATTTATTTAGCTTTGTCCAGTCAGTCAGTCATTTAATTAATATTTACTGTGTAATATATTATGCATTATGCAGCGCAGTGGGTTCTTATTGCTGTAAGCCTAGCTGTTGTGGCAGTGTGGCTCTACAGTTTAAAATGTCCCTACCCTCTCCTGAACAGTTAATTCATCTTTGAGCAGTGTGTCCCATACCAATAATCAGGTAAGTGTGCACTAAAGCCGTTGAAAGGGAATTTAGTGTAGCGTCTGTAGAGGATTGCAAAATCGCCAAAAATCCCTCCGTCTTTACGTGTCCACCTCCTGTAACGTGACATTGCAGATTCTTCCACCACAAGCATTGGCATCTTTTCCTCCATCCCTTCAAATCCGGGCTGGGCATGTGCCTTGGTTTGGCCGACGAGACATTAATAACCGTGTTGGAAGCAGAGGCCTGAAAAGCGCTTGCCCGTGGGGCTTGCTGCTGAGCGCCTGAGGCCCTGTGTGCAGGAGCCCCCTACGCGATGCGGGACCTTGTGAGAGAGGCCCTGATGCTTCAGATGTGCCAAATTTCCAAGTTCCCTCCAAGAGACGGGAGCTTAAAGAAATGGTTTCTATTTTAAGCTATGAAATCTTGGCGTGGTTTGTTACACAGAGAAAGCTAATCAATAAGGCATTATTTGTAATTGCCAAAGAACAATCCACTTGTCCAACAGGAGATTGGATAAATGAAATCTCACTCATTTATGCAATGAAAGCTGAGATGATCATGAAGAATGATGATCCTGATATATGTTTACTGACATGGGAAGCTATTCTTGATGTGCTGTTAAGAGAAAAAGTAGGACATGTGTAAAATATATCTTTTTGTGTAAGAAACGAAAACCTAAACTAAGAATATGTCTGGCAGATGATTCTCTAGTGGTTATTTCTAGTGATTTTTAAACATTTTTTATATTAATTCTTTATCATCTCATTTGTCTACTTGGATTACAAGAAATAATAAAAGGGTTTTGTTTTATGTAGAAGAGATACTGAATGCAGTCTAGTTTCTATAGGTAATATTTTAATTAACTAATTTTTTGTTCGTGTACATGCCCTGGTCCCCAGTACTGCGCTCTTCCCTCCTCTCCCCTCACCTCTGCTCTGTGCAACGCCCTTGGTGTCTCTGCCCTTGGGTTCCCCTTCCACGTCTCTCTCCTCTTCTGCTTCCCTCCCTGTGGCTGTTGGCCTCCAAGAAACATTCATTATAATTTTATTCTTTATTTCCGTCACAGCGCCTTCCTCTCTCTACTCGGGTTCCCCTGCTGGATCCGTGTTTGTGGATGAAACCTGAGGGCAGTTGGCTGCAGACGTACTTTTGTCTTCTCGGTAAGGAAAGTAACACGAGAAGATCAGGGATGGGACCAGTGCTACCAATGCATGAGGACGGCACTGATCAGGGAGGTGGGAGATGGCAAACAGCGGATGGGGAAATGTCTTCAGGGTCAGCTCTCCCAAATACCTGTTAGTGTTTCTATTATGGTTTTGACTAAGGAGCTAAATTTCTTTCTCAGAGTCATTTTAAAATTCTTACTCATCTGGAGGTAGGCAGACAGCCCCTTTTACTGATGGAAATATTGAGTACCAGAATGACTAAGTGATATGTCTTAGGGCAAAGGGAAGTCTAGTGTTAAACTTGGTCATCTGATTACTACCAGTGGTTTACGTACTTGAAGCTTCCACAGGTGACACTCTGAAAGGAATTGTGTGGAAGCACTGCTGGGTATTTCCACAAGTAAAACAACAGTGCACCATTAAAAGCTTTAAAACCAGTGAATTCAAAAGTACAATAAATGGACTCAGATTGAGAAAATAGTATGTGTTGTCCATTTCTACCTGTCTCCCTCTCTGTATCCATCTTTCCCTCTGTAGATATCATGGAAACACATTTTAAAAAATGAATTTACATAGGTAAAGGCACTGTGTTTATGATGCATTTGGGGGCAGTTTCTGAGCCTTGTGTCAGGTTTTCCAAATAATCAAAATGCTAAGTGTTGCAGTGTAATTATGTGGTTTTGTGAGCTTGTGGATAGTTTTTATTTTTTAAATTGGTTCAGCCCCATGTTTTCCCCAGTGGTTACACATGACTTGAGGCTTGGCGCTCTGAAATCTGCTTAGTGGAAGGTAATCCTGCCCTGGTAGTCATTCACTTCCCCCGGCGAGGGGGAATGTTTAATATATTATCAGTGTAACTGGTGGCGCCCAGGCTGAACCACAGCCACTGTTAACTGTGGTGGGGGGGTGTTAATCTATAATCACCATTGAACCACTTCCTTGGCGTAACCAAAGATTTATCTACTTGGGATACTTTAATACCATGCAGTAACATGGAAATAAATTCCTCCAGCTACACAAAATCAGACTAACACACATTTTTCTCAACTGTTCTCTGTAAAATCTGTGTCTAAGTCTCTATCTTCTATTGGAAATCCATATCTTACTGAGCTGTGCACTTTTCTGGATGTTTTTCCTTATGACTTACCACCTTTAAGTTCAAATATATTGAAGAAGTGGATAACAGTGATACTAAAATAATGTGATTTGAACTAAACATTCTCCTTTTAATCACATAGTAATTGTCTCGTAACTCTGCTGAGCTCCACTTACTGCTCACCCCTCCCGTGAGCGGTTAGAGGCTGAATTACCACCATGGGGGATGGTGGGTGCGGTACTTAATTAAATTCAAAGAAAGACTGGCGTTCCAGTTTACTGAGTCAAATTAGTGCTCTCAGGTATGATGTGCAGAAACTATTTGCTTATTCCTGAAATCTTGCTTGCCTATTATGTACCAAGAACTGTGCTCGAGTCTCTGGACCCATCTCACTGAGACTCTGTTCTCAGGAAGATGGAGCTGAAGTCTCATTGGAGACACAGGCCGCTAACATATCTGCTTTACAGTGTGATGAGTGAAAACGATAGAGAAAGTACACATTACAATGATTTGGTCAAATTGGGTTGGGGAGGGCCAAAGAAGTCTTTGTTCAGAGAAAAAGTAATGATTGTAGACACAGAGCGTTCCAGCGCAGGTGCTGGAGCAGACAGATGCTGGTGCACATTGGGCGTCCTCAGAGAAACCCACTCCATGGCCTTGGGCGGACTTGCTCGTACCGCTCAGCTTTAGTTTCATTATCAGTGGAAATGCGATAAGTGCCGCTAGTGAGGAAATGCGTGTAAAAGCTTAGCACAATCCCTGGTATGTTGTAAGTGCTCATTAAATGATAGTTATCATCATGACCATTGTTCTTCACCACCCTCACTTTACAGATGAATTTGGACTAAGGCCTGTGTTACCCCGGATCACACAGCTGTTGTGGAAGCTGTAGGAGCAGGGCAGGGTTTTCATTGCACAAGGACACCTGGGGAGCTGAGAGCACTGGGAAGCCAGCCTTCTTCTGGCATCTTCCAGGCTTTGTCCAGGCCGTGCCCTTCTGTGTAACAGCGAACTCATGGCCACGTTTCCTTGGTACCGGTGGGAATGACATTTCCCTGGTAGGGCAGAGGGTTGCTCTTCTTTCTCTGTGAATTTGGTCTGAGATGAGCCAAGTGGAGAAATGAGATGGAGGAGAGTGGATGATGGAATGCAAAGGGCAGCGGCTCCAGAGAAAGGCTCTTTATCTCAAGCCGTGGGCGCTGGAAACCCAGTGCGAGATCGGCCGCTGGTCTCCCAAGAGCTTTCGCCAAAGCAGTCCTGAGTCACTTCTTCCCTCCACCGTGGCTTTGCGTTGGGCTAGGACAAGGCAGAGGAAATGGGTCCCTTCTAAAACACTGCCCTTAGCAGTCTATGGGGAGGGGTTATGTTGAGTCAAGGGAACCCAGATGGGCCTTATGACTGGATTTGACCTGGGGGGACACTAAGGACAGGGAGGAAAGGAGATTTTTTCCCAAGAGTTGCTTCCTTTGCAAAATTATGGTAAAATGCATAAATCAAAAGCAAAATGAGCCTCTGCTGGCCCAAACATCTGTGGAGCTCTTTGATGAGAGACCCCTGCACCTGTCCCAGGTTCAGAGTCCCCTGGGAAGCAGCAAGATGGGGATGGTTGGGGTTGAGTTTCTTGGTGATGCCAGGAGAAGGAAGGTAAGGAGGACCCTCTGCCTCCTAAATCATGTTGGAACTCTGAGAGCTGAACCGCAGCTGGAAACACCGTCCCCCTGTCAGAGACGAGCCAAACCCACCTCATTCAGACTCCATTCTCCCAGGATATTTTGACCTGTGCAGCCTCCCAGGATATTTTGACCTGTGCAGCACTCCACACCTTCCTTGTCTGGCCCACCTAACACTCCATACAACTAGCAGGTGTGGAACAGGACCGTTCTCCACCAGGCGAGGGCCTTGCAGTTCAGAGGCTGAACGACAAAGCTACTCTGTAGCAGGCCCGGGACTTGACTTTAGGCTCCTCAGGTTGTAGGCCCAGTTCCTTTTCCATGGTGGCCTGCTCTGCTACGTGTGTGTTTCTGTAAATACGGACTAGCTCAGGCACAGTTGGGCAAAGGGAAATGATATTAGTTTAGTGAGGAGATTGTGTTGATTCACACAGTTTATTCTTAACAAAGGGGCCTGGAATAATGAGAGTGGAATGCTGATCTTCAGCGGTAGTGGGGAGAACCCTTAGATTGCTTTGCACTGGCAGCAGGAGCCCTGTTGGCCCTTTATTTTTAAATATTTGAACTAGAAACCGACCCCTGGACTTCCATGTCATGCTTCTGTGGCCTCCCGCTCATGGCAGGTTCATGCTCATCCTATGCCCGCTTTCCCTGGCTTACAACCCCTCTTGTAATTGCATGTTCCATCTCTTCTCAGCCATGGCGTTTTCCATCATGTCCTCTCTATTATTTGCGTGCATTTGTAATATCTTAGATGACAGCCTCTAGCCATGCTGAGGTGCCTACTGGGATGTCCAGGTTATCTCCCAGCTGTCAACGATCATTGCTTTCGTTGCTGCTCTGGTTACAGAGCCGCATAGGCTTTGAATGGTCTGCCCCAACCTTACGTTTCGTATTAGCCCTGTTATTATTCCTATTTTACAGAGGAGAAAACTGAGACTCTGAGAGGAGAGGTAGCCTTTCTGAGTGGCAGAATTTGAGTTAAAGCCAAGGCCTGAATGTGGTCAGATGTGTGGCCAGTGGCTGCCCTGCTGGACAGCACAGCTCTAGGCCACTGTGCTCTGCACCCTCGTCTCAGTTCTCTGAGGTTAATGGCATTCTGGGCTTGCAATTTGTGAAATTTTAAAATAAGGCCAAATTACCTGCCAATTGGAAATGCAGAATCAGTGCTCGGAGTCATCGAACGGTTGTTTTATAAGGGACCTCTTGCTTTGTTCACATTTTTATGAAGTGTAGTGTTAAGATTTTTTAAAGTATTTGACTTCCTTCCTGTTTTTTTTTCTTCCGAGGCTACATAGATGTGCTTAACCTGGAAAACAGAAAACTGGGAGATATTATAATAGCAAAGTTCAACTATCTGAAAGGCAATTCTCTGAGAAAGGACTAAGTTCTGTGTGACCAAAGGGGAAGGACTGGGAACAGTGGCGATGACCACAAGGAGAACCATGGATGAAGTCGGCACCCCGGGAAGAGAGAGGAGGCTGGCTTGGAATGCAGTGGACTCACAGCATTAAAACTGTTCATGCATTTAGCCAGCCACAGGGTGGGCACATTGTAAAGCTAGCCCACGCGTGGGACTTACCTGGTTTACATGCTTACATCCCCAAGAGTCTGTGGGTTTAGAATGACAAAGTATGTTTCTAAACTTTGTACGATCACCTTCTAAATCTAAATTTAGACCTCAGGATGTAGATTTTGGCACCAGAGTGAAGATGTCTGTCTAGTCTAGCTGGCTGACATTCAGGCAGTAAGGTACCTTGTGTGATGCCTGCCATTGGGTAGAGCTTGGATCTCTTCAAAAGAAGATAACATACCTTCTTGGTTTATTTTAGAAACATCCGATAAGGATTCTTGAGCCTTTGAATTGATTTTGTGATGTGAAGACCGTACCACCAAAAATGAAATCTGCATTTCAGAAGATGTGTCATTGTTTTGTTATCAACCCTGGGAAGCAGAATATGAAGGCAGTCTTAGGATTTCTTCTTCCAAAAAAATGATAGAAGGTGAGTTAAAAAGGTGGTAAGAGATCCAAAGTCAGGAGGAGCCTTGTTATTTTAATGTTAAATATAAATCAGACCACAGCCGTCATTTTATAGTCTCAGGATGACTCGCTATACATTTTAGATAGGTCAGGTCAGTGTTCCTTACACTTTAATCTGCATATGAATGGTTATGGACTGAATTGTATCACCCCAAAATCCATATGTTCATGCCCCAAACCCCAGTACCTCAGAAAGTGTCTGCCTTTCTTTGGGAGTAGCGCCTTTAAGGAGGTAATTAAGTTAAAATGAGGCCCTTAGAGCAGGCTCCACTTTAATCTGACTAGTGTCCTTATTAGAAGAGGAGAGTAGGATAGACAAGAGACATCAGGGAAGCATGCACACGAAGAAAAGGCCATGTGAGGACATGGCAAGAAGGCAACCAGGAGCAAGCACTAAGAGAGGCCTCCGGAGAAGCCAGCCATGCTGCCCTCTTGATGTCGGACTTCCAGGCTTCAGAACTAGGAGAAAATAACTTTCTGCAGGTTAAGCTACTTCCTCTGTTGTATTTTGCCGTGGCAGTCCTAGCGAACTAACGCGTGAATTACCTGGTGATCTTCGTGCTGATTCAGTAGGTCTGGAGCCGAGTCTGCACGTACATTTGTAATAAGCTCCCAGGTGATGCCGATGCTGCTGGTTCAGGGATGACACTTTGAGCAGCAAGGAGCTAGGTTATGTTGCAGCGGCAGTTTTACCCTGAAATCACAGCGGCTTAACAAAGTGAAGTTTACTTCTTGCTGCATATCTAACGTGGGTGGGCTTGGGTGAGGGCATTCACATAGCCATTTGGGAACTTAAAATGGAAGGTCATTGGACCAGGCCAGGGAAAGAAGGTGTTGAAAGGCTGCCCGTGAACTGTTCACTCCCTTCGTCTGAAGTGATGTACGTTAACTTCTGCTTATATCCCGTTGGCTAGACTAGTCACATGGCCTTGCCTAACCGTAGGAAGTCTTGGGAGTGTAGTCTTCCTTGTGCCCCGTAATGAGAAGGTACCTGGAATCAGCGAGAGCTAGTGATTTTTACACTTCATTCTGACGTTACCCTTTTAGACATGTGACTGTATCCAACAATAGTGCTAAAAGGGAACAGGAACATACTTGAGTTTCCATTTGAGAAATGGAACCGTAGTATTTTCCCCTTAAACCCACTACACTATATTCTAAACTGATATTTGGGGTTGTGAACAAAACCTACACCCTTAAGATATTATTACGAGGCTCTCTTTCTCTTGTGATGGTCTCTTTCAGAGACCACTCAAGATGCACATCAATGCGGGAAACGTTAAAGAGTTCAACTATTCTTCTTCTTAGCCCATGTATTCTTCCATGATATTCTAGAAACATGAACTTACCCCCAGACGCCCATTTCCTTAGAGGTTTGGAATGTAGTCCTAGAAACCATCTGGCAGAGAATCAGGCTGATGGGAAGTCTTTGAGGAACTGTAAAGTCTGGTTTCCATAAAAGAAAGAGAAGCCTGTGAGGAGGACAAAGGTTTGAGTCTTGCTCTCGATTGGTGTCTCTGCGAGATGAGAAGCGTAGGGACCAGAGTGGGGAGAACGTGGGGACGCGAAGGGCTGGGCAGCAGGCTCAGATACCACTTTTTAAAGGTTCCTCACTAAAATCAAGGAATAATAGTGTCCAGGTCCAGGCTATGAGACAAGTCTCAACAAGTTTAAAGGAGTGAAATGATATAAAGGATGTTCCCTGACCACACAGTATTAAATTAGGAATTGACAAAATGAAGTATCTAGAAAATATCCAAATATTTTCAAAGTTAAAAATATGCTAGTACATAATCTATGAAATGAAAAAAATTAATCACAAGAAGCATTAGAAAATATTTTAAAATAAGTCATAATAAAAGAGAGTATATCAAAGTTTGTTGAATACAACTAAAACAGTGCTTAAAGGGAAATTTGCTAGTTTGAGTGACTATATGAGACAGAATAAATGTATAAACTCAGTGGTCTACGGTCAGCCTTAAGTAATTAGGAGAAGGGAAAGTTAAACCCCAAATTAATTTTTAAAAAGGATATTCTAAAAATAAGAGTGGAAATAAATGGAAATAGAAAACATACAAGTAATAGAGGGAACCAAAAGCATCAAAGTTGGTTCATTGAAAAGATTAATAAAAAGATTAATAAAAATGATCAGCAAGACTGATCAAAGAAAGAAATGAGAGAAAAGGAATTACTAATTTAGGAATTAAAGAAGAGTTACCATGGCAGATCTCCACAGACATTTAAACAATAATAAGAGAATATTATAAATTATTTGATGCCAGTTAATTTGACAACTTAGAACAAATGGATACATTTCTTTGGACATATTTTATCAACATGACAGTAAAAAACAATCTCTGAATAGCCTGTGGCTGCAAAAAACATTGGATTTAATTTAAAACGTTTTCTGAGAGAAAATTCTGGCTCAGATAGCTTCACTGGTGAATTCTATAAAAACATTTAAGGAAGAAATAACACCACTGTCACAAATTTTTCCAGAAAATAGGAAGAGAACACTTCCCAGCGCATTTCATGAGTCTAACATTACACTGATATAAAAAACAGACAAGGTGATTATTAGAAAAGAAAATTACTGTAAATACCCCTTATGAAAACAGATATAAAAATCCTTAAAAAATAGCAAATCAAATTTAACAATATAGTATTCCACCAATGGGTTTATCATAGGAACGCAAGAGTGGTTTAACATTTCAAAATTAATTATTAATTCATAGCATTAGAAGAGTAAAGAAGAATTCTTTTATCATTTCAATAGATGGAGAAAAAAGTATCTGACAGAATTTGATTCACATTTATGCTTTCTAAAAAGTTTCAGTAAACTAGGAATCGAAGGGAATTTCCTCAATCTAGGTCACTCTGAAAAACCTAGAGCTAACATCAGACTAATGATGAAATATTGAAGCATTTCCCTCGAAAAGTGAGAATGTATTTTCCCAACACTATATTCAATATTGCACATAGACGCAATGACCACTGAAATAATGGAAGAAGAAAAAAGTAAAAGTATACTACTTGGAGAGGAAGAAGTATACACTCTATTTTTGCACAGGTGACATGATTGTGTACAAAGAAAATCCTAAAGAATGTACCAAAACCAAAAAACACCACAAACAAAAACAGCTACCAAAACTTTTCAGGCAATTTAGCAAGGTCGCTGGAAATTGGAAATCAATATATAAAAATTAATTGCACTTCTGCAGTCTGACAGGGAGCAATTGAAAAATAAAGTATAAAATTCCATTTGCAGTAGCATCCAAAGCCAGAAGATAACTGGAGATAAATTTAAAGAAAGACATGTAAGATCTCTACACAGAAAACTATCAAACATTGCTGAGAAAAATTGAAGAAAATCTAAATAAACGAAAATGTGTAACATATGATAAGAAGACTCAAAATTGTTAAGATGTCAATTTACCCCAAAGTGCTTTGAAGAGTTAGTGTAATCCCAATGAAAATCTAAGTAGAAACTGACATGCCAGTTATGAAGTTCATATGAAAGTGCAAAGGACTTTCAATGGCCAAAACATTCTTGAAAAAGTAAAACAAAGTTGATAGACTTACACTTCTTAAAAGTGATAGTAATCAAGTCAGTGTGGAATCTGTAAAAGGACAGACAAATCTAGCAATGGAACAGACAGACAATAGAGAGTCAGACATTGATTCACATATATAAGGATAAATGATTTTTGCCAAAGTTACAAAGGCAATGCAGTGGAAAATGGAAAGTCTTTTGGACAAATAGTTCTGGAACAATAAGCTATCCCTATGAAAAACAAAAACACTGATTCCTACCTCACACCGTACTCAAAATTAATTTGAGATGGATCATAGACCTAAACATAAAATCTAATATTATTATGCTTCTGTAAGAAAGCAGAAGACTATCTTTGTGACCTTGGGTAAGCAAAGATTTCTGAGATAGGAGATAGAAAGAAATAACTATAAAAAGAAAAAATTGATAAATTGGACTTGATCAAAATTAAAAACATTATCACAAAATAAATAAAAAGCTATGGACTGTGAGAAATAGTCACAATACAGATATTTAACATAGGACTTGTATCCAGAATTTACAAAGGATGTCTACAACTCCATAATAAAAAGAGAAATCAACTTAAAAATAGACATTAGACTTAAATAGGCACTTTCACAAAGGAAGAGATGCAAACGGGCACATGGAAAAGGCCTCAACATTATTAGTCAGTCAATATGTGCATATGAAACCACAGCAAGATACCTTTACACACTCACCAACACTGTGAAAGTTAAAAAGTCTGACAGCACCAAGAGATGGCGAGAATATGGAACGACCAGAACTTTCACTTTTAACTTGTGAGTGTATAAAAGGGTGCAACCTTTCTGGAACACTGAATGTCAGTTTGTTATTTATTATACATCTATCTTATGACCAAGCGATTCCACTGCTTATTTATTCAAGAGAAATAAAAACATGCCCACAAAAAGATTTGTCCGTGAATGTTCACAGCTTTTCTCATGATAGCCCCAAATTGGAGGCAACCCAAATGTCCGTCAGCAGGAGAATGGATAAACTGTGGTGTACTCACAGAATAAGATATGATTCAGCAGTAAAAAGTAACAAGCTAACTACCCTTCAGAGCATGGATAAAGCTCAAAACCATTAGGTTGAGTGAAAGAAGCCAGGCACAAAAGAATAGATACTGTATGAGTCCATGTATATGGGTTTCTAGAAAAGGTACCCATAAGTGGTGCTGGAAATCAGAAAAGTTTTGGTGTGTGGCCTGGGGGAAAGTGGGAATACCTTGGAGAGACTGACCGGGAGCAAAGGGCATTGAAAAGGTTCTATAACTTAATAGGAATGTGGATTATACAGGTGGGTACAGTTGTAAAAACTCATGACTTCAGATTTGAACAGGACGTTGTAGGTAAATTATACCTCAGTGAAACTTGATTAAGATAACAAATGGTAGCAGGTCTTTGTCTTTATGGTTCTAGCCTCCTGGGTGCATTGTAAAAAGGAGTGGTTTTGGAGGACACTTAGCAGAACTTTTTAGTTCTAGTCTTTTTTTTCTTTTTTGAAGAAAGAACTGCCCGTAGATCATGGCGAATGGAAGGTGCTTTCATCCCACCACCGTCCAGTCCCAGCGTGTGATCGCCTGGCCGCTGGTTGGAAGGAGACCAGAACCTGAGGCACAAGGCCGGCTTCTGCGATAAGAGCAGCGCGACCCCCAGGAACAGGGGCTGGCGTAGGGTATGACAGACCTGGTTTGGGTTCCAAGCTCCAGCACTGACTCTGGGGCCGACGACTGAATTCATCCTGAGCCTTCACTTCCAATTTTGTAAAATGAAGAGAACTTCCTTGCCTTTAATGTCACCGTGAGGGACAGTGCTCGGCTCTCTCCGTCCACTTGGGTGAAATCTTTCCCAGCGTCCCTGACTCTTGCCTTCCCAGCCCCACACGTTCACACTACTGTCCTTTCCCCTCAAAGCACCCATCGTGGGTGTAATTTTGTCTTTGCTTATATGAACATGTGATTAGCATCATTCCTGCCCCCTGATCCCTCCCCAGACTATAAGCAACTCCAGGGAAAGGAGCATGTGTATTTTTGCCCACCAGCGCCTAGGACTGTACCTGGCACAAATATCTCCTGAAGAAATGACGACTGGCCAAAGTAAGTGAAACCTCTTCTAGTTCCAAACACACACCACTCCCCGCCACCCCAAGACTGCCACTTGGGACCTTTGTTCCTTTGTCATTTATTAGTTTGTTAGTACCACCTTTTGCTTGTCTTACAATGTGTGTGGCAAAAAAAACCCAAAACACCCCAAAAAGCAAAAAAAAAAAAATTGGAGAAGGGGAGTGGAGGGGGCAGGCATTCGGGGCATGTAGAGAAGAGAGATTTGTCTCTTATGCGCAGCCCGGGAGAGAGAACCCTGCCCTTGGGGGGCCCAGGCAGGAGATTAGGAGCCCTGCAGCCGCCCTTCCTCCCTCCCGGGAGCTGTTACCGAGGGCACTCGGGGCGCCTATCACCCCTCCATCACCCCTCCATCGCGGCTGGGGGTTTCATGGTTATCTGTGTTACTCATATGTTGCTCTTGCGCCGCCTCCCTGCGTGTTCTTAGGAGCCGAGTTGTGAAACCCGCCTATCTTTTGGCAGGATTTGCCTTGTTAGGAAGGGGCAACAGGCAATATATTGTTACCCTGCTTTCTCCCTGCCGCTTTGTCATCTTACTCGCTGCCCTGCCCTCGGAAGCACGAAGAGAGAGTGCTATTGAGGCCCTGGCCTGGGCGCACTCGTGGCAGCAGGCTCCTTCCTCGGAAGAGGATCGGCCCCTGGTTTAGTCTTGAGAAGTTCAAACATTTAGATGGAAATGTATTTACTTACTTTTTTTTTTCTTTTCAATTTCTTATTTTGAAATACTTGTACATTCACAAGTAGTTGCAAAAAATTATACAGGGAGGTCCCCTGCACCCTTCTTTTTTATTTTTATTTATAAATGTAATGTATGAACATTATAAAATTTCAAACAGTACTAAACCATATAAAATGCAAGCTCCCCCCTATTAATAGGGTGAATGTCCTCCTAATATTTACTCTGTGCATAAATGAATATATGAATGCGGTGGACTGTTTATCAGAAATGGGATTGTGCTGTCCAGCAACCTGCTTTTCTTTACCTGGAATCTAAGTCAGTAAACCTTCCCACGTCAGTAGCTGTAGCTGCCACGCATTCTTGCAAACAGCTACATAAAAGAAAATATTTCAAACACATTTAGAAAATGTGGCAATTTTTATAAACTTACTCAAAAAAGGTTAGTATAATTTTAGAATGAGCACACTTCAAATCTAGACTTATCTTGAAACTTTGAGAAAAAAAAAAAAAAAAGCCATGTTCTATGTAAGGGAAGCTCAGACTCTGCTCCTGGTGTCAGTCAAGCAGCAGGTGGGTCGTAACCCGCACGTCTCCATCTATAATAACCTGTGTTTCCATTCTTTTAACTGCTCAGTCTCCTTGTTTGGGAAGGTAAGCAGTCTGCTTCTTGCTTCAAAAATGGCCTTTTGTCCAGCAAGCTGGACGTGGCTCAGGGCGTTCCTCTGGGAGCCGTTAGGGATGGGCGACATCAGTTAAATCAGGTCAGGAGGGCGGCAGTGGGAAGGGGACCGGAGCCCGGTGCTCCCTAGTGGGTGAGCACCACCCATTCCCGGGATCTTCTCAGACCTATTTCCTTCCAAGGGAGCTGCCCCAGGTCACAGACCCCCTTGGACAGCGTCACCCAGAGGAGACTGGAAGGTACTGCGCTGCAGATTGCACTCACTGTTCTGATGGGCTCAGGCACTGGAGTGGGGCCCTAGGGGATGGAAACCCCTCTCGTCCCCCTTTGGCTCCCTCTCGCCTCCTCTGAGCTCAGATCTGGGGGGCCCTGACTGGAGGGCATTTCGGATGTGACAGCACCGGAGGCTGAGGGGAAATCGCTCATAAGGCCACAGGTCTCTCCCTGAATCCCCAGAGCGGAGGGAAGGCCGGGACCGCTTCCCCCGAAGGAGGGTCAGGAGGATTTAATACCGCTCTGGCCCGTGCCGCCTCACATGCCGCACATTCCCTTCTCGGTTACCCTCCCGCTGACCCTGGTCCCAGTGGAAAGCTCACCAAACTTTCCTGACCCAAGCCAGCCTTTTTCTGCCAGGTCTGGGTAAATGACTGGATAATGTGTCTGACTATTGGAAAAGCTTCACTTCCTACCATTAGCTGGATTTGCCATTCTCCCATGATTTTTCCATTTTGGATTCACCAGACCCCTTCCCCCCAGTGCCTGGAACCCAGGAGTCACTGTGGACTCCTCTCGCCATCTGCCCCCACGCCCAGGGCCTGCTCCTCTGTTCTCCATAATCACTCTCGACCCCCATGGCCACTGACTGAGTTTAGTCATTCATTTGACAAGTATTTGGGTGTTTGTGTGCCAGTCTCCGGACAGGGATGGTGAGAGCAAACGCAGACCTGTCATCCCTGCCCTCCTAGAACATAGGGTTTAGGAAATTAGTCTTCGTCAGCTTTTCCTGCCGTCTCACTGGGCCGCTCCATCCTCTTAGCTTTGCTAACCCAGTTCATTCCCCGTGGAGTCTCCAGCACATTAAACAACAAACAGCCCCACATTGACTGTTAAATCCCGTCTCACCCCGGTGGTAGGAGAAAAGGAGTACTAGGTGACAGATGACAACGAGGTGAGAGAGAAAAGGCTGAATTTTAGCTCCTTCCGCGATCGTCTGTGTAACTTCTGGGACGTCTCAGTTCCCTGACCTTGGAAATGGAGTTGGAGCAGATACAGGATGGAGCTTTACGTGGTCTTAGTTAATTTTCATCATGACCCTATGAAGGGTATTATGTTCAATCTCCTTTAATGGGTAAAGAAACTGAGGCTCCCAAAGTTGAAGTTACTAGTTCTAGATTATACAGCTAGCAAGTGGTGGACCAGAGCCCAGGACTGACTGCGCAAAGGGGAACTGTTTTCCCTACACGCTGCACTATAACCTATTAGTACACTCACGAGCACAGGGCTCACACACTCGGCACAGCATTAGATTAGACGAGAATCGCACATCAGGCCAAAAAGCTAAAAATAACATAAATCATAATAAAATAATTCTCCAAATAGTATCTAAATTTGTAGGCTTCCGTGGGTCAAGCGCTGACTAGTGACCACTCCCATCCATGGATCCCAGTGGGAGTTAGGCCAACCCCACAGCCTGGGGGCTGCACAGAGGTTGGACTAGGAGCCAGCAAGAGCCCTGGGCAGGGTCAGTGCCAGCACAGTGGGCTTGGGGCCCCCTCCAAAGGCTACAGGTGTACCCAAAGGACTCTATTTTGGCTTCTTATTCTCTGCCATTCTCTCGTTTTTTTCTGTCCATATCTCTTTGTCTCTTTGTCTCTTTTTTCTCTGATTATCTCTCTGTTTTTTATGTTTTTTAATCTCTTTTTTAAAATATAGTTTTATTGATTTCAGAGAGAGGAAGGGAGAGGGAGAGAGAGAGAGAAACATCAATGATGAGTCATTGATCTGCTGCCTCCTGCACGCCCCCTACTGGGGATGGAGCCTGAAACCCAGGCATGTGCCCTAACCGGGAATCGAACCCACACCTTCTGGCTCATGGGTCAGTGCTCATCCACTGAGCCACACCGGGCTAATCCGTCTCTTTTTAGGGGAGGGAGTTGTTTCTTCCTTCCCTACTCTCATTCCCCCTTTAAATACTAGTTGTATGATTTGGATCAATAAATTGTGATGGTAACAACCACATACATAGCTGTTACCCACCAGATGCTCTGTTAAGCACTTCACTTATAGTAATTACTGTAAACCTCGTGTCACTTATAAGGTACTTCATTACTACCAATGCCATTTTCCAGATGAGAAAACTGAGGCACAGTGGTTAAGCAACCTGCCTCAGGTCACACAACTGGTAGGTAAAAACACTGATGTGAATCCTGGCCATGTGGCTTCTGATTCAGAGCCCTTGGCCACACCCTTGCTGCTTCTCAAAGAGGGGGCACCCGTGAACAGTCGAAAGCAGTGTGGAGCCCATAGTGGCCTCTCAGTGAACATTGGTGTCCTCTGACTCAGCTCTAGGATGAGCTCTAGTTTACTTGCCAGTGAGAGAAAAATTAGAGCACTCCCGGAGCATAATTAAGCAAGAATTGATCATTGCTTTAGGCCAAAGATCTGGCTTTTTCTAAGCTTTTGTTCTGCTGAAGGAGGTGTAGAAATTGGGGGAGGCACTGGAGGTGCACGGATGAGAACCTGGTGGAGGAGGCTGGGAGTCAGGGAGAGAACGCTGGGCAGAGGTAGATGGAAAAAAGAATGTCAGGGGAAAAACTGAGATTTGGGGTCTTTTAGGGATTTAAGCCAGGTGGGATTAGTAATACTCTAGTAATTTCCCCACAAAGCCTCCTCATTTGTCATTAGTGCTTTGGGAGTTTTTAATTCCTGTTTTGTTTTTGTTTTTTAACACCAGTTAGCACTTAGACCTGTGTCAGGTGAGGTTGGTTCAGCCAATGCATCCAGCCGGACTGGCTTCCACCTGTGAGCCCAGTTTGCCGGTCTCTCCGGTTTATAGACCACAAGCATGCCTTGTTTTATTGTGCTTCGCTTTCCTGCACTTCACAGGTGTTGCGTTTTTTTCAAATTGAAGGCAAGACGCCCCACCAGCAAAGAGATTATGGCTGGCTTTGCTGCAGTAACTGCGGCCTGGAACTGAACCCGCAACCTCGCGGAGGTGCGGCTGGCTGTTCGTTGGCTCACTCAGAAGTTTCACTCTCGTGAAAGGCATCTCCCAGGCATCCGAATGGTGAGTGGCCAGCCCCTGGGCATGCGTCTTGTGAATACCATGCCACTTCTGTGTTTCTCTCTAGCTCTGCCAGGGATCCCCCGTCACCTGTTCTCTGGCATCCCCCAGCCGAGCAAGTGAAGGGCACAGGTTTTTTCATTTCTATCCCTGACTCTTTGTTCCCCACGGTTCACACATTTGTACAGACATGCTGAGGCCTCTCTGACACTGGCTTCACCTGCCATTTGCTTCCCTTATTATCTGTCATCATTTCCCACTTGTGTTGTCAACCACTCAAAGGAGGTGTCCCCACAGTGACAGTGACCACAGACATCTCAGCAGACACACCTGTGTATTAGCCATGCAGCGTGCCGAGAGTATTACAGGATTCTGAGGCAGGCGGCAAGGTGTTGGTGGGTTGAATAGTGTTCTCAAGCCAGCACCCCAAAGTCAGGTTCTGCCCCGAAAGAGCCCTTTGCAGCAGAGAAAGGTAGGCTGGGTGGGGGTTGAGGGACCTTCCACTTAGAGCACCTGAAAGGGGTGGGCTGTGGCAGGGACTGATTGCAGGGGAGAGGCAGGAAACGTGGAAGCCACGCCTGCCCACAAGCTGTTCCACGAGTGCTCTGGAAATGCACGTGAAGCGAGGTCTGGGCAGCCCCAGGAACACCTGCCTGGGTCCATCCCTTCCCCTGGCCCCACCGCAGCATCTGGACTCCCTCTGGCCTGTCACAACTTTGGGCGAATACAGTTGTGAGATGAATGAGACCGGAGACTGTATCGCATTGATCTCTGTAGCCCAGTGTCTACAGTGGGATCCCTGGCACACAGTAGGCGTTCAGCAGTGCTATAGTTACTTGAGAAAATGAAAACAGGAGACTCTGATGACCACTAATGGGCTTATTATCCAATCATTGTTCAAAAGAAAAAAATACAAACAAGGATTGAAGAATGGTGTGTGTGGGGGGAGGAGAGGAGGCGCTGGGCTTATGGGGTACTTCAAAGGCAGAGGCCTGGGTGGGGCACCCCATTCCCTCCCCCCACCCACCCGCCTGAGAATAAACAAACGTGAGGAGGGAGAAGCCAGAATCCCAGCCAGGAGAGGATCAGCAGTTCTGTGAAGAAGCGCAGGTTGCTTTGCTGCCAGCACTGAGTCAGGCCACCTAAGCTCCTGTCCTGGCTGACACGTCTCCCCATTGAATATAAAAATACCCGGACGACGCAGCTCTTCACAGCAGTTGCTTTTGAAGTTTGGAGTTCACAGGCCGAACCAAGTTGCCTTTGCAGCCTCCCGCAAACCGCATGCAGAGAAGAGAAATGCCGGTAATGCAGCAATTTCCCCCTCACTCACCTTGACCAAATCAAATAGGCACTTGTCTTTTTCAGTGGCCTGCAGCAATGCGAATTCTGACCCTAAAAGTTATTCGGAGACTACCGGCAGTGCACACTGAAGAAAAAGTGACATATTACCACAAGAGGGATTGCTTGGTTTTGGGGTGTGCTCTAGAGGCCCCAAAAGGTAATATCGCCACTCCCGGGGATGTCCTTGCCTTTTTTTATTTTAAAAGAAAGGTCAGGAGCCCATCTGCTTGTCCTGCCGGGGTTTCTGATTGCAGTGGCATGACTCTAAGATTCTTCCTGAAGATTTTTACTCTTTAGGAAAGAAAGAATATTCAGAGCAAGCTGCTTTATTAATGTTAGTTCCTGCCTTCTGTGTATGCTGGTTGGCAGAGCTAGTTCAAAGTCCAGGAGGAAGCAAAGCCGATCCGCGCTGAGGAGAAAATGAACCCCCTTCCAAGAGGACAGAAGCACTAAGTGAGGAATTATGTCTAGAGTTGGGTTATGGGCAGGCCTTGCCCTCCCGTTCTCATTTGTAACAGGTCTTGTCTAGATGAAGGAAAGAGCGTTTCTAGGCCACCTTCAGGAGGGAGTGAGCACCAGGCCCGATGGCCCCCGGTGGAGAAGCCGCTCCCAAGGCTGATTTGCCCTTGCAGACTGCAGGGCTCTTCTTGAACAGTGATTTCAAAGAGTTAAACTGCTTCCATATGTCCAGCATGAGAATGGAGTTTGTAGCCTTTGGCAACCTCGGCTGAATCCAGCTGCAGCTGCTACCTGTGTGTTCCACTCTGTGTGTGAGTGTGCGTGAGTGTGTGCGCGCACACACACACCCGCACGCCCGTGTGTGCGGTGACATCTGAACCGTGTTCCGACCGTGTCAATGAAACTGTTATGTCTTTGTTGGGGGAGATATTAATTCTGAGCAATTACAGCTCGCTCTCCCCTCCCTCCCTCCTACCCCCTCTCCCCTCCCTTCATCTGCTCAGCAAGGACCATGGACCATGTCAAACAATATACAACAGAAAAGAATGCAAATAAACTTTAGTCTGCATAGCCCAGCAAAGCAGTTAGCCGCCCACTTGCAAGATACTTAACTCTTGTACACATGATACACAAAGAACGCTAGCTACTTTCACCAATCCCTTTAGACTGAAAAAAAAAAAAAAAAAAGGCAAAAGAACTGATCCTTGTCTTTCTATCTGTGAGGTTGCAGTTCCTCCTGCTAATAAAGGAGCTTTTCCCATGATGCAGTGTGATAAGGATTGGCCTACATGTAGTCCAGAAAGCGACCGCCGATGTCTCCTTGATTAGGTGTCTTATCTTCCATTGAGCTGCATCTGATGAAGATTGCTGACAGCGTAATGGCTGGGAAGACGTCGGACAGCTCCATAAAATGGCAGCTATGTTATGACATGTCAGCCAGGACCTGGTGGATGGTAAGTGTGGCGTGATAACATTTTTTTTTTTTTCCCACCCACCCCCAAAACTTTCCCCCCTCCTTCCTGTTGAGCTCCTCCTTTATTGTTCCATGCACGTGTTATAAAGTTTGCTGCCTGCGGAAAGTTCAAGCTCAAGTTGTGGGAGCCTGGGGTGCCTCCGTACACCAGTGTGCTAGATAGGATTTCCCTGCTATTGTGGCCAGGGACATAGGCCTTTTTTTTTTTTAAAAAAAAAAAAAAAAGGCAGTGTGAGTTTTTGTTCACTTTTTTAAAAAAAAAGGAAAATGCAAATGGAACGGTCTCTGCTCCAAGCTGGCTGGTGTGAAGTGCATGGAGGTGGGGCAGTCAGTGGGGGACTGGAGCCTTCTTGGCTAATTGTTCTCGCATTAGTCTTAAAACAGAGTAATGTACTTCTTTCTCCGGCTGCCCTGAATAATGATTTTGATAGTGTATTGTATCATGTGTGCGGTTCCCTCATCAGTATGCGACTGTCCCCCACGCTTCGCCTTAATTTGGAATCCACCTCCCTTTCAATGAATACTGTAACTGGAGCAACCACTGATTACTATGCCACTCAGCGTAATTAAATTTAGTTAATGAGGATATGCATATTCAGTTCATTATTTTTCTTTGCTCGGGCAAATGTGTGTGGGTTTGTTGTTGCTGTTTTGTGTTGTTGGGTTTTTTTTTTTATCCCCATATTTGTTCAGCTGCAAATTTGGGGAAGAGGGAGAAAAGCATAAAAATTCAGGACATTGATGAATTCTGCGATTCAACTTTTAAAATAGTATTGAGAGGAGAGAAGTCATAACTTTCTTTAATCAGAATGCTGGGATTAGAGGCTATCGTTTTGGGAAAGGAAACCTTTCGCATCAAAAAAGGGCTTCATAAAAAATTTCAATCTACCGATTTCTGGTGTGTCGTGGACAATGGTCTGTTGTGCACAATAGTCATGACATGAATGGGGAAATCTGCGGGCAACCGTTCCAGTATGAATATTAAATTTACTCTTGGGTTAATTCAGATGAACATTTATTTTCTTTCTGCCTTTTTCTTCTTTCTTCTCTTATGCCCCTTTCATTTGTGTCTTGACTCCTTTTGCTTGCTTGCTTTGATAATTATTACGCTTACTGAAAGGGCTGTTTTCTCACAATTAGTACAGTGTGAGACAATGGGCACTTTATTCGGTGGGGAGGGGGATGGCCGGCCCCGTGGTCGGCCCACTCCCAGTGCCCAGACAGAAGGGAGCGCCTTCTGATTAGTCCTGGCTGCTGGCAGGGCTCGCTGTGCAAGAGAGTTTCTTACTGATGCGTTTGAGTTTCCCAAAAGGTGAACGTTACGCTGTTGCTGTAGGATCTTCCCGAGAGCCCAGGGTGCGGGGAGGCGTCACCGCACTCTGCCCTTCTTGTGCACTTTCTCGTTAAAGTGCCATGTGTGAGCTGCAGGACAGCTTTTCTGCCGCTGCTACTTGTTGCTGCTTTGAGTGCTCTGTCTCAGAAGGAAAGGCCAGTTCCTCAAGGAGAGACAGCAGCCTGCCTCCTTTCCTTTCTCTTTCTCTCTCGCAATCATTTTATTCCAGTTGGGATGCTTTTTATGAGGGATACAAACTCTGGAGTGGCAGATGTTCATTTCTGGTTGTCTCTCCCATTGGGCTTGAGCGCTGCGTGTGTATATGGGTGCAGTGAACTCTTCAAACAGCTGACAGATATTTGGAGAAAGATTGCAAAATGTTTACGTAAAATATTTTCTTGATGTGATGGTACCAAGACCTGGAAGTGGTGTTTTAATTGTTACTGCTCTTCTTGACAATTCTTTTAGGCTGTTGCCAGGAGTGAGTTTTAAAATCAGTATTTTTACTGACTGAAACATTTTTCTGTGGGAAAAGGCATAGTTTTACTCTAAAAATTTTTACTTAAAAATTGGGATTTGCATGGGCATAGTGAGATGCTGTAAATATTTCGCTGTTAAATTTCATCATTCCATTTCTGCACAGAGAAATCATAGCTCCCTAAGAGAAGTGTGTTGTGAATGCTATTGTTAAAGATTTGTGTAAGCTGGTTATTTTTAAAAATTACATTCCTTTATTGCCTGAGAGGATGCAGAATATGTACAGGGACAGGTTCAGAGGTAAAATGTGACATACAAATTTTTGCATAAATTATTTTTACATTTAATCTTTATTAGGTTACATGAGTGATGTGTAAGTTTCTTATTAAGGACAATTCCGTTTTAATAAACTTTGTTAATTTGGGGGAAATGTCTGGGAGATTGATATTTAATGTGTCATTGAAAACTTGGAATGACAGATGCTTTGTGGAAAACATAATTAATCAAACTAAATTATTGCTTATCACTAGTAATATATTGGAGGGAAGAAGCGAGTGCATGGCGGCTGCTTTACCAATATCCTCCTGTTTTGGATTTAAGGAATATTTTTAAAAGGTGTTTTAAGGTTCTTACAAACTAGTTTATTGTGATTCTTCTCTCACCATGACGCTGCTGCTTTTATTTTTACAATTACTCTGGGGTTTTTGTGTAAGAAAGGATATCATATCCTTATTTGGCTTAATCAAATGAAATTTTAGTAACCAAATCCTGAATTCCAAGGTTGCAGCGTTAAAGTATCCGGCAATTGCTTCCTGACTTATTGTCTGTTTCACTTAGATTCTCTTATTGTGTGACAATGATCATAAATTCTACTTGACAGGGAAAAAACCCAAACAAGACATAGTTGTCCAATTCTACATCTGTTTTCCTTCCTAGATAGGCATGTTTTAGTAAAACAGAGGGAGGAAAACCATTTTATTGAGACAGCTAAAAATAAACAAGTACAAGAAGAGTAAACTCTTGTGTGTGTATGTGTGTGTATGTTAAATATCATCTACATACATGCAGTTTTTTAAATGATGCATATGTTTTACTACTTTAGATTATTTTGCATGTAACTTCTTTTAGGGAAGAATCATGTGAACTATTTAAGTTACAGTTGGTTGGCTATATTTAGATTTTTGTTGATGTTCTTTCACCTTATTTAAAAGACCACTTGTAAGTATTAAAGATCTATCCGATAAATAGCACTATTGCATTAACGGTTATTGATGATGCTATAGTTTCCTTTTGAACCACTGGAAAATAAAATTAACAAAAACAATTTTGGACCGTCCATTCTATTTTGTACTGCTTTTTCAAGCTTTCCACGAGACTTGCTACAACTTCTTTGTTAGCTACTTGAAACACCAGGGTAACCAGTTTGTACCAGACATCTTTTTTCTCTAAATTTCCTAAGTCTAATCCTTTGATCTCATCAGAACCAGGCCAGAACATGTGTAAATTTACCTTAATCATGAAGGGTAATTATTTAAATGTTAAGCCATAAAATTAATTTGAAAAACAAATTGCCAGCCTATAAGACTTAAAATTCTCATCGTCTTGTAAATATTAATCAAAGCAAATGGGCATATACACTTAAAATTGTACCAGATCTCATATTATCTACGGCACAGAGGTGATTCTTGATTGAGCACCAATCTACTCAATTTTAATGTACTTTTAATTTTTCTTGAAAGAAAATAATTTACTTTTTGAGAAGTTGGTGAGTTAAAATATTGAACAGGTACCTTTACATAATTTTATCATTTGGTTCAAGACGATATTAATAAGGCGACAAATTCATCCCTTTTTTACTGTTTTTAAAAAAGTCAAATACTTATACAAATTTTAATTAAATAATTTGACAACAAATTTCAATATAGGAATGACAACATGGAAGAGATTGTTTTCACGGCAAACATTTCTCTAAAGTTTTTGAGGAGTTGAGGTGAACTTAACTTTACTGTTAGCTATTTTTAACTGAAGATCTTATAATTAATGTATTTCCTTACAAATGCCGGAACTAAAATGTGTTATCTATATTTTACAATACTGTAAGCAAAAGAGTTCCTAACCAGTCTAATATGCTAAAAATACAGATGAGAAAACTCTTGCCTAGACTAAAGAACACGTTTAGACTTTTATGGTAACCAACCAGCCATGCAAAGATATACCTGAAAATAAAAATTCTGTATTTATTTAATTTCAAATATTATTTTCTTTAGAGGTGTAATTGAATGTAGAAATGTAATTGAAACTGACAGGCAACATGCAGATAATAACCACATCAACTAGTTTCCTGACATTATGTCCACACGTTCCATCTACTTCCAGAATTACAAGCTATAAAATTTGTCTCATTCAACAAATATTTATCAAGAACTTAGTATATGCTATGCAGTGTTCTAGGTGCAGGGACAACCAAGGCGCTCTCTCCACTCTGGAGTCAAACCCTGGTCCCAGTGTTGTAGGCGGGGGACACTCAGAGTAACAAAGGCTTCTGAGTGACTTCTTTTTCTCTATCATGTCGGTAAATATTTATAGATTTGTCACACATTGTTTAAGGTAGTTAACGCACCTTTTCATTACTCTTGGTCTCATAGGTAAATGTTAACATTACCATTACTAAAGCCATCTCGTGTACTGTTAACAACATGGATAAAACTAATAATTTATTAAATAGCAGTTCTTGTGTAATAAAACGACAACAGGCGTGATGACGGTGATGTCTGAGTGAAAAAAAATGATTTCAACATTTGTAAATAATGTTAACACTTTTTTTAACATTTCAAATGTTGCCACAGACAGGTTGCACTTTTTAAAATGACACATCTCCAGTACCTATATTCTTGAGTGATGTGTTTTCATTTGTAATACTATTTTAGCATATTTAAATAAAAGTGAACAGTATGGAAGATGTGGTTATGTTAATGTTCTTCCAAGACACTTTGTGGTCTGTGAATGATTTTTATTTCATTTTCCGTGATTTATTTTCATTTACGTGCCTGTGTAAGCAATGCAACACACAAACTTTGGATAAGAAAATATCCTTTGGATTATGTCTTAATAGTGATTAGATGGTTGTTGATTTAATCGGAGAGTGAGGAAACACAAGTGCCTGCCTATCCTCTTTTCCAGTTCTTTTCTGGATGCAAAGGGTCATGTTCTCAAGGAGTGTTATCTCTTCTATCTGTGGGAAAGCTGGTGTTGATTTTCCAGTGTAGAGACTAGTCAACAAAGAGAGAGATCTGAGGCTCGCAACGTCACTGAAACTGCAGCACATTTCTGCAGCAAAACCACTATCCTTAGGCATTTTTTAATTCCCTGAGATTATTTTGTGACATTTTGCATACCGTGATTTGTAATAAATATTCCAAGGGGTTGAGAAAATGAACCTGGATATAGGAAAATATACCAGTAAAAATATACCAGGCTAGTGAAAGAGAACCACACTCCTCTGACGCATTTCAGTGTGTAAAATAGGGTAATGTACCTTCAGGGCAGAAATTCTTTTCAGAAGAGGCTCTGTTAAGGAATATATGCAGCTACACTGTATATTTCACTAACTGTAAGCATTTAAAATTTTATTGCATTTTAAGTGCCTAGCAAAGAGCCAGGAGTCTAAAAAGTACTTGATAAATGTTAGTTATGATAATTATTATTTCAACTTAACACTTAGCATGCTTTGTAATGGGGCAGATGTAGCATATCATGGAATGGACAGCTTTAATAACCATTTTTATTTCTCACTTTCTAACACAAATTTTAACCCAGCACCTCTCTTAAAAATGACTTTATTCATAAAGCAATTATTTTTTAACTTCTTGCTGCTCTATTCATTTTGTGAGGTTATAACATAATGGATATGTTTGTGAGCACAGGCCTGAATCCTGGGAAATGTAGATTTGGTGACCTCTGGCAAATGAATGTGCTCCCCTCGCGGCTGCTAGAGCCAGCTGTAGAGTGCAGATAATCATACTCATTACTTGTCGCTCCAACCTGTCGTGAGGATGAATGAGACGGAGTCGGTGAGGCACCTGGTGAATGCAGTGTAAATACCAAGTCCAGGACACATCCCCAAGGGGCTGGAACAAGCCGTGACTGTTTATACGGGCTCAGGGCTGAGCACTTAGTAGGTGCTCCAAAAATACTCAGGGTGGGTTAGGTGACTCTAACTGTAGCATTTTCTATGGGGCTTTCCTAACCACATTGACTTTATGAATTGATATACTTTTTGTGGAAACTGCATACATTAAACGGGTCCTAAAAATTCATTGTTTTCCATGTTCAATTGTAGCTGATTTTTTAAAAGCAGAGACTCCTGAAGGATTTCCTTGTGCTTAGTGAGAGTCATGGCTAACGTTACACACTAGCTGAATTTTAGACATCAAACACGATGATTTTAAGAGTAAAAGAAATCAATTATCATGAGGGCCTCCTATTTGCCAGGTGTTTGCCAGGTACTTTGGGAGGCAATTTATATCAGTAAAATAGGAATTGCCAGCCCTGCTTTGCAGAGGAGTCTGGGTTCAGGTAAAGCAGCTTGATAAGTGAATTCCACTCATAGAAGGGGAAGGAGACACTGGACTCTGCGAAGTCCAAGGGCTGTCTACTCCTCCCCTGGAACCCAACCATAGACTATGCATTCGATGGCCTGGGCTCTGACCTGCTGTGTGACCAGGGTCAGGTGTTTGCCATGGCCCGCTCTGCACTCGCCTCCCCCAACGGCTTCAAGCCTGACTTCTTCCCAAGGCCCAGCCCTCCCTGTGTGTTCAATGGGCTTACCCTCGAGCTGCATCTGGGAACAGGGCAGCTCTGGGATTGGAGGTGGCTGGATTCTTTGGAAATGTGATTCCATTCATCTTTCCTCGAGACAATTAGACTCGCTATAGCCATAAGCCATCTGGGGGAAATTTTTTGGAAAGCCATTGGCAAGCAGAGCGTTTTCATTTTCAGGTTTTGATGCTATCTGTTTACCTCACGAGGCTCTTATGGGGCTGCAATGAGATAACACATAATAAACGACTTGAAACTGTAAAATGCAAGACGAATCCAAGGTACACATATTATTATCTGGTGGTGTTAAATGTGGGTGGGTGAAGGAAAGCGTCCCAGAGTTTGGCCAGTGTTTGGGAGCGTGAGATAATGGTAAATTTCCACCCGGCACAGAGAAAATGCTGGCTATCTCAAGTGTTATATGATGCCCTTTGCAAATTCTACTGCTAAACTCAGAGGGATTAATCCTTCAAATAACAGTGTGCTACCAGTTCACCAACATCCCATGCAACAGCAGTGATAATAATACCCACATTAAATGGGAAGGCATGAAATAAAATTTCCAAAGTGCCACCTGTATCATCTTGCAGTTCATCTCTGATATTTTATTGATATAAGTTTGAATTTTTACTTGTCCCTAAAAAGAATAAATAATTCGGTGAAGTTATTGTTTTAACTCACGCTTAGCATGTATAGTAATAGGAAAGATTTAGTTTATCACATAATATAATGGATAGCACTTTATGCTGTAAGTAGGATTTTTTTCCTCTTATCTTCAGGGTTTGTAGAGGTAACAATATCATCAGCAACTGTTTGAATTGAAACACCCTAGTGTATTCAATATGTTTTTATATAGTATATGGGCTGTATAAATGTCCCAATACAAATGAACCTCCTTTATTATATGACATTAACTATGTATGAATATAAGATTTGTCTTATGTTATTTAGTTGCTCAGTGTATCCAAAATGATTAGCCTCAAGAGGATGGGGACCAGGTCTTATTTCCCAACTCTAAACAGGATTTTGCACATAAAAGGCCTTTGATGAATAATTGTTAGATTAGATCAAGACTGTTGCTGTCCCTTTTTACTAACGGAGACAGCGATTTCAATGGGCGCTCAAGTCCTCAGTGGATCAATGATAGGCTCCTGCTCTGTGGCCTCGGTTATGAATCACGATGCTGCCGTTTTCAAGATAAAACCTAAATGAGTTGAAGCGTGTAGGAATTATGGTGAAATTAGCAGCAAAATCTGAAAGCTGAGGCTGGGAGTGAGAAGTAGGCCCAGAAGCCAAAGCAGGCAGCAAACTGTATTTCCTTCAGGCAGACGGCTCATGGTCATTACCCAGGGGCAAGGCACCAGACGTGTAAACATCTACATCAGCAACCATCATCTGCTACTTAATTCTACCTTTATCGTAGTGTCTAAGACCTCTCAGGGGTCTGGTAAGTTAGCGCATTTGAAAAAGGCTAATGTATTTTGGGGGAGAAATGACCAAAGCAAAGTGACTTTGAAATAAGTGAGGTTTTTAATTTCTTTTTAAATTTTTTTTTAAAAATTGATCTGAGAGAGAGAGGAAGGGAGGGAGGGAGAGGGGAGATTTGTTGTTCCACTTTCCAATTATTTATGCATTAATTGGTTGATTCTTGTATGTACCCTGACCGGGGATCAGACCTGCAACCTTAGTGTATCAGGACGACTCTCTCACCAACTGAGCTACCGGTCAGGGCTAATTTCTTATTTTTGATGAAATAGATTTCATTTAAGGGGTTATTTTTCCACTCGGAGGTTTCCGTTATTTTCCCATGTGTGTTACCTTCATTGCAATGTCGAGAAAGACTTTGGTTGTGGATTGGCAGTTAACATTCAGTGTCTGGGTGAGGGCTCAGGGGAACGTGCTGAGAATACCCCAAAACCTAAAATGAAAAGGGTAGAACATGGAGAAACGTGGGTCTTTGGGAAAGTGAGAAAGAAGGTATTCCAGCACCCGTTCAGGAGTATCTGCTTCTAAATGATTTTGAGAAGGACACAGAGTGAAAATAATAAAAACCATCTCTTTGAACTAGGTCCTGTTGCAACCAGTATAAGTCGGTGTCAGAATGAAAACCGAGCCCAGGGCTGCTTGGTGCCAGCATGAAGGGTGCTCCGGTGTCATAAACCCTGCAGCCCAGTCTCTAGAGCCTAGAAGGTCACCCACCCCTACTTCTGTGTCCCCTTTGCCTTGGTACTGTCCTAAAATGAATTTGGGGGAGTATTCTCAAGTCCCCTGCCACGTACAGTGTCCCCCTGAAATGTATACACACTTTAACAGCTGGTAGCTTAATTTTGAAAATGAAACGTGTTGTAATAAGCACTGCCTTTATAACACTCAAAGTGTGTGTATACATTTTTGGGGGGGACACCCTATATTAGCGCCCCCTCAGCTAAATACTACCCCTGTCTCTCAGATGTATGCTCACCTCTCGCAGAAATTAGTGATACAGCAACTGCTTTGGTTTGCTTCAGCCCTTGCGTGCTCCTTTTCAGGTATTTTAATATGAAACGAGAGTAGAGAGACACGAGAGGAAAAGATTGTGGGTCACTGCTCTTGCTGCGAAGCCTCCAGTCTGGGCTGTGACAGGAGACCTGGTCTCCCCCCAGCAGAGCCTGGGGCTTGAAGGAGAGCGAGGAGAGGGAGCGGCGACAGTGGCGATCAGCCGTCTTCCTGGGCCTTGCAGGCGTCTTCAGGGCGCTCACCAAGTTGCAAGGTTTAAGGCCGCTGCTGGCAGCTCACCCGGTGGACGCTACGTCGAGGGAAATAAACTCACCTTTCCCAGGCGTGGACACGGGGCAGATACAGGTGGGCGGATATGAGGCTACAAATAACATCGCAAATGTCGAAACATTCCCGGGAGAGGGCAACAAACCTTGATTCCCCGGGATCACAGGCAGTTGGCTGTAACTGCTAGGCCCGAGCAAGCTCGCGTCAGTTTCTGTCACCTTCTCTGTAAACGCCCCTCAGGTTTGCTCTTGGGTGCATTTGGAGAATACGGCAGGTCCTTGAGTAACGTCGTTTTGTTCAACGTTTTTGGTGATAATGTTGGCGAGGAGAAAAGCACTGATTCCTGCCCGGGCCCCTGCCTGTGTGGGGTGGGCACGTTTTCTCCGGGTCTGCGTGGGCTTTCCCCGGGCTCTCTGGCTTCCTCCCACGGACGTGCGTGCGGGCTGAACTGGAGTCTGCCAGTCCCAGCCCGAGTGGGTGCGGGTGCGGGTGTGGGTGTGATGTGTCCTGCGATGGGCATCCTGTGCGGGGTGGGTACCCACCTGCTGCCCGGAGCTGCCCACACAGGCTTTGGCTACCTGCGACCCTGGGCTGGAAAAATTATCTTGTTTTTATTCATCTTTCTTAAATGTGTAGCTCACATTTATTTCCATGTTGAATATTAGAACAGTGTTGGGTCTTTATTGAGGAGTTTGGTGATGAAATATGCCCTAGGAACTGAACTCTCGTTTATCTCAGTTAGCCTGTGATAAAATTGAATTTGTTTTCCTTCATTTCGCTTATATCGCAGTTCCTAAAGACCTCTGGAGGACGTTGGGCAGGGCCTTGCTGTGTGTGCAGTAATGACCAGGACTTTTCAAGGGATAGCAATGCTTTTTTACCCATAAGTAGAAGGAATAACACTAAATTGCCATTTTATTTTTCCAGTAAGATATTAATTAGCTTAGGTGAGTCTATTCATTTTTCTGGCACCAAAGATGTTTATAAACGGTACCCCATATAATGCAAACCACATGTTAATGTAGCATGAATGTTCAATCAATTAGTTTACACGCACAAATGCTGGAATATTGATGACACATGTTAGCTTTTAGTGGGAAAAAAGCCAACAGAGCTAATTGGATGCATTGATCCTTGGGACGTGCGCACAGATGTGAACCTTTGACTTCAGCACAAGTGATCTGGCTGACAAACAGTAGCTTGTAATTATTGTTGCGCCATCATAAATTAATTAACAAATCAATCAATCAGTTCAGACCGGTGGCCCAGCCACGTTTGTTGGTTTGGGATGTTTCTCTCCACTTTATCTCCCTCGCATGTGCTTTTCTTATCAAGTGCCTTGAAAACATTTGCTTGTGCAGATCGGCTTTTCCCTAAGCTCCATTAGGGTCGTCCAAACAATAGCATGGATGTAAGACGTGTTGCTGATGTGTTGATTAATATTCTCTTAACTCTTGGCCATAGGACTATCAATGGGGAAAGCAAATAATTGAGTATTTAAAAGTTTTTGGCCAAAGCCACCACCCCAGGCAAGGAATAGGAAAATAGCATCATCTCAGTCTTTCAGCAAATAGGTAGCATTTAGGGGTTGCTAAGGTAACAGTTCCCAACATTTTTCAAAAACATACTTTTCTTTGGTTATGTTTCCACCTCTATCCTGTATTTTGAAAGATTTCATTAACTGAACAAGTTACATTTAATGAACTGAATGAGTTACTGGATTTTTTAAACACAACCATTTAATAAGCACTCCTACGTGCCAGGTTCTCTGCTAGGGGCTTCGTATATATTATCTTATTTAATTCTTGTACCAATACTAAAAGGTAGATTCAACTCCCATTTTATAGCACAAGAAACTGAGGCTTCAAGAGTTTCAATAGTTTGTCCACATTTACACAGCTAATAACAGGCAGTGCCCTGGTTAAGAGTCAGGTCATCCACACTTCCCACTACACCACGACTAACCAAACCAGCAAAGAACTTCTGAACAGCACATTACCATTACTACATGGAGCTAATGTAATTCTAGCGAAAGCAAAGAAACCTGGCATTTTAGTTAGAAGCCTTATTCTGTTCAAGCATACCATTTCTGAGAGACTTTGTGAAATATTGAAAAATAGTTCTGGATACCTATTATTTATGTATTATTTTTCCACTTTTATTGAGATATATTTGGTAGCATGTACATTTACAGTGTACAATGTGATGATTTGATACACATATATATTACATAATGATTACCACAATAAGGCTATTGAGCCCTCCATCACCGTGTGTGTGTGAGGTGAGAATATTTCAGACCTACTCTCTCAGCAGATTTCAAGTATATAAAACAG
Source organism: Miniopterus schreibersii (assembly GCF_964146895.1). Classification (NCBI taxonomy): domain Eukaryota; kingdom Metazoa; phylum Chordata; class Mammalia; order Chiroptera; family Miniopteridae; genus Miniopterus; species Miniopterus schreibersii. The sequence continues at coordinate 51,663,414 of NC_138111.1, read as the reverse complement.
TGTTGTTAACTGTGGTCACCATGCTGTGCATTGGATCGCCAGAACTTACTTATAACTGGAAGTTCTTGGATACTTTCCTTGAATTTACCTCTGAGAGTTTCCAAAAAGGTGGGAGGTCTCTGAGTCCTTTGTCCTGCTCTGTTCCTCAGAAACACTGTCCACTTTGGGGTCCACAGGATGTCATTGCTTTCCTTTGTTTTGCTTTGCCGTTTGTCCTCCATCCATGGGGCAGTGGAATGGCAGTCACACTGAGACTCGAACTAGATGGAAGCCTCTAGCTGGCCTGGCAGCATTAGCAAGCATTCGACCTCTGGATCCTGCCCACTCTGAACCACTGTCAGAAGCAAAGGAAATGCAGTGGTTTCCCACTTGTTGAGGCCTCCCTTTATAGCCTACCACACACATGTACAGAAACCTGGGAAGGAAATTAAATAATCATACATCTTTACTCCTAGTGCCCGAAATGCACTTTGAACAGTTTTATATTCTAGTTCATCATTTTAAAGGAAGCTGCTGTCTAACTAAATTGATACCTGGGCCCACTAGTAGGTCATGATACATGGTTTGAAAAACACTTAGTGAATGCGAAAGTTCTCTGCTGAGGTTGAATTCAATATCTGCATAGAAGTCCCCGGTGTTGAGGGGGTCCTTTACTATTTGAGCTCTTCCTTCAAAAGGAATTTGGAAGAGGTGATTATTTGGGGGAGTGTGGTCTTGGTCGGTTGCCCCATTGTAGAACTTGCACTGAGGTGCTTCTCCTCTGAGCTACCCTAAGGATGAAGCAGTCAGTCCAGTCAGCCCTTGGACAGAGGGGAAGAGAGCGAAGCAGGTAATGGTTAAGGGGCTGGGCCTGCGTTTATAACGCGTGTTGAATTCTCATCATTGTCAGATAAGTGACACCTATTAGGACAGACCTTTATTTTGTAAATAAGGTGATGGAACGAGATTGAATAATTCGAGGGGAAACATATAGTATGTAGAGCCTTTAGTATTTAATTGCCCACTGGAAACATTAAGAAATGGCCTTTTAGCCTGGCTGGGCGTGGTTCAGCAGTTGAGCATCAACCTGAGATCCAGGGCATCGGGGTTCAATTCCCGGTCAGGGCACATGCCCGGGTTGTGGGCTCGATCAATGACTCTCATCATTGATGTTTCTATCTCCCTCTCCTTTCCTCTCTCTGAAATCATAAAGATTTTTTTTTTTTTAAAAAGGCCTTTTAGTAAAAATCAAATAAGATGGATAGAATAGGTATTTTCCTAGAGTTTCAACCCTCCCCCCTTAAATCTTTAGTAGAAGAAAATCTTGGGTAGTATGTAAAGTTACATCTAATTATATTTTATATCTCCTCATCTGGAATGGAGGAAAGTTAAAAATTATAATGCTTTTAGAATGGTGAGAATATGATGTTTCCATAATCTGTATGTTATAATGTTTATACACTAGAGAACTAAAGGGCAGCCAAAATTAAAATAGAAGAGAGCGTGGGATATAAAAATAGCTCTTGGAGGGTGTTTTAGATTATATTAAGAGTCAGAATCGCATCATGGTTTTAACAATTTGGGTGTTGAAAGCATACAGCCTGGGTTCCTATCACCAATATGCTATTGACAAGCTGGATAAACTTAAATGACTTCTCCGTGCCTCAGTTTCCTCAAATTTTATATATCAAGATAGTAGCAGGATCTGCTTTATAAGGATTAAAGAGTTAATAAATTAAAAAAAAAAGCATTCTGCCCAGTGTATAGCAAGTCCCCATGTTAATATTACCTGTTAATTGCAAATGAAATATAATTGCAATGCTTTACAGTCAATAAGGGCTACAAATAAGGAAAAAAATAAAAAGGTTAAACAGCTCCTCCTTTCTCCTGCCTCCAAAAGACAGAAATGACATGTTATGGGAATGATTCTTAGCAGTCAATCCTTGACTTTAGTGTCATTTGTTTTGACACAGTGGTTTTCTCCTGAATTCTGAGCTGTCCATTGTTGTCTGTGTACTACTATTGTCACTTATTTCATTTTTCCCCTGAACTCAATGACAAATTTCTGGAGAACAGATCAGATCTTAGCCTTCCATTTCCTATCTCAACTTCTCCTCCCACCCCCTGGTACCCTTGTTCCGGGGTCATTCTGTAAGACGTTGAATGAGATTGAGCTTGTCTTAAGTTCCAGTTTTCTAGCCCATCATTAGTGCTTTGCACTCACAATTTATGAATTATATAAATATGTAATAGGAATATATTGAATAATAATAAACGTGTACTTTAAAATAAGTCAGGCCTGCTTTGCACAGAGGTACCCCAAACACATACTCAACTTACAAATGAGTTATGCTCCAAAAGGTCATATAGTCAGTCATTAGAAATTTTGTAACATGTACAGTAGGTCCTCAAAAAACCCAGCAAAGAAGACCACCCACGGTGTACCAGATACAATAATGGCTCCGGGCCCCCCGAAACAGGAGCATGGTACGTTTCCACTCTAGGGGAAGGGCCCTTCCTTCTTCCAACAGCCCCTTTCGCAGCGAGGAGAAGGGCTCCCTTATCTCCAAGGGACTGAGAGTAGACCCTACTGCTCTGGTCCAGGAAGGGGAGTTGAGAATCAGCAATGTGGCCTGAGGTCCCCGGAGAGTGCAGAGAGGGTGGAAGAGGGGCAGGAGATGACCTTGTCTCCTTTTTCTTCATTTCCCTAGTATTGGCAAGGAAGAGAGGGGGTAGTCCTGCAACTTCTCTTCATCTATGACTTGCTTCCCTTATCTCCATCTTTCTCTCTCTTGGATTTCTTCTCATCACTCTCTTAAGCCCAGAAACTGCAGGACAGAGTAGTGGTGGTTGAGGGTTAAGGCTGAAGGTGGGCCTGGGAAAGACACCTTTGTCTTTTCCCTTCTCACTGCAGTCAGTTCCTTTTATCCCACCCGTTCATCCCCGACCCCACCTCTGTACACTAGATAATGATGAGAGCTGGGGAATCTAGACTATAGATTGAATAATGGGTGGTGGTGATCGCTAAGATTTTTACCAGCAACGGGCCTCTCAGTTGGTAGGGAATGATCGTAGAGGTGAGTGCGGGAGGCAGGCAGAGAAGTTCCATTTTCAAGGCAGCTGTGCTGAGCCAGCTAGCGTAAGTCAAGAGCTGTGTGCTCATAAGCATAAACACCTGTCCTTTATTAATTATCTTGCCCCAAAACATAAGGCCATGGGTGAACAGGCACTTAGCCTTTATACAAAACATAAATGTCTTTGTTGATGACCTTGTTGCTAATGTCTTATTTAGATAATCCATCTTTGCAATGTTATATAGACCCCTTTTCCCTCCTATTAACACTACATTTGCAAATGCATAAATCTACTCATTCAGTCAACAACTTTTATAGTTCATTTACCAAAAAATGCTGTATATGAACAAGGTAAACTTCATTGCCTTCCTCATGGGGTTTACATCTAGTGTAGAAAGCAATGTGACAAGTCTTTTGTGGGTGAGTTATTGGCTGTTGTGAAACTATGTGAAAGAGGTACCAAGTTTATCTTGGAGGTGGTATAGTTTTCTCCAGATGCAATTAGGAAGGGAGAAGATTCTTTCTGCAGGGAGATCGGCATGTGCAAAGGCCCAGTGGCAACAGAGAGCATAGAAAAAGGCATCGTGCTGTAAGTGAGGGCACTTAAATTGAGCAGAAAAGTCCACACTAAAGCCCTGCTGTTTTGCTGATTGATGTAAAGGAAAAATGTCCAGGAACAGGGTCATGGGCTATTAAAACATCCCAACCTACACATCACCAATGCCTCCACCACCACCATCACCATGCCACACTCCACATATCCACCGCAGGACAAGGATTTCATTATAGTGAAACTTCACAGACATAGATCAAATAACACAGGACAAGGGTCTAAGCTCAGATGGCTGCTGTTCTGCAAGTTTCTGGTTTACTCAGCCTATTAGACTGCAGCCAGATGTACTGTGTTACCTACATAATCCTTATCAGCAGCATTCCATCTGTGTCACCCAAGTAGCAGGAATCAGGCAGGCACCCTTTTGGCAAATGGCTCGAAGGGTACAGAACGCAGGTCCGCCTTGGAGGCATGTAACCCACAGCCCTCTAAGCCGGGAGAGAAGAAAAACACATTGAGTTTCTGCCCCAGATACTCACTTGAGTTGCTTTCGCATTCCAGAGAGAGGTGGGTGGGGGGAAATTTAGAGGTTAGCTGTGGGGCCTCGGAGTGATGATTACTTTGTAATGGAACAAATTAAATTATGTGAAATTTTAGATGCTTTTCCCCTGCCCTGGTGGCTCCCAATCTATTTAGGGGTAGTCAGGAAAAGGGGACCTTCACAACAGCTGCTTAGCTGCTTGAGCTCAGAGAGGAAAACCATAATTTGTCTGTAATCCCTAATGCCAACAGTTGTTCATTAAGAAACAAAACTAATGTAATCTTGATTATTTGCTCAGATTTCTACTCTATCATGTTTTGTACATCTGGCAGGCTAATGTAATTTTCCTCAGAAACCCAAAGCAATCTGGTGCTCAGACAACACCATGCAGATTTAGGTAAATTCCAGGCTCAGATTAGCATAATACTAACTAATCACGAATATCATTTGCATTCATTAGAGTGTTGGGGAAAAAATTGTTTCTAAATGGCAGAAAATTGAAAGAAAGATTAAGGGCAAGGGCTTGAAAATCCTGTTTGGCTTGATGCAACTATATTACAGACGATTTTTCTCTTACAAGGCCTAATATTTAATGTGCAAGTATTAATTAGAGTATTGGAAAAAGATTGCATCTAATTAGAAGAAAACTAAGAGAGATTAAGGACCAAGTGTATGGACTTGCTTATGCTCTATTCAAGTGTGGGACAGATAATTTCCGTGCAATGCCAGGGAGCTTAAATGTGTAAAAGATAGGTGATTAATTTTTTAGACTGAGCCAAGCCTTTTTTTTAAGATAAGGGAGAAACACCATTTTTTCCCTTCATGCGGTAACGAGTCAGTGTTTTTGTTTTTATGATCAAGGAGGGAAGATAACAGAATTAAACTTCTAAGTCTCAAATGCTCCCCAAAAGCCCACACACGGGGAAAATCTAAAAGTCATGGTAATAGAGCCCAAATAATGTACTGATTAAAAAAATAATAAAAGGATCCCAACTCCCACCTCCTGGTGGTTAGCTATTTTCCTTGCAGTTTCCCAGGCCCAGCCGTTTGGCATAAACAGAATTGTTTACAGGCCGGGTGCTGGGGCCTGTGCCGGACTGGGGTTGCAAGCAATTGTCTGTAAATCCTGTCTCTCCACAGCTCAGCGGCTGTGGGGCTAAATTCAGCACTGCCTTCCTGAGGGCTCAGAGCAGGTGCTGGCCAATGGCTTTGGCTTCTCCTTCTGACAGATGAGCAAGCTGAGCCTGCTCCCCCGGTGGGAAGCCAGCTGAGCAGCCATTAACAGACATGACTTTGAATGTCCAGGCTGGCCAAGCTGCCTGCAGAAGCCTGACTGGCGTTCAGGCTTTGGCCTCAGAACGGAGGAGGGTCTGGGCAGCATGGTGTAGGAGCCTGTTACTCAAACAGTGGGCTGGGGATCCGCGGCCTTGGCCTCATCTGGAAGCTTGTTGGAAATGCAGAATCTCAGGCCCCATCCTAGATTCACTGAGTCAGAATCTGCGTTTGCACATGATCCCCAGGAGAGGCAGACTCATTACAGTTTGAGGAGAGCTGGTGTGTAAGATACCGGGTCTCAAACATTTAGGAGCATAAATCTCATGCTGAGAACTCGTTACAACTCACGTTCCTGTGCCCAAGAGGTCTATGGAAGGCAGGGTTCCTGGCACCACACTGGAGAATCAGCTAGGTAGAGGGATGAGCATGGATTCAAATCCACCTTGCCTGCTGTGTTAGCGGAAAGTCACTTAACAGCCGCCTCAGTTTCCTCATTTTTCACATGGGAAAATAGCTCCTGTTTTAGAGGGTGATTGTGAGACTTGAGTGAGCTCATGTCTGCAGAAGGTTTAGCACACGGTCCTGTCCATTTTAGGCCCTGCCAAGATAGTAGCTCCCTTTCCCCTCCTCTCTGTTTGCAACCCACTTCCTCCACCTGCCTCTGTCCCCAGCTCCTTCCACTGTCCCCCCAAGTGCCCACCTTAGTGGCAGCTGCTCATTGGCTCTTACACCTTTGCTGTGCAGCTCTGCCCTCTGACTAGGTTTCCAGACTTCGAGCTTTTACTAAGCTTTCCCGACTGTATCCACCTCGTAGCCCGTTCTCTGCAAAACTGGAAGATCGAAGCTAATGGCTAAGATTGTGCTCAGTTTCTTAAATATGCCATTGTCTTAGATGTCTTAGGAGAGAATGTCATAGCCCAGTGGTTCTCAGCCACAGCTATACCCTAGAATCATCTGAAGATGGTTTAAAAAATGCCCAAGGCCCTCCTCCACTGAGATTCGGATTCATTGTCTGAGGTGAGACCAAGCATCCCTAAATATTTTAAAGTTCTGCAGGCAGTTAAAAAATGTGCCTTTCGGAAAGGAATCGAGAAGGCCAATAGAAAGGATATTTTAGCTCAGAAAGACCTTTCAGCACATCAGAGCAGACCGCGCTAGCCATGTCTTAATGAAACGGGTGCTAAGTGTTACCCATATCTCACCCAGTTACCTTCCATACGGTTGTTTGGGTTTTTCATGAGAAATGCGCCTTGGAATTAGCTTTAGAGACCAGGAGCCCTTCTTTGTTAAGTCACTTAAAAACCCTGAGGGAAAGTCATTTCTTCTTTCAAAAATAAGCCTAGGAATGTCTATTTAGCACTTAAGTAATTTCACAATGTCTCCCTCCAGTTTTCTGTAAACTACTTTTTGGAAGAGAACCAAGCAGGTGTGCAAACCCAGGAAGGTGGTGGATATTTGTGTGTGTGTGTGTGTGCGTGCGATGTGCAGGCCAGCATGAGCACACGTGTGTGAGTGTGTGCACTTGAAAGATAAGATATGAAATAAGAAATTTCAGTATAGCATCGTAGTGGAGGAATTGCGGAATTGGATAACAGAATAACATGTATCGTATTCCTGCATCCCAGCTAGAGCCCTGCAAACAAACACCACATCAATACAGTGTCTTGCCCGGCCGGGCGTGGCTCAGCGGGTGAGCATCGACCTAGGATCCAGGCGATCGGGGTTCGATTCCCGGTCAGGGCACATGCCCGGGTTGCAGGCTCGATCAGTGACTCTCTCATCATTGATGTTTCTATCTCTCTCTCTCCCTCTCCTTTGCAATCTCTGAAATCAATAAACATATTTAATAAATAAATACAGTGTCGAATGATGTTCAGTACATGCAGTTACTTTCCTCATTCATGTATCTACTATAAAAGCTACACTGTCATCAGTTTTATAGGCAAAATCCTCTAGTTGTAGTACAGTGAAACTAGCAATTAATAAAAAATCATTGAAGACTGAGTAACAGGTACATAGGATTCAAACTACAACTACAGATCCTTTTTAGAAAATAAAAAGGTAGCTTGATACTCATTCAGCACTTACTTATAATTAGTTTGTTTGTATTATCTCATTTAATCCTCTCAAAAATCCTGAAGTAGTTTCATCTTCTTACACTTAAACAAACAGGCACAGAGACGTCAAGTAACTTTCTCAAGGCCACACAAAGAATAAGTAAGGGAGCTGGATCTGAAATGAAATAATCTGTCTGCAGAATTTGCATTTTTCACCAGTGTGCTATATTTAGGATTAGAAACTTATAGAATTTGGCCCAAATTATAGCAAATAAAAACTATGGTGTTTCATTAGTTTCCATGTCTATTTTTACTTAAAATGAAAATAGCAAATTAAGCCTTTACATAAGAAGATGGGGATCAAACAACAAAATAAACCTAAGGAGAGTGGGAACATGAGTTTTGTTTCTTTAAAGAAAAAAATTAATGATTTAGGGAAAAATAATACAAGAAAAAATAAAGAGTTGGTCCCAGTGAGAGAAAAAAAAAGAGAAAACTAACATAAATATGTAAAGATAGGGTTAAATAAGAGAGATATTTAAAATAAAAACAATGTATCTCGGTGTGGGCCTATTTGAAAGTCTAGATGGAGTAGATGTTTTATAAAGAATATATAAGCTATCAAATATTGGCTCAAGAAGTATAAAACCTAAGCAGTCGTGTCATCATAAAACCCCTTTCAAAAGTTAACATAGAATTTCTCTATTCAAAAACAACAGTAGAAAACATCACAACATTTGGCTTCATGGGGGAATTCTTTCAAAGTTTCAAAGAATTTCCATGTTAGGAGCATAAACAAATATGGAAGGCTTTTCAGCTCATTTTACAAAGCTCATTTAACTCTGATTCTAAAACATGACAGAGAAAGGAAAGGAGGTAGGAATGGAAGAAGAGAGAGAAGGAAGGTAGAAGGGAAGAAAAACAGGAGGGGAGATAGGAGAAAATGTGCTCCAGTTTAAATTATAAGTAGTGATGCAAGAAGCTAAGTAAAATATCAATATGTTGAATCCTGTACTATATTAAAAACATAATAAATTGGTGAATAAGAGGTTTTTTCCTGTAGGGATTTGGGGTTAATTTAATGTTAAGACTTCTCTTGTTTAATCGATTACATCAATAGTTAGAATAAAAAAAACCCTTATAATTATCTACATACATGCCAACAAAGATATACATGGAAATATGAGGATACTTTATTAATAGTATTAATATCTGTCACAAAGAAATAGTCAAAAATCATACTTAACAATGACACTGTAGAGCAGAATTTCCTAGAGTGCGTCCTGTAAAAGAGTAGTCCCTGGTGAAACCCAAAATGCTCCTCAAAATTAAGTTTCTATGCCAAATAAATTTGGGAGACATTTCATACTATGACCTCCTCTAGAAATTTCACCAGCCACATATGCATAGGATTTGGAAAAAGTTTCTTACTGAACCATGGAAGCTTTTATTGATTAAGGATTATTGCTCCTCAGAGAACATCTTGGAAAATACAGAGTTAGAAAAGATAATGGGAAGAAACTCCATTCACACTTGTGTCCCACACATATGAAATAATTAGGAATAAGCTAATGTACAGGGTGTATATGAAGATACATACGAATTTTACTGAGAAACCCTTTAAAGACTTGATTATAGAGAGTCTCATTCTTTATTCCTAAAGTTTAATTTTGTAAAAATATCGTGTCTCCCAAATTATTTTATAATTAAGTATATTCAACTCAAGAGCTTTTTTCTAACTTGTAAAAATAATTCTAAAGTTTAAGCCCTGGTGCCCATCAGTAGATGAGTGGATAAAGACTGTGGTACATTTATACAATGGGATACTGCTGAGCCATAAAAACGAAGGAAATCTTACCCTTTGTGACAACATGGATGGACCTGGAGAGCATTATACTAAGTGAAATAAGCCAGTCAAAAAAAAAGACAAGCACCATGTGATTTCACTCATATGTGAAATCTAATGAACAAAATGAACTAACAAGCAAAATAAAGACAGACTCATGTAGATAGAGACCAGGCTGACAGCTGTCGGGAGATGTGTGTTGGGGGGCTAGGTGGGGGTGGTGGCAAAGGGATTGAGCAAAGAAAACCAAAAACTCATGGATACAGACAACAGTGTGCTAAGTACCAGGGCAGAGAGGTGGGGGAGGTGGAGGAGAGTATGGGGGGTAAATAGTGATGGACAGAGACTTGACTTGGGATGGTGAACACACAATACAGTGTACAGATGATGATTTGTGAAATTGGGTACCTGAAACCTGTATAATTTTGTTAACCAGTGTCACCCCAATAAGTTCAGTAAAAGGGGGAAAAAAGTTTATGTGGTAAAAGAAATAGTCAAGAAGATCCAAGAAAAAAAGAGAAAATATTCTCACTTGTTAAAACATATTATAAATTCGTAATAATTAAAACAGTATGTATGTCTCTGGAGTAAAAATCAGACAAATCAGTTAATAGAATAAAAATCTCAGAACCAAAGTACATATAATATTCAGAATGCATTTGAAGCGCTGTAGTATAGTGACTGGGGTGTGGGTTTCAGTAGTCATACTTAGTGAATTCTAAGTTCAACTCTGCCTCTTATTGGCTGTGTTCTTGGGCAAGTCATTTAACTTCTGAACACCTGTTTCCTTGTATATAAAAGTAGGAATAGTATTCCATGGTGTAAATGTCCCACAGCTTTTTTATCCACTCATCTACTGATGGGCAGTTGGGCTGTTTCCAGATCTTGGCTCTTGTAAATTGTGCTTCTGTGAACATAGGTGTGCATAAGTTCTTTCTGATTGGTGTTTCTGGTTTCCTAGGATATATTCCTAGAAGTGGGATCACTGGGTCAAATGGCAGTTCAACTTTAATTTTTTGAGGAAACTTCATACTGTTTTCCATAGTGGCTGCCCCAGTCTGCATTCCCACCAGCAGCGTATTAGGGTTCCCCTTTCTCCACACCCTCGCCAGCACATTTAAACCATGGAATACTATGCAGCTGTAAAAAAAGAAGGATCTCTTACCCTTTGGGACAGCATGGAGGGACCTGGAGAGTATTATGCTAAGCGAAATAAGCCAGTCAGAGAAAGACAAGTACCACATGATCTCACTCATATGTAGAATGTAATAAACAAACTGATGAACAAAATAGATCCAGAGACATAGAAGCATGGAACAGAGGAACCTCAGAGGGAAGGTGGGGGTGGGGGAGTGGGTGGGAGAGATTAATCAGAGAATTTATATGTTTATAAGCATAACCCTTGGACACAGACATTGGTGTGGGGAAGTCCTGGGGGGAGGGGGAGGGAGGGATGCAGGGTGGAGGGGATCAGTGGGGGGGGAAAGGGGGACATAAAAAGAAAAAAAAAAACACACTCTTATTTTCTTACTCTGGGTTCAGAAAAATCAATAAATTTGGTAAAAATAAAAAATAAAAGTAGGAATAACCTACTTCTCCTTATGCAAAGTAGAAACAATCCTAATACTTCATAGAGTTAACATGAAGCGATGAAATAACAATTATAAAATACCTGGAAATTGGTACATAATAAGCACTCAATAAGTGTTTGCTATTATTATATAATTATCATATAATTTTTATTTTGTGGCAAAAGACCCTTTTAGATCAATGAGGAAAGATAAGCTACATAATAGATAGATGGAGATGGGGCAACCAGCAAATTATTTGGAAAAAAATTGTTAGTTGGATCCATATACACTAAAATAAAACATTAATGGTGAAAGAGTAAAAACCAAGAATTAAAGTAAAAATAAAAAATATAAAAAAACTAGAGAAAAAGTGAATATTTGCCTAAATGTATCATAAAGGCAGTCCATAATGGACAGTCAGTGGACTTGATTATATAAAAGATTTATGTTATATATAAATATAAATATATAAACAATACATTTTATGAGATATAAATATATAATTACAAATATTTATAAGTAATTACATAAGTATATTATATACAATTTATATATAAATTAAAAAATGAAGAGTTTGTGTAATAGGATCAAAAGATTTCTATACAAGATAATTTTAAAATACTCAAAAATTATGAAAAAATGTAAAGAAGCAATACAACACACAAAAAGAAATACAAAAGGTCTAGGAATACCTAGAAAAATCTTTCCTAGCATTCAAAGAAATTCACATTTAATCAGTAGGCAACCTTTTCCCCTGTGTAACTGGTAGATGGATGATTCCTGTGTTGAAGGGGAAAGAGGCGCTTTCACACCCGCCGCCGGAGGGTAAACTGTGGGCACAGCGCAGACTCTGGAGAGCCACAGGCGGTGGTCGTCAAGGAGCCTTGACAGCTGGCACAGCTCACTTAGCGCTTCACCGAGGGCGTTATTCCGCATGTGGGCCGCAAATTTAGTTACGAGGAGCTAGAGCAGCGTTGTTAAAGCTGGGATCATCTGAAACACTAATGCGGGGAGATGTCCCTCTACTACCAGTACAGGGGGGGAAAGGCTAGAATCCAGCATTGCAGCCCCACCACTAAGAAGAAACAAAAACACAGAAACAGGCTGAAAAGTTGCGCACCAAACAGTTAACAGTGGCTCTCTCTCAACAGTGGGATAAAGATGACTGGTTTCTTAAAATGTGATTTTTGTTATATAGTGCTTCTCTGAATTCTGCAGTTTTATACAATGAGAAAAAAAATGTCTTTTAGCTGGTAAGAAGACTTGCATTCCCCCCCCCATCCCCTTTTACCCCCTCTATGCCCTCTCTCACCTCCACCCATCTCCCTCCACCTCAGTCACCAACTGACGGATATGCATTTAGAGACTAGTTGGCTCCATGGAATGAAATCCATGCAGTTTCCTCTGCAGTTATGATGCACATTATGTGTAAAAGAGCTATAAATACTACCTGTGTGGTTCTGATATTAATATCCAATTTATTCTCCAAGACTCTGGTTTAAAGTAAACAGAAATTTTGCTATAAACACAAACTCACACTTAGCAGCATCAAAGAAAACTCTCTGGTCTAGCTGGGGTGGATTTCTGGTCTCTCATTAGACACCTCCCTGCCCTTTTCCTGTTTCCTCTGTGGTTTTTGTCCAGCGCACGTCTGTCCGCACTAAGATACTGTATTGCTTTCTTACAGCAACACTTTTATTGCTAATTGCAGATGATTCAAAGTCTTAAGCTCCAACCAATCGCATCTCAGATATAAAATGAATTTTATAAACTGCGTTGTGAAGGAAAGCTGTTGCTTCAAACACCCTCTGAAAACGACCTGCACCTGCTTTTTTTTGCTTTTTTTCCTTTCCACCAGGAAGAGCCGTTTTCAATGTGGGCTGGGCCCTAGGGCTTTCTGTCTTTCGACTTTTCTCTCTATATTTTGCCCTGGTGCTTCAATGGTGGGTGGGTTGTTCCATCATCTCCCAGCCTTTTGACAACAGAATGACTTCCAGATTGGACCCAAGGAAATAAATTGCCAAAGAAGGGGAGTGGGGGGTGCTGTTCATGCATCTACTCCCTACGTAGTACAGGTTGTATTTGGAATTTGCCAAGTAGACGTTTACTGGCCTGTGATAGAGGTGTCAGTGACATTGATAAAAGTCTGCTTCAGGATGTACCAGAGAAAATAGAAGGTGGGAAATATTTTCCATTAAATTTTTGATGAAATGGAGTCCAGTTTAGCAGATGCAAGAAATGGTACAATGGTATGTTCTTCAATGATAAACCATAAGGAACTAATTTTTGCCATATTATCTTGGGTGGGAAAAGTGGGTGGAGGGGGATTGTCATCATTTACCTTCTGCAGAACATGTGTGATTGGCCACTGGCAAAGGGGCCTATGCTTCCAAATTAATTATCACACCACCAGCCGGCGTTCTAAATTATCCAGAAAGCTTCTGATTGACTCCTATAAGAGAAAGAGTCTAGGATATAAGCTGTGCAAGGTCAGTTTTGCTGATTGATAATATCCCCAACACGAAGAACAGTGTCCAGCACAGAGGAAGGCCCTGAGAAATGCTTACTGAATGAATCAGCTCATTTCAAGAAAACTCCTTTGAAACATTTATTTAAAGCAATATCTGGTCTATTTCCCAGGGTCAGCATGACTGTGTTACTTATCCCTTAATTCTCATTGCTCTAAAAAACCGATGTGCCGAATATCTACCCTGAGGAAATATTAAGTCATCAAAGAAAGAGTCATTACATTCAGTATCTTTCACTTTTTAAGGCGGGAAACCAAGCTAGTAAGCTTTAGTTTGTGAACAGGGTTGAAGTAAAGAAGTTTTAACTCTTGGTTAATCAAATATTTAATTAAGCTACATGTCAGTACCCTTTTGGTTCCAAGTGACCCAAAGCAGGCAGAAGGGGGCCTTATTGGTTCGTGGAGTCCAAGAAAATGTGTAAGAGGGACAGTGTAGGAAGGAGAGGCACACAGCTGGGCCATGCTGGACCCAGAGGCCAGACACCTACCTCCTGCCCTGGGGCTCACATGCCAGCTCCTGTGTGTGGCCTTCATTCCCTCCGGCTGCGGAGAGACTTTCTTCCTGGACTTTGTCATGAAACTCTCAATATCCAAGAGAAGCTGGCATTGTTGGTTCTGGATTTTATTTAAGCTGCTGGAAAGGATTCTGATTAGATTAGCCTGGATTAGACCTTCCCCCCTAGACCAATCAACAGTTTCCAAAGGATGAAGTGACACAATACAATGCAATTTCCCAAATGATATTTAGGGACATGAGGGGGTTTCTGGCCGACAACCCCATTCCTGTCCTCTGTGCTCGCCTGCTGCCCCCGCCGTGAGATTGATCACTGCTTTACTACGTAAGAATTACATGCATATGCCAAACTGTTTGGATTCCTGTGCCTAACCTGTGTCACAAAGAGAAGAATATTTGTCACCTGTCCATTTCTTAAGCAAGCAGCTTGCGAGACGGAGGCTGGAGACCCCAGGAATTGCGTGTGGGTGGCAGGCCTCCTTTGGAGCCTGTCTGTTGAGGTGGAGTGCCCTCCCTTGATTTGATGGCTCCTTTGCTCTCTCCTCCGTGCAGTCAGAGTGAGTTTTAGAACTCTAGCCTCTTTTTTCTCTCTCCTCAAAACCTAAGAAACCCATGTGCATTTCCTCCCATCGGCAACTACCCCCCAAACCACCTTCCCAGAAAACACTTCCCTTCTCCCCTCTCAACTAAGCATCCTCACCTACTTCCTCCCACGTTACAGCAAAATTCAATGAAAATATTTGTGTTTTACTTTGAAACTTTCATTAGTTCAGGTAGAGAGTGAAGAGAGAAAACAGGAGATGGTAAGGGTGAGGCTATTTAGAATAAACCTATTCAATGAAAATATTCAAAATGTCAATAAACATGTGCTTCTAGCATCTCTCCATATTTTATTTTGCTTCACAGTTTCTCCGAAAATAATCCCCTCTAATTATGTTTCATATTACATTATCCTTATTAAGCCCCCATTTTTACCAAGTGTGGAATTATTGCCCATCTTCATTCAAGAAAGACTTGGAGACATGACCGTTGAACTCACTCCACAGCCTGTCCCCCTCTCCTCTTTCGCCTGGAGACAAGTTGTTCTCTGAAAGCCTGAACTTTGGCAACTCTTCCCATCCTCCTGAGCATGTGCGTGGCTGGTCGTGCCAGGTTTTCCTTGTGGGCAGCGGGTCCATACATTTCACAGGGTGAATCTTCAATTACAGCCACCCCCCTTCGGGCAATCGCCCCTTCCCTAACCAACACAGAAAATTATCAAAGTAAAAATGCAGGGCTTATGTTCACAGTAACATAAAGTGGGAAGTCAGGTATGTCCAGTTTGTAGGATCTGAAACTCACAAAGTTTAGGGGCCCTTTGTAAAAATGTAATAAAATGTTAATAATAGAATAAAATATTATAAAAACAAAACTAGATATGATTATAAGTAGTTGTTTTGAATAAGAAAAAATATATAAAATTACAAACTTTTTCTTGATATATATCACAAATTTCACAAAAATCCAGAAAAATAACATTTCTTGATTTTGCCTGGGCATGTTTCAATAAGACTTTTTCTTCATGTTTGGCTGAGTATTTTGTATTGCCTCTTTGTATGATAGCAGTTTTCTAATAGTTTTCTATGGAGATAATAGATAACCCAGGATTCTAGACTATAGAGAAGTTTCAGCTTCACAACTTGACTTTCACTAATGGTAAATCTACAGCTTCCTCTGTGGTTTCTTGCTCAGGTAATATTTCTTGGTGGGCATCAGAGGCCCAGCCCTTGAGGAATTTCAACCCTTTGATCCCCAGGCTGGGCCCCCCATGGTGGCTGCTGTAGCTGGTCGATCTCCACTGCATCTGTTCTGCTCCCAAAACCACCCCAGCCACACCCTTCTGCCACCAGGTCCTAGAGGTGGGGTAAAGGGACTTCCAAGAAGAGAGCAGGTTAGCCAATCCTGCTGATTCTTTTGGGGACAAATACAGAGTCCAGATTGTTGAAGAGACCCCACCAGGGACAGGTGGTCATGGATGGGGCCTGGGAGTGGGGTATATGAGGTTTGTCTTGGCCCTTCGCCTGCCCCAACAGCAGCCCCTGGCCCAGGTCTCAGATGGTGACCCTTGTTGAGACGAGGCTTCGTGCTCCTCCTGCAGTTACTGCTTCCACCCTGCATCCTGGAAAAGGCCCAGCAAAGTGAAATGCTGCAGCTCAAGCTTTACTCTGCTTCCCATCTGGGAAAGATATGGACTGTCTACCAGTATTTATGACCAAGGGAAAGTAGGGAGAGGTAACATTTATTAATCACCTGTTGTGTGACAAATACACAGGCAACATCCTACATTCGCTGGGGTTCGAGCAGAAGCGTGTTTGCATCACTCTCTTGCCAACTCACTTTGTTAGATTTCCTGCCCCTAGAGGATATTTGGGGGAGATGCTTTAGCTTCTCAGGTCACTTTCAGGCATCAGTAAACATTCTCATTTCCAGGAACCTTTCCTCAATCCCTTATGGGCAATTCTGAAAGCCCTAAAGCTCTAAAAATAAAAACTTTTTTGAAGTTTGCTACAAAGTCATTTGGTGAACAAACCTGACATAAACCGATGTGAGGGTGTTTATTGTCATTATATTCAACCACCTTGTGTGGATCACAATATATTTGCTCCAGAAATATCACCCTGTTTGATTATGGGTTCCTGCCCTACACCCACCGATAAATGAATTCTGAAATCGATCTGGCCCCAAGGTTTGTAAGGGACCTATATTTGAATTATCAGTGTGTTTCAATGTCAAAATGTCAGTTTCTCATGCAATTCAAAGTTTCTCTCCCTGGGCGGCACGGGACTGGTTCACGAACCCTGTAGAGCAGTGATGCCAAAGAAGGTGGTGAGGTGGCCCTGCTGTTCCTCTTATCCCGCCTGCTTACAGCAGCCCCTGCCTCTTCCAGGGTGGGGAGGAGGGAGGACATAGGCCCCTGGTGCTCTGTGATCTGGGCTTGGTGCCCCCTGAGGCCCTTTCCCCTGTGGTTCTGAGACTGTTGGACGCCTCCTAACGCCCCCTGCAGTGGGCCACGGGGGGCTCGAGGGCACAGAGGATTTGGGGAAAATCCTGTTGAGCTGGTTCAGCATCTCTGCTTAGAATGAGGGAGTCCTTGCTCTCATCTTCTTGTCTTTGGAGCTTCAATAGATACAGACGCACACCCCTTTTAAAACTCTGGCACAGCTGTTCTCTCATTTTTAATGTTCACAGTTAACTGTGGAGTAGGTATAGCCAACTATACAGATGAAAAGACCAAGGCAACAAAGCACCTACTCATGCAGGTGAGTAAGGTGATTTGAAAAGAAAGAAAATGAAAATGCTAAGATTAGGGAGCCAAGGGCACAGGTGACTTAAAAAAACTCTTTATGTCGAGGAAGCTAAAAAGGTGAGTCTGAAGGACTCTGAGCCTTTTCATTTCATGAACAGCCACAAATAAAACCGCTTCTTTGAAAGGCAAGAGAAATATTTGTCTCTAAAGAATACAGTCCTAGGAGCAGAAAGCATACAGTTTCTAAAGAACCACATCTGGACAAGAGGTAAAAAGGACATGATGAACAGAAACTACACGACTATGTTTTCTGGAACTTTCTGTTCCCACTCACCACTCATCTAAAACCAGAAAAAAAATCTGTACGCTTTAAAAAGTCAAAAGTGGGTTTGAGATCCACTGGGATGAGTTGAGAAGCTCCATTGTGCTCAGAGTGGGTCTAAATTTGGAAATAAACTCAGTCCCCCAGCTTCATTATGCAGTTGGCACGATGGGGAGAGGAACTGAAAACTCTCCTTGTCTGAATTTCTCACTTCTTTGGAGAAGCAGACTTAACGGGAGAGCCTGACATTTCAAAGACATAGCTTCACTGGGTTTAGAAGCCGGGGAGTGGGCGGCTTTCAGAAGGCACCTGGAAACACCATGCAGATTAGCTGTGGGAAACGCGTGAGAGTCCCGGACGGCACGGAGCCAAACAAAGGCCAAGGCTCTCCTCCTACCACAGGAGAAAAATGCAGGACGCTAGGGCGGCGAGGAATGTTTCATTCACTCATCCATTCATTCAAGAAATGCTTCTTAAGTTGGGTATTTTTCTGTGTATTTCGTTGGTTGGTTGGTTGGTGGGTTTTTTTTTTGCCGGGGTTGGGCCCTGAGATATAGAAGAAGGAAAAATATTAAAACAAAAAACAAGTGGGTATATAATTACAAATGGAGATCAGTTCTCTAAAGGATAGTATGACTTGTTATAAAAAGGTGTAGTAAGGGGAACCGATCCAGATGTGGGGACCAAAAAGTTTCCCTGAGGAACTGGTTCTTGATGTGAGCTCTGTGAATAATGAGGCTGATGTTGACTGAGCCCCCCGTGTTCTAATTGCTTTTTCTATATAAATTCATGCGAGCCTCACAGCACTGGGAGGTAAACACATGTTCTGGCCTCTTGCTGGAATGTTCTCAACTATTGGTTCACTGAATGCCTTGGAGAAGACAGGGTGGTGGGAGGGAGGCTATGAAGCAAGACTTTCTGAGTTTGAATCCTCACTGCCCCCACTGACTTGCTGTGCGACCTTAGGCAGGTTACTTAACTTCTCCATGCCTCTGTTTTCTCATCTGTTATCCTGGGATCATGATAGTACCTATATGTGCTGCAGGAATTTAAAGCAGACCAGCTTGACTAGTGGAAGAGCTGGAGAGGCAGGCAGGGTGCAGATCTTGCGTCTGGCAATAATTGACTGCCTACTATGTGACTGGCTCTGAGCTGGGAGCTTTCCATGTTATCTCAGTTGAATCACTTCTCTTCAAGGAAATGCTCATTAACCGAATTAGTGGGCGAGTAAAGAGCAATCACGCTCTTTCAAGGCTGATGGGCTACACTGCCTAAGGCTGGGATTCTTCTTCAAAAAGGAGCTGTGCCACCTGAATGGCTCTCTGATTGTTAATTACCCTCTTTCCTCGGCTTGTTCCAATGGCAGAGCCTCCTGGGTTGGAGCAGAAGTAATGCACACAGTTAGTTGGAAGACATGAGCTTTGTACCCAAAAGATTGGGGCTCAGGTGCCATTCCTGCCATGTTTCAGGATGTGTGAGCTTAGGCAAGTCAGTCCCCTCCCATGTGCCTCATTTTCTGCATGTGAAAAATACATTAATCAGAGCTTCCTCTCCAAGTTGCTATAAAGAAAGACCAGATGAGCTAATGTACATGAATTTTTACAATTCACAAAGCACCATATAATGTTACTGACCAGTTGCTTACCCATTGAGAGTTGACTTCTTCCTGCCTCCCTGTGCCAGTAATTATACTGGGCCCAAGCTTACGGCCTCATTCAAGTCAGGGATTCAGAACCGCGGGGGGGGGGGGGGGGGCACAATGGTCTGACAGCTGTCCCAGCTCCCATTTCAGAAGTTCTTTCTCTCCTTGGGCTGGGCCCTCCTCCTTCCACTTCCACCATCCTGATCCCCATTGCCAAGGCTTTCTTCCAGCCATCAGAATTTCTGCCTACACAGGTGTGGTTAATAGGCTTTACTCCTTCTAGGACTATTGTCATGTAGATGGCTCCCTAGAAGAAAATAAATCTCTACTAGTATCAGTGGTGGTTTTGAAATCCTAGTATTAACACTCCAGATCTCTCTTTCTTCTCTCTTCCCTCTTCTCTGCTCTTCCTCACTCTCTCCCTCTCTTTCCATCTCTCTCTCCCTTTCTCTCTGTCACATGCACACATACACACAACGCAGAGAGATACACAGACACACACATGCACACAGTCACACAATTGCCAATGATTTTCACACATGGTATCCAACTGTAAAACTCTGAAGGCAGGAACCCCATCTTACTGGCTGAATTCCCAGTGCTCAGCTCAAAGCCTGTCAGATAATAGGCACCTAATTTTTAATGTTTGCTGAGGAAGGGAATGGATGGATGGATGGATGGATGGATGGATGGATGGATGAATGAAATGATCAGTATGACTATGAGTGTTTCTAGTACTGCTCATGGTTGCAGACAGTTCCTAGACAGGCTACTGTAGCTAGTGTTTTCCAGTATCTCTTCCCCCACTGAGAACCCCTCACACTTTCTCTGATTTGGAACTACTAGACACCCTGATTCCCTCTGAAGTCCATTCCCCACTCCTCTGTGCATCTTTAGTCTTAATCCTAGAGCTATTTCTCATTATTTGAAGTTGTCCTTGGGTGTGCCCTTAAGGTGTTCTGTTCATCTTGTTCTGAAGGGAGATTATCCACTTGTCTTTCAGCTGGGATTTAGTGTTCTGCTGGTCCTGCTCTCCCTGATCGCCCAAGCTGTCCAGTGGGAAGCTGGAGTCACTCAGTGTAGGCAGTTTGGTTCCATTCCAGAGCCTTTCGTTAGTAAGCTTTTCTGATCAGGTTCATACTGGCTCAAACCATATGTGGAGTCCACAGCAGGCCCTTTGTCTGTTTTGCCACCATAATTCAACTGGAGAATGCAGACCTCTGGAAAGACATCCTCGGTTTCTCCTGACTGTCTAGGGAGGCATCTGGAAAGAAAAAGCACAAACTTTGGAGACAGAAAAGACCTGGATTTAACCTCAGCCTTGCCAGTTTGGCGGCAAGAAAATTTTCTGAGTCTTGATTTGTTCACTCATAAAATGAATATAATAGCTCTTTTATTTGTCTAGGACTCTTTTAGTTACAAGTGACATAAACAAACTGGATCCAGAGGGGTGAAATGTGGGAAATCCATAGCAGTCTATCCAGTTTCAGGAAAGATTAGAACCAGGAGCTTAAATAATCTTCCCAAGTCTGGCACTTTCTCTATCTCTCAGTTCTTCTTCTCTCTGTATGTTATTTTGTCCTGAGGATGCCTGTCAGTAGGTGGCAGGAGAAATGTCCATTATTCAACCTATCAAGGAAAAGAGATCCTTGCTGTTCTAGCAGGCAGAGCTCCCAGAAGATTCTGCTTAGTCCAGCCTGGACCGCAGAACCACCTCTGAGTCCAACGGCTTGAGGCTTGGTAACTGGCAGCTCACTGGGCTAAAGGCACATGTGAGGGATGGTGACTCCAGGAAGGGGTGCTGGAGGATGAATTAAGTTCCTTACAGAATTCCTTCAATGAGGTTCTCATGAGGCATATAGAAAGTGAAGTGCCTCGTGCGTTATGAGATGGCACTTATTTGAAAGGTCTCTAAAAGCATGGCAGACACACAGTGGAGTTGAGTAGACTAGTTTTTCTCTCCTGTTGCCCGCCTCCTTTTTAAGACGAGAGATTCTCAGTTATAGATCCCTGAATCTATACCACGAGTGAGTAATTCTCTAGGACACAACCTCCCGGAACCTGATGAATGCCATTTACGCAGAGCCACCAGGTCTGCACTGGCCAAAATAACTTGAACCTTGTGACACTGCTTGTAAGAACCTTCATTTATGCGTGTGTGCCCCTTGGCACCTGTCCCAGGGTCAGCTCATAGGGGCTTCCTCAACATTCAGTTGGTGACACTGATAGAATATAGTATGAAATAATCCCAAACAAAGTAACATTTGGCAAGGTTGCTTCCTAACAAGACAAAACACAGGACTCTAGATACCTAGCATATAACTTAAGGCTCATTTCCCAAAGTATTTTTTCTATAAAATTTGGCATTCATTCAAGTAGTGCAGAGTGGGCAAGATCAACTGGTATACAG
The DNA here is from genome assembly GCF_964146895.1 of Miniopterus schreibersii. NCBI lineage: Eukaryota > Metazoa > Chordata > Mammalia > Chiroptera > Miniopteridae > Miniopterus > Miniopterus schreibersii. Next base: position 51,641,817 of record NC_138111.1, on the reverse strand, counting down.
ATTCTCATAACTTTGGGGTCACCTTTGATTTATAGATTTATTACAAAGTACCTCTGAGTGTGTGGAACATCGTGTAGCTTGGTCCTGGAAAAACTACAATGAACTAGGCCTTGTCGACCTGGAGACCATCTCAATTTGTAGAAAAGGGCTCATTATAGGTGTGTCCCAAGCTAAGCAGAAAACGGAGACCATTTTGTGTGCATAGAAAACAAAGTAAAATACAGTGGTTTATATTTTATTTCCCAATGTGTCTAATAAACTCCCTGCTGACAATTATTGGCTGAAATAAGAGGACAGTCCTTGGGGAGGAATCTGGCTCTGGGAGGGGAAGTTTAAGTGTTTCTAATTAGACTCTTTTTTTTTGCTGGGGAACAGTAAATGCCACAGGGATTGTGTTGATGCCTCACTTATTAGGTAATATGCAGATGACTTGCATGGGCTGTGAAATGCAAGGTGCCAAGTTTTACCCAATGTCACTCCAAGAAGAAATTGAGATGGTGAAAGGAAAGAGATGGGGAGCTCACAGATTCTGAAGATGAAGTTCCAGTGGGTTCATTTAGGCTGAAGTCAACAATAATCATCGAAATTAAGTAACAGCAACAATGGAGAGGGGTCACTAAGTGCTCAGTGCCTGCCAAGCCCTGAACTGAGCACTTCAGATGCATTGTCCTTTTTAAACCTCATGACAGCCGTACCAGGTAACTTTTATTATTCTCATTACACAGATGAAGAGATTGAGGCTTACAGAGTTTAAATTACTTGCCTAATACTCCACAATTAGTAAATATAGCATGTGGAACATAAACACTGTTTGGTCCTAGAGCCTTACCACTATACCATAATAATTTCTGGATTAGAGCAGGCAAGATTTAAGATACTCAGTCTGTGAAAAAAAAAGAAAAGAAAAGAAATACAGGGGAATATACCAATAATAGAATTTTCCATGCTCTTAGTTTATCTTTAAGCACAATTCTGGTCTAAGAATAGGCTTTTCTTGTACACTAGCTTCTGTTACCTTCCCATCTGTGTTTTTAATAAAGATAATTAGGGTCACCTTGGTTCAATCAGGCCTTCTTATTTATAATTATGGTGCACCTGGAAACTTGAAAGAATGCACAGATTCATCATAGTTCCCAGCCCATGCGATGCTTGGGATGGTTTGCCTTGCCCTGAAAAGACAGGCAATGTTTAGTGAAGAATTTGGGAAATTAGGCATTGAACTCATCCCAGCAGTCCAGAAATTAAAATTGGTCTCTAGCCCTTTGTCTCTCGGACACAAAGTTTATTTCTCCTCTCCTCAATCTGCTGCTGCTGTGATGTTGGCAAAAACACGGAGTAGCTCTGCTGATCCTGGAGTCCCTATAGATACCTTTGGGATGCAGGACATTAGTTTGACTTTTCCTTCACCTCGACCTCAGCATGCCTCCTCTGGAACCTCGCAGAACCATGAGCACAGCATCATTTGTCCTGCGATTTGTTCTCCACAAGCTGTGGATATAGTCAACTTGCAATAGTAACTCCCTTGGATCACAACTTTCTTCCCAGCATTTTATTTCACAGGAAGATGGAAGATGAATGTCAACAGGACTGTTGTAAATAGAAGACCAGGTAGCAGATTATTTTGTCTGTATCACAAACAACATTCAAAGGTACTCCATCGATGCAATCTGAAGATTTTTAACATTTCTCCCCATTGGAGATTTAAGGAAAATGTGTTTGGAATCAGTAGAGTAAATGGCTTTCAAAAGTTAAGAGCCATAGGCACGGTTTGAAAAGAGAAAATAAAGCATTGCAGTAAGTACTCCGCGAGGGCTCTAGAGAGTGAGGGCAGTGAGTGGGAAAGGCCCTCAGGGATCACTCCCTGGGCAGGGCAGAGACTGGGCAACCGCCAGTGGTCAGCCTTAGGGCCTCCGAGGTACAAACACACAGGAGAGGCAAGGAAATAACCTGTCCTACAGTAAGGAGAGGACCCAGGTAGTCTTTGGGCCTCTATCGCTTTTGCTAAGGTAAAATCGTTGGGTAGGAAGGAAGTAGAGGTGTTGAATGCCTCTTTCAGAAATAGAAGCAGAAGCAGAAATATTGATAGTTATAATGGAAGGAGTCAGAACCATGGAGCCATATGCTAGGAACCACTATTTTGCCAGTTTTGTAGCCTTCCATGGAAGCAACATGGCTCTTGATGTGAAAAGAGCCTGAACCCCTGACCTGTGAAAGAAGAGCCCCAAGGAAGCCAGTCAAGACTCAGGGGACCTTTGACCACAGCAGCAATGAAATGACCCTTTCATGGTTCCATAATGTTGGTGGAAAATTAAAATGTAATGCTTGTCTTTGACATGTAGCGTGATAAAAGAACCAAAAATGGAAACAAACCTGACAATAGACCCGAGGACATTCAAGGTTTCCTAATAAGGACTCTGAAGATATTGAGTCAAATGTGAAAATGCAGTTTATTATCCTGAATACAAACTCCTTCCATGAGGGAAGGGATTGTTTTTCTTATAATGCTTTGCTTTTTGCTGAATTTAAACATGGAAAAATGTCATTCGCCTAATGAGTGGAGGACTGCAAATGTGAATTCCACTCCAACATCCCACCAGGAACCCTTAAAATAAAAGACAAACCAGAAAACTCCCTCCTCCATGAAAACCCCTCATGTATCCGCCAAACCCTTCAACAGTCTTAAAGAAGAGGTCTTTTTCCACAGGTATGCTCAGCAACGGTGCCTTTAATTGATGTGAAATCTGATCTAGCTTAAAAGAACTGATCCACTTCAAAGGAAAAGCCTGTCCTCTCTGATTCTGCCACTTTAATTAATGAGAAATAAATAATAATTCTTCAGCCTCAGAAGGCCTTCCCCATATTGTGAAACAACCTTTACCTACAAGGGGAAGAGTAAGGAGGGAAGGCGAAGGAAGATAGCCTCACATGGAGATTAAAGAAAGTCTTTCATATTTTAAAATTTGTGCCAAATTAGAAAGCACAGAACTTTAACACATGAAAGCACACCCTGGTCCTGGGAAGGGTCCATTCAGCCATATCTTCACTCAGGATTCAATATTCGCCCAAGAAACATTTACAGACACCTACTTGGGTTGAGTAGGAATACAAAGTGTTCTGTTCTTAGTGTTGAACAGATAAAGGAGTTAGGGCATCTTTGCTCCCAGGGTGTTTATTTCATAAATGAATATAGCTTTGAAATAAATGATTTAAGCATTAAAGTAATGCTCTTATGGGAGAATTTAATAATAAAGTACATTCAGGGATTTTCCTCTTTTAAAACATCTAATGATAGAGTTTCATAGAAAAATGCTTTTTTCTTCCTAAAAATCGGTGAAATCACATTTCAAAAGAAAAAAAAAAGCTTCTGTATCAATTATCAATGTTTATTCCCAGTAATCTAAAAATTAAAACAAAATTTATAGCACTATCCACTCAGATACTGTAGTGTGACAATTTATATTGAAATAATGACATCTCCTGAAACCTGGTGGCAAAATATAAGCCCTAAGAATGGGAGCCAGACCAGATCTCTTAGAGTCTTAACAAATGAGGTCCTGAATGGCACTCACTCCCATCGCTGTGGTCTCATCTGTGTCGTAATGAATGAGAGAGACAGCACTGACTTAGTGTAAGAAGGGCTAGCTGTCCAGCCTGAGCTCTGTCCCTTGAGCAGCAGAATAATCACTGCTCTCCTACCGCCGCTCTAATGGGCTATCGCCTCACTGAAATGTTTACCAAACCCTCGTAGGCGTATTCATCATCCCTTGTCAAACATCAGGAATACGAGGTTGGAAGAGATGAAACAGATTACCCAGCTGATCAGTGCAGAGTCACGATTTAGACTCAGAACTGAACAGGTTCAAAGCATTTCCACAGTGGACACACCCACTTTCACACCAAGGCCCTCAGTCCCTTTACCTGTAAAATGGACCTGGCAAGGCCCCTCTCACAATATTGTTGATAGGAATTAACTGAATGCGGGAGTGAACTTGAAAAGGCCTTGTGAACTATGAAGTGCCACAGCAATGCAGGAGATACGGAGACACTATTCGGGGGATGAACAAGTCACAGAAGACGGATTGAGAAACAAAATCCTCAATAAGTGTACGCCTGCATTATCATGACTTTGATGTTTTGGGTCTCCTTCATGAAAAAATGGATGCAGATTTTGTGGGGCAAATAGGAAGCCCCAGCTCATTGCTATCTTTGAATTTTAAAAAATGGGCCGTTGCGTTAATAATTAAACTTCTGGCCAGTGTCAGGAGGACAGGAAAAACTCAAGATAGGGAACAACTTTCACAAAATAAGCAGGAACTTCTAGATTATTCCACCAGGATTTTTTCCCTTTCACGTGCAGAAAGCTGTGAGTGTCTTGAGAATGCCTCAAGCGATGGACCAGCTATAGATTCCTGAGAGCCTCCTGCCCGAGCTGTTACGTCTTCAGGCCAGGCCTCTGGCTTTCTTCAGCCTTGTCTTCTGTTCGTCCCCCACATTCTCTGCCCAGAAATACCATGTTCTTCCATGCTACCCGACACTATATTTTTGCCCTCGTTTTGATCCATGCTTTTCTTTTCTTTTTTTTCTGCATTAAGAACCTCTTCCTGCAGCTCCAGCCCCATCACCTGAGCTTGCCTCCAGGTCTCCACCAGATAGCTTGGGGAGATGGGCTGCGACAGTTAACAGAAGTTTCCTAGCTCACGGATATCTTTCTCTTTTCAAAGTATTTGATTTCTTCTAGTCATAGGATATGTGTTGATGAAAAATACTTTTGCAATAACAGAAAACTAAAAATACAGAAGAAAGAACCTTCCCATAATTCCTCCATTCAAATACTGCTAACCTTTGGGTCTTGGTCATTCTGGTCATGTTCCTTGGCATAGGTTTTCCCCACCCTCTTGTGTTACGAGAATGAATGGAAATATGTGAAATTTTAAGTGTCTGCCCTTTTGTCCAATCCTTCCTCCCTTCTCCCACAGTCTGCTAAGGAATTCTCCCTTTTCTTGTTCCTCTGCTCCCCCTTCTACATTAACATCTAAGGAGACTCAGTGTTTCCTCATTTTTTTTTGCAGTAGGTGGAAATTTTATGTTTTAATAGTAGATGTGTCCTAAACATTAACTTATAATTTTACACAAATTATGCTGCTGTATTTTGACAGTGCTCTTTATAAATGCCGACTTTTATAAAAACCACACACACACATAGATCCTCAAAATCATGCTTACTTTAAAGTATATTGAGTTTTCAAATGATGCTAGGATCCAGAATTGCATTTGAAGTTGCAGTTTTATTTATATTTTTATTGAATTTATTAGGGTGACATTGGTAAATTTATATAGGTATCGGGTGTATAATTCTATAATACATCATCTGTATATTGTATTGTATGTTCACTACCCAAAGTCAAGTCTCTTTCAGTCACCATTTATCCCCCCTTTACTCTCTTCCTCACCCCATTCTTTCCTCTCGTCATCGCTATAGTGTTTGTGTCTCTAAGGTATTTTTTTCTAGCTTAGTCCCTTTTCCTTTTCCAACCCAGCCCTTGCACCCACTTTAGCAGCTGCTCAGCTTCCCTCATCCATGTGGACCAGGATTGGTGGATCTATCCCTTTCTATGGACATTAGTGTTTTTTCCAATTCTTGACTATTTCATCAATGCTCTGATGGAAAGTCTCGAAAATACATCTTTGAACAATTGTGCAAGAATTTCTGTGGGGTAACCTCGTGGGTGAGCACTACCAGGTGCAGGTGTGCACCTGTGGAACTTTTTTTTAAAAAATATGTCCTTATTGATTTCAGAGGGAGGAAGGGAGAGAGATTGGGAGATAGAGACATCAATGATGAGAGTCATTGATTGGCTGCTTCCTGCATGTCCCCTACTGGGGGTCTAGCCGGCAACCCAGGCATGTGTTCGGCCTGGGAATCAAACCTTGATCTCCTAGGTCATAAGTTGACACACAACTGCTAAGTCATGCTGGCTGGGGAAATATTGCTTTTTTTTTTTTTTAATTTTTATTTTTTCAGAGAGAGTGGGAGAGAAAGAGAAACATCAGTGTGAGAGAGACATATCAAGTGGTTGCCTCCCGCTTGAGCCCCCACCGGGGCCATGCCTACAACCAAGGTATGTGCCCTGGGCTGGAACTGAACCTGGCACCCTTCAGTCTGTGGGCCGACGCTCTAACCACTGAGCCAAACCGGGTAGGGCAGCACCTGTAGACCTTTGACGAGTCCTGCACCCTGTCCTCTCAGAGGAGAGGCCACTCCCCCTTCTCTTCAGGGATCTGCTGGGGTCTCTGCTGCCTCACCTTGTCCCCAGGGCTGGTTACCCCCAGACCAGAAGCCTGCCACTCTGATGGTGACAGTGCTCTCCCTCCAGCGTTGACAGTACATGTGTCCCCATCAGGGAGGTCAGGCATCTCTGACATGTAGAAGCGTGTGCACTGCCTCCCATTGGAAGTGCATGTGTTTGCCCTCTGTCCCTTTAGAAAACTGACTTTCCAGAGTTTTCTGCATCACAGGGATGTGAAACCTTTCCCTGGTCTTGGGTTATAAGGAATGCTTTCCGGTCTGTGGTTTGTCTTCCAGATTTCTGCATGTTTCTTGTTTTCGTTTGGGGCACAGGAAGAGCCAGCTGTTGCCAGATTGACTCCTGGCCCTGGGGTCACCCTTAGCACATTGGTCTCCACCCTGAGATTATGCTCACACTTACTAAAAGGGCTTCTTTTCTTATATCTGATCTCTAATCTATCTGGGATTTCCCTTTCAAATAACAAAAATGCTATTTCAGATAAAAACAAACAAAAATATGTGAGCAGACACAAAATGGCACCTATTGTACGATCCCATGTATAGGAAACGTCCGGGACAGGAAAAAGAGCAGAGACAGAAAGCAGATCAGAGGTTGCCAGGGATGGGAGATGTGGGGAGTGAGTACTGGTGGTGCAGGGTTTTCTTTTGGGTGATAAAACATCCTGCAACTAGATATTGGTATTGTTTGCATAGATTCGTGAATGTTTTTCATGCTTAGGAATGGCATAATTTAAAATATAAACAATATTTTTTATCTATTACTTAAAATGAATTATACCATGGAAAAATGAAGGCTAAGAATAGAAAAAAGAAAATAGGAAAAAAAAACCACCAAATTTCCCAAATAATAAAAATTTTTAAAAATCCAAAAAACTGAATCACGCCATGGAGAAAAGAAATACACAACAATGAAAGAAAAGAAAAATAAAAGGTCAATGAATGTGGGTAAAACAAGTTTCTCTGGTGGGACAGGGCAAGCACATTCAACAAGCAGATCTAGAGCTGGCCCTGATGCATCTTCCAGGGGCAGCTCCTCCTCTGTGGCAGGAACCAGGGCAGGTTCGCAGGAGGGCTCTTCAGGCAGAGCTGGTGGGGCCTCAGTTACATCAGCAGATGCTGCCCAGGCTGGTCCTGGAGGGGCTGCTGGCGGTGGCATGACCCCTGGAAGTGGACACCAATCTGCGTCTGCCCCTGCATCGGACTCCTCACAATGGACGTCAGGTGTCACAGCAGGAGCCGGCTCTGCCTCCTGGGCTGGTGCTGGAGTTGTGAGAGGAGAAAAGATCACCCACATGCCTGTATGTCCAGTGACAGAACACAGCCATACCCAGGGCCCAACACAGAATGTCCTCCCTGTGGCAGTCCAGCAGATGGGTTGTCTGAGGTTGGTCTTTGTCCCTGGCCAGCCTCTGGCAGGGCTTCCTGGGTGTCTGGCACCGACCTCTCCCCATAAGCTCACATGCACCTCCTCCCCCTATCCCACCTCCACCCCTGGGCTCTGCCTCCTCGGGCTCTAGGTCATCTGGCCCAGTTTGTTCAGCATGGGCACAGTGCTCCAGGTTGGAGTTGGAAATTGTGAGCTGCCTGTGGATCCTGGGCAGCTTTGGGGAGGGATCCTTTTCTGGCCATCTAGGGGCCCTGGTTCCTCAGACCCCCAAGTGGCCACACCTCCATGTCCTGGATGAGCTCCACAATGACAGTGACTGGCAGTAGGTCAGGAGGCCTCAAGCTCTGCCTGGCCTTGGCTGCTGCTGCTTCTGCTCACTGGACCTCTGCTCCTGGATCAGGCCCAGGCCTGTGTCTTCACAGACCTCCACCCAGAGAAAATGAGATTCACAGCTCAGGACTAACCTCAGACAGAGGGTGCTGTCCACACTCCATGTCCACCCAGCCAGCCTTGACCTGGGTTGGGAACATGGCAGGCCCACCAGGTGTCTGACCCACCTCTGAGCCTGTTCCTGCTCCTGGCAGGCCCTCCCCACATGAACCCCCTTTGTACACACACACACGCACACACACAGGGAGGGGACATGGGGCTGGTGAGGTGGGATCAGAGTGGTGGCCTGGCTTGAACAAAACTTCCCTGGGCCTCCCTGGGTTACCTCTGGGTCCACCTGTGAAAAGGGCCACAGACATCTGCGCCGAGTTCAGACCCAGTGGTGACCACGGTAGAACATACTCTCACTGCTGCTGTGTTTGAGGCCTTGGCCTCAGACACTGACAGGCAACATGAAAACATGTCCTCTCCAGTGTCTCTATCCAAGTGAGCTGGGTCGGGGCTGTTCTAGAATGTGGCTGCCTGGTTACCAGGGTTCCAAGTTCTCTTGGGCTCCATTGTCAGGAAGTGAGGTCACTGCTATTGCCTGGCTCAGGGTAGGGGACCCAGTTAATAATCTTTTTTTTTTAATTGAATTTATCGGGGTGACATTGGTTTGAAAAACCATACAGGTTTCAAGTGTACAACTCAATAAAACACCATCTGCACACTGCCTGGTGCGCCCATTGCCCCAAGCAAAGTCTTTCTGTTCCCATTTTCCACCCCTTTGCCCAGTTCCACCTACTCCCACCCCCTTTCCCCCTGGCTATCACTGCATTGCTGTCTATGTCTATGTGTTGCGTTTGTTTTTTGGCTGATCCCTTCACCTTCTTTCATCCACTTCCCCCACCGCCCTCCTCTCTGACAGCTGTCAATCTGTACCCTGTATCCAGGCCTTTGTTTCTCAATTGCTCATCATTTTATTTTGTTCATATGATTCTACATATAAGTGAGATCATATGGTAATTTTCTTTCTCTACCTGGATTATTTCACTTAGCATAATAATCTCCAGTTCCATCCATGCTGTCACAAAAGGTAAGAGCTCCTTTATTTTTATGGCTGAGTAGTATTCCATTGATTACGTGTCCCACAGCTTTTTTATCTACTCATCTCCTGATGGGCACTTGGGCTCTTGCCAGATCTTAGCTATTGTAAATAACGCTGCTACATAGGGGTGCATATTTTCTTTCTGATTGGTGTTTCAGGATTCTTAGGATATATTCCCCAAAGTGGGATTGCTGGGTCAAATGGCAGCTCCATTTTTAATTTTTTGAGGAAACTCCATACTGTTTTCCACAGTGGCTGTACCAGTCTGCATTCCCACCAGCAGTGTACTGGGGTTCTCTTTTCTCCACATCATGGCCAGCACTTGTTGAAGTTTTAATGTGCATCTCTCTGATAATTAGTGATGTTGGACATCTTTTCATGTGTTTTGACCATCTGTATGTCCTCTTTGGAGAAGTGTCTGTTCAGGTCCTTTGCCCATTTTTTAATTGGATTGTTTGTTTTTTTGGTGTTGAGTTGTATAAGCTCTTTATAAATTTTGGTTATTAACCCCTTATCAGATATATCATTGGTGAATATGTTCTCCCATTCAGTGGGTTGTCTTTTCTTTTTGTCGATGGTTTGCTTTGCTGTGCAAAAACTTTTTAGTTTGGTGTGGTGTCATTTCTTTATTATTTTTTCTGTTTCCCTTGCCCAAGGCAATATATCAGAAAAAATATTACTACAAGAAATGCCCGAGATTTGATTGCCTATGCTTTCTTCTAAGATTTTCATTGTTTCGAGTCTAACATTTATGTCTTTTATCCATTTTAGATTTATTCTTGTGTATGGTGTGAGTTGGTGGTCTAGTTTCATTTTTTTCCATGTAACTAATTTTCCCAACACTATTTATAGAAGAGACTCTCTTTACCTCATTGTATGCTCTTGCCTCCTTTGTCAAATATTAATTGACCATAAAGACCTGGGTTTATTTTGGGGACCTCAATTCTGTTCTATTGATCTATATATCTATTTTTATGCCAGTACCATGCTGTTTTTATTAATATGGCCTTGTAGTAAGTATTGTTTGATACTAGGTTGCCTGATTCCTCCAACTTTGTTCTTCTTTCTCAAGATTGCTGTGGCTATTTGGGGTGTGTTTTTGTTGTGTCATATAAATTTTTGGAGTATTTTAGATCTGTGAAATATGTAATTGGTATTTTAATGAGAATTGCATTGAATTTATAGATTGCTTTGGATAGTACAGATATTTTAATGATGTTTTTCATTCCAATCCATGAACATGGTATATGCTTCCAGTTCTTTGATTTATTGATTTTTTTTTGAGAGAGAAGGAAGGAGAGAGAGAGAAGGAGGGAGAGAAACATCGATTGAGTTTTTGTTCCACTTATTTATGCAGTCATTGGTTATTTTATTTGGGCTGAGTGGACACTGAACTCGAAACCTTGGTATATCAGGACCATGCTCTAACCATTTGAGCTACTAGGCCAACACTATGCTTTCACTTATTTGTGTCTTCCTCAATTTCTTTCTTCAATGCCCTATAATTTTCCACGTACAAGTTTTATAATTTGTATCTCTTTATATCACCCCACTTGGACTGCTATACTGCACTGTCAAATAATCTCCAAATCTTAGTGGCTTATAGCAACATTAATTTTCATTCATATTACATGTTAATTGAGGACCACCTCTGACTCAGCTCTATATACTCTTCATTGCTGAGCTCAGGCTGAAAGACCAGTCCTAAATGCTCCTATGACTGCAGAAAGAAAAGAAAGATGGTAGAACCACTACTTGAGGGCTCTTAAAGCTTCTGTTTCTAAGTGGCATTTGTCACTTCTCACTTTTCCGTGCTAAAGTGGCATGGCCCAGCCTGACATCAACAAATATGGAGATGTAATACTCCCACAGAGTGGGGAAGCCATGCATTTGCAAATAGTAATCTACCACGTGATAGTAAATTGAATCCTTCAGGAAGCAGGTTCTTTGAAGGAGTTATGCTTGCAGGAATTTTATTGGAGGTGCTCTTGAAATAGCACCTGTGAGAGAGTAAGGGAAACAAGATGGAGCAGAGGGAAAAGATGAACTATGATGCAGTCTCCACAGAAGCTTCATCTGATCCCCAGGGGCACTCTGAAACCAAAATGGCCCTTCAGAATTGTCCCACTTTGAGGCAGGGAGGTTGGATGTTTGTATGGCAGCTCAGACCAGTCATTGGAAGAGACTGTCTCTAGGAATGGGGGCATGACCTAGGGCAGAGCAGTCCCTGTAGCCAAGGGCAACATTGCTGGAAGCAGGAAGAATGATTGTCTCTGGCCAGGAGGGGGCAATCTAGGTGGTACACATAGTGTCTGTACATATGTTCTTTATCATTCTTTATAAAACACATATAAAGACTGCAAATGCTTTTAATTATCATTATTATTATTAGTCGTCGTAGTATTGTTTTGCTTCTGAATAGGGTTCCACTGATGCAACAACTGTCAGAGGCTACTATGGGCATCATCAGTTTATAAAAATGCGATCACAGGGCACATGTAAGTAGGCATCCTGCTTTCCTTTTGTGTTGTTTTAAAAATCTTATAAACATCATTTATCCTGTGGTTGTAGGAGGCAGAAAATAAGCAAATAAAAAAGCTGAATCTATTTCTCAATCCAATCTTAGAGTGCTTGCATCTTGGAAAGTTTGCAGGATCTAATGATTAGCTTGGATAGCCATGGTACTGGCTGCTGAGTGAGCCGTGGGAGGTGTGTGGGGTGTAGAAGGAAGGAAGAAAGAATCCTGCTTTCCTTTTCAATTACATATCTGATGGGTCCCCAGAAGGAACTTAAATTCTTTGATTTTTCTGGTTTTCTGGTAGGAATCACCCAGTTGTCATCCCTCTGAGGGTTTGCTGAGGGGGAGGGGAGAAAGAGAGTATGTCTGGACTTTAGGCATTGAGGCTGCTTAAGTCAGCAGTGTCCTAACTGCCTGTCTTCTGTAATCGGAGTGTGTTAGCAGTTTATTTCCTGGAAGATCTTAACTTTTAACAGGCTATTTCTTTTCATTAGATCTGAAAAGTGTTTCTCTCTGCCAGATATTTACTTTCTCTAAATATTCTAACTGAAAAAGGGGTAACTATAATGTAAACTGATCATTTTGAGTTTTCTGCCCTTTTACCAATTTTGGCTGGAACTCAGCAAGGCAAATGTTACCCTAACAATTTTTTTTTTTTTAATTCCTGCTCTACGTAAAGGGAAGAAAGGCAATGAAAAGGCAGTTTTTGTGTGTGTTCAAAGCTTGTCTGAATCCAGGGCAGATTTTCAATATAATAATTACCCCAAATTGGAAGACCTCTTTCAGCCTCATAAAACCGGTTTGTCTTACTCAGACAAAACCTTCTGCAGTATCTAATCCTGTGAAACATCACTGGTTAGGGAAGGGAAAAAGACAGAAAAAAATGCATTTGGATAGACACAAATGAAAATAAAGCTGCTCTTATGTTTTAGTTTATAGGTAGAGCAGCCAGCTTTGCAGCATCGATACCTGCCACCATCCCCTGTGTAGATCAACTTCAGAAATTAATTTCAGTGCTTTTATGATTGCAAAAATGACAGCTGTTCCATGCAGAAAACATAAAATATAGAAAAGGGTAAAGAAATAAACACAAATTGGATATTATCCCACCACTCAGACATACCCCGCCCCGTAGGGAATGCCACAGTTAATATTTTTTGGTCCCCCCACACAGTTAGTGTTAGCACGTGTGTACTTACACGCACACATGCTGTGTACCTGCTGCAGCTCCAAATGCAGACCGTCTCACCTGGGGAACCTGCTGCGCAACCCGGCCTCCGCTCTGGGGCCAGCAAGGCAGCTGGGAGCCAGAGGAGCCAGAGGAGCCGCATCTCGGCCGACCCCTTGGTTAGAACTGCTCTCCGCCCGTTTGTCCGCCAGCTTCTTTTTCTCTTTGCTTAATCCTGGGCACTTTCCCTCCTTACTTTGCCTCTGACCCAGGCCACCACTGTCCCCTTCGGAACAGTCTCATTCCTGGCCCGGCCTCCACGGCAGTGAACCCTCCCGGGCACTCTCCTGCCCCCGGGCCACTCGCTGTCTGTGGCAGGGGCTCGGGCTCGTCCCCCCTGCTCCTTCAGTGTTGCTGCCCCTGAGGGTCCTGTCCTCAGACCCCCTCCCTCCCCTCTCCCCACACGTGCCGTAGGGCTTTGGCTTCTCCCAAGGAGCTGCATCCTGTTGCTCCAGGTCGTCTCCGTTGGCTCTTCCCTGTTTCTGGACCGCATCGCCTTTTGCTCCGTGCTTGTCCCATGCTTTACCTCGATTACTCCTGTTCATCTCTAAGATTGCGGTGTAGCCCTGCCGGAGTGGCTCAGTTGGCTGGAGTGTCATCCAGCAGCACACGGAAAGGCCGCGGGCTCGATCCCCAGGCCACACACATACGGGAATCAGCTAATCTATGCGTCTCTCTCCTATCGATGTTTCTCTCTCTCTCCCCCCCACTCCTTCCACCCCCTCTCTCTAAAAATCAATGAACATTTTTGCCCTCAGGTAAGGATTAAAAAAAAAAAAAAGATTTCAGGTTAGACATGACTTCATTTGGAAAGGCTTTGCCGACACCCCGAGTAGGTGCGCTGCTGCTTTTTCTGTTTTATTTTAGATGCGCTTCTTATGTGAGCGCCCAGCACTGTCCTTCCCCTTCCTCTAGCACTTAGGACACTGTTTTATAAATGCCGCTTTCTTTGGCTGTCCATCCCGTCAGACTGTAAGGCTAAAGCGCACTTGTTGGCCCCGGTGTCTGAATTTAGTAGCCCCACATTTATCGGAGGCAGGGGTGCCAGCGCAGCTGTGCACACCGTTCTCGGGAGCGCTGCGCAGTTTAGTCGGTGAAGATGGGCACACACCACGCCAGCTCCCTTCCTTCGTCATGTCTTAGTCCGTTCAGGCTGCTGTAGCAACGCACCAGAGGAGGTGTTTTAAACAGCAGAAATGTACTTCTCACAGTTCTGGAGGCTGGACATCTGAGATCAAGGTCGGTTCTTTTTTTTTTTTTTTTTTTAAATATGTCTTTATTGATTTCAGAGAGAGGAGGAAAGGAGAGGGAGAGAGAGAGAGAAACATCAATGATGAGAGAGTCATTGATCGGCTGCCTCCTGCATGCCCCCGACTGGGGATCGAGCCTGCAACCCAGGCATGTGCCCTGACCAGTAATCAAACCCAGATCACCTGGATCCTAGGTCGACGCTCAACCCCTGAGCCATGCCTGGCCGGGCAAGGTCGGTCCTTGATGAGGGGTCTCTTCCTGGTTATGTCCTCACATGGCCTAACTTAGTGCATGGGGTGGGGTGGGGTGGGGTGGGGTGGGGGGGTATCATTCCTGTGTCTCTTCCACTGTTTATAAGGTCATTAATCTCATCATGAGAACCTAACCATCGTGACCTACTCTAACCCTAATTACTTTCCAAAGACTCCCCCCCCCCCCCAAATAGCATCAGATTGGGGATTAGGGCTTTGACATGTAAACTTTAGTGGGACACAAATATTTAGTCCACAGCAATAGGGATAGACACATGATTTTTAAAAATTGAATCTCCCTTGAGGATAGAATAAGATAAATTTGCTTTTATCTGAAACCTGAGGGCTTAGATCAAAGTACTACATAGTGAGGGACTTTCCACCCAAGACCCAGCTTTGGAAGGAGCATGTAATAATCCCTTCCCTGAAGGTCTTTGACTATTGGACATGTCTTTGTGAGGCCTCCAAACAGATACAGGCTAGAGAGCATTGACTTAGTCTGTCTTGTTAACTATTCATCCCTCTACTTTGAATGGAACCTGGCAAATTGCAGATGGTTAGTGATCTGTTAAATTAGTGAATGAAGTTCAGGGCATTATTGATCTGAGGCTGAAGGTGGGAGGTAATGGGAAGTAAGACTAGATGGCCATTGAAGAGGTAGGTAGATGTAATTTACAGTTATTGGAATCCACAAAGACCTATGTTCGCACTTTTGGGTTTATTTGTTTATTTGATAAATTTATAAATTCTTAACTTTGTTTCTCCCTAAAGGTGTTGAGGTTGCATTTTGCAGCAGAATAATAAATAGATGAGAAAAGTGGAGTAAAGTTAGTACACTAGGTTGCGTCCTATAGGGACCTGCGTCATTTGTCTCTGCACTTGCCAGAAACCAAAACAAAGAGTTAAACCAAGTCAATAATAAGATTAATAAGATTTTCTGTTTCCATAAGATAAAAATAAACCCGCTGCCATGGAGTTAGAGAGTAAACTGCATCACACAGGGCAGGGATTTTTGTCTCTTGCGCCCTATTGTATTTTCAGTACCCAGAACAGTGCCCAACAAAAACTGAGCCAGATACAATCTGTGAATGAATTAAAAAGTATTTTTCCTAGTCTTAGTCACCAAAGGATCTTCACAAAAGGGGAAACCATGTAATGAAGTACATAGCATCTTCAAGACATCCTTATGATAAATAAATATTTAACTCCCTAGAGCTGTTTCCTTTTTATACCTCAGTGTAAACTGATGGCATGAGTTCAAAAAAATCAATTCAATAATATCAACTCTATAAGGTCTATTGCAGCTTTTTGAAGATCTGTCGTGCACAAAGGGTAAAATGTAGGCTATTTTCAGGCAATGTCCCACGAAGGTTATTTCTCATAATATTTGATCAGAAATGGGCAGCCGAGTGTCCAAAGTAATATTTGTCAGCAGGAAATGGAAGCGCATGTACTCTCTCCTGCTGGTGAAGGACAGCCATGTGCTTTGCCCATCAGCGGCCTGCGAGAAAGGCAGTGCTGCTCCTAGGTGCTTATTGCTAACAGGACTGCGTCATTCCCCTGTACCAGGCGCTAGGCCAAGAGTTTCCTTTCTTCCTCCCAACAAACTTAAGAGGTTGTACTATCATGAAACCCCATTTTACAGGTGGCAAACCAAGGCCCAGAGAGGTTAATGATAAAAATTACAGAACTAGCAGCGGTGTCAGAGGCAAGATCTGACCCAGGATGTCTGACCTCTTAACCAGTATTGATGCCGATGGGCAATTGAGGCAGCTCCCAGTGTATGTCAGAATAGAGAGTCTTCTTTCTCTCCCCGCCGCCATCAACACACTTGGCCAGTTCTCTCTGTAAGCAGAGGGAGGACTCTCCTCAGAACCCTGTTCAGGACCTTAATGTGCCCTAGGTACCATGAGGGAATGAAATGAGTGATGCGATAACAATGAAATATCATAATAGTATCTTAATCTCCCAAACATCTTTTGTGGTTAAGGTTTTAGGTAATATTACAGTCACAAAAAGAAACGGAATCGTATTTTAGAAATGTACAATTCTGCTTCTTTCCAAGCAGCCTAAGCAGGCGTTTCTGATTCAGTCCATAGCCCAGTTCCAAAAGGGCCATTTCCCTGTGTCTCTTCCTTGAGTAAATAATGCACAAGACAATCATTGTCTGAGTGCAGGATCATAATGCGCTTTCTTTTTATTTGAATTTTCATTTATTGATTTTGTTTCCCTTCCACATGAATAATGCATCCTTTCAGAAGGCTTCCAAATTCACATTATTTGGCACACTAAATAAAAAGTCCTTTCTTTTGCGCAGTAACAAATACAAATTATGTAGTCAATGTGTTTTTAAATTGTTTAAATATGTATTTACATGCTCAGCCAGAGCATTATTAGAGTTGTTTGTATAGCAAGTAGAGTTTTAAAGTGTCCAAATATCTGTTCATCATAATAAAATAACTTTAAATGAGTCTGTTGTTGTTCATCTGGGGGAAATGGCATATTTAAATATTGATATAAACAGCATTCCCTGTGATAACTGGAAGGGGGTCGTAACAGCTTCAGCAAACAATGCGGGCCTTTAGAGGGTCTGCCCAGATTGGGACACTTGAGTAATGCATTGTATCAATCTTCCCAAGCATTCTTTGCTTTGTGCTCTTCTGTATAATCAAAAGAGAACCTAAATAATGTCCAAACTGTCTACTCCCAATTCATCTTCCCCAGAACAGCGAATTGCCTGTGGGAGGATTCCTGCAAATATGAATTAGTGGAGGAAGCTAGCAGTACCCCAGAGGGGGAAAAGGGGCTGGGGGGACAAGCAGTACCCCAGTACCATCGGAATGGGGTTGGGGCAGAGATATGGTGATTTCATTGGTAACTATGCCCTTGGCCATGGCGCTTATTTGGCATGGAATTCTTTGAAAGAAGAGGAACAGGGGAGCTGTTCCTGATACAGGCAAAGAAATTTGGCAAAAGTGACATGTATGAACTAAGAAGAATTTATTCAGCTCCGTGACCACAGAAAGTCTTGTTTGTGGGAGAGAGGAGTGATCTTCTGCAATACAGCATTTCAGGAAGAGTCTGGTGGTCATTTTCTTTCGTGGTTGTCCTAGTATTCCAACTCTTACAAAACGGGGGTGAAGTCATTGGGGGTAGAGAGCTATGGAGAGGTTGGGGAGTAATTTAGCCAGACTGGTACCTAGAGGAGAACCAAAGGTGAAGATGGCACCCATGCAGGGAATGGGCTGAGGGGAAGACTCAAGAACCAGCAAGGCAGAGGAGAGAACCCTGCACAGCACCAATTGTTGGGGACAGAGGAGCATGATTCCTACCTTGGGTGAGACTCTTTGGCAGACACAGAGGCCCTATGGGTCTCAGCTTCCTGCCTGCCCAATTCTGTCATTCTACGTGTTGCCATATTTAACTTTTCAGGTAAAGGGAGACCTAATGAATGCTACCATCTGTCTGTGGGAGTGGCCATGGGGGGTGGGGGTTGTTACTTAATTTACAGATGGACAGAAAAACCTTGGGACCGCAGTAGATTAGTTGATGGGAGAAAAGTTCTGAAGGGATGAAAGAAATCCAAAGTCAACAGGAGGCATAAAGATAAAGGTCAAAAGCTTATTTTCTTAATGATTATTTCCTTTTTCATCCAGAGTGTGTGAGTCACTCTTGTCTTGTTTGGGTCTTTTCCGAAGAAGACTCTGAGAAAAAGATTCTAATGCAAGTAGACGTTTGAGAGATAATGCCAGGAAACGGCAGGAGAGGGAGGAGTGGGGAAGCGAGGGATGGAGGACAAGGGTGCCAATGCAGGGTGCCCTGTCATACCAGTTGCCTAGAGCTTGAGAGCTCTGGGGACAGTGTAGAACATGCCTCTGCGTTATCCCAACCATGGGGTTAGGACACCGAGCTACTTATTGACATATATATCAACCCAGTCCTTGGCTATTTGTCCATCAAGTTGGTTGTCCATCCAGTCACTGGATGACAGCAGTCATGGGGTTCGCTCTCTAGCACTCCCTGCTCGCCTTGCACCCAGGTCTGTCACACTCCCCAGTCTGGCAGAGTCCTCAGGGATTTTGTTTACTGTCACAGGGTTCCTAGTGAGCATCCAAGGCGTCAAGGGTAAGACACCAACAATGCCAGCTACCGTCTTTTATGTTTTTAATTAAATGTAAAACCTGGATCTGAGATTTCTCCACTGATCTTTTAAAATGATCTCCAGCAGGAGTGGTATGAAAGGCAGCAAGGCTTTGTTCTAGAGGAAGAGCCCGGAGGTTAAAGGTACCAGGACATCTACAAACAGATGTATTTCCATCTCAGCAGGAGGCAGCCTTGTTTCTCTAAGTGTTGATTAAACTGTTCCCCCATGGTGTTCCCTTGTCTGCCTGGTTCATGTTGTTCTCATTTACCTCCTTTTGCTTTGGGAATTTGCCAGCGTGGAACTTGCTTCAACGTCTACACTGATTAGATACAAGCTTATGTGAAGCTGGAAGCCAATAAATGTTTGGCTGAGGAACTTATGGGGCTCATTAACTCAAAACAGGGTTTTGGACTGAAAATGCAAATAGAAGCAGGGAAGTTACAATGAACGCATAAAGACTAGACACACAATGTCCTGTTCTTCTGAAGCGGGAACACCACTTCACTTTTGAGGGCTGACATCAAGAGGAGCCCTCAAGTTCCTCCACACAGAGTCCTTAGGGGAGAATGAATACATGGGCCTGATGCCCTTGATGATTCTTATACTTGCTTTGAGCTTCTGATTAGGTCTAGAAGCAGCATGGTACAGTGGAGAGAGCTCAGGTTTAAGAATCAAGAAAACTTAGTTTCAAATCCTGAGCAAGGTCATTAACTGCCTTGTAACCTTGGACAAGGTATTGAAACTCATTTTCCTAAAAAGTCTGGGTAATAATTTCTACATCTCAAGTTATGGGGAAGATGCAATTAAGACACCATAGCTAAAGAGCTGAAGAGGGCCTGACATAAACTGTACTCCAAGTAAGTGATTTCCCTTTACCTTTTGTCACCTTTCCAGTTAGAAAGATGTCTCTCTTTTCCTTCCTTCCTTTTTTTTTTTTTTTTAACCATCAGTGGTTTCCAGTCTATTTGTGAGGTTGTGCCAACACCACCACTCTCTAATTTCAGATTTCTTTTTCTTTCGATTTGTTGGCAATGGGTTTGTTTGTTGCTTGTTTGTTTTGCCATGGTATTTACAAAGAGCTGTAGGAGACCCGCTTTGCTAACAAAGCCTTGCATTTGAAATTCAGTTTGTGCTACAAACTGCATTCATACCTATGATCTCATGGGGTCTTTGTCTGAAAGCTACATGAGTCATTTCAGAGCCTGTTTTGCAGTGGAGACATTGAGAGGTGACGTAAGGACAAAATATCTGTGAAGGGGAGATATTAGATCTTGTGCTTCCATTCCAAAATAGTACTCAGTGGTAAATTTTATCCCAGAAACATTGCCAACATGTGCAAGGCAGTGTCCTGTGGGTGAAGCAGGTGTGGCTCCCAGGGTGAAGTCTCAGCAGTATGGACAGGTTGTCAGAAGGAATGTGGCCAAAGGCTCAGCAGACTCACACCTGCGGATTTCAGGGGGGCCTCTGTTACTCCCACAGTGCTTTCTCACCGTGGGCTTCATACCTGAAATCTGCTAGTATGATAACATACCATCTCACCCCAGCCTTGTGAAAATATGCAGAAATCTTGGGGAGGGCATTGGACTTCCTCACAGCATGGATCAGGGGTTCCAAGTCCTTTATCTACATCTCATGGGGCTGGAAGACATCAGCAAACATCAGGATTACAAAATCAAGGGCACAAAAAAAAATTATTATTTTTTTTGCCAAAAATGTCTATAGTATGGTCAGATTAACTAATCTAGATCTGCTAATCTAAGTACAAAAGAACCCAATGCATCCTCTTGGTTTTACTTTCCATTATATGGGTTATGATTATGGTTAAGAATGGGATATGGCATATATTTGCACAATTCCAATTCAACGCCTTAAATATTATTATTACTACACCAGATAAATAACCCCAAGGCAGCCCAACTCATGAATCACCAAATGATCACCAACCTCCCTGCACAATATCCCACCGTGTGAATCTCCATGGCAACCAACCAGTGCATCCCCATATATACCAAACACCGCAAAAAACTGCTCTCTGATTATTACTTGGCATGATCATTTATATAATAACTTGAAAAAAAATTCAGGCTAATTCCATTATGTGGATGGTGGTGATGTTTAGATAAATTTTCACATATCTATGCCTAGAAAAAGATTTGGAATAATACCTACTAACACTTGAGATGGGGATTTTTAATGTTCACTGTATATTCTATTATGTAAGTATATATTATTTTACAATTAAGATAACTAAAGAAAGAAAATATACCTTTTGCTCTCCGGCACAGCTAACCTAGCCCATATTTGGTAGGCAGTTATGCCTCTTGATTGGGCATCCTGTAGGATACCGTTCCATCCACACTACCTCAGGAAGAATGAGGTGTCACATAGGGGATCAGCTGTAGCTATATGCTACTTGTTTTAAGAAATTTTAAGCATTCTCTACTTTTCATTTCACCATTAGGATGAGCACTCCTCAAAACGATGGCAAATATCCCTAGAAGCAAAGAAAGAGAAATGTGTATAATTTATTTATTTATTTGTATGTATGTATGCATGCATGTATGTATTTTTCAATTATAGTGTACATTCAGTATTATTTAATACTAGTTTCAGGTATATAACAAAGTGCTTAGGTGACCACCTACTTTAGAAAGTGATCCTCTGATATTTCAGGTACCCACCTGGTCCCATACATAGTTGATACAATATCATTCACTATATTCCCTATGTTGTACTTAACATCCCTGTGACTATTTTGCATTTACCAATCAGTATTTTTTAATCCCTTCACCTTTTTCTCCCAGCCCTCCACCCCAAGTCCCCTACCCTCTGTAACCATCAGTCTCTTCTCTGTATCTATAAGTTTGTTTCCATTTTGTTTGTTTATTTTGTTCATTAGATTACACATATAAGTGAAATCATATAGTATGTGTTTTTCTCTGATTTATTTCACTTAGCATAATACTATCTAGGTGCATCCATGCTGTCGTAGATGGTAAGATTTCTTTTTTTTTTTTATGATCAAGTAATAATCCATTGTATATATGAACCAACACTTTTTTATCCACTGGTCTATTATTGATGGGCACTGGGGTTGCTTCCATATTTTTGGCTATTGTAAATAACACTGCAATGAACAAAGGGGTGCACATATATTATTTTGCAGTAGTATTTTGCATTTCTCTGGGTACATACGTAGAAGTGGAATTGCTGGGTCGGTCATAAGGCAGTTCCATTTTTAATTTTTTGAGGGTCCTTCATACTTTTTTCCATCTGCATTCCCACCAGCAGTACACGAGGGTTCTCTTTTCCCCACACCCTCGCCAGCACTTGTTGTTTGTTGCTTTATTGATGGTAGCTATTCTGACAGGTGTGAGATGATATCACATTGTGGCTTTAATTTGCCTTTCTCTGCTGATTATTGACATTGAGCATCTTTTCATATGTCTTTTGGCCATCTGTATGTCTTCTTTGGAGAAGTATCTCTTCAGGTCCTCTGCCCACTTTCTAATTGGATTGTTTGTTTTTTTGGTGTTGAGTGGTATGAGTTCTTTATAAATTTTGGACATTAACCCTTATCAGATATGTCATTGGTGAATATCTTCTCCCATTCACTAGGTTGTCTGTTTGTTTTGTTGACGGTTTCTTCTGCTGTTCGAAAACTTTTTATTTTAAGGTAGTTGCATTTTTGTTTGTTTTGTTTTGTTTCCCTTGCCCAAGCAGATATGTCAGAAAAAAATATTGCTAAGAGAATCTTAGAGATTTTACTGCCTATTTTTCTTCTAGGAGTTTTATGGTTTTGAGTCTTACATTTAAGTTTTTAATCCATTTTGAGTTTATTCTTGTATATGATGTAAGAAGGTGGTCTAGACCAAGGCCATTTCTCAGATTAAAACTCTGGGAAGAAATAAAAATGTTCTATATGCAAAATGATAGGAAGAATTTGTGTCTTCTGGGGAACCTGAGAGTAAAAGATTTGGAGCCAGACTACCTAGGTTCAAATCCCTGCTCTGCCACTCCCTGCTGGGTGACCTTGGGCACAGCACTTACCCACACTATGCTTTGTTTCCTCAATTGCAATTAGAATGATAATAATAGTACCTTCTTCATGAGCTTTTATGAATGTTAAATTAGTTATTGAGCACATATTAGATGCTCAGTGAATGTTAGGGGTAAAAATCCTTCTTGAAAGCAGACCACTCAGTGTACATGCGAAAATCCTATAGTTTGAAGTTGATGTCAGGGTTGTGTAGCTTCATTCCCTCCTCACACGTGTCTGGCAGCCGCCCGGCGACTGCTCAACAGCCTGTATGTGGCGTGGACTCAGCACCTGTGAGGTGACAGTGAAAAACAAGTTACTAAAGAAAAACTTGGTGTTCCATGTCAGAAATCTTTTCTTAACTGGAAAACAAATCTATGAATTTTCCAGTAAAAGTGATGGCATAAAGAAGATTACTATGGGCCTAGATAAGATGAGAAACGAATGAAAAGCATGTGAATTCTTGTGGAATACTATTGGGAGCAGGCGTGGCAAACGCCGTGCGGCGCCCCCACCGAGCCCAGTGACTGCTGCAGAGGTCGGAGGGCGGGCGGTGCCGCGGGACTGGAACGGGAGCGAAGCGCGGGGCCTGGGCTGCTGGGCGCTGACGCTGGGGGCGAAAGCTACGGAAACCCAGCCCAGGCACAGTGAAGAAGTCACGCCTTCAGCTGGTGAACCGCA
Source organism: Miniopterus schreibersii (assembly GCF_964146895.1). Taxonomy (NCBI): domain Eukaryota; kingdom Metazoa; phylum Chordata; class Mammalia; order Chiroptera; family Miniopteridae; genus Miniopterus; species Miniopterus schreibersii. Next base: position 51,618,534 of record NC_138111.1, on the reverse strand, counting down.
CCAAGGCCTGCAAACAGCCCATTTTTAATAAGCTTGGATTGACACCTTTACTCGACTGGGGACCTCCTCAAGGCTTTCTTCTCTAAAAATTATCAAATGACAAAATCCAAAGTAATACCTTTAATTCTAGACTTAGAATCTTGACCACATGCCAGATGACCATTGTTTTTTGTTGTTTTGCCACTAGGTTAAAAATTATATTCCCCTGGCGACAGATGATACGTATATGTTTATTGTACAGTGGCATTTTCCCAGGGATCCCTACTGAGACATATCCTGTCCTTCAGTGTTTCCCCAGCAGTACTGAGGGAGATTTTGCAACACCCCAGGCTTCTGAGAGCTAAGAAGTGTTCATTCCACCCCCTCTAGAACTTTGAAGATCCCCTGTTCTTAAGCAGTGTGGGGAGTGTGGGGAAATCTACACCAGGAGGTGCTGAGCCTTGGGTTCTCTTTCTAAAGCCTGAGTATTAAGATATTCACTGAGTATGGGTCAAGAAAGCTAGAAAGAAAAGCTGGAATAATTCTAGAGCTGTGCTTCTCAAACGATCTGTGTGGAAGAACCAGTTTTGTTTTGGTTTGTTGTTTTCAGTCTGTTCCAGATGAATACTTTTGTATATTGTAATAAAAGTGAATTACTAGACAAATGAAAATTTAGAAGTCATACAAGTACAAGCTCCAAATTTTAATTACTATGTTTAATGGACATAAAAGTTCACTCTGTAGAATTGCCGTAACATTTCTAAACCCGTGCTCTTGATTTCTGTGCTTATCTCACTGTGGACCTGGACCGCAAGGCTCTGGAGTTGGGCACCAGAGCGCGGATCGCCACTTTGAGAAGCACCAGGCTGGAGAGTATTGAGACCAGTAGATTTTTATCCATGACTGGGACCTGCCCGTGGCCATGCCAGCGCACAGCAACATGTGCACTGTTAGTGCTCACTTACGTGAGCATGCCATCAGGAAGACACTGTGTTGCGAAGTGTTTTATTGTGAGGGACACAAAATCCATCTCAAAATTTCTGTCAACCCAATAATCCATAAGTAATGCATTGATCAAGGAAAATTGTTCTTCATGATTCTCCATCGTTCCTGTTTTTATGTGTGAAAATGCCTGCTGCGGAAGCTGAGAGGGCCGTCTAAAGAGCAGGGGAATCCGCTGAAGGAAAACCGTGTAACCTGAGTCTCAGACAGAGGCAGAGAATGAGGTCTGCTAAGCAGCTAGGGGCAGTAAGCCCTTGACAGCTCTACGTCTCACAAACATGGGTGGACCAGTCACTTCAGAGGCCTCAGGTGATGAAGCCTATTTTCCAGGAGACAGCTCAGGCTGGTAGTGTCTGTCGGGCACTCTGAGACTGAACATCGTGAGTTAGTTTGGTCAAGTGACAGACTAAATTTCCTGGATGGGTTCCAAGGCCTTCTGACAGGCAGAGTGGGGAAGAGAGTAGGTACTTGCTACTTCTAAGCAGCAAAAATTGGAATCTTAAAAAACCCAACTGGTGAAATAACTGTATAAAGTCTGGCCAAGGCATCCCGTGTCCAAGATAAGCAAATGTAGGCTTCTTCCTAAATAGTGGCCATAATTTTAGTGGCTTTGCAGTCTTCTAACTTGGTTATAAAAAAAATTGTCAGCCCGGCCAGGCGTGGCTCAGCAGTGGAGTATCAACCTAGGATCCAGGAGATGGAGGTTCGATTCCCGGTCAGGGCACATGCCTGGGTTGCGGGCTCGATCCCCAGCAGGGGGCGTGCAGGAGGCAGCCGATCAATGACTCTCTCATCATTGATGTTTCTATCTCTCTCTCCCTCTCCCTTCCTCTCTCTGAGATCAATAAAGACATATTTTTTTAAAAAATCGTCATTTTCCCCATGTCACTGCACAGTTCTATTCCTATTAAATCAAAATTTGGCGCAAGCTTTGGCCAGACTTCTTGGGTACATTCCACATGTGATTTACATGTTACTCTCCGACTTGTTTATATAAATATGCCCAGCTGACACCTGACCTCAGGCAGGAGGTGAACTTACTTAGAAGCAGTTCAGCTTTCATGCAGACTTCTCGTCCTCAACGTGCGATGTCAGTGCTGGGGAGGAGGTTGGAACTTTAGTCATCAGACCTATTGAAGTGAAAAACCGGATCAGTGATTCTGAGTTTGTTGCTTCCTATCATTATAGAGGTTTATATATAATTTCCACAGTATCTTTAATAGCAACTTTATGCTAATTCCACATATGCTTATTGTACAGATCATTGTCTCCAAGAATATCAATACATATGGAATTTTTCAGATAATGCTTTGCATATGAATCAAGCTCAATTATCGAACCATTTCCGGTTCATGATCAGATTTTAGGCACCATGACTCTCTGTTTCCACTCATTTTTCACCTTGGATGTGGAAAGAAATTTAGAGTTCATCCACCCCATTCTGCTCTTTTCAGAGATGAGGAAATGGAGGGGGTGGGGGAGTGAAATGAGTTCCCGGAGGCCTGACAGCAAACTATTGGTAGAGCCTAGGTTCCAAGCCCCTGGCCCCTTGTCCAGTGTTCTTGTAGCATTACCTCCTGGTTTTCGCAGAAAACAGAGTTCATCAAAGAAACTCTGAATATAATTGCTGTGGACATATGGTCTTGAATTTATACTACAAGATGCTAATCACTGCCTGCCTGCTCCTACCCTCTGTAAAGGAAATTGCCCTACCCCTAACCCCTGCTGCCTAAGCAGCCAGATTTTGTACCATGAGACTCCTCTAATCCTACTATTGTTAATTAGTCTGCAGACGACCATCCTGCCCTGTAGAGTCCATCCACAGGAGGGGTAAAAAGGCAAATAGGACAATCAGATTCCCTCTCTCAGGAGGGTGAGCAAAGTAAGAGAGAAAGGTTACCTTCTGGACGTGGGATCATGAAGTAGAAGTAGGAATAAGTTGAAAGAATACAAGTATGGCAAACAAAAACCGTATGTAACGCCGTTATGAGAGAACAGGAACCAAGAGCAAGCAGGGGAAGCCAGTGAGGCAAGAGTTGCACACAGATTCTGCAAAATGGCCACAAAGGCAGTAACAGCTAACTTGGCATCAGGCACTGTCCTTAACATCTTACCCGTATGAACTCGTTTCAACCCTCACAACAACCTGTAAGGTGGATATTAATGTCACCTGTATTTTCAGATAACCAAATTGAGGCACAGAAAGGTTAATGAACTTGCTGAAGGTCATGCAGCTCACTTCACTGAGGTAGTTCCTGCCAGTCTGTGTGTATTCCACGTGGTAATCCCTGATACGGTTCTTCTTTTATTTTAACAACTGAAAATATAGTTATGTATTTAACCACAACAAAAATAAAATGTCTGGGAAAGACTTGACTGGAAATGTTCAAGCAGATGATAACTCATCTGGGAAAAGCATCTTCATTTATGTATTGCAGTTCTCATGGTCTTTATCTCTCAGTCCTTTACTTGAATTAGAATTGGAAACCTTCCCAGGCAGAACCGAGATGGGCAGCCAAAGACAAAGATGTGAGGAGGCCTTCCTAAGGAGTGTAGGCTGAAATTTAGGTCCTTGTCATCTAATGTCTGGAAGGGAATATAGGACAGGGGTAGAAAGAGGAGGGTAAGTGGCAACATGGATACACATGAGAGAGCTCACATGCCCAGCTTTTAACCAGTTAATGTCAGGCACCTATTGAATAATTTGGGAGCATGCATGTTAAGGGAAGAAACCAGTGAAATGCTCAAGTCACATCCAAACTTGGGTGTGAGGAGTCATTTTAGAGCATGACTGTGGGCAAAGGCAGACTCACTGACTCAGTGCCTAAATCCCATTGGTGAGAGGAACATAGGAATCTCCAGAGGGCCCAAACCAAAGCTGTGATCCTGAGGGTCCAGCCCTTTCAAGAGTTTTGAAATGTAGCAAACTGAGAGGGTGACAGAAATATAAATACCTGGGATCTGGGTCAAGAGGTCAGGAGGAGAGAATAACATCAATAAACTACTAATTTGTTAGTCACTAAACACAATGTGCCCCAAACCTTCCTTACGCTATGTATCAGAATACAGTGTGGAGCTGCTCAGGGAGGGAGGGGGGGAAACCAGCCCCAGGTCCCAGCCTAATTTCACCAACTCCACACTTCCAGGGAAGAGCCCTAGAGACCTGTACATCAGCGGGTCTCTGCATGATTTTCACCACCCAGGAATCTGTGAAACACCACGCCGATGATCCTTGTCCCGTGTCATCCTCACACTCGCTCTCAGGTTGACAGTATGTTATATCCCTTTGCCAGATGATGAAACTGAATCTTAGAAATTCATCTCAGTTGAGAGGTGAGAGAGTCCAGATGACTCTACAGGCTCTTATACTCTGTGGCTGAGAGTGTATTTTGTAAACTTGTGGTGCCCACGGAGTAGGAAGGGTCTAGGCAGGGCCTTCTGATAGGAGGACTCTGAGTCAACTCACTGCTAAAGGAATTCAGGGTCCTGCCAGATTCAATTTGCCCCTCTACGTTCCAGCCCACTTTGCAAACAGTAGACATCAAAACATCATCTTGAAGGGGAAAGAGGCAGCCCAAGGAAGGCAGGCACAGGCAACGGGTTCCACCTGGAGTGTGCGGAACATGAGAAGGGGGCATTGTTGTGTCTGTTTCCCTGTCTGGCCCCACTTATGTTACCTGGGTGGGTGAGTGTGGAACACGGAGGGATGGTGTGTGGTCAGGGTTATGAGGAAGGAGAAAAGTGGACTGTGGGGGTGAGAAGCTACCAGTATCTCTGGAATTATTTTCATTTCAATGGAGGCTCCTCCTTCTCCTTGGGTTTCAGAGAGAGATTTTATATGAGGCTAGGCTTCGTAACTCCTCACACGAGTTCTAGGTGTTACTCTCTGCCTGTTTCATCATGGGAATTCTCAATAAAATCCTTAAAATGAAGAGGACTTCTGACTTCTTTGGGAAAACAATAAAGAAGTGGATTTGGCTCCCTATCTTTCCCTTTTTGAGATCTTAGACAATTTACTTGTTAGGGTCTTAACTCCTTTGTCAGTAAATGAGTGTAATCACATCTACCTCTTGACGTTGTCTTGAAATTTAATGAACTATGTATGTAAAACACCTAGCATGCAAAAATCCCTCACGAATGTTAGCTCCCTCCTCATGTGTCTCCTCTCCATCTCCATTCCACCTTCCGTCTAGTCCTGGCCAGCATCTTACTAAAGTGGATTATATCTCATGTTCCAAATGTTTCCTGGGAGAAGCACAAAGATAAGGAACAAAGTGAGAGTCATTCTGGGCAGTGATTTTCACACACTAAGAAACAGTAAAAAAAATGTAAAGCTCCCCAAACCCAATGGAAAACCCACTCCCACCCCTCTAGTCCTCCTGGGTCCCAGTTAGCAAAGAATCTCTGCTTATAGATAAGTATGTATTTCTTGTATCTATATTATGCTAGATGTTGAAAATAGCTGCCTTCACTGCCCCTAAGTGCCTTAAACCCATATCTTCTCATCTCACCTTACTGGCTAAGAGAGGTTTCTTTTAATTAGTTCCCCTACCCCTCCCATTGGAAGTACAAGCATTTCTTCTGCATTGGTTACCTTTATTGCAAATTTGACAAGTTCTCTTGAAAGGTCCTCATTCATTCTCTCACCTTGAAGTCTCACTAAATACTGTGTTATGCAACTAAGATCTGATAGCATCATGTTTCCTAGCGAACATTCATCCTTGGACACTCCGTTTGAGTGGCTTGACTAAATTGGTTGGTTTTCTGCATTTGGCACTTTGTATGTAAGTTGGTTTGTTCCCCTCTGAGAATAATTTCCATCCATAAATTCCAGGGAAACTATTTAATTCCCACGGCAAGGTTAATTCCTCTTCCTCCAGTAAGGTGACATCCCCACAGGATAGATAACCGCACGTTGGAAAGAACACAGGCATGGAGTCACACGGCCTGGGCTTAATTATCTGCATTGTTATTGGATCTCACTGAGCCTCAGTTACTTTATCTGTAAAATGAGGATAAGAATGCCTGCCGTCTATGTTTATTGTGAGGATCGTATCAAATGTGAGGCACCTGGCAACTTGCAAGGGCTTTGCAGACGCAGCTCTTTGCTTTCTTCAAGGGTGTTTCCCAAGAGCCGAAAGCAGAGTCTGGCTCATAGCAGGTGCTCAGTAAGTATTTATTGAATGAATGTTGAACCAATAAATATTAGTGAATGAATAAATATACATTGAATGGATAAATGACTATTGAGTGAATAAATAAGAAATCATATTGAATGAATAAACAGTGTATAAAACTCCGTGGTGTCAGAACAGAGACTCAAACCCTTGGACACTCAGTACACGTCGTTAGCGGGAGCCGGTAGCCACAGGCTTGTTTGGCTGCCGCAGGCTGTTGCTTCCTCTCCCATCTTCTCTCTGGCTTCTCCAGGCCATGTTTCTCCTACACACGCACCCCCAAGTTTTATGGGCTTCTTCGTACCTTAATGGCGTGCTTGGACCCATCTGTGAACTGGCAGCTCCTGTGGGCGGGCTGTGTCAGGGACAGGGACAACTTCCCAGCGCCCCAGGTGGGACTCAGGTCACAGTGAGGCTGGCTGGCTCCCTCTGGTATAGAAATAGCCTTTTCCTCTCTCAGCACAGCTTGTGGTGTCCTTGCTGGCCCGGGGCTGGGGTGAACGTGCCAAGTGATAAACTCTGTTTAGATTCTAAGCAATGCTTGTCAAGAAAACAGTGACTACTCACACCCTCCCCCAATTCCTTGAGGGGGAACCCTAAGTAACTGTCTGTCTTTAGTGTGCAGATGGGTTTCCTGGGTCTCCACCCCCGTGGCCTGGCAGCTGGGATCCACCCCACCCTATACATCAGACATCAAGGCCTCGTTCTAGCTCCTGGGCTGGGGAATCTCTGTGACTCCGGAATTTAACTTGGTAACTTCACTGAAATCACTGCACTCAGAGGCCTGGCTGGTTCTCAGGCAAGGCGGAGATCAGCCTCGCCGGTTTCCTTTCAGGGGCTGAAAGCGAGGCCCCCCTCCCTCTGCTGTTCTCAAGATCTGGGGCAGGCCGCGCTGTGTCTGCTGTCGCCTCGGCCCCAGCTCCCCTGCAGCCACCCACGTATTTCTATCTGGTTAGAATGAACATCAAAGGCAGCCTTAAAGGAGAGTAAAGAGGGAGGAGACATCACAAAAGGGGCCGTGGGGGGCAGAGCAAGGAGGGAGGGAGAGGGGAGAAAGGAGAGGGCCCCTCACTGGAAGGACTGTGCCTGGCCCCCGTGCGGAGCGGAGGGGAGGCTCTGAGACGGGGAGGCCACAGTGCCCGTGGGGCCTCCGGTGTTGTTTTCGCGCTGGAAGCCCCCACCTCCGTCGCTTTTTCCTCTGGCTTTATGAATCTGCAGCAAATGGAGCAGGAGCCGAATGCGGAATGTAAGACACAGGCCCCTAGGATGGTGCCGTGTCCTGGGCTCGCCATCTGCTCGCGCGGGGCAGGGCCCAGGCCCTGGGTGTCGCGCGAAGCAGCCCCGTCCTTCGTGTCTGATGTGCACTGGACACCGGGGAAGGCGGGGCCCCTGCTTTAGTGCTGCCCGCTGCTACCACTTGGCAGCCCTTCAGGATTTTATGACAAATAGTAATGAATAATTAACAAATCATTTGAGCTGCTACCAAAAGCCTGAAGAGAACAGCAGTGCCTCAGCTCCCAGGGCCCCAGACGGGCCTTGACAGTGTTTCCTCTCCTAACACCGGCGGGCCAACATGCAGGTCTCTGAGAACATTCCTGAGGCCAGCAGGGGACCGTGTCACTCCTGCCTGCGTTCTGCTTATCACTGGGCTGCTTACAGGAGAGGGAGGCAAACATAGCTGGCATCTTGGCTTTCTCTTGGTTCTGCCACACTTTTCTATCTTAGAGTTTTGAGGGACCCATGAGCTCTTTGTGCTCCATTAGAGCAATAGTTTATTTGGGTGTCAGGGGACAACTTGACCCCTACCTCCCCCAGAGGACATTTAGCACTGTCTGAAGACACTTTGTCCTAACTGGGAGAGGGGTCGTTGTTGTTATTGGCATGGAGGCCAGGGATGTTTCTAAACATCCTACAGTGTGCAGGACAGCCCCCCACGAGTATCATCTCCCCCCAAATGTCCACCCTGCAGTACAGTCACAGAATGATGGGCCCCCTCCCCTGTTGCATTTCAGTGCTGCCTGGTGCCTGGAGTGAGCCCAGGACCAGAGAAACTCGGGCTCCCTCGAGTGGTGACTCACACTATGACAGCCAAGGCGGAAGGCCCAAAGCTGCAGGTTTGGATAGGGGGCGTGTGTGTGTTAAACAAGTCATTTTATCCATCACAAATTATGCTTCGGTTGATGGTGACAGCAATATTCATGAATCATTAATGAGCCATTTTCTTCTCTCCATGTTGTTAATATCTACGCAGAGGCCTTGGAGTTGAGAGCAGATTTCCTTCTGATTAGTCAGACAGAGTGTTTATTTTTAAAATATGTTCTTCCCATTTGGAGAAGCACTTGAATATGAATTCATGTACTTTCTTTGTTTTCTTCCTAAATAGAATCTCCAAGAGCTTCCATCATATTTCCTAGTCCCCCTTTTGGAAAGAGGGCTTTAGAAGCAGCCGGAATGAAGAGGTCCTAGATAATATTTCATTGACATTTTTTAGGGAATGAGAATAGAGGGTGGAAGGTAATTTTAAGATTCCGATTCTGACCAAAATAATCCTAAATTGTTCAGATCTTACACAGTTCACTCAAACGTACCTACAGTGAAGAGTTTGCAGAACATGTCTCATCTATGAGAGATTGTTTGGTTTCCCAATGAAGCAATACTTTTCAATGGGTTATCTAAAGTCTAACTGACCTTTCTAACTTACCTAGGGGCCTGTGATCATGCCACTCCCATGTCCATATTAATTATAATAGTGACGACAACAAGAATAACGCTATTTATTGAGTAAATTCCACATGGCAGGTACTGGGTCACATTCATTAACTCATCAGTCTTCAATACAACCATGGGAGGGGATATTACTGCCTTTTACAGACGAGGAACTGGAGCCATCAGAAGATAAGTAACTTCATAAGATCACTGAGCCAACAAGTAAGCCATCGGGACCAGAATCAAGGCCTGTCAGATCCCAAAGCTAACTGTGGCACTGAGGGTTGCAGGGCTCCGGTCTGTTAGAATAGTTCTCCGCGCTGGCGCTCAGGTCCTGCCAAGCCTTTCTCGCCAGCCTTCAGTCTCTGATCCTCTCTTCATAAGCCCCCCATTTCTGAGACCATTTCCTTGCTGGGCCCACATCAGCTATGCTCTTTCTCAACTCCAGGCCCGTATGCTCCTTTCCCTCATTAGAAACGCCCTCCCTTCTCCTAACACTTCAAATTCCGTCTTTGCTTCAAAGCCCAGCTCCCATCACCACCACAAAGCCGGTCCTTACCTTTTCCATTTAGAGAACACACACACTCTGGGTTCGGATGCCAGCCCGCCTGAATGGGCAGCTCTGGCTCTATCGCAGACTGTGCTGCCTGAGGCAGGCAAAAAGCCTCTCTCTGCCACTCACCGGTTTTACAATGTGAGGTTCTGTGCCCCCTCCTTATCTGCAAAATTAACTGAACACAGAGAGCATGCAGATATCACATTATAATGTGATATGTCTGAAGCTTATATAATGTTATTAACCAAGGTAAACTCAATAAATTTAATTATAAATAAATAAACTAAATAGATTGGATTGAAATGCCCAATCCATCTTCAGAGGGTTGTTGCAATAAATAAATGAGCTAATGAAAACGAAAGCACTTTGTAAACATGGTTAGGTTACCATGCTGGTCTTTTTTGTTTTTCACTGTCTATTTCCTTTTTTTCATTTCTTCCCCACCTACTCCTGCCACTTTTGTTCAGTCTTACATGAAGTAGGTCAGTCGTGACGGCTGGAGAGAAAACCAGCTTTTCTCTTCCTTCCCAGAATGTCTAGCTGTAGAAATGCCACATGTGACCAGCAGCCTCAGATGCCACCACAGGTTATATTTTTAGAAAAAAAAAAGGAGGGGGAGAAAACCGAATGACTTCACTCATGTAAACCATCTGAGTGGCTTCTTATGTCCCAGAAAATATAGACTTTAATAAAATGTGAGGAAAACCCACTTAATTCTGCTGCCCTGCCATGGAGAGAGGGATTATAGATTTTCTTTGTCATTAAAAGCATCACTGTCCTCACGCAAAAAGGTGGGGGAAATGGCATCTTTTTCTAGAGTGTTAAATGCATAGGGGGGAATTCCTGTTGGATTTTCATTGAAATTGCATTGATGAACTCAGAAAGAACTGACATCTTTACCTATTGAGTCTCTCCACGCAGGAACGCGCTGTAGCTCTAGGCATTCAAGTCTTCTTTTGTAGCCTTTGGTGCTTAGGCCCATAAAGACTTTTTATATTCTAGGTAGTTGCAGTTTTCATGCTATGGTTGCAGACTGTACTTTATTTACGTTATTATCACAGGCTTCATGTCCTTGTGTTTTATACAAACTGTACCGTTGTACGAATATTAACCTTCTCACACTGCTGGACACATCTACATCTCACAGTGGGCAGCCTCGGCAACCAGTGAACGCAACACACTCTCTGCCTTTGGGGGAAGCACTGTATGTCTCTTGATGGTTACAGCTAAGTGAAAAATTAATACAGTAAACGAATGGGCTGTGCCTTTGTGCCGAGATCCCCAACTTTCCAAGATCTGGAAACATTGTCCTATTACATGAGCCTAGCAGCTCCTCAGTGCCAGTGGTCAGGAAAGTCTCAGTTTCAGGGAGGGAAGATTCTCCCAACTGAGTCACTTTAAAAAAATCTAAAAGCCGAGGATAAGCACCCAATAGGTCTGTGCTTTTCCTACTGGTTACTCGCTCTCTGGAAGAATCCAGTGATGTGCCACATAGTATACTGAATACTGGGCTGGTGAGCAGAAACTAAAGAACCTGTTTTGTGCATTAACCTAAAGCATTAACTGCACATAAAGATTTTTGAGTAGTTTAGCTTGCAGATAATTTAAACCTATTATAGTAGGATAATCAGTGATCTACCTGCCCATTCAGATTGCTGTTTTAATTAAATTTTATGTTTTAATATCTCATTTTTCTTTTTCAAAATATCCCTACCTTTTTCTTATGTGAATTCAGAATTTTTGTTTCTTCATGTGAATTTAGAATTTTTAAATCTAGTCCTAAAGAAATCTAGTAATAATCGTGTTTGTGTTTTTACTAAGAAGACTTTGAGTTTATAGAGTGAGAGCGGATTGCCATTTTCATGATGTTCCATTTTCTGAACTAGCTTCTTAACTGCTTCCAGTCTCTTGGGCCTCTAATCCTCTCCTTCTGCACTCTGCCACCTGACTAATCTGCCTCAGGCATCATCTTCATTAAACCACACCTCTGAGTTTCCCGAATCCACACCTTTTCTTGCATTTTCCCTTCAGAAATCTGAATGTCTTCCTCTCACCCCTCCACTGACTAAAAGCCTTGATAAATCCACTTGTCCTCTAGTTCACATCTTCAGGTGAAATCTTGCTTGGCTCCTGTGACATTCCACTGTTGCCTCCTTCTGCGAAATCACTGCTTTATCTCACCGGTTGGCACCACATGCATGCATGACGTTTATTACATGAGTCTTTAACCTGAATGTCAGGTTTCAAAAGCAGAGAAATCAAACATTTAATTACATTTACATTAAACCCAAATCTCTGTGGTTGAAATGAAGGTGCATACTCAGATTTTATTACTCGGCACCTGCATATGTCTAGATCATATATATCTAGCCATTCATTCAATCTGTCAACAAGTATGTATTGCATGCCTACCATGTGCCGGGCACTCTGATAGTCATTGGACATTTGTATTAATCAAATTAACCCAAGTTAAGCAATGGCAACAAATAACCCCTAATTGTGGCGGTTTATATTCATAAAGGTTTATTTTTTGCTCATGTTACATGTCCATTCCCACTTCACTCTGCTCTAAATTTTCATTTCAGGACTCGGGTTAAAGGAGCTGCCCTACCTGGGATATACTGGTCTCATGGCAAAGGGAAAGAGCAATGGGAAAACCATGTCAAAACTCTTAAAGCATCTGCTTAGAAGTGGCACATGTCAATTCCATTCATATTTTATTTGCCAAAGCAAGATACATGACTAAGCTTGAGATCAGTGGGACTGGAAATATAATGTTCCAGTTGTGAGGGGCCCTTTAGTGAAAGGCATTGAGTATTTTTTAACAAATAGTACAACCTACCATAGCAATAAAGTGCTGAGAAAAACAGATATAGTACTGACCTCACAGAGATCGCAAACTAGCAGGAAGTATGGACATTAACCAAATAATAACACAATGTGACAAATCCTCCAAAGGAGAAGGAGAGGATATTAAGAAAACATAAAATAGGTAAACCAACATAATCTGGGTTTACCCCCTTCATACCACCACCAAGGGATATTTCAGAGTTAATAGAAGTTAATTAGGTAAGAGAGAGGGTTGCCTCCTGGGCAAATGCTTCAAATAACATGAAAACTCTTGAATATACTAATTTGACCAAGATGAGCAGAATTAGTATACTTCCATTTTGCAGATTTTCTGCATCTTAATTCAATAAAATAATCTTCTCAAAGTCTCAATATTCCACAATTCCTTGTTAATAGGTTTTCTCCAAGTAACAAGTGAGAGATAACTTTACTGCATTATCATGATGACATTTTTATTGGTTTTGAGGGACCCTAAATGACAACCTATAATAAGACTGAGATGTACCTTTCTACAAACAGCAGCATGTAAGTCTAGATATTTATACTACCTGTATGTTTGCACAATATGTGTAATCTGTGTTGTGTTTTCTTTAGTCTAAAGATGCAACACTGTTCATGAAAGAAGTTGGCAGTAATTATAGAATAAGGGAATGGTTTCATCATTTTGGATGGGAACGTATCCTATCCCTCACATGGCATTATTAGACCGTTCCACTTTCATAAGATAATATTACTCTCAATTATTTACTGAGAAATAAATGAGTACACTAATAACGATGCTGGGGTCTTAGCCTTGCTTTCCAAATGGATGTCTCAGAAGAGAGCCTTTGTAATTCTGTCTCTGTACCATATGTCTCTGTTGACATTAAAGTGCTTAGTTCCAAATGAGTTGGCTTCATTCAAGCATCTTAATTCAAGAGTGGATGATTAGATCTTAAGCTAAAAACCTATTAGGATGTAAGCACTTGTGTTTCTGAAAGGTATTAAGGGGACATCATAGTGTGATTGTAGATAAATTCTCCCTATCTGGTAGTGGGTTGGCAAAAATCTCATTTGATCTTCAAATGTTACTCACTAGCTTCGTGTCAAAGTTAAGCGCAGAACGAGAAATCTGCCGAGCGTTTGTTACATGACACACAGACTGGATGGTGCCTGCTTTCATCCTTTGCTTGTAGTAGCTTCTGAGACCCCGTCTCTGAGCAGAGATGGAGAAGACCAAGTCCCCTTTTCACGCAGAAATACTCGCCCTGAACTAGATTCCAAACTCAGAGCAGGAAGCCTCCTTAGCAGGACGTCCAGAGTGAATGCCCCTGCCGTGGGATTATGCACCCACGAGGCCCCTTCACCAGCCCCGTGCTGCAAAGCAATCGGCCTGAGCAGAGAAAGACAAATCGCGTTGCAGATACATCTAATCCCTTTGAGAAAGCACATAGCGATCTAACTAAAACCCCAAACTATGATTGTCCCTGCTTTTATTTAACCACGTGTGTGGTCCGAACTAACAGGGTTCTCCCTCTCTCTGAGCTAATTTGCTTTCGTCCCTGTGTAATCCCATCAGCAGCAGGGCACAGTGATCTTCATACAGGGAATGGGAAAATCATTTGATAACCATCTGCCTAATGTTTTGGCAGGAATGTGTTCAGCTTACAGAGCTTCTGCCACACTGGGGCTCCTCATCAGGAGGCGACGTTTCTGCCGGGGACAGGGCAGCATGAGCTCCTAGGCCTGACGCGGCCTGACTGTTCTGACAGGCGACCTGGAGAGCTCCTGGCTGTCCCACTCCTGCAGAAAGACGAGATGAACTGATCATCTCGCTTCAGAGGCCGGGCCAGTTTCTCCCTCCTCCCCTTTCTCCTCGCCTCCCTTTTCTGTCTTTCCTTTACTTCTTTTATGTAAAAAATATCATGGATACGCTGAACCGGTAAAGGTGGGCTTTGATTAAAACTGCTTGGGGAATATTAGCAGCTGATACTTCTAACTGTAATTCCTCAGTGTTTTCCCTCTTGGTTCACATCAACTGTTGACAACCCCTTTATTGCTCATTAGAAACACATAACCATGAATGAATAGGAAAGAAATGCTTGTAAGAACAGAAATGTAAATTGCTGGAGAAAAAAAATATATATATGTGTGTGTGTGTGTGTGTGTGTGTGTGTGTGTGTGTGTGTGTATATATATATGTATATATATTTGACTTTGTACATATATATCAAAGTACTTATTGACTTAACCATGAAAAATAAGAGCAGACCTCTGAGATTAACTTGTATTGATAATACCTCTTAACTGTGCCCTCTCCCACCCGTAAGGAGCTTTGAGTACCATAAAGATATTATCTGATCCAGACATGCAAATTAAAACAGGACTATAGGTTCAGAACTTGAAAGAAATAAGGCCATGCTTGAAAAAATTAGGCTTCATGAAAGTAAACATGTTCATGAAAATCCAAATGAAAATGTTGACAGCTGAGACCAGGGGAGTGCCGTGGGTAATAGAAGCTGCCTTAAAAGAGAAATGTCCTCACTAGGATGAGTTCTCATACTCTAACTTGAATGGAAGATTAAAGAAATCTTGAGTCACTGGAAGTTAATCAACTTACACAAACACATTCTGAAATATTATGATACTTGTATAGCAATTGGATGTTGGCACACTGGCTTTATATTAGATGATATTAGCAAACTACTATCAGTTTATTTTAGACCTGAAATGGTATTGTGGTTCTGTTGGGGATTTTCTAAGTGCTTATCTTTTAGAGATACATACTGAGCAAGTCCTAATATTTTAGAGATACATTCTAAAATATTATGAAAAAAATAATAGTTCATCTTTGATTTGTTCCATAATGATATTGGGAGGAGGAGTGCATGGGGATATTAGATAAAATAAGATTGGCCAAGTGTTGATCAATGTTGAAGCTGAGCGACGGGCACATTAAAGATTTAGTATACTATTCTATTTTATATATGTTAAAAATGCTTCAGAATAAAATTTTTAAGTAAAAAATATTATTAAATATATTAGCTATACAATGAAGTAATAAAGAATGATCTGGTCAACAGTTACCTACCCACTTTCCAGCTGAAGAATTAAAACATAGAAATGTGGTTGAGAAAATTATAAAGCAACTCTTTTACTGCAATAATCTGGCTATGTTGTGGCGTCCCATTGGGAGGGTAGTGCCTGGTGTCAACTCATTAAAGTTGGTAACACCTCAGATGTTTACCCCAGCTAGTTAGAGGAGGTCTGGATTCAGGCTTCGCTGAGGCAGTGTGGTGCCTGCCACGGAGCTAACTCACGCTTGAGAATCAAAAACACCTAGATTGAAACGCCTGCTCTAATTACAATTGTGTGACCTTCGGTAAACTTCCAAATGTCTTTGAGTTCCATTACCTCATATATGAAAAACATGTTTAGCAATCCCAACACTGAAGGACTACAGACAGTGTCTGTAAATCACATAGCTGGCACTGCGAAAATAGTAGCTATTTTATTTGATGTTTTTAAAAGAAGACATTTGGACATTCCCCAACAGAAATGTATGAGCATCTCTGAACAAGCAATAAATAAATACTTAATGGCTAGATGATAAAACAAAGTCCAATTTGCTGCTTATGGAAGGAAAGGAGGTTGTCACCTTGAAAGAGTTTTAGTAGCATCTAGGAGCGTGGAGGACAGGATATTCATGAATTTGGAGGGGGTCTGACTTAAGATGAGTCTTTCAATGCAGCATAAGGGGGAGCTTAATTAGAACTGGGCAAAGTGTCTTATACTGTAGTTAAAGATTGGTGGGCACAGATTTGAGAGGACTTCAAAAGGAGTCTTGGAGAGTAAGTCATCTTTTGAAGCTATCTGTCAACCGGAGAAAGGGGTCAGTGGAGGAAAGATAAATGGATTTGGGGGAAGTTCCTGAAACAAACAATCCTGCAACTTCAGCTTCCTGGGCAAGAGTTTCCTGAAGAAGTAAAGTTGTGTTAATGTAAACAGTAAGCTGAATGGATAGAAATGATTTTTGTTTTCGTTCATACGTGGGCGGCTCTAAGGAATATTTTTGTTGCTTGTATTTCTAGTTTTAGGTCCCAACGTGCACAGGGCTTATATGATATGAGTGTATTTTAACAAAATTAACTTTCTTTATGATCACACTTGCATCTCCCACATCCTTTATTGCTTTTTGTCACCTCATTTGAATGTTTCAGACTTTCCTTAGGATATTATTGTAGCTTTATGCCAGTGATCCTCAACCCTGCCTGCATATTAGAAACACTTGGGGAGATTTTGAAAGAACCAAAGCCCAGTTCCCCCCTCAGGCCAATTAAATCAGAATGTCTGGAGTGGGGCCTGGGCATCAGTAAGTTTAAACTCTCCCAGTCACTCCGATGTGCATCCAAGGTTTACAACAACTGTCTGACACCTAGCTGGAGAAATAAAACCTTGACTGGGGAATTATACGAGCCTTGTTAGAGCCTGACACTACTGACTGATGAAAGTTGGAGGAACTTTCGAATGCCATTAAACTTTAGGATAAATATTAATAATGGCATAGGGTTTATGTACAGACGTCCTGACCTTTAAGGTCTGGATTCACATTGCATTAATTTTCTCAGGGACTTAAAGTTTCATGGCAAGCATCATCTTTGATTCCCCACTCCAGCAACTTTCTTTTCTTCGCTGTCTTATCACAGTGCTGTTCTTTATTCCATTCCGGGAACCGCTCCATTCCTTGGATTTGCGCATGTACCCATCATCCCAGCACCTCCTCCCCCAACACACGCAACCTCATATGACTTCTGCAGGTGTAGCTGAGTTTGCTGGAGGTTGGGAAGATAGAAGAGATTTTACATCGCAGAAACATATAAATATTAATGTAGGATATAATACATCAGAAAATCCATGGCCTAAAAAAGTCCTTGGGCCACTTTACCTGCTGTATAGTTACCACTCCACCCACGTTTTTTCTCCTACTCTTTCTTCTTTGCCCATCTCTCAGGAGAAAATAAAAATTCCTACCATTGTCTTATGCAGAGCATTCTAGTTGTTTCTTGCTTCATCCCCATCATTAGCTTTGTAATTTCCTTTGCCTATCCAAATACTCATTAATGTCCTCTGGTAGACGATGAAGCATCTATTCCAGGTAGCACCTTCTCTGTCCCCACTAGAAAAGAAAGTACTAGAGAAACATTGCTGCCATTCTCATGGGAATTATGGCAGCCCCTTCCCAACCTCTTAGAATATACAAACAGCCAAATGAGTTTAAATTTTAAATAAAAACAATTTTTTCCACTACAGTAATTTAGTTCCTTAATTCAGCTAGCAATTATGCCTCCCATAGTAGGTGCTAAAAGATACATAAGCTAAATGAATAACAAATCTTTCAGGAAGAATCAGTTAAGTTGAGGATATAAGATAGACTCATAAGACATAGTTATGATATTATGCAAGAGACTAATTGTATGTTCAATGAACTCAACTTCCAAGAATGTATTTCAGTTCATTGACATTCACCTTTCTGAGATCCATATTCTCAAATGCTACATTTTTGGGCAAAGGATCAGGCTTTTACTCAGTTCTATTTGTAGTAACATGTATAGTCAAACCACAAGTAATGTACATTTTTTGACTCTGGGTCAAGTTTTCTCTGACGTCACTGTTCAGAAGGCCAGATCAGTATGGCTTGAAAAATAGAAAGCTTCCATTTCCAGGCTAGGTACCTGGGTCAACCTCCCTTCTATAGACAATTACAGTTCTTGTCTAAACTCTATGAAAACCATCATCATAAATCCATAAGTGAACTCCCAGAAGTGAAGAATTTCAGTCTAGGAACTGAGGTCATTTGTTGAACCAGATGAACCTGAACTCCTGTTTTTACAACTTCGAGGCACAGGGAATGTGTGACAAACCCCAGGGCCCACCGAGATGGGGAGTCCACAACCTGTATCCCAAAGAGCAATACCCTCAGGCTAAAAATGAACTGGAAATAACCCCGCCACTTCCCACCCTCAATCAGAGGCCTGCTGAGAAAATACATGGTTTTTAACCTTGATGCTGAGAGAAGGTGAGAAAAGGAAAAGAAATCACTTATGAGAACTTGGAACTGCAGCTCATGTCAGGTTTATAGCCTGAATTGGTCTGAGAAACCTCAAGCCAATAATTTAATTGAGAGTGACCCCAGACTAGCCATGCCATGAAGGGCATAGTAGAAACAAATGTAGGTCCTCTCCAAGAAACATCTTTGTTTTAAGCCCCCAACATTCTCATAAATACAATTCCAAGAATAAAGAGCAGACCACAGTAAAAAGTAACTAAAGGCACAGGGAGATAAAGCACCATGAGCAAGAAGGAACAAACAAAAAATCCACATACATGGAACAAACAGCAGCTCGTAAGGATTTCAGATCATGGATGTTTCAGAGACAGACTATGAAGCACCATGTCGAATATATTTAAAGAAATGACAAACTTGGAAATACATGCAAGAAGCAATGATGAAACAAGATTTTAAAAGAACTAAATTGAACTTCTAGAGATTAAATATAAAATTCTTAAAACTCAATGAGATAAGGAATTACTGGTTTAGGTGTGATAATAGCAAGATGGTTCTCCACCAAAAAATAAATATTCTTTTCAATTAGAGACGAATGCCAACGTATATTCAGATCAAATGCCATTTCAGGTGAAATTACATGCTGTTTGAGATTTGCTTTAAAATGTTCTAAGACAATTTTGTTTACAGTTTGTACATGGAGAAATATAAGATTGTTAAAATGTTGATAATTATTGAACATGAGTAATAGGTATGTGGAATTTTTTTATACTATTCCCTCTGCTCTTAAAAATGTCTGAAAAATGACATAATGATAAGTGTATTTGTTTAAGAGATACGTATATTTGCTAAGTATATTTACTTAACTACATGGGCGCAGAAATTTTATTGTGTCCACTAAATTCATTTTTAAAGCATGATTATTAATGAGTAATTTTAAGTTGTATTACTGTAGGTACGATAGACATATAAATTTCCAAAGGCTGATACAAACTATAAATAGATGTTATATAAGGAAAAAATGAAATGGGTACACTTAATAGTAAGTTAATGAAAGCTAGAAAGTTAATTAACTGTAGAGATTAAAATAGAGATCTGTAGAAGTTATCCAGAAAGCACACAGAATAAAAAACAGCAGAAAATGCAAATGGAGACAAAACACCATGGGAGATGTGATGAGAAGGTGTAATGTAAACTTGACTGGAGTCTTGGAAGGACAGGAGAAAGAATTAAGCAGAGAGAGCATTTGAAGAGATCATGGCTAACGATTTTCTAGTACTGATCAAATGTACCAACCCACAGATTCAAGAAGCCCCACTAATCCCAAGCAATATAATAAAAAGAAATCCATACATGGACACATCCTTGTGAAACCGGAAACAGAGAGAAAACATAACAAATAAAGCCAAAACCAAAATGAAGAAATGACCTTAGGAGGAACCAGCTAGTGAAGCCTTGCTCTTCAGAGAAGTGAGCTCCTTTCTTGGCCATAAAGCCAGGAGAGAATGCAATGATAGCAATATGCTGACAGAAAAGAACTGACAACCTGAACTTCTATGCTTATTGAAAATGTACTTCACATTCTTTAAACACAAAATCTGAGGCAGATGGTTAACAGAAGGACTCTCTATTGGAAATACTAAAGGATATTATTTGGGCATCAAGAAAATGCTCCTAAATAAAACATCTGAGGTGCAAGAAGGAAAGAAGAGCACAGGAAGTGAAAAATATGTAAGCAATTGGAGATAAATATTGGCTGTAGAAAACAATAAATAATGTCAGGCAAATCTCACTCCAGAACATAGCATAAATCCCACGGAAAACCTTAGCAAACCAAACCAGTAGTGCCCCAAAGGAAAATACATCATGACCAAGTTGGGTTTATTTCAGAAATGCAAGGTTGGTTTAACGTTTGGAAATTAGTGTGCACATTGGCAGATTAAAAGCGAAAAAAAATGTATGATCATCTCAATAGATACCCCAAAAAAGTATTTGCTAAAATTGAATATTTATTTCATGGTCTAAATTCTACCAAAGATAAAAATTTCTAGAAGGAAACCTCCTTAACCTGATAAAAAAATATCTACAAAAACTCACAGTAAATATCATAGGTAATAATAGATTAAGCTATTAAGAACATTTCCTTTAAGATCAGGAACAAGACAAGAATATCTACTGTCCGCCCTTTCATTCAAACCTGTGCTGTAGATCCTGACCAGAACAATAAGACGAGGAAATGAAACGGGAAAGAATGGAAATGATGAAAACTGTCAGTATTTGCAGATGTTATGTATAATTAGGAGCACAACAAATCCAAAATACATACAGGTTAATTATTAGAACTGATGAGAGGGTTTGGCAAGGCTACCAGATAAAAGCCAGTAGAGAATCATTAACTACATTTCTAAATATCGGCAACAAATCGTTGAGAGAAAAAAATACAAGGCAGGAAACAAACTATAGCCACACGCAGCAACCTGGATGAAGCTCACGAACACGATGGATATAAGGAGTAAGCCCTCAAGAAATATGTACTGTATTGTTGCATTTATGTAAAGCTCAAAAACCAGCACAGTTAAAGCATTTATGGCTGAGGGAAGCACACACCAGAGGTAAAGCAATGAAGCAAACAAGGGAAGGATTATCGAGGGAGTGAAGACGCAGGTTCTCTCCGGGAAGGCCGGGAGCGCGCAGTGAGGGCTCACGTGGCTCCAGCAAGGTTTTCTTTTCAGTGTGGTCGAGCTTATTTCCAGGTTTTAATTGTTAATAATGTAGTTATTTTTTTACTCTCATGACGTATTTTACAGTTTTTAAAAAGTTGAAGAGTAAATGGGCATCTGGACAAAACTAAGTAAGGGTAAAGTGTCTGCGTAAGGAAATGGTAGCTATAGTATCATCTATGTTTTATTTTTTATTTTATTACATTTCTGAGTTTTCCAACATCTGATCATGAAAACATCTTGTTCTCTGGCACGGGGTGGATACCACCTCCAGGGATAATTCACTCTTATTTCACCAGAGCTTCCACAATGACCGTTATGCGTGTGACTTCCGAATCTCGATTTCCATCGCTTCCTGTCACCCATGTGTTGGTTTCTTCTAGACACTGCCTTCTAGACAGAGCCACTTAAAACTGCAGCTCTGGTTTGATGACATATGTGGAGTTTGTGGATACTCGTCTTAATCTACACTCTCTCCCTAGGTGAGTTCGTTCATTGCCTTGGTTTTAAAATTGTCTGTACTCTGCATCTTCCAAACACCTTATTCCAACCCTCAGCCTCTCTTGTGAGTTCCAGGTCCACATATATGATCACTTATTTGATATCTCAATTTGGCTCTTTCATTGGCAGCTCAAACCAACATATTGACTACGCAGTTTTGCATCACCAGAGGCATGACAATTATTAGCGTACTTAGCAAATAACCAGCAGTTTTGTATTGCTGGCCTTAGTGTGGGAGACTGGACAGAAATGTGGAATGTAACTAGAAAAGCAGTTTGGGACATATGCTGAAGAACCTTTGATATTTGCTTAGAAGTTTGGACTTTGTGGACAGTGGAAAGTCACAGAGGAATTTTTATTTTTTCTTCAATTATTTATACAATAAATATTAAGTAATAACCTACCAAGTACTAGGCATTGTGCTCAGCACAGGGATACATTCGAGTACAAGACAGAGTCTGGAGAAGAGGGATTCCTGAGAGTGTTAGGAGGTAGAATGAATGCATTCAATTGGTGTCAGGTGAGAACAAAATGGGATGGAGAAGTGTGGCTAGAGAAAGGGACTGAGGATGGCACCAAAGTTTTCTTCCAGAGACTGGGGGGATGGCCTTTACCTGAGTAGGTGACATAGGAGAAGAGCAGGGTGCATGGATGGGAGGCACCTGAATTCAGCTTGGGCAGTGAACCTGAGATGCCTGTGGGACTTTCAGTAAGGAGGCTGAGCAGCTCATTAGAGACATAGGGTTGTGTTTTGTTTTTTTGTGTTTTGTTTTTTTAAATTTTATTTTTGTTTAAAATATTACAGATGTCCCTTTTTCTCCCCAGTGACCCGTTCCACCCCGTCCCACCCCCCTCCCCAATCCCTCTCCCCACCATTGTCCGTGTCCTTGGGTTGTGCATAGATGCATATAAGTTTTTTGGTTACTCTCTCCCCCTCCACCCACCTGCCCTACTCCATCCCTCTGACATTCGTCAGTCTCCCTTTGGGACAGTATGGCTGGACCTGGAGAAAATTATGCTAAGTGAGATAAGCCAGGCAGCGAAAGACAAACATCACATGATCTCGCTCATACGTGGAATCTAAAGAACGTAATAAACTGATGAACAGAATAGATTCAATGACATGGAAGCATGGATAGGGTTGTGTTTTAAGAGAGAAGCTCAAGACGGAGGCCTTGGTGTGGGACGCTGCCTGAGGAAGTAATAGTTGAGCGTGGTGGGTGGAGGCAGGGGACATGATATTTGTCAAGGAAGAGCAAGAATATAATAATTCATGTTACATTCAAAAAAACCATTGGCACTGGAAAATCAATGGGCCCCGGCATTGCCTCTACTAGCTCCCAGCCGTGTAGCCTTGGTCTCCTTTCCCACGGTTTTGGGAGCCTGCCTTCAGGGAAGAAGCAAGCCAGCGGAGCGTGCAGATGGAGGAGTCAGGGGGTGGTAGGGTTTAGGGGGCTCGGAGGGTATGAAAGGCGTGCTGGTGCCTGACGTTGACGAGTCACAGCCTGGCCCAGGGTGAAAGCCTGTGTGCGGCAGTTCCTGGCAGATCGCAAGCACTATTCCTGATAAAAGTAACGTGTGTGCATTTATAAACATTATTAATACCATCATTAGTAATAAAAATAGCAGCTCGTGGTTTGTTATGATTTGGACTGTGTGTCCCCCCCCCACCCCCCAGAAAAAGATATATTGGATTCATAACCCCCAGTGTCTCAGAATGGGACCTTATTTGCAGATAGGGTCTTTGTAGAGATAATAAAGTTCACGTGAAGTCATTGGGGTAGCCCCCAATCCAATATGACTGATGTCCTTTAAAAAGGGGAAATTGGGCCACAGAGAACAGACATGCACACAGGGAGATGCCATGTGAAAATGGCAGAGATTGAGGTGATTCATCTACGAACCAAGGAAGGTTAAAGGTTGCCCACAAACCAACCAATAGCTTGAGGAGAGCCACGGGATAGATTTCCCCCCACATCCCTCAGAAATAACCAGCCCTGCTGACCCCTTCTAGCCTCCAGAATTGTGAGACGATGAATTTCTGTTGTTTGAGCCGCGCAGTTTGTGGTTCTTTGTTACAGTAACCCTAGCAAACTAATACATGGCTATGTATTATTTGACGTTTTACCAAATACATTTTTGCTCATTCGCATTTAATCCTCATGACCTCTTGTGTGGAAGGCATGATCAGCGACCCCCTTTCGGGATAAGAAACGGAAACTATCAGAGATCTAGTTTTCTGTGTGATAAGACAGAGGACACAGGAATTTTCATGGAGAGAAAGTCAGGAAATTTCACCCGTGGGCACAGTGTTAAGCAGATGGCATTCAGCCAGGGACAGTTCCACCTCTGGCAGCTCAGACTGTGATTCTGAATAAGTTGCTTAACCATCTCTGTACCTTGGTACAGTGGAGAAAATAATAGGACCTAAGGTTCTCGTGAGAATTAAATGAGCTAATTCCCTTGAAATTTTTAGCACGGTGCCTGCTGCATTAATGTGTGCTCAACAAGTAGTAGCTATTTTAAAATATTTTTTCATGGGAAACTGCAGGGAGCTGAGAAGCCCTTCACTAACTTTGAGGGTCGTACAACCAGTTGCCTCTCGTAGATGTACTGTGCAAACGGCCTGTACCGAATGCACCGTGTGTATGGTCTCTAGGTGTCTGGGGGTGGGAGGCGCATGGCACCTGCTGTCTACTCCACAGACAAACGTGGCTTTGTGGTAATTCTGCTCCAGGGACCATTCAATCATCATTGGGGGAGGTCCTCTGCCCACCTTACCCCCCCCAAGAAGTTCTTTGCAGTGGTAATAAGGATTCAGGTCATCTTATTAGATGTGAGCCAGAAAAAAAGGGGAAGGAATTGGGGGTTATATGCAACTTGGAATTAGTTAAAAGGTCAGAAAGTAAAGAATGGGTTTTGATATCGATGGATCCCACATGCTTTGAACTTTAAAATCACTGCATAGGTTTTCACTGTAAGCAAGTCACCATAAAAGGATTTCACCACACAAATAATGAGTAAAGGAACACAATCACCATTCTGAATTTTTAAAATGCAATTAAAATTGGTGCAGGCCCATCGAGCCTTACCAAACCCTGCCTTAAATAACAGTTTGGAGAATCACAAGCTTCAATTCCTTTTGGCAATGTCTTAGTTTTCCACGAAGCACTATAGGTTATTAAATGTTGTACTTATTTGGCTTGCTAATGAATAGTTTATCCTACTTCAATTAGGCTGGTTTCCATCTCTCTCTCTCTCTTTCTCTCTCCCTCTCTAGCCCACTCAAAGAATTGATGATAATTAAGGGAAAGCTGTCAGGGGACCAGGTTTCTCATCTAAGATATCTTTGCAGTTCTAGGGTTACCTGGGGTAGAAATCTGGCTTCATCTTGTAAACTTAATATCTACCTTTCATATCAGCAGTGGCTATCATAATGATAATAGTAAGAATAATTGCAGTTCTATGCTCCATGCATCACCTTTCAAAGCATTCTGAATATTTTACATTTTTCTCTTAATGCCTTTGTGTAATAGAGAAGGAGCAGATTTATTATTCTTTTTAAAGTCAATGAGGCAAAGGTGGTTAAATGAATGTTCCCAGATTATCAACTTCATCATGAACAAAGCAGAACAAACCGTGGACAGGTGATGTCATATTCATTCCATTGAGCTACCCAGTTCCCCGGTTTCTCTCTCTCAGGTGACGGAAGAATTGAGACCGGCGGATGCTAATAGCATTTTCACATACGTCTAATTTCCACATTTCCGAGGCCTGATCAGTAGAGTAGCAGTCCCCTCCTGATCTGTGATGTGCTTATTTATTTCATAGCTCCACTTCAATCAAGGGAGATGCTGGCCCCCACGATTACTGACGATCACAGAGGAGGTCAGATAGGGACACAGACCCTGTGTAATCCAACATGAGTGTATTTGTGAAATCTATTTCAGGAAAGGCAAAGATTAAACTCATCAATAACAAAACACCTAAAGATCAGGAAAAGGGGCCAATTTAAGAGCTCATATATTTAGCAGCTCATTCTGCAGCTCTAGAGAAAGACCAAGTTTTAGAGTTCTGATCCACACCCAAGCCAATTTAATGTTTTAATCTAGTCAGCCAATGTTTTGTGCTAGGCACTAATGTCAAGTGTGTGGGAGACAGAAAAACAGTCTACTCCTTTGCAGGGATCTGTGGTCATGGATTTTCCCCACCCCACCCCAACTTGGGCCCGATACCGCACACATTGTGAGAACTCAGTCGCTTTAAGAGCAAATGTGTCACCATCATTTCAAGAACAAGATCTAGATAAAGAGAAGGCCCGACCGGTGAGCCCAGGGCCTTGATCTGGCTCCTTTGTCGATAGTCCCTCCAGCTCCCACCCCGAAGCTCTTTTGCCCACATGCCCACACTTACCTGCTGACTAAACTGGCTCCAGTATTGGCTCCTTAGGGCAGAGGGACAACAGGACAGCCTGAACCTGGGGCAACTGCCTCTGTTTTGGGGGCCTTCTTACTGCTTAAGCTGTATCCCTGCCTCTCCACTATCCTTACCGTGTGTCCCAGTCGCATCCTCTCTCTGGGATGGGAACCACCTGTCCAGACCCCGAGGCATCCTTCCCTTTGGCATCTAACTAGCCACTTATTGTCATTATCAGAGCCCAGTCAGCAAACCACAGGCCACCTCCGAGTTCTGGCACATGCCTGCCCTTCTGGCACCTCCTCATCTGGGCCTGAAGCTCAGAGCAGCGACTTCCATGTCTGGCTTGACTGTAATATGCCTAATAATTATTAATTACTTATTATATACTGGGCACTTTTACAAATGCATTGCATGTTTATTTAATCACAACAACTGTATAAATTTGATATTATTATCACCCCCTTTTTAGAAAGGAAATTTGAGCACAGGGAAATTAAATTATTTTCCAAGGCTCTCAGCCCCAAAATAACCCCCAGCAGGCTCTGCTTAAACTTCTTTAAGAAAAGTAGCCCCACAGTGATTGGCTAGAATCCTTAAGCTAATAACACTTCTCTTTCTTAAGACCTCAGCTTCCTAATGCGATGGGAAAACTGTAGTCCCGGGGCATTCCCTCGCCCTCCACCACCAGGCCATCCCTCTCTCCACCCACTGCTTCCTCAGGGGGTCCCGTTGCCACTGCTTTTCCTACACGCAGAGCCCTAATGCTCTGCCGCCCCAGGCCTTCAGCTGTTCTCGGGGCTCCGAGTCATTATTGCACATTACCATTAATGGATCGGTCCCCTCATAATGTTTCCAAATAGAGGCCAGGCCGCCAGATCATAAAGGTTAGGCCCACGTATTCCAGGGGGCTGTGTCAGATGAGGAATTCTACTAGAAGGCGTTGCATCTGGAGTTTTCTAATGGTGCCTTCAGGCAAAAAAAATTAAAATTAAACCAACAACCAAAACCCCCTTGCTCCCCCCCTACACCCCCCCCCCACCACCATTCCAGCATTCCCCACAGCAAAATTCTAACTTAGTTAAATAGAATTCATTAATAAGCATGGGGAAAAGCACTTCAGGCAGTTTACTCTTGAAAATGTAAACTGTTAAAACATTTTGTGGTTACAAGCATTCTGAAAATAATGCACGTTCTCTGGTGTTTCGTGATGTCTCTTAATGGAAGACTTTCTGATACAGGCAGGAAGCGTTACGGAGCTGGTGAACCTAAGACCGTTTAGCTTTTAGTGTGGTTTTTTTTATGATAAAGGTGACACCCTTGAAAGTTTGAAATCTGGAGCTCCCATTTACTTGGGCTTCCTCTACTTTCTGCTACTTTATTTTTCCCCCTAAAAACTCCCAGGGGCGTGTAGGAGCATATCTTGTTTCCCTTACGTGTACCAAATTTGTCCAGCTTTTCTCTCCCTCCCTCCTTTCCTGCTCCCTTCTCTCTCTGTCCCTCCTGCCCCCTCATTCCCTTCCCCCTTTCCCCCATCTCTCTCTCTCTCTCTCTCTCTCTCTCTCTCTCTCTCACACACACACACACACACACACACACACACACACACTGTTCACTGGAATGGGAATGAGCATCTAGAAAGAACCTAAGAAAAATATTTTTAAGGCCCCTATTTGCTCAAACATGGCTGGTCCATGCCTAGAGACAGGACTCGGGGAGGAGGGGACAGGGAGCCTGTTTGGAAGGGAGGTTCCCAACCTGTCTTTGTCTGAAAACTGGGCATGGGGCCAGCCCCACCCGGTGGATCGCCGCTCTTGGCCTCCAGCCCAGGGACGGATCTGACTGTCATCGCGACCCCAGCGAGGCAGGAGGCGAGCTGAGAAGCGGGTGAGGAGGGAGCTTGGTCTGGGAAAGGGTCGGCGTGGCTGGAGCAGGACTCAGCCGAGGCGGGGGCCTCTACCGGGCCGGGCCCTCCTGTCGCTGCTGCTCTTCTGTTAGAATCCATTAGGAAAACGGGGGGAGTAACAACTCCATCAGGAGAATCTTAGAGTCAGACAGCAAGAGGAGAGGCAGGAAGGCTGGTGCTCCATCACCCCCAGCACAGAGGCGTGGTAAGCAGCAGCCTTCTTTCCAAAGACTTACTGAAAAGGGAAGTCTGCATCTTCTTCCAGAATGAGTTCCATAGTGAACTGCCCCACACAAGCAAGAAATTCTTCTTTACACCCAACTTAAATCAAGATCAACCCCTGCGTATTGAAAATATGTTGCCCATAGGCAGGGAAATAAGGCTGGCAACATTTAGAAGCTGACAAAAGGCCTGCTTCTGTGTAATTAAGAAAAACCCCCATAAAGAATAGCTGTAATAGCCATAGGACTCACCTGTTTTCATTGGGATTCTATCCTTTCAAAATTGTTATATTTGGCTATTGTTTGTCAATTTATTTCTATAAATTAAATTTATGATATATCAGAAGTGTAAAGAATCTGAGAGTTCATCTAGCCCAATTCCCCGTACCTTACTGATGAGGAAATAGACCCTCAGAGAGGCCCAGGGACCAGCCCAGGGTCAAATAGGGAGGAGAGCTGGAGAGAGGAACCAAATCCAGACAAAGCAAAGAGCTTTTAGTTGCTGGTTCTGGATACTCCAGGGCTCTTTTTACATTTGCAAAGCGATGAGCCATGTTCACGGTGGCAGTTGTTCCCTCACCCGGGGTTCCTGCATGGGGGGACACCGCGCAGGGCCTGCAGTGAGTGGGGTACAAGCAAGGGGAAAGACTTCCTTACTCTAAGCTACTAAGATTTAAGCATTGTCACGTAGCATAACCCAGCCTGACAGATAAACTGTGGGAGGCTACTTAGGGGATATAATGATTGTGGCATTTCATAGCATTGAATCCTGTGAAGAGAAAGCTATTTCCTTTTCAGATCCTTCCAGTCATTCAGATGAGTAGAGAAGAGACCTCGATCAGAAGCTAATGTGTCTTTAACAAACTTGGACTCAGGGTACTGGCTAGAATTTAATTCTACTGTTTTGTTTTCAGATTTTATTTTATAGCTCCCTCTCTTCATGGAATGTGATACTGTGTTTTTCAAAAAATATATAGAATGTTATAAAATTTTCTTCAAAAATATATTTAAATAAAATACTATAACCAATATGTCACAATGCTTACTATGTGATAGGCATACTTTAAGTTTTTGACATGTAATAACCTATTTGATCCTCATAACAATCCCATGAAGTAGGTCCTATTATCTCCACTTTACAGATGAGACAACTGAGGCACAGAGGTTGAACAGCACAAGTTCCCCCAGTTAGTACATAACAAAGCCAAAAAGAATCCAGGAATCTGTTTCCACAATTTGTACTCAGTGAGTTGACTAAAGAAATATTTTCCTTACTATTCAGTTGGTACGTGCCCATAGCAAAAATAACAAATGTGGTAAACACATGGTGGTACTTTAGGAAGCTGCTCTTTGTCAGCCAAGAGATTTGGCTGTCCCCTTGCCACAGAGTGACTTCTCACCAGACTCACCCACCTGGATTCCTGTTCAGGCCAGAGAGGGTCCTGCCAGCCAGAGAGGGTCCTGCCTTGGTTGCCACGCAGGGTCTCCAGGGCTCGGGAACTCAGAACGGTATTCGTCTATGTGACCGTGGAAGGCAAATGGATTTGGGAGAGTTTGAAGGAAGACAAAAGGGACAACAGAGAATCAGAGGAGGGGGAATGAGCGGCCATTTGTGTCTGAAGCGTTTAGCTGTAGAAATCCTCCTTCCAGAAGCACTGGAGCTGTTGGCACCCACTCAACAGATGGATTAGGGTCTTGCCACCCCACGTACAGTGCCAGCTAGCCCCAACTGCTCCCGGATCCTCTCTGTTCAGAAGGCTTAAAGGAGACACCCGATGACGATAATTCACTGATTAGAAATGTGTTTTCTTTTAAGCTATTCAACCCTTGGAATAACTTTAACAGGCTAATTTTTATAGCAAGGACATTTATTAAAAATTTCCCCTTGAAACGTATTTAGTATGGAATGTCCCAGTGTCTTTGTGCGGTGGGTTGCTAATGTTACTGGGAAGGTTTCTTTTTTAAAGATCGTTGTGGCTTTAAGACCTGCATATTCTGGGGGAAAAGTAGCTTTGGGTAACAACGAGTTTGAAAAGGGGCCTTTTTTCAGTTGGGGCTTAGTCACTCTGACTTCCTCTAATAGGAGAAACAAGCCTTCCTGATTCTCCCCAGTCCTCAGGCCATTTGGCTCTTGCCACATTTTTTTATGGCTGTGCTGCCTTAGACATGGAAATAAGGCTAGTGGTGGAGAAACCACAAAAGAGGCTCAGAGTCATATGTCATTCAATGCAACATACTTGGTGGTGGCGGTTGGGGGGTGGGAAATCTGTATTCATTATTGGTTAAACATAGGAAACATGAGTCAACAGACTAGTTTCTGTTGGTCTTATTACTTTGATTGCCATTTCCTGGACAGTAATTCTTCTGAATCTTACCTAATACAATTTCCCCAGCCAGCCAAGAAGACCACGCCGGTTTCATGTTCAGCCGCTTTGTTATTGTTCCCCTAAATAATTAGAGCTTTCTGAAATGGTGTTCCTCCTTCCCAATATTAAGAAAATGTGCGTATTTAGGCAATAGATGGCAGTGTTTGCACAAATTTTAATATTGCAGTAGCTCCTGAAGGAGGCCGGGAGCTCAGCCGTCCCGTGGCTCGCCGTGATCGTATAGTGGTTAGTACTCTGCGTTGTGGCCGCAGCAACCTCGGTTCGAATCCGAGTCACGGCAGGAGGGGAGGAGGCTTTTGGACGAGAGCAGCGCAGCTCCCACGTCGTTCTCCATCCAAACAGCATTTTGCAACCAGACATCGAATAATGAAAATCCATAAAAGAGAAACCGCCGCAAATATTTTAGATTTTAGAGAGATGACACACACAGAGTGGCTTTATTAATGCACCAACCCTGTCGCAAGCGTGGTGTTTTGTTTTGTTTTTTTTATTTGCATTGACGGATAATATGATAAAACTGGAGTGTAGTGGGCATGTAATTATTATTAATTACAACTACTTAAGCTCTGCTTTGAGCAGACTCGTCAGGTCTGCTTGCTTTTGAGCCCTGCCAGGGCTGTACAGTAATAACAACCCTGAATTATTTGGAAAGATGTCAGCAGTCGATGTGGAAATCCTGTTTAACCAGGCATGAATTGTTGTTAGGAGGGTTTTTTTCCAGGATGACAGAGAGAAAATGAACTGTCCCTTATCAGTAATTGCAGGAAACATTTTGTTTCTATGATATGAACTGGCTGTAATTTCACTTTCCTGCATCATTGGATAATGTAAGAAGCCAGTTGTTGCTCAAAACGAAATTTTCTGAAGTGGGCATTTGGGTCTGATAAAGGGCACATTATAAGTAGACAATGGGGCTCGGGTAATAAATTATGTCCATATATGGTAAAACTTTTTTAATGACATTTTCCAAAAGACTGGGGTTTGTATTATAAATGGCTAAATGTTGAATTAATGCGAGTAACATGGCTTTAATGGGCCTTTCTGCAGGACTTAAAAACATGAACAATACAGCCCCAAAATGTAAAATATAAGTATGTTATAATGAGGTTTACTGCTCTGAAATGACTGCCCGCCATGTTTTAAATAAGGGATCATGAGAATTTGCATTTTAATGCCTCTAGCCCCTGTTTGAAGGATGGCCTAGCAAAAACTCGTGTTTGTTATTTACGTAATACTAAAAACAATGTTAAATAAAAATATATGTGCTGTGGGTAGACACAGAATCTATTAAGTTATTTCAAAGTCACTGAATTCCCAGAAATAGTATTCTAGAAAAACTGAAATATGTATTGTCCCCCTCTTCCAAAAAAACCCCAGTTTTTGTTAGACTATGGGCCCAAAAAGATCAGCCTCAGAATATCATAAAGTAAAAAGCATGTATCTATTGTTTCCTCTAAGACTCACTTTCAAGACCATTTTTACTCTGAGTCTCTTCTTCCCTAATCCCCTCCCTGCCACATTTCCCGCAAATTCTGGCTTCCCCTTCTCCAAAGGGCCTAGTGTGGGCCTTGCCTCAAGTCTGCAAGACCTTTTTATCTGCCAGGTACCAATAATGCTCCTAAGACGACAACTGAATTGCAGTTGTTCTTTAATTAAAATCAGCTTACAGAAAAAGCCCATCCAAGGTTATTTGTATTTTATTATGAGACTTAAAATGCCATTAATTAATCATTTGAGGAAGAAAATCATGTAGTTGCAACCAACTTAGTCGTTGTAAGTGACAGAAACATAACATGTCCTGCGTGAAAGGGAGACATATACCCAGACACATACGAGGAGGCTTCAGAAATAATTGAAACGAGGTTATTAAAGAAGACCAAGACGCATGCTCTCCGTCTCATCCTACTTTTCTTTCCGAATGTCACCTTTATTCTCTCAAACTAACTTCTATGTGACAGAGAACATGGCAGCCAGCACCAATTCCTGCTCTTTGTACCTAACCGTGTGGCTTCCTGCAGGAGAGCCCCTTAGTTACTATTCAAAAAAATCCTGGGGAAGGATCTGATTGGCTTGGTTTAGGTCAGGTGTGCATCACTGGAGCAGTCATCTCTGTCCACGGTGACAGAGTCACATAGCACAGAGAGAGCACTTTCCTTGGCTTGAGAGCAGTCACAGAGTGAGGGAATTGCCAGCCCCGGGGCCACCTCGTCTTCTTGGGGTGCTTTATCCGTTGCATCATTGGAGTACACCATTTGGTGGCTGTCTGCGTCCACAAGCTCATGAGTTCAATCTGGGAAGTATGAACTCTTTGAAAAACGAGGAGTGGTCGGTGGGGAGGAGGAGCTCAGAGTGTGATAATTAATCTAGACTCAGCTTGGAGCTGAGAGACACAGCAACTGCTTGAACAAAGGGAGCACTTCATGCTCTCTCCTCATGCTCTACCAAAGGGGGTTCTTCTCACCCTGGGTGACTGCTCTCCCAGTGTGGCCAGGAGAGAGTGGAAAACCACCGGACTCTGCTAGCAAAAGCCCGCTTGAACTTGGGCAAGTTACATAAACGCTCAGGGACAAAGAGGGGAGAGTTAATGCAAGAAGTAAAAGAATAATAGAGAAATAAAGAACACTTACTCTAGAGGCACGTAATGAAAATACAACACTGGCACCTGGTAGAGATGTAACAAATAATATTTATTCTTATTATTCCATGACTGCATCGTGCACTCATTCTCCACCCAGCCTCCATTGGTAGAAACGCTAGAGTGAAATTTCTAGCGGGAAAAGGGTTCCTCACCGAGAGTTGAAAATATGATAGAATAGACTCTAAGCCAGGGGTAGCACAAATCGGAATCCACCAAATGATCAGGTCCTTATCCAAGTTTGCCATCCTGGTTCACTCCCTCTTCACGTGGTTACCATGACCAAGGGTCATATAAATCGAAGGTTGTTTTCATCAACGAAAAGGTTTGTTGACATTGGGTGTCCTATCTGTCTTCCTGCTGATGTTAAAATATATTGGTATTTTTTGTTCTAAAACCAACTCTATATCAAGTTGGTGTTCAGAAATGTTAGAGCCTGAGTTATGAGAGGACATTGATTATAATTTTCTTTTCTTTTCTTTATTTTTTTTAAACTTTTTTAAAAAATATATCTATTGATTTCAGAGAGAGGAAAGGAGAGGGAGAGAGAGAGAGAGAAACATCAATGATGAGAGAGTCATTGATCGGCTGCCTCCTGCACGCCCCCAACTGGGGAATGAGCCCACAACCCAGGCATGTGCCCTGACTGGGAATCAAACCCCGATTGCCTGGATCCTAGGTCGACGCTCAGCCTCTGAGCCACACCCTGCCGGGCTGATTAGTTTTAATTGCATTAACTTTGAGACAATTTCTGCTGTTCACCTTTTAAAAAGAATTTCACAAATATCTCAACAGACTCCACTTTTGTTTCCATGTTCACATTGTCTATATTTTATACTAAAGCCAATAATTGCTGGTGAGAAAAATCAGAGTGACTCTGATATAATCTTTCAAAAATCATCTCTCTAAAATGTCACATTTAAAGCATTTCAGGGCAAAGGTAAGCCATTCACAAACTAGATTCCCTGACAGCTTTTTAACATTAACAGTGAAATATTAGAGTATTAACCAAATCCTTGTTTTGAAAGAGCACATGACTTTGACAGCTATGGTCTTCACTTTGACAGCTATGGTCTTCACCAGTCAGTGACATTGCTATTCTCCATATCTGTTCATTCAGATTATGGAATCATTTGTTCATGGACAAATCTGTTAGCCTACTCTTTTTTTTTTTCCCCCTTTTTGGGGGAAGTCAACTAAAAGAGCAAGAGAAGTCTTAATTGTCTGTATAACCTATTTCTTTATGTCCCTCATGTTAGTATCGCCACAGTTGTCTATTAGTGTTTGCTCAAGCAAAAAACTTGACATATGTAACTGTAGTTGAGTAATTAAATAAAAAATTCAGAAATATATATGCTTGCTTTATTACCATAAGCTTATGGCTTTAGTGGAATGCCTCATCCTTGCTCTCTGCAGTATAGTAGGGCAGAGTAATCTATTTACTCTCCACCACTAACATGCCAAACTGAAGAGAGTTTATATTCAAGTGTTTTTCTATCTATATCTCAGTGAGTCTCCATAAATAAAAGAAATTAACACTTATTTTTCTGATCAAGTCATAAATTAAACAGCCTAAAGTAAATTAGTAATGAGTACTTTATTTCTTAAAAATCAACATCTATTCCCTAATTATAAAGAATGTAGTTTAAGTTTGTGTTTGTGCAATAAAAATATACTAATGCATAGAAAATGATTTATTAGAACCAAATCTGAATGGATGGGATTCCCTTTCAGGGAGCAGTGCTGGGCAGAAGGGATGGGTGGGGTGTTGCTGCAGGCCCCGTTGTGGGGGTGGGAGGTCTTAAGGCCAGCTCATTGGAGCAGTAGTGTCCCCAGGAGTGGCAGCTGGTGGTGACTTTGCAGAAAGAGAGCACTTATCCACTGACAGCTGCTGCAACGTCATTCACAGGGTCTAAGCATTGAGAGATGATGTGTGGGCTGTTTGTTCTCTCTATAGCTCAGCCAATAGGAGCATGAGACACGGACAGTCCTTCCAGTGACCCTCCCTGTTCCAAGATGTTACTTATGTCAATCACATCACCCCAAAAGGCTGAAGATCTGTGGCAAGGCCTGGAAACAGGTCTCCCAAAGAGGTAACTGGCAGAGGAAAATTCCCGCAAAAGCTGGATCAGAGAGAAAGGTTTTTCCTAACAGACCGGATTCAAATTTCAACTCTGCCCCTTCTGACAGCTTGACTTTGGACTTGACCTCTTTGTGCTTTGGTTCATTAGCCAAACAGGGAGGACATGAGGGTCAGATAAGGTGATGTATATCTAGCGAGTCCCGATGACGATGATGACAGTGTTCCCCTTCCCTTCTGCCTTTTCCCAGAAACGTGATCTTTGTTCTCTGTTATTTGTGTGGACTTCCCAGTATTCTAAAGTAAAAAACAACGACAAAAAAACCCACCATGCCTTGGATTCAGCCTCTGGTCAGCAGCAGCTTTTACACACTCGTGTCTTCACCTAAGCTCTGCCATTTCAGGTCATGTTGCCACCATAAAGGTGACTCTGTTTTTCAGCTTGTTTGATAAGGAGCGGAGAGCTAGGCGCGGGGAGGTCATGGTCAAACTGAAGGAAGATAAATATAAATTGCCACTAGATGGCACTGCTTGTTGTTGTTGGCTAAAGACAAGGGGCATTTTTTTTTTTTTTCTTTCCCTCATTTTTTTCTCTCCATGGGTTCCTGGCCCAGGGTGTCTGCAACTGGGATCCTGATCATACCTGGGCTCTTCTGTTCTCTGAAGGGAGGTTCTGTTTTCGCCGTGTTATCACCAAGATCCAAGGACCAAACAGATTGCACCTAGAAGCTGGGGCATTACCTCAAAAGTGCTGTCTTTATTCAGAGGTGATTTTAAAAGAATATATTGTATTTGGATATCAACATTCAAAGGCTCCAAAGCACAAAATTTCATTTCAGAAGAAAGTGTGATTAATGAAGCCACATAAATCCTGCCGGTTTTGTAGAGGCTGGAGTAGTTTCAGAAATCACACCATACAAATCAAAGAAGCAGGGTTTCAACATCCTCTGTCACTTTCTCTTACTCTTATTTCTGTACCATCTCATCTTTTCCTTCCTTCCTTGTCTTTCACGGTTTCTTGAATACATTTATCCAGACTCCAAAACAGGAGGACACTTGATCAGAAACCCTAAATGCAGCTGCTTCGAGCTCCAACCAACCATGGCCATTCCTCCCCAACCTTTCCCCCAAGAGATCCGAAGACAGGGTCGAGGCTGTAGCAATGAACTCCCACACCTCACAGGCTGCTAATAAAGCCCGAATGAATCCTGAAAGTCTGTGTAGTTCAGTACTTGTAAAGTGCCTCGCTTAAAGAAAGCGGAGTTAAAAAAATAATGTAGATCTTTACTGAAGGTTTTCTAGAAGAGCTGATGCAGGAAGTTTAGAGACTGCCTCACATAAAAATGTACCCCAAAATCTGCTTCAAATGTATCTCTGTCTCCCTCAGATTTCTCGCTTATACCCCTTCTAACTGTGCCCCCTCCTCTCCTCCAGGTTCTCCAGCCATCCATTCTATTGCTGCCCTTCTCAGCTTCTACCTCCTGTTCACATGCTCTGTCCCATCCTTAAACTTGGATGTCATGCTGGGAGACCCCCTGGCAGGGGTCTCCTCTGGCCAGTTTGACTGTGTCAGCTTCTAAGAATGAACCCATTACCCAGAGTAACAATGTAGATATGATACCATGGTGTCTAGTGTCTTGGAGTGTAGTCTGGTGATTAAGCGCGTGAGCTCTGAGGCCAGATTCCTGTGTTTAAACTCCAGCTCCGCTGATTACTCGCTAGGTGACCTTGGACAAGTTACTAAGCGTCTTTGGGCCTCGGCTTATTCATATATAAAATGTGGGTGATAATAGCATCTACCTCAAAGGCTTGCTGTGAGTACTGAGTGAGCTGGTGTAGGTAACGCACTCCGGTTCAGAGCAAGTACTAAAGAAGTATTCACTGTGACTATTATTATTGTCACAATTGCTATAATTATTACTATTATCATATGCCAGGTATAATGGTAGGGAAAGAGAATATGACTATACAAAATATACTGTATCTTTGTCTTCATGGAGTTTTCAGGCCGATGGAAGACATAGGAGGCAGCTGGCACGTACAGTTCGGCATGGTAAGATTATGAAAAGGGAAGCCACAGGTGTGGTAAGAGTACCCGTAGATGTTTAGCCTCTAGTTGGGAGTCTAGAGAAAGCTTCTCTTTGGCACTGAGACCCAAAAGGGATTAAGGCGTAGTCATTGCAGAGATACACTCATCTCTTATGGCTTTTGTGGGAAGGGCACAGCAGACAGGAGGGAGCCTTGTTCCCATTTCTCCTGAGTCTCAGCAAGGCTCCTGTGCAGTGAGACCTGAAGGGAACCCCACACTATTTGCAACTTGAGGGTTTTGCATCTCCAGGAGCTGTAAGAGGCTCCCACGACAAGGCACTTATCAGAAGAGTCAGAGCAAGTGGATAAAAATGGATGTATTTCTGATTGTCCTCCTGGGCACTCCCTGAAATACCCAGGCATCTCTTCAGCTAGAGAGACAGTGAAAGGGACGGTGGATGCTCTGTGGTGCCTGGTAGGCTTGATGAACGAGCCGGCACAGAAAACACAGAGATCCACACTCATTGGCAAAGTTTTTCTTTTTCCTGCTTGTAAGGCATCATAAAATTCCCGGTTTTATCAGTTCACAAGCATATACTAAGTGCTCATGCTCTAAAATACGGAGACGCGATAATGGGGACAAAGAAAGCTATCATGAGCTTACAATCTACAGGGGAAAAAAACAAACCAGCATAAGTTCAGTTACAGTCCAACAAAATGTGTCCTTAGAAAGACCTGTGAGGACACAGAGTTGGGGATAGAAACTATAAAGACTCGCCAACCTACATCTGGCTGACGGAGATTACAGTGTTAGAAGGGACAGGGGTGCAGGACACAGGCAGGGACAGGAAAGTCAAGCAGAGATTAGCAAGGGCATCAAACTATGCATAGAAGACTCTTTTTTTCTTTAAGCCAAAAAATGTCATAGAGACGTAAGGCTCTCCCGGAGTCGCCGTTCAGGAGGATTTGGGAAACACTCGCAGACAGGACCACTTCTTCACTCCCCCAGCCAGTGTCACCTTCATTTCCAGAGCGTCCCCAGGGAGGAAAGGTAGAGGGGGGAAAAAGAAAGTGAGCAGGTGGAAACAGATGAAGGAGATAAAGAAAAGTAAAAGGACGTCATGCCTATGAAGAAAGATGACTGTCACCTTTTCTCCTCATATTTCTTCCTTTAACCAAAAAGAATCCCCAGGTGAGGTCCCCTGTAGAGAATCATCTGAGAATAATCTGAGCATCTTTCTAAATGAACGAAATTAGACCTCTGCAGGGAAGCAGCTCATGGTCCAGTTAGAGAGAGAGCCAAGTAAAGCAGTGTTATAGTCCCGCACAATAAGCTTCCGATGGACTATGGCAATCCTGCAGCTGGAGGTCAAACAAACGCCTGGGGGTTAGGTGGCCCCAGCGAAGCTTTGTGAATATATATATATACAAAAAGATGTAGCAATGTCTGAAATTTCAATCGCACTAAAATTCAGACGTGCAGGTAAAATGACGTCTCTCTCTATTGTTTGTTTTCAGTCCAGTTTTTCTTACAGGCCCTACCTTATGAGTGGACAGGCAGAGGATAACTCAGTGCCCAGTTAAGTTTAGGTTTGAGTCCAATCCCAAAGTGCAAATATCCCCTGTAAGTAAAACTCAGTCTTTTTGAAGAGTGGTTTAGTCTTAATGACTTCTGCCCTCTCTTCCCGATCTCTTCAGGAGGGGCTCGGGTGCACAGCTGGGGCAGGAGCGGTGCTCTCGTGACCTTGGGGCAGAGCGAGGGGCCTTGGACCACATAGCGCCCCTGTAGTGCCCTCTACTCCTGCTGGCACAGATACTGAAGGCGGTGCAGGTGACCCTGGGCCCTGGCTTCTCTCACTGTGCCCAGGGTTAGCGGCCCTTCCTGGCTGACTTGGCCTCACCCTGGCTCTCTCAGATGCTAAGGGTCCCCACAAGATCTGCCACACAGCCTGTCCGGCCCGTGGAAAACCCTCTGACTTTCGATCCATGTGCCTCCTGAGCGCTGTAGGAACGTGGGGGGCCATCATGCCGCACAGAACCCGAGGGCAGAGCAGTGAAACGGACTCCACCTCCCCCGCCCGCTCACACCAGGCTAAGCCCAGGTCTCCTGGGTGGGGCCTAGGGGACTTGAGCATGCCTTGTATACCCAGTTTTCCTCTCCTCCTCTGGCCGAAGGCTCGTGAGGGGAAACCGGGATGGGTCTGATCAATTCAACCTCCACCTTCTCTCTCCTTCACTGTCCCATGCTGCCGGCACAGGGAGCAGTGGGCTTCCCTTCTCCACCGCGTCCCCTCTCCACGTACGTGTTCCTTACGTGACATTCTACCCAGATCACCAAACTTAACTCCCAGTGATGTCAACCTGGAGCTAAAGGAGTTTTTAAAAACCCTTTCCCTCCTCCCAATGCCTGTCTCTTGCCTGCTGTCTCGCTCAGGATGTCCAGAACCTACCCTCGGAGCTCTGTTTCCGAGCCAATGAGCCCCGTGGCTCAGGTCTCTGAGATGCGGCAAAGCAATGATTTAATAAGGAAATTAAATTTATGTCTTTAATATCTACAACGAGCATGTCAGTTTTAAGATGATAGAACTGTATTTCTTTGTCTTCTAATTGCACAGTCCAAGGAATGTTGCTTTGCAAGTCGCCTCTGGGTAAACTGTGGCAGGTTTCAAGCTCAAATAAGTTTAGGGAATGCTGACTGAAAGAGAGTTAAGTAGGTTTATTTAATGTGAAACCGGCAGAGCCTGTGATATGCTAATATGCTCTGTGAATTCTGAGATGCTGTTTCCCAAACTTATTTGACCATGGAACACTTTTTAAATGTCTTCTGGAAACAGTGTTCTACAGAAAACAAGAATGTAAGAGGCTGAAAATCCTTTGTCCCCAGAATCGGCGTGTGCCTCCATCCCTCCACCCCCTCTCCACTGAGTGAGCAAAGCAAGTGTTAAGGCAAAAGTATTTCTAAATCTGATTTGTTGCCTAACTAGGCCCTTTCTTTACTCCCTCAGGCCCTGTGCTTATTTATTTTTATTTTTTTAACGAACACAGCTGTGACATCAGAGTCATGAGTATAAGGTACCTGGGAGTTAGTCAGTTGGGGACACTAGAACTTAAAAGTGTTTATCGCTAAGTCAACAAGCAAGCGTAACCCCCCCAAGATACAATGACAGATAAAAGGGCCCATTTCCCGGGCTTCTCTGGGAACTGTCGGTGGAGATGCAAGCCTGCCCTTGTCCTCGTGAAGGATGGGAGATGGATGCTGGCTCGTGGTGAAGGAATGCAAAGTAAAGCGCTTATGACTTTCAGGATAAAAATACATGTGGTGTAAGATCACTGCACAGCTCCCCCAGCCAGAAGGAATGCACACATTCCCCGCCTGGCCTGAACAACAGAAACAGAACCTGAGCAGACCGAAAATCGGGATCAACAGGAAAGTTCTGGCAGAACTGTTTTGTAGAGAACAGAATGATCTTAAAATAGGTTCCCTAAAAGGGGCATTACCTAGGAAAAATAATCGAATCTCAAGGGATATAGATGCGTTTCTAGGGAGGACAATGATGGATGAGAGGAAATGGCAGGAGAAACCCGTGGACGGCCAGGATAATGGGCCCAGTGACCCTTTTACCTTCCTCAAACTTTTCTTCTGTTCTTGTGTAAACAGAGAAGAGGCCCAACTCGACACACAAAGTAAAAGTGGGGGGAAAATTGATATTTCATGTGCGGCCACATGTGGGCTGAGAGTATAACTCATAAAGAAAAAATCAGTCCATTGTACACATGTCTGTGTGAGCGGGATTGATTTACATGGGTAGCTTTAGCATGAGAAAATATCCCGACACGCAGGAGAGGAGCAGGGTTCCAGGGTTCCAGAGACTCAGCTGTCACTGGCCACTGGTACTTGCATGTGTAGGAGCAATGAAGCGTCCTTAAAAATGAAGTAGGAGAGTACTCTTTGCTCCCAACCCCATTGCCACTCCAGCCCCCTCAGACGTCCTCAAAACAAAGTAAGATGTACGTATTACTTTCTAAGTCAATCAATCAAAAGTAGTTATATTGGTAGCACTCTTTGAATTAAATTGTCATATTGCCATTGGCCTGTGGGCATACTTGTTCCTCAGGAAGGAGTCAATAGAGGTAGGAATGGTAATTCGAACTGTCATGAATCAATATGGCTCTTAAGTAGAATAAAATAAAATAATAAAATAAAAGCTCCCCATAGCAAGACTACTGCTGTTGAGAATCCAGAACTGGAAACGCCTGATCTTCCTCGAGGCCAGGCTGGGAGACTCTGAGCATCACTGTTGTATGTGTTTAACATCCCCTGCTCCCTTTTCCCTACCTCCCGCTTCCTCCACAACACAGGGTTATGGCTGGTGGGGTAGGAAGCTACTCTACAACCCCCTCAGCCTCAGAGGTGGTCACTGGACTCAGGTTGGGCCGATGTAAGACCATCTGCTTCTAGCCAAAGTGCTGGTGCTTAGTCCAGGGTGTGGACACATGCCGCTGTTGCGTCAGTCGGAATCCTTCCACGGAATGTCTGGAAATGAAGGGAGGGAATGCTTATCCTGGGCCTGCCCTTCTAAGGTTTGGTTTTATGAACCTATTGGCCTATAAGCCTTCCTGGCTTCTTAAATTTAAAGTAGTTCAAGCTGGATGTTTAACATGCACGATTGAAAGGCCTCCAAGTAATACAGGGACCTTGGCAGAATGAGAAATGTCCTTACTTTCTTTTTCCGACTTCGTAAGAACGTTTATAGAAGGCACACTATGTGCCAGACCAGAAATACGGCGGTGAGCAAACATCCGCCCTATGGACATTCTCATTCAGTGAGATTATGGCCTGTCGGGAAGAGCAGGCATCCAATGATTGCTAAAAACTGATGAGTTTCAAGCGTTCAGTGTTCTAGAAGGAAAAGTAGCTGGTAACCTGAAGCCTCACATCTGGGGCGGAGGCAGCTAAGTTTCCCCAAGGAAGTGATGCTGAGGCTGAGCTGAAGGTGGCCAGGGTTTAGTCTCAGCTGCAGGGGCCAGAGTCTCCTTTGCTGTTTGAACCCTGAATAGCACAGTGGTTACCTAAGTTTAAAAATGTCGTTTTTGTTTTTTCCCCCTGAGTTGACAGTGGCCTGCTTATCTGATAATATTAGTGGGAATATGAGTTTTTCTGTATTTTGCATACTTCCTGCAACATTATTAAGTCCATGATAAGGTAAACTTTGGATCTGAGTAGAATGAAGTGCTAGGTAGCAGAGGGGGATGAATCGCCTTCAGTTTTT
Source organism: Miniopterus schreibersii (assembly GCF_964146895.1). NCBI lineage: Eukaryota > Metazoa > Chordata > Mammalia > Chiroptera > Miniopteridae > Miniopterus > Miniopterus schreibersii. The sequence continues at coordinate 51,576,057 of NC_138111.1, read as the reverse complement.
AAAAAATAGCTATTCTGATTTTTTGTGATGAACTATCTTTGGAGTCTTAGATAGCAATAAAAATTCTGACATATCTATAGGTTTTTACTCAATCAACTATCATGAAAATATAGAAAAACTGGGTATGGTTTGGTGCCAAAAGAACATGTACTTTTGTTGAAAATGAACTCTAAAGGTATATCCAGATGAATCTGAGCTGCTATGCAGATTAGCACCTGGTCAATCCCAGTGTAGCATCCTTTGCTTTGCTGAAGTGTTTCCAGTTGTGATAGATTCACTGTCCATCAGTTCCTAGCAGGTAATTTACATTTGTCAACTCTGATTTGTATGCAGATATGATAACTGATATTGAAAGCCCATCTTCCTGTCTTCCTCAGTGGACGACTAATCTGATTTACCATCTTATACTGTATGTTGAGCACTGAGGAATGCACTGAGGAATTGCACTTAGTATCTTAAATTCCAGGTCGTTTTTGAAAGGCTTATTTATGTTCATGTGTTTACATTTTATTTCCTGAAAGAACGTCTACACTCTTTGAAGTCAGGATTTCGATGCCTCTTTAGACTTTTTCTCTCATGCCCAAAGCGTCTCATCCAGTATCTAATATTGATAATTATTTAACAAATATTTATTGAACTTGTAACATGTACCAGACACTGTTCTAGGTTTGAGAATTTGAAAAACAAATGTTCTTTCAATTAATGTTATTGTTATTTATCTTATGTAACACTTGATAAGAACTGTCATCTAGAAAAAAATGGAAAGAAGGAAGGAGGAGAGGAGAGGGGAGGGGAGGGGAGGGGAGGGGAGGGGAGGGGAGGGGAGGGGAGGGAAGGGAAGGGAAGGGAAGGGAAGGGAAGGGAAGGGAAGGGAAGGGAAGGGAAGGGAAGGGAAGGGAAGGGAAGGGAAGGGAAGGGAAGGGAAGGGAAGGGAAGGGAAGGGAAGGGAAGGGAAGGGAAGGAAGGGAAGGGAAAGGAAGGGAAAGGAAAGGAGAGAAAGACAAGGGCCTGCTTCTATATTTATGAATGCTACAATTACTTCATATGGTACTAAATACCTTTTTTTGCATAATACCTAGAGTTTTAAAATTATGTGATATTATTTTGCAACAGAACAGTTGAAGGCAGGATATCAATGCAATTTACTTATAATTAATTTAAGATTAACTTAAAAATGAAAAAAATTGGCTTACTCTCAGTGGTGCTGCTGTTGAACTGTCATCTGAAAGCTTATATAATTAGTGGAAGCATGCTAATTGAATTATGGCAATTAAGTCAGCCTTGAGACAAGAGGGTCCCTTCTGAGTGATGAGGTTGCGGTAATTCTGTAACCCATTCTCCTCTGTTAGAAAGTTTCAGGGCTGTGTCTCATCCTGCCCTTCAGTCCTTTAGCTACCACAGTGTAGCCAAATCTTGATTTCTTGGGTATTAATTATTATCTACTTTGTGGATTTTCTGAGCCCTTGGATTCCTTTGCTCCTTTCCGCTGGGTTACCGGGTTGTCCGCATTGAGGGTAGGCTGGAGCCATGAAGAGGCCATGCAATTTACAACTGGTTTTTTATTACCAAATATCTTCACCAGTAAAAGATAAGATGTGTGTGGGAGGAAATGAAAATATTTGGGGAATTGGTATGGAGAGAGTGATTATCTTCTCAGCTCTTTCTTTAATAAAGTCATTGTTGATTAAAGTGTTGAGAAAACACTGAAGCAAGAGTTCGTATGAGTTTGGGGCAGTTTGGGGACTATAATTGTCCATGTTAACCCCTTTTTATAGACGCTACTGAATGAGCCAGCCATGTCCCTAGCCTGATATTAATAAACAAAGTAGCCTTGGGAAATTTCTTTCCTCTCTCCAGGACTACATTTAGTCTATAAAATGAGATCACCGTGGTCCCTTTTAACTGCAGAATTCTCCAGTTTTCATCTATTCACAAGGCCAGTGCCATGTTTTCTGGGATTTCGAGTCTGGGTTGTCACCTCCTGTGGCCTGGGGTGATGAAGGCGCTTGGGCAGGAGGTCCCCCCCCCAACAAAGGGGCAGTGGCTCATGGCCTTTGAGACCGTCAGAGGTGAGGCCAGGTTGTAGAGCTCTCCAGAACCAAGAGAAACTAACGGAGAAGAAGGGATGGGAGGCCCGTCCTGAGACGCCTGAAAACAGTGGTCCCGGGAAGTTGTGAGCGGGGCCAGCCGTGGAAGGAGCAGGGCTTGGTGCAAAATGACAACGAGAGGCCCCTGGTTCAAACAAGAATTTCAAAATGGCAAGAGCAGAGCTCGAAACCGAACGCAGGGTCTTCTGCGTGTCGGCCCAGCCTGTGGGCCCGGCTGGGAGGGATTAACCCCGTTTCCCAGGGGCTGAAGTCGCAGTCCCCTCCCTTCCCCTCCCCGGGCCCCCGAATCTGCTGGGCTCACTTCAAGCCTGCCTTTCATTCCGTGCTACGTTTCTTTCTTTCTTGCCCTTTTTTTTTTTTTAACAGTGCTGCTAGCTGTATAAATATTTTACAGTTCCCCTATGAAAAGTTTCCAAGGGGCCCATGTTAAGGAAAAAATCTTTGAAAGGATTTTTTCCATAGCAATTAAAACCTTTCAAAGCACCGAGAGCTCCCCAGTCTCACTTTAGTGCAACAAACCTCTATTTTTTTTGCCCAGTTTGGATGGCTCTGGGTCTGAAAATAAGCCAGCCTCTTTGTTTGGTGACTTTGTGGGTTGCCGATAGACATTTGGAATTTAAATTCATTAGATACATGGCAAACTGTGGATGGAACCGGCGGAGGGTTTAGGAATGCTGTGATCAGAAACCCTAACCCCTATTTCCTGTATCTCATTTACAGGGGGAAAATGACTATAAATCAACCTAAAGTTCATTTTGGCTCCCCAGATGAAGTCAAATGTACACTCTGACTTATGCATATACCATTTTTAGTTAACGCACCAATAAAAATAATTGTGCAAGCCTAAATTTGGAAGTGTTCCCAGCGTTTATGACAAAACTTAATAAAGCCAAACGCATTGAATGTAATATGGGAATTTTATTGAAATGAAATTAGTCCATCATGTAAGCTCCACATTTTCCTCGGATTTCTTGGACTTCATATGAGAGCTCTCCTGGGGACCCTAATAGGGTCCTGCAAAAATTCAAGAACTGTATGGAGAGACTCAGAGTTCAGACCACAGCTCTGCAGCGGATAGGATGGCACCCCCCGAGTTTCAATGCAGCAAACCACACACACTTCTCCAGGCATGCCCCTACTCCCTTCACCCCAGGGTCTGAGCAGCAGATATATTGCTGGGGTTTTTACTCAGAACATGGGACTCCTGGAGAGATGGGGGTGGGGGTTCACTTGTAATTCTAGTAACCATGGTGTGTGCCAGAGACCTATTATGTAATTTCCCTGGGGAACTGGCATGGCAGCCACTGCATATGTCCGTAGGGTTTGATTGCTTCACCGTATTTATGGATGGAAGCCTGGGGGCTGTGGGATGCTTTTATGGCTGCCCAAAGGAGGAGGCCATATTTGTGCATTTAAAATTTAGAGTTGGGGGGGGGGTGGTGTAGGGGTAAGGACATTTGAATGAAGGAATTCAAGTTCTGATATGGGTTATATTTCATTCACATTGGTTAGCAAACTTTAGTATGTACATAAAAACTTCCTGGGGTACTTGTTTAAAGAGCAAATGCCTAGGCCCCACCTCAAGAGATTCTTATTCATGACACCCGTAGCTGGACCTAGAAATCTGTTTTAAACAATGAGCCAGTTGACTTGACACAGGTTGTCCAAGGATCTTGATTTAAAAAATAGTGCTATCAGGTTGGCCATCAACAACAAAGAACAAACTTCAATATATTTAATTGCTATAAACTGAATGTGTTGTCCCTTCCCCAACACCAAATTCTTATGTTGAAATCTATATCCCAAGGTGATAGTATTAGGAGGTGGGGCCTTTGGGAGGTAATTGGGTCATGAGGGTGGAGCTCTCATGAGAGGGATTAGTGCCCTTATAAGAGAGACCCAGAAAGCCCCCTTGCCCCTGCTGCCCTGTGAGGACACGGTAAGAAGGCAGGCATATAAGAACCAAAAATAAGGCTCTAAGCAGACACCTAAACTGCCAGCTTCTTGATCTTGGACTTCCCAGTCTCTAGAACTATGAGAAATAAATTTCTGTTCTTTATAAGCCACCCGGTCTAGTTTATAGCAACCCGAACTGACTAAGACATTACTAAGTGTTTATTTTTGAGGTGTTGCTATGTGCTGAGCAGAGGGAAAGGTCTGGACCAACTCCTTCGTTGCATTTGGACCACCTTCTAGATAGCTGTCTAGCCTATTTTTTTTTAAAAACTCCTGGGACAAATATTTCATGTCTTCTTTTTATAGCCTGTTTCAGTGCCTAATCATCATTACTGTTAAGATTTTTTTCCTTGGTCTATATAAATTCCTTCTGGCTGAATGATTGAATGGTGTCTTGAGGATAATCCTTTATGTATTTAAAAGAGGTTAGAGTTGTCTTTCCCACTGATCCACAGGCAGACAGGTTTGCTCATGGTCAGGACTAGTTTCCATCCTAAGGCTCCAACCAGTATGTCCAAGGATGGCGGAGTTAGGCCTGGACCTCACACACCTCAGTTGCCTACTCTGATTACCTTCCTCAAAGCCATTCTGGAAGGACTCTGGGGATTCAAGAATTGTTTTGGACATTGACATCACCACTTCCACAGATCACATAGGGAAAGTAACTGTCCCTTCTTTGGCCTTCTCTTAAATTGGTTCTATTTTCTCTTGTCCTCCCTAAGGTTCATCCCTCTAATTAACAAACAATTAAACCTTGCCTGACTTCCATGGTTAGAACAGAAAATGAATTGGGAGATTTGAATGGAAATTGTGCAATGCCTTTTCCTCTGTGTGACAGTGATGGACAGCCTCTGAGGTGGCTCCCTCGTGTCTATGCTTTGTGTAATCACCTCCCTTTGAGTTTGTGCAGGGCCTGTGACTTGCTTCTAATCAGTAGATTATAGTAAAGGTGGTAGGTTGTTATTCACATGATTATGTTATGTTATATAAAACCCTGTCTAACAAATGTGCCCAGAGCCTCTCCTTGCTGGCTTGACGCAGTAAGAGGCCGTGTTGGGAAGCGCATGCACCACCATAGATGACCTCTGGGAGCTAGGGCAGTTTCCACCAGGACCCAGTAGGAAGCAAGGGCTCCCAATCCTACAACTGCAAAGACATGAATTTTGCCAACAACTTAAATAAGCTAGGAAGCAGAATCTTCCCCAGTCAAGGCTCCCCATGAGAATGCATCCTGGCCAACAACTCAATTATAGCTTGTGAGCTCCTAAGCAGAGTACCCAGGTAAGCTGTGTTCAGACTCCTGACCTATATAAACTGTGAGATAATAAGTGTATGTTGTTTTAAGTTGCTAAATTTGTGGTAATTTATTACTTAGCAATAGAAAACGAATAGAATTTGATTTGACTGACCCAGCAGTATATAGAAGGAAGTATAAAGGCATCTTAGAGAAGTCTTCCAGAGAAACATTTAGCCTGGGTGCCAGCCTCAAAGGAGACCTTGTATTTATATACTTGATAATAGTTTGGAGTTTGGTGGATCAGAGCCATACTTGAAGTCTTCTACAATGTTTAAAAAAGCTATTTCTTTCCTTAAAAAATTAGTAATAATTTTATTAACAGCTATCATTTTTTTAGCATGTACTAGTCACACTTTGAAGCACTTTGTATATACTAATGCATTTAATTCTACTGTCTTATCAGACAGGCTATATTATTAAATCTCACCTAGAAGTAAGATTGTCAGCTCAACTATTAAATGCATTTTCCAAAAAATGGTGGGGAGGGCAAGGGTCAAAAGGCAAAAAGGCTTTTGGCCCTTTTGGTGTCCAGTTATGTTTCTATGTATCTTCATTTTTAGAAGTATGTCTAACTGTTACAAAAACTGGACATGGCATGGGCCTCATAGGACCTGTGTGAATTCATCATAGAGCTATTTTGCCCAGTGATAATAAAAGAACCAAGTAGACATAAGTGAACACTTCAGTAATTCTGTAAAAGGTGGAAATGGTAAAAGCTCAAACTCTTGGACCAAATGGGACTTTTGCAAGCCTACTAACTTTTGGCAGGTCCTTTGCAATATCTCTATTTTAGTGGCTTTTCCTGGCATATTCTCCATTTCATTAATATTCTTTTCAAAATGTAGAAACAAAAGACTGGGCTTGACATGGTCAATGAAGTACAATTTTGTGGCTCTCGTGGATTATGCTGTTTTTATATATCCTGGGCTGATATTAAATTACCTTTGGAAACGGCAGCACAACATACCAAGCTGGTAGGCATCCTATGATTTACTTTTTCCTGTAGGCCTTAAATTTAATCAAGCATTCCTAAATTCTACTTTCAATTTATTTATTTCTTTTGGCCTGAAGAATCTTATTCAGATTCAGCTAACATGTTTTTAGTGAATGCTAAGGGGTAATTACTAGTGTCTTCACTTTACAGATTATAAAAACCAAGACTCGGAAAAGCAACTGCCTGTGGTTAAACAATTAGAAATAATAGATAAGAGATTGGAAGTCAAACTGTCTTGCTCCACACTCAAGACCCCGTTCACAATACCAAGCTAAGTGCTATGTATTTCCCAAAAAAGCTTCTGAATGGGTAATGACAATGGGATGAACCCTGCTTCTGTGCCCCCCATTCTTAAGCATGCAGAAAAATTAAGTACATTTATTTAAATTTTCCTGATCCTGTACCCCAAAATGATGTGGGTTTTCAGAGCACCGGGAAGGCTCCACCTGCCCAAAGAATGTAATCTCCATCATCATCCACTGCCCTGGAGACTTATTCCTTTGGATATAAAGGCTTTTTGGTCTTTGTAAGTTTCATTAAGTCTTTATCAACAGATTATGAGAACATAGAACATGGCCGGGGGAGGCAGGTCAGAGCCATCCAGGGGTTCTTTGAAAACCTCCCTCCTATGCAGTCATGAGCCCAAAGTGACGTTGCCGTCAGCGACAGGCCACATGTCGGATGGTGGTCTCCTGAGAGTGTATGGAGCTGAAAAATTCCTGTCGCCTGGTGATGTCGTAACCGCTGTAAGGTGGCAGAACAGCGGTTACTCACCTTGTCATGTAAAAGTGTAGCACGTGCCATTACGTACCGTACATAATGCGCCCTAACGATAATAGGCGGCTATGTTACTGGTTTATATAGTTACTATACTATTTATTGTTATTTTAGAGTGTGCTCTTCCTACTCATTAAAAAGGGTTTCTGTGCATCAGTGTGCTGTGGCAGGCCAGCAGCAGCCTCAGGCAGCTCGCGTTTCACGTCTCTTGACTGCACCGTTTTCTTTTGTGCCTGATTTCATCCCGCGCGGCTTTGCCCAGTAACAGGCTGTGCAGGCTTGTCGCCCGGGGCCCGCAGGCTGCCCACAGGGCGCAGGGGTAGGAAGCTGTGCGTCTGGGTGTGCGTGATGCGCTCTGGGTTTGCGCACCGGAGCTGCCTGAGGACGCGGTAAGTGACGCGTGACTGCTCTTCGGCTTAAAGGTGGCAGCTGTCAGTCAGAGGGGCTTGATGGAGGGGAGGGCAGGGGAGGGAAGGGCCGGTGGGGGGGAGGTTTGTAATGTGCTCTCCTAGAGCGGGCAGGGCTGGGCCCTGGAGTGGAAGTGCCTGTCTGAGGACGTTTGTAACCAAACACCCACTCCACTGAGAGCAGTAACTGAACTTTTAGCCTCTTCTTAACAAACATTTTTGCACATCTAATTAAAACCTTTTTAAATTCCTTCTCCACACCCCTACTTTTGCTTTGTCCCTTGGTCCAGTTTAACTCTATAGCCCGCGCCCTGAGCAGTCCCCTGTGGGGAGTGTCTCCACGAACTGAGTTTCCTGTGTGTGGGGAATTGGGGAAACTCTTCCTTCTCGCTTAGACACAGTGGGGAGTCACCCACCATGGCTGGGGTTCTCCACTCCGAGTTCTGCTCCTTCCTTAGGTCCCGGATTACCTCTCCAGGAGCCTCGCGGCTGGGGAGAGGAGAGGAAAGGAGAGATTGACTTGTGCGGTATTGGGAGGATGTCGGGAGGCCAGTAACAACACAAGAAGAGAGGAAATGAATATTTATGGTGAATTTATCGCACTTGGAAAGAATAGCCCAGCCGGATCTGTGCTGACTCATTCCTTAGCTGGCAGTTCTCATAGTGCTGTCTGAAACCATGTCATTATCTCATCTCGCTTTACTCATTTGCTCAGTGACATTTACTGAGTCCCTACTGTGTGCTAAGCACTATCCTAGGCATGGGATTCAACAGTCAAATGCATTTTTCCTCGTAGCAGAAATGGTTCTGTGGAGGAGTCAGATACATGAACAACTGATTGCAGTTTAGAGAAGCAAATTATGTGAAAACATATAGAAAGAAGCTAAGCTCATATATGACTTACTTGTTGCAGCATATCAAACTACTCAAACTTGACAGCTTAAATCAACAAACATTTATTACTACATCCAGATTCTGAGCATCGAGAGTAGTAGAGTAGCTTGGCTGGGTAGTCCTGGCTCAGAGTCAATCAGGAGATTGCTGTCAAGATGCCAGCCAGGGCTGCAGTCATCTGAAGGTTTGACTGGGGTTGAAGGATCTTCTCCCAAGAAAGCTCACTCATGTGGCTATTGGCCTCAGTTTCTCACCACTTGGGCCTCTCTTTGGAGCTGCTTATAATGTGGCAGCTATCTTGACAGTAACCTGAGAGAGAAAAGAAGCCACAGTGTTTTTACAAACTAGCCTTGGAAGTTACTTACCATCACTTCTGCTGTATTCTGTCTGTTGGTCACAGACAAACCCTGACACAATATAAGAGGACTCTACACAAGGGCATAAATACCACAAAGGGGCCAATTGGGGGCCATCATAGAGGCTGACTACCACAGCCAGTCAGGAGCATCAGGGATGGGACAGCTTCCAACAGACACCAAGACCACAAGGGGGAATAGAATTTGAGTCCCAGTGTCCTCCCATCTTCCATGGTTCGTGAAGATTCACAGTATTTCTCCAATTCACTAAGAAGGGATGGTTTCTGCTGCCACAGTCTTTTTCCTTCTCTGTACGATTAAGAAGGCTGGGTGCCCCTATATAAGCTCAGCTAGTCTAAGGCCCCATCATTTTCTGAAGCAAGAGGCAAGTAAGATGGAATATATTAAAATCCTTTCCCATTCTGAGCCCCCCTCCCCACCACCCCCTTCCCTAGCATCAGAAGCTTTATTTGAACTCTCAAAAGACCTCTGCAATAGAGCAATTGATAAATTGTATGGGCCATAAATATGGACATATATTATTATTACGGATGCAATTTTGAGACCAAGATAATGTCAGTCTAAGAATTAGTATCCAGAACTATCAACCAAAATGGCTAATATCCAGTAAAGTGTGTTCATAAAGACTTATTTTTGTCTTCATTTAATAATGACTTTGTGAAAAAATAATTGAAGGTCAGGGATGTTTAGAAGGTTTCTAGATGAAGAGCATCTCAATATTTTTGCTCATAGTTACAACACTGTCAAAATAAACACATCTACAAGGATCACAGTTCATTACTTTTTACTAATCAACACTTTTTAAGCATCAAATAATTCTAGTTCTGGAAAAAGTTACTGACATTTGCAAGGTGTCAGAGATAACAGAACTGTAACAAAAGACTAATCCCAGAGACAATCTTCAAAATTGATATTCCCTATATCAACAGAAGAAAACAAGTGAATCTGGGTTGTAAATTCATCATTTTCTGTGTGCATCTGTGATCTGAGTCTGAATTAATATGAAGCAAGCCCTGATGACCCCAGAGCAGGAGAGATGTCATGTTTGAGAAAACGAAGCCGTTCTGTGTCAAAATGGTTGTGTGAGGTGGGTGGATGCTCCTAGGATAGTAAGAGCAGCATCCACCTGAGGACTCAGGAATACCCACCCTTTCTCTCTTTATAACTTTCAACCTCTTTACTTTCTCTGATTCTTGACTTTTGGGCCCTGTGATATCCAATGCAAGACTGTGCCAAAGATGACTGCACCTGCTCATAAGAGCCAATTGTTAAATTTTCAAGAAATTTGCAAGCCAATTGTTAAACCAGTATTTGCGAGCCAGTATTAAAAGTTAAATTATACAGAGTGAAAATTAAATAAATTCTATTAAAAAGAAAACATAATAAATACTCAAAACTCAACACTTCCTAATTATTTGGCTATGTGTTACTATTATCTGTGTTCTTGAGGTTATTTATCCATGGTGAGAATATTTACACCAGGGCTATTGGTAAATACTACAAATCAGAGCTTTTTTCCACCCAGAGAATCAGTTGTTAGACATTTACCAGCATATCACAAAGAGCATCCTTCTATTACTCACAAGATTTGTGGTAGTACTTGAGCCAGATGGCTGGGTTTAAATCCAGGTTTTGTCATTTAACAGTTATGTGATTTGGGCACATTATTTAATTCTTTGTACCTTGGTTTAATCATCCATAAGAGGGAGATAATATAGCACCTACTTCATAGGGTTGCTATGAGGATGAAAAGAGCTAATATTTGTAAAGCACTTTGGAACAGTGCCTGCAACCTAGTAAGTTCTATCTCATTTGTTTCTCATCTCTCAAAATCTATGCTCTTCTTCTTCCATGCCAGTCAAGCATCCTATTTTGTGGGACACACAACCATCCAAAATAAAGATTAGATTTCTCAGCCTCCCTTGAAAAAATTCTGATCAAGACAATATAAACAGAAGTATTATGTGGTAGCTTCCAGGAATTTATCTGCATCTACAGTTGGCACATTCTTTTTGCCCCTTTTTTATTTCTTCTTCCCTCCTGTTCTCTGAAACTTGGGTGTGATGGCTGGAACTCAGGCCACTATATTGGTTCCATGAGGAAGTAAACCAGATCCTACGGTGACAGAAATTTGAACAGGGAGCTATGAAATAAATCAGTGATATTTGATGGCAAGGAGGATATTAAAAAAGTATCTTAAATAGGTTCATAGTTTAGTATGAGAAAGAAGATATACAGATTCAGGTTTCAGAGGCCTTTAGAGTTAAACTTCAGCTTTGAATGATCTGCCAGTTCCAGATCCATGAAACCCAGCTAACATGACCCATGTTCTTGAATTTCTAGAAAATTCCATCTCTCTTCATGCCATGTGCATCTTTATAATAAGCCTTCATTACTTGAGCTACTGTAATTTACTTTCTATTCCTTGCAGACAAGAGTGAAACTAACTAAACTTTATGGTTTACAGCACAACCATAAAGGTAGAATTCTACCTACCTACAGATATATTTTGCTCATTAACATTTTTCTGTGCAGACACTTACACCATAGGAACTGAGGGCTTCTCCTCTGGAAATGTTCAATATCCTATTGTGGTCCTTGAGTATCCAGTTGTATTCTCAAGTATCATCTGTCACTTTTCCATCTTGAGAAGGCTCCAAACTTTTATTCCACACTAGCTGGATTATTCATAATCAATGTTGCCCTTGGGAAAAATTAAGTAGGTGAAGTTTGCTTCTCTCTTTTTTTAAAAAATATGTCTTTATTGATTTCAGAGAGAGGAAAGGAGAGGGAGAGAGAGAGATAGAAACATCAGTGATGAGAGAGTCATTGATCGGCTGCCTCCTGCACGCCCCCGACTGGGGATCGAGCCCACAACCCGGGCATGTGCCCTGACTGGGAATCGAACCCCGATTGCCTGATGCTAGGTCGACACTCAACTTCTGAGCCATGCCAGGCTGGGCTCTAACTTTTTTATTGTTCATTCTCACCTGAGTTCAGCTCCTGAGTTTATCAGGGGCATGCACCTGATTAACTGCTCCTCAGACCTACTCCAGCTGAGTGACATCGCAGACTTCCCCTCCATGTCTCGTCACAACGTACCAGTAGAATATTTTCCTCAGTGCATTGCTAAACAGCTGGCCAGCTAATCAGAAAAAACAATGATTTCCATTGAGATATTGTCTGACTCTACTATGGATTCCTTTATTGACTCATACAGGGGTTTTAAACTAGCCCTTCCAGTTATATCAAAGAGAAATTTAATACTTGTAGAATAGTTAAGTGTCAGGCATTTTGCTAAATACTATTTAATTTAAATTTTACAACTAATGTATCAATCAAGGTTTTAGTTGCAAACAGTAAAAATCCACTCAGGGTGACAAACAGAAAAGAAATAAATGGAAAGGATGTTCAGAAGCTCGAAGGATTGCCAAGAAGGCCACAGAACACGCTTGGAAATGGGCAGGAATAAAATAAAACAGCACCAGCAGAGCTGTTGCAAAACTGATATGCTATCTGTATTAGCAGATAAACCATGGAATTTTAATGGCTTAAAACAGCATATATTTCTCACTCAAAATTTAATTGGTGTTTGAAGAAAAGTGTCTGCAATCACTAAGGAAGGCAGGCTGATGAGAGCTTTAAACATTTTGGACACATGGCCCCCAAGATCACCTTGAGCCTCAACCTTGTGTCAGATATATATGTGATACACAGTGGTGCAGCAAGGACAAAGTAACCGCAGAAAACCCAGCGCGTTAGGAAAGAGAAGACATACAGCAGCCACTGATATGTAAAGATGTTAAATTCTAATGGACAGACTTCACGAAAACCCTGCTCTGGGGGTGAGGAAAGTTTCTAGGATAGGCCCTAGGTCTGCTTTCTGGGAGAAGCTCTCTTGTCCATTGATCTTCACGGCTCCTGGTTCCATCATCTGGAAGTTTCTACTTTGTCATTTTTCTTCTTGGCTACTTTTGATATGGGCAGAAGAAACTATGCTGCCCTGGCAGGCTGTATAGCTTTCAAAGCCTATATGCAGCTGATAACTCTGAAGGCATAAAACTCATTTTCATACTCAAAGGTTTATTTTAGTCCAAGCTTATAGTTTCTTTGGCAATATAACTTCCTCAAAAATCTAGCAGACTTCTAATCTATTTGCTTCCAATCAGCTTTATGCGCTAGTAACAATATCCGAAGTTCTTTCCTAGTCATAATTCACAAACCTGATTTATGGTTTTGCTTCCTAGTCCCCATGACTCTTTCCATCCACTGCCTGAGGTCGCCGTTAGGCCTCCATAGGAAGACCTCACCCTTGATTTGAACTTAGCTGCATGCTAAGTCGTACTCAGTCTCATTTCTTACTGTGTGAGTTTTGGAAGTAATTTTTCCAACTTTTCAGCACCTCTAGTTTCTGACATTGTTTCATTTTTATTTGAAAACCAGCCAATTCTTTTCTGATTTCATCCACTTTTTGCAGATTGCTACTAACATTCTGTTTTCCAACCCTTTCCCCTAGAGCCAGTCTTTTGCGTTTTATCAAGAGGCAGTTTTATCAAAGATTTTGCCACTGTATATATAACACAGATCTCTATCTTTCCAGCCTCCAAACACCACTTTTCTTGCCACTCACATCCTCTTTGTTTACCCAAAATCATGTATGGTAGGGGTTTGTTATGGCAACATTCCACTTCTGATACAAATATGTGTAATTGTTAGGGAAATTTAACTGCTATAAAGATAAACCCTAAACTCTCAACAGCATAATACAATAGAGGTTTATTTCTCATTCACTGAAGTCTAATTGGTAAGGAGGCTCTGCTCCCTGCAGCCGTTCCGGGAGCCAGGCTGATGAAGGCTGTGCCTATTCAACATGCGACTTCCAGGTCATTCTGGGCCTTAGCAAATAGGTGGAGACAGAGAGATTATGGAGGATCTTATGGGAGGTCTTTATGGATTTAACTTGGAAGTGGTATATATGTCTTTAGACTGCAGTCTATTAGCCAGAACTTAGCAATAAGGCCACACCTAACTATTTTTCAGAAGGAATACTGAAAAATACAGTCCAACTCTATGCCCGGGAGAAAGGGGAAATCGATGAAAAACTGCATACAGTGTTTCCCATAAACTAGAACCACAGCCAATATTGTGGCAAACAATAGATGAGTGAGAGTAGCATTGCTATTGCTGCTAAAGGCTGGATGCTGGAGCTTGCACCACAGATGCCCCCAGCGTCACAACAGGAAGCTTTCATTGCATTGCTGCCCCCAAAAGACAGCGTGGCTGCTTACATCACACTGTCCACAGCCAGAATGGGTTCTTCATGGTCCTAGTTTCTTCAGCTCACCAGCTCCCAAATCAAAGCCCACAGCAAAAGTATCACATTGGTTGAGTTTAGATCGTGTAGTTATTCTCTTATTACAAAAAAAAAAAAAAAGATTGAGAAAACAAGTCTGCATTTTTAGCTCATATAGTGCACAGCAGACTCTGCCCCCATAACTTCTGAGAAATTCTCCAAATAAAAATGGGGAGTCAAATTAAATCAAGGGAATTGACTTCATGTTGGAAATTTCAGCAAAAATGGCAAGCTGGTAGGAGAGAGTATTTTGAACAAGTGGGAAGTGACCTGCTTGAATATATATATGGTCTTGGTTCCTATCTGTCAATAATTTAGATCTTTTGCCTTCATCTAGATCTCTCTTGCTTACCACTGTGTTCCCAGTGCCTAGAATAGTCATAGGTCCTTGGTAGTCACCCAATGCATATTTATTGAATAAAAGAGCCTCAGTCCAGCAGGTGTGCTTGTTGGTGCTTCTGTTCCTGGGTCTTCTGATGGCTGGCAGGGACTGATGAAACCTGAAGACAGCAGTCATAGTAACTGAGCTTCAGCATGAAACAGGTTGACTACAGAAGTGTTTCCTGCTTGATCTCCAGCTATAGAAGAACTCGTCTCGTTACATGGTAGAGACCGGAGATGGGAGGAAAGAGGAATAAGGTTTTCTAAACTGCCTGGCCGACGTGGCTCAGTGGTTGAGCATCGACCTAGGATCCGGGAGATCGAGGTTCAATTCCCAGTCAGGGCACATGTCCGGGTTGCGGGCTCGATCCCCAGCAGGGGGCGTGCAGGAGGCAACCGACCAATGACTCTCATCATGGATATTTCTATCTCTCTATCCCTCTCCCTTCTTCTCTCTGAAATCAATTAAAAAAATTTTTTAAAAATATTTTCTAAATTAAACCTTTCATAAAGAACTCACTAAAATCTCAATCTAAAAAATTTATATATATATATAAATTATATATATATTTATATATTATATATTTATTTATATATATAAATTATATATATAAATATACACACACACACACTATATATATATAATCCAAAGAGGTTCATTTCTTTTGTCCGTGTATTTGAAATGCTCTCTTTGGGGTGTTTCTTTTTCCTTAGTCAGTCAGTGGCCTTGAGTATGTCTCATGGGAACCTGTATTTGTCCAATCTGAACGTAGAATTCTGTTCTGGGAATGCGGATTATGACATCTCTTTGACAGAGAAAGATTTGTATTTATAGACAGTTTAGGTGGCATGAATTGCATGACAACATTTAAAAATATGGGGCAAGGATAACTAATCCTTCCTCACAAGACTCTCCCTTCATGCTGTGTTCCTTTCGTAAGAAAACTATGACAGGCATTGCTCTGTCTCTCTTTTGTCCCGATGTAGGCAAGGTTAAAAAGTTCTGTGCTGAGCGAGAGCTTTAGAAAGAAAAATGAGTAGGAAAGGGAAGCGAACAATCCCATATCACTTTCGCTTAGAATAAAGATTCTAAAAATTACAAAGTAAGAATGTCAGACTCCATAATAACAGGACAAATTCCCCAAAAGGGGTACGCCACATCTTTTCTTCCACCCTAAAATAGGGATATGGGAGCATTGCCACCTGCTCTGTGCAGAAGCACCATCTCTTAAAGAGACACGGCTGGATTCCGAGCAGGGCTGCCCGTGGCCTAGAGAGCCAGACCCCTTCTGCATCATTTCATAGCCGTGGACACTTGAATTTCAGGAGTGCAGGGCTGAGTGAAGTCTTATTCCATCAGCTATAAGTTTGGAGAGAGGCAGGGATAAATACGCAAGAGCAAGGCAGAAGAAACGTCCCGCTCAAACAATGCAGAAGTGGAGAGTCTGTGTGTCTTGGCCACAGCGGCCTTAAATAGGAGCGAGAACATTAGCCAAGCTGTTCTTTTCCAGGTTCTATATTTCAAATACTTCCTGCTATTTGCAAATGACCTTTGAGTATGAACTGAAGGGTTTTTTTTTTACAAGTTGACTACTTTTTGTTGCAAGATGAGATGAGGGAAGAGAAAATAATGTTTTTAGAAAGAATAAAAAATTATTTTTAATTTCTGAGCACATTGGAGTTAATAGTTTTGGCTTCTAGTATTTTATTTCGAGGCTAATATGCCACGCCATCTGCCAAGTGGCGGTGTCTTTATTAGGTTACCATGGTATATAAAAAGCAAAATGCTTTGCAAAGTTTGTGAGCAGGATGATTTTTATTTCCCCCTTTAAATTTTTTCAAAATGTCAATTAACATGTTTTCAACAAAACTATTGAAACTGGAGTTCTAACTATTGAGATGGTACTACCTAATAATTTGATCTTTAGAGGAATATGCATATATATTAATTCACAACAGCGTTAACAACTGGAATAAATACTCAGAATTATCTCCTCAGAATTTTTTCTTAAGGAAAGGCCTTTACTCAGATATATTTTAGAAAAGTGAAACTACTTTGTTTTTTAACAAAGTACAGAAGCTGAAAGAAAGTGAAAAGAGAACACAGGGTTTGCGCACTTTTTGACATAAGCTAATAATTTCCGCCTGAAAGCTAATGATTTATATGCACTATTTTGCCTCCATTTCCCAAAGGGCAGTTTGAGGTGACAATTTGATTCAGCTTTTTCCTAGGCCAGATAGTTTTATTTTATTTTTATTTTTGTTTTTATGAGAGAAAGTTTATTTAGAAGGTTACAGAGGTAGTAGAAGTGAGCCAGCTGGGCTGCATGGGCTCAGAAAACAAGTTACAGAGGCGGAAGAAGGGCCCTTGGAGCTTAGGAGAGAGAAAGGCAAAGGTAAGAAATGCACCTGGGGGAAGGAAGGGATGGAAGAGAAAGGCACAGGCCTGCTGCTGAGAGGGAGAGGGCACGCTGGATCCTTTAGTTGAGGGTTTTAAAGGCTGGGAGTTTAGGGGGTGTTAGGAGAGGATCTCAATAGGCTCTTCATCAGCTTTATGCTGATGTGCCAAAACGAGATTTATTCCCGGGCATTTCATCCGCCCTTGGGTGTGGTGGGCACAAAGGGCACTAATTGGATTTCTGTTATCTCCCTGAGTAGGGTGATATTTACCTTCTGGTTGGAGAGAAGTATAAACCAAATATGTTGTTATTGATTTCAGAGAGAGTAAGGGAGAGGGAGAGAGAGAGAAACATCAATGATGAGAGAGTCATTGATCGGCTGCCTCCGGCACGCCCCCCACTGGGGATCGAGCCTGCAATGCGGGCATGTGCCCTGACCAGAACTGAACCATGACCTCCTGGTTCATAGGCCGATGCTCAGCCACCAAGTCATGCCAGCTGGGATAAACCATTTTCTCTTACCTGTCCTTGGTTAGGGAAGGTAGAGTTTTGATTTACTAGATGGCTGTAAACTGCTTGGCCATTTTAGTGTCTCCGTTCTCCTATTCCACTTGTCCTGTCCTACTAGCCTGTCTCATTCCTCCCTCAGAGACTTCCATCCCTGAAATCTTTTAGGGGTGATTAGGGAGGACAGTCTGTCCTCAGTAAATTGCTTCCTGCTGACAAGGGCTGTAAATTGCTTCCCTGCCTATATAGGGTAGGGAAGTCTCTCCTTGTAGGACCTAAGGGAGACAAGGCAATGGGATCCGAAACTGGAACAGAGAGGCTATGAGCTGATTTTTCCAAAGTAGGGCTAGGCTGGAATTCCCGAAGCATCAGCACCTTGATATGGAATTGTTGTATCCAGAAGTGAAGTGGTAGATTGCTCTGTATTTCATTGGCTCAATTATGTAGTCCTGCAAATAAGTCCGTTCAGTTAAATTGTTGAGTCTCATCTCAGGAGGCGGTGATGCAGATGGGCTCCCAAAGTGAGACCTATATTGTGTAAACAAGCAGTCAGGTATTTAATGAGGGGTTTGCCTATGAAAACAGAAGGGAAAAGACAAAGGTTAATGATCACAGCAAATTATTAACCAGCTTCTGAGCCTGTAAGCCTCTTTGCCAGTGTTTTTAAAAAATAGAACATGATCAATATGCCTCTTAAATGCTCTGACAGCCAAAGTTTCAGGCTTTCTCCTTCTGTCTCTGGGGGGAGTTTTCCAGGCTTTATTTCTTCCACATGCTTAAAAAATTTTTTTTTTAAGTAAGTTGTTTATGTCCAGAGACACATGCACAGATATACCGAAGGCACACACACATATATGACAGTAGTCATTTGTACTCCTGACAGACTTTGGAATCCATATAAGCAAAGGAGAAAGATCTCTGGCCCCCAGCCTCACTTCAGTTTTTGAGATGAAACATGTAAAGGATTGTTCTGGAGGAGAGTTTCTATAATCCATGAACTAACTTTACTGTTGCAAACACTAGGAACGTGCCTCCCCTAACAGGTAAGACTACAGTGATAGCGAAGTGCGCACTGGGGGAGGTGCCGGAGTACTCAGCATCACTGCTTATTTCCACTTAAAACTGGTGTTTCTAATTAAACACTAGACTACTAAGCTCTGTTCAGATCTCTCCACCATAAAGAAATTGCATTCTTCAAAGCAACATGGGGGAATGTAGGATATCCAACTTGCAAAGAAAGTCAATAAATATTTATTGAGTGACTGTTCTGTAGCAGGGACCATGTCCTAGGTGCTGAGAAGATTACTTAAGTGAGATAGACCCTGTCCCAGCTTCCAAGCTAATGGGAACTTGCCTTTCCCAATGACAAATAACACTGTACTCAGACAACCAAGACTTTGAGGCTTAGAAATAAGGCCCCATGAGGACAATTCTCCCAAACCTGACATCTGCACAGCGAGATGGATTCCAGCTAAGAAATGGTAGGAGTGACAGGGGTAATGATAAAAGTCATATTGGGGACATTGACTTGCTGAACATCCAAGAGACTGATACCCTAGTATGGTACTCCTGAAAGCTAATGAGATGGTCAGGCCGTGGACACATCTAGCCTTTTAAGGTCATTTATTCTATAGTGAGCTTTTTGATAAAGACTTGAAATTTTCTGTCACATCTATTGAGCATTTCGTTCACTACCACTTCTTGGAACTTGTGTAATTCTAACTAGAGATCTACCTATATAATATGCTGTCCCCTTTTGGGGTGATTAGAAAAACATTCCCGGTTATGAGGGTGAAATA
This sequence comes from Miniopterus schreibersii, assembly GCF_964146895.1. Classification (NCBI taxonomy): domain Eukaryota; kingdom Metazoa; phylum Chordata; class Mammalia; order Chiroptera; family Miniopteridae; genus Miniopterus; species Miniopterus schreibersii. Next base: position 51,556,808 of record NC_138111.1, on the reverse strand, counting down.
TCAAAGAGGGGACAAAACCGAGGCCGGAGGAGCGGCCACTGATTAGCCGCTTTGCCGGTGGCCCACCAGCAAAGCCTTTGCCAAGACAGCGCCTCCTCCCTAACCCAGTGATGCAAAATCACCCCACCAGAATGTTTTGTTCTCCAAGTCTCTGGCTTCAATGGGTACATCCCATTAACAAGGCCAGCAGATGTCAGTCCTGATCCACTTTTTCTCAGCAATGAACCGAGGAGGAAGAGCAGATCTGATTTCCCAGTCACTGCCTTCTCTTTGCTGGCTTTACTTCTTCCTGAGATGGAGGCCCCCTGCTTGGTTTGCTTTGTTAATATTTGCATTAGTCAATAGTTATTATGTGATAGGCATGTTGTTTGCTTTAGGTTTTGGTTGGCTTGTTTTCTAGTGCTTTTATTCTTAGCTGGTGGCTTAACTTGACTTACAGCTGGCGATCTGTATATTACTCCGTGTGTGCAGGATGCAGGATTTTACAAATTCTTACCTGATGCCTTCACAATCCAAAAGTTGGGCCAAAAAAAAAAAAAAAACCCAACAACAAAAAACACCCAAATATAACAAAAAAATTTTTCCAAGGAGAAAAAACGTGTGGCTTTTATTTTGCAAAACCATCCTCTTGGTGTCAGCCTTGGATTCATCTCATCTCTTAAAATGAAAAAGCTTGGTACTACGGCAAGCATTCCTAAATGCGCACATTTTTAAGCTTTCTGATTAAGAAGTAATAGTATCCCTGCATGTTTATCAAGCAAGAATCTTGTCCTTGAGTGAAAACAGTTTATGTCTAGAGACTATCGTAAGTGAAAAATGGAATGATTTTAAGTAAACAGAATATAAAGCCACTGTTTACAATGCATTCTGCTATTGGTATTACACTATTTATTATGAAAGCATGTTTTAAAGTTGCTATTGAAGTTCTAAACTCTAGGACTTGCTAATGAAGAAAAAAAAAGTGTGTTTTTTGCCTTTGATCTACTACTTGTTTGCTATAGCTGATTAGCTGTTACATGCACCAAGGTGAAATTGTCATATACGATGATTTCAACATGCTATGAGAGAATCTGAACTGTGAGTTGGCCGGGCACAGAGTACATTTGGGCAATACTCTGTTGCCTAAATTAAATGTTGAATACTTATTTACTAAGTTGCTTAATTCAAAACACAAGAACTTTCTTGATTTATTAAGAATAACAATGAAATGTAAAATATATGTGTCACTTTTAAACAGCTCCCACTGAATACTGTAGAATTTTTATTTATTTTCAAATTAATGCCTATAATAACCAGATGCATTAGATCGGCTTTTTCCACTTGAACATGACCTCTGAGTTTAAAAAATTTAAAAATCTAATTCAGGTAAACTTAGTTGAATAATCTTCTGGGGGCAGAGAGATCAAAAGATTCATGATTTATAATGACTACAATGTTAAAAGTTTAAAACCAAAGATTAAGTATCTGCAATTTTGTATTTCAAGCTGATATTTTAATTGTTTAAAAATTCTTTGCCTAGCTTTTTAATTAAAAGAGACTCAGTGCTCATAAAAAACCATATATACACACAAAACAAATGCATGCCCATAAAATATTTTCTCATCCTGTATGTAGGATTTATGAATTATTGTCAACTACAAGTTGAAGAGGGAAGCAAAGGTAATTTTAAAATATTTGTTGCCTTGGACTATAAAATCATGTCCCATTTCTCTGTTCAACTACCCAGACCAGTGATGTTTAATGGAAACATACAATGCGAGTGTTAAATATGAGCCTTAAACACGAGCTACACATGTAACTTAAAAAATTTTTCACAGCCACATTTAAAAATGAAAAAGAAAACAGGTAAAATTAATTCCAATAATATATTCCCAAAATATTATTTCAACATGTAACCAACATGAAAATATTTAACATTTAATTTAACATTTTTTTTGGTCTGTGTTCTAAATCTTTGAAATCCTGCCTGTATTTTCCCTTGCGGCACAGCTCAGCTCGCACTTGCCGAATTTCAAGTGCTCGGTAGCCACATGTGGCAAGCGGCTACTGTATTGGACAGTACAGGTCTAAATTATCAAATTCCTACACCCAAACGTGTTGGCTGAATGGCTTTATAAAATATTACTGTTGAGCCGACACCGATCTAAAAGATTCATGTGTCCGAGCTAGGTGGTTAGTGGAGCCGAGTCCTTGCACGTACACGAATTCTTTGTTTCTGTTCTATTTTAACAGCTTGCTTTGCTACATATATACCAGTCACCCTCAAACTGTGGGACCCTCTGTTCATGCCCATGAATCTGAGTGGCTGAGATGGCCACTCTGGGGAAGTGGACTTGGAGCAAACACTCTAAAATAGCCCAACGGGGAGCGGCAGAGTCTACAGGAACCGTGTCAGAGATCCATTCAGCGCAGGGAAGGCATCCCGGTGTCTGCGGACTTTCGGGCTGTCTGGTGTGCGCTCCTGAAATGTAACCCCGGGATTCCTGAAAGAATGTCAACTCCATGGCTTGGGTTTTCTGGGAGAGTCTAAATTTCACAGAGCTTAGCTGGTTTTTCTTTCAAACGCCCCAATTTCTCAGGCCGGGTGTCTCGAGTTGAGGTTCAGAGAATATGGCCACTCTGGCAAAGGTCCCTCGGGTTGCAGGGCTGGTTTTCCAGGCTCCCCGAGCTGGCGTGGGGTTACTTGGAAATGGCAAAGGGAAGAATAGAAGAGGCCTGGGGATAAACTGAAGGTATTTCAGAGAGAAGCAGCGGCACAGATATTCTGAGGTTCATGCCCTTCCCGCAGGCCCTCGGTTGCTATGAGGTCAGTCAACAGGAAATTAAGTAGAAAAATAGGAAAGAATCTACAAAATGCAGATACAGATCTTTCTTTATCTTTTTGATCCCTCTACTGTTATATCCCACTCCAAGGTCCTTATCAAAAAATGGGTGAGTTGCCATGGATCTTTGCCATTTGCAGTAACACCCCCGCGGTGGCATGGGGACCGTGCGTATCGTGCTGGTGCATTGCCGGGACCTGGGCACCACAAATGGAGGCCATTACTAGGAATATTTGTTGGTCATGAGCCATCCAGGCAACGAGAGAAAACCAGAGGACAAAGCGGCACCCTCTCTTGAATATCTGTCACTCTTGTTCCGTCGTGTGTGCTCTGAAAGGCGCTACGTGCCCGTTACATCTTCTTTGCGCTGTTCTCAGTGGGATCGTATTTTCTTATCAACACACCTTCATGAACAGAGGTGCGTCTGTGCGGCCACCGTGGCAGGACGCCTCCGCAGGACAATTTCGAGTGATATTGTTGGCTGTCTTCTCATTTCCCTATTAAGCTGAAAGAGAATATCGGTCCCAAGGTCAGATCATGACTTCCTTTGGCCTTGAACAGACACTGAGTGGTTTCTTTAAATTGGTTCTGAGTTGCTTCTTAATCTTGGGTCAGATAAAGACTTGTGAAGAATTTCTCAAAATCTTCGGAGGGAGCCGGGGGCGGGGGGGATTTTTATTCTCTAGCCAGTTTTTAATTTATGAAGAGATGTATCACACTGGATATTTTAAAATCTATTGGAAGTGAGAAATATGGACTGTTTTCTCTAAAAGTAGCACGTGTAGTCTTTGCTGCCCAAATTTCCATAAAGCATTTACATGAAGCAGTTCAAGAGGAATTTATCGAATTGCAGGAATGCGCAGTTGTCTTTGGGCATTCACCTGAGTCACTGTTGTTTTGCACTGTTTTTTGTTTTTCTCAGACAGAGTGTGAGAAATAACTATATGCAATTCAGTTGAACATAGCAACAGCAATTGTATTCAGGTTCGGTTTTAGGAGGCAGTGGGTTTTTTTGTTTGTGTTGTTTGTTTTGCAACACTGTTGCCTGCCTGGTGTCCATGGGCTTTTTATTTGAAGAAGAAGAGAGAGAGAGAGGCAGAGACAGAGCTTGGACACACATAGTTTAATATTATAAAGAAACGATGTCCACCCACCTTCCTAGAAGCCAGAGGAAGAGCTGCATTAGGATCTCCGATTCTAGCTAGTTTTGGGAAACCAAATTACATTTACTTCTTGTTACAGTTACAGCACGCAGACTAGAACAATGGCGTTCCCCAGCCCCCCGGCACCCCCACCCTCTCAGGGGCTCCGCTCGTCTTTTCCGATGCCATCAGGAGCTCAACAGACCGCAGGAACCTCGCATTGCCACGGAGACTGGGACTTGGTCACAGCCAGGCTCCCGCGACAATGACAATTTCTCTGAGGGTTCTGCACAGCTGTGTCACTGTTAACTTTTCATGAACATCCTTCCTTCCTTTGAAAAGTTTCAATGAAATGAAACGGATGTGCGGTTTCTGCTTTCGTCTCCACTTTCTGTGGGAGAATATGCGGTAATTCTGGGTGCTAACGTGGTCTGTGACATGCCTCATTGGGGGTGTTTTAAAGCTGATGATATAATTTTGCCCACAGTTACACACAAATGTAAAACAAAAAAAATTTTTTTTGAAAGTCCAGGCCCTAAAATATCTTATAACCGATAATATACCAAAAAGTAAAGAGCCTGCCAGCCTGATTTGGGCCCCACTGTTCATTTCAGGGGGTTGCTGACTCAATGGCGAGCTCCCATAGAAGGCGTGCCAACGGCTCCCGGGACAATGAGCGCCAGAGGCACCGCGGTGTTATTTTCGAGCATTATTCTTTCTTGGTTTCCACAATAGCTGAGATCTGATAATTTAGCATTAAGCCTCTTTTCAACTATATGGAACTGTAATAAGGTGATTTAGCCAATGTGCCTTTCTATTGTCCCCCAAATTCTGTGATCTATTATGCAGTAATGTATAAAAAAAAACAAAAAAAGAAAGAAAAATGGGGCAAAAAACTATAAACCAACTAATTATCAGAAACATGAAAAGCTGCTTTGAGAGGGCTGTTATTTATTGGCATTTTCTTATGAATCAATATAGATATAGGAATCGACTGCAGAAGCCTCTGGGTGCATCCACATAATGAAAGCCCAATTAATATCCAAAAGCACAGTGCCCTGCCGGCATCGGCGACGGGGAGCTACAAGGACAATCGCCGCTTCCCCAGCCAACACTGACAGCTGCAGTGCCCCGATAGAAAACAGCTTCAAAGGCAGATCCCCACCCCACCCCCACCCCAGCCTCGACTGAACACTCCCTTCCAATCTCACCCTCACGGAGGCAAGGCCTGCAGGAACAGATGGGACACCAGAAGCAACCCATGGCTATCTGTGATGTCACCAAATGAGGCATTTGGGGATGCTGTTTGGGTGGCAAAAAATGTCAAAAGAATATGAGAGGGGGGTGGGGAGGGCCGAGGGAGACTTTTGTAGGTAAAATTAGCGTGGCAAGGCAACCCCACAGGTTGGAGAATGGGCTGTGGGGTGGTGGACGAGGTCATGCTGGGTCCAGGTCTGGGCCAGCTTACATTTCAGTTTTATTTTCGTGTGGATTAAGGGAGCTTTACATTGGTTGGGCTCACAAGAAAAGCATGCGGCTCCATGTCCTGGAGGCCTGTTTGCTTTGGGTTCCTCCGGATGCAGTGCCCATGCCAGCCTGTCAGGGATGGTGTTCAGATGCCCATTGTCCCCTTTTCTCCCTTGCTCCATCCCTGCTATCGTGCCCACACAGGATCCAAGCTTTCTTCCTTACGATGTGGCATCTCTTGAATTTTTAAAATTAGTTTTTATTTCTTTGTGGCCCCCAAAATACGAATCAGTCTCTTACTGGAATAGAAAAACAAAAAAACAAAGCAAAAAACAAAACTGGGTTCCAAAACCAGACCACCCAACACTGCTGTGGTCTGGAATCCCATTCTGAGCGGCCACGGGGGGGGGGGGGGGGCACAGAAGAACAGTGACGCCTGACACCTGGCTGTCGGGCTCTCTCTCCCAGCATGCATTGCTCTCTGGGCACCCAAGGGTCTGAGGAAGCCACCCAATATCAGTCTAGTAAAAGCAGAAATAGAAAGCTTGATTAAATAGATCAGAGAAGAGAAAGAACAGATCCACATAGAATTTTCAGTTCCTGCAGGGGCTGAGTGGGAGCAGAGGAGGTTGTAATGGAAAAATATTCTCCTTTGCTCTTAATAAATATGAAAATAATTTATTTACTATCTTATAGCTTGATAGAGTTTACAGAGGTCTCTCCCATTTTATCTTTCCGGTAAGTCCAAGATGCTTTCAGGCAATAATTGCAAAGATACTGTTGTACAGAGGAGGGAGCTAAGACTCAGGATGAAGCAATGACCTGCCAATGGTCAGAATTAGGAAATATCAGAGGCAAGATTTTATTGCCAGCCTCCTATACTGTCAGCAAGACATGGAAGCCATTTGAAGAAATTCATGAAATAATCAGTGATTGGGGGGGGGGTGCAAGCATCCTTTCTCTATGAATATGTCCCTCCAACTAGAGTGTCCACTTTACGCTTATGATGACAGCTATGTTGCATTTTTACTTTGTTTGCTTCCCCTCCCCATACACACACTACACTGGGAGATCTCTGAGGAAAGGGGCTCTCATATTCACCCCTAAATCCCCAGTACCCAGCATAACACGTTCAGCCTCAAATCTCCCTTCCACGGCCTTGAAGAAATAGAATGTGTTGATTTAATTCTTTCTGTATTTGCTAATTTGCCAAAAATACTAAGAAACAAAAAGAAAAGACAACTGATTCTGATAAATGAAGCGGGCACATTATAGTTATATTATGCAAAAAAATTGATAGGAAAAAGAAGGCAGTCATTGGCAGCTTTTATTTTATTTTTTTAAATTTTATTATAGGTTCTTGGGAATTGTCCCTGCAGACGACCAAGTAAAGCCCTCCCTGGAGCGCTCTGCTGAGAGAGCTGAATCCTCACATTTAAGTGCTTTAGTTACTTTTCAGATGGCATCCAAATTATCATCACTCCCGTAAATGTTTACTGGAGCCCTGGAGGTGTCCAACTCGGTGGAGGTTACCGGGTGAAGCTGGAGTTGTCTTCCACTGGGAGGGAGCAGACGAACTAGGAGATTACGCAGAAGGCCTGCAGACACCTGAGGTACAGGACTCTGACCCTGTGCTCAAAAGCAAATCTAAATTGAGCCCTTAGAGTCTGTTGCTGTGACTTCTAAATTGAGTTGGCAGCAGAGTTAAAGAGACTCAATGGACAAAGTGGAAGTTACGGGTGTCTAAGCAGGAGCCAGGGTGCTGGGGGGCAAACGCCACACTGAGGCCATGCCCAGTGCTGCAGCCCACAGGGATGCCCGACGTGCTGGAGGTGTGCGCGGCACGTTTCTCACGAAACGACTGAGGTCGGATTTGTTGGATAAGGAGACAGGGTTAGAGGAAAGTTATTAGAAGGAGTTTTGCCCAGCTCTGTGCAGAGGAAGTTTAATGACCCCGAAGTGGTGTCCAATTCATTACTCAGAGCTTTCTTCTGACACGCAGAATAGCGCTGGGAAAATAAAAGTGGTGGAACAGACTCACCCAGCAAAGATAACAATGAGAGGACTCCCAAGATCATTGATCTTTCAAAATAGTGGGTGTTATTGGATCCTTCTGAATAGTCTCCAAATATGAGCGTTCAACCTCTGGAACGGGTTGGTAAGCAGTTCGTGAATTAGCCCCGCTTGATAGCACCAGGTGCCAGGCACTGTGCTAAACGCTTTCAATTTGTTGTTTCATCTAACCCTCACCACCACCCTATGAGGTAACTATTTCCCTTAATAACCTTTTTATTTTAGAATAGTTTTAGACTTAGAGAAAAGTTGCAAAGACGGTATAGAGGCTCCTGTGTGCCCTCCCCCCAGGTTTCCCTAATTAGGAACCTCTCCCATTCACATAGTATATTTTTCTCAGTTTACTGATACATTGTGAGCCACAGCCCATACTTCAGAGTGTCTTACTTTTCACCTAGTGTCCTCTGTGCTGTCCCAGGAAACCACGTTACTTTCAGTCATCATGTAACCCTAGGCTTCTCTTGGTTGTGACATTTTCTCATACTTTCCTTGTTTCGGTGACCTTAACAGTTTGAGTGCTAGTCAGATGCTCTGCGGAATGCCTCTCCATTTAGATGTTTCTTACGATTATACTGGGTAATGGGTTCTTAGGAGATGGACCGCAAAGGTCAAGTGCCATTCTCATCACATCATATCAGGAGTGCCTGCTATCAACACGATGTATCGCTGATAATGTTAGGGTGCTGGATACGTGACTGAGGTTGGCCAGGTTTCTCCCCTGAAAACTCACCCTGCCCTGCCCCTCCCCTGCGGGCCTCGGGGAAATCACTGGCTCAGCCCACGCTTCAGGGGTGGGGAGTTGTGCTCTACCTCTTTGAGGGGGCAGTACCCACATAAATTATTTGGAATTTTTCTGGATGGGTGATTTGTGTTTTTTTTTTTCTCCTCATTTATTTATTCAGTCATTTATTTATATCAGTATGGACTCAAGGATATTTATTTTATGCTTTTGGTTATAATCCAATTCCACATTATTTGTTTTGTTGATTAAATTGTCTCAGCGTTGGCCATTGGGAGCTCTTTTAGTTGGCTCTCATGTCCCTTTGACATACCCCCTTTTGTTTTATTTTTTGGAGCGTTTCCTTACTTTCTGGCCCTGAAAGATATTCCAGGCTCATCTTGTATATTCCTTGGGCCAGCCTTCAAATTAGCTACTTCTCCAAGGAGTCCTGCTTTCTCCTGTTGGAGAATGGTATTACAACCCAAGATCTGGGCACTGGGTATGGAAGTAATTCTTTAGATTTTCTGTATTTTTTTTATATGAGGAAAATGAAGTTTAGGGAGATTAAGTAACCTGCCCGGAGTCGTGCCTTAGAAAATTGTAGAGTCCAGATTAAAACTCAGGTCTGTCTGATCTTGTAACTGAGGCATGATTTCTTGCTTTTTTTCCCCCCCTCTTGGGATATCGGTCTGCCTTCCAATGAACCTTAAGTAGTGTTGGAAGTTTTCTTGGTCTGTTGACATAATATTGTATTTCGGCATTCCCTTTCTCACTGTCCCTGAGATCAGACTTTGGTAGGGTTTATTCAAGACAATCACACTTTAGTTAGTGGTTCAAATCTAAAATAAGTATCCCCAGAGGTGTGCTGAGTGTCTGAAAGTGATTTTTCCACATTTGGGGAAATTTAATGGAAATCATACACTTATCCATGACACAACTCCCAGGCTAAGGAGAATGTCACATTTCTTTGATTCTATATCAACTCACTGTGGCTGGCTGCATTAGTTATTTTAAACCATTTGAGGCTCTGATTGGTTGATGATGACTTCATAGGAATTTCTGCAGTTGGAGAGGACAATAAAGAGTCTTTAGGGGTAGAGATGTTGGAAAAGGCCACATTGTTACTGTTCTACTTGTGATCCAACTCTGATTGAAGTGGAGCCATTACGAGAGCTGTCTGTGTGCATGTGGCAGGGAAAGAGTAACTTTTTTGGATAGAAAGTAGACATCTATGTATTTGGTTTATGTTTTACCAATTTGCTGTAATGTTTTAATGTTCAAAATTCTGGTCCAAGTTACTTTAATTTCTGCTTCATTTTAGATGCCTGCTTAAAAAATTTTAAAGTATACACATTGGAATGATTTTTTTTTTTTTGGTATTCTATTTTCTGAAAGAAAGCCCTATATCTTAGTGTAGATAAGCATATGGATCTACTTAATATATTCAAAAGCAATGCATATGAATGACTCAGAGCCCAAGTGTGTGGCACTTGGCCGGATTACCTGTTGGGATGGACTCAGAAAGGTGGGAAGGAGAAGGAGGGGGGGTTAGATGAACAATTTAAATGGGAGAGGGATAGCATGTGGTTCTAGAAAAGAAAAGTAACACCAGCACCAGGCAAAGATAACTGGTTTTAATGGGAATCTCTTAGTGAATAGTAACAGAGACTGTATTTCACACAATTGTGTTCACATGAAACTGTATGAGGAAACAGTGCCATTAAAATGTTTAGAATTTTCATTACGCCAAAAACAAAACAAAACAAAATGAAAGAAACAACTTCAATGCCCAGTAGGGGAATGAATAACTAAATTCAGGTGTCCTTGTACAAGAGAACACCATATAGCAGTGAAAATGAATGAACTTGTAGAATTACAGGAGTGAATTTCAAAGCCATAATGTTGAGTAAGAAAAACAAAATGCAAAGGAATATATGTACTATGATATTATGTGTGGGAAATTCTAAAACAAACAACAGCAACAAAAAAACAAATGCACATATCTACATACCAATCTAGTAAAGATACGAAAATACAAATGGACAGGATGTCATCAACTTCAGGCCTTGGAACAGGAGGGAAGGCAATGGGATTTGATTGTGGGCAAGGGACTCCAAGGATATTTGTGACACCTTATTTCTTGAAAAACAAATGTAAATGGCCCTGACCAGCGTGGCTCAGTGGTTGGAGTATCGGCCTGCTGATCAAAAGGTCTTGGGTTTGATTCCCGGTCAAGGGCATGTACCTGGGTTGCAGGATTGTTTCCCACCCCAGTGGGCCAATCGATGTGTCCCTCTCACATTGATGTTTCTCTCTCTCCCCCTCCCTTCCTCTCTTTAAAAAAGACACACACACACAAATTTAAATGAAGCAAATGTAGCAATAAGTTATATGTTAAATCGAAATAGTAAACACAAAAGCTCCTAATATATTTGCACTAAACTTTTTGTGTATTTGAAATAGGCCATCATTTAAAAACAAAACAAAACTAGATCAATGGTTTCAAGCCTGGATGCACATTAAAATCACTGAGGAATTTAACGTTTTGTTCCATGCCAGGGCTGCACCACAGACCAATTAAGTCAGAAACTTAAGAAGTGGGGCCTGGACATCAGTATTGTTTCAAAGCTTACCCAGTGATTATAATGTACAGCCCAGAGCTGAGAACTGCTGATTTCGATTATCTCAGAAGTTTTTTTCAAATAATGTTCTCTGTTTTTAAACTTTTTAAAAATATATGTTTTTATTGATTTTAGAGAGGGAGAGGGAGAGAGAATCATCGATCATCCTGCACACCCCTCATCGGGGATTGAGCCCCAGCACATGGATTGAGCCCACAACCCAGGCATGTGCCCTGACCAGGAATCGCACCTGTGACCTCTTGGTGCATGAGTCAACGCCCAACCACTGAACCACACCTGCTGGGCTGTTTCTAAACATTTCAGAGCACATAGACCAAGCTTTACTAGGGCAAAGCTTTCCAACCAGTGCTGTAGAGCAAGGCCTCCCAGTTGAGTAGAAGATGTGGAGCCCTCAGCCCTCAGGGAAGCCGGGTAGGGCTGGAGGTGAGCACAGGCCCCTGGGTGGGTCACCTCCTGCTGTGAGCAGCCTCCTGAGGCTACCCCAATGTGTTATATTGAATTTCATCATTCTCCATGTGTGTCACAATGGGAAAGAGGTTGGAAAACAGCTCAGTGTTAGGGTGGATGCTTTGTGTTGTAGAAAAAGCACATATTTAATTCTCTATTACCAAATTATTCTCCAAAATAATTGTACCAATCTACATGCCCACTTTGCCAGACCTGAAAATTGTTGGCCAGTCTCATGGATGTGAAATGATACCTGGTTTTAATTTGCATTTTCCTGATAGAGCGAGGTGTCTTTTCAGGTGCTGAGTGTCATATACTTATAGTTTGTGAACTGACTTTTCATCCTTTGCTCATTTGTCTGTGGAGCTGTTTGCTAACTGCCCGTATTCAGGCACTAATACTTTGTGGGTTATATGCATTTGCAAATGTTTCACACCCATCTATGGCTTACCTTTTCTTTTGAGGATCCTTTTTCATAAAAAGTTTTTTTGTTTTTCTAATTTATGTTTCAAATGAGGAAACTTGAGACTCGTGGTTGCGTAGTAATAATATTTCAGTATCAAATGCCGTCATCTGCTTTCCGCTCCGCAGTGTGGCGAGGTTGAAAAGAACACAGGTCTGAAACCAAGGCTGCAGACTTCTAGTTACTGGCACATATCGGTCTAAATTTTTTTCTCCTATTAATTAAATGATTACAAGACTGAGCTGAGACACACAATGATGAGCGATTAGCCACCTAACCCAAGTCAAATACCTATTTAGTGCCAAAGCTGGTAAAGTAATTTCCCAAAGTTTGCTATGTGGACCCCTACTTGTTAAAAAGTACTATGGGGTCAATTGCATTTTTCATTTTTTTCTCTTAAACATTTATAAACGTATTAGTCTGTGCAATCCCCCTTCTATGTGGGACATCTAATAACATCCCAAGAAGCTATTTATCCTAAGAAACAGACTTTGTGTACTTTACACTTGAAAATATTCGTCTCAGGTCTCCAAGCCTTCCTGCCCCTGTGCTGGTACTTTGTCTAGTAAATGAAAACGAAAGCACAAACTTCCATTCTATTGAATTTCAAGCGCTGGTATGTAGTAAAGAGAAATAATAAGACTACGTTTGTACCCTAATAGAATCTTGTGTTTTACTCTATGAGGATACAAAATAAAACGATTTCCCCATCCTTTCTGTGTGCATCTCTTTAAAATGTGAGAATTGTCGTGGTATATGAGATTATGATTGTTTATCAAGTCCTGTATTATCTTTGGAATGATCTGTCACTTACCTGAAGACCTAGAATTCTAGGGCAGAAGGCAGAAACTTAGAAGTTTGACCTTTGCTAAGAGGAAAATTTCTCCCTGAACTCTGTTCCCTTGAGACCAGAATTTAAGAAACTGAGTTATCCAGGCACATTCTCCCAAAAATGAGGTCCTAGGACAGTTGGGAGCTTGGACCTTCAAACTCTGGACAGCATGGTGTCCTTATGAGTCAAGAACAGGAGGCAGATTTTTACTATAAATCTTTCTCTACATTTGAAATCCTGAACAAATGTGTATATTATCTATTCAATAACTTAATGAAATTAATATCAAATGACCAGATTTTATCTTATGATTCTGCGTGTGTTTATCAAGATCATGTTATATCTCTGACTACACATTAGGGACTATGGCAACCAAAAAAGTAGAAAATACCTGTGGGGAAGTGTTTATTATAGTACTGAAGAGGGAAAATGGGATTCAAATGTGTATGTATAGAGAGAGAAGATTACGAATATATAAATTATACATAGAAAATGGCAAGAAGTGTACACCATAATGTTAACTGTGGTGGTCTTTGAATTGCTAGGAATATTGGGGGTGAGGTGCCTTCCTTCTAATTCAGGGGTGGGGAACCTATTTTCTGCCAAGGGCCATTTGGATATTTACAGCATCATTTGCGGGCCATACAAAACTATCAACTTAAAAATTAGCCTGCTATGTTTGGTCAAGCATTGAATTAACTTATCTCTAATGTGATGGCTGGAATTGCTTCTCTTGGGTGAGGCCTTGGCAGGGTCAGACCAAATGATTTTACAGACCATATACGGCCCGAGGGCTGGACGTTCCCCACCCCTGTATTAAAAACTTCCTATATTAGCATATGCTACTTTTCAAATGGTTAAAAATTTTTAATTTTATTTTTAGATGTACAAGAAAAACTATTTTTATAGAAGCATGCCAGATGCTGATACAATTTTGCTGTTAATGTGTGTTTTGTAGAAGCCTTCTAGCCTACTTTTATATAACAACTGTATCATGTAAAATTACTGGCCACCAGTTATCATAATAGTTAGAGGAAGGTTGTTAGAAAGTAATAAACACAAGCTACAGAAATACAAAGGCTGAGAGCTTAGGTCCCAAGTTGGTACTCATTCCTGGGTGACCTTGGGCAAGTTCCTTAAACCTCTCTGAACCTCAGTTTCCTCATCGGATGGGCAAAATAATGGCATCTACCTGATAGAATTGTTGTGAGGATTAGATGAGAATCCATCAGAGTCCTTGGCACTCAGTTGGCACAGAGCAAGTCCCGAGAGTTGTTAGCTTCTGCTAAGTTGGAAAAAATTCCTCATATGCAACGCAAATTAGCAGGGCTATGTCCTTACAGACACTACTTACCTGAAAATCAAGGTGGAGAGTTGGCTTCTGGGAGAGAAATACCATGAAATACTTCTCAAGAGAAGGATTACAAAAATTTTTTTCTCCGTCATAAAATGCAGGAAAAGAAAAAGGTGACAGAGTGAAAAATCGATTAAACAAACTTAGACTCCAGGTATAGGGTTACCTGTGGGAAGGAGATAAAAGCGAGGACTGTAAAGCTACTGATCAGACAAAACCGAAGAGGGTATTAAGGAGAGGGTTTGATACCAAGCTCTGAATAGACTCCCGGGAAAATGAATGATGGCCTGGGATTACCATGTTATAAATCAATGAGGTGACTCAGATGATATCATAGAGCAGAAGAGCAAAATTCAAGTAGATATTAATAACACCTGACCTTGGACGCTAACCTTCAACGCACTCATTTGTAATGCAAAATTCCTGGGTGGACAGGGCTTTTCTCTTTGAGAGGAGGCGGTGGCGAGGCTTGGCTCGGAGGGGGAAGGTATAAAAGGCGATTTTAAAACGAGACGTTTGGGCTTTGAGGGCAAGGGCGTTTGGAAAGGTTCAGAAGCGCTGAGGCCCAGCTATCAAGTATCGTGGTGGTGTCAGGTTTGTTTTCTGCAAAATATTTGAACTAATTTTATCAGCAGCGTTTCTCTCTGGCTATTTACTACCTGCGTGTCTGTCCAGGCCTTCAGAGGAGGCAGCCAGACATGTACATCTGAAATGCTTTCCATTTGGAGCGCAACTTGGGTGGGGAAGGCTCTCTGACGACAGGGGCGGGGAGCTGACAGTAGATGTTGCTGTGAGAAAGACGGGATTTCAAGAGCTGTCATCGGGATTGCAATGTCTGGTTGCAGCCGATATTTTTCCAAATGCCAAATGCGCGAGGATTTAAAAGAATGTGGAAGGAAGCGTGTGGCGTGCTCCTCGTGAGGCAGGAGCGGGCTAAGCGGCTCGCTTAGCATCACCCCCCAACCCCCGCCAGTCACAAGCGTGGGCACCCCAGCCTCTTCCCTGCGAGGCCTTGGCCCCGTGTCCTCCCCTATCGTTGCAAGGAGGCTGGGTGAACCACGGTGGCGTTTGAAGCACTCTTCCATGGCGCTCTTGCAGTTGTGAGATTTCCCAGGGGGCAGTTGCCAAGATTATGTTCCTTCCCACTGGCTTTTAATTCGTACATTTTAACGGGCTCCCCCTTAGATAGGGCAGTCTGGGTGGCACTCTGCAAGGTGGCCAGAGGTGAGAGGGCCCCATGTAAACCTTCCGAGTACAGTTTCTGCCGTCACGAGAAAGACCAGAAAAGCAGAAAGACCGAATTCTCTTCTTGCTAGCATGCTGCTTGCAGAAACGCTGGTTTTAAAAGAAGTCTGTTATCAGCCATATTCTTATAGTCACTTGAAGACTGCATAATTTTAAAAGTAAGTCACCCTTAAAAATGAAAAGGGAAACAGACCGAGCACTGGGCCGTATTTCTCGTTATGTTTTTACCCACCCTCACCGTGCAAACCATGCTGGCAGCGGGCCCAGATTCCTAGTGCTGCCTTGACACTCTTTTCTCCCCTCCTGGTGCAACAGCCCTGTTTGAATTATTAATCCTGGAACACCTCCTTCCGCTCAACGTAGAAGGCAAACAGATCCACCCTTTCTGGGCACCAAAAGAGGAATTGGTGTGTTAGGACCCACTTGTATTCCGGCATTGGGCCCTCTGTAACAGGACATTTAGTTCAGAGTGACTTCATATCCATCCTGTGAATAAAACTGTAAACAGATTTACGAAGCAGTTACATTTCACATATATGATAGATTGCAGATATTTCGAGGTGAATTTGCTTCCAAGTTCTCTTTATGAAGCTGCCGGTAAGATTTTCAAGAACAAAGTGAGCCTGTTACCTTTCGTTTTCCGTTTTTATCGCCTAATAATCCTCCTCTTAAGAGTTCCACATTGTTTTTATTGAGCCTAAGGCTAAGCTGGTATCTCTTGGTTACTTCTTTCCAAGCTGTGCCATTCACCGTTGGGAAGCTTCCAGATGCCCAGCCCCGACACTCAGTATGCAGGACTGGCATCACCAGGGCTGCCCGGGCTGCAAAACTTTCTGTTATCCCTGTTCCTTGCTGGCTTCGCTTTTCCGGACTTGCCTTCTCTCTCGGACGCATTTCTCCAGGACCGCGCCGCGGTTCATGGAGTCTGATCGTTTCTGTGGGTGCACAATATTCCTCCGGGGGGACAGATCGCAGTGCTTTTATCCTATCGAGAGACACTTAGGTAGGTTCCATTCGGGCTTCTTACAGCATTGCAGACGCTTTCTTGCACTTGTAAAACCTGATTCACTTAGGCAGGAGTTTCTTCAAGATTTATACCTAGGAGTACAATTGCCGGGCCATGGGATTGGCCTGTATTACTAAATAATGCCAAACAGTTTTCTGAAATTGTTGTCACAGAAAAACTCTTTATTGAGGGGTTCCTGTGTGCCAGGCTCTGGGACGACCCTGTGACCAGCAAAATACAGTCACGCCCCTCCCTTCACAGTGCTCACGTTAGGTTCTAGTGGGAAGAGGGGTCAGTCAAGTCACCTTCCAAAAATTAGGAAGTATAAATGGAAGGACTTTGCGCCTGCGCTCTCTGTCTCTGTTTTTGTCTCTGTCTCTGTCTCTCCCTTCCTAGGTCCCTCCCTTCCACTCTCTCTGAAAAGCAATGGGAAAGTACCTCTGGGGAGGTTTAACAAAACAAAACAAAACAAAACAAAGATAATTCAGGCATTCCACAGCACTAGTGACTGGGTACCTACTAGGGCCAGGTGCCTTTGTCCTGACCTCAGGGACCGTAGATTTTTAACGGGGGAGGCTAACTGCAAGGGCCTGTTTTAACTCTCCTGGGGAAATAAAGAACATGCTCAGGTCCATTTAACTTGCTCTCCAGCAAAAGCAGACGGGAAAGGCTGGCACTCCGGGCAACACCTGTCGGCACCACGATTTCACTGCTCTCTGTAGGCGGATTGAGTTACAAGGGCTCTAGACGCTTTGTACCTGCTTATCACTCAGCAAATATTGATGAGTGGCCCTGTGCTCAGGGTGCTCCTCTCCTTTGACCTGTTGGAGCTTACTTGCTAGTGGACTCGTTTCCACGGGGCTCTCTCACTGTCCCTCTAGAGACTCTCCTTGCCTGGTGTCACCTTAGCCACACAGAATCCCAAATATATTACTGACCTGCCTTGAGCTCTGGAAAAAAAATGTTCCCCATCCCCATTTTCCAATAATACTCGCAGCTGCCTAGATGTATTCACACTATATATGTCCATCACCTCCCTACGTCTCCCAGACATTGGCCCAAGACAATGAGGAATCCAAGGCACAGGGAGGGTAGGTAACTTGCTCAAGATCAAACAGTTAGTAAGTGGTAAAGTCAAGGTTTCATTTTTCATGTTTTCCTCTATAATTTGACGTCATCTCTCATCCCACAGACTTATTCCTACTCTCATTCCCATGCCCAGCTCTTGCCTACCCAGATCTTTCTTCTTAAACATGGCTCTGGATCCTTGGGGACCTCCTTCCAGGGAAGTAGCCCTTACTTGGGTCTCCCAGAAGTAAGGTATGAGCCCTAATCATTCCCTAATGTCCCAAGGCATCCAGAAATGCAGCCATCGTTCACCCTTCCTTGGATGAGCATCCTGCGCCATTCACTACAGTAGCCACTTGTTACATGTGGCTGTTTCGAGTAAAATTAAAATTCAATCAAATTTAAAATTCAGTTCCTCAGTCACACAAGCCGCATTCCCAGCGGCTGCTGTATCTGCTGTATGGGACAGAGTGGCCGTAGAACATTTCCATCGTTGTGGGAGGTTCCACTAGACAGTGTTAGTTACAGCGATCTGCACTGCCCCGTCAGCACCGGTGGGGCAGCCACCTGCTCCACGTGGGCTTTGGTCAGAAACACATGTTGGAATTGGGAGGTGTGGGCTGAGGTCCATGGGTTTCTAAAAGGAGGAAGAAACGGGGAATCTGCAGGCCAGGAACGAAAGGGGGGGAAGGGAGCAAAGAGCAAAGGTGTGACCCAGAGGAAGGGACCAGGTCCGTAAACTGGCAAAGTCTGGATTTTGTGGGCATGTTGGAAATGGTCACGATGGCAGTGACGATGGTGGTTCAACGTGCCCTCTTACGGGGTGTTGAACCACCACCATGGTTTGTACCCAGAGCGTGGAGAGGAGACCCGCTCTGCAGGTCTTTTGATCAGCTAGAGCAGGGGTGGGGAAGGTCCCGCCCGTGGGCCTTACACAGCCCGTGAGATCATGTGGTCTGGCCCTGCCAAGGCAACCGCGGGCGGGACTCAAAATTCAATAAATTCAATTAAGTGTTTGACCAAATAGGACAGGCTAATTTTCAAGTTGATAATTTTGTATGGTCCTCAAAAATGCTATAAATATCCAAATGGCCCTTGGCAGAAAAAAGGTTCCCCACCCCTGATTTAGGGCCTAGATCATCAGGTGGCCACAGGGTGAGGGGACAGGGGCCTCAGTGTGGCAGATGTGGGTGATGTGGGAACAGATGAGGGAGGCCGGTGACAGCGCCCAGCTTCATCCCACCTGGGTTTGCATCTCTGCTCTGCCCCTTCCTGGCTGTGTGGCTGTGCGCGGGTTCCTCAGATGCCCCGGAGAAACGGGGGGCTGCCTCCCCTCCAGCACCCCTGAGGGCGTGGGTTAGAGGGAGCGGGTGAAAGCCCCAGGCCCTGCACAGCGTGTCCCGGAGCTGGTCCCGCCGACGCCGACCCCGCGGCTGGCGCCCTGGCTCCGTGTTCCTCCAGGGGCCCCAGGCAGGAGCTGCCCGGCGAGTAGGCATTTCTCAGGCGGAGCCCTCGCCGCCTCCCACCTGTGCCACGGTGGATGACTCTGCTTTCTTGTTTTCCACGGAGATAAATTCAGAATCAGCTCAAAGTGAATGAAGACATTTCCCCTTAGGTCCTGACCTGCCCTGAAACATTTTTCTATTTACATCATCAGTTTATTGGGTCAAAATCTGGTGCAAGTATTAGGCAACACACTGGTCTCGGGGTTGTTTTTTGAACCTTGCCTTTACGCCCGCAGGCTCTCAGCTCACCTCAGGTAACCTCGCGTGGCACCTCGAGCGTGGTTAAACTGGCTTCCCTCCTTCTTCGGGGCTTCCAGGGCTGAGAGACCCAGAGGTGCTCTGGATCTGGGTGAAAGGGAGCTTGCTGCGGGGCTGTGCGCCATTGAAAAATTTCCATTAGGCTGTTGCTCAGAGGTGAATCTATTTATTGGATTGAGTCCATTATTCCAAATATATTTAGAAAACTGTACATTATTTGGATAAGAAGTAATGGCAGAAGCTAGAAGTCTTTCTGTAGCCTGTCCTCAAAAGGGCCAAATGATGCTCTTTTCTTAATTAAAAAAAAAAAAATAAAGCTAATCACCTAAAACAGAAAAGAAGGGAATTTTGTAATGTGAAAATAAGTCGAGCTCTCCGGCAACCCTCTCACCCAGAGTCCAAATGATGATGTACCACAGTGACCTGAGGACTTTCTGATCCCCGGCTAAATGGGTCAGGTTATTTACAAAACATTATGTTTATTATCATTAAAATAACCGGTAAAGAGGGAATTTTCACCTGCAGTCAGGATTTACAGCACACCACAAATAGCCTTTTATGTCTCAGCTGGTGAAACCATAAAGAGGTTGTTATTCTACAAGACAGCTTTTCACAGAAACCTAATTCAATTTTAAGAAAATGAATTCGAAGGGAAAATACCTGTTCCTGTTCTTTCAATAGCTCGGTTCTCCCACCCCTACTCTGAGTCAGAGTTCCCTTAATCCTTCCCTAAAAGGCCTCAGGGGTTTCCACGTTGCCTGAACGGTTGTCACTCATTGTTTGATGTGTAGCTTCTGCCAGAGGGCGGTCCATTAAGGGACTCTTCGGGGAGAAATAATCAATGTATGGGAAGTTAGACACCAGGGTAAGCTGAACCGAGCCTGGTCGGCTGTAAGTTCTTCTGAGCCCCCTCTCTGAAGCGATTCCATTATCAATGGGTCAGTACAGCTCCACTGGTGGAGCACAGGCCGCTATAGCCGTGTCCCTCCATCATTTCAAACCTGTCTCCCGCTTGCTAGACGTGAAACGCACGCACCCTTCTCTAGTGTCATTGAAATTTAGAAATGTTTAATATCTGAGCCAAAGTGGAATCAAGTCAGAAGTGCTGCTCCATTTTCAAACTACACTCTGATTTCCCTTTTCTGCACGGCTGGGAGTGGGTGGGGATGGTGGGTCCCTCCAAGTAACAATCGCTGTCCTGTACACGCCAAATTTTTCTTCTTAACTGGCTACACCATCCATTTTTAGCAGGTGATCATTTGTTCACCTAGTGTGAATCTCAATGAATGACATTTAGTTCAGTGTAAGAATGAAGTTGTTTGGCAGGAGAAGGGGGAAATGTTGAAAATAATAAGTAATATAAATAGCTTTGTTTATTGAGCCCTAAATATGAACCAGACATTGCAATAAGCCCCTCACATCTATCACTTAATCAAATGTTTATAACGCCACTATGCGGCAGTTACTACTCCCATTAGAAAGCCGAGGAAACTGAGGCAAACAGTAGTTAAATAACTCATCCGGGCCATACCGCACATAAGAAGCTAAACTAGGTCCCAACTAGACAACCCCCCGCTGTCAGGTGGTTTAGACTGCAGCTTCCATCTTCGCATTTCTAACTAGCTAATTTGTCAATTAGTTGTTCCATGGTGATTACACAATGTCATCCAAACTGGGACCATTTTGAGAATGAAAGTGGTCAAAAATTATGCCAGGACAACAGGCGTGGATGGGGGCTGCCTTCTGGAAGTCTAGATGTGCAGTGAACTTACTTATTAGGAACTTGGAATATTATTTCTAAAGGAACACTATCAGGCACGGGAGTCAGGGCCCCAGGGTAGTCCATTATTTTCCTTCCTCTTAAGGTTTTCCTTCAGAGGCCCAGGACACACTGCCTTCACACACACACACACACACATACTCTCACACAATTTGAAGCAAAATGCTCCATGCTCCAAAAATATGAAATTCTTTCCCTCACTAAAAGCTCCTATTTTAACAGGGAATCTTTTTTTTTTTTTTTTAATGTAGTAGGTATATGTGCTGATAAAAAATTCTTCAATGATATTTAAAAAATTTTTAAATAGCACAAAGTAATGTCCACAGCATGTGATTATTTGGCTAAAACAAAATATTTTTAATATCTTTGCATTGTGTGTATATACACGTCAATACCTATGCATGCTTCCGCATGCAAAGTACGTCTCTGGATAATACACCCAAGAAATGTTTACTAATTGTTACATCAGGAAGGAAAAGAATATTGGAATCTGGAGTGAAAGGGAGACTTATTCACTTAGGGTATCTTTTTGTTCAGATGGACTTCTTTTTTCATGAGTATGTTTTATTTCTCAAATGAGAAGGGAAAAGTAGATAAACAAATCCCTGCAATTTGGTGCAGTTGTACCGTTGCCAGTAGGAAAGCAATCTGATTAAAGAAATTGGCACTGATTATTGAATGACTAATAACTATACCTCTTTTTAAAAACTGACTTTTAGAAGGGGATGCCTGGAAGCCAACATGAATCTTTAGCTGGTGGAATTTTAAACAGTGTAAAAGAGGTAGGCTGGTCGCTCCTGCAGGAAACATAATCTCCCAGGCTGGTGCTACTCTTTACAGCTTCTTTCTCTTCTCTAACTATGAACCCACAATTTTTTTAATCATCCACTTTTTTTAATGATGGAGGAAGTTTAAGCTCCCACGACAATGTAGAAAAGAAAAATATGGCTGAAGGTGTAAACATTTTTATATGTCATTTCTAGACAAGAAACGGTAACTCCCTAATTTTGAGGCTCGGGAGTGTGTGGAATTTTCTGCTCTGTGGTTATGCGCACAAACATTTTCAAGATTAAACTACACAGATAGTGGAGGAAAGGATCAGTGGGTGTGTAAAAGTACTCACTTTGCCCGTGTGCTTTGAGACAGTGCAATGCAAAATGAATTCTCAAGCTAGGGCCTTAAAAACTGCATAATTCAAACAGAAATGATCAATAAGCCTTGGACGGTATAATGGCATTAAGGATGTTTTGTAGGAGTGTGTAATTTCCCATCCAATACCTGCTCTTTCCTAATTTCCAGTTACAGAACCCTAATTTCATTAGGGACAGTGATTTTTCCTCCTAAGAGATCGCACCTCCCAAGCTCCCTTGCAGCTAGGTGTGCCCACGTGGCAAAGGTTTGGCAACTGAGTTTAAGTGCAAATGCTCTGAGGTGCTGTGGGGAGCTCCTGAAAGGGAGTTAACCAAGTAAGGAGGAGTGTCCAGTTTGCCTTCCCCTTTCCTCTTTCATACTTGGAGAAGCATATGATCACTAGAGGGACATTATGGCCTCTGGGTGAAAGAGCAGAGAGCTAGAAAGAGCCTGCAGCCCTGCTGACTTTGCAAAGCCACCATATGAACCTCAGATAGCCAGAGGTAGGATTTGTTTTAAGTTAGAAATAACCCTTGGATTGCAGTCATCTGTTATTGACAGCTAAATGCAACTCTTAACTTGATCAAATAGGTTACTTCTGTCCTTTGTGAGAAAAAGTATCATGGAGGAAAATGAATGTGACATTCATTCATTCTCATTCCTAACCTGCGCACTTCACGGTGCCTGCTTTTGTTTTGTTTCTATTTTAATTAATTCAATTTTAAAAAGACATTTCATCTTTTAGAACAAGACAGGGGCTGAGTCTTCAGTTCCTTGTACTCTAGAAAAGTCCCTACTCTTTACGAACAACCAGTCTTTCAACTCATGGAAACCTCAGTTAATAATCGTTTCGCTTGCAAGATGACTCTAGGGGACATTTATTCAGACACTGTGACTGTCACCATGGTTGTTGAAACTGAAGTTATATACACAGATGAATTTTTTCTCATTTATTTATTTTCCATGCAGGGTGTCTCATTGAAAACAAATCCATTGTTAAGTCCCCAGGCCCTAAATGTAGGCTGTGTTATAGATATCCTTTGAAACTTCTCTCTTCTTTTCTTCAGGAAGGAGGGGAGGTAAGAGCTGAATAAAAGGAAAAAAATTAAAAGAAATAAAGAAAAAAGGAAACAAAATAAAAACCATATTTTTAACAAAAGGATTTTTGAAAGCCTTTGGAAAATGTTGTGTTCACTCACATAAGGCCCCACTGTTTTAAACATATTTTACTATAATTTTTCCTTCAAAATTCTGACATGCAAAGTTGAACAGGGCTCTTTCAGTGCACAACCCTGAGACATGGAGAAATAAAAAGAACACTATTCCAACTAATGCATACTCGGTGAAAATCATAATATCTCATAATTGCTTGAAATCTACAGGCTGATCCGATGTCATCTTCAGAAATATGCAAGTTTCCTTTTGTTTTCTAAGTAAGAGATTTTTCCTTGCATTAGAGCTTAACCCTTCCGTTTCTGCCCTTAATTATTAAAATATGATTAAAAATGAATGAATGTAGAGCTGCACCCCAATGTTAGGTAAGACTCCCCAAATCAGCCAACTTTTGTTATAACAGAAACACAAAGATGTATTTAACTTTATCAGTGAAACTCAAGTGTTCCTTTTTACCCATTTCCTTTTCTACCTGTTTCTAAACACACACACACACACACACACACACACACACACACACACTCCTTTAAATTTCCACAAGAAACTTTGAAAGAACAAAGAGTTGCTATTTCGGAGCATGTAATAACATGTTTAAAAGTTCATCAACTTCCCCCTTTAAAAAACCAACTGGCAGTGAGTCTAAAATAATAATTGAAACGGATTTAGAGACAAAAATCCTTAAGACTCCTTCCTCTGTAACATTATGTAAATCATAAATATACCACTGGTCTGGAAGTGATTAGAACAAGCTATGAGACAAAAGATATTCCTAAGCAGACACTGCAGACAATGGGCTCTGTTCTCCCATCAGCATATAAGGAGATTTGGGGAGGTAGGTTCTCCTAACAGCTAATAAGAGAGCCACGCCATTATGGAGTGAGTGTGCGTGCTCTAAGAATAAATCCTAATTGCTGGGCAACAACTGATGGCATGAACTCATTACAGAAATGTATCCTGTTTTTGAAGGTAAATAAGCTTTTTGGTGTTTCAAGCATTCCTCCCCTCTCCTCCAGTGTTCCCTTTGCTCCTCAGTTGTCATTGTCCCTAACCTTGCAAACAGGACCCCTGGGTTGAAGGGGAGGAAGCACCATGTAAACAGTTAACTCTAGAAGCACGAGCCACTCGGGAATCAGCTCCCCCCGTCCCTACGTAAGGAATGCCCACTCATACCTAAACTCTTCAGTCTCCTTTAGAAAGCATTTTTTTTGCTTTGTCTTTCCCCATACCTTCTTCTGAAGGGCAAAGGTTTAAATTTTTCATCTTTTCAAAGCCTTTCAACACTTGAGTTGGATATTTAGTTATCGAAACATCAAGAATTGCATTTTGCTTGGTAATATAGCCTTAGAAGCTAAGTCCAGCCAACTCAAAGGGACACTGCAATGCCATTTTATAATTAAGCAGAGCACCCGCTGGACTGCATGTTATAACAGATGTTTCCTGGCCCTAGGTACTAAGCCAGCACATAGTAAAACTGCCCAGAACCTCTCCCTGAGCCAAGATGGGTCAGTGTCTGGAACAACTCTTGTCTAGTGTCTCTTACTGTAATTAGAGAATGAGACTAGCTTTTGGTCATTAATTCCATTTGAAAAATAGCCATGGCTAAATTAAAAAAGAAAAAAAAAAACTGCATCAGAGTGCTTTTCAAATTGAAAAGCCCAATAAGAACCTGGAGATAATTTATTGGTAATTTATTATTTCTAGCGGTGTTTTAGACCTTATATAAATTCGGTACAATGCCCTCTCCAAGATGATTTGCAAAATTTTCACTCCATTTATAAAATGGAGAAAATCAGAGGACCCTTATGCTTAGGTTGGAAAAGAGTTTATAGATTGGTTAGTACCAGGAAATCAAACTCAGATGCTGCAGCGGCCAGTTAGTAAATGAACAAAGCAACCAAGGGCAAGAAAAATCATTCTGTCTTTTCTATCTAGTTTTCTTTCATTTTCTTGTTTTCAATAAGAAACATGAGTATGGGCGTAGATCTCTCTACTTTGAGAAAACAAAGTTGAAGCAGGGCTCACGTTCAGGTGGTGTGCACCTGAGGCTAGCACAGTCCTTCCCGGTTGGCGTGTAGCTGCTGCTCTCAGCCCACTGAGTGATGGCCACTCCTCCTCCTCCTCCAGGTGTCCTTGGACCTCACCAGGATCCAGTACTGCGGAGAGCAGGGCGTTTCCAGATGTTCTAGCACAAAGGTGTCCATTCTGATAAGTCAGTTCCCATGCCTTAGTAGGTAAATATTTTTAATATCACCCTTGAGTACAAGTACACTGACAAAAAGCAACTGGTATTTTGCCTCTAGGTAGGGCAGACAAAAGGGCAACAGAAAATAAAGGGGTCACTGGGAACCTGGAGAGCCCATGCCCTGTTAAAGGGGGCAGCTACTGCACTTCGAGTAGGAATATGGGACCATTGGGACCGGATCTCATTTCTCAAGGGAAAATAAAACCCTGTGTTCTTATATAAAATCTCCCAATTAAATTGTCACCTCATTCAAACATGGTAAAGAGTAAACAACGGGCTTCTGTGGTCCCAATCTGGCCTTGGTGCTCCAAAATAGCAATATTTTCTACTTTTGAGACATAAGAGAGGGCTGATGTTTAAGTGACTTGCCCAAAGATCACTCAAGTGACTTGTGGCAGGGTCAGAACTAGAACCCAGAGCAGTCTCACTGGCTCCCCATCCAGTGAGGTCTGACCTTCTTTACTCCAGGTCCTGGATAGCACCGAAAATGCTTCAAGAGAGATGTGTAGTCTACATACCCTAAGAAGTAGGATCTTAGATATGTTTAATAGTATAGTTCTTTACACTAGTGTCTCCTCCTGCAAAAGAAAAGTAAGAACTCATTTCCAAAGCTGACACATGAGGATGGAAAAGATGACAAAAGTTCCAGAGATAACAGGCCTCGTATAACTGTAAGAAAAGGTTGGTTCTATGACTGGTTGAAAATTGTTTTAAACAAAGAAATCAGTAGAACTCTATGAAGGATTTTAAAACACCCCCAGGTGAGGGTGACCCATAGAAGGGTAAGAAAGTATCCAAGTGATGCAACTTCACTTTTCAGAGCAATCTGATTTAATGGATTTCCAGTTTCATATGCCCCTGATACCAATCTGTCCATTTCATAGATATTCTTTACCGTTGTTATTAAGCAAGGTTGTGCCCAGAGTCAAGTCAAGTGTTTATAAAGTAGATTTATTCATGGGTTAACCCATGCTCATTGAGTACCTGCTATGGGCTAGACCAGAATTCCCAAACATCTGTTAGTAACCCACCTTCTGCATGATTTATCTCCCTTTTGCCACTTACACTGTTACTCACTTAATTTTTTTTTTTAAACCAATGTGCTTTTTTTTCTCAAAGAGAAAGAACTTAACTATCCTTGTGTTGAGATCGGGGTTAAAATGATGAATTAAATGGTCCTTGACCTTAAGGATCCAAGGACCATTAATATATAAACAACTAATTTTAATAAAAGCGTTGGAAGTGCTACGATGAATGCAAAGGGGAGCCATTAATTTTCCTTGAGTCACATGAGGGAGGTGAAAAGGCCCAAGCTCAGATGTCACGCTGGGTTGAGCTTCAAGGAATGAACAGGAGTTTTCAAGGCCAAAAGGGAGGGGTGGTTCATTCTAGACAGAGGAAAAAACTTGAAGAAAGACACAAAGTCCTAAAGTGTGTTGGGTGTTTGGAATATCAGGAGTGGTTCAGTATGGTTAAAGCCAAGGGCACATGAGGGGAGTGGCAGCAAAGTGACAGGGCTTGGTTTTAAATATAATATTACGCAGCAGGGAGCATAATCTCTTGCCTGGAAGGCGAAGGAGCACCACCAAAAGTTTGGGAGCTGAAGAGTGTTTGATCTGCAATATGTTACTGGAAGGCTGGTAGGGAAAGGGACCGAAAGCAAGAGGCTCAATTAGGAAGTTGTCAAAACCCTTCAGGGGAAGTACTGAATAAGAGAGAAGTAGTGGAGATGAAAAGGGAAAGTCAGATTTGAAAAACTTTTTTGAGGTAGAAACAATAAAAGTTGGTGAACTGATTGATAAAAAATGGGAGGAGTAAAGATTGACTCCAAAATCGCTAATCTGAGAGCCTGGGTGGGTAAAATTGCCATGTATCAGACATAGGGAAAAGCAGGGCATCTGGAGGTTGGTGTGGAGAAGGGACTGCTTGATGAGTTCTAGCTCAGAGATGTTAAGACTGACGTACCTTCAGAAACTATTGTAGGTAGACCTCACCAAGAAAGCATGAAAAAACGGAAATAGGGCTCGAGTGGGAAGAATCATCAGTCATGAGCATGACCGTGTAGAAATAGTTCGAAGATGACTCTTAAATGGTATAGATAGAAATCATTATTTGATCCCTCTTAGCCAGACAGTTGTGTGCTTTGAGGCAGACACTATTGTGGGGACTGGGAATATAATAAAGAAAAAACACTGTCCTCATATAGCTTAAATTCCCTTTAACGTAAAACTAGAAGATTGCAACAAGATATCACATATCAAGCACCCAGCACAGGGCATTACACAAAGAACTAAAGACCTGTCACTAACTATATGTGCCGAGTTGTGCCTTTCATTGGCTCATTTAATTCTTACACCTGTGAGGGAGACATTAATGTTGTCTCGTTATATAGTTGGGGAAACAGAGCTTAGGTGTCTTGCCCACATCCATAGGAAACAAACCAAGAGCTTTCTGTTTCCCAAACACTGTACTTTATCTCTTTTTCTTTGTCAAAACTGAATGAGTCATGTAGACAAGAACACCTTCTCTCTTAAAGCCCTAAACTATGAGTAAACGAACTAGAAGCTATCATCCAAGGAAGTGCCAGTTAACTAGACATGTATGGCATTTTAATAGGAGCATAGTCAAAACTCAAGCTCCTCGAGACAGCACTGGAATAAATTTCCTTAAAAAAATATTCTGAATGACAGAACCAGGGCTGATGCCCTACAAATGCTCTTCACCGAGTCATAGATGGGCAAGGCCACACAGACAGGGTGGCCCTGGCTCTAGCTACACAATATCTTTCCAACTGCAAATCATTTTTGCAAGTAGGTGGAGAAAAAAATTAGAATTAAAAGAAATTTGGAGGTAATTTTCACTCTTAAATAATGAAATACAACTGCTTCAAAACCACTCTGGAGTGGGGATCTTAACCACTTTACTATCTTCTTTGCTGTCACTGCTACTACGCACATGTACTACTATGTCGCCTTCTTTGCTATCACTCAAAATCTCCCTCTCCATTTCTACCACACCGGCCTAGTCCAGGCTCTCTCTTTCTCCCCTGGAGAGCACTCAGCCACGTGTCCACACCCTTCCCCTGCTCACACTGCCTTTGCTCCAGCCCATTAACCTACTCAGCTGTTCTGCATCACCTAAAAACTACCCACATTCATGTGTGAACACAGGTTGCTTACAACACTGTGACCTTCATCCCCAAAGCACAGAACTTCTTGGGTCCCAAACGTGCCGTGCTGTTTCACGCCTCTGACCCTCTGCTGGGCTTGTCCTTCAGGGTCACCTGATGAACTCGTAGTCATCTTCAAACGCACAGCCCAAGAGTCATCTCCTCTGAGACGCATTCCATTACCTTTCCATGTCCCAGTCTTTATATCCCACAAGATTGCTTCTTAATAACCTGTCGCACTCAATGACCTTTACTTGTTAACATGTTTATT
Organism: Miniopterus schreibersii; assembly: GCF_964146895.1. Taxonomy (NCBI): domain Eukaryota; kingdom Metazoa; phylum Chordata; class Mammalia; order Chiroptera; family Miniopteridae; genus Miniopterus; species Miniopterus schreibersii. The sequence goes on along the minus strand of NC_138111.1, from coordinate 51,527,997 downwards.
TCCCCTAGTGAACTCTAAGCTCCTTGAAAGAATGCAGATTTTCCTCTATGTCTTTGCATCTCTCTACCCAGGAGAGCCCCGGCGTATACAGTAGGGCTCCACAAACACTGTTGCGTTAAGTAAAATTGAATCCAGTTGTCATGATCATGGTCAGCAACCCATGGTTAGTGGGCTCTCACAGGAGTTGAAATTGTTGGTAGGTGTTACATTTAGTACTTAGTGTGGTGAAAGGAGAAACAGCCAAACTCCTTGCTGATTCGGACGTGCAGAAAAGAGAGCCCCTCAGAAGTAAGAAACAAAGAAGAAAAGCTAGGGGAGCCTGAAGTGTCCTCATTTGGTCACTCTCAGAGGCCGGAGATTGGGATTTTAAGGCAGGCCAACTCCCTTATCTTAGAGGTTCTGACAAATTTTTCTGGGAAAAATAAAAAAAAAATGAGTAAAATTAAAACCCGTGGCCAGAAGGTTACAGAAAGGAAAGGCACACATTTCTGCTGGGGGATAGGAAGTGGTCTTGTCTTCCGCAGCAGGGCTGACTAATAAATCTGGAGAGTTTTATTGATTTCATAGGCGCAAAAATAACCACCCGGAGAAGACATCGGGTTTCACTTATTTTTTTGGAAAGTAATTTTTCACAGACGCGAGGTTAAAAGAAAGTGGTTGCACGGGCCTCAGCTGTGGTGGTGTGTCTCCTGGTATGCGTCATGAACTGGGTCTCAATTCTGGGACCATGCCCAGTTTCAGAGTCTAAAACCTCTGTTGAAAGCAATGAGGACAGAGTGTTGCCAAAATTTTATGTATGCAACTGTAGATCGATTGTCTTAGTGCAGGCGGAGACTTTGATCAAGAGCGTCTGGAGGGAGGGGTTTCATTAAATGCTGTTTTCAACCCTTAATTCTACAGCTTTTATGTCTACTTGTTCCTAAGTCTACTACAGACCCCAAATGGCCTGACACAGGGAAGCCCCTCCCCAAACCCATGTCTGGCTCTCAGGCAGCAGAAGTGATTGGCATGGAAGGAGCTCTTGGGTAGAAAATACACACAGTTTGGAAGGTTTTGCTTCTACTCCCTGGTTTTTCGTCTCATGTTAGACCATTCAAAAAGGAAAATGCTTGAAGCTCTCCCCCTCCTGCCTCATGTCTGTGATTCATTAGGAAAACTTGCAAACTGCCCCTACACAAAAACAAGCTTTTCTAAGAAAAGGGTTGATAAGAGTGTATGTTTGTTGGATGAGTTCTTCCTCTTAAAAAAACTGCTGGCCAAGAATGGAAAATTCAAGCCAGTCTTAGAAGACTTAAACATCTATTTCTAAATTCCTTTCGATTGTCCTTATAATCAGAGGAAAGATGGCAACTAGGTAATATTGTTAGCATTTTGTAACTTTCATGTTAATTCTTGTGATGAACCTACCGGGACCTTCTCCCACAGGGCAGGGGAACTTTTCTTCACACGGTCATACTTCCTCCATAAATCGACTGGAATGCAGATGGGGCAGCTTTGGTCTTGGCCAGGTTGCTGGCAGGTGGCACTTCCCGGTGCAGGGGAGGCCATGGTATCCTCAGAGATCCCAGCTGTTTGGACTGGGGTGCAAGAATGACAATGTCATTTGATTGGGAATCAAGAAATAAATAAAAAAACCACTCCATCTGAAATAATCACCGTATTTTACAGATGACAAAAATAATTGGATGGTCTTAACATGTATTTTTTAGCAGGAGGATCCTGCTTCAAAGGAAAATCTTAAATAATAAAATAGCAAACATTGATTGAGTCCTTGGCATGTGCCGGGCACTGGGCTAAACCCCTGACATGTGTGGTGTTATTTAATCACTCCTTCATTACTCTTAAGCAGGCAGATGAGGAAAATAAGAGATCATGTTGGCCCGGATAACACAATATGCAACCTACGGTATAAGAGAGTTCGAAGCGGGCGTCTTGGGGTGGGATTGGGATTGGAACACTGAGAACATTTGACCCCTGGCTACTTTACTCCTCCATCAGCTTCTTCTGTTTCCCTGGAGCAACTCTAAGGCTCTGGGGAACAGAGTTTTCAAATCTTTTGACTGAATAACCCCTCAATTTTTTTCCTAATTTAATGCCCAGTGCTCCTAATTCTGGAAATGCAAACCATAGTAATCCTCAAAATGAGCTCCTGAAGACTAGTTGTTGGCAAACCTCGCTCTTCTTTAATGGGCTGATTCAAAGTCACTCGTCACATCTCCTTAAAGAATAGATTTTTCAAATTACTTTGCTCTGATAAACATAGGGATGGAATCAAATGATTGCACAGATTAAACATTCTCATACGAAATGCGTTGTTTACACTGAAACAGCAGCGCTGAAGTCCGGCCCCATTTTTATTTCTTTAGTAGCTGCTATTAAGTATACTATAACTAACACATTCGCTTACACATTCACGGGCAAATTGTCTCTAATAAATTCAGCCAGACACAAGCAGTAGGTGTTAGAATTTTCCGCCTCTCACATTAGCTGGATGTCTGTCTGGGTACTGGCTCACTCAGAGCAGGGGGTTCATCAAGGAAAGGGGGAGACTTTTGATCTCTTTGTTAGCTTTTCACAAAGGGAAAAAAACTCCACAGGCTGAACCTCTTAACTCCTAACTCACATCAGACATCCCCAAATTGCATGATTTTAGTGTTGCTAAGGGGGGTGGGGAGACAGTCTCCTTCTCACAGTGTGGTTGGGGGTGTAAATCGCTATAAAATTATTGGAGAGCAATTTGGCAATAGCTATTAAAAATGAAATGCTCCTGCCCTCTGACCCAATAATAATTCACCTTCTGGGAATTCATCATAGAGAAATACTCCTACAACTGCTCAAAGATGTAAGTGTAAAACGATGTTTGCAAGAATATTTGTTACAGGGAAAGCTGGAAAGAACCCAAACGTGCATTAACAGCAATCGGTTAAGGAAAGTGCGTTGGGCATACGGTACAATACCATGGAACCCTTTTTTAAAAGATTAAAAAGATTACGTTTTACAGACCAGCGTGGAAAGATGTCTAAGACATACTTTGAGGTAGACTGTAGCACTTTTCAAAATGGAGAGTATAATCTTATTTTTGTAAAATAATAAATGAAATTTTAATATGTGCTTTGGAAAAAAAGTTAACTAGTTTTCTCAGCTGTGTGGGATTATAGAAGATTTTCACTTTATATGCTGCATATTATAATGTTTCAAGCTATGTTTTAGATATATATACACATACATATATGTGTATATGTATATATTATATATATATATATTATGTATATGTAAATATATATGTCATTACTTTCATAATCAGAAAAAGTAAATGTTCCTGTGTCTTGGTCCCTCAAGAACCCTGTGAGGAAAGTGTAGACGCCTAGTCCAAATCCATTAATTTCACTGGAAAACAAAACTTAGCTGACACTGGAACAGTGATGCCACTTAACCAAGAGGACGACCAGGCATGGAAATACTTCTGGTCTTTAGAATTTACAAGCTGTTGTAATAATGAGCCCACAGGGGAGTGTTCTTTCAGGGAGGAGCTAAGGAGAACAAACTTAAAAGTGTGGCTGGTTTTTGAACCACTGCTGTAGTTGAGAGGACATCTGAGGACCAGAGGCTCGAACTAAGAGATCTCATCCCTCATGGTGACTGGCCAGGCGCAGGTGGTGTCCATAAAAGACAAAGAGGAATTTGTGTTCAATTTTTACACTTTGATCAAGCTAAGATTTGGTGCCAGTTCTCCTCGGTTGAGGAGAAGGTCTTCATGGTGGATAGCTTATACAATTGAAGGGATTCTTTTAACAAAAATAATGTAAAATTACAAATACAAAATTAGGTACAGGGCTTTGGAAGGGACCATGGAGTAGGAGGGTGCTTAAGCTAAGCTTCCTGAGCTTCTCAGTGATCACCCTGTCCTAAAACCAAGATAACATGGGGGAGAAACGGGCACACTTCCTTTTCTTTAAGAATTCTCCTGCCAAAGAGGAGTTTCCATCTCACATGTGGTGAAAGCTAGAGGAAGCGCCATGAGCTCTGGGGGACGGTGTGATCTGTGCTTTGGGGGATACTTGAGTTTCTGAGGATGGATAAGCTCTGGAGAAGCTGTTTGTTGATAGTGGCAGGCGCCCAGTTCTTGATGCTCATAAAACTATGGCAGTCAGAGATGTATTAGGTCATCAATCCAGATTCGGGTCCAAGGCAGGATGGGTCACTATTGTAGTCATTCCAAACCTTTGTCCCTGCAGCCTGGAAATGTTCTAAGGGCCTCACTCTTATAAAAGCTGTTCCTCTCCTCTGGTTCCTAGGCAAATGTTGAGATATTTGATGAAAAAAAATTTTTTTTAGCATTGGAGCCACAAAACTACTTAATTATATCCATTCACCTAGATTTCTATCAGTGTTTTCCACATGACAAAAACAATTTAGTGTAAAAAAAACAACTCGTGTCTCTGGCATGAATTTTCCATCAAGGAACAAATCACTGATTTTTTTCTGGTTCCTTGTATTTTAACTTTGATGGTGAGTTTCTTTTTAGCTTTAGGGGGAAAGCAAACTTACTTGAGTTCTCTTTAGCCGGCCTTATCAAGAATGGGGAACATTTAAAAACTGCCTTTGCTAATGGGAAGAAAGTGGTTTCCTAAACACTTATATTGAGTCTGTATTCCCCTGTCTTTTGGTAAACTTGATATGTTGCCAATTTTTATTCTAGGCTTCTATAGGGGCTATAAAAATAGGTTTTATTTTCTCATGTTTTCCTTTAAGTCCATATTGATACTGGTCCTAATCACCCAAAAGATTTTGGTGGCTACTTTTGTAGCAAAGAGAGGAGGATTGTTCCAACTAGAAGGAGAGTAGACTTGAATTACTATCGATTGATTAGGGTATGCTATATGTCCTTAGTGAAATCTCTTTATTTCCTATGCTGTGTGTGCGTGTGTGTGGTTTGCTTGCTTGTTGTTTATGTGTTTGATGATTTATGGGGGGATTGGCCTTGAAAATACTCAAAACAGTTCTCTTTTTGATAATACTACTAGCGAATATTAAAGTACTAGCAAATAATATAGTGTTTGGATACTTACATTTGAAAGTTCATTTCTATTTTAAGTCGAGACCAACAGGCATTGGTTTATTGATGCCACTGACATCAGTACTAGTAAAAGGACTTTTAGCAACAAGCAACCCACAGGAACCATTTTTTTAAGAATCCCCAAGATAGGCCCCTAGTTATTCAACTATCAAGAAATTGACTCTAAATGCTGAGTTAAACTTAGCTGAGTTTAATTAGATTTTAAAAGTTGACTGGGAATTCATCCAAAACGTGCTCATCAAAAAACAAAGGTATTCAAAAGTAGAGGAAAGAAATAGGATTACAGGGGACAAAATTAATTTTAAACCTCTTGAAGTGGAAAAATGATTAAAGATAGAAATGCTAAAGGTAAAAAGATTTTCCTTTTATTTTAAAATGAGTTCAATACAATATGACTCTCCCTGGGATTTTCTGTGACATGCTCCTTTCAGAAACGTGCTAGTCTCCACTAATAAATTACTAAGGATAATGGCAAATAAAAATTCTTGAAAGGTACAAAATTACCAAAGGTACAATGTCACTGAAAATCACTTTGAGAACATCTTCCCAACCCAAAATATTCAATTTAACAAAATATTTTTTATGATTTGCGAATGTACTTAAATGTAATCTCATAAAAAATTTAAAATATTTTGATTGTACATTAGACAATTCATGCCAGGAAAAATAATGAAATTAAATGAATTTAGTACTGTCCAGAAGAATATGAACTAAATAATAAAAAAGTTAATACTGATGGTGATCTCAATAATGTGGGCTATTTTTGCAGAGCTCCTTACTGGAAAATTAATTGTAAGTTCTTAAATGGATGGGTACCCATCCTGAATGAAATGCTTTAGACATGGTCGGGCTCACTAAGTGTTTGTGGAACAAATGAACATGATTGAGTTCAGGTAGATCCCAAATTGTTCACGGTTTGATTTCTATTTTCCTGGTTGTCACTTATACCTGATTGAAATAGTAACTGATCAAATGATAGCACGTGTATGTATTTACAACTCTATGTAAATAAGCACTTTCAAATGTTCTCTGAAAATTAACATGTCTATATTGGTTAGGAACTTGGTTTAAAACAAAAAGAAATATATTCATGTAATAAAAATTCCAGTGGTAGAATAGATCCAGCTTCTCAAGCAACATTGTCCAGAATGTCTTTCTCTCTTTTTTCTTTCGAGATCCCAGCTTGACCACTCTCTGCACTGTTTACATCTGTGGGCAAGCACGGTAGCCCACATGGAACCATTCGGCAAACCCTCGGTCGGAGAGGGTTTCTTTTACTCCAGAAACTAACCTTCCGTTGCCCTAGCGTTGGTCACGTAGCCATACCTGAACCGTAGACTAATACTGCAGTGCTACTCGGGTATAATAGTTTCCCAAGGCTGCCATAACAAGTTACCACAGTCTGAGTGGCCTAAAAGAAGATACATCTATTCTTTCAAAAATTTTGGAGGCCAGTTATCCAAAATCAAGGTGTCACCAGGGCTGTGCTCCCTTCAGAGGCCCTGGGGGAGATTTCGTTCCAGCTTCTGGTAACTCCAGGCATTCCTTGGCTTGTGGCCACATCAATCTAATCTTTCTGCCTATGTGATCACCTGCCTCCTCCTGTTATCTGTGCGTCTCCTCTGTGTGTCAAAGCTCCCTCTGCCTCATATCGTAAGGTCACGAGGATAATCCAGGATGATCTCATCTCAAGATCTTTAACTTAATTGCAGCTGTAAAGATGCTTTTTCCAAATAAGGTATATTCACAAATTCCAGGTGTCAGGACACAAACACAGCTTCTGGGGACCGCCATTTAACCCACTCGAGCTGGTACATGCCTGAACAGTCTCCTGACAGAAAAGGGGGAGCCCAGGTAGATATTATTTGCCTAATTCTGTAGTATAAATACTGTCACCGTGGCCAGTGTCAAGCTGCCACTGGGAAGTCACTGAACACGAAGTTGGAGGAGATACACAGTGGCACAGCCTTACACAGTTCTTCCATCACACAGATCCAATAGATGTAAGGAACCTCCAGAGCACCGGTGATAGTAAAATGTATTCAGAGAAGTAGGAAGTGATGAATTTTGAGTGCCTATTAACTTTGTTTCAAATATAATTTATTTAATTATAAGTTCATATAACTTAAATTTTAATAATGATTATGTTTAACAACTGACTCACAAAATTCCTAAAAATTTACGAGTTGGTTCAGATGAGCTGGTTGGGATGAGCCAGCTCCAACACGCCACTTAATAGAATTTGCTGATTGACCAGGCCTGAGTCACAGAGCCTAAGGCAAAGAAAGGGTCAACAATATTTAAACTACATGAACTGAAAAGAAGGTGGGTGGTTTCCTTAAGAGAAAATTGGGGTGCTATTACTTAAGAAAGGGGAAAAGGATATAGGGAAGACAGAAACAACAAAGCCACTTATGTATCATTGTTTAAATATATTTTAATGATTTTAGCCTAAGGAAAAAAGTTTCAGCAAAGTTCAAAACAGTTACAGGTCCAGGTATTGCGGCTGTGCACAATCTGCATCACTCTCTCTCTCTAAGGAAAAATCACTATTTATCACATTCTTATTTTACTTAGCTTATAAAATCTGTTCGTAAGCCTGGGCACATAGATCCCAAGGTGGTGAGTTTCAGAAAAAGAGACATAAACCAATGGGATTTTTAAAAGTATCATTTAAAAAAAGTTAACAGCTGCATTGAAATATTATTTTAACATCATGCAATTCACCAATTTAAAGCACAAAATTCAATGGGTTTTGGTACATTCACAGAGTTGTTTAACTTTTACCACACAGTTAACTTCAGAACATGTTCATCACTGTGCTGGCAGCTCCCAATGCCTGCATTCGACTCTCAGCTTCTGCAGCCACTAGTCTATTTTCTGACTCTAAAGATTGGCCTATTCTAGGAATTTTGTATAAATGGAATCATACAATATGTATTATTTTGTGACTACCTTCTTTCACTTAGCATAGTGTTTTAAGGTTCATCAATGTTGTAGTATTTCATTCCTTTTTATTGCCAAATAGTATTTCGTTGTATGGATATGCCACATTTTGTTTGGATTGTTTCGCCATTATTAATATAATGCTGCCTTGAAAATTCATGGACAAGTTTTTATGTGGACATAGTTTTCATTTCTCTTAAACCAGGGATCTTCAAGTTTAAACATTTAGCAAGGTTTCTTATTTTCCACCTGCTTAAGGCAACTGTCATTTAGAAATTAAATAAAAAATGCCAGATAGATCTGAATCCTCTTAAATACTGGGTCACTAACCCAACCCCTTAAGAATGCTGGGACTGGCTCTGCCCAGAGGAGAAGTGCTGGTCACCAACCCCAGGGAGGGGGAGGTGTTGTTTGTCAGGAGAAAGCAGGAGCTGACTTTAGGCCCATAGGTCACTGTGCAGGTGTGACTGGACACCCCATACTGCACCTGAGTCCTGGCCCCACCCAAAACAGGCTCACAATAAGTAGTCCATCACATGCTCCCTCAGGGACTCTTCATAAGCAAAGTATGAGGAATTATAAAAATAAAGCCTTACTCTCTGACCTGGAAATCAGAGTCATGAGGTTTGGAAAACTTGCAGGAAAGGGGGGAAATTTTTAGCTTCTTTGATAGAGGCCAGTGCAGAATTTCATCTTCTCCTTTGCATGATGGGAGAGTTCTTCCATGTGTCCTGCAGACCTGCAATGATATAAAAAAAAAAAAAAAAAAGCTCTATATTAATTTATATAGCAACTTCCTTCCAAGAAATTCAGAGCGTCTCAAACAGTCTTTCACTCAATCCCCTGAGGGAGTTTGCATAAATGTGCATAAGAAATTACTCCTTTTAAAATTTACACTCCCCAGTTAGCCAGTACTAGGCAGAAATAGAAATAAAAAAACAGACCTCCTGACCAAACATTCCGTTATATTTTCAGCAAGGTTCTATAAATCGATGCATAGCCTTAAAAACAGGATCTCTTCATAATAACCCCACAACTCTATTCCACTGAGAACTGGTGTTCCTTTCACGAGGGGCCAAACTTTCCCTTCCAAAGTTTCAGAATCAACTGGCATGGCATGGACCATGAAAAAGTCTATCACTTACTTACAATTAAGTGTCAGGTCTTCCTGGAAGCAGGCAGGCCAGGTCTCACTCTTGCAGCTCAGCCCTCCTAGCCCAACACAACTGAGAACAACTCAGGAATCCTGGGACTGGCTTGGCTTAAGGAGAAAGAGTCCTGCCCAAGGTCCCCTCTCACTGTGGTTACTTGCTATGTCTCCATGCTGTTTTCCGTGGGGCTACACTGCCCCACAGGGTCTTGCTGGTCATACTGGGGAACAAATTTGGATCCAGTTTCCTAAAACTTAACTCGGTATCTGGATGAATGTGTCTGGGAGAGCTTCCAGCAGCAGCCACATGCAGGACTCAACCCAGCCCTTCACACCAAACCAAACTTGGTTCCTCTGGTTGGGCCTTTCTTTCCTCAACATATTCTTATCGTGTGGGTCTCATGGCTCATCCCGGATACAGAAAAGACTCTTGGTCAAGGCCACGCTAGCTCATGCAGAATCTCAGGGACTCACACCTGGGCACTATCTTTTCTGTCACCCCCAGAACACCTCTGGGCTCCATGAATTCCTTCCCAGTGATCCTCAGGGAATGGGAGGTCTTCATCCAGTTAGTGACAAAATGTTTATACTCATGTCCCATGCTGCGTCCAGCCTCAGACATATTTTGTTTCGGCTGCCAAACATTTAACCTGAACATTATTTAAAACTTATATTAATTGTCAACAAGGGCCAGCTGCATAGTTTGTGGGGCCCAGTGACACTGAATTAAGAGCTCACCCTAATGACCTCCTTTTAATTTAGTAACATCTTTAAAGTCTGTATCTCTAAATACAGTCATATTCTGAGGTACTGGGGGTCAGGGCTTCAACATAGGAATCTTAGAGGGACACAACACAAGTCGACCCGTGACACAGCTGTTCCCTGCAGAGGAGGCACAGTGCTCCGAGTCACTGCACTAACCCCACTCTCAGCAGCTGCCATCGGTGCTCTTGTTTGTGCTGCTGTTTTTCCTCCCGGTTCACCTCTCTCCTGAAGAGGGACCTACTCCCCCCAGGCAACATATCAAATGCTGACACTGTCTTTTACAGGACAATGACTGCACACTCCCTCCACACCCACAGGACTAAGGTTGCTACGCAGGTGATCCTTTGCAGGACTAGAATCAGTTTCTTGAAAACAAATAAACAAAATGTACCCATTACACAGAGATAAGAGTTAAGGTAAAGTGCAGAAGGAAAATATTGCCGTGAGGTACAACTGACAACTCATCTCAGGATCTAGACGTGCAGGGCTAAGGAGAGTGAACTCTCGATGACTGCATAACCTTTCCTGCGGCTGTTTCTACTGAAAATCACCTGACCATGCCAGGAACAGCTCAAAATTTCAGTGGAACCCAACCACACAGCCCCTTCGAGAGAGCATCCTCCCAAATTGGCCTTTGTACCTATTTGTGGAAATGTGAGCTAGATTATAGCTGAAAACTCTGCTAATTCTGGGGAAGTTTTTGGTCTTATGCCTGGAACTGTTGAAGCAGATATTCACACCTACCACATGTAACACGTTAGTAGCATAATTTCCAGCACAACACTTTAGTACTTTAGTTTTAAAAGAAACAGAGCAGAGACTGAAGACCTGCTCACTCTGCTGCTTTTTGTAGGAGGCCCCACAGGGGGTGGAGGGGACGGCTTTGGCATTAAAAAGGGGCATATTTTGCAGTTTTTAAGAGGAAGGGGAACACACAAAAATCTTTGCTCAGAATCGGGAACTCATGATGCTGAAACATATAACATTTGCTCCTTCATAAAAATAGAAAAAAATGTCCAATTTGCAAGGCTCTGGGAAAATAGTGTAATGATTATCCAAGAAATCTCAATATCATAGCTCGGGAAAGACCTAAAAACATCATACTCCGATCCCTTTGGTTTTAATACATGGAAAGGGAGGTTCTAAAATTTTCAATGACTTGCCCCGGACCTGCACTCCACCTAAAATGCAGGATTTTGCTTTCAGGCTCAACAGGCATTGTCCTGTCTGCCTGAATTACGTGCAAGAAAAACAAAACCCTACTCTCTCTACAGCAGAGTCTCTATTTAGATTCCAGAGCTGAGAGAGCAATGGCTATTTCAACTTCAACTCCCTTAGCAAACAGAAGAAAAGGCATCTGACCGGTGGCCTTTCCAGCGGGTCCCTGGTCTCGGCCCTTAGTCTCCGCGCAGCTGGCTGGCGCTGACTGCCAGCCTGACACCAGGGGGCGCAGCATCCTTTGTCCTGACACCAGCCTTGGCTGCCTCTGAAGCCTGCCTGGGCCTCCCAGAAAATCTGATCTCCCCTCCTTTTCATGGTTTCTCTCTGGAACACTCTCCAGCGCCCTGCATTCATCTTAAAGCCATTTTCTCCCTCCTCCCTGATGTTCAGTTGCTTTCTCCGTACCACCTCAGATTTGTGCATTTTACAGGGTGTTGCACATATTTCTTTCTAGAAGGGTTTTCAGAGACACCCGCCCTCCCCAGCTGCTCCTCCTCTGCAAAGCCTAGGAGACCATGGCCCCAGAGTATTACTTGCTCTCTCTAGGAGTTGTCCCCTCAACTCAGGATGTTTCTAAAGATTCTTCTAGCCTCAAGGACAGGACTAGCTTCTTGGAAGAATGATCACCCCTCCCCTTCCCACTCAAACACACAATAGCAAACAAATGAAAACGCTAGTACTGGGAAACTCGCACTGCCCCACATGTATCTTCACTTTTCCCTGTCTGCCCTGGAACAGTCCAAGATCAGCCTTTGGTGCTGGACACTCACCCAAAGAGACAGGCCTGAGCATCCTTTCAGCCACACCTCTTACTAACCCACTGTGCACTCCAAGCAGGATAACAGGCTCCCCCTGTCTTCGCCAGCTTAGCTGGGTGTGTTCTCCAGCCCAGAGAAATCCACTTTGTACTCCCCAAGTCTCTGCTCCCAAAGATTCAGAGCTCCCATCTTTCACAGGTAAATGAACATCCCTTCCACTTTAAGACACACTTCTGGCCCTGCTCCTATTGACACAACACACACAGAAGGAAAACCCTTAAATCTGCAAAACACACCCTTCTGCAAAGAACCCTGAAAACCCACTGTTCTGAATTAAAGGGCCACAGCCCTAACGCAGCTGCTCTATTTACATAGAGATTTCAGGTTACACAGTCCTTTCCCTGTCTCTCATCTGAGCTCCCCAACAATGCTGAGAGATAGGCAGGGGAATCTAAAACTTAAGAGGTGTACCCCAGTCCCAGAGCTAGTCCAGGGTGGAGGCAGCCCAGGGGTGACAGTGGCCTGAGGAGAGATGCTTGTTCATTTTGCACCGAGGCCTGAAAGGAATGCAGCCGTCGCAAATGATCATCAGGTCATCCGCATGGAAAGAGCCTATGGTTTCAGGTCCTGAAAAACTAGCAATAGCAGGAGCCTAGAAGGGGCAGGAGGAGAGGAAAGGAAGGGGTGGTGTAAACTCTGACCTGACCCTTCCTTTTACTTGTGGCCTCACTCTCCCCTTTCTCTCCCACTCGCCTTAGCAAAGGTGGAATAATGGAAGTGCTGAGCCTGGGGTCTGGCAGCCACAGCTGGTTGTGTTGATCGGGTGCCTCCTCCGCATTCATAAAGCAGTGATCACATCTGTGTATCAGTTATGGGGAGAGCTACGAAAGGAACAACAATTAGCAACGTGGTTCTGGGAGAGGGGGCAGAGTTGGAGATTTTTACTTTCATTTTATGTCCTTTGGTGTTATTTGAAATATTTTGATTTATGCATATATTACTTTTATAATTTCATTTTTAATTTTTATTGGGACTAATGATGCTCCTTAGAGTTGCTGTGATGATCACTTGTGTAGAGTGTCCAGCACGTGGTCTGGTGCACAGGTGATGATCACTGAACAGTAATTTATTTTTAGTTATCATAATACCACCCTCAACATTGAGCGAAGGGACTTCACATCAAGAAATTTGGCATCTGGCCCTGGCTGGTGTGGCTCAGTTGGTGGAGTGCCCTCCCGTGCACTGAGAGGTCGGTTGGTTCGATTCCGATCGCAGTTGGGGCACATGCCTGGGGTTGTGGGCTCTTGATGCTGGCTTGTTCCCTGGTAGGGGGCATGCAGGAGGCAGCCAATTGATGTTTCTCTCTCTCTTTCTCTCTAAAATCAATTAGAAAACATATTTGAACAAGAAACGTGGGGTCTGGTGCTGACATTGCTCTCGGCTCACTGTATGACCTTGAGTGTAAGTCAAGTCGCTTTTCTGCACTTCAGTTTCCTCATCTGTAAAATGGAACGATACATGCCAACTGCTTTGGAAAATGGTGGGAAGGACAGAGCAATGCTCAGAGCAAGCCTCAGACTTTGCAGGGGAGACCCCTCAAGCTTGACTTCATGAGGCGGAAACCCTTCCCGGGAGTCGTCATCTAGGGTAGGCAGAAAGGGCTGAAGCCAGCTGAACAAGTTCCAAACATAATACAGAAATTAAATTAGGAGACAACAACTTGTGGACACTGTGTAAGTCCATCAGCTTAAGGTGGGAGGAAGGAAAAGAAGATTTAGGCTGTTTCTTGGGTGCAGTCGGCACCATTATCATTTCTTGACAAAAGAGATGCCCTTGGTGGTCAGAGCCAGCTGCAGTCCAGGTCCCTCAGCTGAGAGTTCTGAGTAGGGCACAGGAGGAGCCTCCGTCAGATCAGACCCTCCCTTCCGCTTGACCAGACGCGGAGCTATCCAGTAGAAACAGACTAACACACCTCCGAAGTCTCTTCCAGCCTTAACTGAACAACGACAACTACCAAAGTGGAGGGACTGTGTCCTAGAAGGCGCAGATGCTCAGACACTAAGACTTTAGCAGCTGAATTGGGGAGACCTGTCCTGGGGCACCCCAGCGCCTGAGAATCAAGTAGAGATTTGCTCCTACAACACACAACTGATTCCTTTTCCACTCCACTCACCCAGGACCTGGATTTCCTTATAGTCTCCCTTGCCAGCGCTTGGCCTTTGGGGACGGGAGGCAGGTAGTCTGGTGGGTAGGAAGGTTGGGACTTTCTTTCCACCCCGTGGCTTTCTTCCTATTTAAAGCAGCACCGCCTGGCACAGCAGCCTCCTGCCAACATTTGCAGGCAGGAAGGTTTTCTGACATTGTAAAGGGGATGTTCAGAGCAGATGGGAGACCCTTTCCCAAGGCCATCAGGCAGGACAGAAATTGGTTTCACCCGCACCCTAGGAGAAATTCCCAGCCCCCCTCCCCTCCATAGCCAGCACTCAGAAGGTGACTGAGCTTATATTTAAAAAAAAAAAAAAAGAATTTTTTTGTATCTCTACATAATCTGGCCGCGCCTGTTACAATGACATCTCCCCCCAAAGCTCCTGTTGTGACTGCCGAAAGGGGAGGCAGTGCGTTCAGTTCTTGAGGGAACTGGAGTAACAGTATCAAAGTGTGCGGACTCCTGGGCGACCCCTCCCTTGGTGACGCGGCCTAGAGATCTAAGGGGGGAGGGGTTGCTAGCAGGGAGGCTTCAGCAGGTTGCAACAACTCCTCCCGATTTCCAGAGGCAAAACCAAATAAATAAAAACAGCTTCTACCATCGTCCTCCGACACACTTATAGTGCGCCAGCTTCTGTAATTTTAGAGCAATGCCTTCCGTGGCGCAAGTCACATTCGAAGGCAGCTCTAAACGGCCACTTGTTAAAAGGCCTCTGCGCTCGCTTTTCCGCGGGGTTCTTTGCTGTGCCCGTTTCTATCTCCAGTAAGCACCATTGTTTATTACCCTTGGGCCCGTGCCTCTGGGACTGAACTGAAAACAGGAGCACCGAGGCTGAGCGCTGGAAAATTCTCCGGCTTTCCCAGCACCCCCCCCCCCCCCCCCCGCGCGCCCCTTCCCCGCAGGGCCCGGGGCAGCCGCGCCGCGCAAAGCCCACGGTTGCGCGCGCGCCTGGCGAAAGGCAAGTTTGCAGGAGTTATTCCAGACGCCCTGAGGTCCTGGGCAACCCGATGCTGAGACGAGTGCGCAGAAAGGAGGCACACGGGGAAGAGAAAAGTCTCTAAGGACTGGGACCAGGGGTGTGACTTGAGGGCCGAACAGCCTTATGGCCAAGATCCTGAAAAAAGGAGTGCGGCGCGCGAAGCGCTCGGAGCGGTCTTTTAGTTAGAAGACGCAACTCCTCCCCGTGCGGCAAATTCTCATTAATAAATTCCCGTTCTTCCAGGTAGCCCGACAGTTTTCGCGGTAAAAATGAGTATCCTGAACAAGAGGAGGCTCACCGCCCTCCTTCCCTGCCATTGCCTAAGGTTGGTCCCCATTTCGTTTTCAGCCGCGGGCTTTGTGACCCTGCAGGATGGGAGCGCGCGCCCTGAGAAATAAAGCGTCGCTGTGCCCCTGGCCACAGAGAAAGTCTTCCCGTCCCCCTCGGACCCCAAAGGGCCCTTCAGTGGGGCTTCTCCCAAGTTTCACTGCTTCCCCAAACCCAGTGGGGTTCTCTAGGAAAAAGCAGAAACCCGCATCGGAGACACAGCGCGGACTTCCTTCCGCAGCGTCTGGGGGGAGGGGGGAGCTCTCGGTTTAGCCCAGCCTGCGTCTCCACATCCCCCCCCCTACACACCCCCAATTTAATGTCGGGGCGGCTCCGGCAGACAGGTCGCCGGAAAGAATGTCCTGAACCGCGCGCGCCCGACCCTGGCTCTGCGCTCCCCGAACCAGACTTTCTAGGGCCCGACCCAACTGTCCTTTCCACAGGTTCCGGAGAGAGACAAGCTCCCTGTCCCCCAGTCTCCGAAAATTTCCCCCCCAGTCTACAAAAACCGCACGAATGGTCGTTGCTAGCCGCGCTCCCTCACCCAGTGAGGTGGTTTAGAAACAGAGAGATTCTGTTTTCTCGTAAGATCAGAGTGATTTCCCTCCAGCGGCTCGGGCAGGAGCTTCTCTCAGCAGCCTCTGGGTTGCAGCACGTCCGAGCTTCGCGGGACTTTTCCGAATTTCAAGAAGTAGTCAAGTGAATTTGGGGGCAGGAAAAAAGTGCGGGGTGTTGGAGTGAGGGTGGGGGTGGTCTCCCAGGAGGCCGCCTGGAGGCTTTTTGCTTTTTCAAAGTCAGACTTGCACCGAGATGCCAGCAGACGTGGCACCGCTTCGTGGTTTTCGAATGGAGAGACCCGTGCCGGGTCTGTGCCCATCCCTGCGGCCAGGCCCCGGCGCAGCGGCCTGGGTACTGGGTCACGTTCCCAAAGAGCCGGCGGAGGCGCGGACGCGGCTCCCTGGCAGTGCCAGGCGGAGATGACTTTGTCCGAGGCTCCCTGCTCGGCTCGACAGTCCTCAGCCTCCTGGTGCTGTCCCAGAGCCTTCCCTCGCTGCCAGGATTGCACGGGGAAGGGAAGGTCGAATGTCTAAGGCTGCGGAGTCGCCCAACAGGTAGTTTCGCCCGGGAGCTGGCCCGGTTTAAATATCAAAGGCTGGGCTGCCAGGGCTGCTAAACTGGAGCCCACGGGCAGGCACCGACGGAGCCGAGGCAGGGATGTTGCCTTCTGGGAGTCCCTTTAAATAACCGTGTTTTCTCTCCCCTCTCCAACTTCTCCCGAAATAGCGCCAGGCGAGCTTTTTGGAATGGCGCTCAATGAGCCTAAAGAAGCCGCTTCAGGCTGTAAACTCACATCCGATTTGGGTTCTTTTTTTCCCCTGCAGTAGTTACTACAGAACCCACCTCGGTTTGGAGCGATAAGGTATTTATTTGAGAATTGGGAAATTCCCCTTCGAAATGCCCTAGGCTCTAGAGCAACAGAGGGAAAGGCTGCGTTGCACTTGGATGGCATAATTGAATTACGCCTTTCCCTGGTGCGCAGTGAGGAAAAGCAGAATGCCAAGGCGCGTGTGGAACGGGCGGTGGCGGCCTCGCGCTCCGGCGGGCGAACCAGGCTTCCTTCCCAGGGGGCAGGGAGAAGTTGGGTGGGCCCACTTCGTCCTGCCCTAGGCAAGGATGCCCAGGCTGGGGCATTCAGCGCAGAAGGCTGGTTCTGGTTTTGTGGCCCCCCCTCCCCTTTTGGGCCGCTCGCCCTAATGTCCCCTCCTGAGGCTGTGGGTGCACGTGGTGCGTGCGTGGAGACCCAGGGCGCACCGTGGAACTGCTCGCCTCGCCCCAAAGACCCCAGGCGCACGCGGCCCTCTCCGGTGGCGGAAGGTGGGGACCTGGCCCGGAGCGGGCGGACCTGCTCCTGCCTTGGCAGATGAGCCTTTCCCACCGCTGCTCTGAGCTGTCGCTGGGTGTTGCTTTCTCCATCGGCACAAACCCCGAACTCCCGGCTATGCCTTGTCTCCTAAAGAAACGTCCTCAGACTCCCCACAGCCACGGGCCCGAGGAAGTCTCTGGGGCCTTCGGTGAACCTGACCCAGGATACTTGGATCTTGAACCACCTCTGGACCTGGCCTCCCAATAGCACCCAACCGGCTCCCCCTAGAACTGCTTGCTCGCCTGGAGCCTCCACCGCTAAAACGGCGCTACAAAGTTTCCAAAGTTTTCTCGAGCTTTGCCTCCTCAAGTTTGCGTCCACTGGCACTGGCAGGAGGAGAAAAGGAACCCCCCTCCCCCCCCCACCTGTCCGTCTCTCCTCTCCCTCCCTCTCCAAGTCTCCCGCGAGTCCAAACCTTTTGGGTGGGAGCTGGCGGTGGTGGAGCCCCCAAGGCACTGGCTCCGCAGGGGGTTCGTTCTCACCCCGCCGACCGCGCCTCCCCCGTTCCGCCCCCTGCGCCCCCACCTCGCTTTCGGCTGGGACTTGCGGGCTTGGAGCTCAGTTCGGTTCACGTTTATGTTTGTCTTGAAGATGCCGCTCTGCCCGAGCCTCGAGCTCCTGCGTGCGCCTGGGGAGACGCGCCCCCCCCCGAGCTGCACGGGTCGGCTCCCCGAGCGGGGGCAGGGGCCCCCCGGCTGGGTTAGTCTCCCGGGGAGACCCTGCGCCCCGGGCGCGGCGCGGCGCGGCCTTCGGGCAGGCACCCGGCGCCGCTAGGCCCCTTCCCAACCGCGGGCGCCGCGGGCTGGGGGCTTGTTGTTATGTTTCGGAGACAGGAGCAGTCAGGGGAGAGGAACCCTTGTTCTAAGACCTAGGGAACTGGAGGAAGAGAGGTTCCCTTCCTCCGGGTCCGCAATTCCATGTGCGGGGGAGGGGGGCAGGAGACTACTAGGGAAAAGTACCCCGAGTTCGTTAGTTTGTGGCCTATTATGTTTTTATTTTGTCTAGCATTAGTGGGGTTTGAGGTGTCTGTGGCCAGCCATATACCTCGGGGGCTTCAACTCTCAAACCGGCAAGTCCTCGGGGACGTTCCTGAGAAGCGGCGTCCCCAGGGCGCCCGCGGGGACCCGACCTGAGAAGGTGAACCGAGCGCGCCCCGGGCGACGCCGCAGCCTGGCACCCCGAGGCCTGGCGCCCGCGGGCGTCTCGCAGCCTCACTCGGTTGGGTTTGAAACCTGGACTGGACCCGGGCTTGACCCCCGCCAGGGCCATCGCCAGCCTGTGGCCGCGGTCCCCGGCCTGCCGCGGTGCTCGCGTCCCGGCTGCAGGTGCCACGGGCGCGCGCGGGGCCTCGGGGGCTAAAGGGCTGCGCCGCGGTCCTGGAATCGGAATCAGGGTTTTCTCTGCGCTCACAAGTAAGAGGATGTCAACCTCGAGCGACTGCAGGCGCGAACTTACTACCGCCAGGAAAGGTGGCCGCCCGTGCCTCCCCAGGCGCAGCGGGGCCTGTCCCCCTGCAGCCCCCCTGCCCGCGTCTCCGGGCGAAAGCGCGCAGCCCGGGCAGCCCGACGCCACCCGCGCGGCTGCCGCGCGTCCTGCGCCCAGGCCTCGCCCTCGGACGGGCGGAC
Organism: Miniopterus schreibersii; assembly: GCF_964146895.1. NCBI lineage: Eukaryota > Metazoa > Chordata > Mammalia > Chiroptera > Miniopteridae > Miniopterus > Miniopterus schreibersii. The sequence continues at coordinate 51,509,019 of NC_138111.1, read as the reverse complement.
GGACGGACGGACGGACGGGGCCTGCCCGGAGCCAAGGTCGCGACTCCGCACCCGCGGCTTCCCCACCCGCGGCGGGTCCCTGCTCCCCTAAGCCGCGTCGCCCCCAAGGCTGTGTCGGCGACAGCTCAGGGGAGGGTTCCCGGGCTCTTCCCCTCGGCGCCCCGCACAAACAAAACGAGGCGCCGCGTCAGCGGGACCGTGCTGGCTCTCACCCTGGTGTGCGGGCGGGGGCGAGAGAGGGAAAACTGAGGCAGAGGCGGGCAGTGCCCAAAGTGGTGGGTGTGGGGCAAGTGGTGGGTGTGGGGCAAGTGGTGGGTGTGGGGCAAGTGGTGGGTGTGGGGCAAGTGGTGGGTGGGCCCTCGCTCGGCTGACACCGCCGCCCCTCCCCCTCCCTCCCCAGCCCGAATCCCAGGGCGGCTTCCTCCCGTGTCCCTTGCAGGCGCCTCCCAGAGGGCAAACGGCACAGCGCGGGGCGCTCTTGCTTCCTGACCCCCCCCCCCCCCCAGGTCTTAGCTGCGGACCAAACCGTCTCCCTTCTCTTTTGACTCCCAGACTCCTCGAGGGTGGGGCTCAGGAGAGGCACCCTAACCACCCAGAGGCAGCTGGTCCCCTCCGACTGTGGCAGAAACGCCCACTCTGCTTAAAGGATTCCACTCGCCAAGGAGCCCCTACTCCCCTTTGCCATCTCCGCCCATCCAAAACTCCTGTATAGCCCAAAGCCCCCTGGACTGTATTCATTTGTGTGTTTTTTAGTCTCCAGCGCCCTAGATTTCACTGGGAGATGTTAGAGCAAGAGAGAGAGGAGATGGGAAAGATGGGACTGAGAAAAGGGGCTGGACGTTCTTTGGGGGAGTGGACTAGAGAGAGTTGAAAAATCAAAGGTGTCCCGCTCGGGGAGCGCTTTTAAATTTCATTTCTTTCCAAAGCTGTCCTGCTCTAGGCCAAAACCTATTTAAATTACTACGAGGAGAGGAAGCTGGGAGTCTCTGGAAATGAAACAGTGGAAGGCTTGCGGGACACCCCTACTCCCCCTACCTCTCCTCAAATAAGAAAAAGCAGCCCTCTGTTCAACTTAGTGGCTCAGTACCCTCCAACACGCGGCTGCCCGCGGGCAGCGATGGTCAGCTCCTGCGGGAAGGCCGGCCTGGCGGACTGACCCCAGGCAGGCTCCCAGGGCGCCCAGTGCTGTGCTGTGCTGTGCTGGGAGGGCCCTGGGGAGGACATGGGAGGAAATCCAGCCTGGGATTCAGGCTGGGGGGGGGGGGGGGTAAGGCCTCCACAGTGCCGGTGGAGAGAGGACCCACCGCCCCTCTTTAGAGCCCCTCTTCCGCGGGTTATACTCAAAGCTCCAAGTTTGTGTTTCTCATCGTGACGCCTAGGTAAAAAATAGACATGAAATTTTAAAAGTGCAGTGTGCACCCATGCGTTTGGAGTTCCTTATGCATGGTCTCCGTGTACTTGTGTCTGCAGGGTTTTCTCCTTTTTGTCTTCTTTCCCCCGCCCTGTGGGCAGCAGCCCTGGAGGAGATTTAGTGGGGAGGGGGAAAGCACAAAAACAGCATAAATACTGACTCTCCATTCTTAATACGATCCTTTTTGAAAAAAATAAAATAAATAAATAAATAAATGAAAGTCATTTCGGTGGGAACTGGTTCGTTAGAACTGAGGAATCACTAATACTGGTAAGACTCGCTAATCCTGTCCCTTTAAGGAAAATCCATAAAGCCCTTCCATCAGCCCAGTGTCTGGGAAAGTAGCAAACTAACCGCTTGCAACAAAAGAGACAAAGAGGCCAAACAACAAAACAAACAAACAACTCCCCCTACCCCTCTCCCAGACAACAATAGACGAGACACAGCAAGTGCAGTTACTGCCTGGCCGGCTGCTGCTGTCGACCTGCCAAGTCTCCCGCGTTTGGCTGGAGACTTTCCCTCTCCCCCCCTCCACCCCCACCCCCCTCAGTCCTTTCTGTCTTTTTCTCTGTGTGACTCTCTCTCTGTGTCCCTCTCTTGGGGTCTGGCTATGTATGTGTGTTTTGTCCCGGTCTGTCTCTGTTCTGCTTTTGCTTTCACTTGATGTTGCTCAGTCCCAGACCTTCATTATCCGCCCCCCTCCCTCTCCTCAGGGTATTAGCATACTGGGGCATTTATTTATTTGCTGGTCCATTTCTGTGGCATCTCCTAACTGCCTCCTCACAACTTCTGTTTCTCTGCGTTGTCACGGTGGCCTGTTTTATATTTTGTTTGCAGCACTCCTGGACAGGAGCGCCCCAAAGTCCACTTGCACTTCAGTTTTTGATCATTCCTCACGTTCAGGTCTTTGCTCTTTTTCTGTAAGGCTTCTGGCACACTCCTCCCTCCCCCTACCTTGTCCCCTCTCTCTGCTTCTTGGCTGCTGCCGGGGACTCTCACGCATGTCTGCCTTCCCTTTCTCTCGCTGGCTCGCTCTCCCGCTCTCTCCAGCAGGCACTATCACCGCCCCCCACCCCCACCCCGTGGCCCCAGATCCAGCTTTTTTCCTTCCTCTTCTCTCCTCTCCACCAAACTTTAATAAAATACTGTAAACATAGGGCTTGCTTGTCTTAAAAAGTGGATATAAACCCACAGGAAGCAGAGTGGAGAGAGGAAAGGATCATCGATGGAGACTGCAGACAGCAGAGGCTGAAGCAGGGAACAAGTGTCCCTGCCAACAGCCCCATCCCTTTCACACTTCCCCCTGCTAAACCCTTTTGTGTAAGCATCTCGTCCTGACGCATCTGTGTCTGCTCCGGGGAGGCACAGGGAAAACCTGGCCACCGCTCTCCTCCGCTGGACAGCAGGTGGCACTGGGAAGGGAGGCTGCAACCTCATCTCATGCACTCCCACTCCCAGCCCCTTTCCGCTTCCTCTCAGGAATAAGACAAAAAGGTAGGGGCCCCTGGCAATGGGGCGAGGCCTTCACCTCCTCTTTAAGAGACTAGAAGAATGGCTACTTGAAAAGAAGCATCTCCAAGGATGGTTGTAAAGGGGAGACATTTCAGTTATCAGAAAAATGTGGGTCAAACGGGGCTGACCTGTTTATCTGAGGCAGATCTGAGAATCCCCACAGTCCAGCGGTATAGGGGTTGGCCCATGGTGCCCCCCCCAAAAAAAATAAACCCAACCAAACCATGCCCAGTAAGCAAAAGAACTAGGACAAATGATCTCTCTCAGACTCACAGCTTCCTATCTCTTCCTTTCTTCGATAATATACAGGCAAAGACAGATGCAAACAACATTAGAGGCAACTTTGCAGGGAGGGAGGCCACTGAGCCTGAGAAGAGTAGGAAAAACAGAAATAAGAGATTGCTGCTCCATGTTTTGTTGGTTGGTGATAAGGACAGCGTGAAGAAACATTCATGTTACAAAACATGCTTATGGGCATGCATTTATGCACAGGTGTATGCACATATATTTAGTTGGTAGAGACAACGTGTTAAGAGGAAAAGGGAGGCATTTTGAAGTCAGATAAACCTGATTTGACTATGATCCTGACCACTGTATGATCCTGACCTCACAGTGGTGTTCGAAAGATTAAGCGGCATTGCATATGGGAAAAAGCCAAGAGCAATGCCTTGCAAGCTGCCTCTGCTCAGTGTCTTCCCTAACTTGTCTCCCTTCTTCCCTCCCTCTCCCTCTCATCCTTTCTATCTTCCTTCCTTTTCAGCCCACTGGCCTCCTCTCTGAGCTATCCAAGGTGCAGCCAAAGGGAAAATCAGTGAAATAGCCCCAATTTTCAGATCCTAAGGGAAATTTTACTGCTCTGAGTCCCAATATTGGAGCGGTACAGGCCATACCATCGCCCAGTGAGTCTATGCCCAAACACCACCTGGGGTAGTTGGTTCTTGGGTGGGATGATTTGGCTTCGTTATTTCACTCCCTCCCCTAGATCCTCTCCTTTCAACAGTTAGAGGGAGAGAAGCCTTATCCAAAATCCAACTATTGACATGTTTTCAGTTGAGATGATGTGCCCCTAGAGCCTCTGTTTTGGGGGACATATTAAAAATCATGCCATGGCCAAAAAGCCCAAGGAAGGAGAAGCAGAAAAGAATATGTTCTAATGAACTGTGGTCCTGACCCGTAACTTCCCAGTTGGGAATGCTGTTTTCTTGGTATTTTGACCTTGTCAAAATGACTGATTTTTTTTCCCTCCAGAGGAGTCCCTCTCTAGCTGAGCTATATTTCTGGAGCCGTGTTTTGGGACGGCTCTTCAGTGCATCTGGAAGCATTCACTGGGGGAAGTGCTGTCCTGACCCTCCTCCAGGGACCCTGGCTGGGACTCCTTCCCTTACTTTCTCTTTCCCAGCATCAGGTTGTAACAGCAGCATGCAAGCCCTCAAGCCACAGCTGAGGCCCCAACTTCAGTGGGTGGGGGAATGAGCACGTAAAAAATGTTCCCACCTTCGACTTCCTTTTTCCATGGGTCTTATTGTCTTGTTCTACAAATATTGCCTTTCCACAATTCATGGGCTTCCTGTCCACTTTCCTGTTGCACCCCAGCCTTAACAACCTTTGAGAGTCACTAACATTGGAGCACAGTCTGGGAGGGTGCACAATCCCTATGGCCCCTCCAGAACACAGCAGGTCATCTCTTGGCTCTTCTCTTGTTTTCCCTGTTTTCATCATGAAGCCTCTGCTACTTACAACAAGGATGTGGAAACCTGTTGTGTCTTTGTCCCTCTTTGGGCACCCCAATTTCCATGTGACACCTTTCCGGGAACTACACATAGAGCCATCCGTCCTTCCTGGGAGCACCTGTTTTCACTGCAGATTCCAGTCTCCATGTACCCGGCACCCTTGGGCAGTGGACAACCTGCACAGCCAAACAGGAGCATCCTCAAGCCCCCAGTTTTGATAGCTGTGTGTGATGCTGGGCTCGTAGTCATTTAGGGACATTTCCCTAACATGGAAAAGACCACAAAGTGTGAAGTCAGAAGACTTGCAGTCTCCGAAGCCTCCCAAAGCCTTGTCTTTCATTCTTCGCGGGCACTTGTCCAGGAAGAAGCCTGAGATTATGTTTCCTTATTCTGTCTTTGACCTACATTTTTCATCTACCAAGGCTTCATTGCCACAGTCGTGGCAGGAAGGCATTTGTTACTGCAGGGGGTGCAATGGGTATGAATGCCTCCATAAGCCAGCCCCTCAAACACGGCTAAGTCCTCTGTTCCTTGCCTGACTTTGCTCCAGTGGGCCAGCTTTCGTACTAAACCAGTAACTCACTTCGGGACCACCCGAGGGCTTCAAGTTGGCACTCCTGCCTGCACAGTTCAAGTCTGGAAGAACTGCCAGGTGTACAGAGTACCTACCAGCAGATTAACAGATTCCAGAAACGATGCGATTTCAAGTTGGCATTGTAATTTCAGTTCACAAGGAAAACATTTGAAGAGCAGTCCATTTCCTCTTGAAGAGAAAGGTTTGCGTCTCATTGCTAAGTTCCAGCGGTTCTCTACCGACCCTGTTCTATGGAACAAGAAATCCCCCAAGTTAGAAATCTTTGTAAAAACACTATCCTCTGAGGTGGCTCTCAGCCCTAGCTGCACATTAGAATCACCTGGGGAGCTTTTAAAAATTACCAGGGCCTGAGCCTCTCCTCAATCCAATTAAATTCAAATCTCTAGGGGTGTGGTGTGGGCATTGGTATTTTTTAAAAGCTCCCTTGGGTGATTCTAATGTTTAGCCAGGGTTGAGAACCACTAATTTATAGGTTGAGAGCACAGCGCATTGTGGGGAATGACACTCCTTTAATAAGTATGTACAGAACTCCTACTACGGGAGATGGCTCACTGGAGACCAAGAGATGCACTTGATGGGCACCGCGTCCCTCCGTGCGGTTAGGATTCAGCGGGCCAGTGCTAACGTGCAGGGGTCTGAACACAGCCTCTGTGCAGCACGCGCACCTTCGCTCCTGCAAAGAGCATGAGACGGCGAGTTAGAGCCCCAAGTTCCAATTCAGGTCCCATTGCTGACTAGGGCAGCGAACTTGGACGAGTCTTTTTATCTCCGCGGACCTCAGTCTGCTCCTCTATAAAAGGAAGTGGCTGAAAACTGTAACGTGTGTTGGTGTGCTCCTACCTTAGAGCATATTGCTAAGTCCTCAGAAGCCAATAAGCTTCGCCAGGCAATTACCAAATTCTTTCCGAGGCTGGTTCACTTCACTCATGCACACCACTGACACCGCCCTTCTGATGTTCCACCAAATCCCTACCCAAAACCCCAAGTATCAGAGTGTTAATTTTTAAATAATACTGGGCTCCCCTAATTCCCTTAGTCTCTCACAAATTAGCAGATGAAGGGAAGGGAGCAGTGGTGATGTCTATGAGCTGTGGGTAATGACTAACAGAAGTTTATCCAGTTGGATAAATGTCTAGTGGATTGCTGCTGGGGTCAGTGTTAGTTCTGGTCTTAATTAACATCTTCATTAATAGTGTGGGAGAGGGAGTAAACAATAGCTAATGATATTTGCAGATGGTCGTAAATTCAGAGGTGTTGCTACTACCAGTGAGAGCAGCAAGAGCCATGGGGATATCGGAGATGTGAACGAGAAGTGATTATAATGATGTTTGTTCTGGAAAAGGCAGAATGAAACATTCAGGGGGTAAAAATGACAGGGGCGACTGAGAAAGCTAAAAAAACAACCGCCGTAGCTATCGTTTGTAACTTGGGTATGCACTTGGCAACTGAGGCAGTTAATGGCCTTACAACTTCTGTTGCATATACTGGGATGTTGTCCTGAGCAGTAATAATACTCATCATAACAACAACGATAACACTAATAATATCCAACATCTATTGAGTGCTGACAATATGCCAGACAGGGTTCTAAGTGATTTACCGAGAAGTAATTTTTATCCCTAAAAATCATGACGCAATCCTCTTAGGCTCTCTGAAGATTCTGACAGCAGCCTTGCTGTGGTTCTTGGATTTCTTGATGTGAAACAGGCCCGTGAGTTCAAGGGAAAATAAATATAAAGAGGAATGGGCAAGTGACGTGTGATGCTCTTCCCTGAGCAGAATCTTTCTTTCTACCTTTAATTTTTCCTGTCCCCAACCTGCCCACCACCCTTTTCTCTCATTATGCGATTGCTGGGTTAACATGGTTGGTGAGCGTAGACAGAAAAAGTGTGGACAAGCTAATAAAGGAAGGAAAGAGGGAAGGAAGGGAGGGAAAGAAGGGAGAGAAAAAGAAAACTAAAATTAATGGCACGTGTGCCACAAGTCGTCCAGTAGTAGCACAAGGGGTTGAACAAGGTACACTTCACAGGTTTCTTGTGAAGCCTTTTACATATTTAATGTCACAATGAGTCTCATGGGCATTAGCCCTCCCTCTTGTCAGCGAAAGAAAAGGCGGCCCAGAGAGTTTGGGATACTGGTAATGAACACGCAGCTGATGGGTTGAGGGAAGTGCAAACTCCAGTTGGTCTCCTCCTAAACTCAAGTCCTAAAATCATGTTCATGAATGCATTTTTTTCCTTCAGTTGAGCCCCGCCCAGTTAGTGACAACATAGAGCCACACACAGAGGACCAGGAGGCAGAAATACCGATAAGAGGATAAGCACTGAGGAGCCCAGGGATAAAGGGAAAGTAGCCAGTACTCACATCCTCCGCCCGAGTCCATGCAACCGAATTCTTTCTAATTATATTTTGAAATTGGGAAAAACAGAATTTGCAAATAAGAAAGGCTTCACAACAATGGAGCCCATAAGAATGCGGATTTGACCTTGAGGGAATTTGGCAGAGAGTATTAGTGTCTGGGACTAAAGTAAACTGAAAGGAAAAACATTTGAATGGTATAAAAGCCAAGACTCTTCTTGGCAAATGTGAAGCCTGGGCCGGGTGGATGCCAAAGGTCTTCACAATGTGTCAGGGGAGCTTCAGGAAGCGGGAAACCTGTGGCCTGGCCCGAGGAAGCGCTTCCCTGTCCCCCGACCTCGCCCTGAAAGGAGGCTCCAAATTCCAACTCACTGTTAGAATGAGTAACTGAATTTTTTAAAATTTTAATTTATCTTTATTGTTGGAAGTATTACAGTTGTCCCCTTTCATTCCCCCCATTGACCCTCCACCCTACCGCTGGCCCCTCCCCAGGCCTTAACTAAAATTTCAAAATGATGGGACATACATTTCAGAGTAGGTAGGTACAAGGTATAGGTCAAGGCATAAATACAAAGCAAACATGAAGGCAGACAAGACCAGGTCAAGAAATACAACACTGCCAGGACCTCAGCAGTGCCCTCCCGGCGCCTCCTTCTCCCAGGAGGTGACCATCATCCTGGTTTTTCTTAAGATCATTTCCTTGCTTTAATTTTTTATTTTAGTTTTAGCACCTATGTAGGCCTGTTGTGTAACTTTATACATAAAATCATACTGCATTTATTCTTGTATGACTTCCTTTCAACCATATGTTGTATATAAATAAACGACAATGTCTATCTTTTCTACCTTTTCGGGGACTTTTGGTTTTTCTGTAGCTTGGAGCATTTACAAACAATTCTGATGTGAACGTCCTGTATGTGTCACCTGTTGCACATGCACAGGAGGCTCCCTAGGGAGGGGCCAGAAATCTACTACCCACAGGTCAGACAGAAGCCACTGCTTGTGTCTATGTGACTTGTGAGTGAGAAATGGTTTTAAATGCTGCAATAAAAACAAGAGGAAAACTATCTCATGACATGTAAAAATAATATTAAATTCAAATTTCAATGTCCATAAAAGAAGTTTTTTTCTTCGTTTTTTTTAAATTCTCATCAGAGAATATTTTTTCCATTGCTTTTCAGAGGGAGTGGACAGGGGGGGAGAGAGGGAGAAAGAGAGAGAGAGAAACATTGATGTGAGAGAGACACATGGATTGGTCGCCTCCCGCACTTGCCCCAGGGCCAGGGATCGAGCCTGCAACCAAGGTATGTGCTCTTGGCTGGAATCAAACCCAGAACCCTTCAGTCTGCAGGATGATGCTGTAACCACTGAACAAAACTAAAGTTTTATTGAAGCCCAGCTAGGCCTGTTGTTCACATATCATTTATGGCTGCTTTTGTGTAATGTGGACAGAGCTGAGTAGGTGCATCAGAGACTATCTGGCTACAAAGCCTAAAATATGTATTGGCTACAGAATGTTCAGTTTAAAATAAAAATTCATGGCCTCTTATTAAAAACAAACAAACAAACAAACCAAACAAGAGTATGGGGACAGCAGAGCATTATTAAACCAAGCGCAGAATCTTTCTAAGCATGTCATGCTGTGTTAACGCATAGGTCCATGACCATGAAGGTAGCCTTGCCTCTAATTTTCTGGTTCTTTACAGGGAAGGTTTGTTGACCTTGCTCCAGAGCATATTCCTAGAATGGGAATTACAATGATCCTAGATAAATAAGATGCTATATGCAAAACAGCCAGCCCAATATCTGGTAACTTGCAAGAATTGCTGTAGCTTAGAGGCTCCCTTCCCTTCCAACTTCCACCTGGGATTTCCCACCCACAACAGGTCGGTCTGTAGAGTATCTTTCCAAAAAGGTCAGGTTCTCAGTTGGCTGTCAGTTACCATAATAACGGATGAATATTTGGCTTAATACCACCACAACCCCACTCCCTTCAGGGTTCATGTAATTTATAAAAGATCTTTGAATTAATATGACTTTTAGGCCCAAAGAAATAAAGGAATGAAAATCCACAGGTGTTATTTCTAGCTCCAAGTTGGAAGAGTGTCGGTCTGATCAGACTCAAGGATTCTTAGAGAAAACTTGTTAAAAAGCAAACAAAACACCAGCAGAGTTCATCAAAACAACAATACAACAGAAGAGTTCAAGACAATATTAAAAAGAACAAAATTAGAGAATGAACACTACTTGATTTCAAGAATTATTATGATGCTATAGTAACTAAAACAGTGTGCTGTTGGCATCAAGAAAAGCAAAGTGATCAATGAAATAGAGAGTGCAGAAATAGACTCACACATATATGGATGATATTATAAAGGCAATTCAGTAGAGAAAAGTCTTCTGTACAAATGGTACTGCAACAATTGGATATCCATATAAAAAAATAAATTCCAGTCCATAATTTGCACTACATATAAGTTTACATTAAAATAGATTATAGGCCTCAATGTAAACCATATAACTATAAAAGCTCCAAACAAAATAGGGAGAAAAATCTCTGTGATGTTGGATTAGGCAAAATTTCTTAAATATCCAAGCAAAATCATGACCTACAATTTTGACTTCATCAAAATTTTAAAATTTTACTGGTTAAGAGACTAAAAAGAAGAGCCACAGTCTGGGAGAAAAGATTACAAATCAAATATTTGATAAAAGACTTGTATCTACAATATGCAAAAAAAGCTCTAATAATTCAACATTAAAAAACAAACAGCTTGCCCTGGCTGGGTAGTTTAGTTGATTAGAATGTTATCCCGAAATGCCAAGGTTGCAGGTTTGATCCCTGGGCAGGGCACATGCAAGAATCAACCAATGGATGCATAATTAAGTGGAACAACAAATCAATGTTTCTCTCTCTCTTCCTCTCTCTCCCCCCTTTCCTCTCTCAAATCAATTCAAAAAAGAACACAAGTAGCTCAACTTCTAAAATGGGCAAAAGATTTGAATAGACACTTTACTAAAGAAGATATAAGAGCGGCAAATATGCACATAAAAAGATGCTGGACACCAGGAGTCATTAGGCAAACAACTGTTAAAATGATAATGTAATGTACCACATACCTTTAGAATGGCCCAAAACAAAAGACATGGTCATACTAAGTTAGTGAGGATGCGCAGGAACTGGAACTCCCATCCATGGCTGATGGAATGGTGAAATGGCACAGTCACTTTGGATAACAATTTGACCGTTCCTTAAAAAGCTAAACCTTTCCAGAGATACCTGCCATATGCCCAGAAATTCCATTCCTAGGTATTTGATGGAAAGAATTGAAAGTGTATGTCTCTACAAAGACTTGTACACAAATGTTCATAGTCACTTTATTCATAATAGCATCAACAAGTGATAGATAAGTTACTATATGATGGAATACTACTCAGTAACAAAAAGAAATGAACTATTGATGTACACAAAAGCATGAATAAATGTCAAGATATGCTGAATGTAAGAAGCTGAACAAAAAAGTACATGCTGTGCAGCGCCGCTGACATAGAATTCTAGACTATGCAAACCAAGTGACAATGACAGAAAGCAGAGCAGCAGTTGCAGAGGAGGGGAAGCAGCAGGGAGGGATGACCAAGTGGCACAGAAAACCTTTTGGAGGTGATTGAAACATTTCCTATCTTGGTTGTGGTGATAGTTTCACAAGTGTACACATATGTTAAAACTTATCAAGTTGCACACTTTAAATATGTTCAGTTTATTGTATGGCAATTATTCCTTAATAAGTATGTTTAAAAAAAATTTACAAAAATACTACCACATTAAATGAGTGACACTGCAAGCCACAAAGAGGGAAGAGAAATCTGCAAGAGTGAGACCTGACAAAGGTCTCATATTCACAATGTATGAAGAACTCCTACAAATCAATAAGAAAAAAACCCAGGAGAGCCAAACTAAGTAAATGGGCAAAATATCTGAACAGACACTTCACGAAAGAGGATATCCAAATGGCCAGTACACAGATGAAAAGTATCTCAGCCTCATTAGTCATCTGGAAAATGCAAATGAAAACCACCATTGAGATATTACTGTACTCCAGTTATGAAAAAAAAAACCAGGCCAATTATACAAAGTGCTATTGAAGATGTGAGTCAACTAGAAGTCTCATACACTGGTAGGAGTATAAATTAGTACAATTGATTTGGAAATCTATTTGGCATTATCTACTAACATTTATTATAGGCTACTTCATAACCCAGAAATCCTACTCCTAGCTTTATGCCCAAGGGAACGCATACACATATAGGCCAGAAAACATGTAGAAGAATGCTCATATCTCCATTACTTGTATCGGCTCCAAACTGGAAGCAACCTAGTGGTTGTCAGGTATACAATATAATTTTTGTATGTGTATAATAGAATTCCATACTGCAATGTGAAAAAAAAATACCAAACCCACCCTGAAACTTAGTTATCTGCAACAGCAGGAACTCACATGAAATGTTGAACAAAACAGTGCAGAAATAAAAGAGTAAATATCATGCCTCCCTTTATATAAAGTTCAAAAAACAGACACTATACGTTTATATTGTTAGAAATTAAGAGAGTAGTTATGTTTGGGAAGGATTGTGGGGGTCGTAATTGGAAGAGAGCGGCATGTGGTTTCTGGATTGCTAATGATTTTACATTTCTTAATATGTATGGTGGTGAAACACATAATTCATCTAGCTGTACATTAAGGATGTGTACTTCTCTACATGAATGATATAGAGAAGTTTATTCTTTTTACTGCTATATAATAGTCCATTGTATGAACGGGCAACACTTTATTTTTTAAAAGCACAGGGAGAGGTCACTTAGGTCTCATTCTCTAAGAATTCAAAGAATTAGGCCAAAGCTGCTGAAGTGCCTCTTTCTTTTCTGCTCAGTCACTAAGTCCTGACCTGCTTTTAGTGTCGCTCTACAGTGGTGATAAGGTTGCCCACACTTACGGCTCCTTGTTAGGGGCTTTTGGGACTTAGAATGAGTCCTACAGAAAGGAGCAGAGATTTTAAAGTTGAGTAAAGCCATTCTATTGGGGCAGGTTGGGGAGAAGAAAATGTTTACATAAAATTGGTGGTTAAGAGCCAAGGGTCTGGAGCCACACTGCCTAGGTTCAAATCCCGACTCTGACACATGCGAGCGATTGACCTTGGGTAAGTTATTGACTCTCTCCTCACCCTAGTTTTCTCATCTGTAAAATGGAAACAGTATTGTACCCATATTATAGGATGGTCAAGAAGATAAATGAGTTAAGATGCTTAATTGTTATAACACAAAAATGAACATAAGTCAGCCTGAAAGGGAAAACATCACTCACAGCGTTCAGGCTTGCAGGTTGCCGCAAAGGAGAGAGCAGAGTGGTTTTAGGTCAGTTGCCAAAGCTCTGAAACTGCCCTCGGAGGCTGCTCCTGTCCCTTGTCCTCAAAAGATATCCCTGATTCACTGTACGTTGCAAAAAATTTTGCATACTCCTCTTTCCCTTCTTTTGATAAACATCTTCCTGCAAGGTTTCTAGAAATCTCAGGTTACCCTTTTGACCTCACAGAGGAGCCTAGCAGGCACATGAGCTTAGAACATCACCACCCAAACTCCGCGTGTTCTCTGGTCCCCTCCGCATTCCAGGTCTCTGTCCTCTATGCTAGAACATTGTTTGTTTTGCTCACACTGTATCTCCTGGACATAGCAGGTGCCCATTAGTTGCCTGAAGAGTTACAACATCTTCCTCAGTAGATGAATGACTCTTTGTGTCAGTGGGTTCTGAGGTGTTCTCAATTCTCATCATTTGGGTAGCATCATTCTGTGCCTGTCAATAAGCCAGCCCTTTGGAAACTGTTACTGAGGACAGGAGCAGTGTCCCATGTCTTACCCCTGAGCCACGACCTGCCACAGGGCAGGTGCACCTTAAGTGTTTGAGAAGAGGCACTTGCTTAAGATGCTATTTATATTTCCTACCTTTCTGGAGAGAGCATAAAAGTCAACTTGAGATCTAAACTACCTTCTCAACATTTCAAACCGCACCACAGCCTCTTTTAAATTCCTCTTACTTAGCATCAGGGAACTAGAGACAGTCCTCTGGGGTTTCTAAACTAGAATTGCAAATAAATGCTATATGCCAGGCCCAGTGACACTCAGAGAGGACCCTGAGGTCTGGTCATTGTCACAGATGACATTAACTCCTGTTTATCATCTCTCATCACATTTGAAGAATAAGGGCAGAGACAAATAATACTCTGATAGGCAGATTCAGGAAATATTTATTGAGAAAGGTCTACATTTCAGACACATTCCTACATATTTTGACATATGACATATATATTTTAATCCTCACCTGAGGATATTTTTCCCATTGCTTTTCAGAGAGAATGGAAGGGAGAGAGAGAGAAACATCGATGTGACAGAGACACATCAATTGGTTGCCTCCTACATGCGTCTGGACCGGGGCCGGGCATTAAGCCTGCAACCAAGGTATGTGCCCTTGACCAGAATCAAACCCGAGACCCTTCAGTCCATGGGCCGATGCTCTAACCACTGAGCCAAACCGGTTAGGGCTGACATATGATATTTTTTGATCCCCAAACAACAGCACTGATGCAGGCATTTTTTTCCTAATGCTCTTTTTAAAGTTAAGAAAACCTTAGCTCAGAATTATCACAGGCCATGCCAGAATCACATAGCTTTTGGTTGGCTAAGTCAGTAATTGAACCCAAAATGCTGGTGCCTCTGAGTCCAAGTCTAAAGTCTCAATTTCAGGCCCTGGCTGGGTAGCTCGATTGGTCAGAGCATCATCCCGATACACCACGGTTGCTTGCGGGTTTCACCCCTGGTCAGGGCACGTACAAGAATCAATCACTGAATGCCTAAGTGGAACAACAGATTCGATGTTTCTCCCTTCCTCTCTCTCTCTAAAATCAATAAATAATTTTAAAGTCTCTAATCTATACCTTTAGAACATCCTGGAGGATGAAAAAATCTTGTTATATTCTGTCACGCCTTACTTTTGACCCAAATTGGTTTACCTAGCTTGATAAATTCTTTAATCACCACAGGGTATTGAATGAATCGTGGCTATATCCGAAACTCAAACCCATACTCAAAGGAGAAAGATCTATCCCATTGATAATATTTAAAAGAATGTGCCTGGGGTTCTAAAGGAAATTTCAAAAGAAGAGTGACCAAAATGCTTTAAGGAATATTTTTAAAAACCTCCCCAGGCAACCCCTGTGAAGGGGCACATTCATCTTATTCTAGATGGTTGCAGCATTACGAATTCCTTGCTGCAGGTACAGGTCTGCTATGGTCATGGGCTTTAGCATTAGAAAGATCTAGATTAGGAGCTCTTGTGACCTTCTGCTGGCAACCTCATCTCCGTGAGCCTCAGGCTCCTCATCTTTAAAAGAGCTGAGATAATATATGTGATATTCTGAACACACAGCAGAGCCATAGTTAGACCTCACCTGGTAATTATTGTCACTTGTTATGACACTCATCTCTACCTAAGGTTAGAGAAACTACTGCCCTAGGGAGACCTTGCTTAACTAAGGTGCAGGCAAGGGTCACAGTAAAGAAGATCCAGCTTGTGGGTCGTCATTTAAAATGCTCATCTGTAATCAGCTTCAACAGTAAAGATAAATTAAAAAGAAATTAAAAAATAAGAGAAAACGCTCTGGAAGAAGCCTGTGTATCTGCACCATAGGGAAACCCAGCAGGGAGGGTCTGGCCTCCTAAACGCGGAGTGGAGAGCCCACACTGCTCAGCGAAGGTGGTGCCTTGGCCAGAATGAGGGCCATTAAGACCTTCTGTGAGTGAGCCTACAGCCTGATTGACACGGACCGCTTCTGTGCACATCAACAGAGTAACTGTAGACTCGCCCTGTACATAATGTATGAGCTTCTCAATTATTTACTGTGCCGACTCTGCTTCGTTGTGTGTGTATTCTCAGGTCCTTCTCCATTTGGGACTAGAACCAAGCTAGATAGTGGGTGATCTGTCTGAAAAGCAAAACTACAAGCAAGTGCAAACTGCACAGGACACTCCATGGCAATGACAACGTGGCTGTCACTGTCACCAAGTCCCACTTTCTGAGGAAATTCTAAGAATCGCCCACATGGATATAGAGATCAGGCATTCTTAGATGGTATACCTTTTTATTCTGTTTTATAAAGCCCATTTGTTTAACCATAGCTAACAAGGATTCATTTTCTTAAACTTTTGTAAAATTTTCCAAAATCTTCAGTTCATTAAAGAAAAGTTCTTGGTTGCCCCATGCATCCTGATTTAACGTTTAGGAATTATGGTCTCTGTACAGATCTGGGAGTTTGCTATTTTCTAGAATAGCGGCCATCTGCTAGGGTATTTGGCATATCATCACCCCTCTATGAGATATGTCTGACGGGAATATCGTAAAGCATTTAACTTTTTACTTAGGTAGCTCCTTTATCAACTAGAGAAGATTTGATGTTATCTCCATAGAGTGATCATCTCTCGCGTGCATTCTGGTATTTTGTCTTAGTAAGAGAAAGAGGAAGAGTCACAGGGAGCAGGGCCAGGATTTATGGGGATTCAGGTGTCTGGCTTACGGACATCCAACGTTAGTCTTGACCTGGAGAATAAAGGATGGTGGACGGCTAACCTGGGATATTTCCATCTGTAAAGGAGCCGGTGATCACGGTAGTTCTGGTGAGGCTGTTATACTGGCCCACAGAACCGAGCTTCCCACATGCTCTGAAATCGTCGTTAACTTAAAGAGCACTTGTTTCAAGTCAGGGGGCCTCTTTTCTGATGCTGGCACTGCTTCTAGCTCAGGAACCTTAAGCAAGTCACCTTACCTCTCTGAACTTTTTACTTTTCATCTCTTCCAAAAGCATTTGGAATAGGTTTAAGGGTTGTAAACTCATGGGCACAGGAGGCAATCGGTAACCTGAACAGGAAAGTGGGTAAGTGTAGTGCAACAGAGTGTGATGGGGACGGTGGAGACCGAGGGGGCAGCAGCCACTCTGCTCCAACCTATTGGTCCTGTGCTTAACACCTGTCCCAAAAAGTCTCTCACCTTCTACTTTTTTAAAAGAAGCAGGGTATCTCAATTTTTAGTAAAATATCCTAATTTTTTAATGTTGACAGTGAATCCAACATGAAAAATATGAGAGGGCAAAACAGAGATGTTGCCAGTTTTGTTTCTCTTCTAGTTTTAACATTTTACAGTTTTGTACCTTTTCACTCACATCAACTATATAAATAGAACGTTAAGAGGGCAAGTTGCAAAATGAAACTCTATCCACCTCAAGATATAACTATGCAAATAGTACATGTGTATAGAAACAAAACTGGAGTGGCATGTATGCAAATGAAACACAAATTTTAGGTGATGGGACTGTAGGTGGATGTTGTTTGTATTTTGTTAATTGCTCATTTAAAGGATCTCTACTTTTGTTTATATAATTTTTTTTTTTTTTAAGATAATGGTAAAAGAAATATCTGAGCAGCTCAGGATGGCGCCAGATATGAACAGAAAATGAGAGAGATATTAGGTATGTTATTGAAACTTATATTTCTACCCTGACTTCTGTATTTGTTTGTCACCCATTCTTGAACAATAAGGTTACTTAAAGAAGGTAGTGCTAGTTGCAGGCTGGTAAAGCCTAAAATTCCCCACCAAACACTGCTCCTCCCATTTCTTCCTGTTGTTTATAGAAATACTTCCCATGTCACAAAAATAGCGGTATCAAAAGTTTCCCAATTTTGTAAGTTTGGCTTCTGAATATATTATTGCGTTTTATTTTGAGTGGCTGCGGTAAGCTGGGGAGGGCATCCTACTTATTGTCCCTTTGGTTTCTATCAATAATGTTTTTATTCTAAAAACCAGCACCAGCTACCCATAAAGTGAGCAGAGAACCAGAGGTTGTTATTTAGTGTCTTTACTTGGAGGCTTTCGAGATATCCCATGGGAAGGGTACTTTTGTCTAAAATAATTTATAAGAGGAAATGAGCACAAAGGACTTGAAGGCCTTTGTGTCATAAACACAGAAATCCTCAAAAATGTACCCATCCTCGCATGGTAGCACCTACAGGGCCCATGTTAAGCATGTGATAATGTTAGTACAAGGATCGCCGTCTCCCTCTACTCCCTGAGATGTATGCAGGCTTTCCTAGTTATGGAATAAAGACAAAAAAGGTGGTTGTTGATCTTCTTTAGTAGACAACTTGAAATGATACTATGTTCTAGATAGGCCCAGAAGAATCTTTTTTTTTTTTTTTTTTTTTTAAATATGTTTTTATTTCAGAGAGAGGAAGGGAGAGGGAGTGATAGAAACATCTATGAGAAAGAAACATGGATTGGCTGCCTCCTGCTCGCCCCCTACTGGGTGGGCATGTGCCCTGACCAGTAATCCAATTGCCACCTCCGGGTGCATGGAACCAAACTCAACCGGCTGAGCCACACTGGCTGGACCAGAAGAAGCTCTGACACTAAGGAAACCACAGGATGTGGATACAGCGGGCTTGCCATTCAATTTCTCATTGAAAATGGCCCACTGAGCAAAAGGCAGGATGGTCCTTTGCCAGGATTTTATTGAAGGATCAGTAGACTGTCTAGCGCTTTCTTGCATCCTGTTGCCTCACTGATTTCGGAGTTGCCAGATGCTTCTGTTTTTTCAAAATGGTTAAAAAAATACCTTAGTGATTCTGTTGTTTCAGAAACCTTACATATGGCACAAAATATCCTGAAAATTTTTTGAGAATACACTTGCTTTCTCTTTGCTCAACTCAATCATCATCATAGCTGAAATTCATTCAACTCCATTGTTTTCTTTTTATGGGCATTTTGATAGTTTGAAATTCTAAAGTTATATAAAAGTGTGAGTAAGCAAGATGTGAAGACTGAATTGCTCATAGATTTTTTTTAACGTGAGTCTTAAAAACATAACTAGGCTAAGAAAGGTTAGTACTTCTTTTCAAATTGAGAAGTCATATGAAGATAAAAATGATTTTTTCAAAGCTAAGAGATATCTTTGATTTATCACCATTCGTCAGAGACTAAGATTTTTCACACATTGAGTCATCACTGGAGGGTTTTTTTTTTTTTTGGTAAACCACTTTAACCTGCTCTTGAAAACCTCTGGTTCATGTACAGAGTGAGTCTGAGGCTGTCTCTATTTAGCCTGTGAAATTTAACAAGACCAAAGCCTGGGGTTGGTGAGGCTGTGAGCCATACCACCATCTCAGGTTTTTGATGACACCACAAACCACTTGAG
The DNA here is from genome assembly GCF_964146895.1 of Miniopterus schreibersii. Taxonomy (NCBI): domain Eukaryota; kingdom Metazoa; phylum Chordata; class Mammalia; order Chiroptera; family Miniopteridae; genus Miniopterus; species Miniopterus schreibersii. Next base: position 51,490,124 of record NC_138111.1, on the reverse strand, counting down.
ATTTATTATGTTAGCAGATGTCATCAGATATATGTGTGCACAGGTGCAGCATGCAGTTAGTGAAAGAAGGAACACTGTGTGTGTATATTTATTTTTGTACCCATACTCTCAATGGTTAGAAAATGACCTGGGGTGCCTGTCCTGGGTAGTGTGGGGTTTTGATTCCATTGCAAAGGCCTATCCTGTAATCTCTTGAAGTCTTTTCTACAGATATCATTCTGCATGATGAGCAACTATGTCTTGTGGGAAAGACACTGTTGTGTTTATTTTTACAGTCAATGTCTACAGAAGAGGCATAACAGATTCTAACTAAAGACTGTGATAGCCAATGAGAAACAAAAATAGTTACCAGAGGTGGTTATTTATACATGGATAGTCCTCTTGCACAATAGACTATGTGTGCATTCTCCTCTCCACAATCAAAGTTGTATGGGGACAGCTCTCATCTATTGAACTCCAACAAAATGCCGAAAGTTGGCACTTGATAAATGTCCTAACTTAAGCCTCTCTAAATATTTTGAAATTATAAAGAAATAATTAAAACTATTTCCCAGAGGGCAATATGAAATAGGAGTGTTTACATAGGTTTATACAGTATGTATTTTTTAAATTCTAAAAATTTTTCAATTGTTTAAAAAGATGGTGTGTGTTTCACTTAGTATCTAGTCTTACATATTCTATCTTTATTATATACATTAAATTTGAACAGATGGTGGCATACTAATAGACTAAATGTAATAACCTAATAAATTAATGTGTATTCTTTAATAATAAAAATAATAGAAATAAAACATATTTCCTATATTTTTGAGAAATACAGAAATAAGATGAAATAAACACCTTTGGGGTAATGACTGAAAATTACTGGTTTAGATGGGGTAGAGGAATTACTTCAGTTATGACATAAAGCATTGTAATAATGCTTGCCTTTTAGAAATAATTATAGTGATTATTCTCAAAGATAAACACATGCAGATGCTGCTAGTACATTTTTAAAAATTCTTAATTTGAAGAAAACATACAGAAACTGCATTACCAGTTAATTGGCTTTAGGAAGAACTAGAAAACTAAACTCTCAGTGTACTTGAGAATCTTCTAGGAAGTTCTAAGCAATGAACTGTGCCTGCAACTGAAGGCAGAAAAAAAATTAGCTTTTCTACTGGCATCACATTAGTTAGATGTGTCAGAGGGCCAAAAGGCCAAGTAATGTTGGACAGTCCTTATTTTAAAAATAAGAACAATTAGTTATAATTTCTAAAAAGATTACTATATAAAATATTGGACCTTAATATATTCTAGGAAAGGCTTTTAACCAAGATAATTTTAATTTTTAAAAAGCATCTATTTTAAAACACTCCCTAATTTCTACATGTTTATTTACAGGACAAAATATGAAAACCGGAAAATCAAGTGATGTTGTAGATTAGAAGACCATGATCATTAGCCAATTAAAAGAGTTAGGAGCAACAACCCTTTGAGGTGACCACTAATTAGTGAGACCGATTTCTATAAGACATGATTAAAAATTAGCCTCCTTATTTCATAAACCTTGGATGTCATTTAATTATGATATATGTACATATTTGACAGACAGGAGAGTGATTGCATAGGAATAAATATTCTTGTAAATTTCATATGTCAAAAGAAACAAATAACATGCAAATAAAAAAAGATAATCTATGAAAGGCTGAGCATGACATGCAATAGTACATTCTATTACCAAATAATATGCTTAGGAAGAAATTCTCTGACAGGTGACAAATCTACATTCACCGGAGTCATCACTACAAGCACAGGAAACCCTTCCCTTTCCCTTTACTTATTCCTTTCCCCAGGATATTTCCTAAACAAAACTGGATTCTCTCTGTAATGTCATTTCTCCTTTGCATGAAATAGATGCTGGGAAGGATTGGTAACTCTGCTACGGACTTTAAATAATTAGGAGAGAAGATTTTCTGAGGCATACTTACAGAAGTTTTAGAATTTGATAATACTGTCCATTTAAACACTCTCTACCCCACCCTAAATATTTTTAAAATTTAGCTGCATTAAATTTTAATATTTTATTTTTGTTTCCTGAGTGCTAAAATGTGATTACTTAACCACAAAAGTACTATTAGGAAACCCTATAATGGAAACAGATCTGTTTGTTATCCACTTGAATTGACTGCCTGGGTAGACTGAATTATAGTTACACTAGCTGAGTGGTTAAAAATACCTAACTTAGAACAAGATGAACGTTAAAATTTAATTTTCCTTTGGAAGTTATAGCTGAGTGTGGAGATACATACACACACATGTATACATATATGTGCATGTGTGTATCCCCATTCTTCATCTCCTTTCCCAAAGCTATACGTACTGTTAGGTTTTTGGGTTTTGTTTTTTTTTTTTTTTGGAGGGGAAATTGGAAACTGTTAAACCTTCAGTTTAATAACCCACTTTTAAGTCTGGTGTTTTCTAAAGTCCAATTGGATCAATCCAATTTTTAGTTTTGTACTTATCATCATTGAAAATAGATAAATTATTTACATATGGCAAAACATCTATATAATGTGTGTATGTGTATGTGTGCAGGGAAGAAAAACCTTTTTTTTGTTTTGTTTTGTTATGAGGCCAAAATGTCTTTCTTGTTTTATAGTATGCATTGTAGGAACTAAGAACCTGAACAATGTTGTTTAAGTTCTTTTGGACTTTGAGGGTAAACACGATTGGGATTAAAATACTGACATGCTCACATTTAGCAGAGAGATAAGAACAATTCTTTGGGAGTTATTCTAGTCCCATTTGGTAATCACATAATTGAAGAGGGTTTTTAGAGGATATTTGAAGCTATTGTTGTCTGTTGCGCAATTACGTAACAGTCAGGATCTCTGTAATAAAATCTTTCCCAAACACAAGTGGGTTAGTACTAACTAAATTTAAGGCTCGTGTTATATTTTTACTTTTAATATTTCAATTTAAAATCAGAATTATATCACAACGCAGGTTAACCATTATTTTACCGCACTACAGATGCTTAAAATAAAAATAATTATTTTAAAACTAAGCAGAAAACGACATATATTTAACTTTAAAAATACTAATCAAACCTGCTTTATGAACATTAACTCATGACCAAATCTCACCTAGAGTGTTTACTCCTGGGGACCCAAGGGTTGTCTGTTTCTGTGGGGTTGGGTGTCTCGTCCCCTTGCCCTTACATTACTGACATTCACACGGACGTACAGGAACAGAAATCAAAAGTGCTCCCTTTCTGGTATTTTGCTTTAACCGCCACGCTACGCGGCGGGGCATCTCAGCACTCCTTCTACAGGGAAACCACCGCGCCCGGCGAAGTTCGCGGAGCAACGTGGCGGGAAGTAGGAAGTCCCAGCAGTTCTGCAACCACGTTATTCTTTGGCGAAGAGTCGTGCGCGGCCGCCGGGCCCCCGCTCCCGTCTCCGCGCGCCCGCCCCGAGGCCCCGGCGCCCGAAGCACAAAGGCGCGCGGAGCCCGCGACCCCGCGGGCGGGCGGCGCGCCCCGGCCCAGCCGCCCCCGCGCGCTCCGGCCCCACCCGGGCCGCACAAAGACCAGACCCGCCACTCGCGAGGGGCGCCCGCGCCGCGCCGGCCGCCACACCCACTCGGGCCGGCTCCCGCCTGCGCCGCCGCGGGCGCCCTGATGAATATGCATCGCCGCGCGCCCGCCCCCGGCTCCTCCTTTCAGTTTCCTTCCCGCCGCCAGGCGGAAGCGAAGAGCCGCGCTTCCCGCGCGCCCGAGCCGGCCGGGCGGGGCGGGGCAGGGCAGGGCGGGCGGCGAGCGGGAGAAAGAGAGAAAGCCGGGGAGGCGGCGGCGGGCTGACCGCGGATCGGGGGCGCGGGTGGGTGGCGGTTCCGGGGCTGCCCCGCCGCGGCGCAGGCCAATCCGAGGGCAGGGAAGGGGCGAGCGCGCAGCCCCGCGGGCGCGCCGGCGGCCTCCGCGCAGCGCCCGGAGCCCGGGCGGAGAGGCAGCCCCTGCCCCCTGCGCCAGGCTCGCTAACGCAACAATAAAGCGCGGCCGACACACGCGCGCACGCACACACGCACCCCGGACGGCTTTCGGGTCAACCGCGGGGAGCAGTCTTCGGCGAGCGAGGGCAAGGAAAACTGGATATCCAGACAGACTGAGGGACCGCCTGCTTTTAAGATTTGACTTTTACCGCCTTTTCTTCTGGGGTCGAGAACTGTGGCATTACAGAAACTAATTAAAAAAAATAAAAGACTACTCCTGGATGGCCGTTTTTTTTTTTGTTTTTTAAAGCTAAACACAAAAAAGCGACACCAAAACCACCCTTGAGAAAATCCACAAAACTGTACCTGAGACACGTGAAGTCAGCGGCCCAGGGCTGTGTTACAGATTCAAGATCTCTTACCTAATGCAATACAGTGCGATGGTATGTGGTTCTGGAATGATGGGTTTTACTTACTTGTCTTGTCCGTCCCATGCACCTTCTTCCACCTCAGACACAGATTTTTTTGTTTTTCCCCCTCCCCGATAATGCCTTGTAAGTTGACTGTTTTGCCTAAATGTTATTTCTGCGTTACAGGTTGAGCCATAGCACTGGATTTCCAAACCTAATGCAACTATGTAAATTTTTTAGCTTCGGCAATTTCAGTAGACGTGTAACACTTTTATGGCAGGAATCAGTGGGTAACGTCGTCAGTCCAAACTGAAATGTAGTATTTTTTCCTGCTTCAACTTCCTACTTTCCCCTGCCCTAATTTTGGGAAAAGTTACTGTGCAGATGATACTTCGTTGGTACCTTGTAGCCCATCCTCTCTTCTGCAGCCGCCTTTCCTTCATTTTAAGATGAATATGCACAGCTTTGTTGTATACTCTCATTTAAAAGTGCATTTTTAAGTGAGGGGAGTACTAATTAGCTCTGATGGGTATGGTGAAGTTTTTAAAATCAATATTGATTGCAAAGCAGGATTGAATTGTTAGCCCTGCTCCCCACCTCCACCCCCCACTTTGCGGGGGGGGGGGGGGGAAGATTATGATGGATTTCTTCCCGCTAACTTTTTTCCCCCCTCCTGCCCTGCTGTTTTTGCTGTAGGATTTTTTTCCTTTCTAAGTGTGTGTGTGTGTGTGTGTGTGTGTGCGCGCGCGCACGCGTGTGCCCCTTTTCCCTTGTCCTCTCTTCGCCAGTACGTCTGGGGCACATTTTAATGCACAATATCCCATCCATTAAGTTGTGGTTGAATGCAGAGTGTGTGAGGACTTGGCAGCTTTCAGGTTGAAGGGGGCGGGGAAGCCAGTTTCGACTTTGACACAAGATGCCGATGTGGCGTGATTGGAATTATTATTAGGACTGTGAACATGGCCATCTTCTCCTGGGTTAGAAGAACTGCCATTGAACTTGAGACGGCACAGACTAGATCTCCAAGTTCCCTCCTCCTCCCCCTGAAGTACAGTAGCTGGCAGGGAAAGGGCGCCAAAATACACAAGATTAACTCTAACTTTCTTTGAACGGATCTTGTAGCACCACACTTTGTAATTTTAACTTTCCAACAGGCGGGGAAAAAGTTAACTTTTGAACCCATACTTGAACAGACATTTAAATCAGCCCTAAAATGGAATAACCCCAGAAAGTCATACACGCATGCTTATGTGGTTAAAAAAGAATGCACGTGTAAATAAGCAGGGTGCCTGTGTGTGTCTGACTGGAGAGCTCAAGATTTAATCAAAATCAGAATAAGTGTGACTTTGGAGTACGTTTACTGTATGGGGGGAGAGCATTGGGAGAGGAAGACGCTGACCTTTAAGCAGCCTAAGGAAAAACTGCAAAGAGTTGTGAAACACAAAACGTTGTGGTTTCCAGTTTTAGATTTGAGGTTTGATGTTTTCATTTAATGGTATGAGAGATGGAGAAAGCTCCGGCGCTGAAAAGTCCCTATTAAATCATATGTGGGCAAAGGTCAAGCACTCCAACTCACTGATACAATATACTGCAGATTCCTGTCTAACTGATGGGGAGCACAGGAAAAAGTGCTTGGGCAATAAAAGTATTAGAAGGGTAATTATCCTTCGTGGTTGGGACTGCATTCTTGTGCACTGGGGAAAGGTTTTTACTGGCCCCGATGAATTTTTAAAAAGCTGAGTATTGTTGAAAGCTGTTTTAATAGGAAATTGATTAGCTGAGTGTTTCATACAATAAATGGTGACAGTTTCATTGTTTGATGTCCAAAATAAATTCCTTTTATTCTTTAGCAGACACAGGCATCCATCTCATTTTAATATGGTCAGACTGAGCAGCAGCATAATCATGAGTGAGTGTGATGTCACAAACATCTGTAACTTTGCTTTTGGAGTTTGTGACATCACACAATTTGACAGTGTTATTGCTTTGGTATTTATTAACTTACTGGGTTAAAATATTTCAAATACATTTCAGAGATAAAGTTCACTGTACAAAAATTTTGTATAGGCTCAATTTTTATTTTTTTTGGTCTTTTCTCTTAGTAATTATACAAGTGTTTGCTAAATTTCAATTTGAAAGTGAAAAGGCAAAATTATGTTGTGGTGCATTGTTTTGATTTTCAAATAGAATGGCAGTTCTCAAGGGAAGAATTAGAGGAAGGGATGCAGAAAGTTTGAGCTGACTTGCAATGGTCTTTCTATACCTAATATAGAATGTAATGATTACCTGGCCATCTTGGTTAAAACCGTCTAAAACATCTCTTTAAAACCGATCTGTTTTCATGTCACAAAGGCATATGTATATGGGCAGCAGAAGTGAATTTACACGTAGAAATAACGTGACAGTGCAGTCTTACTTTAAAGGTCAGCTATTTTGAAAAGGGAGAATAATTATGACTCAGTATCAGCAGAGACGAGATTGTGTGGAGAGTGTATGTAACTTTTGAAGCACCGCGAGTGAAACAAGGCAATTATTACCATGATTTTCAAAGTTTAAAATAAATCATGCAAAAGTTACAGGGCAACTCACTGCTGACTTTGTAATCCGGGAAGCAGATGTCTTCAGAAATTGGGAATCTCTGTTGATGAACTGGCCTCGTCTCCGTAGAGAAGTGGAAACCGGCAAACCTTAATGGAGGGATCGGGCCCAGTCGGTGCTCAGATTCAGTCATAGCTTGTAAGTGTGCCTGAAACGTAGGCACCCTACGTGGGACACTTTTTTTTTTTAAACAGTTCAGTACAGGCATTTCAGCAATGACATTATTAACAGCGTCATTTTTCTCATTTAGTTTTGTCCTCAGGGGACACCAAACAGCTCCCAGAGGAAGGAAAAAAAGTCCGTGGTTATTTCTTCATTTCAGTGAAAGGCAAAGCCCTGGCAATGGGGGTGAGGGGTGGGGTGGGGTGGGGAAGCTAACTGGTTGTGAATTTTCTCGGAGGGAAAAATTGCTACCCTAATTTGACAGTAGTTGTTTAAAGGCTGAGAGAGCTGGGCATGATTTTGCAATTCCCATCAAGTGCAGGCAATTTCTGTACTTGTTGGTTGTTTATATATGCGTTTTTGAGAGGATTTTTGGTGTTCCTGCTTGTGGATATAAAATTGTGTTTTCCAGGCTACACATGCTTTTTTGTGGTTCATTTGGAAGAAGGAAAGGTCCCTGGGCATGGTGTAGTGGATACTTGCAGTTTTGCAGGCCTATTTCCTGGGGTCAGGAGGTCATCTGTCTCTTTTGTATTTAGTTTTAAAATATTGATATTGGCAATGAAGCCAGGGTGTGTGGAATTGTTGAGCCTCCCCTCAAATCACAGGCAAGAGCTAAAAAAAAAAAAAAAAGAAAAGTCATCCGGTGTATTGAAAATGACAGCTTTGTTAAGCTCCAAGAAACTTTTCCCTAAACTGCCTAGGATTTGCAACCTGTCACTGAGTTTCTTTAGAAAGGAGAAGTTTAAAAGAAAATCAATATTAGGAGATACTTGAGATGTCAAGCTTCTCTCTGGAGGTCAGTGAAAAGCTCCATTGGGGTAAACATTGCTTCATTTTTTGCAGTTATACAACTGAGTTTTGAAAAATCCAGTCACCTGAAGTACTGGCATTCCTTCTTGAAGTCAATAAACTATTTGTCAGAAAAGAAACTTTTTTCCCTGTAAGGCTGCAGGTAATAGATGATCTAGGGAGGAAATCTTTAGGAATTCTGAAATATCAGATTTTCCTGTTGCTGGAGGAACCTTTCACCTCTTTCTAGCTCCTCAAGTCAGCTTATGGGATGAATGAAATTGGCCTGTCCTACCAGCCCTCTAACCCTTTCAGTGTGGGAGAGGAAGAAGAAAGAATTTAGGAGAGGTAAGTACTAAAGTGTAAGAAGTACCTGACCAGTGTTTATAGTATCAGAAGCTTTCAGAGATACTTTAAAACCACTCCTAATACCATGACACAGACATACTGGGGGGGGGGGGGGGTGTAGATTAAATGTATATACTTTCTCACTTCTTCTTCTCTACTGTTCTACTGGGGGTTTAAAAGATTGGTATTTCTCAAACCAAAGATAGTGGAGGACAAGTGTTGTGCTGAGAGAAGCCAGATGTCCCACACACGCAAATACACCAGTCCCTCTTTACAGAAGGCTCTCTTAGAGTTCATCCTGGGAAGGCCTGCAGTGACCTTGGCACTGGCTGGACAAGAAGCAGTGTTTTAGGGGATGTAAGCCATCCTGGCTCCAAGGCCTGAGAGGAGAGTCAACGCCACATCAATTGAGCACCCAGTCCCATAAGCCCTCCCGGGACGTTTCTGCTGTCCCTTCTTCCTCCCTACTAACTTTTCCCCACATAAAAAATTATTCCCTCCTCACTTTCCTCTTTCTTGGAAACAAATCAAAACCCAGCTACCAAGCATCCGCCATGCCCATCAAACTGTATCCAACCACAAGTACCCTACAGACATGGAGCACCTGAAAGAGACTTAAACCCCTAAGTGATAGGCCTGGGAGGCCCCAGACTGTCTTCCCTTCTCTGGGTTCTTACCTGTGTCTGTCGCTGCTCCTTCGCCCCTCGTGATGCTGCAGCTTTTGTGGGCTCTTCTGTGTCACGGTTGTCAATTTTCCCCTTTTAAGCTTGTGAGAAACTTTTGGATGCAACCTAGTTTTGGTGACAAAAGGAAATGGTTTCTGTTGGTAAGGGAAACTAATCAGGGAGGAGGGGCAGCGATGATGTCTGCAGACACTTGCCCAGGGCTCAGCACTGGGCCTCTTTTGCCAGGGGACAGCGGCTGGTTCTGGGATCTCTGGCTGAAAGGAGTGCTCTCTGGGTGCCAGGATTTCACTAGGGGTGGTGTGGTGAGGAGGGAGGGGGGAAAAGGGAGGGAGAGAAAGAGAGAGATGGGCACTTGATTTTTTAAAGAGACCCCCGAAAAATAATGGCTTTTGTAAGAGTCCAGGCATTCAAAGAGGTGCGTTCAAGGACATGAGTCCATTTGTGCCACGGGGAATGTCTTTTATGGTAAATTAACTCTGGTTAAATTGAATATTTGTTCAAAGGGAAACCCTAGTAGTTAAAGCTGGTATTATCAGTAGAGCTTCCCTGCCCGGCCTCCCCCCGCTCTCCGGTATGTCTGTGAGGACAGGCGTGCAGTGTAATGTACAGTCCAAAGTGATGCTTTGGGATTTTTAAAAAATTTAAAATGAGATTGCCAAAAAATTTCCCAGAGAAATGAATTATTTATTTGCGTTAACCCCCACAGTCACCTCATCCCTTTCATCGGTAAAGGCTGTCAACTTTATCCTGACTTTCCAAAAAGAAGAAATGGCTCACACAAAGGAAATTAACATTGTTACAACACCGGCTAGAGGATTTGCCTCTGGGGGAGCAGGAGGCTGCCGTTCCTAGCCGCGTGGGCCCTAAAGGGTTAACTCGGGGGTAGTTCTCCAAATTTCCCCGACTTTACCTGTCTTCCCAGATCCACCGCCCCCTCGGCCCGGCCTCAGCTCCCCACCCTCCCCGAGCCTTTCTTCTTGGGGCTCCGGGTGTACGGGGGCTGCAGCTGGCAGACTTGGCAAGCTCGCCTCATTAAGAGCGCTCTTTGAAAACGGACTGTGTTTGAGCATTTCCCTAATGAGGACAGGACGGGGTTAAAAAGTGACCATTTCATGGTTGACTTGAACCTGCCTACTTTTCTTGATGTGTCGCTGTGAAACGCTTGATGTGGATAACTCCCACTTGGGGAAGGAAAAGTCACTGGTTCCTTCAGGTCCGCGGAGGGGGGGGGCGTGGGCAGGAGCGGGTGAGGCTGGGAGAAGGGAAAGTTGAGCGGAAAAAAAACCCAGAGGGAGGGAGGGTAAGAGGAACGGGGAGTCGGGGCAGAGCCTCCAGACACCCCACCGGCACAACTGGAAGCGGGGGGACCCGCCCCGGGGCTGGGGCGGCGGGGCGCGGGGCGCGGCCCCCGCGGGCCCCGCAGCCCCCGGCTAGGTAGACGCGGAGGCCCTGGCACTCACTTTTTTTTTTTTCTCTCCATTGTCTGGACGGCCTTTGCGTGTACCTCTTCCCCACCCACCCTTTGCTGAAAACCGGAATTTTGGGGGCGGTGTGTGTGTCTGCGAGCGCGCCGGAGAGCGTGTGCGTGGGTAGAAAGGGTGCGAGGCAAACCTCCGCCCGCCGAAGCCCCGAAATCAAGTTCATTCACTCGGGGTCCGCGGCGGGCGGCGGGCGGCCCGGGTGGGGGCGGGGCCCCGGGCGCGGGAGCCGAGCGGGAGCCGAGCGGGCGCGGCCGCCTCTGCAGGGCGGCAGCGGCACACGCACCCCGCGCTCGCTCGCGCGCGCGCCCGCCAGCCCCGCAGCCCCGGGCGCGCCGCGGCCCCGCCCAGCCTGCACCCCGGCGGGGAGCGAGCCGCTTTCCGCCGGCGCCCGGGCCCCCGAGGGGTGGGGGTGGGGATTGGGAGTGAGCCAGCGGGGCTGCAGAGGAAGCGGGCGGAGAGGGCTGCGGGATGGGGAGGCGGCGGGAGCCGGCGGCGGCGGCCGCGCGGGCCGGTCCTCCCTCCAGGAGCCGGGCCACGTGCACGGGGCACCCCAGGGAGGGCGGCGAGTCGCGGCGAAGCGCCGCGCGCCGCTTCTGCGGGGCAGGCCCGGGGCGCGGGCCCCCGAGGGGGAGACCCCGGCGGACCCCGCCTCCGTCGGCGCGGGCGCGCCCCAACTACTTGAGCCCAAGTTCGCTCAGGCCCCCGCCTCCGTGGCCTCCCCCCTCCCCGCCGGGTGAGGCGGACCGCGCCCGCCCGGGGTGTGAGAGCCGGCGCCCCAGCCGGGCCCCAGGGCCGCCGGGGTGTGAGGGAATTTTCCATTCGTTCCTTTCTCGGGCTCAGACCGCGCAGTGTTTCTCCCACTCGCACATCCCCGCGGCTTACAGAGTCCACAGCGAGCCCCGAAATACCTCTTCCAGGGCGGGTTTTCGGGGGTGTGTGTACGTGTGCGTGGTGGTGAGGGGAGGGCGCGGGACTTGCCCAAAGGGCGGAAAGATCTCTTTTGAAAAACAAAAAACAAAAACAAAACCCCTCCAAACAACTATGGTTCTGCCGCACTGTGAGGAGACCTTCAGCAAGTGAGAGAAAGAGAGAAAGAGCGAGAGATAGGAGAAGGGAGAGCGGGGAGGGAGGGGAGAGGAGCCGGAGGAGGAAGGTGGGGGGCGGGGGGGCGGGGAGGCTGGTGCCAAAGGAATGCGCGTTTGCAGGAGGAGGAGTGAAGCGATGATTGTGTAATTAAATAATAAAACAATCCTTAGGTCTGATTTGGAGAGAGCTCGAGCGGGGTCCAGAGGGTGGAACCGGTGAATTTTTCAACTTCCAAGTTTTGCGAGGAAAGAAAGCGCGAGAGGGAGGGGGGGGAAGAGCCCAGAGCAGAAGGGAGAGGAGTTCGGAGCCGAGCGGGAGAGCGGGATTGATCGTTCGGGATTTTTCGGGAGCTCCTTCCGATCCCCCCCGGCTCTGGGCAGCGGCGGCAGCGGCAGCCTCCTCCCTCGGCCGGGTCAGGCGCGGGGCAGGGCGGGCGGGCGGCCGGGCGCGGAGGGGCCAGCGCGGCGGCGGCGGCTGCAGCCGGGGGCCGCGCGCCGGGAGCCTCTTCCCCCCGCGAGACCGGTGCTCGCGTCCCCTCCCTCACCCCGGCCTCTCCCTTCTCCCCCGCCCGCCCCCGCCCGGCCCCCGCCCCCGCCCCGGCCCTCTCCCGCGCGCGCCGCGCCACCCGCGCGCACTCGCTCACGCTCCCTCTCGCGCACACACATGGTCGGGTCGCCGCAAAGTTTCGCCCGCGGTCGCCACTCCGGGATCCTGCGGCGGCGCTTCGGGCTATAACCTTGAACTTTCCCAGTCGGTGACACCTTCTCTTTCCTCTGCTCCCGCCCTCCCTCCTGCGCCCCCCACCCCGCCTTTTTTTAAAAAGCATTTCACCACCAACCACCGTCCCAATCCAACCCGCACCGCTCCTCCGCGCACCTCCTAGCTCCTAACAACAACAACAACAACAACAGCAACTGCAACACAGAAAACAAATCCCCAAACCCGGGCGAAAAGCAACCAGCACGGGCGGCGGCGGCGGCCTGGGAGACGCGGCCGGCGCGCTCGGGCCGGAGCGGTCTGAGCGCGTAGATTGGATTTCACCCCGGGAAATCTAGCTCGCCGAGTGAACTTGAATCTTTGGCTATTTAAGGAGGACCGGGTTCGTGGTGAAGTTGCGGCGATCCAGCGTAGACCCCGTCCTGATTGATCGCAACGCGGGGCTCAGAGGACTGTAAAATGAATAGATGAAATTCTCGCTTCTCGAAGATTTTCTTGGCCATCTCCGGGAACGTGCGTTTTAAGGCGAAGTCATGATGTATTCTCCCATCTGTCTCACTCAGGTACATGTCTTGGTCGCTCTCTCGGGCTTTCTCTCTGGCCCGAAATGCCTTTGTTTTGTTGCTCTCTTCTGCGGACAATTAAAGGGTTTTTTGGTTGTGTTTTTTTTTTTTGTTTTTGGTTTTTTTTAAAATTTTTTTTAGTTAACCTGCGCAACCCCCGTCCCTCGAAAAAAAAAAAAACCACAAACCGGGCCGGGAGTTGCGATGGGATTTACCGGGCGGCGTGGGAGCCGGCGCGCGGCCCCCTCGCCCACGGCCGCCGCGCGCGCCCAGCCCGCCGCTCTGGTCCTGGGCAGCCGGCGCCCGAGCGCTGCCAGGGCGAGGCCGCGGAGGGTGGGCAGGGCCCGGGCCCACGGGGCTAGTCCCCGCGAGGCCCCCTGAGTGCCCGCTGCGCCGCGCGCCCCTGCCCAGGGTGCCCGCCACCCCTCTCGTGGCTCCTGTGCGCTCAGGCGGACTCGGCTTTAGAGAAGCTTTCGGGGGAGAGTCAGCCCTAGGAAAACAACCGGCGAACTTGCAAGAGGGGACTCGAGCACAGGTCCTTGTGGGCGCCTCCAGATCCTTCGGGGCAGCCAGTGGCCGGGCGACGAAGCCAGACGGAGGTTGTGGTCCGGGGGACCCAGTCCTTGGCTGAATTTGGGGATCTAAAACTCGGGTCCTTTGTGATCCGCGCTTTGCCGTGCGCAGTGCCCACGCCACGAAGGTGGGTCTTTACCTGAGCGCCAGTTAGTTGGTCGTGGTGAAAGTTCAGAACTTTCAGAACACGTTCATTTTGTGGAGACCGGTTCATTTGACGACAGTTAGGGGTAGCTCCTAAGGGAGAAGGCAGTGCTGGAAAAGGAAAGTCATCTTCAAAAAAAAACTTCACTTTGGAAATTGTCCCAAGACTTTAGGAACAATGTTATGAAATAAAATTCTGTGTTTATACTTTTGTAAAGAACAGAATTTGCGCAGTTTTAACACAGACGGTCAAATGGAAAAGTGGTGAGACCTAACAGACTTACCTGGGGGTAGTTTTCATCACTGCCCAGCTAACTAACCAACTGACCCGCGGACTAAATACTGTAGCCCAGAATTGTTATTTGAAGCAGTATTTTAAACCCCTGAAGGTGTGGGACGGTTTACTCTAGCTTTTAGGAGGGTGCAGCATGCATGATTGGTAATTGATAACCATTTTCTTTGACACTGGCAGAAAAACCAAACACTTAAAGAAGTGTTGCCTCCCCTTAGGTGTGCTGCAATTTAAAGAAATTCCGATATCACGACGATGCATTTTTATAATGGCCAAATGATTAAGATTTCAGTTGTATGACAATTAGAAGCCATTGTGATTCAAAAAGGTCTGAGGCATTCATAAATTGTGAATGAAGATGAAAACAATGATAAGGCTTATTCAGTGATTGGATACAGTCCTGTAGCTTTTTGGCTGACACATTTTTTATTGTTTATATTTTGTTTGGCATCTGAGTATGATTAACTTAGATATGGCTATTTTCAGCAAGCAAACGTGCACTTTAATTTAACAAAACTGGAAAAATGAGTTGCTGAGCTATTTGTCCTTTAAAAGCTACGAATAATAACCAATAAATACGATGATTGAACTGTTTCAGGTATAACGAATTTCCTTTAGTTGTAAAAGTGACTTTTCATACTACTCATCATCAGGAATATTTTTTCTCTTCCTGGTAAACTATGTCCATTTGGTATCATTTTTACCTTATTGAAGCATTGTTCAAATAAAACAGATTGAGATAAGCTTTACATATACAAAGTACTGACTCACTTATTCTCACCTGTACGGGGTGGCTTTTCTATATTAACTTATGTTTCCAGCATTGGTTTTTTTAGAAACTTTGCTAGTGATTTACGTACATTGCATTTTTGGTTTCCTCTAAACATGTATTGAAAACTCACTAACTTTACCTTAATTTGTGTAAGTTAAAAATACAGTTGCAGCTTTCGTGACATATGGAATATTAGGAACATATACTCCACCATCATTCAGCTATCACATTAGTATTCAAGAATACATTCTTACCAGTACTAATCCATGATGACTAATATTATCTACTGCTTTAATAATGTAATTCTAAGTTGATGTATTAAAAGTGTTTTGGCATTTAAGGCCTATACTAGAGAAGGAATTTTTAGCTTTAGAATTCTCACTTAACTAATACGTTCTATGTGATTTTATAGGTAATGTAAGGTGTTACAAAAGTAAGGGCACATTAATTGTGTTGCTTTTACATCAGGTCAATAATTTGGTTTTGTATTGAGAGAGTCTTATAAGTGTAGCAAAACATTTTTTTTTATTTTAAAATACAAAATAGAGAAACATTCTTAATTGGTTGAAAACTTGACAAAGTTTCAGTTGTTTAAAGTATCGAGGTTTTAGAAAGAATTTTAATTCAAAAGGAGCCAGTTGATATGTAGCAAAATGTTATACAAAAGTATCTGTGAATTGATATGAATCAGTATTTATACATCAGTGTGAATCAGATATAAAAGGAAAATTAAGAAGCATCATGTATAATTTAATATTTGCCTTTCTAAAAATAATGTGAACCCTTAATAATACAACTTTCACCTGGCATTGTTGCATTGATTTGTTTTCATTGTCTTTCAGGTTCTTTAGGTACATTTTTAAATGGCTTATTGTTAAATAGCAATGTTCCAAGAACATCTAGTTTTTTTTTACATTAATATCTGTATTGGTCTAATATTCCCTTCCCTTCCTGGAAACCATTGTTGCTGTGAAGAAAAATCAATATTTTTAGTGGAATTAGGGCTGTTTGCTTTTATATTTGAAACTTGTAACTTGTTATTTATTTTATCAATTTAGTTAAACTAAAGGAAGTTTTAAAAGAGCATTACTGAATCTGTGTATTTTAATAAAAATTCTGAAAGAGCAATGCGACATTAGTATAGAGCCATTAGATCTTAGACCATTTCTATGCCTTGCTTTAAAAAATTAATTTTCATAATTGTTTAAAGTGTTATTGTGATAACCTATTAATTAGGACATTTGAATACCTTAATCACCTTTTTTTTGATGAAGACAGTTACTATGTTCCATATTTAGGCCTCCCCAAATTATTAAAAGTATATTACAGTTTAGCATTAGAAAACAGTCACACTTAGGAGATGACATTTTAGGCATGTTAATACAGAAATGTATGTGACATATAGCAAATCTCTACTTACTATCATTTTTTTTGAGGATATGTTCCCTTATCAGTAAGTGTTTCAATTGAATGGAATCCACATAATAGTCAAGTCCTGAAAGATATTAGGGCAACTTTGTGGACTGTGAAAGTTTGCTGCTTCTATTTAACGATAATAAAAAAAATGTTTTAAAATATTACTTAGCAGCATTGATGACAAACTCAAAGCAACTTTAAAAACATTGTTTTGTGTGCATTTACTGAGAAATTCCAAATTCAACCCTCAACTTGCAGTTTGATTGTTTAAAATAATTTATTAAAATTTTGAGATTTGTCCCATGACAGATGATTTGAAACACAAACAGATTTAATCTAAAGTTTGTTTAATGTCTTTATAAGAAAACGAAATGTCACTGAACATAGTACTTAAGGATGTAAGTACTTAAGAGTTCCTGCATTGCTTAATATCTGTTAAAATAATTCTGCATTTTAAAAAGCATGGCAAGGGTCAAATGAGTGAGACAAAGCTGCCCTCCATGTATTCTTTACATTCTCAAGTTTTTAGTTTATGAGCGTATATATGTACATTTCTTAGTCATATCAATAAATCACAGTAAAAGTCAGGTTACCTATAGGAAGTGAGTTCCCAAAGCCTGTTTAAGTCCACATTTCCTTGAGCAGGGTTTCCTTTTGCATATATTTCTAAGGGGGATAAACAAAGTTTTTGTAGTTGCAGTGAAAGCTGAAAGCATGGCATCGGAAAGTGTATGGAGATAGGGAGGTCTTATCATGGGCTATGGTTGCTGTGAGCAGGGCTGCCTTCCCACACAAAGAACAGATTGTGGTTTAACTCTTTCCATGGCCTAGTTTAATGTGCTCGCATAGTAACTGAATTGTTCAAATCTCTGCTGGAAACTACTGATCGGTTTAATGATTTCCTCCGTGGCATTTGGTTATGCCTCGTGCTGTGATATAATCATCTGTGTTCTGCATTGTTATAAAATTTTGATTTATACGTATTTTGCTGTAGGAGCGTTTTACGGCAATATGTTAAAACACTTGATAACTGCATTCTTGATTGGATGGGACATGTGCCTCTTCCTTTTCTGAACTACAAACAGCTAACGTGCCGCAGTCTTTGGCATTGGAACTTTGGGTTTCATTATGAAAATGGATTCCTAACTACGTGGGGATTTGGGGGACACCTTCTTTGTTAGAGAGCCATTAGTTGTGCTTTTATTATCTTTACCTAATGGAATTCATCTGTCTGCTGGTTAAATAGAATTTATTCCACATAGCTCAGGGTGACCGTCACTAGTATATAAATTCTAACTTGGGATATGATCAGCTAGAGAAAGTTATTTTGTGGCTGGCTGGGGTGACAATGTAGTCGATGTGACCGGAGAAGTGGCTGCGGTGGAAGTTCTCATTCACTTCAGATCCTGGCTTATTGCACGCACGCAGTATGCATGCACAAGATGTTAAGGGCTTTTTCTGAGCTTATGAGACAGGTTTTACCTACGGCAGGAAGTCATGAAACACTGACTGCTTTGGAAAGTAACTTGAAATATTTGTAGGTAAAGATTATCTGCCACTCCTTGTGCCTCCCTTCCTTGAAAAGGGCTTAGATGAAACAGGCAGGAAAAAAAATTCAGGAGCCTAAGGTAAAACCACTTAATTCAGAGGATAGGGCACTAAAGGATCCGTACACGTGCAGACTCACAAGCACATGCCTAGGTGCACCGGCGGCCCTGCCTGAGGATTCGTGTGCGTGGCAAATGAATTGTATTGATTCCACAAAAGCAGCAAGTGACCAGCGGTGCACTCCTGGTGTCACCCTGCCACCGCACGCAGAGACACAAAGAATGTAAAGTTGGTGCCAAGTTGCCATTTTTCATTGTTCACCTCAGATTGATTTTTAAGGGGTTTAGAATAATGGCCATACTCATGTGATCGGTTAACAAATTAACTGAGCCTGTGGGGCTTCAGATTCTATAGAAAAAGCTGCTGGAAGAACATTCGTGTCATTTTTGTTTTCAACTTTGGAAACTTTCTATTTAAAAAACGCAAGAGTGTATCTGTGTGTCTGCAAGAGAGCAGGAGGGTGTTGAGTATGAGTGTGGGTGAGTGTGTGTGTGTGTGTGTGTGTGAGTGTGTATGTGAGTGTGTGTGTGTTGGGGGCTCCTGGTGGTTGTGGAGGGAGTGAATGCACAAAGTATGGAAACCTCTGTTCAGGACACTGATACGACAGGCTGCGTCCTTTGCCCACTTTCCCTCACTGTATACCGGTTTCTCTAGTTACCACTCTTGGAATGGTGCTGTTTCAGTGTTGGAATGTTGGACGTTTGATAAGAAAATGGATCAAGTTTAATGGCGCATGCTCTTTGTGCCACCAGCAGCCTCTTGCTGAGAGCATGCTCCAAAAGCGGGAACTGTGTGGCATTACACTGAGCATCTATATGCTTTGTGTTTCTGTGCCACAGAGAAGAGAAATGAACTGTGGCATGGCTCCTGCCTCCTGAACAGCTCTGCTCCGATTAAAAAAAACCCCACCTCATTGTGTTCTTTGTAAAATGGTACTGTGGAGTGCGAGTTGGTCAATCCAATATTTAAATATTAAATTATGTGCCAAGCACCTTGGTTGCTTACGTTTTAAAGAATGTAGGGTGCACGGTGCGAATGAGGGGGATGGGGCCAGAGTGGAAATACAGATATAAACCTTATTTTCATTTTTAGGAAGGAGAATCAATCTGTGAGTTTTGGTGGGAAAGAGGCAGCTTGGCACACCGGATTTTCTTCTTGCTCTACTATTTTGATCTTTTTAAATAAGAAAAGAGTGTTATTTTTATGCATAACTTTTTGTACTGAATTGGGAATGGGTTCTGGTTTTGTTTTATTTTATTTTATTTTGTTTGAGCCTTTAAAGCTGAACTGACCATGCATGTTTTCTTTTTCATGTCGTCTCCCGCAGGATGAATTTCACCCATTCATTGAGGCCCTCCTTCCACATGTCCGTGCAATCGCCTACACTTGGTTCAACCTGCAGGCTCGGAAACGCAAGTACTTTAAAAAGCACGAGAAGCGAATGTCAAAGGATGAAGAAAGAGCAGTCAAAGATGAGCTTCTCAGCGAAAAGCCCGAAATTAAACAGAAGTGGGCGTCCAGGCTCCTGGCCAAACTGCGCAAAGATATCCGCCAGGAGTACCGAGAGGACTTTGTGCTCACCGTGACTGGCAAGAAGCACCCGTGCTGTGTCTTATCCAATCCTGACCAGAAGGGTAAGATTAGGAGAATCGACTGCCTGCGACAGGCAGACAAAGTCTGGCGTCTGGATCTAGTCATGGTGATCCTGTTCAAAGGCATCCCCTTGGAAAGTACCGATGG
Source organism: Miniopterus schreibersii (assembly GCF_964146895.1). Lineage (NCBI taxonomy): Eukaryota > Metazoa > Chordata > Mammalia > Chiroptera > Miniopteridae > Miniopterus > Miniopterus schreibersii. The sequence continues at coordinate 51,470,764 of NC_138111.1, read as the reverse complement.
AGAGCGGCTCATGAAATCCCCACATTGCACAAACCCAGCACTTTGTGTCCAGCCACATCATATCACAGTGTCAGTTAAGGAGCTTGATTTGTTTTTGGCATACTACGTGCAGGAGCAAGGTAGGAGCAGATTGTTCTTTCTTCTCGCACCGCACACACTGCCCGCAAATCCCGGGTACCGGATAGCTGGCTTGGGTTAAACGGTCCTCCGGGCCCCCAGTCCCCCTCCTGGCCCTCTCTGGGTAGAGTGACGTGCCCTTTTCCACTCAGATGTCCACTGCCCTGTGCAGGCCCTGGAGATAGACTGCACTTTCATACCTGGGTAGGCGTGGATATTTAAAGAAAGGCCACAAAGAGATACGTTTTCAGATGTCTTTGAAATAATCTACTTTTTTTTCAAAGACACAGAATAGTCTGAAAAATAATGGTTTATTACATTTTACTGTTTTGTCTTGGGCTCCATTCCTTGCACCTGGTCATCTTTTCTCAATTTGAAAATGTAACTTTATCTATGACTAGTCAAACCGCACTGTAATAATCTTTGTATTAGCCTCATAACTAACGAGGGAGGTGAACTTCGTGCACGGATCTAGTGCTGTTGCACTGAAAATAGAATGAACATTTTCTATTGCAAAATGCTCAAGATAGCCAGTGTCAGAGAGTATATTTAACGTAGCCTGAGATTTATTTAATTTAAATATTTCCATCAGTACTTCCTTTTGATTGTGTAATATTCTCTGTATATTAAGTGGACTATTGCTCTTTAAATAATTTGTTATAATATTTTTTCCAGAGTGACTTGGGAACAATTAACATTGTTAGTTTACTTGAATGCAAATTCGTAAAACTTACCGGGGGGTAAAAAGTCACAGGTCTCCTTATGGAACAAAAACAGAAATTGGACTAGTTACACTGGTTTAAAATAAATCTCAAAAAGAATGCAGGAACCACATATCATACTTGTTTTCTTTAATATACTTGATAAAGAGAGTGATATAAATGTTGCCTCGGTAATTCAAAAATAGGTGATATTTTTGCTGAGTGTTTTTTGAGTTGATGAAATATATTTCTTTACTATTTTTATTTTTCTTCACATATTTTCCTTAAGTAGGTGAGAATTTCTTTTTTTCAAATCAGTGTGTCAGGATATAGATGTCCTTGTATTAGCAACAGTCCATAGTAAAGCATTATTTTAAAAAACAACATACCAAAAGTAGACTGAAGTTTGATCTGTTGCACATGGTGGGTTATTTCCTAGCTTGGCCTGGTGGTAGGGAAAATGGCCTATAGATAGTCAGGTGGCAGACGGTTATCTGATGTTTGTTAAACAAATGTGAGATTTAATAAATTGGTATGAACTTAATATTATCATCCAAAAGATCAAACACCAAAATCACTCTTTGACAGAGAAATCTAGGTAATTTACTAAGTGCTTTTTGTCTTTCTATCTCCTTGATATAATTTTAGACATATGCTTAAATGTCATTTATAATTTTTTTAGTTTGATTTTAAATAATGGTGCCAGACACCATACATTTGGAAATATTGCTTTTACAAAAAAATGAAGCATTACATTTATTATTTCTATGCATGTAAGAATTAAAGTCCAAGTAATGATAGTTTGGGGAAAAGATATTTTTTCATCCTGTGTGTCCTGAAATAAAAGCTCATTAACACATGACACTTAATTTGATTGACAGCTATCTAGGAGGTGACATTTTAAGGTGGGCTGTATATATGTGTTGGGTTGACTGTAAATGTGCTGTAACTGTGTTGTGAAAGTCAAGGCGAGAACTAAAGTTTTAAAAAAGCGGGTCATGTAACTTTTTAGTGCAGCGTAGGGGAGATCCGCAAGCATTTGACTGCTGTTCACATTTTAACTTGCTCCAAGGCTGGTCCGTGAGGTGTGCACGTATGTACATCCACTCCCAGGGCAGGCAGCCAACTCTCTGGGTTGATGAACTGACAATAAAGAACATATCCTTTAGATTTGTGAAGATAGATGGAAGAAAGAAAAATGCATAACATGCTTTCTAAGTTGCACCATCAGTCACGAGAATCATAAAGTTTTAAGCAACTCTTGGAGACCACATTTTCAGATGAAACATTGATTTTGCTGTTGTTTCGAGGCTCTGCCATAAAAACCTTTCATGATTTTACCCTGTGCATCTAATTGGTATCTTCTCCTGCTTCCCAGTACATCATCTCTTCTTAACATCTGTTGGCTCTTGCTTTCAAAAAAAAAAAAAAAAAAAAAATCACATCAGGATGCTTTTGTGTGTTTTCCCCTTTTCAAAACTTTTTTTTGGTCACATGTAGGTTAATTATGTCGTTTCGCAGTACAGTTGATTAATGAAGGCATCTTAAAAGATAAGCCTGGAGTCAGAGGGCTGTATATCTCCCACAGTGACTTTTTATTTCTCCTGTACGTCTGTGAAAACCCACTTCGGCCTGTTTTATAAATCAGGTAAAGAAGTACAAAGGAAAGCATGAAAGAAAAATCAGAAAAGAAAAATGTCATGTTTGCAGCAGAATGAGCAACAAAATTACCTTTCCCCCCCTCTTTCTTTCTCGCCCCACTTCCTAACGACCGGGAGGGAAGCATGGGAAAGAGCAGAGAGAATGCCAAAGATGGTTGCCACTGGCACCAGGATTGGCATCAGACCCTCTTTGTTTAGCTCAGGATGCCTGTGATTTGTTAGTTGGCATCCGCATTGCAGTGTGGAGTGATGTTACAATATATTGACAATTTCCAGATCTGGAAATGTCAATAGTCCTCTTGGTTATTTATACAAGATCATAAACTGCGCCTCTTCTCGGGGATGAAATAAAGACCAGCGTGTCCTAAAGTTCCATTGTTGACCAACTTCCTAGGCTTTTCTTTTTCCCTCTTTCTCTTTTGGTTCAACCCACACACTTTTTTTTTTTTTTTTTTCATGCCCAGAAGCCTCATCTTTTTTGAAATGTGGAAAGAGTTACTAGAGCTTTGACACAAGCTAGAGTGCTACATCTGCATCTGATATGGTTTTGGGGAAAATTTATGCATTTCGAAATCATTTTTGATATATAGTTCATTAGACTTTTTTGCATCACATGGCCGCAAGGCAGTATTTTCTTCAAAGCTAAACCTCTTTGTTACTCGGCTTCTCCTGTGCACGTATAGCCTGGTTGGCCGCAATTCAGTCCATTTTTCTGTTTCTCTGCGTTAGTAGAGGGTCGTGTTCCATGCCGTCGCGTATAAAACTCTGCAACAGCCCCCACTTTGCCTCAAGTGCACACGTCGTGTGGGAGTAACTGCGTTTAAATCCGTAAAATCATTCGGGGTTATTGATTCAGGGGGCTGCGCTTGGGCTGTTTCGTTGCTACAAGAACCGCCATTTTGTTTGTGAAGTGCCAGGCGAGGGGAAAAAAAAGGCAGACAGTGTGCTTGATGCCAATAATGGTTGCCAGTGGCACCGAGGTTGGCATCAGACCCTCTTTGTCTAGTTGCTGAATGCCTTTGATTCGTTGGTTGGCATCCGCATTGCAGTGGGCACACTGGAAAGTTTTCGACAATCCCTGAATGAAAGCTGCTTGCTTGTTTGCTGCAGCAAACCTTAGCTAATATAAAAACCCTTCCTTTTTTTTTTTTTTAAAGGTTTTTTTATTTTTAAGACTGTGACAGATTAAAAGGAAAAAAAAAAAAAAGCTCTAAAGGGGCCTCAATTTTCCCAAAGATATTAAAGATGTCCAGTGATTCCTGGGCAGGTGGTCCCTGTGTCCCATGCTGTCTTTGTTACTGCGTTCATGAAAGCGGAGCAAAACCAAACCAAAAAAGCAGGCGAGCCTGGCACAGCGCACCTTCCAGGGACCCCCGTGTGCTGCAGGCTGCGGGGTGTGTGGGGAAGGGGTGGAGGGCTGGCCGAATGGACTGGTATGTCAGGCGTTCGTCACGACTGTCGCTTTCAGTCACGTCCCTGCTTACCCTCAGCTTCCACACGTCCAAAATGGACAGTAAGATGTCAGGGGGACCTTCCTTTTCTTTCTGCTTAGTAATGTGTAACTGTGTAAATGTTTAAAAAAATACATGAGAGAAACCTTAATGAGGAAACCCATGTTGTAAGGTCTGATAATAGAAGCCAGTCATTCCTGAGTGGTTCAGTTCTGCATCCGAATGTTACCAGATTCTCAGGGCACAGTTCTGCACACCAAGAAAACCAGCCAAAAGGCTCAAACAATTTTGGTTGAAGTTTCCTAGATAGTGAGCATTAATATTGCTTTGCAGTCAACCACCATTATCTGGTTAATTAATAAGAAGGATTAGCAGTTCTACCCAAAAGCACTGCACAGAAGGAAGGCTGGCCTATGGGAGGCCTTGAGCTGCCAGGCTGTGTCCTCCTGCCTGAAGGGGGGAAAAAGCAGGGTGGGGCGGGGTGGGGTGGGGTAGTGGGGACTGGGCTTTCTTGGAGGGAGGGGAGGGTTCTGAAGAAAGAGAGAGGTCACACGTACTGAGAAGTTTAAAGATCTCAAGAGATAGTAACTGTTGTTGTCATGAATTTAACAGATTAGAGTTTAAACTAGGCCAGCCTAACTGATTTTTGGACTGTACTTTGCACTCTTATTAAACTTGTTTTGGAGTGCTGAAGAGAGTCCAGGAACCTCATGGCTCTCAGGAAAGGGGAGTTTATTTAGCCTCGTGGCACCCTGAAAACTGTGACCCACTGTTAGATGGCAGCTTTTGTTGTTTTATTGTTAAATGTTGTGATAGTTAAAGCGCATTTTGACGTTTTGAAAAATATGACTTGTTTACAGGGGAAGTTGTAATCATTATTGTTTTTGAAATAGAACCCTTCCTGGTTGTCACACGCCATCAGCGAGGAAGTAAATGCTAGGAATTACTTTCCTCCCCCAGTCACTGACTGTTAGAATCCTTTTGGGTAACCATTATTTCTTTATGAAAAGCTTTAAGTAGATAATTGTTTGCAAGTTGACAGCGTATTTTAACATTTTAATAAATTTCACTTCATTTGCAGGTATTTCCCATTATGGGGAACACGGAGCGTTCACAATTTGTTAAAAACGAGGCTGCTGTCTGGGATGATTTGGTGTGTGCTGGCGTTGTGAAATGCTCAGAGAGCATAAAGCCTGTAAGCATGTTTGATTTAGGGGAACACTGTTAAGTTTTCCCATCTAGCATCCTGTCCTTGACTGAACTCATGAACTGTAGTGCTCGTTTGTTTGCATTCTGGCTCACACACAGTTCACCAGATAAAGAAGGGCTCTTACTGGCATGTCTTATGCCTAGGCTTAATGAGACCTTTGTGGGAACATATATTGTAAGATAAGATAGTTAGCAATTTTCTCACTGATAAGCAGAAAACACAGTCTGAGGGGCCAGAAGTTCGCTCTCTATGCCATGATGTCCCTGCCATGAGACAGCATGGCCAGACAACTCAAGAGTTAAACTCTGAGGCCCCACTTGCCAGCTGGGAAAGCTTGGCATCTGTGTTCTGATATGGCGAACTAAGCTCTTGCATTGCTGCTAATATGATCTCACTTTTCAAAGGGAAAGGAGAGAGAGAGAGACTCATTTGTTATATCAATTATTTTCAGATATTTAAATATATAGTGACCCACTTTCTGGAGGCAGCAAAGGTTGGTAAAATATCCCAGGGATGGCGTTAGGCATCCGTCCATGTTTATACCCTCCCCCCATATACACAGCCCAACACGGTTTTATAATAAAAAATAGTCATCTAGAGAATATGTTTGGATTTGCACATTTAGTACACTCTGCCTCTGGTGTGGTAAAAGAACTCCATATGTAAAGGAACTGAAATGATGTCCGTTATTCGGGAATAATGGTCATTGAGGGGAACTGAATTGCAGTGAAGGGAGGTGATGGTTGGGTCTCCCAAAAGGTGGCTCCCTGACAGTGCAGTGGGTGCCGGGAGACTTGGAGCTGGGCAGGAGCCATTCAGGGGGCCCACCTATCGCCCCTGCTTTAGTTCTTTCAAGTTCCTGTCTTCTAAAGTGGTACATTGGAAGCATATCTACAGATAGATGTAATACAGATTTGGAAGGATTTTTTAATTTATGTGTTTTCCCCTGAATTAGGAACTTAGGAGGTAACTGCTGAAAGGAAATTAAAGTTTTAGCTCTCCGTTAACTTTTTCCTTTTAACTTTGGCACTGTGATTGGAAACAACAATCCAAGATACCTGACTTGGTAAAGTCTTTCTCTTCATGAACTTTCATTATACTCAATTGGATGGAAAACCTAGACCAGTGGGCTTCTTAAAAAACTCTTTTAGAGTACTCTGAGTCTTCTCACCCCTGCCAACTAGTTGGCACTTAAGCACCTGCCCAGGGAGGGACCCAGTGGGTAACTGCGTCAGAATTCTCTGGAGTTCTTGAAAGTGAGATAAGTAAGTTTTCATCTCTGTCATCCCAGTGGCTTACGAGATAACTGACTTCATAATACAAGGAGTAAGTGTTGCTTTGTGTGAAGCTTAAGATGTGCAGAGAGTGGGAATAGCATTAAACTCCCATTAACGTAGGAAATTCTCAAATATCTGAGAATTGTGGGCGAAGGCAAGGGTGATCCCTGGTTCTGAAACTAGCTTTCGGGTGGACGTCTCTCTTCAGTGTGTAAGAGAGAAGCATTTGCTAGTTTGAAATTGCTGCAAGTTGAACCCGGGACATGTGAGGAGTTTCTCAGTATGTGTGCCGCGGCGCAGCAGACTGTTAGCCAGCCTGAGGTTCAAAGCGAAGTCTTCTGACTTGTTCCCCCCCATCCTTGGGGAGGAGGGCTACTTTTAGAAATCTCAAGGACTGGTGGTTATGCGATCGGAAACTGGAGTTATTACAGCAGCAGGCCTCAGTGCCAAGCATAGCAAGAGGGGAGCTTCCTCTTAATCACGCTCCCTCTTCTGTGGCGGCGTGGTATGTCGTCTCATTTTAAAGTACATTCTTGGGTCCTTGAACTCTAATTATGTGATGTGGTTAATTTAACTGAATTCAGTTGTTAGGATTTGGCATGGAGAACGAATCGTCGAACTGCAGAGAACTTGTGAAAACTAAGAGCGCGTAGTGAGGGGCGAGTCTGTGGGATTAGCTTGTATTAGACTGAACATTACAGGATGTGAGGCTAATGGGACTTGAATGGTTGGGCTTTTGGGGTTGTTATATTATTCAGAAAATTGGAAGAAATGGCTACCAATTAACCAACAAGGTGGAAAGACCTTGAGGCTGAATTGAAGGCCACACATACAAAAATTTTTTTTTCCTAAAAATTTAAATTAAGCAATATTCTAAGATGGCAATGCAGACTATTCTTGTGCATAAGTATACTGTTAGTCATAAAACACTTAGATACACATATTCTCTCTGTTTATAATGATAGTTTAAACAGGACAGCATTGATGAATCACAGACAAATGAAAGAACTCTGAATAGGACTATATAATTGAAAATATGGGGTGATGGATGAAGTAATTTTACTAGCTGAGAGTTGCCTGGAGGTTGTATATTTTCAGAATTTTAAGGCAGTTCAGAGCATGTAGTAAGTTACGGCTGAATCACAAATCAGTTGAAAATGGGATTTGTTAAAAAAAGTAAAAAAAGAAAAAGGGATTTGTTTAAGCAAGTGCAAAAAAGTAAATCAGAATTGCCTTTGAAAAAAAAAATTTTAATCCAGATATATGCAGTTTTAAAACTCTGGTTAGCTTCAAAATAGAAAATACAACAAATAGTATTCAGTTGAATTTTAAATTATGTACATTTCTCACAAAACTACACAAAAGCATTTAACAAGCATCAGTTAATATTGTGACACAAATACATATTCTGATGTTGAATGAAGCTGAAGACCTTTTCAAAATCTGTGTTTTCAAAACTCGCATTGAAAAAAAATACATTTCTCCTGTTAATACGGAATGGTGGAGTTTAGGACACAAATCTAATCATGAGCACAGATGCTAAGAAAGTTGTTTGAAGGAGGGTGTGTTCTATAATTCATGTGAGTAGGGGATTACGTTTATGTCTATGTTAATAACACGAGTATGTCGATATGAAGTCTATACCCCTCTTAGTGAAGAGAAGTGTGAAAAATGTTCCTGCTTAGGACAACTTGTATTTTATTATTCTGACATCTGCAGTTTCTGGATGGATTACCTTAAATTTGCTATGCTATGTTAAAAGCCTTGTTTTATGAGGTCGGTCTCAGCTTCTGGCCTTGGTGTCAGGAACCCTGCTACGTGATGCAACTTGCCTTGTTAGGTTTAATTGACCAAAGCTGATGTGTTAAAACAATTCATTTGTGCTGTAACTTATGCCCTGGCTAAGTTGCTACCTGAATCCTTTGACCTTGACTTGTCTGGGTCATGAAATGGCTGCAAGCTGTTTGACCTTTCTATTGTGTAGTAATGTCACTGTTTCCTCTCATTCTTTTATGGTAATAGCTGACAAAAAGCCCCAGCCCTGACTTTACACCCCAGTGGATTCGAGGCGTCCCCTCTGCAGTAGCTACGTCTTCTGTGTGGCATGGTCTGGCTGGAGAAGTGACTTTCTTTTGTTTGCTGACACTGATGGGGACAAATTTGCAGCCCTCCTTGCTCCAGGAGGTGAGGGATAGTGTTCTGGCTTTGGGAGGCATGTGGATTTCTTCTGCTGAGATTTTCAGTTTCCGTGTTTTATGATGATGCATATCACAATTTCCTTTTCCCCACTCTTCTGAGGTCAACTTTTCAGCTTTTTATATTTATGGCTTCCTTAATAATTACTTTTCAACATTTTCAGCTGTTACAATAAAAATATTTTATTGTTATTATATAGGGTAAAAGTGGTAAATTCAGTTATGCTTTCGGTTACCAATGTGTAAGTCCTAAAACTACTGACTTTTAAACTTCACCCTATAAATCTTTGTCTGGTATTGGAAAAAGCTGTATACTCAACATGTAGGACAAAAACAAAATTTTTTTTTAAAAGAGAGTAATGTTGTAACTTGATGTATTCCATCTTATCACATAATTTTAGGGAAAGCCCATTCTTTTTCACTTAAATAGCTAAATTTATGACATAGCAGTGAACCATTAGTAAATTTGAAGTTTCATTTCTGTGGGGATTTTTGCCAGTGTGAGAAATTAAATATTTATTTTAATGAATATGAAAATTGTTTTTTTTCCTATTCTCTATGAAGACCTCATATGCAAAAACAGAGAATTCTATATTGGTTCTCTTCTGAAGCAGTGAAATAATTTTATTTTTAAAATATTGGAAATGCCTTCTAAAATGTTAAAACAGATATTTTTATCCCACCAAATTTTTCTTTGCCAAATACGACATTGTAGTTCATGATTTTTCCTATATTTGCCAGATTAAATATTTAAAATCCAAGCTGTTACATTTTATTTTTACATTATTAGAGGGAAAAAGGAAGTTTAAGTTAGAATGTGCATTTCCTGACTGGTATGTCGCATACTGTTTATGCATGTGTGTGGATACACTGACAGATGAGAGACAATGTGGTGCAGACACCAGAACCTTGGAAAAAAGCACTAGGAATTTCTCTTCCCATTTAAAAAATATCTGAAATGGCAGGTGAGAGGGTTTTTCTTCTTGCTTTTTCTCTTTTCTTTTTTTTGGTTGTTGTTGTTTTACACTGTTTATTCCCCCAGGAATGTTCACAAGATCAAGGAATTTAAATGCTTTTCAGCATTAATTATATTGATAATCCAGCATCTTACAGTCTCAGGAAAAGGGTAAATGAGATGCACTGAATCGGATTTTAGTAGTCGCCTCAGTTTCTCTCTCCTCGCCTACGAAAACCAATCTACACCAGAAAATATCTCTCTCGCCTTTTTCTTATTCTGTGGTGTCCTCAGTGCTAGAGCTGACATGGAGTTGGGTTTGGATGTGGTTAGTGGGCTAATGGATCATATGCGGTGGGGCTGTGGTACAAGAACAGCAACCAGCCCCTGAGGATTTAAAAAATGTCTATGACTTCTTCCAGGAGTCTGCCTGAGTTCTTCCATTGAAAGAATTTGAAATGGATCTCAGCTGCTGAGTTAAAGAGGTTAAGTTCCTGGACCATGGATAATTGGTGTGTGTGTGCGTGTGTGTCTGTGTGTGTGTGTGTTGCAGAGTTGAAGAGCAGTGTAGAGAAACAGAGAGGTAGGGTTTAGATCTTGCAGGAATTACTTAGGAAGGATGGTTCATTCATAAATTGAGGAGTAAATAACATGCAATTTAAAATATTCTGTCATCCTCTGAATTGTGGACTGCTTGTGGACCTGAGCAGATCCCCTTTCCTCCTGCCTGTTTAGTTTTTGTAGAGCAAAGAGTTCTTGTAAGTGCATGAATCTGACATTTTGGATTCTAGTTTTCCTTCTGCCCTCTTTCAGCTTTGTGACCTTGGTCAAGTCACTTAAGCTCCATGTGCTTTGGTTCTTTGTTCGGTAAAGTGGGGATTAAAATGCCTACTTCACAGGGCTGTTTTAGGATTACATGAAATAATTAAGGTAAGAGCAATAACGTTAATAATAGCCATTGTTACTATAAAGGGACATAACATAATGTAGACTTGCAGAGACACTACCCAGTAGTGAAGAGAAGGAGTCAGTGGGCATTGAAGCAAGAGGCCATCAGTTAGATGTTATGTACTTCAGGTGACAAGACATTCCAGAGAGAAGATGAAAGTCCTGATCACAGTAATGTGTATAGATATTTGTTAGCAAACCCTCTGAATGTAGGCACATGAAGTTAGCTGGTTGTATATACTTTGAAATTGATTTAAATTGGAATTACTGTACACACTTTAGCAATCCTTTATATCAGAATTACCAGGGAATTAATTTCTTGGTCAATCCAGGGGTATTTAAAAGGAAAGAATAAAATAATTTTATTAGTGGCTCTCTGAGTAATCAACTCAACTTTTGTGTCGAATGGAGTGTGTCCTAACAAGTAATTCATTGCAATTCTCTATAATCCATTGTACTCCAGTAAAAGCATGAGACTTTTATTTACAAAAAAATTAAATTGCCAACATTTGGGAGAGCTACACTTATGTTTTAGATTTACTTGGACAGAAGTGATGATGTGGCTAGACTGGATTGTTCTTGAAGAGAGCAAGCTGCTGGTTTTTCAGATGTAAGCCTGAAAGTGTCTTATTTAAAAATGACCTCTAGTTGGGTTGAAACTCAAGATGTTTAATTAGTTACATGAATTGTTTTGATTTAATTGCCATTTAACTCTTCTTTTTTAAGTCAGTCTTTCCCATTCGTCCTTTTTATAGTGTTGAGAAAATTAATTAAATGATCTCTGGAGGAAAAAAGTTAATATTTCTTACTTAAAAGTGATTTCACTTTTACTAAGAACAACTGGAAGCAAAATGGGAAACACTGACTTTTTCTTTCCAAACTAGATTTGGGGTTAGTGTTTCACTTCACTGGCTCTGGTTGGTTGGATCCATGTGGTCATGAAGCCACTCTGTGGGCCAGATCCTTGGGGAACTAGTCATGGTGCCTGCTGTCCAGGGCCAGTGGGCTGCTCCCCTCTCTCACTTTGCACAGCCGGCTTGGGAAGTGGACAGATTAGCCCTAGAGGGGAAGTACTTTAAATCGCATGTTACATTGATGTGGTGCAATAAAAAAAAATCATATTCTTACATGAAGCATTTTATAATCATACCAAAGTGTTCTTCTAGCCAGGAGTTAATAGGAAAAGTTACCTCACTGTTTGTTCATCAGTTAAAGGGTAACTAGGGTGTACAGAAAGCAGAATCAGAACATTGATTAGCTTGTTTAGATCCTGGCACATACTTTTTAATAATCTGTGTCATGCCTGTTCTTTTTGAGAACATGCCTCGCGTTTAGTTGCTGTCTGTTCATGTGAGAGGTGAAAGTAAAAAACCATGTATTTTAGTACGTGAAACAAAGTACATCTGAAAACGTCCAAGATGTATACAATTTACTGCTGTTGATGGCAGAAGGACCTGGTATTTTGTTTTCTAATATATTGGAAAATCTTTGTCTACACTCATGATTTAAAGTTGATGTTGACTTAAAATGGGAACATGTACATGGTTTTTGAATATTGGTTGCCTTTCATAGCCTCCTGGAGATGCTAACATATTTCTTTAAATTTCCTGATGGTGAGGCATTAATATTTTTGGATAAGACTTACAGTTATCGTGTAACAGTATCTGTTCAGTCTCCAAATAAGGGAAAAGCTGCTTATAGTAATATGAGGATCACTGGTCTTACAATAATTAAATAGACTTGTTATACTACATTAATCTCTTTTGGAACATTTGGAATGACTTCTTAGTACTAACAAACACAGCATTAGGGCCTACAATTAATCTGCTTTTTGTATCCAACATTTGTATAATATAAAACATGTGCATAGAGAAACATATTTCAGGTTTAAGATGAGTTCATAGGATAAAATGAAATTATATTGGACTGTTAAGCAATAGGGATATGATTCCAAGTACTGATAAAATGTGGAATTCATTTAGAGTCAGCATAGGTAGACACATTATTTTCAGTAAGTTTTTGTTTTTTGGTGAGTACCGTGCTTGGGCTCTCCGAATTACTTCTTCTCCGAGACCCAGGTTTTGTTCACGACCCACCAGATATATGCAATATGAAGTGGAAGCATTTTTTTTTTTTCTGATCTAATAATCAGGAGGTTGTGCTAACCTTCTTGTGAGCTGGTGGTTCTTGGTACCTGCTGTTGATACAGTTACATATTAATCATAGAGAAAATGAAGTAGACCCAGTTTTAAAGTCTGGTTTATTTTTGTTCTGCGTTTCATAGAAATGATTTAAGTTAATGACAGTCTATGCCTTCATTCACTAACCAAACAGCATACAACAGATTTGTTGGAGGGACTTCTGAGTTAGGATTATGTTTGCATCTTCTGTTGTGGAAGCCCCGTGAGGCATAATTTCCTCCTCGATGTGGGCTCTTTCTTGTGGTTGATGTGAATTCAGTCTTAGGTGTTCCAGTTACAGGGAAAATATTTGTGAAGGATGAAGTATTAGTTCGATTTTAGGACAGATTGCATGCGTCCATATAGAGTACTGGGGAAATGCTGAGATTACTGAGTGGTTTTCATCCATTTTAGACCATGTGCCTGGGACCAGCGAACACATTGTCAGGGAAAAACACGATGTAGCAACAATATTAGATCATGCAAATGAGACTACTGAATAGTAATAGTTATGGGCAATATTTTGGAAAACACTGATTAGTGACAGTTTTATTACAGCAAATGTATGTATCAAGTCCCCAGATTTCATTGTAATGCACTGAAAACAGATGTCAAAGTGTCCCAAACAGAATTTCATGCTTAATCTACATATTGCATGGAAAGTACAAACAAACCATTTAGAATTCTGTTATTTAATCCTTTTAGAAGGAATGAAAATATACAATTTAGATTTACTCCATTCTTTCTTTTAATTTCAGTTTTTGTTTTCTAGGGGCGGATGATAAATTTTTTTTTTTGTTTGCTATTTTCTTAAGATGCATATGGGAGAAGATATATCTGCATATGGACATGGTTTTACTTAATGTACTTTGAACTGTAAGTTTCTAAACATAAGGTCTTTGCATAAAAAAGAGAAAAATTAGGCTCTAAATTATTTAGTGACCTGGTAATGGAATTACCTTCTTCTATTCCTTTGTTTACTGATGTAGTTTCACTCTCTGCCACATAGGGAATGAAGCAGCATGGGGAAGAAGAGATGACAATTGGTAGCCTAACTACTGTTTGCAAGTACCTGGGTGCCTCTGGGCCTCTCAGTGACTCAGTTTCTTTATTTGTCAAGTGAGGGTATTGGCTTAAGGACTTCTTCTATCCCGTCTTAGCTCTGGCATCTTAGGAATTTGGCCTCTGGTTGCCTTGGCCGAGGGGCAGTGCCCTTCATGTTAAGCAATATTTAATGAAGCTTAGCATACTCTTATTAAATATGGGATTTTAATACATTTGTTTATTAAAGAGAAATAGAAAATGTGTAACTTGACTCTTGAGTAACACTCATGTTGCTCAATTCAAAGTCCAATAGTCAGATTGTTTGGTTCAATCTAGATAAAAAGCTTTCTTTTTTAAGAAAGAGGTCTTTAACTCATATAATTTTAGAGCTGGAAGAATCCCTAGGGACCTTCTCACTTTGCAGCTGTGAGTACTGAGTCTAAGAGAGGCCCAAAGACACTTTGGTTGCTTGTGTTAGTTTTATTGCTACACGGGCATAAATAAGCATAAATAATGAGAAGAATTATTTTATATAGTAGCAAGCAATTTTTAAAGGAGTATAGAGGAAAATCATGATTGAAAGTCTAGTATTATCATTTGTAATTTATTGAGATCATTTGCTTCAGGAATCCAGTTTTTCTTTTGTACCTTTTCATTGGACATATTCTGTTGAAGTCAGTCTGTAGCCATGATCTTCATAAAAATGACTCCTTTCTCCTCTTCCGTGGATGCAAAATACTATTTAAGTGTGGTCAACTAATACAGAATTGATGGTGGTTGGAAACAGAAAGAATCCATTAAAAAAGTCCTCACAGATTTCCAGTAACATTGTAGGTCATATTTGAGGTTGGTTGTAAGAAAAATATTTTTTTACTGTTAGTTATTGGAAGAAAAGATGGAGCTGGTTACGAGGAGCTGATTTAAGTTCTGTTTCCTGGATTTCTACAATTTTCAGATTAGTTCAATAATTACTATATCCTACTTTCCTTTGTGTGATGTATATTCTCATCTTAGTTTTAAAAATTTGCTTTTTTAAAGTTTAAAACAAGCATCCGTATACCTTATTTTATTTAAGAGATTTTTTTAAAATTTAAGATTTTTTTTCTTAGGTTAATTTTTAGAAACCAAAACATATTAAATTCACAAGGGGAAGTCAATTCCAAAAGGAAACTTTAAATGAATCCTTTTGCCAAGGTAAGAACGCTTATAACATTAAAGATTTATCTGTAAATTGTTTTATCAATGTCCTGCAGTGTGCTTAGGCATATCAAGGCATACCTGAATACAGCAGAGATTAAGTTAAAGCAGAGATATTGGCAGTATTAGAAAAAGTTTAATATCAGCTACTCTTAGTAGCTAATTTCTCCTTTGATAGCTTGTGTTTGGGGAAGATCGAAAGCATGTGAAAAGGCACAATGGTAGATGGAAAGACAGATGAACATAAGATGGGCATTGTGCAAGTGCATGATGCTAAAATCAATGGAAATGTTGTGGGAGCACTTTATGAAATAGATATGTGTTTGTTGAATGAATGAGTATAGATTATTTAAACTGAATAGAGAACATTATGGGCAAATCAGATGAGTGTTACTAAGGTACTACAAGGGAAGCTCCTCCAACTGGGAAAATAGGCTTTTTACCGAGACTTGTTTTGTTTTCTTTTGTATCTCCATGGGTATAAGAAAATGTCATTCTCACCTCACATACACTTTACATTTCAAGAGCGGGTAAAATAAGACCAGATGACGTATGATATCCATATTAGCAATCAAGCTTATCCCGGAATCAAGCTGCAGGTTCAAATGTTTGTTTACCTCCTGTTGACTGCGTGAGCGGGTAAATTCATTATATCTCCTAAGATTAGGTTTTGTGAGCTCTGGAGTGGGCCCTGACTGTACCTGGCAGTTGCGAGGGAGAAGTGAGAAAGTGCTTTTGAGGTGCTAAACACCGTGCCTGTCATATTGCAGGTGCTCCGTAAGGTGTTTGCAATTATTGATATGGATGTGACTTTTGACCAGCAGTCAGTACAGTGCCCACGCATTGTAGGGAATGAGATTACTGTTCATTGAGTGAATGCTCACCGCCTGTGCTGAGGACTCTGGAAGACTTGAGCTCCCTTTCGTGGGGCAGAACATTAAGTTAGGGACAACACTCTGCCAAGAGTGGGAAGAAAAGTATTAATATAGCAAAAATTAAAATGCGGTATTGTAGTTGCTATGTAATGTCTCAAATCGATCCTTAAAGAAGTGAATATTATAGAACCACAGCAAATCATAATGCTCATTTCAGTATTTCTAGGTGACTTAAGTAATAGCTTTTTCTAGGAGCACAAAGACATGCTGGATTCCTGTATAAATTTCTTCTTAGAATGTAGTATACTTTACTACTGTCCCTTTTTTATAAGGTCTTTCATTTGGGTTATAAAGAAATTCCAGACATAAACATAATCGGAAACAAAAGAGAACATACCCATAACTGTTGCCTAGCAGGGAATACTTGAGGGAATGGTATTTATACAGGAAACCAAGACTTTAAAATTCCAAACCTTTTCATGAGCTTGAATAGTGATATATATTTTTTCTCCTTTATGTCTCCAATAGCACTTAATTATAGACCCACAAAAGTTTGGAAGAGATATCTCAGTATTTTCTGTAACATTATTCTCTGAAGAACAATTTTGACTCTTTAGTCTAATTTATGAAAAATGTTACAAAATTTAAAAATTAATTTTATTGGTGATGTACTTTAAGTGCCTAAAACTTTTTGATGTTGGCAACTTTTCCTCAGTAGTCATTGAATAATAACAACCTTTTATCCTGTTACTCATTTTATCATTGTTTTCTCCTGTGTGTGTGTGTATGTTTGTGTATACACATATATATGGTTTGTTAATTTTTTATATTTGTATGTGATTACTATGATTCCACATACATCATGTAGTCAAGGAAGTAGACATGACTTTATTAAAACATGTGTTTTAAGGAAAATATATAATACTTGGGATAAAGGTGGAAAATGGCTGAGAAATGCATTTATTGAGTAGAAGCTCTGTACTGAGCACTTTTAATATTTTAAGGAGTTGGGGAAAAAATAGTGAAATATAGATGGGCTCTTCCAAGTAGAAAAGAGAGGACAATGGTCACTTGCAGTGTTTCTAAGAAAGAAAAATGAGAAAGATCGTGGAACAAATGTACAACTAACTAATAGTCTCACCAACTACTATATATAGTTAGATTTGCTGAGCTCTCTGGGAGGACACCCTGAGGGACTGTAATGGAAAGGTCACAGAGGGGAGGTGACTCTTAAGCAGGTTTGTCTCAGGGGTTATAGAACAAAAACAAAACAAAGTGAAACAGATAATGAAGAGTCTACCTCTTACATAAATGAGCTCTATTTGGCAATAAGATACATTGCACTTCTAATTTGATCTGGTATTTTGTTTAAAAAAACTTGTTGATAAAAAAAAAAATCTAATAGGAAGCTTTAATCCAGATGCTAAAATTCTCAACACCACATGGCTTTGGTTGAATAATCGCTCTTTTAACATGTGAGTAGTAACATTGAATTCTAATATCTAAATTATTCTTATATATAACTTAGCTCTTAGATTTCAGTACAATGCTATATGCGTTGTTTTAAAATGTTTTATATAGTATCTTTTTATTCTAGTATTTTTATTGTTTATAATCATAATCTTGAATGAATGGCAAATGCAAATATACATTTGTTATGTGTCATACAGCTAATAATTTATTTTAGATATTTTGGAATTGAGAAGATAATTCTATAGGCAGTTTAAAAAAATCTAGAAAGCAGAATATTCTTCAAAAATATTTTATTTAAAATATTCTGAATTCAATTTTGTGTCCAGTTTACATCACTATTATTTTAAAAATTACACTGGCCAGTGAGCTCAGTTGGTTGAGCATTGCCCCAAGCACCAAAAAGTTGCTGGTTTGATTCCTGGTCAGGACACATTCCTGGTTTTGGATCCCCAGTAGGGGGCGTGCAGGAGGCAGCCGATTGATGTTTCTCTCTCCCATGGATGTTTCTCTCTCTCCCTTCCTCTCTCTTTAAAATCGATAAAAACATACTTAAAAAAAAAAATCGAGTGTGGCTCCCAAACTCACTAGAAAAAGAGAATCGTTTCAGTGTAATGAGGTGTGTTTTATTGTTGGATTGAAGTATCTGATCTGATGCAAATTTATACTTTTGTTACTAAAAGCAATAGACTGATACAATGATATACCCAACAATAAAATAACCCCCAGCTTTATATACTGAACTTTCCTAATATATTTTGCTCTTTGTAAATGATACCTATTTCCTCATAGATAATTGAGAAAAAAATATAAAATGAAAACCACGGTAATCCTTTGACTATAGCTATCTATTATAGCCCTTTTAAAATAGCTTTCAGCTTGAAAAGTTACCAGGCTTATCTCCTGAAGATAGAATGGAATCCAGTGTGAAATTCTCAGTTCCTCTATGCTTTCCCTGCTCCTCAGACAAATAAAAAGTGAATATGTGTTCTTATATAATGTTGATTATATAGTTGACTGTTGATTATGATGTGCAGATGTAGCAAGATTATGATCACCAAAATTTAAAAAGAAATCTCAGTTTGCCATTTTATGAGAGCATTTTAAAGACTTTCTTCTATCAGCAAACAAGTTGCTTAGTCATTCAACAAGTATTCACTGAGTACTTACCATGCATTGGGTACTTTGCTAGGTACTGGAATTATAATATAGACAAGACCGTTTACTAACTTTACAGTAGGGAAGGGCAATTTTAAAAGGATTATCTGATGTTTATTGTTCTTTATTCTTAACTAAAAAGCATTGCTATTAGATGCTTAATAAATACTTTGTGGAAAGAGTATAATGGTAGTGATTACACAGACATCATCGGAAGGAAAAGACTTATGAAAACTTGTGACGTTTTCTGAGAAAATGATGAGACATGAGAAGGGATAATTCTGATGAACAAATATAATTTTTTTCATCTGTGTGACAAAAATATTTCTGTGGGGTACATATGGTAATAACGAGCATCTTGGAGCATGTAGCTTTTCTTGCAGGAACTTGGAAACATGGCCAGGATGACTTTCTGAACTCTGGCCTTGCTCCTCACTGGAGCCATTGCTCTGGGCTCTGCGCAGCTGTAGTCCCATACCGTTCAGCAGCGAGAGAAATCGAGAACTCCAGTGAAACTTGGAGGAATAGTGAGTACCCGCTGGGCTTTGTGATGATGATTGCAGTTCATGGAACCAACAGAAGAGTCAAATGTGGCATTGGGGGTATAACCAGTAATTTCTCCAACGCCTCAGACATCAGCAGATCTGTTGCAAGTTTTTCAATTAACATGCCAGTCTTACGGTGATTTTCTCTGGAGGAAGTGACTAGGAGCTCAGGGAGTGGGATCTTGCTGGAAGGAGCCATGAAAACAGTGTCATAAAGGAGTACTAAATCTGAAATCTTTTGTTTTTTTAAAATCATTTTTAGCTGTATAACTTTCAGCAAGTGTTTTAAAGTTCCCTAGGCCCCTTTCCTTCTGTGTAAATGGAAATAATACTAATCTTAAAAAGCTTTTTGTAGGACTAAATGACCTAATGACTTGGAAAAGGCTTGCATAGTGACCTGACGCTCAGTAGATCGAGTAAAGGTGGGTAGGATTTTCTGGGCCGTAGTGATTTTCCAAAATGCTTTTGAGTATATAGTTGTCCAGCTAACACTTAATGAGCACTTACTATGTATCGGGGATTGTTTTGAGAGTTTTATCTGTATGACTTGTTTAATCCTCAGCAACCACGTGATATAGGTACTTTACTGTCCTTTCATAAATGAGAACTCTGTGGTTGAGCTATTTAAACAGACAGTCTAAATTTGTCTCTGGAGCTCTTTCTTAACCCTAATTCTAGATGGTAAAGTTACTCTATCCACATTAGGGTAGAAGGAACAAAAGAAAATGTTGTATAGTGAGGGGTAATCTCTGCATATTTAAAAGATAAGCTCATTTTAACTTCGTTACACATTTTTAAAAGGATTGAAATGAGCGTTTGTTTTATCTTTGATTCGTAAGTGGTTTTTCAATTTCGATTTATTCTGATATACAAAGTAAAGTTATAGTGATTTCCAAGTTAACCTTTTCTCCTAAACTAATCAGTCTTTTCTCATTTGTTGTTTCCTCCTATTATATTGTGCTTTTGCATGAGACCCTGAAATTGGATGTGTTTTTTGTGTAGACTACAAAGGATACACAGGGAAAATAAAACAGCCTTACAGAGAGGCTTAAGCAAGTCAAGAGCTGTCAATACAATTCTTCAGCAATAGCACCGTGGTCTTCATGGTTGACTTTTTTAAAAAAAATATATCTTTATTGATTTCAGAGAGAGGAAAGGAGAGGGAGAGAGAGAGAGAGAGAAACATCAGTGATGAGGGAGTCATTGATCGGCTGCCTCCTGCACCCCCCCTGCTGGGGATTGAGCCCATAACCCAGGCATGTGCCCTGACGGGGAATCAAACCCTGGTCGGCTGGATCGTAGGTCGATGCTCAACCGCTGAGCCACAGGCAGCCGGGCTTGATTTTTGATAAAACCCTCCTTATTCCATGCACACCATGCTAAATGAATGGTTTTCTTTACAGGCCTTGGAATATTATTTCTTCTTCTTTTCTTCTGATTTGTTAGGAAAGCTGGGACATTGTCTCAGGTGTATTGACATCTGCTTACACCTGAGTAAATGTCTGGGTTCTTTCTGTGAGGATGTTTTTTGAAGAAAATACATACACGAGAAAAGGACATACCTGTTGATTTCCTTCATGATTTCTTCGTCAAATTTTTCTAAACAAAGTCTAAACTACTTTTGAATTTTGTGTGCTTGCCTTGTGGATTATTTAGATCCTAGGTTATGAAATTTGTAAGTCATCCTAGGGCTTGTAGGGTAGAAACTCCCCTATTCCCTGTTCCTATGTTTTATTCACTTTTTGGTTCAGTGGATAGATTTCCTCCTTATGTAAAATAATGAATGCTAGTGAGAAAGATAATGTGATGGAAAGAACCAGAAATGACTCCCCCTTCTCTCCAGAAACACAGGGATCCCTCTTATTATTATGACTTATTTTTATGGTAATAATAATTGGTAGTAATAATAATAAAGATAACTACAGCATGTTGAGAATGTGTCATGTGCCTAACGTAATCATTCTAGTTACCCAAAGAAACAGGTATTATCGTCATTTAATAGTTAAAGAAATTGAGCTTAAAGATGTTGAATAAATCTCTAGTCAGATAGCTAGTAAGTGATAGAACTAAAATTTGAACCCAGGACCGCCCCCATCTCACTCATATTCCCAACTTCACTACTACGTCTCCATTTAAAAACTTGTTCTTCAATCTTTTCTAAGTAAAACAATTTTTTAAAAAGGGATATAAGTTACATGTTATAATAATATATGCCTGTGAGGCAGAGTTAAACAGCTGTCACCAAATCTCAGTGTGGTTTTACCTAGAGGAAGAAATAATTATCTGGTTTCTATTTTCTGTCCAGTGTAAATATTTCTTCTTTCTGCCTGCCAGGGTGTGCCTTGGTTTGTCCCATAGACACTGCTCTTCGGACCCTCAGTGAGCAGCAAGCTGCAGAACTTTCTCTGGTGTTCCCGGACGCCTGCACCAAACAGCTACACATATTGACTTTACGTGTCTGCCCCCAAACGTGACTATAGATAGTTTCGTCTTCCTATTCCTTCCATTTCCACTCAGAGACGCTTTATAAAAAGGACAGTGAAGGCCGGGGCCGAACCAGCCTGAGTTCGTGCAGCCGGGAACACTATCGGGCTGCTCCTGCCCTGAACGAATGAGGAGTCCATTGTCCTCAGAGACATTATGTTAAAGCCCTTCACTGTGAACTTTCAGTCGAGATGCTAGACTTGCCAGTTAGTTACACAGAAACTATTCTGTCCAGGCTGGAATGTGGCAGTTAAAACAGGGGAACTTTGATCCCCAAGATAAAGTGGGTTCAGACACTCGTGCACTGTTGCCATTTTACCAGTTTTTATTTGTAGGTTTTTTTCCCTCTCTATTTAATCTAAGTTCCTTAAGCCTGCGTCCAGTGAATGGTGAGAAGACATAAGTCAATGAATATTTTGTTAAAAAACCTTGAACAGCTAATGCAGCTCATTCCCTGAGATCTCCTAGTCAAGAAGTACAGTGATACTTAGTATGTCAGTTAGTTTTCTTTGAGAATGTCTGCCAAACTTTAATCTCTGGATAGTGCTATCTTAAGATATCTCTCTCGATATTTATGTGGTCATTTATTTAATCTTTTAACCACGTCAGAATTGTTTGAGCCAGCTCTAAGATAGCAGTGACAATAACAACAGTCACAAGATCTCATGTTTATTACGCACTTACTATATGACACACATTGTGTAAAGCATAGCATATCTCATTTAATCTTCACAACTACCTGATCTGGAAGCCATTGCTGTGGTTTCCAGGTGTATACAGCAGTGGGTAGGAGGAGTGGCAGGGGTTTGAACCTAAGTGAGTATTCAGGCCCTGGAGCCCTGCACAAGGAGCTCACCTGACTGCCTGGGGCACACACCCCACCTCCAGGAACTTGTTTCCTGATCTGTAAAAAAACAAACAAAAAAGCAAATACTTTAGTGTTCCTGATGAGCTTATTAAGAAGACCAAATAATAAAAGCACACTAAAAAAACCCCTAGGTACACTTTTAAGAAATATGCAAATATGTGGAACTATTTTAATGGCATTAACACTTTCTAAAGATCATGTTTATATATTACCATTTTTATGAATAATCTCATAAAATAAATCACATCACATATAAGTTGGACCCTAAAAAGTGGGCCACTACAGATAGTATAATGTAAGTTTCACATTTATATTGTTACTGATTGTACAAATCATCTGTACTTTAGAGGAAAAGTCGTTGAAAACAATACTGCATTTTATTCCAGAGTATAAAGCTTAAGTAATTTATTAAATATTTATTGCCCTTTTGACACCTTTTGGTATTCAGTTTAGTGGGAGAGGGGAAGACTGGCAATTATATTTTTAGAATGAACACTTAGCACAAAGTGTTTTTCTAAAATCTACATTTGGCTTTTTAAAAATAGTAAGATTTTTTTTTTAAAGTACAGATATTTGACCATACAGTACATATTTTATATACCTGGGGTATTTATGAATATATATTTTTGTAGTTTTTATGTTCACTTAATTCATTTCCCTAAAAAAGACAGGTGCGGGGTGTTTGTGTGTGTGCGTGTGTGTGCATCTGAACGTGTGAAAATGCAGCTTAGGGATTACGACAGTTTAGTCAAGGTCATAAGTGACCTGACGTGCCCTTGAGCATGCTGTTTATAATTGCTGTGGTTAGTTTTCCTTCTCACTGTTTTTACCTATAATGTCAAAACACAATTATATGGAGTTGGTATGTTCACTAATAGCAGTTTATCTCTGCATGGTTTATAGACAGAGTCAAAAGCCAACAACTATAATTACATCCATGTTTCTAACTTAGCAGCGAGCTAGAAAAGTGTGGTTGAAGTATGCTGTGGGTAGAGTGCAGCCAGTAGGAATTATAGGGTAAAGTCATTGCTTTGCATTCTTTTGGTTTTACAATAATTGTTACTTAAATTTTGTTTTCTGGGTTTTACCACTGTCTGTTGTGTTTATATGACCACATAAAGAGTGGTTGAGTTACGTGTCTCCCACTCTGTTTTCCTTCTGCTCGCCTTCCTCTATAAATGTGTGCGTTCTCCTCTCACTTTCTTCTGACTCAGCAGACAGTACATTACAGTTAATAGTTTTCTGAAGCAGCCTGATATTCATGCTCTATGGAACCCATAAGACTTCTACTATTTGCATTATATGTTTAATTGGATAATTATGGGAACCATGTTGAACTGTTAACAACTGTCAAGCCTTTGATTCATCTTTTGAATGCTCAGTGGCATGGTTCAAGTCAGTAACTACAATACAGATTTTTTTGTTTTGTTGTTTTTTGTTTTGTTTTGTTTTATTTTTATTGCTCTTCTTGTGATTATTTGAGAGGGTAAAAATGATTTTTTTCTAGAAAAATACATGTAACTTTTCATTTTGGCTCACCTTACATATTGTGGCAAAAAGAAGCAATGCAATCAATGGATCACCATTAAGTTGTTTTGCATATGAACTATTGCAGTTTAATGATAATTGCCAGAAAAATTATAAGAAAGCCTTTTTATATTTTTAATAAAATCAATGATATAAAATAGAAAAGAGAATCTTTACATTTGGAATAGTATTGATTTGAACCCATAGTTTGGAAGAGGTAGTTGAAGGACATTTGGTATTGACTCATGGAACTAGGGATGAATTATATAGAAAATCATTTTTTCCCCTATGTGTTCACTTCATATGAGTCTTATATGATATGAAATGAACATGGGCATTAGTATAGCACAAATTCTATTCTAACATACACAGTTCTCAGGCATCCTTACAGTTTTTTGTCTGTTTTACTTTAAGTTCATATAAGCATGCTTGTGGAACCGTAAACTGATTGCTTTCTCTGTAGTAATCTGTAGATATTTATGCTATTTGGACTAACAGTGTATACTTCAGGTTTTTTGTGTGCTTATATTTTGGTAGTAGATAAAGAAAACAGGTCAGGTGCATAGTGGAAAATTTAGAATGAATAAATGAGTATTTGCAAACAAATCTTAAAAGTTTACATGAATGCCATAAAGACTTACAGGGACTAGATTCTATATTTGATTGATCTATTTTTTTATATATGCTGCAAATGCCTTTTATTAGAATGTTTACTGAGAAATGTCTGATGTCTCTATGTCACACATTTCAGAGTAGGACTAGGGATAGCTCTATATCCTTGAGAGTCGGGCTTTTAAGTATTATTTAGTTATACAAGTGACACTTGAATAGTTTCTCAGTGTAAAAGCTAAAATAAATAAAGCTAAAATTCCTCCTGGTCTATTTCTGCTCCTCCTTTGAGGAAAGCGCTGCTATCAGTTGTGTCTGTAACCCTTCCCAGGCCTTCTCCTATACCTCAGGAAGTATTTTTTTCTCTTTTGCTGTTTATTGAAGAGAGTGTTCTATTGTTCACAAAAGAGATATATCCTCCAAAGAACCACAGACACCTCCTATGCACCCACCCCAGGCTGTCTTCTTGGTCCCAACTTACCCATCACGGGCATGGGGATGGGATTCTTTGTGAACTGGTTGCTACAGGAGACTAGCCAATGAATTGCCTCATTCCTTTAAGGCAGAGCATTGGCCTTGTGGGAAATACTATTTCACACCTAGTTTTAAAATAAATGAAATGGGGGTACAAGAGTAGGGATGATAGAAGTATTAAAATTGGTTAGAGTAGGTCTTACTGAGGAGGCAACATGTGAGTAAAGACTTGAAGGAGGGCCCTGGCCAGTGTGGCTCAGTTGGTTGGGCATCATCCTGTGCACAGAAAGGTTGCTGGTTCGATTCCCGGTAGGGGCATGCAAGAGGCATCTGATTGATGTTTTGCTCTCACATAGATGTTTTTCTCTCTCTCTCCCCTTTCCTCTCTCTCTCTTTTTAAAAAAATACATCTTTATTGATTTCAGAGAGAGGAAAGGAGAGGGAGAGAGAGAGAGATAGAAACATCAATGATGAGAGAGTCATTGATCGGCTGCCTCCTGCACACCCCCCACTGGGGATCGAGCCCGCAGCCCGGGCATGTGCCCTGACCGGGAATCGAACCCCGATCGCTTGGATCCTAGGTCAATGCTCAACTGCTGGGCCACGCCCGGCCGGGCACTTCCTCTTTCTCATAAAAAAATCTATTAAAAAAAAGAAGACCTAAAGGAGGCAGGTGAATATTGGAACTTTTTTAAACACTTGAGTGTGTATGTGTGTGTGTATGGGTAGGCATAGTCAACTATTTACATATTCATCTGTTTCTTACATTAACCTATGAAGTAAGCTCTTTTATTATCTCCTTTTTTTACATGTGAGGAAACCGAGAAACAGAAAGGTTAAATAATCTTTCCAGCATCACAAAACTAGTCAGTGGTCGAATCTGGATTTGGACATAGGCATTTGTTAAACTATTATTTTACATCAGCTCTTGAACTGACTTGGTGAAGCTAATCCAGGCTAGGACTCACATCTAGTAGATTTTGCACTAAACTAGGTATACGGGACTCAGATTAATTTCTCTTCCTGGAAAATAAAATGCTGGCTTCTACCTGTCATTGCCAGAGTGTGTCCTCCTGAAGTACCATTTCAGATCAAGTTAATAGCGTTGGAACGGGCACTTCAGCTGCTAGTAAAGCAATCCCGCTACTTACATTGAAAGTCTATTTTGGCACTTTAATCAAATGCAGGAAAGATGTGGGGGAAGGAGGATTGTTTGAGATGAGGAATATGCAAAAGGAATCCAAACACCATTCTTACCTCATGAGTTTGCTTTATTTTTATAAGACCATTGTTTGCAGTTGGGCACTTTATGGTAATTGTACCTTCCATTGAGGTTCAAGATGGCCCATTCAGCCAGCTCATAATAGGATAATGAACTGGAGGAAGAGTATGAGAGGAGTGTGTGGAAGGAACAAATTCAGACTAGAAGCTGTACATGTTGTAGCCCATAAATATTTATCCGGGAAAATTTCTTAGGCGCACTGAGTTGCAGATGAGCAACTTACATCAAACTAAATTTATGTTTTGTTTGCTGAAATAAGTTATTTCAATCCACGCTGCCTCAAAACTCTTTCATTGAAGTGTCCTTGGGCCTGCCTTCTCGATGGGGACAGTCTGATCACTGTGAGCCTCAGCTTTCCTTTATTTGGGTTCTCAAAAAGCTTTCAGTCTTAGCCATGGAGTCTTGGGTAAAATGTGCGATAGTGATGGTACACCTTCGAGGATCTATTTATTAACATTGAAAATAGGATTCACAGTTTTCAAGCATGGTATACTTTTTTCATCATGGTGATCAATAGACATAATATTCTGCTGTTATAGAAGTCGGGGCTATGATAGGATGACCTGGCTTCCATTCTTGGTTCCATTCTCAGTTACTGAGACTTAAGCTTCAGTTTCACCACCTATAAAATGGTACTGGTATGAACAGTTACTCCAGAGGATAAGTTCCGATAATGTGTGTGAAAGGGCTTTGCGGACTGTAAGTTCTCTCTCCCCTGCCTTCTCTCCAACTTTCTCTCCCTCCCTCACACACACATAGAGTGTCCCCCCAAAATGTATACACATACTTTGAATAATTATAAAGGCAGTGTTTATTAAAATACATTTCATTTTCAAAATTGAGCTATCAGCTGTTAAAGTGTGTATACATTTTTGGGGGGACACCCTGTATATGCATGTGTATGTAAATATATAAAGATGCATATATTTATTTTTCTCTACCCTCTCCACTAAAATGAACAATTTCTGAGAATATGAAATATGAATTATTCTTAACACCCTGTTTAATATATACTTATAATGTTTTTGTATTGAGCTTATTTTGGATTTTTAACTTATCTTAATGTTTTACTGAAATCTCCTAAAGTTAGTCAACACCTTTTTTTCTCAGTGTACCTGTAGTTTTTAAGCAGAGCAGACTTCTGCTGGCAAATGCAAAGGACCAGCAACATGGTTCGCTTCATGCCCTAGCTGGCAATATTTTCTCTCAGTCCTAGTTTTTTACTTTCTTTAGAGAAAGTCACCACTTATCAATCATTCTGGGGTTAAAGGTCTACATTGTCCACTAAACTGTTTGAACATTACACCTTAGTAATGCTCCTTACAGGGTCCTGCCCCAATACCCAGCTCGCTCTTGTTTTTCATGTTTTGCTCACTAATCCCCACATCTAAACAGTCTAGGCCGTGCTCACTCACAGGCTCCCACCTTATGTTTCCCCAGCCATTGAGACAACCAGAGGGGATACGCTGGTCTTCCTTCTCTACAGTATTGGTTGACTTCTACAGATGTTTCAGACCATCGGACTGACCAGTTCTCGAGGTCCAAAATAAGACTTTGATGGAACATATGTATCTTGTTAGCAATGTTATGACAAATAGCAGCAGCTGTATAAACTAATCTTTCTGTAGCTTCACACAGGGGACTCAATTAACAATGGGCCACTGTCAGACTTCAATCTTTTTTACCTCTTGGTTCCTGTAAACTTTTCTATTGGACATCAGGATTCTTCTTACCCACAAACAGAAGAAAATGTCAACTACTACATGTCAGTTGAACTTCCCTTGGTGTTCTCTAAAGAATCTAGAGAAGGGCTGGTGATTACAATGATTACTTTATTGGTCCTGATTAGAGAGGCGTGCTGGTCACCAGGGTGGTTGTGACAGAATTTGGGATGAACTTTGCTTTGGAACTGTTTCTGAATTTAGCACCAAAGTTCATGGTCTTAAGAAGTTGACCTCTGAAGTTTAGAGTGACTATGGTATTAGGCAAGGCAGCAAGAACACAGATTCTCCCAGAAAGAGTCACAGGAGCCAGACGTCTCTGTGAGCACTTTGGCATGTAGAAGTCTACTTTTATGTATGATAATTTCAAGACACGAGAAACAAAGAAATGTCAAGTGACCTTTTACCTCTTTAGGTAATTTCTGTCTTTGTTTCTTTGTCAGAAAAAAAGAGGGTACACTGGATGTTCAAGTACATTGAGGAAGTTGGAAAAGCAGAGTTATAGCCTTAGAATGGCAGTGAACAAAAGCTCAGGTTCCAGTTTAAATGCTCTTGACATTTGAACCCCTTGTTTGAAGCCTTTGCTTTAGGTCTG